>NC_143581.1:61273867-62748242 GCF_048544385.1 Mastigoproctus giganteus
ATGTTCCTGGTTTATTGGGCTTTTCTGTTAGTGCAATTTATTATAAACGGGTAGTAAACTTGATATTTTACTGCTTTTACTGCTTTTGTGATAATACCGATAGCTGGAATTCTGTGGGGTTTTACGTTATTATGGCGAAATGTGTTTCCCCTTCCATGAAATCTTCAATCATAAAAAAACTTAAATTTTAAGAATCTTCTCTTCATTCTTATTTTTTAAGCTTCGTAAACTTGTCTCACCTGTGCAATTTGTGCGTCCCATGTTCGTCGTTATTTATTGATTTTCTTTTTTACTGTTTCAAATTTTACAATCCAAAAAAAAAAAAAAGAATGTCATTGACAGAAATATCAATCAAACAAACCTCATATCTTGTGAAGGTAAAGTTCTGTATGAAATATTTATTTATTTATTAGAAATTTAAGATGGTTAAACCTGTGTTAGCAATTTTATTTGGTTTCTAACTTTTTTTAGTGTTTTACTTACCAGACTGAATTTTTTTTTTTTTTTTTTTTGAGCGCTCTGCTGCTATCCCTATTTTCTCCATAAGCCCTGTTGTTTTTCATGCGCAAAATACCATAACGTGGAGATTTTTAGGAACATATGTACCGCACTATAGTAGAACTGACTGTATACAGGTTTGGAGGCCTCACTTTAGGAAGGATGTAGATCTGACTGAAGTGTTTAAAGCCTTGAATGTATTGAGTAAGCCAAATGAATGGCATTCTTTCACTTGCATAGACTACACACGAGGGGCCATAAATTCAAGTCGAGAATGGTTGCAGGATAGACGTATGGAAGTTTGCCTTCAGCCAGTGGACGATTGGCTGTTGGAACAGGCTTCCATCTGTTGTGTAAGTGGATGGGTTGAATAAATTCAAGGAAGAACTAGACAAATTCTTGGAGGGTCAACTGGTTTTTTATTTTTAGATGACACTATATAAGCTTGCTTTCTTGCATCAATTGTGATTATTACTACTATATCCACTCTCATTCCTAACAATGAGATCATTTTCCTTGGTCATTTTAATGTTCATATCACAGCTGTTGTCAGTTTTTTAGTTAATATCTAGCTCGTCAAGATGCTGAGGCTTTTATACTTATTAATTATTAAATCACACAGCTTGTTCATTTTTATTATTATTATTAGCTGTATGGTACAAGGAAGCCTAAGGCTTATGCTGCACCAGCCAAAACAAAATTCCCGAGAGAGGGAGGGAGGGAAGGAAGGAAGGAAATTGCCAAGAAAGAGAAGGATGATGACATAGCCCTGGGTGTGCCAAGCCCATACTCACCAGATGGGAGCCCCTGGTGATAATTTTAACTGCTGGATTACTAGATAATGCCAATCACATACCCAACGCTCTATTTTTTTCTCACCAACAGTCCTTCAAAGTACATAGTCAATGTTAGTGGTCTTATAGGCACCTCAGCTCACAACTTAGTGGTATTCTCGTCTCCAGTGAAATCTCTCTCTCTCTCTCTCTCTCTCTCTCTCTCTCTCTCTCTCTCTCTCTCTCTCGACAGTTGTCAGCCTTGTGTTGTTTGGCACTACAGGAATTCAAAATGGGATGACCTACATGATTTCTATTCTTCTTTTTCTTTGGATTACTCTTTTAAATCTTCCGATCTCAGTGTTTGCAGAAATTGTTGGTGAAATTATTTTTGTAGGGATGAAGTCCTTAATTCCGCATTCTGCCCTAAAATCTCATCCTTTATCTAAACCTTTATTTTCCAATAAATGTGCTAGGCACATCAAGATAATAAAGTAGCATATGGAAAATGGCTTATATCCAAATCTCCAGCTTAATTTTTCGACTATACTAAAGCTTGCAGCAATTGTAAAACAGTTATTAATCAATCCAAACTTTAATTTGAACAGGCTAAGAGTAGAAAAGTTCAGAATTACAGTTTAAAATCAAGTCAATCAAGACTGCATATTGATTTTGAGACATCTATAGGAATTGCTTAATTTTATGCTTATAATAGAAAAAGTTAATTTGTTGCATAGCTTGATACAATGATGATGATATTCTTTTTTTTTTTTATATGCTGAAGCTGGGAAAAAAAAACAAAAAAAAAACTGGCTCATATTGCTAATTTTTGGCCATTTTTTGCTAATTTTTGTTTAAAAGGTAAAACTATGGAAATTTTGCCTTAAATTTAGTACTGTAGAGAAAGTGTATTGAGAATTTAATCCTAATCTCCAGTTAATCAATTATGTAGGATGACAGTTTCTTGCTCCTTCCCACTGCTGCTCCTTCCCACAGCCAGGTGGGAAGGAGCAGCAGTGCATAGCACACGCTTCTTGATTAGACCAGGGTTCGAGCCCATCACCACCAAATACGGAGGATGCAGAAAGGTCAGGGAATGACCACCGCATATCCCCGGAGCAATATGGCCTTAGTTGCTAATGCTCCTAAATAACAAACAAACAAACAAACAGTTTCTTGTTTTGAGTATTAGATTCATTCTGTTTTTTGTAATAGACAATATTTTCATTTGTGTGTATTAATACAGCTGATATAGAAATTGAAAATTTATCAGCTCTTTAAAAAACATTAACATCAAGTAATTAGTATTTTTTAAAAAATACTAGTTTTGAATATCATATTTATTCAACACAGGTTAGTCCTATTCATCTTTGGAGATATGTAGGAGCATCAGCAGTAGGATTGCTTCCAACTCAGGTGATTAATGTTTATCTAGGGACAACAGTACGCTCTATGGAAGATGTTCTCGAAGATGATAGTACTGCCTCAGTGGGCTATGCTATTCTTCTTGTTCAGGTCTGTTTTATAACATATTTTGTAATATGAATTTATAAGTGAATATATGTTGTACTTGTTCAAAACATGAATCTGAGTAATTTAATATACTTGGAAATAATGTTATACATTGGTTAATGAAATCTTTCATCTTACCATTTGTATTAATTTTAATTGAAACTTTTTCAATCAGGCAATTTTTTAAAAAATGGCAAATTTTAAAAATTTATTAATTCTGGCATGATTGATAATAAGATCAAAAATCATTTTTAGAAACACCAGTCGGCTTAATTAAAAAAAAAAAAAAAAAATTGCTTTATTGCCTTCAAGTCAAATTTTGGTTGAAAAGTGAGCAAAAACAAAACCAAGTAAAATAGAAAATGGAACACTATGGAAAACTAACGTGGTGGGTGCTCTTTTTCTAAGATGGAGTTTAAATAATTATTTTACAAATTTTTTTTTTTTTTGTTGATTATTTTCATCAATGCACCTGCTTGATGGTTAAACCTTAATTGCTATGTTTTATTTAGCACATCCACATACTTATCCAGGTCTTGTTAGCATATTTCTTATTACTGTCAATGACCACCATGTCCACTTATTTTATTCTCAGCGAAGTTTGACATTAAGTTTGATATGCCTACATCAGTATTAATAATAAATATTAAAAGCAGTCATCATAATCATCAGCCGTTTTCAATCCACTGCAGGATGAAGGTGTCTCCAGCAACTTTCCAGTTTCTTCTGTTTTGTGCAATGACCATCCATTTACTACCCACAAGCCCGTGAATTTCATCTGTCCATCTCCATTGTTGGCTTCCAGGTTTTCTTTTAGCTCCTCTTGGGTATCATCCTGTTATTTTCTTAGTCCATTTGTCATGTCTTCGAGCTATGTGTCCTGCCCAAGTCCATTTCAGTTCTTTAGTATTGATAAGAATGTCCTTAATTTGTGTTTGCTGCCTAATCCTTGTGTTTCTCGTCTTATCTAACAGTCTGATTCTTAATATAATTCGTTCCATTCTTTGCTGTGTAGTTTTCAGCTTCTTTTCAATTCTTTTGGTGAGTGCTCAAGTTTCATCTCTATAATGGCCTCACCAGGGTGTGGTCATGGTGTGGCATATATATTGGTTCATTATTTTAAGTTTCAGACATTGGGATATTGCTCCTCGGTATGTGACTATATTTCGTCAATGCTATCCATCTGAACTTTATCCTTCTCTTAACTTCCAGTCATTTATCATTATTACAGCTAATGACTTGTCCAAATTAAAAATTGATTTCACCTTTTCAATTACTGCTCCTTCAATGATTATATCCCTGTCTGTGGCGTACTTGTTCATCATTACTTTGGTTTTTGCCATATTCATCTTCAGTCTGAAATCCTTACCAACTCTGCATAACTGATTAAGATTTTCCTTTAATTCTTTAGGATCATGGCTTATGATCACGATGTCATCTGCAAATTGTAAATGGTTTAGATACTCTCCATTCACATTGACTCTTTCTGCGACCAGTCCAGTCTTCTGAAAGCTTCCTGAAGGGCAGCAGTAAACGACTTAAGAGATATTGTCTCTTTGTCGAACTCCTTTCTCAATTTTAAATTTGCTACTATATTGTCTAGTCTAATAAAGGAGGTAGCGTTCTCATATATTTTCTTCAATATCATAATGTATGGGGTATCAATGCCTTGTCTTTCCATTGCCCAAAACATTGCCTTATGCTGTGTGGAATCAAATGCCTTTTAATAATCCACAAATGCCAGGCATAATGGTGTTTTATATTCATTTGCTTTCTCCATTAGCTGTGATATTACGTGAAGGTGATCCATAGTTGAGAATCCTGTCCTAAAGCCAGCTTGCTCTTTTGGTTGATTCTCATCAAGTAATCTTTCTAATCTGTTAGTAATGACCCTTGTGAACAACTTGTAGATGTGGGACAACAAGCTAATTAGTCTATAATTTCCAATTTCTGATTTATCTCATTTCTTATGCAGCAAAATTATGATTGCATTATTCTGCTCCTTAAGTGTGACACCTTTCCTAATGTGTTTTGTGAAGAGTCTTGCCAGTTTCTGTGCCATGTCTCTTCCTCCCAATTTTAACAACTCTGCAGTAACTTTATCTTCATTCGGGGCTTTTTGATTCTTTATTTTCTTCAATTTCTGCTGTTCTATCTCATCAGGATGGATGTTGGGTATGTTGTATGTGTTGCTAATTTGTGATCCATCTTTCCCCACTGCTGGCATTATTCCCTTGCTCCTTATAATATTATTATTATTATTAGCTGCATGGTGCAAAGAAGCCTGAAGCTTTATGCTGCACCAGGCAAAAAAAAAAAAAAAAAATTCCTGGGGGGGGGGGAGAGATCAGGACCCTGGGTGTGCCAAGCCCATACTAATCAGGTATGAGCCCCTGGGATTATTTATAATTTTTTTATAATAGTCTTCTGCTATTTATAAGTACACCATTGCAATTTCAGTATCATTTGTCTTTCTGTATAAAATTCTGTATAAACAAAGGACTTAAGTCAGCAGCCATTAGCTGCTGATTTAAGCCCTTTGTTTTCCCCTTAATGCTTGTTCTACTTTTCTTATGTTTAAATCTTATGTCTTCTCTCAGTTTCTTTCTAATGGCTCTGCATATCTCAGTATACACATTTTTGTCTTTGTCAGTGTTTATCTTGCTCTTTATTTGTCGTTTTCGGTTCATCATAACAAGTGTTTCTTGACTAATTTTTTCTTTGGATTCCTTTTTACCTATAGGTTTCTCAGGCTTTATCACTTTAAGAAAGTGTATTCCCCATTGATACCTTGGTCCTGAAAGGTCTGCTGAAGCTCACACTTGTTCTTAAGTTCCAATACATACTGCTTTTTTTAAAAGCAGTAAGAGAGCCCAACATGGAACCTTAAGGGACCCTCTGCTCATCACATTAGTCCATGAAGAGAAGTGGTTATTAATAACCACCCCCACCTGCTGTTTCCTGCCATTTAACCATCCCTTTATCCATAATAGTAACTTTCCCTCACATTCAACACTGCTCCAATCTGTAGAGCAGTTGTTCATGTAGAACAGTATCAAAAGCTTTATTGCAATCTAAATATGTGATCAAAATTTATTTTTTGCATCCCTTGTTACTATCAGATCAGTGCCAATCAGATTAGTTAGACAATATCTCCCCTTACGAAATATATTCTTTGATTGCCATATAACCAACCAGGAGAGTGTACAATAGTGTCATCACTCTACTTTGGATTATATGCAATTGCATATGTGCATTATGCATATGCATATTGTGGCCATTGTAGTCATTAGTGCATATAAATGCATATAGTACAAATATTACAAGCAATTCTGCATATTCCTTAACTTGATGATTTTTTTCAAATGTTGATCTCAGAACTATGTAACGAGTAGTCACTGTATTGCAATTAAATTAGCATGGGATAATATTTCACTGAGCATGGGGGAAATTTCTCAAATGAGCATGGGAAATTTTTTGTAAGATCCTGATCTTACATTAAGTTGCTATTATATTTATATATATTGTTTTCGAAAGAAAGAATATGGTAGAAGAAAGATAAGACATGTTAAAGGGAGGCAATCAGCGGACTCTTTGTAATTTCAGAAAATGTAACAAATATGCTTATTTCTGGTTGTTGAGGGAGCATCGCCAGTAGAGAGTAGGCAATAGCAGCAACGTTAAAGGGGAGAGGAAATAAGTGCTTTGATAGTAAACCATGCTGTATGTAGTAAACACAAAAATTATAATAATTGGGCCAATTGGTACCATCTGAAGACTTTCAAGTGAGGGAAGTAGTAGGCAGTGTATGAAAATAGTGAGAACGAGACAGAAGAGACTGAGAAATTCCAAATAATAACAAAAGATGCAAAAATCTCTTACTTCACTATCAGAGAGTGAAATCTGATGGACATAGTCTCCAGTGGGAACTAGAGTTGTGGGAGGACAGTGGTGATGCAAAAGGGGCTGCTAATGAGTTTTGCCCAGCATGTGGCAGAGATAGAAAATAGCTGGTAATTCTGCGGGGGAAAAGGTCCCAGAAAGAGAGGATAATATATAAATGGAGAAAACAGTGCTCGCAAGTGAAAGTAAAGGGGGGGGGGAAAAATAATAAATAAACATGTAAATATCCCATAGTTTAATGCTGTTTTTTCTATTTGTCTTCATGCTATCGACTACATCAGGTGAAACGTTATTGGTAAACATTCCAAAAATTAAATCTGTTAGAAAATTTTGTATGGAATAGTGGATTGCCAATTATAGAAAGGATTTTGCTGTGGATGGCATTGTGTTCTGTGTTTGCATAAAAGAACATTCCATGCAAGAAAAAATTCCAGATTGACCAGCACGTGAAAACAGCATCACACATTATGGCCAAGCAAAGGAAAAGCAAATAAAAAGCAGAGCAGTCACAGTTAACCAACCCATGTAATTCAAAAGAAGAGTAAAGTGATTTTTCAAAAGAATTCTGTCTTGCCCTGATAAGCAGCAATATCCCTTTCAATGTTAAACAATCAAGTCTTCAAGCAACTTTTGAAAAAATGTTGCATGAATCAAAATATTCCTGAAGAATTTACTGTGAGAAAGAATTACCGAAATTCGTCATGATATTAGAGAATATCCATCAAGATATTAGAGAAAACTACATTTGGATGTCCGTTTATGAAACAACATATGTTTGTGGCAACTATATTACACATTTTATATGTGGAAAAATAGATGCAGAACCATCGCATCTGCATTTACTTGCTTGTAAGGCCCTCAAAAAAGTGAATTTCTCTACAATAGCAAGATTTTTTGCAATTATTATTGTCAGAATCAACCCATAGTGAGTCTGCATTTTTATTAGTGATACTTCTTGTATGGTAAAAGCCACCTCTGCATTACAAGTTTTCTATCCAAATTTGATCCATGTGACTTGTTTAGCCCATGGCTTACATAGATTAGTAGAATTTTGGTGAAATTAACAAACTTATTTCTAGTATAAAAATCATTTTGTCAAAGGCACCTTTGAGAATAGCAATTTACAGAAATATGCTACCTACTCTTCCACTCCTGCTTGATCCTTTTTCACAAGATGTGGAACGTGGTTGCAAGCAGCATCGTTTTATGTGAAATTTTGATTCTATAAAAGAATTTGTTGATTCCTTGGATAGTAGACATTCAGTGCTATTGGTAGTGCTGAGTCAATGTTTTCTGATTCTCTGGCTATAAAACATTTATTGTTCATCCAGACTCATTTTAGCTGGTTATCTACTTGTATAACCAAACTCGAAATGTGAAGACTTTCTTTAAGCAGCACAATTAGAGAGATGGAAAAAGTTGAATTGCAAATTTCAACCATGCAAAAAAAGTTGAATTGCAAATTTCAACATGCCTGGAGGAATAGAGAAGAAGAAAATACAATAATGTTTTAGAAAATAACTCAAGATTTTGCACTTTTTAAGGAAAATAGATGAATTTATAAATGGGAAAGGAAATGAATTTCCATTTCAAGTAGAGGCTTCAAAAGCTCACATTTTTAAATACTGCCCAGTCACTTCCTTAGAAAGACCATTTTCTCAGAAAGATCAGAAGTAGAAAGACAATTTTCTCTGTATGAAATGATCTTGGATGATAAATGCCACAAATTTATGGTGGACCACTTTGAGAAATATATTATTGTGTATTGTAACAAAATTATTCCAGGTGAGAGTTTGAAAGGGAAAACTTTTAAAAAAGATGTTAAAACTTTTCATAAATGGTTTTATTACTTTAAAATGCTGAATACAAAGAAACTGTGGTTCAATTAATCGTAATAAACAAGTTAGTTTTGGTGTATGTTTTAGTGCATATTTGATCTGTTTTTTTAGTGCATATAATCTGATGTCTATTCATCACTTTAAATTTTTTTTTTTAAACTTTGCCAGGATCAAGTATTTTGCTTTATTATGAAGAAAATAAAATAAAGCTTATGAAGCAAAATTTCCAAGTAGTACAACTCGATATTCAGAAACCTTCAAGAAAATAATGAGAAAGTTTGTATTGTCCTTATCAATACTTATAGTTCACCTTCCATTTATCAATCCTTGTGGTTCAATGGTTAAACAAAAGTTTACCATTTTAAAAGTCAGATTCTCACTTATGCTACACTGGTGTTCAAAGAAAGTGCATCACCTAGGAATTTCACATTTATAACCCTTTTCCATGATGGTATGTTACATTAATGACTAGCATCACAAATAGAAATATAAATAAAAGATATTTATTAATAGTTAAGGCAAAGCTAAGTAATATTTGACAGGTGCTCTCAAAATATTCTAAAGTGAGCATTTTCAACCTTTATACAACAGTTTTGGTAAACACAACAATTATGGCTGAAATATTATCAGAAGCCTTCAATTTGCTTCCGTTTATCACTTTAAATGGAAAACAAAATGAAAACTTTATCAGGTGCAAACTAATATTTAGTTGAACTGCCTCTGGCCCTGATGACAGCAGCACACCGACAAGAGGCACTGACAAGATCAATTTCTGAAGATAATCAACTGATAGTTCGTGGTTCCAAACATGAATTATGGTTTCCTGAAGTTCATGAAGGGTCTTTGGTTTCTTTCTGACAACTGGAGATTCGACACTATATGCCAACAGTTCCCTATAGGATTCAAGTTTCTTGACCAGCTAAGAGTTGTAATGGACTATTCTTTCACCATTTTTTCACCTGTAACAAATATAAACACATTACTGTTGAACCTCTAATGCAGAAATGAAACTAAAGTAACTACAGAAGTGCCTACTTACAGCTTTCGCCTGGAGAGCGAAAGCTGTAAGTCATCTTTCAGGAGCTAAACTGCAGGTGAGCTACTCCATGAGCCATGCAGGTCGAATTTCTTCTGTTCTGAGAAAATAACTGATTTCCACTGCTTGGGGGTCCATTTGATATGCTCATTATACCAAATTAATTGGTTATTTTTTGTGTGAGGAGGGGCTTCTTCTTAGGACAGTGGGCTACAAGTCCATTTTTGAAGAGGCATCTTCTGAGTGTTACTGCACTTGCTGCCACTCCTGTATGTTCTTTCCATTCTCTTTTCAGCTCAGATGAAGAAGCGTTATGGTTCTTAAGGCACAAGCACTTCAAAACGCGGTCCTGTTTTGGCATAGAGGCTCGTTTGTGTCCGGTTCCTTTTTTCCTATCTATCAGCAGAACCAGTATTCTTGAATTCGGAAAGAAATTACTCACTGTCGACTGATTGTTTGTTTATTTGGTTTTTTTGGAGCATTAGCAACTAAGGTCATATTGCTCCGGGGATATGCGGTGGTCATTCCCTGACCTTTCTGCATTCTCCGTATTTGGTCACGGGCTCGAACCCTGGTCTAATCAAGAAGCGTGTGCTACGCACTGCTGCTCCTGCCCACGTGGCTATGGAGGCGGCTGTCGACTGATTACAATACATTCTATAAGCAATACGACAGGAAGAACATCCCTCACATAAAGCAACAATAGCACTCTTTCTTCGTGGTGTCAACTGCACGTAACTGCCATCGTGACACAAGCAAGGAATGATTGCAACTCTTGCAGAGCATATAGCTGAAAGTAACAGCGGATGCAATATTATGTCATCACCTACGCGTGTGAATCTTTTCTGATGCAATTTGTAAGAAATATTACCATATACTTATGTTATTCGGATGACAGTTACAATTTTTAAGGGTGATGCAATTTGAATGTGTGCGTGTTATTTTTATTTTTTTTTGTTTCTAATTTTCTACCTTTTTTATTTTACTTTTTTTTTTTATTTTAATTCTCTGCCACTAGTCTCATCAATTTTTCTGACATCTATTCTATTTAGGCCTAAACTTTGAACAGTATCTCTTGGTTTTATATAAAAATCATAGTAGCTTCTATGATTACTAGCTTTGACACTTCCCATTCATCATTTGTATTTGGTAAAGGAACTGCCTAGTGGTTCCTTTACCTGAAGATTCTTAATTCTTGATTAAACCTGGGTTCGAGCCCGTGGGCCACCAAATATGGAGGATGCGGAAAGGTCAGAGAATGACTACCGCATATCCCCAGAGCAATATGGTCTTAGTTGCTAATGCTCCTAAAAACCAAATAACAATGACAACAATCCTCCAATAAATCCATAAAGGTCTTACTAGCATGCGAGTGACCACCCCACAAGTTCCAGTTAACATCTGGAAAGTTAAAATATTACAACACATTCTGATTTACCCTCCACTTTATTTCTCTGCACAATTGTTTGTTGTACTCATCAGAGTCAGTAGGCCTATAACACATTCCTACTCTCATTTGCCTTTAGCCAGCGGGTAGTTGATTGCTGGAACAGACTTCCATCTCTTGTTGTGGAAGTTGATAGCTTAAACAAATTTAAGGCTGAGCTAGACAACCATTTGGAGTGAATATGGATGGGTGAAATGCTTTTTTTTTTTTTGGCTGAAGCTGCATAAGCTTGCTTTCTCACATCGTATGCCTCTGCTAATGCTAATGTGAAAAATTCTTTGTCCACATTCTTTGCTCTTTTAAACAATGCTTTATCATATGCAGCCTTGGCCTCTCTGACCTTACCTGTGGTACTATTAAAATCAACTTGTAGATATAAGCTTCAGTCTTTTAATTGCTCTGCTTTCTCTTTCTGCTCTATTTTGACTGGTCAGTCCTACATTCATCTATTTCAGTACTTATCCAATATTTTCTTAAACAGTATGTACGCTTATGTGATTTTTTTTTCTTTAAAGGTATTCCATAATTCAAGTGTATTCACCTTCACTTTGCAACGTGCCCAGTTAATAGATACCATATTATTTAACCCCGGGGGCTCACATCTGGTGAGTATGGGCTTGGCAAACCCAGGGTCCTGAGCTGGATATCATCATTCTTCTCTTTCTTGGTGATTCCTTTGTACTTCTCTCTCTCTCTCTCTCTCTCTCTCTCTCTCTCTCTCTCTCTCTCTCTCTCTCTCTCTCTCTCTCTCTCTCTCTCTCTCTCTTCTTTCTTTCTTTCTCAGGGGGTAACTCAGGGAATTTTTTTTTTTTTTTTTTTTTGGCTGGTGCAGCATAAGCTTCAGGCTTCCTTGTACCATATGGCTAATAATAATAATAATGTATGAAGGGACACTACAAATAATACTATGTAACAAAAAGTTTGTTTATATTTAACTGCTTCTTTTATGTATTTTGTGTGTTGAATCCAATGATATTATTGGTTTCAACACAACATTTTGGCTATGATTGTTTCTTACATTTATATTTATTAAATAAGTGTGTATCAGTATTGTGATGTATATCAGCCTATAATATTCATTTAATAAGATTTCTATTTATTATTATTATTATTATTTTTTTTTTTTTTGCAGTTTGATGTTGATACCAAATGAATGTGTAAGTTGTCTCTTATTCTGCTATGTTTGTGGATTTGCTATTTCATTTACCTGTGAATTATTCCAAGTTCTGTAAAATTCAGGAAGTTTTCTAAAACCTGTAAAAGATGTAAGGATAAAACTAAAAACATGACAAATATTGCTTTCTCTGTATAAAAAGTTGTTGTTTTCTTTTGCTGTCAGCATTACTTGTTTTTTCCAAAAACAACTACTGACTGTACAAATCTTGAATACACCATACTGTGAAATAGTTTCCACATATGAGGTGATATGCCCAAAACCTTTCAAACTCCAAGACTATTCAAAAGAGAGCGGTCATGTTAATTAATGACTTACATCTTACAAACTCTCTCCACTTATCTCTCAAATATTCAGTTTCTACTGCATCTTTTCTGTAGATTCTTCTATGACTGCTCTTCTGAATTTGCATGTGTAATTCTGCTGATGTTTTCCAAACCAGTTCAAACATATGCCTCAACCGTTCAACATTCATTTATTTGCTGTCCAATTCCAAACCTGCTGACTAACTTTCCCTCTTCTTTGTTTATCCCTTCTACTTCTGTTTTTTTGGAACAATCTTTATGTGTATTTCCTTAAGATTATTACAAACTGCAGATATTCAAGTCATTTTAACAAATATCTTCTGTCTCATCAACCTTCAATGGTGTTTACCATTCATAAAAAGTGGGAATCTTCTTGCAGCTTTACAGTCTACACTACAGTTCTTTACAATTAATTTATAAGTAATAGCTTGTTATTTATGAGTTAATTTTTATATATATTTTTTAAATTATTACTGGATTTACAGTTATAAATGCTTGAATCCAAGCATTGCAGATGCTTAAGATTCATGCATTTATAAGTGTAATGATATTTTTTATGTTGCTATAACATACATTTTAAATAATAAGTTAAGACGAGACCAGATTAACATAGATAATATAAATAACATTTGTGCTAATCTGGTTCTGCTACATATGGACTGTCATATTTGCATCTTGCTTGCTTATTTTTGGCCCTATCATATTCAATAAGAGCTTAAAATCATCTGCTGACATTCTTGTAAACAGCTGTTTGTAGAGGTGTGCCTGACCAGGGAGAAATGGCCTATGCTTGGCCTCCATCAGTTTGTACAGGTATTTTGTATATTGGAATGCCATTGTTTTTAGTACCTGTTGTTGTCACCCTGAATTAAGAATTACTCTTTAAAAAATTTTAAATATAGTCAATCATCTATATACAGTATATATCTATATACAGTCGATTCCGGTTATTTGGGACACATCGGGACTAGTGCATTTTGGCCCGATTAAGCGGCTTCCCCAATTATCCGAAGTTTCACGTAAATAGTTAAAAATACAATTTACCCCCCCCTTTACAATTAGTTCACTGTACAATCAAATCACGTTACGACGAACTCAAAATAGTAAAGTACCGTTCACTGTAGTATGTGCAGTAAGCGCCGGTCATTATGATCACGTTTGTGAATTGAATTTTAATTCTATTAAACAGCGATTCTAATTAGCGAAAATAGGAGGAATGTTATCTACAGGCTATAAAAGTAAAGATATATTAAGCACAAATTTACCCTTTATTACCTTACCAATTAAAAAATTAAATGATACGTGAAAATCGGAAGAATATACGTGATAATCGGAATAATTAATACGTACTGTAATATGTACATACTAATTAAACTAGTTGACATTTCTGTTCACTGACATTTGTTGGTGGGGGCTGAAATTTAAAACAGTAAAAAGATAAGCAATCAATAACAAAGAACAGGGCACACACAAATTGCAAGTAACACAACACGTGCAAGTGAGAACGGAGTAACAAATTAGGAAGCTTTAAAAATAGGAATGAAGAGAAGATTCTGAAAATTATTATTTTTTATATGATTGAAGATTCCATGGAAGTGTAAACACATTTTACCGTAATAACCCACAGAATACCAGCTGCCGGTATTATCGCAAATTCAATAAGATCGAGTTTACTGTCCGTTTATGATAGATTGCACTAACAGAAAAGCCCAATAAACAGGTGACTGCTAATTGTTTTTATTGTTTTATGGTTGACCTCCAGAAATCCGACCGAACTACGTGGTACGGTCGGAGACAATCGTAGGGTAATCTCCAGTGCTGAGGTCTCCTGCCCCGATTAAACGGCATTTTGTCCCAATTAAGCGAAGTAAACCCTGGCTATTTTCTCGATTGGTTTTTGTTTTTTAAGATTTGCCCCAAATAAACGGCTGCCCCGATTAACCGGTGGCCCAAATAACCGGAATCCATTGTGTATAATCAATATATCATCTATATATAGTCAATACTACATTTAACAGGCCAGCTTCATTACATACTTTTACAAGTTATGCTTCCAAAACTTTTGTTTTCTTCTCTGTCTTCCATCAGCTATTGCAAACATCGCACATGCTTTAGTGATAGCATTTTTGGACTATATTGCATAGATTTATTACTAAGGAATTTTACATTGGTTTGGCTGCTGTTGTTTTGAGTTTTTTTTTCCATTGTTCTCCAAGTTTTCTTCTTTGCAGAAACCAACTATGACTCATGCAAAATTCAAGCAACTATGCATAGGTCAGGGTGGTTGCATCCATGGCACATTTGCAATTATTGGCAGATCCTGGCATTAACTACTGGTTGTGTGGGGGGGGGGGGGCTAACAAATATCAAATATTTGAAGCTGAGTGGTGAGGAGCAAAGGCACGCAGTAGCAAACCTCTTTGAGTGGACTGTGGTTCAAGCTCAAGTGACTGCTAAATACAATTAATAGTTGTATTCATGAGTTACTGTAAATTCCTCTGAATTTGGTGATCTTGCCAGAGTATAAACAGGAACATTATTATAAGGCATCAAGTTCAGTTAAGCTTATATTAAAATGCTGAGTGATTTCTTTATATTAAGAAATCAGTTTTTCTGACTTCAGCTTTTTTAATTGTATTATGTGATTCATTGTGAATATATTACTGTATTTTATTGAATCCCTCAAATAAGCCATGCACCCTGTTTTTTTTAAGACATCATGAAAAGTAAAATCTTTTTTATTGTGAAAAACTAAGAATATTTTCAGTTTTTCCACTGTATGATACATCATTACTGCATGCCTTTAGTAATGTGTAGCAGAACATATACACAATGTTCTTGAGCTGCACAAAGTAATATACCTTTTGCAGCTCAAGATCCTTAAGTTGCATGAAATGAGCCAAGTCATTTCTTTCATAGGTAAGGGAAAGAGACAAATGAATGTGCCCACTGCTTTTAATAACCAATTAGCAGCACAATTATCAAAGGAATTATATCAGTGTTATTTGCTTTGCTTCCATTCAAAAATTGTACTATATTTGAATGAATTATGGAAGCAAGAATCTTTATTTCTGAAAGAAAGACAAACATTTTTATGCAATTTATTATTTCAAATCGCAATTTTAATATTGATAATAAACAAAATACTTCATTTATGCTGCTGCCGGACACCAATTACTTTGATGAATAAAAACACTAAAGTAAGTAAAAATGCACCATTTTTATTTGCTTGTTTGACCATAATCTTAAGAGTTTGCTTGTTTGACCATAATCTTTGGGTTAAATTTGAGTAAGCTGCACATTGATATATATATATATTTTTTTTTTTAATTTAGAAAAGGGCACATGGTTGATTTGAGAAAATATAGTAATATCCATCAAGCAAATTAATAATAAATAAATAAAATAAGTGAGTGATTTGGTTTATTTCATTTTCAGATTGTATTAAGTATTGCTCTTATGGCTTTAATTGTGAGGTGTGCTCGACAAGAATTAAAGAAGACTGTAAGTGTTGAATTGCAAGATATTACTACACAAAATGGAAGAGTGAACTGTTCTAAGAAGTTGTCAGTTAGGCAGAAGTGTAATGTGACTACATACAATAACCAGTGGCCTTATGGATGGAGAGCAACCAATGGGAACATCCTTTTGCTTAACAGGGTGTAAATACATTTAATTTATAGAAACAAATTTAATAAGATGTTAATATATAATTATTGACATATTTTACCAGTAATCTGTGATACTGTGAATCTGTGCATGGAGCAAAGATATTAATTAGTATATTTGTGCAACTGAAGCTTGTATATCCTATTTATAATGCTTGAACATTTTCTTTAAAAATTTGAATTGTTTCAAATTTATGAAGTGTTTTTCATCGTGAAACATTTTCAGGTACAGACTTGTACATAAGATTGTAATATTGAAGTTACAGTTAATACATTCCATTGTTTGTTTCATATTCTAATATTAATTGTTTCTAACTGTTTTCTTTCTTTCTTTTTTTTTTTTCCTAGAATAAAGCTATTTTTGTAATTGTAGAAGAGTATTTTAATATAGCTTGTTAAGTCAGATTTTATAAAACTAATGATAACTTAAATTGCCTATGAGTAGTTGTACAGTTGTGTGTGTATGCGCATGCAAGCGCCAATAGTTGAATTCCTTATGAGTGAATTAGGTTTAGTTTCAAATGTTGATAAAAATGCATTGTTTGGGAGTTTAGCATATTTCAACAAAATTTAATATATTTTATGTTGCAGAAGGTTTAGATATTTATTAGCTGTGCCTGTAAAATATATATAAAGGGCACAATACATTTCACAAATGTTATGAATGTAATGTTAATTTTGTAGAAAAAATATGACAACAGCACTTGACATATCTTAAAATATGCAGTTCTCTGTTTTTCTCTAGTCCCTTTGATGTATATAGTACATTTTTAATCAGTCAGTTAAACATAAAAAGCATTTCCTATTTGCATGATAATATTTGCAACGTTGTCATCTTTATTCATCTCATCAATATAATTGGTTGATGAGATGAATTTTGCACCGATGTAACCTTCTATGCATTTTAGATTCAGGTGCCCTGTATAACAATTATGAAATCTAATGCCTAGTTTCAGAAAAAAAATTGGCATGGACTGCTTTGTTAATTTTTCATTCAGAAAAGTTTTCTTGATATGGTGTGATGTGGAAAATTTTTCCAACCATTGATGGTTGATCTTTAACTTCTGGTAGGCAATTAAAATCTAATTACTTCTTGTTAGGTTGTTGGCTGGGAGTTTTTTTTTTTTTTTTTTTTTGAGAAAACATTTGCAAAGTGTTTGAAAGTAACTGAAATATGCAATGCTTTGAGCAAGATAGTGGACTTTATGCATCATGGCCTTAGTTGTCTTTGCGCCATAAAACAGAAATCTTGGAGATAGAAACCGAAGACATTACTTGAAAATATAGCCATTACTTTTGTTTGAAAAGTAATGGCTATTTTTTCCTGTTATAAATTGTTTTCTCTAAAAATTCAGTAAACAGATATGCCCTACTTTTATGAATGTCTTAAACTAGTGGCAGCCATTTGGCAACCCATCAATCCAAAATACTTTTGGTTTGTTTCAGTAATTTTAAAAAGTAATGTATGTTTTTTTTTTTCATCAACAAAACAAGTAAAATCAAAGAATAGGAACCTGCTGACAGATAATACAGTACTTTCTTTCACATTAATGAGAGAAACTGATCTCACATCTAGAGAGAATGATGTCAATGTCAGTGCTTTGGCCATTGAAAAAATATCTAAAAATTGATACTAATTGCTGAATTTGTATAAATTTTTCAGGAAACTCATTATATATAATTTTTTTTCTCTCCAAAAAATAAATTACAAACTTTTCTTTTGTTTTGTATATTTTAAGAAGCTACTTAATTTTATTTATATCATGGTTAAAATTTTTACGTCTTGCAGATCAGTGTCAAATATGAAGATTGTCTGCATCATTGTTCAAATATTTAATATTTGTGTTGGTACTTCATATTAAGGTCTTCTCTGACCATCAGGCCTTGTTTACATGAATTTAATGGACATGAAAGTTTGTTGGACAAGCTTAATAACTAGATCTATGTAATCCCACATTGTAGTACTATTTAGCAGTGAGTAGAGTACTAGATTCCAGAAGTGAGGTCAGTCAGACAAATAGAAAGATGTTCTGTTCATTCGCCTACTTGCTTCCCTCCACCACACAGTTTTTTTTCATTCGACTGTCTACTAAAAACAGGTGAATATTCAGTGTGTTTGTGGTTCGTGTAACTTTCGTGTTGAAATTTTGCCCATTTACTGAACAAATGTGTTCATGCAGATTCTCAGGGCAGCTGAAGGAACTCCCTCAACTATGTTATAAATGGAAATGTTCTTGAAATATACTGAAGAATCAGAAACGTTGTTTGCCTATTTTGAAGTTGTATCATTTTTAATATTCATTAGGTAAATTTTACCCTAGTACCTATGCTCCTGGTTTATCTATTTCCTTGCTCAGTTTTTTTTTTTTTTTTTTTTTTTGCTGCTCATTTATCTCTTCAATAATATCCAAAAGTTTAACATATAATAACAAAACCATTTTTTAATTATATTTTTAAAACAGAGTATCTATTTTCTCACATTCACTTTTAAACTGATAAGAAATATACTGGCTGCATGTCGAAATATACTGGTGCAGTGTCGAGTCAGTTTGGTGTGACATAAGCATTGGGAGATCAAAATTGAGAGTAGGAGTGTGCTATAGGCCTAATGACTCTGATGAGTATAATAAGAAACTGTTCGGAGAAATAGAGTGGGCCAGTAAATCAGAGAGTCTTATAATGGGGGATTTTAATTTCCCAGATATTGACTGGAATTTGGGGGCTGGTCACTCACACAGTAGCAAGGCTTTTGTGGATTTATTGGATGATTGTTTTCTACATCAGCATGTTCGGGAGGCAACTAGAGGGAGTAATACTCTTGATTTGATTATCAGTAGTGATTCTTCATGCATTAAGAATCTGCAGATAAATGAACCACTTGGTGGCAGTGATCACAGTGTGCTGAAGTGGGAGTTACTCAAAGAGGTAACTACCATTAGGGGTAAAGGGAAGGGGTATTGCTTTCGTAAAGGCGACTACAATGGACTGAGACAGTATTTAAATTCTATACAGTGGGATCAACTGATGATATTGCCAACAGCAAATTCAAAATGGGAAGCATTCAAAGAACTTATTGTGGAAGCTACTAGGCTTTACATACCAACTAAGAAATATTGTTCAAGGTTTAGGCCTAAATGGTTGTCAGATGAACTAATGAGACATGTGGCAGAGAAGAAAAATGCATGGGATACATATAAATTAATGGGTGACATGGAAGCCTATGATAGATACAAGTTGATCTGTAACCAAGTTACAAAGGAGGTTAGGCAGGCGAAGGCAGATTACGAGAGATCCTTGGCAAGGGATGCGAAGAAAAACAGCAAAGAGTTCTTTACTTATGTAAACTCTAGAAGGAAGGGGATGAATCAGATTGGTCCACTTGAGATCGATGGGTCAACTGTTGATGACCCTGCTCGGGTAGCTAACAAACTAAATGAATATTTTGCATCGACATTCACACATGAGGAGTTATTCAGCGAGGGGAATGCCAGAGGTGTATTCAACTCTAGCAGTAAGCTAGAGAATCTTGTAATAACTGAGAGCAAAGTGGAGGAGAAAATGTTGAAGATAAACACAAGAAAGGCACCTGGGGTGGATGGGATCTATCCAGTTATATTAAAGGAGGCAGCAAAGGAGGTAAGCAAACCCTTAGCCATAATTATGAGAGCTTCCTTGGACTCAGGGGAGGTACCCATTGACTGGAGATGTGCAAATGTGACCCCAATTCACAAAGGGGGATCAAAGGCTGACACAAGTAATTATAGACCTGTGAGTTTAACTTCTGTTCCCGGAAAATTAATGGAGGCACTGGTGAAAGAAGCACTGCAGGATCATCTAGACAAGACTTCAGTTATAGCTAGGACACAGCATGGTTTTGTTAAGGGGAAGTCTTGCCTGACCAATTTGATTGGATACTATGATGCAGTCACAAAAGAACTGGATGCAGGGAATAACTTTGATATTATATACTTGGATCTTAGAAAGGCTTTTGATACTGTTGCACATGGAAGACTGCTGCACAAATTGGAGCAGTGTGGCATTGGAGGCAAGTTGCTGCTATGGATAAAGGGGTGGTTGAGGGGGAGAAGACAGAGAGTGGTAATCAATGGACACTGCTCATCGTGGACTAATGTTATTAGTGGAGTCCCTCAGGGTTCAGTATTGGGGCCTTTATTGTTTTCTGTATTTATAAATGATATTGATGATGGTATATCAGGCTTAATGTCCAAGTTTGCAGACGATACGAAGGTTGGCAGGGTTGTCAAGGACACTACTGACACTATGCTGCTGCAACAGGATTTGGAAAGGTTGAGCAGATGGGCTTCGAGGTGGCAAATGAAGTTTAACATTGACAAATGTAAAGTACTACATATGGGAAACAGCAACCCCAGAGCAACGTATCAACTCTGTGGTACTACACTGACAGTGGTAGAGAATGAAAGGGACCTGGGGGTGGTGGTGCAGGCAGATATGAAGTTCTCTGAGCAGTGCAGACGAGCTGCAAGAGTAGCTCATGGTGTATTGTCAATGATATATAGGAATTTTTCTAGCAGGGATAAGGAGGTGATTATTCCCTTGTATAAGGCAATGGTCAGGCCACACCTAGAGTACTGTATACAGGCCTGGAGGCCTCATTTCAGGAAGGATGTAGAGCTGCTGGAACGAGTACAGAGAAGGGCAACTAGATTGGTGAATGGGACAAAGGGGTTCTCTTACGAAGAAAGGCTTAAGTTTTGCAAATTACAGTGTCTGGAAACTAGGTACCAGCGGGGTGATCTGATAGAGGTGTACAAAGCCTTGAATGGTTTGAGCATGCTCAATGCTGATGGGATTCTTCCTCTAGCTCAGAAAAATCACCTGAGAGGGCATAAATTCAAATTGAGGAAAGACAGATGTAGGATAGATGTGCGGAAATTTGCCTTTAGCCAGCGGGTGGTTGGTGGGTGGAACAGACTTCCATCCCTTGTCGTGGAAGTTGATAGCCTAAATAAGTTTAAGGCTCAGCTGGACAGGTATTTTGAACGAACAGAGGGGTGAAGTGGAAGTGGGTTTTTTTTTTTTTTTTTTTTTTTTTTGGCTGATGCTGCATAAGCTTGCTTTCTTGCATCAAATGCCTCTACTAATGCTAATGCTAATGCTAATGTGAATGTTCACTGAAATGACTACTATATCCTTACCAAATGAAGCTAGTAGCTTGCTCCAATGACTTGACTCTACTAAACCTGCATAAACAAGGCTTAATTGGGAAGAAGTGACTTCTGAGCATACATCGCTGATCATTGACTTAAACAGTTTTCATCAAATTAACAAGAATTTGAGTGTTAGTTATCTCTTCCTGATGTGGAAGTTAAATATCAATCAAAAAGTCACATTACAGAAATAATATAGGCCAGTTATGTTTTTGAGAACCACGCAGTACTCTTCACTAAACTTTTCCTTGCTTAATGCAGACTAAATCCAGTTACTCAGTTAAGTGCATGTGATTATGTATAAGTATTGTGTGAAAGCATCAATAATACATAGCCAAATCTGAATTTATATTAAGATTTGGCTATGTATTAAGTTATATCTCATATTGTGAATACCTTCACAACAAGTTTCCATAATATTACACTACTTCGAATAAATAACGCTTCAGCTGAGGAGAAGACTAATTTTACTTATTCTCAGTTGGATACCACCACCCAGATGGCACCGTTTCAGGGCTATTTGGCCCTTCTTCGAAGTAGGGCAATAGCATGGCAACTCATTGTGAAGGTATTCACAATATGAGATATAACTTAAAACAATGCTGCTTTACTAATATTCTGTTCATTCAGATTTGGCTATGTTATTATTGATGCTTTCGCACTATACTTATACATAGTCTAGACTTTTTCCATAGCTTGAAGCTTACGCCCTAAACGCTATATAGTCTAAATACACCATCGGGCATCTCTCATATTGTGCAGTTATACTTCATAATTGTTTTGCCATCATTGCATCACTCGGGTACCTACCCACCCACCAAAGAAGGGCCAAATAGCCCTGAAACGGCACCAGGGGGAGCCTGATGTCCGGAGTTTCCAAGAATAGGTAACAACAGCCTTCTCCACTGGGGAAGCGTTGCCTATTCGAGGAGTTTGAGTTTTTGAGTGGTGTGAGTTGGAGTTACTGTCCCCTTCATTCTTCTAAACCGTTTCTTTTCCTCTTCTACTCCTACTATTACTTTCCCTCTACCTTTTTGCTTTTTTTAGTCTAATAGTGACAACTGGATAGTTGAGTTATTATCCCACACAAATACAAAATAACCCTGAAACAGTGCCATCTGGGTGGTGGTATCCATCTGAGAATAAGTAACATTAGTCTTCTCCTCAGGTGAAGCGTTACTTATTCGAAGTAGTGTGATATCATGGCAACTTGTTGTGAAGGTATTCACAATATGAGATATAACTTAAAACGATGCTGCTTTACTAATATTCTGTTCATTCAGATTTGATGTATTTTTGATGCTTTTGCACTATACTTATACATAGTCTAGATTTCCATAGCTTGAGGCTTACACTTTATAGTGCATGTGATTTAAAACATTAAAGATAGTGATGCATCACACTACAATGATCTTCATGATGGTGCAGTCCAAAACTTTTACAAATAAAAATTATGTTCATCTTTGAGGCTTAACTTTAATAAGCCTGTTGCTTGCAACATTAGATGTAAGAAGTAAATTTCACTCATTTGGCAGTTGGTTCAAATGAGTTTTAACCACATGACCATTAGATCATATCGCAAAATCCATTAAAATTAATAGTTGTTTAAAATATATATTTCCATAGTTATTTGGTAAATAGACTTAAATTATTTTTAAGAGCATATTTGCCAAATTTTTTAAATTTCAGATTTCATTTAATTATTCTTTTTCTTGTATCTAATGCTGGATATCTAATATCTGGTCCTTGGATATACTAGGGTACTTTTTTGAATTCTGAATAACAATATGAAAATTGGCATTCCCCAAAATCTTTATGCCATGATGCTACATAATTTTGCAGTTACATGGGGCATGCATTACCAAGCCATGTAATGTGGTATGAAAAATTTCACACTTGATACACTTAATGTTGTCTAAGAATTATATATAAAAACGATTGCCTTTTTAGTGAAAAAAAGAAAATATGTTCAATAGTATTCCTTTCATATTCAAAGGTACAGATTTTTCATTGTTAGCCATTGCAAGGCTAGTCTTGCATATTAAATACTGCATATCTTTCCTTACATTTAATATTTTACATCTTTTGCTAGGTTAAGGACTTATTTTCAACCCATAAGTGGATATTTAAAAAAAATCTCCAGTTCTAATTTTTTTTTTTTTTAGTTTAAATATCAAGATATTGTTGAATATAAAATATCGGTACCTCCCCCAATTTAAATATTAAAATATATATTAAAATTATGTCAGTGTGAATTTTAATGAGCTTGATCTTTTCATTCAGTTTTTAATTTAAAAACTACAGCTAAAATAAATTTTTGTACAAAAGATGCCTTGTGCTTTACCATGTGCTAGTAGTGTGTAAAAGATTCTGAAACTGGTCATGTTGCGATGCTATGAAGTAGAGCAGCAGAAATGTAATGTAGTAGGCATAACATAGTAGTTGTCGTTATACCTAATTTTTACGTTTGCTATCATGTAAAAAGTGAAGTGCACTTCATTATGATGGATGCAAACAAATATTTCATACGTCACGAGGCTGAAGTGGGGATTAATGATTTTATTTTTTGTAAAAGTTTGGAAAATGAAGCTAGGAGGTGCTGAAGCATATTCAGCATGATCATGGATTGGATAGATTAATTAGAACATCAATATTGAAGTGGTAGAAGCATTTTACTAGCGGTATAGTACATTGAATGGCACTTTTAAAAACAGTGTATTGCATGTGTTTGAGAAGTGGGTATAATTTTTCAAGAAGTCTTCATATTACAGTTTTGGTTTTAAGTGACAGGTCTCAGAACTCTTCAAACACCACTTATTTTCATGTAGTCTTGGTTTTTGCTTCAATTTCACTTACCTTAAAATGCTGTGTTGAAATTGACAAGACTGATGTTTCTAAAACTCTTAATTGCTCTTGTTATTCAATGTGGTGTCAGAATGAAGGGAAATTTTTGAAGTTTGCCAAACTTTGCATTCCCCCCCCCCCCCCCCCCCCAAATATTGTTTTGCATATTATGCAAACATCCTTCTGTGAATTTTTTCTCACCTGCTTCAGCGTTAATAAAGATGTTAAACTGATACTAAAAAAAAAAAAAAAAAATTACATAAGATATTGCTATTCATTTCTACTAAGACACTCTTTTGCATGGAGCTTCTCATAGGTAGAGCCATATGTAAAGAGGAGGCTCATTTATGTCTGAAGAAATTAATGAACTTGGCACAAGTGGCTCATATTGTGAAGGATTTCACAATATGATATATGTATAATAATGATGCCTAATATACAAACATCAGTTTATCTTAAAATTCAATGTTAGTAATGAACAACTGCAAATAATATCTGGCAGATATTATTTGTAGTTCCAAATATATTTAAGATTGATATTTATAGCTGATATTGTAAAAAATTGATATTTAATAAATTTGCATATGATGCAAGAAAGCAAGCTTATACAGCATCAACCAACAAAAAAAAACAAAACCCTATTTCACTTGTTCATTTCCTCCAATAGTTCACCTAGTTCTCCCTTGAATTTATTCAAACTATATGCTTCCACAACAAGTGAACACTTGTTTCACCAATCAACCACCCACTGGCTAAAGGCAAACTTCTGTATATCTGTTGTACAGTGTCCTTTCTTAGTTTGACTTTGTGTCCCCCCTTCGTGTGTAGTCTGAGCAAGGAAGAATCTATCAGCTTTAAGCTTGCTCAATTCATTCAAAGCCTTAAACACTTCAATCAAGATCACTTTGTAGGTGCCTAGTCACCACATGCTGCAATTTGTAAAACTGAAGCTTTTCTTGATAAGAGCATCCTGTTGTTCTCCTTACCAATGCTAAAACCCTTTTCTGTACCTGTTCCAGGAGCTCTACATCCTTCTAAAATGAGGCCTTCAAACCTATATGCAGTATTCAAGGTGCTGCCTGGCCACTGCCTTATACGATGGGATAATCCTCATTATCCCTGCTAGCAAAATTCTTGTATATCATTTGACAAAACTCCATGAGCTCTCCTGGCAGTCTGTCTGAACTGCTCAGAGAACTTCATATCTGACTGCACATTATCTCCAGGTCTTTTTCATTTTCCACTACCCTGAGTGTAGTACCACACAGTTGATATGTTACTCAGGATTACTTTTACCCATATGCAGTACTTTGCATTTGTCAATGCTAAACTTCAATTGTTGCCATTTCTCAGCCCATCAGCCTAACTTTTCTAGATCCTGTTGTAGTATCTTTTTTTTTTTTTTTTATGTGAACCCCCAAACACGAGAGGTATTAGAACCTATAGTAGTTAGTACGGTGCTTGGGTTGGAGGTTGTGACAGGTTTTGGGGGCACCATATCAGATGTGGGAACAATATTCCATGGCAGGGCGGATTTGCGATTTATACAGAGTGAGCAGCTGTTTGGAAAAAAGTAACGCCGAGAGCAAGTTTTTTTAGATGCAGAGTAAGCAATATTTGTAATGTGCTTGTGCCAAGAGAGATTATAAGTCAGGGTAATCCCCAAAAGAGATATCATTTAGCCTAGAAATCAGAGTGTCACTAAAGATAAGCATAGGAGCAGAAGAATCCTTTTTGTGAGATATAAGACAAAACTGAGTTTTAGAAGGGTTGAAATCAACCAAGTTATCTTTGCCCCACTGGAAAATTACCTGAAGATCGACATTTAAGGAATTGGGAGCAGATTTTCGAGAAGTTGAAGCTGATTGAGCAGGACAAGGTTTCTCAAAATGGAAAGTGCAATGTGCTATCATCGCAAAACTATGGATAGGATTTCCAGTCAATGGAAGAAGGTCATTAACATACAAGAGGAAAAGAGTGGGGGAAAGAACTGAACTCTTGGGGGACACCGGCATTAGTGGAGAAGTTAGAAGACAGAGAGCCATGCCGACCGGGCTAGCCGGGTGGGTAAAGCGCCTGCCTGGCAACACAAAGGTCGCGGGTTCGAATCCCGCCTCGGGCTTGGATCAAAGTACTGCAAAAAACCTTGGGAGGTGCACTATGGCCACAGAAGCCGATGCGCCAATAACTACGAAAAAAAAAAAAAAAAAACACAGAGCCATCTACCATCACCCTCAGTGAGCGATCAGAGAGAAAACTGGATAACCAATTACTAAAAACAGTTGGCAAACCATAAGATGGAACTTTGTTTAGAGGACCTTTGTGCCAAACACGATCAAAAGCCTTTGAGATGTCAAGAGCAACTACTTGTTTTTCACCTAACCTTTCCATTTAATTAGTCCATAAATGGGTAACATAAGCCAGAATATCACCAGTCAATCGACACTGACGGAATCCATACTGGCGATCGTTGATCAGATGGAAGGTTTCTAGGTAGTTTAAGAGTTGGCGGTTAATTGATTTCTCCATTACTTTAGAAAGAGTAGAAGTAATTGCAATGGGAGGGATTTGTCACCCTTTTTAGGAATATGGCTGGATATGAGCAAATTTCCAAGCAGAAGGAAAAACACCTTTGTAATAAGAAAGTGAAAAAAGGTGGCAAAGAATAGGAGTAAGTTCAGGAGCACAAGTTTTGAGAATGAGTGGAGAAATACCATCAGGACTTGGAGCTTTCTTAACATCAAGATTCATCAAAATCCTTCTGATATCCTTTTGACGGAAGACCACAGGAGGCATTGAATGGAGCGTGTTGGGAATGGTGGGAGGTGTTTTACCAAGATCATTAATACATGAGCTGGAAGAAAAATGGGATGCTAGCAGGTCAGCTTTATCCTTGGCTGAAGTGACAACAGAACCATCTGGATTGGACAGAGGTGGGAGCAGAGATGGGCAAAAGTTGCGGCCAATAGCTTTGGCAAGAGACCAGAATGCTCGGCTACCATTAGGCAAGAAGCAAGTTTTCTACTCTTAGCCTGTTCAAACTCTAGTTTGGATTGATTAATAACTGCTTTACAATTGTTGCAAGCTTTGGTGTAGGCAGAAAATGAAACTGAAGAATTAGAAACAAGCCAATTACGATATGCAACATTCTTCACTTGAACAGCCTTAGCATGTTTATTGGAAAAGCAAGGTTTAGATAAAGGACGAGATTTTAAAGTGGAATGTGGGACAAAGGATTCCATTCCTGCAAGAATAATTTCATTGACACGATCTGAGCAAACGTTGATATCAGAAGTTTTGAAACAGTAATCCGACCAAGGAAAAGAAGCAAAGAAGTCTCGCAGGTCCTCCCATTTTGCATTCTTGTAATACCAAACAACACAATGTTGGGAATAGCCATGAGATAAAGGTTCCATTGGGGAAGAGACAATTACCAAGTTGTGATCTGAAGTGCCTAAAGGACCTCTCACTTCGACCGTGTACTTAGAAGGGTTGTTTGTGAGAAAAAGATCAAGCACTTTGGCTGTATGATTAGGAAATGAACAATCTGTGCTAGGTCATTAGTATTGCTAAAGCCTCAGCATCTCGACCTGCTGGGTTGGTGTGACTAGAAAACGGAAGCCAGCTGGAGTTGTGAACATTAAAATCACCAAGGAAAATTACCTCACTGTTAGGAAAATTTGGACTGGGGAAAGTCAAGTTGCAAAGAGAGAAAGTCAAAGAGCTCCAAGTGATTAATGGAGTTGCGAGAACGGTAGAGACAACAGATGAATTTGACACAATGAGGTAGAGAGATTTTAAGCCAGAGAAGATCAAAGAGAGGAGATTCCAAATTGCCAAGTCTCTGACAGGGAATATCAGAACGGACATATGCGCAAGTACCACCTTTGAGGCAAAAGGAATCATACAGCAAATAATTTGTGCATCTGAGATGAGCAGTAGTTGAATCAACCGATAACTGAGATTCTGTCAGAAAAAGTACATGGGGTTTGGCTGACTGCAAGTGGAAATGGACATCGTTGAGATTAGAATTGAGACCACATATATTTGTGAAATAAATTAGGAAGTGCTTGGGAGGTTTAGATCTTTTCTCAGATAAGCTTGCTCTATTAGTTTGACAATTCATGGTGTATTCAATAGTAAGAAAAAGTGAGTAGGACATGCTGTATGAAGTATTAAAATTTTTGGATATGGTGTACACGTGGTAAGAATATACCCAGATCCTTGACATAACGTGGCCTCGACAATGCTCCCCGCATACACACTACTTGGACTCCCTCCGGTCACTATCTGGCAGAGTAGAGGTAACAGTATTATACACTAGCTGATCTGTAAGCCTCCTCGAGAGTTAGCAATAGGTTCGGTCCGGTGTACTAACTAGCGGTCGGCCTGCGAACACCGTTTTAGAGCTGCACCCTCGAAATGTAAGGAATATTGGATTTCGCTACGTTCATCAAAACCTCAAAAGTCATCAATCATACTGCATGATGGAAGAGATAGGGAAAGGTTGACTGGAACTTAGCTCTAGAGACTAAACATGGGTTCCACCACTTCAAGCCTCCAATAAGCAGGTGGTGGTATTTCACCGGTTGATGAGTCATCTACCACCTAGTACTGCCTGGTAACATAGAGGGGCGGCATTCCTCCATGTGGTGTGGGTGCCACACCTTGACCCCTGCTTACGTTGGTTCCCACCTGGGTGGTCACCCACCATGTACTTGTGCATGGAGGTTATACCCGGATTACCAACAGTCCCACCATCGTGAAGAAGCTTACCCTGATTACTGTCATTAACCACCCTGCCAACCTTTGTATCATCTGCAAACTTGGACATTAAGCCTGATGTGCCTTCATCACTATCATTGATAAATATAGGAAACTACAATGGGCCCAATACCAAACCCTGCAGGGGGGGGAAAGGATGCCACATAACATTAGTCCACGAAGAGCAGTGTACATTGATTACCACTGTCTTCTCCCACTCAGCCATTCCTTTATCCATAGCAGCAACTTGTTCTTAATGCGACACTGCTCCAATTTGTACAGCAGTCTTTTATGTGGAATGGTATCCAAAGCTTTTTAGAAATCTAAGTACAATAAACCCCCGTTATTCGCGGTGTCTGTATTTACGGTTTCGTGTTTTCATGGTTGCTGATTTAATATAAAAAGAAACCTAAAAAAATGTGAATTTTAAAGTGGCGTGAACATTTTCTGCCATAAAAATAACATGGGCATGGCTAAAATTATCTTTCCCGGTAAAAACAGTGCTCGGTGGGGGGGGGGTGACAAAATCGCGAGCGTGGATGTTTCTCGCTAATCCTTGTTCAGTATGTGCTATGCGCTTGTCATGGAAGGTTTCGTCGTTTGCTTTTAATTTATATGCTTATAAATTGAATAAATTTATCAGTTTATAAATTGATATGCTTACAAAAGTGATAAATCTACCGTTTTGCAATGTAAAACAGACTTTTCAAGTGTGTTAATGAAAGAAAGTGACTTTATTGTGGACAAGTTCTTTCTAACCTGTACAAAAATATGGCTACGAATAACAAGGGAAATGTGAAAAGATCAGAGAACATTAGCGAATAAAATTGAGTTATTAGACAAAGTTTCTAATGGTGAAAGTGTCTCCTCAGTGGCAAAACATTATAAAATTAATGAGTCAAAGGTACGATTAATCAAGAAATCGGAAGAAAAAATCTGCCGTAGCGTCCGTGAAAACGCGCTTTTTGCTTCAAAAATTTGCTCTAACTCGTGATGTTAAATTAGGAAAAATGGATTAAGCTTTAAATCTGTGGATAGAAGACCGAACTCAAAATAAAATTCCCTTAAGTTCACTCATCGTTCGTGAAAAGGCAAAACTCCTTTATCAATACTTTAGCGAAACTGGTGATAGCACTGGCGGATAAGTTTTTTAGCTAGCAGAGGTGCTGGTTTGAAAAATTTGTTTGAAATTTCTAATAAATATTACATTTAATATTAAATTGTTTCTTATTTTCATTTCGATGCCTTATGCTTGCATTTCACTATGTACTGTCTATGTACATAGTCATATTATGAAGGTACATATATAGACAAAATTTTAGACTAGTTTTTCTTATATATTTCATACTTTGGAACGGAACCCCTTTATTACTATGGGAGCCATAACTCAGTATTTACATTTTCGGTATTCGCGGCATTTCTCAGGAACGTAACCCCCGCGAATAGCAGGGGTTTACTGTACATGGTATCAAAATTAGTTTTTGTATCCAGTTCCTTTGTGACCACATCCTAGTAGCCAATAAGATTGATCAGACAAAATTTCCCCTTAACAAACTCATGCTGTGTTTGAAGTATAATAGTAGCCTTGTCTAGATGATCCTGCATTACTCATTTAACCAGCAACTCCATTATTTTCTCTAGAACGGAAGTTAAACTAACGGGTCTGTAATTATTCGTGTTGCCCATTGATCCCCCTTTGTGGATATATTCACACATCTCCATTTTGTGGGGCCCTGCCCTGAATCTAAGAGTGCTCTCATAATTATGAGTAAGGGTTTGCTTACTTCCTTTGCTGCCTCCTTTAATATAATTGAATAGATCCCATCCATCCCAGGTGCATTTCTTATGGTTAACTCCAGCTTCTCTTCCATGATTTTGTGCTGATATATATTAATTTGCTATATTTTGTTTCCATTTCATATACATTTGAATGATTGCAGTCATTCCTGCCATGTGATCATTGCCAATTTGTATCATCATAAACTGATTATTGTTAGTCAATCAGGCGTTTGCATTTACATGATGCATAATTTTTATGATTAGCATAAAAAGCATAAAAGTCATGATACCTTTATGCTACTGGAGTGTAAAGTTAGTCTTAAAATATTTTGACTATTTTGTGTATGTTAAGTTCAAATAACAAAAGTCTGTTAAAAGAATTATTGGTTGCCTTCTAACGAAACACTGTTGTCCTAACACTTTATAAGAAAGGCCATACATTTGAAGAAATATCAAACAAAACTTGAAGGTGAAGTTACCAAATTTGTGTTAGGAAAGTGGGTAACCTCCACTGAATCATTAACAGAACCAAAACTGCTCCAAGGATGAGTCGAAAACCAAAAATAACATCCCAGGATGAAAAAAGAATATTTTGACTGGCATTGTGAGATTGTAGAAGAATACGAAAACCATAAAAGAAATTTAAGAAAGCTTGGAGTAAATGCTGCTGGCAGAACAAGTAGGAAAAAAATAGGTCACAGGCAAGGAAGGAGGAGCCTTTACTAGAATTAGATGACATGATTGAGCAAAAGTGGTTTGGAATAATGAGACATGTATTTCCCTATTTGGTAGTGATATGAACCGGATGACACTAACCGGATGTTTCATTGTGACAATGAAACATCCGATTAGTGTCATATTATGGGAATCTATGTTAATGGATGGTACGGACAGAAGTGTTAGGAATCGTTGATGAACTACAGTTACTTTATATGCAAAAGAAAAATATCACTGGCTGAAAGACCATAATATTAATCTGTTCACATGGCCGGGTAATAGTCCAGACTTAATCTAATTGAAAATTTGTGGTCAACATTGAAAGTTTGTTTCCCAGCAATTAAAGGGAACTGATTGGGGCTATCATTAGGTTTGTTCAGGGTAACTGCACTTGAAGAACTATAACATTTAGTTGATTCTGTGCCAAAATGGATTCGATCTTTTTTAAAGGCGAAAAGCTTCCCAACAGAATATTAATATAAATTAAGTTTTACACTTAATCATAAAATCTCAAATCTTAATTATCCATTTATAATTTAGGTTTAATGTAGGCTTCTATATCACCTGATAATTTATGTGTTCCATGTATTTTTCTTCTGTGCCATGAGTTTCCTTGGTTCATTTTCTATCCATATAGGTCCAAGCCTTGAACAGGATCTCTTATCCTTACTTAAGATTACTTCCTTGAATGCTTCCCTTTTTGGATTTTCTGTTGGTAATGTCATCAGTTGGTCTAACTTCATAAAATTTAAAAGTTGTCTGAGACCATTGTAGTCACCTTTATAAAAGAAAAAGCCTTTCTCTTTGCCCTTGACAGTAGTTATATCTTTAAGTAAATCCCACATGTGTTTTAATGCAGCAAAAGGTCTTATGTTGGGGAATAGCAACCACAAAATAACTTAAGCACTTGGTGGATTGAACTTTTAGTCAGGTGACAAGAAAGGCCTATGTGTTCTCTCAATGATTTAATATATATCTGCTTGTAGAAATAGGGAGGTTATAATCCCACTGTATAAGGCAATTGTAAGATCACACTTGGAATGTTTGTACAAGTACAGAGCCCCCCCCCCCCACACACACAAAAAAAAAGAGACCGCATTTCTTGAGAGTTCAAAGATGAGCAGTGCACCTGGTGACAAAAGGAGACCCATATGAGTAATAACTTCAAATAATGTGAGCTATAGAGCTTGGAAACTAGGCACCTTAGATGACATTTAATTGAGGTGTATAAGCCTCTGAGAGGGGGAAAATAAACTGAATAAGTATGAAATTTCCACTGTTATAAATTATTCCAGAAATAGGGACTATAAATTCAAATATGGGAGAACAGGTTTAGACTGGATTGCAGGAAGTTTTCTTTTAAGTTATTAATTACTGCAATAAGTTATCTCCATGGGTGGTTGAGGCTGACATCTTAGGAAAATTGAAAAATTCAGGTGGACACCTATGTGAGGAGAAAGTCAAATATTAATCTTATTATTTTTAATTAATTTTTTTGCTGTTGCAGCAGAAGTCTAGGCTTCATAGCATCATATGGTTAATACTAAGTATACGTTAGAAGTTGCCATTAAAAATGTAATTTATTTGAGTATTCTTTTGAGCTACTGTAGATCATGAACAGCTAGAGTAAAGTAATATGCCATTGAATCAGAGAATCTGCAAATTCAAATTTACAAACTGTTGCATCCAACAACTGTAAACCAGCTTAGCATTGGTTTCTTGGGATGTAAAATAAAGCTTAAACTTTTTACAGTCTAATGGTTTGCTTGCATTAACTAATTCCAGTTATTTTCATATCAAGCTACCTTACCAGGCCTTTGCAGAGACAGTAATATGACTGAATGCGAGATGCTCTGATCAAAAGAATTGAAATGTCACCAAAGTTGATCTTCGGTGACATTTCAGTGTCACCGAAGATCCTTAGTTGATGATTGTTGATGTGATCTGCAAATGGAAGCAGATTGGTGCTGAAACTGCCATAAAAGATTGTGGAAAACCTCTGAAGCTGATGGAATTTGACAGGAGAGCCCTGCAAATAATTGTCTGCTTGGAATGCAGGTTGATGTCTCAACACACATAGGCCCTCACTGAGAATTGGAATATGTCAGCACCAGTATAGCAGGATACTACATGATTTTGTTATGCAGCTGTCTACAGCCACTTTGTACAAGCCACTAATTCTGACTAATGCCAGATGCTGTAAGCCACACTGTTCTTGGACTGTAGACAAGAACCATTACCAGAAGAGCTGGCCGAAGTCTCCCGAGAGCTATGTCAACCAGAACAGACTGCCATCTAGTTCTAACAGCAAGATGGAATACTATGATGTCCTCTCATCAATATTTCTCCTGAGGTTGCTGCAGCCCAGAATATGTCACTTGGAGCCCTGACAAATGGGGTACAGTTCTGTTCTTTGATGAGTCCCATCTTAGCCTACAAACAGAAATTAGATGTTATTTCATCAGAAGACAACAAGGAATGCGGTACCATCCCTCTAACATCAGCAAAAGGGACACTTACAGTGGAGGCAGTGTTCTCGTGTGGGATGGAATAATGATCAAAGGGTGCGCCCCTTCATGTTTTTCATAGGGAGCCTGTAACTGTACAGAGGTACTGAGAACAGATCCTCAAACCCTACGTGTGACTTTTTACAACAATGCCACTGCACATAGAGCTCAAGTGTTGAAGGATTATCTTGAAACTGAAGATATCCAATGCCTGCCATGGCCAGCGCAATCAGCAGACTTAAATCCAATTAAACATATGGGACTCCCTCGGCCGTCCGTCCGTCCCATATGTTTGCCACCAGTCAACTCCTCGGTCAGTTGGTGAGTATCATCTGTGCTGGTGGAAGAATGGAATTTGTTGCCATAGAATCTTAAAGATGCCCTTATATTGAGCATGATTCATCACTGTCAGGTGGTTTAGCCATTGGAGGGGATCATACGCCACACTGATGTCATGTGACCATATTTTCAAGCATCTTGTATCAACTTCTGTAATGTGAATCTTTTTGGTAATTCTTATACAATCCCTATAAATGTCCCTTATGCTGTCCAAAGTTTTTCAGTCTCCTTGTTCCATTGTTATTCTATAGTGCTCTACCATACCAAATTTTGTCCCACTTTATCATAAGCTGCACGAGTTACACTACGTTTTTTACATGTTCTGTTAACTTTGTTGAGCGGTGTTGTCCATATGGTTTTATTATGCCTTAGCTTCATGGCAAATACAGTTCATGATTGCTGTTCTTCCAAAGGCTTTTCGGGGTTCGAGCCCGTCACCACCAAATACGGAGGATGCAGAAAGGTCAGGGAATGACCACCGCATATCCCAGAGCAATATGGCCTTAGTTGCTAATGCTCCTAAAAACCAAATAACAAACAAACAAACAAAACCAAAGGCTTTTATTTGAGTCTTGTCAAGGTGGAGAAAGTTTGCCTTTTTTTCACAATGTAGCCTAGGATTTTGTGGATTTTCATCTGCTAAAACAGAATAACTGACCAAAGAATATATTTTGTTTATTGATTCAACATTACTAATATAAATTGTATGGATCTGCCTGTGCAGCAGCAGTAATATATAAAAACCTAATATGGGTTATGAATTTGAACTTAGACTTTCAAAAACATGTGGTGATTGGATGCCACATCAGTAACCTCTCTCTCTTTCTGTGCGTGCGTGTGCAAGCGTCACTCATCTGAACCATCCAAAATCTATTGTGGTAGATTTTATTCAAAGATGGGAGACCATAGGTGATACCTAAATGGGAAAAAGGTCTGGATGGGCTTTCTAACACACAGAATGTGTGCAATGAATCATGATGAGTGTCTCATGCATTCTGTCTACAGAAAACGTCATAGAATATATCTAAGAAGTCACAAGGATGTCTGTTGGTATGTCAGCCATTTACAATCTTGTGGTATGGGACTTTTTATGAAATCCATGACCTACCTGATTTTGACAGTTATGCTCTAAGACAGTACGGGCTTCCTCCCCCACCCATGTCCAGGCAACTAAAGCACTTTCAAGCTAGAGTAATTTGAAAGTTTTGGTTTGGCTAAATAATATAAAATGGCAATAGACAACATATTATAACATTACATATAATGTAAAATTCGTATTGTTTTTCTTTTAATTGCAGTGAAGTTTATTTTCCATTCAGGTTTACTGAAGTCCCAAGACTTTTACACTCACTCAGACTGGTAGGAAATGCATTAAATATGCATATTTACAGACATGGTGTCATGATGCTTTGTTGCCTTAGTTGTGTTGTCATTTATCAAGAATGAGTCAACCTTTTTTATATATATATATACACACACACACATACAGGCAGTTCTCGCTTTACGAGTTTCCCCCCCCCCCCAAGTATCAACAAAATTGAATATATGAACATTAATTGCAAAAAAATGAATGTTAAACATTCATAAATACCGCATTTTAAACCATGCACGTAGCTATACAGTACAGTGTACCCAGCTTTACAATATTAATCTGTTCCAGAGATACCATCATATCATGAAAATATCGTAATGTGACCTCAATAACACATTGTTTTTTTTGGTAATTTGTTCCATGACCTCGGAAGTTGAAATTTTTGCTATATGACTCTCTAAAAGGTCGTTTTTATAGTGCAAATTTAATTAGTTAACAAATCAAATCACTAAAATGCACTACACTTTCATCATTATCATACGTTCCGTTATAAGAACCAATTTTGAATGCCTTTGTGACATTTTTCTAAAGCACATTTCTCAAGGTCACGACCATAAAACAATTTGCACTTTCCGGTTAATGGGCTTTTCTGTTACCGCAAGCAATTATAAACTGGTAGTAAACTCTGTTATTGCATTTGAGAAAATACCGATAGCTCAAACTGTGTGGTCTTTTTGCATTATTATGATGAAATGTGTTTCCCCTTTACTGAAATCTTCAATCGCATAAAAATTGTAAATAAAATTTCAGAATCTTCTCTTCATTCTCTTTTTCCTTAAGCTTCATAAACTTGTTAATCCATGCAAATCGTGTTAGTTGCAATTTATGCATTCTGTTAAAAAAAATGCTTATGCATTTATCGAAATTTATAAAGAAAATAGAAGATTATCTTGGAAACAAACTCTTGAAGCATTTTTGAGAAGACGACTCCTTTTGCAACAAACCAACGAATGCCGAGCCAATAATAAGTGATCACTGAGTGTGCATTTAGTCAATGATGAAGAATAAACATTCTTTAAAATTTGTAAGTCATAAAGAATTTCTTTATTATTATAATTTGCTTGATTTTACAGGCTGTTTTAATTTCTTTGGATTAATCAATCATTGTTTAACAAACTAATTAGCTAACTAATTTCATTGTTGAGAACGTAACCCCTATTTTTAACATTGTCTATGGGATTTAATTCCCGCTTTACGAGCACACGCTAGGAATGAATTAACTCTTAAAGTCGAACTACCTGTGTGTGTGTGTGTGTGTGTGTGTGTGTATATATCAGTAAAAAATAATTAACTTTCTGCTAGTATGGAGAGTGATAGTCTCATCATTATTCACGAATCAGATGACAAAGGGATTAAAGTACAGGAACCATTGTCAAGTAACGATCACACAATCATTAGTTGGAAGATGAAGAAATGTTGCAGTACTAAGAGTAAAGGTATGAGTTTTTATTTACGAAGAGGGCAATTTGACAGTTTAAGGTACTATGTGGCATCTATTAATTGGGCGGATTGCAGAGTATGGGCAAATACATTTGAATTATGGAATACCTTTAAAGCAAAAATCACAGAAGCCATGATTTTGTGATTTCTGCCCAGACACAATAGGAGGGATTATATGCTGAAAGCCTTGTGAATCAACTCAAGACTTGAGGGAATCTGCAAGGCCCTGTTGGAAAATTTTTATCAGCATGGCCACACTTGTAGGTAGAAGGAATCTATATTGTAGAGATGGTAGTCATTTGAAGAAAGATGGTGCAAAGGTTTTGTCAGTATCATTGAGGATACCTTAAGGGTTCAGGGAAACTGCTAGTTAGGGGAGAGAAGAGTAATATTGATCCACATTTATCTGATAATATGGGTCAAATTAATGCTTGCACTCACTTCAGGAATTCTTGTTTGCAACAGCTACTGTTGTCAAGATGTTCTGAGGGTAGCAACATTTCAAATGAGCAGGAAGATAAAGCTAGGAAAGCAAGCCTAAATCACTTCAAGGGGCATGTCAGGGTAAACTATTTAAGAATACTTAGTCTTAACTGTGTGTACAGTAATGTCAGGAGTGTTGCCAATAAAATGACTGAATTTGAGCTCCTGGTTAGGACAATTAATGCTGACATAATAGGGCTAACAAATGTGGCACCACCTGGAAATTGTGGATGACAAGTGCCACTACGGTATGTATAATGTATTTAGGGAAGATAGAAGGGGTGGTGGGGTCATGTTTCTTGTCAAAAGCAGTCTGAGTATGAAAACAGCTTTTGCTGAGTCTAGTTACATCTGCCAGCATAGGATCGGTGTGGTGTGTTAGTTGGAAGCAAAGGTGTAACGTGAGTGGGAGTAATTTATAGACCAGAAGATTGCGAAGAGTATGACAAGTCTTTGTGCAGATGGAATGGGCAAGCAAGAGTAGAGGTCTTATTATGGGTGACTTCAGTCTGCCCTAGAATGATTGGAATAAGTGGGAGGAAAATCACATTGGGGAAAAATTTTTCTAAATAAACTAGATTATTATTATTTGTACCAGTATGCCAGAGATAACACTAGGGGTGAGAATATTCTTGACCTCACCATTACTCACGAATCAGATTGCATCACAGAGCTCAAAGTAGGTACTGTTGTTGGGTAGCAATCTCGCGATCGTCAGATGAAAGATGTTGCAGTAGTTAAGGGCTATGGGCATCTATTAACTGGGCAGTTTGCAGAGTGAGAGTGAATACATTTGAATTACAGAATACCTTTAAAGCAAAAATCACAGAAGTCATGAACACTTATGTACCATTAAGAAAATATTGCAGGAGAAGGAGGAGGCCAAAATAGACAAATGTGGAACTGGCAGGTCAAATAGAACACAAAAAAAAAATAGCATGGGAAAGTTATAGTGACGAAAAGTACTGAAACTTACAAGTTTATCTGTAATAGTACCACAAATATGTTTAGGCAGGCCAAGGCTGCATATGAAAGCACTGGCTAAGAAAGTAAAGAATGGGGACAAGGAATTTTTCATGTATGTGAATACAATGAGGAAGAAAGCAAATCTTATCGGACCTTTGAGCATCAGATGTGGGAAAGTCTTAGATAATCCAGCTGATGTGAATTGAATGGATACTTTGCATCTGTGTTTACTGATAAAAATCCCTTCGTGCTGATAAGAGGCTGAGCCATATGAAATTAGTGATTTTGAAATTACAGATGACTGTTTGTTAGAAAAATTTTTGAACATAAAGCCAAAAAAAGGCTCCCCGAGTTGATGGCATATACTCAGTAATTTTGACGTACGCTGCCAGGTTTTGAGTTGTAGAGAAAATCTTGGAGGCAATGATTAAGAGTGCAATTCAGGGACATTTAGTTAGATAGAGCATTCTGAAGGAGACACAACATGGTTTTGTTAAGGGAAGATCATGTTTAACTTAGTAGGCTACTTTAAGTTATTCATGAGCAGGATGTAGGGAACAATTTTGACATAGTTTATTTGGATTTTAGCAAAGCATCTGCGTTGGTACCTCAATGAGAGGTTTCTGTATAAGCTGGAACATGTTGGGATTACTGGAAATATTCCAAGACGGACTGCTGGGTGGCCGGATAATGTTTGATAAATCATTCTATTGATGATTTATCGAACATTATCCTGTAAAGATAGGAAGGTCATAATCCTGCTGTATAATGCAATTGTAAGAGCACATTTGGAATACTGTGTTCAAATATGGAGAAGTCATTTGAAAAAAGATATTAAGCTTTTGGAAAGGGTCCAAAGACAGGTAACTCGCAAAGTGAGATTGGTAAAAGGGCGACTGTACAAAGAAATACTTCGATTATATGGGCTACAGAGTTTGGCCACCAGTCACCTCAGAGGTTACCTGATTGAGAAGGGTTAGTAAAATTAATGAAGGTAGAATTTTAACTGTTATAAAGAATTCCAGAATTAGGAGCCATAAATTCAAATTACAGGGGGAAGATGTTTAGACTAGATTGTTGGAAGTTTTCTTTTAGCCATCTAGTCGTTGATTGCTGGCACAAGTGCCTTTGCAGGTTGTTGAGGCTGACAGTTTGAATAAATTCAAGGGTCAATTGGATAGTTCCATATGAGAGGAGGGAAATAAAACAAAAAACAAATAGATATTTTCTTATCTACTTTTTTTTCGTTTCTTCCATTTTTTTTGGCCAGTGCCACAAAAGTCTGTGCTTCTTTGCACTATATGGCGAATGTGTAATTTTCTGCTTTCATTTTGATATACTGTGAATTACGAGATTATTTATGTAAATCTTGTAATTCACAGTATATCTAAAACTAATATATATTAGTTATATATTAATAACAACATTTATGTACAACCAGTCCCATAACTAGAAAAAATGGGGCCCCCCCAAAAAATAGGTGCAATAGTAATACTATACTCAATAATAATGACCTCCAATAAATGGGCCCCTTTTTGACTTTGGCCCTGCAGTCACAAATCCTTAAAAATGCCCTGGAAGCAGCAGCTATGCTAATACCATTTCACCTGTATTCACTGCAGTTTCGCTTGTGCTGTGCAGCTAGCTAACAATAACATGCTTTGCATGAAAAAAATTATTGTTCGCAGACAGTAAATTTTATTATCTCCAACTGCAAAAGTTATGGCTTCTACAGGATTTTCCTGGCGCAGTATAACCATAGTCGTTTTTGCGCCAATAAAATCAAAATCAATCAATCAATCAAAGCTTCTACAGAAAAGGTTATGGTCACCTTTTTTTTTTTTTTTTTTTTACATTCAAGAAATTGTTTACCAGCATGTGTCACGTCATGCATCTGTTATGGAACATTATTACAGAACTGTAGTACACACTCTGTGGGATCTCATTAATCGCAAATGACCACAACTGAATGCAGATGGGTGGATTCTGCATCACAACAATGCGAGACCACACTTTGCTCATACTATCATGGAGTATTTAGCCAGCATTAATGTCAAACGTGTTCCTCATCTGCCCTACAGCCCTGACCTTGCACACTGTGATTTTTTTTTTTATTTCCAAAGTTAAAGGAGCTGTGAGACAAATCTTTCCAGTTGTCAGAAGAAGTTGTAAAGACATTGGAGGTGATTCTCAAATGTGTCAAAAAGTGGCTTCCACCATGTTTTTTAAGAATGGTAGAAACGTTTAAATAAGCACATATAGTCAAATGGGGACTGCTTTGAAAAGGACCATCAGAATATGGATGACTAATAAAGGTATTTTGTGAAAGAAAATTTGATTATTCTTTATTGAACAGCCCTTGTAATAATAGTCTAATCAGAATACACTGCTCATCAACTCTCTTTAGAATACTTGTTTCAAAATCAACTATTTTCTGAAAGAAACATGGTCTTATTTGTGACAGAGCTCAATAGCTTTGTATTGTTTTTATTGTATATGTACATTAGCAAAAAAAAAAAAAAAAAAAACCCCACCTTTCTGCAATCATGAAAATCTTCATTTATTCTTTTACAGGTTTAGTAAGTTTGCATAACTGTATTATTTGAGCTGCTAAAATAACTAGTTTAGGTACTAAGAAATGTTGAGTATAATCTTTCTGATATCTGGATTTTATTTTAAATCCTTAATTTAGTGTGAGTTAATTTGTCATTTGTCTGATGCACACATGAGCTTTCCCTTTACAAAAAAGTTAAACTGACTTCAGTATATATATATATATGTATATATATATATATATATACACACGCTGCCTTACCATTAATATCTGGACACCCCTCCATGGAGGCGCCTCCGTAGCCAGGTTGGGAAGGAGCAGCAATGCGCAGCACACGCTTCTTGATTTAGACCGGGGTTCGAGCCCGTCACCACCAAATACGGAGGATGCGGAAAGGTCAAGGAATGACCACCGCATATCCCGGAGCAATATGGCCTTAGTTGCTAATGCTCCTAAAAACCAACCAACAACCCCTCCGTGGATGGGGAAACGGGTCCTGTGCATGCAACACACCACGGAACCTACTATAAATATGCACACTGGCCTTCGAACAGACAATTGCAAAAGTGGGCATGCATGGATGGGAAAACAGGCCCTATGCATGCAACACATCATGGAACCTGCCATAAATATGCACACTGGGCTTTGAACAGACAATTGCAAAAGTGGGCATGCAAGATGACACGTTCAACAGAATTGACAGACATTCCAACATGGAATGATAGTAGAATGCCACATAAGCAAGTGTTCAGTATGAGACTGCAGTCATTCTGGGGATCAACGGTTAGTGACGTCATATGCAAATGAAGAGGAATGGGACTGAATCTGCCAAAAAATGGCCTTGTTAACCCCGAAAACTAACAGAACGAGACAAGAGAATTCTGTGAAGAACTGTGCGTGCAAATCATAATTTATCATTGTCTCAAATCACACAAACCTTCTGTGAGAGTATTGGGACTAATGTAAGCCCTAGTATGATACAAAGGACACTCCATGATATGAGTTACAATGGTTGTGCAGCTGTTCACAAGCCATTGATCACCTGAATAAGTGTTAGATGCCGATTAATGTATTGTAAGGAGCACAAATCCTGGACTGTAGAGCAGTGGAAAACAGTCCTATGGACAGACAAATTGAGGTTTGCACTCTACCAGTCTGATGGCTGTTTCTGGGTGTGGCAAATGCCAGGGGAACAGTTCGTGATTGTATCCTCCCAACAGTGAAGTTTGGCGGAGGCAGTGTCATGGTTTGGCTTGGGCCCATTAGTTGTTATTGATAAAACTATGAATGCTGTGCAATAACAGAACAATCTGGACAATTATGCACTTCCAACATTATGGCAATACTTCAGGGACGGTCTATACGTGTATCAGCAAGACAATGCATCATGCCATACTGCTCAGGTCGTAACAGAGTGGTTTTAGGGCATGGGTGTGGAAAAGTTGGATTGGCCAGCCCAGAGTTCTGCTCTGAACCCTATCAAACATCTTTGGGATGTATTGGATCGTCGAGATTGCCCAAAGAATAAGGCCGAACTGGTGGCTGCGTTAAAGATCGAGTGGAGGAACATATCACCTGACATTTATAAAAAGCTAGTTGAGAGTATGCCACGAAGATTGAAGGCTGTCATAAAAGCAAAAGGTATCATCGCAAAATATTAAATGACACAATAAAGGCTCTTTTTTTTTTTTCTTTTTTCTTTTTTTTTTGTCTAAAGGCAGGTGTCCAGATATTAATGGTAGGGCAGTGTATGTATATATATGTATGTGTGTGTGTATATATATATATATATATATATATATATATATATGCATGGAATGATTGAATTATGTTCAAGAACAGTTACATTTTGAAAAGTAATAGTAATAAAATATAATAAATGTGGTTTTACGAATTTTCACTTAAGAATGTGTACATTTCTGTACACATTCAAACAAACAAACAAACTCTCCATGTTTTTTAATCCAAATATGGTAACATTTCTAGTCTCTGTCATCTAAGCTTCTCTGATCTGTATAGTCATGACAGTAGAAATAGAAAATTTGTTGATTTTTATTTTGATTTCACTTGACTTAACTATCCAGTATGAATTATAATGCTTTCCTCAGATTGAATTTCTGTTATTAGAAATTTATCTGACATCTAGCTGTAAATTAAGTTATTGTATCCTGTCCTCTTAGTAGGACTTCAGTTAGCAAATTTATATATTTGGATTATTTCCATTTAGTTTAGTTTAGTTGGAAATTTTAGCATTAGATTTATCTTGCCTTTTCTTTTTGTCCAAATTTTTCCATGTAGGCTGTGTGTGTAGTGCAGTTTCATTCATATTCTTTTATTAATTTTATTCTAAAAAATTGTATCGAATTTGAGATTCTGCATAGCATGTATGTTAGCAAAAGATGATAAATGTAAAATTTGCTTTACTTATGTAATGTTGATTTGTTGAGAAAGAACATTTCAAAAACTTTAAAATAAAGATGCCTTATGTATATTTTCTGATTATTTGGTTGGTCAGTGACTAAAAAAATAATAAATATTGATGTAGACATTGTAAACTTTGAACTATATTTGCTCAATTGTTTTTTGTTGAACCATGTGAAATTAATTTTACATTATGTGAATATACTCAGTTAATATTAATGATTCAAGCTGAAAAGATAAATGAATTGAAATGTTTTCATTCACTTTGTACAGTGGTGCTTTGCTTATATAAAATCTGATATGTGGAATACATAGAAACACAATGATGTCTGTGGGCTTTTGGGAAGAAAGGTTAACTTAAAAACACTGATGTTAATAAAAGTTCATAACAGAAGAATATCTGGCATTCCATATGCCCTTCTACCCATTTTGATATAATTCTAAACCTCTTGAGTACTTTAAAGTAGGCCTCAGTTTTTGCTGTGGCATGATTATAACATTTAGCTTCACTGTTGAGATGTTAAATTATATAAAATATTTTACTGAGTATCCTCTCCCTTCCTTTGTTTTTATCTGATAAGTGTGATCTTTCTTGCCATTCAAGTGCAAATGTAGCCTTATAATTCTTTTATTTTAAAAAACAATTTTGAATTCCTTTTGATAAGCATGGATATAAATTTTATTTGCTATATTTCTGAGTGTTTTTAATAACATGAATCTCATTGTTAGCAGCTAATGTCTGGAATTTTTCAGTCATTGTTTTATTTATAATTCTTATTAAACAATTTAATATATTTGCAGGAACTGCAGCTTATCTTTTTATGTGTACTGGTTTTAAATGAGATACTACCCATAAAAACATAACACTTGTTAAACTAATGCTTCTCTAAAAACCAACATGTTTATTTATCAATCTTGATAGTAATATGTAGGATTATATCAAGACTTAATTGCCTGGATATAAACAAGTAGAAGTCCCTCCCTTTACACAAAAAAGGGAAAGGTCCCAGTAATACTGTATTCATTTTGTTGTCTCACTACATAAGGTCCCACTGATACTATTCATTTTGCTGCCTTTGAGAGCTGGAACTTGGATGTCATCATTTGTAGGTTTCTGCCTTAGCATGGTTTTGATAATGTTACCATTATAAATTTTGTTATAAATTTGAGATAGCACATGTTAAAAGCTAGTTACCTTCCAAGCAAGAAAATACAGAAAACTATTAATTTCAAACCTAAAATGTTCAAAAATGTTATGCCTTCAGATTAAATGGATTAATCAAGTGTTTCATTTTGTGCCAAAATTTCAAACTCTGTAGACAGATTCAGTTACTGTATTGTGATATTTTTAGAAATAAGCCAAAGATCACTCCATTTTTGAGAGGTACTATGAGTTACTGTTGGATGGGAAAATGACAGAAGAGTGAGAATTTTCTGTCACTTGGGCTCCAATTTGGTCTCCTCAACATGCCTGGTGACATGTTAACAAATACAAATATGATCGCAATAACAAATGATTTGAGGTTTGACAAAGTACAACTCAAAATTGAGCAGTCTAAAAGATCAGCATATTGGATCATAGTGACCTGATTTTGCAAAAAATTGTAAATCCAAAAATCAGTTTTTAACTTTTGGTGGAATTAAATTATTTTTTCCTCAACTGCTGAACTGTTCATCACTTAAATGAATGTAAAATCCTTCTGATCCTTTGGAGTCATTACTGAAGATGCTGTGTTCTTCAAGAATACTGTACATATCAAGTACATAATCATATGTGTCCAGGAGCGGATTAAGGTCGGTTGAGACCCCGGGCGCAGAAGAAAATATTGGGCCCCTTAAAAAAAAGAGAGAGACGGAAAATAAAAATCCATGTTAACCATTTTTTTAAATAAATAAAAAATATGATGTACTATTAATGTTTTATTTCCAATAAAATTTGATTTTTAATTAATAATAGCATAATAATAATCACAAAGTTTTGAACTAATATGTTCAACTAATTTTTTGGGGTTTTGCGTAGGCCCTTCAGAAGTCGGGGCCCAGGGCGCACGCCCGGTGCGCCCGCCGTTAAATCCACCTCTGTATGTGTCCAAGAATCTACTGGTTTAGTTAAGGCATTCTAATGAAGTTTAAAAAAAAAGAAAATGAATTTTAAAAAAATATTGTGAAAAAATTGTAGCTTTTACTACAATTTTTTTTAAAATTCATTTTGTCTTTTTAGATATTAATTTAAATTGTAGGAATGTTAGGTCAGCATATGATCAGGGGACTGTAGAGGAATAAGAAATACAAAAACTGTTTCAATGTAAACTCAGACAGAGATGGGCTTTGCTATGGGAACTCTTAAATGGAGGGAAAAGAAGGAAATAAACTCAGTAGCTGTTAAAATATGAAAGTTTCAGCAAAATGAAGGATGAACTGTCAATTTTGGGTACTATTCGTTACATACTGATATAACATTTGTGAACTTGTGATGTGTAAGGAATTGTCAAGATTTTTCATAGTTTGAAATAAGCATGCCTGCACTGGATAAGAAATTAAGCTTTTGATTTTTTATTCTGAAATATTGTATATCTCATGGATTTTGATGAGAGCAGCTGAATCTACATTTGAAGTCTTTTTTGCATAGCACCCACAGATTTAGAGATGAATGTTTGTTACACTTGTTGGAATTTTTAATGAAATTTTAGCAAGTACTGTAATAAATGGCATAGAAATATAGTCGATTTTTTTTTATTTGCTTCTACTTTTTTAATAATGAGCCACTGAGCAATTGCTAGATATAGTCTGCCAGCAAACTGGGCTTCCGCCTTCTTTAGTAACATTTCTCCATCTTGATGAAAACATTCACTGTGTTCATTACTGATGTCCTCAAGGATATCTGGGAAAAAGGCTAAATGGGAATGGAGGAAATATTTTTAGAGTCATTACAACTGAGATTTTGGTAGGCTTGTAATAAATTCAACAATAAAGGCTTTATGGTTATCTGCTCTGTTGCTGTCCAATCTTCACAAACTTTCTTAAAGAATTTCCAGGGCTTCTAGTCATTTGTTTAATTATAATTACAGTATTTAACATTTTCAAAATGCTCATCTTTCAGTAATTCCTTGATATGTGAATGTGTGAATAAATACATCTTTGTTTTGGCATCACTAATGTGTGGAAAAATTTTAGTTTTAAATATTTTGAGCCATTTTCTGTTCATAGCTTTTACAAAATTCTTCATTAGACCTAACTATATGTGAAGTAACAATGTTTGTTCAATCAGCCAGTGACTTCAGATCCCATTTTGCTTTCCAGGTACAAGATTGATGGGAGGTAGCCAAATCTTAGTTTCATTTTGGCTTTACGGCCTCACTCACACAAATAGCAACAGTATTTTGTATAGCTAGATTGTAGACCTGAAAGAATCACAGTAACTTGGAAATATCTGTGAGTGTGCTGCTTGTATTTATAGTACAGTACTTTTCCATGAAGTTCCTTGTTCTCAGATGATTCTTTCATGTGAGCAGCATGGCCAATTGGTATAGATCAGAGGTTCCCAAACCAATATACCTTGAGCCCCCCCCTTAAAATTTTTCATAAATTTTGCACACCCCTCCAAGTTCCAGAACAAGTGCAAATAAACAGATTTGAGGAACAAATCCCACACTTTGGGAATCAAAACTCTGGTATAGATTGATGTATTTCCATTGTGGAGTAGTACAGCTTTTAATTTCAAAGAGTCAGTGAAAAGACTCCAGTCTTCTAGTTTGTTCTCTTCCAAGGGTTGTCTAGCAGTATCCATCAGTATCATTTCAGAATAAAGCAAATCTTCCATAGCAGAATATGAAGAAAGCTGTTTTTATATTTCACGACATGGGTCAAAATGGAAAACTTTAAGAAACAATGCTTATGTATAAAGTAAAATTTTTTAAAAATCAATTATGTTCACAATATTACCAATGTGCACAACACACTGGAAGAACATTCTGGTGCACTCTGGCTCATTTAAAGCCCTTCTACCTACATCCCAAAAACCCTGCCTGTACTTTGGATAGATTTAAATTATGCACAAGATTGTTTAATTCAGTTTGAATTATAAGATTGTTTCTTTGTGTCTGAACATTCATATTCTGATTCAAATCTTGTATGGATTGTTTCCATTGGCGTGTCTGTTTTTCTCTTCTAATGACCATGTTTCTGGAGGAACAGGTAGTTCATTACTCTAATTGGTCTAATCGTTGGGATATTTAATTTTTTTCCCTGCCTTTCAGGGTGCCTCTGTAGCCAGGTGGGCAGGAGCAGCAGTGCGTAGCACATGCTTCTTGATTAGCCTGGGGTTCGAGCCTGTGAGCCACCAAATACAGAAGATGTGGAAAGGTCAGGGAATGACCACTGCATATCCTCGGAGCAATATGACTTTAGTTGCTAGTGCTCCTAAAAACCAAAAACAACAACAACCCTGCCTTTCAGAACTGCAAACCAAACCACAAACCGTACCAATTTTTCTGAACTGAACCGAAACCACTGAACAGATTTTTTTCTGAACTGTGAACCGAACTAACATTTTTTGGAAAAGTGGTTCGGTTTTTGGTTCAAACATCGACTACGGGGCCTACTGGTCAACGAAATTTTGGAAAATTTTCATGGGGAAATCCAGTGAGTAGGAAACATATACTCCTTCCTTTTTTTTTTTTTTTTTTTTATTGTTCATGGTTAGGCTTGTAGAATGTTTACTAAGAAGAAGTGAAAAGCATTGCATCGGATATTAGCAGCCCATCTCAGGGGAACGAAAAGAGTTTTTTTTTGCTTTGACCAAGAAATGAGTCGCAGATGGACCCTGTGCACCACAGGATCCCTGCTGAGCTATTTGAATAGAAGCTCTGCAGTGGGGTGCATGGGAAGGGATGCTCTCGATGCAGCAGAACACTGATCAAATCAGTGATAAGGAAGTGAAAAAGCATTGTACTGAGAATCACTCATTAGCGTTTTTCTTTGAAAAGATTAGCATGTTTAGTTTCTGAGGTTTTGTTCTGAGGCTTGATCATTCCTGTTTCCGCTCTGGCATAGTTCACTTTGGCTGCAATATTAGGTTATGCTTCGACATTTTGGAGGAAGGATTCCCAAAATAAGCGTCTTTGGTAAGTGTATATGTATTATTTTATCGTAACCTTTAAATTATAATAACTCCTGGAAATTCTCATTTGTATCAGATGAATTTTTATTTTATTTTGAATATTTTGAATCATAATGATGAGAAACTCGCACTGAATTACAGAGAATCTTCAGTATATCAAAGCATGCTTAATATTAATATAGTTCTAATAATTATGTGCATAAATATAAAACTTCTCTGCAGTGTTTTTATTTATTATTATTTTTAATATTTTATTTTATTTAATATTCAATTTTTTTCTCATATTCACAATATGAGATATAATTAAAACAATGCCGTTTTTAACTATATTTTTAGAGTTACTGTGTACTAATATGCTTCTTTTGCACAGACTTGTACATTGTCAAATTCTTTCACAGCCTGAGGCTTAAACCCTAAAAGTTCTTCAGTCTAATTCACTTTATACACCAGGCATCTCTCATATTATGGATTCATACTTCATAGCTGTTTTGTCATCATCGCATCACCAGGGGTACCTACCCACCGAAGGAGGACCAAAAAGTCCTGACAGTCACCAGGGGAGCTTGATGCTGCCCGGAGGTTCCAAGAATAGGTAACAGTCTTCTCTACTGGGGGAAGCGTTGCCTATTCGAGGAGTGTGAGCTGAAGGAGTTATTGTTTCTTTTCCTCTTCCATTCCTAATTTCCTCCTATTACTTTCCTTCTACTTTTTTTTGCTTTTCTAAGTCTAATAGGGACAAATGGATAGTAGAGTTATTATCCCACACATAAACAAGCCTTGAAATGGTGCTGTCTGGATGGTGGTGTCCACTGAGAATAAGTAACAGTCTTCTCTACTAGAGAAGCACTACTTATTCGAAGTAGTGCAATATCATGGCAACTCGTGGAGGTATTCACAATATGAGATATAACTAAAACGATGCCGTCTTTAGTTTTTTTAGAATTGTGTACTGATATGCTGCATTTTCACAAACTTGTGCTTATTCAATTTTTTTAAATTGATTATTCGATTTTTTTTTATTTTTTATTATTAAATTTTTAATTTTAGAGAAAAATAGGTGTGAAGGAATCTATGTATTTATCACTTTTTGTGGCAGATAAGATCAATAATGTAGCCCGCTGCTAATAAAATGTTATGCACTCTTATTTACTGTGGCGCCTCCGTAGCCCGGTGGGAAGGAGCAGCAGTGCGTAACACACGCTTCTTGATTAGACCGGGGTTCGAGCCCGTCACCACCAAATATGGAGGATGCAGAAAGGTCAGGGAATGACCACCGCATATCCCGGAGCAATATGGTCTTAGTTGCTAATGCTCCTAAAAACCAAATAACAACAACAAATAACAACTTATTTACTGTGTAATATACAGGGTGATTCACTACCAGTGCGACAAACTTGCAGGAGGTGTAGGGGGCACAAAGACGAATCGGAATCACAGCATTGCAGGGTCCGAAATGCCTTCGTCATGCAGTAGAGGACGTTGAATGGGAGGTCGCGTGAACAGCGATCCTGCTGGAAGTCAGCATTTGTGAACTGTTTCTGTTGAAGAAACTAAGTAGCAAAAGTCCTCTGGAGTGGATAATCCGCAGGCTCCAGTGATTGGACGCGTTGCAGATGGTATGAATCATTTGGTTTGTTGACAGTATCCTCTATACAGTGGATTGGGAAATACCCAATTGGCCTATCGTTCGAGTAGTCGTACTCGGATTGCCTTCTGCAAGACGTAGGACATTCTCCTCATTGTCTGGCGTCCTCGTTCGCTCTCGATTCATGGTACCTCTTGTGAAACAACTAGTCTCACATAACCTCATCATACGATTAAAATCGTATGATGAGGAGCACGCCTGTGGGGGAAATGTTCCTGGTACAAGCGCAGAGCGGCGCACCTTTTACAGTCTGCAGCTCCATACGCGAGGTGCATGTCGGCCAGTTCAACGTTTGAATACTCATCCATCCTACTGCCTCGGGAACCGGTTCGCAAATGCTGACTTCCAGCGGGATCGCTGTTCACGCGACCTCCTGTCCAACTTCCTCTACCGCATGATGAAGGCATTTTTTTTTTTTTTTTTTGAATACGAGTGTAGCCTATGCGGACGTAGATTTTTGCCGCTCCTGGAACAGAAGTTTTTTCTGATTGATTTCTGTTTTATTAGCTCAAATTGGCATATTAACTTATTTTCTATAGTAGCTTTTTATTCCTATTTACGATACTTAGTTTAAAGTAACTTAGAGATTTTGTAGGTATTAGTATCGGTAAGGGTATCAAATCCACGTGTTTACCGTTCGTAACTTGCCGCCATTGTTACGTGATATGAAATATCTCGAACTAGATAGCATAAGCTTAGTATAATATAGTATAGTATAGAACATAATATTGTCAATTAATCAGTAAAATCTATTAATCTTGTTCAACTTCATTGTTAATTAAATTGTACTTTTAACTATACATATAACGACTTAGGTTACATAACATAAATAATTAGTAAAAATAAATAATTAATACTTAACTTGATACGGAAGTTATATAAAGGGATTTCGTAGATAACACTCGATACTGAAACATAAATATAGCGTTATAACTGTGTTGGGATACAAGTTTAGGGTTTTAATTTTGTACTGAAATTGAAATTTTATTGAAATTAAATAGAAATCATGACTCAGACCAGAGCAGCAAAGCAAAAGGCTCAAGCTAATGGGAGTGCTGTGGCTCAGCGGTGAACTGAGGGGGGCAGGTGCCCTCTGAATCACAGCCTTTTAAGATGCACTACTTGCTTGATGTTTGTGGAGCAGTCGAGGTGCATGTTGGCCTGCACATGATACTGCCATGGGGGTTGTCTTTGTGTGTGCGCGATGCAAGGAGGGTAAGGAAATCAGGCGGCAACTCAGCGTTGTATGGGCCTATATGAGAGCTTGAAGGACAATGTGGATGCCCTCGAAGGTTTAAAAGTGAGGGACCCATTAAGCTCTCAGCTGCCCACACCAATGCCAGAGCTTGCACTTGGTCTTCACGCAACACAACGGCAGCCCCCAAGGCAGAATGCGCTGGTCTCAAAGGAACTAGTAGTTGTTGGTGACTATATTGTCAGGGAAACGGGAAACATGCTTTGTAAAAAGGATAGGGGGAACAGGACCAGGGTATGTCTGCCAGGGGAAAAGGTTGATGACGTAGAGCGGATATAATCTTTTAAGGGCACAAAAGGTGATATAGTTGTACATATTGGCACTAATGATATTAAGAGTAGGAGACCAGCGGAATTACCTAACAAGTACAGGTCACTGTTGAAAAAAAGCAGTGAATTAGGGTTGAATTTGAAAGTGTCTGCAATTCTGCCCAGACACGATAGGAGGGAGTATATGATGAGAGTCCTGTCGATCAATTCAGCCCTGGAAAGATTGTGCAAGGCTCATGGGGTAGAATTTTTTTTAGCCTGGTCTGTGCTTGTTAACAGGAGAGACTGCTTCTACAGGGATGGGATACACTTAAATAGAAAGGGTGCAAGAATGTTTGCTGATGTTATCGAGGCAGTGTTAGGTGGGTCGGAAAACTGCTAGATGGAGGGGACACAAGGACTAATAGATTAACAGTAGCCACTGGCAGAGGTGAAAGTGATTCTTGCACTGCTTCTATTGGAATTAGCAGCAGCCTGGAAAATAAGATGCAGGATATTTCAGAGACTGCTGGGAATCATTGGGGTACAAGTAAACATGGGTTGTGTTTGGGTAGCTAAGAAAAAGAACAGGTGTATGCACCGATGCTAGGAGTTTAGTAAATGAATTTGAGGTATTGCTCAAAACATCAAAGGCAGATATTGTTGGGATTTCAGAGACGTGGTGCGAACAGAGAGGAAACTGGATAACCAATTACTAAAAGCAGTTGGCAAACCATAAGATGGAAGCTTGTTTAGAGGACCTTTATGCCAAACACGATCGAAAGCCTTTGAGATGTCAAGAGCAACTGCTTGTGTTTCACCAAACGTTTCCATTGAATTAGTCCCTAAATGTGTAACATAAGCCAGAATATCACCAGTGGATCGACACTGACGGAATATATACTGGCGATCGTTCATCAGACGGAAGGTTTCTAGGTAGTTTTAGAGTTGGTGGTTAATTAATTTCTCCATTACTTTAGAAAGAATAGAAGTAATTTCAATGGGATGATAATTGGATGGGAAGGATTTGTCACCCTTTTTAGGAACTGGATGGATATGAGCAAATTTCCAAGCAGAAGGAAAAACACCTTTGGAATGAGAAAGTGAAAAAAGGCGGCAAAGAACAGGAGTTAGTTCAGGAGCACAGGTTTTGAGAACAAGTGGAGAACTACCATCGGGTCCTGGAGCTTTCTTAACATCAAGATTCATCAAACTCCTTCTGATATCCTTTTGACGGAAGACCACAGGAGGCATTAAATGGAGCGTGTTGGCAATGGTGGGAGGTGTTTTACCAAGATCATTGATACATGAGTTGGAAGAAAAATGGGATGCTAGTAGGTCAGCTTTATCCTTGGCTGAAGTGACAACAGAACCATCCGGTTTGGCCAGAGGTGGGAGCAGAGATGAGCAAAAGTTGTGGCCAATCGCTTTGGCAAGAAACCAGAATGCTTGGCTACCATTGGGACAAGAAGCAAGTTTTCTACTCTTAGCCTGTTGAAACTCTAGTTTGGACTGATTAATAACTGCTTTACAATTGTTGAAAACTTTGGTGTAGGTAGAAAATTTAAACTGTGGTTATGTCAATAATGTGGTTTTTGTGAATTGACTATTACTATTTAGATGTCAAATAATAAATATTTCCTTTTTTTTCCTATTTTGTTTTCTCATATTCTCTTATTATAACATTCATAAATATACAAATTTGTTTGTAACATATATATATATATATATATACACTGTGCTACCACTTTATTAGGTACATCCCTGTTGTGCACACAAATGGTTTGTCCCACAACGTTGTAAGTCACATGGCCACTGCTTGTGGATATAAATGCAGCAAAACAACCTTTCTAGCATCAGTTAAGTGTAAAAACCGGAGCAAGAATGGGGAAAAGGAGTGATCTGGCGAACTTCGAACGTGGCATGGTAGTAGGTGCAAGACGTGCTGGACAAAACACCTCTGAAACGGCAGTTCTCCTGAACTTTTCACGCACCCACCACAGTTTCAAGGGTGTATCGGGAATGGTGCAACGAACAGAAAACATCCTCTCAACGGCATTGCTTTGAAGAAAATCGCTTGTTGATGAGAGAGGTCAGAGGAGGATGGCTATAATTATTCTAGCAAACAGACGGGCCGCAATGTCGCACATCACGTCAGAATACAACCTTTGTGCGCAGAACAAAATATCGCAACGGACTACTAGTCGCACGTTGTCGCGAATGGGCTACAACAGCCGCCGGCCACATCGCGTACCTTTGTTATCAATGAAGAACAGATGAGCACGCTTCCTGTGAGTACAGCAACACCAGCACTGGACTATCAAGAATTGGAAAACAGTTGCTTGATCTGACGAGTCGAAGTTCCTGGTACATCATGTTGATGGAAGGCTCAAAATTTGGCGAAAACAACATGAATCGATGGACTCATCATGTCTGACGACTACTGTGCTAGGTGGTGGGGGCAGTGAATGTATTCTTGGCACACGTTGGGTTAATTGATACCCGTAAATTCCATCTGAATGCCACATAGTACCTAAACATCGTTGTTGACCAAGTGCATCCGTTCATGTGGACAGTTTATCCTCAGTCAGATGGTTACTTCCAGCAGGATAATGCACCAATGCTTAAAGCCGATCACACTATTGAATGGTTGCTGCAGTTGCCCGCTCAGTACGCGGATCTCAATCTTATTGAACATCTTTGGGATGTTCAATAGAATTGAGATCCAGGGACTGAGCGGGGTAAGAACGTGTTCCGTATGAGATGAAACTGATTCTTTTTTTTACCATTTATAAAGCATGAATATTTTTTGACTCTTATAGGGATGGATATTTGATAAGGTTTTTCAGTTTAGTTGAAATATTGTTGTCTCTAAGTAATCGACAAGTAGTTTTATTTGTGGTGCTGTATTTTGATTATTTTTTTTGTCCATTGCTCTTCCGATCATCAGACGTAACGTTGAATTTTTAAGTCGTGAGGATGAAACCTAAAGTTTGTATTTTTAGTTAGAGGTGATTCAAAGCGGGTTTCAGATAATATCTAACCTTACAGTTCAACTCTACTTATTTCAGTGGTAATCCAGCACTGTACTTTGTTTCTTCGAGGAGACGGTTAATCGCCTGGTGCAGACTTCGCATAGGGGAATCAGATACTTATAGCTTTTTTCAGATTTGAGAGGCCCCGTGTTGGTACTGACATGTGATATTGGGAGTGTTCTTTCCTTAATCTGAAGAATGTAGATTTGTGACGTGATAGCCCTGAAATAGTTTCTAAAAAATAAATGAAAGAGGACCCAATACATTGCCAAAGTTGATATTCAGTCAAAGCAGATTGTTTGTTTGAGATTTGTTGCTAATGGCATGTTGAATCCGAAATAATATATCGAGAAGGTGGGTGGGTGAGGCTGAGGTTGCTGAACGATAGTTAAGTTTGGGTGTTTGTTTATGGAAGATTGTTTCACTTAATACTTTCACCAAAGTGATGTGACGTGACAGTTCCTGCTTACTGGATTCTCTATAAAAACTTTTATAATGCACTCCCTCTTGTGAGATATTTGTGTATCTGGATTTTTGCGATGTAGATGCCATGCGGTCGATGTTGTGATACTATTTGTTGTTGATGTGTTCAGGTGGACGATTCAAATGTTAGACGTGAGTAAACTTTTAGTGGGTAGGTTTTTGGCTTATAATTAATAGTTGCATATGTGTTTAATTATATAGGTCGGAGTGAGGATGCAATGTCTAACCCAAATCCAAAATATTTTTCATCTAAACAATAATTTAAGCAGAACCCAAAATTCTCGCAAAATGTACTATCTATCAAAAAATGTGGACTCTTGGGACCCTGAGTTCAGAACGGTAGCAAGTTTTTTTTAATCTTTTAATAATCGTTCTCGAATTAAATTACCATAGAATTAAGTAAAAAAATAAAATTGTTCTGCATGTTAATGATCTGTCAGTTGCTCTAGAGGTAGTTGGTTCAAAAAGAGGTTGTAGAGAACTTGTCGTAAGCAATTTTCCTAGGTGAAATTAACCCAAATTTGAGGAAATTGATTTTTTTTGAAAAATTTCTTTCTCATCTTGTTATATGTAACAAATTCATACATTGCTGCGATTGCGGGTATAACTAATCCACTGCAGTTGCGTTCAGGTACGTGCACAAAGTATCCAAAATAGATTAAGATATATTAGTATTAAATGTTAATTATGATATTAATTATTGGCCTTTGTTCCGTACTGTGATTACTGGCGAAGGATCAATACAAAGGTGATATTTACGTATTGTTTTATCTTGAGTATTTCACTGAAAACCGGAGATAAAAGGATTTTGTTACATGGACTAGTTTTGTGGACAAACAAACAGTGGTAAACTTTGCATGGTAATAAATTTTGGTGCTTAAGAAATTATTGCAAGGCTCTCTGTATAATTCTTCAAACATTTTAATGGAAATTAACATTATATTCCCAGTGGTGCACCCCTCAAATGCATGTGCTGCCATGCTAACCATTTTACAATGGAAGGCCTAAAATCTTCTGTTTATACTCTGGCATGACCACTATATCAGAGAAGTTTACAATTAATCGTTTCTATAGTAAATACAATTTTCAACTGTATTTAGCAGTCGGTATGGGCTTGAACCACAGTCCACTCAAATGTGTATGATGCTGCATTTGTGCTTGACTACTCTGCTACATTGTGCCAGCCTAGCCTTTCGAGTTTTGCATTGGTGGGGGGAAAGGTTGAGTAGTTCTGTGTGTATTCATTGATAACTGAAGTTTACTGGCCATGGCTGTAAACTTAAATTATCTTGAAAAGAACAATATTGTTTGGCTGTTCTATAAGTAAGGTATTTTTCCTAGGCTAGTGATAGTGAAACTATTCTAAATTGTGTGCCAAATATGTTGTAACAATTTTTGTATATCATATGGGAAAAACAAAACATTAATATTTAGTAGTCTTTATAAGAAGGTAACAATTCTTGAATACTTCTAATAAGAACTGTTTCTTTTTAATTTTATGGACAATTACACTTACACTTCTCCCTACTAAATGTGGCTGATAATCATAAAACTAATTCCTGAAAGAAAAAAGTGCTTTTTCCAACGTGCTCTGTACGAAGTGTGTGTTCACATGCTGATATATTTTCCTGTGTGTGATTTTTTAATTTGTTTGCAAACATACAAGTGTTGTAGCTTTTTTTTTTTTTTTTTTTTTTTTTTTTGCTCATGTAAAGTAATTGTGAGATTGTTTTGGTGTTTAGCCAATTATTATTATTTAGTAGTACTAAAAAGTTTCAATGAACATTTTGTAGTCGTGTGATGTTGTTTTTGGTTTTTTTTAAATGACATTGATGAAGGGATAGAGAGCATGATGTCTAAATTTGCAGATGATATAAAGATCGGTAAAGTAGTTAGTGATCACCAACAAGCAGAGCTACTTCAGAGTGACCTAGATAGACTTCAGGGATGGTTAGAAAAGTGGCAACTATGCTTTAATTCATCAAAATGCAAGGTCTTAGACCACCAAATACGGAAGATGCGGAGAGGTCAGGGAATGACCACCGCATATCCCCGGAGCAGTATAGCCTTAGTTGCTAATGCTCCTAAAAACCAAATAACAACAACAGACTTGGGGAACAATAACCCCAAAATAACTTATACACTTATTGAAGTTGAACTAAAGTCAGTAGTGGAAGAAAGGGATTTGGGTGTTACGATACAATCAGACATGAAGTTCACTGAGCATTGTAGACAGGTTGCAAGGAAGGTCCATGATGTCTTATCAATGATTTATCAAACATTTGCTAGTAGAGACATAAGGAAGCCATAATCCCATTATATAAGGATCACACTTGGATCACACTTGGAATACTGTGTTCAAGTATGGAGGCTGCGCCTAAAGGAAGACATCGAGCTTCTTTAAAGGGTCCAAAGACAGGTAACTCGCCTGGTGAGATTGGCAAAAGGGCGTCCATATGAGGAAAGACTTTGAATATGTGGGTTGCTTGAAACTAGGCACCTTAGGAGCCACTTGATTGAGGTGTTTAAGGCTCTGAGAGGCATAATGAGGACGAAATTTTCACGGTTATAAATGATTCTAGGACATAAATTCAAGTTACGTGGGGAGAAGTTTAAACTGGATTGCAGGAAGTTTTATTTTACCCAGCAAGTTATAAATTACTGGAATAAGTTACATACATTGGTGGTTGAGGCTGACAGTTTGGGGAAATTCAAAGGTCAGCTGGATAGTTACCTACGGGAGGAAGAAAATGTATAGGTTGTTTATTTCCTTTTCTTTTATTAATTATTTATTTTATATACAGGAACTCCCCGACTTATATAAGGGTTGCGTTTCGCGGAACGCTACATAAGTTGGAATTTTCCCCATGCTTGTGCAGCACTCGCGGTAAAGATTCAATATCGGGTACAGCCCCCAAAAATTTAATGTTTTACCTCTCGAGCATTGTTGCCACAATTGACGTCTTCAGCTGATAAGTATGCCACTATGGAGGTTGAGAGCCGTGGAAATTTAGGAGGTGTCGACTGCTCAACCGTATGAAAAACATTAATGGATGACTGGATGGTGGCTTTTTTTCTTTTCATTGTAGATTTCTTTGTAGCAAGCAATCATATCATTCATCCCTCTGTTAATTTTTCAGGATCGTTCGCTGTTAGTATCCATCTTCTTAAACCTCGCCATTGCCAATGCAATTTCACGAAATGCCATTGCCACCTCTCTGGTGGTGAATGCTTCGGCTCCTCATTTGGTTCATCTTGAGCTTCGTCAGCATCACTATCACTGCCTGAAGTCAGTAAGTTCTTCGTTAGATAATTTCTTCTCTTCTTCCTGTATTAACTCCTCCATGTCTGTGGCATCAACCTCCAACTGAAGTATCTCTGCAACCTTTACAGTCTTATCTGTAGCCTCTCATATGATTCATCTTTTTAAAATCCTTTGTAGCCTTTTACGTGCCGTGGGCATATTTTATTCCATGCATCATTTAAACAACTTTTAGTAATTTCTGCCCAGGCCTTATTAATGTTTAAGATGGCGTGGTAAATATTGTAAGATTTCCAAAAGTCTCTTAATGTAAAATTTTTCTCATCGTTTACTGCAGACAATGCATGAGCAAATATCGTGCGTAAATAGTATGCTTTTAAATTTGAAATAACACCCTGATCCATAGGTTGGATGAGTGAAGTCATGTTTGGTTGGTAGAAATATGACTCTTACATTCGAATTGAAATCATCTAGATGCGTAGGATGTCCAGGAGCAGTATTATCTTGAAAGGAATGTCGTTGTCCTTACAATGTTTTTCATGAAGCAGTTTAAATGAAGCAGCATTTAAACCATATTTCAAATTCTCAAAGAGCAATATTGTTATCCATGCTCTCTGGTTTGATTGGAAATGCACGGGTAGGGTGGCTTTATTCATGCCCTTAAATGCACGAGGATTTCCAGAATGGTACACAAGCAGTGGTTTTAATTTGTAATCTCCTGCTGCATTAGCCCCAAGCATGAGCGTGGCCCTTTTGATGCCTTGAAACTTGGCATTGCCTTTTCCTCTTCGGCAATGTATGTTCCATCCAGCATTTTTTTCCAATACAGAGCAGTCTTGTCAATGTTAAAAATTTGCAGCATTGAATAGTCGCCTTCATCAATAATTTTTTCCAACACATCACAAAATTTCTCTGCAGCTGCAGAATCGACCGTAGTGACTTCACCACATACTTTAATGTTTTGGAAACCATCACGATGCTTGAACCTATTAAATTACCCGTTGCTTGCCACGAACTTGGGTTGGGGTTCGCTGTACTTATCCTTAATATCTTTTTAAATACTTGTTGCTTTTGCTTGAATTCATTTATTCTGACAGGATGCAAAATACGTTTCCACGATTTTTTTAAGTTTGCACTGACTGGCAAAAGATTCAGGGGCATTCGCTTCTGAATCTGATTTTTGATCCATATTATTAACAGCTGTTCCATCTTCGATATAGCACCTGAACGCTGTTTTGTGATCACTGTTGATCTTAAGAAGTGCGTTGATCCTTTGACATGTTCTTTTATATGCGCACTGTCCTTTAAAATAGTATTCTCTGTTGAAGCAGCGAGACCTAATTTCCTTTCAATAGATGACAAACTTTGTCCAGCTTCGTACTTCTTAATCATTTTTATCGTCATTTCTAAATCAATTTTATTTCGTTTCCTAGCACTGCCAGCACTTGCACTTTCCATTGGTAGCTTTCCCTTCATCCCTTCATCATTGTAATACGTAAATAGGAATGAAGAGAAGTTTCTGAAAATTTGTTTTTTATATGATTGAAGATTTCAGTGAAGAGGAACACATTTCACCATAATAACGTAACATAAAAACCCACAGAATTTTAGTTATCGGTATTATCTGAAATGCAACAAGATTGAGTTTACTTTTTTTTTTTTTCTTTTTTTTTTTTTATGTAAACCCCAAACACGAGAGGTATTAGAACCTATAGTACTTAGTATCATGCTTGGGTTGGAGGTTGAGAAGATGAAAGAAGATATTTGTTGACATTGGACTTGAACTTCTGTAGGCTGTAATTTTCAGAAAATACGTATGAAGGAAGGTTGTTCCAGAAAACGGCAGTTGAATGAATAAACGAGGAAGATGAAAAGTTGGTTCTGTGAGGTTGAAGTTGGACAGTAAATGGATGTTGGCTGGTGGTGACATGTGTTCGGACTATTTTGAAAGAGAGAGCGGGAATTATAGAAGCCAATTCAGAAGAACAGTGCCCATGGAAGTATCTGTAGAAGAGGCATGCAGAAGAAACAGTAATTCTATGAGACAGTGAGTGGAGAGACTGTTAGAGATGAATCATTAATTAACCTAACTGCCCTCAGAGTGAGCAGCTGTTTGGAAGAAAAGTAACGCTGAGAGCGAAAGAGAAAACCAAGTTTTTTAGATGCAGAGGAAGCAATATTTGTAATGTGCTTGTGGCAAGAGAGATTAGAAGTCAGGGTAATCCCCAAAAGAGATGTATCATTTTGCGTAGAAATTGGAGTGTCACTAAAGATAAACATAGGAGCAGAAGAATCCTTTTTGCGAGATAAAAGACAAGACTGAGTTTTAGAAGGGTTGAAATCAACTCTATTGTCTTTGCCCCACTGGAGAATTACCTGAAGATCAGCATTTAAGGAATTGGTAGCAGATTTTCAAGAAATTGATGCTGATTGAGCAGGACAAGGTTTCTCAAAATGGAAAGTGGAATGCAATGTGCTATCATCGGCAAAACTATGGATAGGATTTCCAGTCAATGGAAGAAGGTCATTAATATACAAGAGGAAAAGAGTGGGGGAAAGAACTGAACCTTGGGGGACACCGGCATTGGGGGACACTACTTGTTTATAATAGATTGTGCTAACAGAAAAGCCCGATAAACCGGAAAGTGTTTTTTGGTTGTGACCTCCAGAAACATGCTTTAGAAAAATATCACAAAGTGTTCAAAATTAATTCTTATAATGAGAACATATGATAATGATGAAAGGGCAGTGCAATTTCCATTATAAATATGACCTTTTAGAGAGATAAATAGCTTAGTAATGTAGCGAAATTTTCAATTTCCAAGGACTTGGAAAGAATTACAAAAAAAAAAGAAAATGTGTTATTGGGTTCACATTACGATATTTTCATGATACCTCCATTTATTCCAACAGTATGCAAAATAAGTTTCTACGATTTTTTTAAGTTTGCACTGACCAGCAAAAACTTATATAAAGTCGAATTTCCGTAGGTTGAGTATTACATAAGTCAGGGAGTTTCTGTATACACTATTTTACTTTTTTTTATTTTTTTAGGCTTCCTTGCACTATATGGTCATTATTAATACTAAATGGCAAATACATTTACCACAAGCAAGCTGCTAAAAGAGAGGGAATGCACAACATTACCAAAAAAAAAGCATGCTGCCTGGGCTAGAGTCATTGTCAAAGGTTTCTTTTAATTAACAAGCACTTCCCTTCTCCTAAACCCCTTTTTCTTCTGCTCAAAGTTTTTCTTTTATTTGTAATTGTTGGCTCAGTTTCTAGTTCATCTTCATTTGCATATTGAAGTGAATTTTGATTTTTTTTTTTAATTTCCACAGTGTGGAAAGGATTAAAAAAACAAAATTTCCCATACACCTAGGAATGGTATGTGGCAAAAAAAAAAAAGGGTAATCCCACTGCATTCATTTTTCTGGAACTGATTTTTTTTTGTTAAAAGTTCTATTCTTGTCATTCTCAGTACCATATCCTCCTTGTGTGAATGCTGTAATCCAGGCCCAGCCATCCCAAATCGTTCTGCTGGCCAACCTTGACGAACTACAATTTTCCACGGGCCACACATAAAATAAAACAATTTTAAAAATTCAAATGCCATAAAAATTTATTTTATTCATTAATTTTTATTATATATCTACATCAATGAGATATTTGCTTTTCTTTATGATCACTCAATTTTTTTAAATATACTTCAATATTGTAGTTGCACATATTAATTGATTTTCCAGATTTTCATCTGTTATCAAAGCATGAGATTTATTTTCATTTTTGAAAAGAAAGTTTCACAAACATATATGGATCCGAAGTTGCTCACAATTTTTTGTGCAAAAAATCTTAATTTGGGATACTTTTCCGCTGTCACATACCTGTTGTAAAAGTTGTTAAAATTTTAAAAAGTCTGATACCTGTTGTAAAAGTCATGGCATGAATGTGTTTTAATTCATTGTTGCACTCTAAATCAATTAGTTTCATCTGCAGAGTTTCAGGTTCAATGAACGGAAGGAACGTGAGGATTTGGGGAAGTACAGCTGGTCTAGTATTATATTTCTCATTATTTATTGTGCTTAGTACAGCTAGTGAATGATTTCCAACTGACGTAGTCAGTAGTGTAAAAATCATCTGATGGGCCACAAAAAAATAATGTGGCAGGCTGCAAGTTGGCCGGGCCTGCTGTTAATCACTTCTGATTTACTGATTGTTTTGTAGAGAGAGAATTACTTATGTTTAGCTTTGAGGTAGAAATTCTCCTGTGCTGAAACTAATGTTGGTGTTAGATTTCTTAAGCCTAGTAGCTTCCAAGATAAGTTCTTTGAATGCTTCCCATTTTGAATTTGCTGTTGGTAACATCATCATTTGGTCCCACTGTATAGAATTTAAATACTGTCTCAGTCCATCGTAGTCGTCTTTACGAAAGCAATAACCCTTCCCTTTACCCCTAATGGTAGTTACCTCTTTGAGTAAATCCCACTTCGGCACACTGATCACTGCCACCTAGTGGTTCATTTATCTGCAGATTCTTAATGCTAAAGAACCACTACTGATAATCAAATCAAGAGTATTACTCCCTCTAGTTACCTCCCGAACATGCTGATGTAGAAAACAATCATCCACTAAATCCACAAAAGCCTTGCTAGTGTGTGAGTGACCAGTCCCCAAATTCCAGTCAATATCTGGGAAATTAAAATCCCCCACTATAAGACTCTCTGATTTACCGGCCCTGTAAATCTATTTCCCTGTACAGTTTCTTATTATACTCATCAGAGTCATTAGGCCTATAACAGTCCTAATCTCAATTTTGCTTTCCCAAAGTTTGTCACACCAAACTGACTCGACATTGTACTGTCCAGCCATGTCAACTGGCTGTACTTCCTTGGATTTTATGTGTTTCTTAACTAATAGCATAACCCCTCCTCTCTTCCTATCCTTCCTGTACACAATGTATTCCCCAAATTCCAGTTCTGCATTTCTTATATCTGTGTGACACCACATCTCTGATATCCCAGCAAAATCTGCCTTTGATGCTTTGACTGACACCTCAAATTAATCAAATTTATTTACTAAACTCCCAGCATTGGTGTACACAAAAGTACATGCACCCGCTTCCTATTCTTAGCTACTCTAAGACAGCCTATGTATTTACTTGTTCCACAATGACTCTCAGCAGTCCGTGGAATCCCCTGCACCTTGTTTTCTGGGCTGCTGCTCATTCCAGTAGAAGCAGTGCAAGAATCACTTTCACCTCTGCCAGTGGCTACTGTTAACCTATTAGTCTGTGTATCCCCCCCAGCTAGCAGTTTTCTGATCCACCTAATACAGCCTCAATAGCATCAGCAAATATTCTTGCACCCTTTCTATTTAAGTGAATCCAATTCAAATATTCATAAGTTAAACTCAATGCAACAAGACATCATAGTCTTAAGAGTATAAATAATCTATATAATATCGGTGTAAACACACCATAGACAACTCTTAAAGGCAAAAAACTACATTTGTAGTGTAAAAAGGGCATCATTTTATCTGTATCTCATATTGTGCTCCTCCTTCACGAGTTGCCATGTATTGCACTATCTCGAATAAGTAACGCTTCACTAAAAGAGAAGACTATTGTTACTTATTCTCAGTGGGTACCACTACCCAGACAGTACCGTTTCAAGGCCCACAGAGAATAAGTAATAATAGTCTTCTCTTTTAGTGAAGCATTACTTATTTGAGGTAGTGCAATACATGGCAACTCGTTGTGAAGGAGGAGCACAATATGAGATACAGATAAAATGATGTCCTTTTACACTACAAATGTAGTTTTTTGCCTTTAAGGGTAGTCTATGGTGTGTTTACACACCAATATTATATAGATTCAGATATTCATATTCTGCATCCTATTTTCTCAGAGTGACATCATATTTATGATTTTCTTGTAAAAGAATAAGAGAAGTTTACCCCAATATGATTCGTAGAACTCTTTCATACGCTCCAGAAATTAAAACGAAAACAATTAAAAAATCGAAAATCTTACAGTACAGTAAGAAATAATTTACAATAATTAAAAATCAATTTAATGCAATTACAAATTAAGTCAAAAATTAATTTAACGAAAAAAATACAAAACGATTTTCCTTCCTGTTATGATGTAAAAATTCAGAGCTTGATTTCTGAAAAAGGATCAAATTGATTGCCTTCACTTACGCAAGTGTTTAATTAATATTGTATTATTATGCAATAATAATAATAATGATAATAATAAGGGGCATGATGGCCCAGTGGTTAAAACACTGGGCTACCAGCCTGATGGACCTGGGCTTGAATCTTGCCTTGGTGAAAATGAATGTGGCTCCATTATGCTGGGAGACCGATATAATAATAAAAAAGAACATCGCGAAAGTTGCTCCATTGGAATTACCTTCCCTTAGGTTAGACCGATGGCTGAGGCAGACAGTGGTGCCATCTGGTGTGAGAACTAAAAATAATAATAAAAAAAAAACCACTGGACATAAGCTAAACAAGTCCACCTCCGTAGATGGATGATGTTGCAGAGAAATATTAATCATGCTGCATCGAGTGTGGTGCAGGATGAAGTTACTTGGATTCAGGTCTTAGGCAGACGGTTCAGTTCAAAAAGTTGGAGACAGTCTTCCGCAAGTGGCACTGTGCCCCGATGGCTACCACAAGAGAAGGGCAAGACCATCCAGCCCCACCAACTGGAAGTGCTTCCTTTGCAACTGCGCTAGTAACCACCCAGGAAGGAAGAAGGCACCAATGCATGAAGTGGAGCAACGAAATCAATACATACATTGTGCGAGAATAATATGAAATAACCAGGCTAGAGACTGATATGAAAATGTACAGGTTGCGACTGCATAACAACTGGTTGAAATGATTCCCGGATATTCTGGTCACCGAACAGCGATTAGCGGACTAAAGAAGGACCATCATAAAGAAGAAGTGGAAAGAGACGATGTCATGATATCCACAATAGAATACGAGTGGAAAAGGTCCTAACAGAATTCAAAGGAATAGACCCCACAAGAACCCAGAGGTGATTCCTAAGCATAGGCCAAATAAAATCCTGTGGAGAGTAACAGACCACCTCAATCAGCAAATAATACCAAGGCGCCTCTGTAGCCAGGTGGGAAGGAGCAGCAGTGCGTAGCACACGCTTCTTGATTAGACCTGGGTTCGAGCCCATCACCACCAAATACGGAGGATGCGGAAAGGTCAGGGAATGACCACCGCATATCCCGGAGCAATATGGCCTTAGTTGCTAATGCTCCTAAAAAAAAAAAAAAAAAAAAAAACCAAATAACAATAAAAATAACAAATAATACCACATTTTACCTTGACAACAATGGTGCAATGCTGGAGGCTATCCACACAGCCATATACTATGCTGCCACTAGGATTAATGGGAAAGAAACGAGAGACCAGCAGCAGAAGAACCAAAAACAGAAGAAACCACCAGCTTGGGAAAGAAGACTTCAGCAGGAGATAGAAGAATTAAGAGTCAAGATAGATTAGTTGTCCCAGTACCAACAGGGTAATAGAAGTAAGAAATTGATTGGAAAGGTGAGGAGCATCCTCAAGAGAGACAGTGTCCACAAACACGAGACCAGAAATCAGAGAATAGGAGAATAATACTTGGACACACTAAAGCAGAACTTCCTCACACTCAGCAAGAGACTATGCCGATACAAAGAGAGCTCCCAGAGGAAAATAAACAACCAATCTTCGATGATAAACCAATCTTTGATAAACAACCAATCAATAGACAAAATATCTTCGATGAGGACCAAAGAGCCTTCTACAGGAAATTGGGAGAAAACTGGGAGATGAGAAAGCAGGAAATGGACCACCCGAGGAGAAGACGACGATCGAGGAGTTCTGGGGAAATATCTGGAGCAGTGAAGTGAAATATATTCTGGGGATATATCTGGAGCAGTGAAGAAATATCTGGAACAGCCCCCCCCTGCCCCCGAATAGAAGTAGAACAGAAGAAAACCAAGGATGTACAAGAGATGGGAGATTTGAAAAGAAGTAAAACAGTCGATCAGGAACACCCACAACTGGCGAACCCCAGGAATTGATAACATCCACAACTACTGGTACAGGAAGCTCACTTGCAGACACAAGGCTCCTCCGTAGCCAGGTGGGCAGGAGCAGCAGTGCGTAGCACACGCTTCTTGATTAGACTGGGGTTCGAGCCCTTGACCACCAAATACGGAGGATGCAGAAAGGTTAGGGAATGACCACATATCCACGGAGCAATATGGCCTTAGTTGCTAATGCTCCTAAAAACCAAATAACAAATTTGCACACACAAGCACCTAGCAGAGCAAGTCACTCAAATGATAAGGCACCCGGAGACAATCCCGAAGTTTCTCACTGAAGAAGTCATATCTGAAGCCTAAAGATGAAGATACAAGAAACCTGGCAAAATACAGACCAATCACCTGCCTCCCAATGATGTACAAGATCCTGACCAGCTGCATAACCAAGAAGATATCAGACCACTTAGAGTCAGAACATAATTGCCGAATAGCAGAAAGGATGCAAGCAGAGGAGCAAAGGATGCAAGGAGCTATTAACCATAGATGCCGCAGTTATGGAGCAAGCCTTCAAGAAGCACCGCAACCTATACACGGCCTACATCGATTACTGCAAGGCCTTCGACTCCGTACCTCGTAGCTGGCTAATAGAGACCCTGAGGATTTACAATGTCAGTCCGATAGTGACAAACTTCCTAGGAGCAACAATGGTGAAATGGAGTACCACCATTAAGGTCGAGAACATCACAACCAGACCAATCCCCATCAGAAGAGGAATGTTTCAGGGAGATGCTCTGAGCCCACTGTGGTTCTGTCTAGCACTCAACCTGCTATCCACCATGCTTAATGGCAGCAAGTATGGATATAACCTCAAAGAAGGAAGAAAGAACCTGTACACCTTCCTTCTTTGAGGTTATATCCATACTTGCTGCCATTAACCTCAAAGAAGGAAGAAAGAACCTGTACACCCTCACCCACCTGATGTACATGGATGACATCAAGCTCTACGCAGCAACCAAGAAGCAACTCCAGCAACTACTCCGAATTACCGAGGAATTCAGCAAGGACATCAGAATGGAATTTGGTCTAGACAAATGTAAGACCCACACACTGCACCAGGGAAAATTAGTCTGTCGTAACTACCAGCTGCTGACTGGTCAAGCGATCGAAGCTATGTCAGAAGGAGAGACCTGCAAATACCTACGGATGATGCAGGCTCAGCAGTTAGAGCACAAGGAAATCAAGAAGTGCCTGACGAAAAAATATCATTAGAGACTCAGAAGCCTGCTGAAAGCAAAATTCAACAGAGGAAACACAGTTAAAGCCATAAACACCTATGCAGCTCCAGTACTAACATACTCCTTTGGGGTCATAGATTGGACTAACACCTAGCTAACACCTGTCTTTCGCAGTATCATGCGAAAGACAAGGACAATGATGACCAAGAGCTGCCAACACGGCACAAGAAACAAAGCTAGAAAGATGGGCAAAGAAGACACTACAATGTCCTTCAAGATCACATCAATAACATTGCTTCCAATGCATGGCTCACAAGCAGGACGCTCCTCTCCGAGACTGAAGGATTCATGCTGGCCATCCAAGACTAGGTAATCAGTACCAGAAATTATAGAAAATACATTGCAGAGGAGCCCGGAATGTCAGATGACACATGTTGACGATGCCACTTGGCCTCAGAAACGATGCAACACATCACAGGGGGATGCAAGGTGATCACTCAGACTGAGTACACTCATAGACACGACCAGGTAGCCAGGAAATACCAGTTGACAAAAGAAAGTGTACAATTGTACAAGTTATTTTATTTTATTTTTTTAGGAGCATTAGCAACTAAGGCCATATTGCTCCATGGATACGTGGTGGTCATTCCCTGACCTTTTCGCATCCTCTGTATTTGGTGGTCACGGGCTCAAACCCCGGTCTAATCAAGAAGTGTGTGCTACGCACTGCTGCTCCTGCCCACCTGGCTATGGAGGCACCATATACTACAAGTATGAACCCCAGGCAGTACTAGAGACCCCAACCCACAAGCTGTACTGGGTCTGCACCATAATACCGGATAAGACCAACCCGCACAACAGACCGGACATAACTCTTGTGGACAAGATGGAAAAGGCTACCTACCTGAATGACATAGTGGTGCCCAATGCTAGCAACTTCCAGAAAACCCACAAGAAAAAAATTAGGAAGTACACGAACCTGAGAAGCTATGACAGAAGGAGAGACTCTCACCCACCTGATGTACATGTATGACACCAAGCTCTATGTGGCATATTAAATTGGGACATTCTCCATTAGATTGGAGAATATTTAGACACCAGACAAAAAAACATTCGCCTTTGTAATTTTTCTATGTGTAATTCCTCCTTTAACACAAATCATTTTATAAATCCTCATAGAGAGGAATTCAACTAGACCCCTCATTGGTTATATGAATATTAGGCCATTCTGAAATCAACAGAGGATGCTGCTATTGTGTTTTCACTTTCCCTTCAAGATAGTCACATAAGTTCATTATATGATTTAAATCTAGTGAAACAGCTGGCCAATTTAAATACCCTACCATTCCCTTGCGTTCTTCATGAAAGTTTAAAAAAGTAGACTCTGTGTACTGAATGGTAACCATCCTGAAAAATACAGAAGTATTGAAATTGTAAGTGTTCCTGAAATGTTCAGCAAAATGTGCAGCCTGATTATTGAGAATATTTGTATGGATAGCCTGATTCGTCCTGGTTGGTATTTCAAGTAGGGACCCATATTCGTAACAGCAAATCATCACCGGATGTATGTAACCTCGCACGCACGCACACACGCACGCACGCACGCACGCACACACACACACACACACACACACACACACACACACACACACACACACACACACACACACACACACACACACACACACACACACACACACACACACAATCTAGATGAAATGCCTCATTGCTTCCTCCTGTGAACTCAATGTCTGGCACCATAGTATATAGGCAAAATTCGGATTCTTCAGACCACATCGCAATTTTCCAATATCAAAAGTCCAATTTTTTGTCCATATTACCTAGGCTTTTTTTGTGTATGGCACATTGGTAATTTTCGGCGAATCCAACTACAGATATTCATATTATGCAATTCTCTTAGAAATCTACTCATGAAGCCTTTGGATAACTGTTTGTAGCAGTTCTTGTCTTGTTTGAAATTGTTTTTCGTTTTCTAGATATTCATCATCAATCATGATCATTTAACACAGAATTTCCACCACAATTCTGCCTGTGATTTCTGGTTTATTTCTGTTCACATTACTCCTTAACTCTTATTACTGTTTTTTTTTTTTTTTTTTTTAACTTTTAATAATAAAAGTTAAGGAGTGATTTGCTATAATGAATATGGGTTCCCCTACTTGAAATACCAACCAGGACAAATCAGACTTTCTATACAAATATTCTCAATAATCAGGTTGCACATTTTGCTGAACATTTGAGGAACACTCACGATTTCAATACTCCTGTATTTCAGGATGGTTACTGTTCGGTACACAGTCTCTACTATTTTAAACTTTCATGAAGAATGTAAGAGAATGGTAGGATATTTAAATTGGCCAACCATTTCATTAGATTTAAATCCTATAGCGAACTTATGTGACTATCTTGAAGAGAAAGTGAAAACACAATAGCAGCATCCTCTGTTGATTTGAGAATGGCCTAATATTCCTATAACCAATGAGGGGTCTAGTTGAATTCCTCTCTATGAGGATTTATAAAATGAGTTGTGTTAAAGGGGGGGTTACACATGGAAAAATTACAAAGGCAAATGTTTTTTGTCTGGTAAGTATTCTCCAATCTAATGGAGAATGGCCCAATCTATTGCGTTATTATTATTATAGTATAAAAGTACAATATTAATTAAACTCTTGTGGAACTGAAGGCAATCAATTTGATCCTTTTTCAGAAATCAAGCGCTGAATTTTTACATCAGAACAGGAAGGAAAATTGTTTTTTTTGTTAAATTAATTTGATTAAATTGCATTAAATTGATTTTTAATTGTGTTCATTTGATTTTTAATTATTGTTAATTATTTCTTACTGTAATGTAAGATTTTCGATTTTTTAATTGCTTTCGTTTTAATTTCTGGAGAGTATTATACGAAAGTGTTCTACCAATCATATTGAGGTAAACTTCTCTCTTATTCTTTTATAAATATTGATATCAACGTAGAATGTATTGAGCATTATAGCTCTGGTTCATACTATCAAATTATGATTTTCTTGTAATGTCTGTATTTGATGACAACCAATATTTCAAATCCATAAAATTTTACTATGCTCCTCTCATTAATGTATAACTTAGTACGTGTGCCTGTTTGTGTACTTAATAACCCTCAACACAGCCCATATAGTAAACCTATTATAACATTCCTGTTTATAGTGCTCTCCCATCTTAAACCTCTTCTTCTGAATCTGTAATCAATCCTGTGAAGTGTCATGCTTTTCTTAATATCTGTGGTGCTCCCATTTAAAATGTTTTACCATTTGCGTATATTTTTTTAAGGTCTCAAGAAGGAATGAACCTCAGATATAACCCTCCTTGCTTGGTTTTGGTATTTGGTAAGAATGATGGAGACTAAATTCTAGGGACAGGCTATTCAACATAATAGAAATCATTTCTGGTGCAGGCAATGTTTGTGTATGTGCTATCTTAGAATATATGTATTTTGTTACTTTTCTTCCCCATTACTGTGATTTGACTCAAAGCTTCAAAGGTAGAAAGCTGTCTGCAGCTCTGTGTCTAGCCATTTATTGTTATATTTGCATATATTCTTCAACTTGTTTTTTTGTCTAGCTTTCCTGGTTGGTGCAGAAATCAGTGTTGCATGTGCATTGAACATGGAATCAATAAATTGCATCGAGGGCATTATTATTATGTTAATATTGCATTTAGTATGATTATAATACAGTAATACCCCGACTTACGCTACCCCGACTTACGCGAACTCGGAGTTACGCGGTTCTTGATTTTTTTCGTTTGGCAACGCTGCCGCCCACTATCTTCAAGGTCGTTTTTCATATGTTATCGATATACGGTGCGACGGCGGAGAATGAGAGCGAAAGATGAACAAAATTCAACTTTGCTGCTTTTATGTTTTTTATATCAGTGAAGGGGAAACACATTTCATCATAATAACGTAAAAACCAACACAATTCCAGCTATCGGTATAATCGCAAATGCAATTAGATCGAGTTTACTACCAGTTTATAACAGATTTCACTAGCAGAAACCAACTGGATTTTTATTGTTTTATGGTAGTAACCCCTAGAAATGTGAGGTGTTAATAGCGTATCCTTTATGGTGTTGTTTATTCAGTTGCTACATGCGCGCAGCTTTGTTTATGCGTATCAAGCGTGCCTCCTCGTTTCGTAATTGTGCTTTATTCCCTGGGCGCCTCCGTAGCCAGGTGGGAAGGAGCAGCAGTGCGTAGCATACGCTTCTTGATTTAGACCGGGGTTCGAGCCCGTCACCATCAAATACGGATGATGCGGAAAGGTCAGGGAATGACCACCGCATATCCTCGGAGCAATATGGCCTTAGTTGCTAATGCTCCTAAAAACCAAATAACAAACAAACAAACAGCTTTATTCCCTAAAAATGAGTAAAATACTTAATTAAAAGGTGTGAAAAGGAAGCGTCCTGGTGAAGACACTGCAGATTCAGAGAGAAAAAGAAAAGCAATTATCGATAAACAGAGGCGGACTGGGTCAAAAATTCTTACCCGGGAAAATTTATAGTGGCCTCATACTATGGTTTATGGCCAAAATCACACTGGCCCACCGGGGTTTCCCCGGTAAGGCTTATGGCCAGTCCGCCTCTGTCGATAGAGAAAAAATATGAAATTGTGAAACGCTTTGAGCGAAATGAAAGACCATGTAATATTGCACGTGCTACAGGCCTAAATGAAGCAACGGCGAAAAGCACATGACAATTGCAAACTTGACAGGTTGAAAATTGAAAAGGGCTCAATTGTAAAGGGCTTAAAAATTTTAGAAAACATAGACTCCAACGAAGAACGCGTTATAGCTACAAAGCAAGGAATAAAAAAATTATTAGCTCGCTACGAAGAAATTCTGCGTGAAAAAAAGAACGCGCTGTGTCGTCAGACGAATTTGTTAGATTTTATGAAGCCATCGACATCGAAATAACTTTTTAATGTAAGTCATTTGTTTTTTTAATACATATTTTGTATTAATATGTATAAAGAACTGCAATTTTATTAATATTTTTCTTCTAAACTAGTGTTTTTTGTTAGTCCTTGGTCCCAATTAAGCAAAATTTATATGTATTTATATGCAAAGTTGTACCCCGTCTTACGCGAATTCGACTTACGCGATTTTCGTCGGACCCACCTATCGCGTAACTTCGGGGTATTACTGTACTCAAAATAGATTGTTATTACAAAGGGTACTAGGAAAGTTTTGCAATACAGCTTTGTTTATTTAATTTTTTCAAAGTAATTTCCTCTACATTCAATACACCTCTCCATCCTCCGAAACCAATCTTTAAACCAGTTCTGCCAAGTTTCACTAGGGAGTAAAGCACACTCGTTGTCCCAAGCCCGTAGAAGGTCCTCATCACTGGAAAACCGCCTCCCTTTTAGCTTCATTTTCACATGCGGGAACAGTGCAAAGTCGCAGGGAGCAAGGTCTGGACTGTAGGGAGGGTGCTCCAGAAGTTTCAGTCCTGTCGTGGTCAAATATTCGGTGCAGGCTTTGGCGCGGTGAGCTCTAGCATTATCGTGATGGAGGTACCAGGTGTCCATTCTTGACTTTGGCCGCAGGTTCTTCATAGATCCAATGACTTTAGGCAGGCATTGTTCAGTATACCACTTAGCTGTGACTGTCTTCTGCCTGTCCAAAACGACACGTTCCACAATTTCACTCGATTTGAAAAATACAGCTATCATTTTCTTCTTTACAGATCGGGATTTTCTGACAATTACGGGTGTGTCGTCATCATCAAAGAGCCAAACTTTGTTTTGAGCCTTGGTCGGCAGATCGTAATAGTACAGCCAAGTCTCGTCACCTGTCACGATGTTGTTCACATACCGAGATTGTCCCTTATCAAACTTTTTTAACATCTCCCGGCACCAAGTCACACGTCGTGTCATCTGCTCTTCAGTCAGTTGATGCGGCACCCAGAGAGAACAAAGTTTCTTCACGTGCAAATGATCTTGCAGAATCGAACGAATTGCTGGTGCATTTAGGCCCAAAGTATCCTCTATCTGTTGGTAGGTCACTCGCCTGTTTTCGTCAAGCATTTTCCTCACAACAGTAACGTTTTCCTCCGTAACTGACGTTCGTGGCGTTCCCGGCCTCTCAGAATCGTCCAGAGTGAAATTTCCCCTTTGGAATTCTCTATACCACCTGAATATCGTTGTACGATGTGGACAATCATCATCTAGTGCAAGAGTCATTTCTTCTAAGCACTGGTCTATGGTTAAACCACGCACGAAATTATACCGCAAAACTGTCCTTATCTCATTTCGTGACCACGATGCCATCGCAAGCACTTTACACTCTCACTACTAATGAATAACTGAGCCCATTGACTTGGCGCGACGGCTACTATGCACGTATGAACATGTCTCAACATGCAGCAACAAGCAGCTTCCTGTGATTCATTGTTGCATCATATTGCAAAACTTTCCTAGTACCCTTTGTATAGCTGTTGTTCACACTGAAAAATAAGTAAAAATACATTTTTGTTTTTTTTTTGTTTTATGAAAATAGAATATTGGTTTTTGAACTAAAATATAGTATTATTTTAGTTCAAAAATATGAACTATTGGTCTTCTCACTGCTAAACCTATCCAAAATATAATTTTGGATTGGTTTAGCAGTGAGAAGACCAGTTTTAATGCCAAATGCATTGTTTTTTCCATTGTATTTAAAATAAATTTGAAAAATTCTTGCATTAGTAATTTAATTGGGAGGGGAAACTGAAATTAGAATGTGTGGTCAACCCAAGGTCTATGGGCAAGATCCTGCCTGTAGTTACTTTACATGTGGATAATGAAAGCCTATGATAATATCTGAAAATAAGAGTGGGAATAGTTGGACACCTCAGGAATGCATGTGTTAACTTGACATCCTGGGTAAATATCACTTGCTTAGGTCTCATTGGATACTCCAAAATTTGTCCATTTGGTTTCAACTTAGGTTGAGTTGACCAACTTCAAATGAAAGAGTAAGATGTGAACTTTTATTCTATAGAGAGATAAATTGGTCTTAGTTTACTTGGTATTAATCTAATTCCACCACAATTCCCGTTTAATGTTGGCAGTTCATGCATGGCTAGTTGTTGGACTTTGATTGTATACACATGCTGATATGATGAATTTATTAATTGTGATTTTTAATTCTAGTTGCTTCACACACAGTATGGAACTATATTCATCTGTAATTGCCAAGGAATTTCTTGAGAGGAAGCTTATTGACATAACAATATTGAAGGTGAATTTTTTTTATTATTTTTAGTTTATATTAATATTAATGTAATTTTCAGTATACAGTAGAAGCCCTTTTATCTGACGTGATTGGGACCATGAGTTGGTCATTTAATTGAAAAAGTTGGTTATAGTGAGGAATCATATAAAAAAAAAAAAAAGGTATACATATGTGCCTTAAGAATTTTATTTTCACTTAAAGCATATATCTGTACATTCATTTACGTAAAATATTTTCATCTTAACTTTCATCTGTTTAGATGATGAAATGTGATTTGATAATAAAATCTATTGTTTTGCAGCATAATCCCCCTTTTTTTTTTTTTTGTATGAATATTGCATTGTTGACTGTTGGATTTGTCTGTTGTTCAGTATAATGTAAAGCTATATCTAAGGCATTTTTGCCTGCTGCACTGGACATTTGGATTTTCTCCTTCACATTTAGATTCATCTATTTCCATCTTGTGTGATTTCTGCATCATCCATGGTTCACTTTCCAACAAATTGGTAATGGTTTATTGGAAAACATTATAGAATCCATTGTTATGTCTTCTTGCTGTAAATCTTTTGAACGTGTAGTTTTCTTGAAATCAGTTAATGACTCAGTTCTTTATTATCTCTTTTACTTCAGGACTTGCATTAGCATTGCTGATACTGCCAGAATTTTCTCCAAGATTTAGTAAATGTTGAACTTAGAAGATTTTTCTATACTAGTGCTATGTTGTAAACATATCTTTGGCATTAATAACTTTAATGATTTTATCCATTCTTCGAATAACTTGGATCCATCTGATATTCATCTTTTCCATTTTATCCAAAATTGAACTAAAACTTTTATCTATGTTCTCTCTTTAGGCATTCCAGAACTCCTTGATCCTTAGGCTGGATCAAGAATGTTATATTTGGTAGTAAACACATATCATCGGTGAAGACAGGATATTAGAGCTGGAAAAGGAATTAGAAAATGTGAATTGGAATATCATCGGTTTGGCTGAAACAAGAAGAAGAAATAATTCACTTATAAGTTTATCAAGTGGAAATCTGCTGTACACCAATGGAAACAGTGAAAGGAGTGAAGGTGGAGTTGGCTTTCTGGTCCATAAAGATTTTAAAAACAACATTTTGGAATTCAAAAGTACATCACCAAGGGTGTCAAGACTAATACTCAAGATTTCTAAGAGGTACAAGCTAAAGATTATAATGATTTATGCACCAACATCGAGCCATGATGATGAAGAGGTTGAAGTAATGTACACCGAAATTGAGTGTCTTCTAGATGAGCAGAAAACCCACTACACTATTATTATGGGGGACTTCAATGCTAAGGTTGGAAAAAGGCAAAACAGTGCAGAAAGAGGAACTATAGGAAATTTTGGAATTGGTGAAAGAAATAAGAGGTGAAAGACTTGTGGAATTTGCAGAATCTCAAGGACTGTCAGTAATGAACACTTTTTTTCAAGAAAAGGGTGAACAGAAAGTGGACATGGAAGAGTCCAAATGGATTAACAACTAATAAAATCGACTTCATCCTCACTAACAGAAGATATATTGTGAATGATGTTACTGTCCTGAATAAGGTAAATGTTGGAAGTGATCACAGAATGGTAAGATGTACACTTGATATAGATGTAGGAAAGGAAAAAACTGACTCGAGTAAATAATACAAAGGTCTTTGAGATAACAGAGGAGGAGAAAAAGCAGTATGTACTGGAACTTAAGAACAAGTTTGAGCTTCTGCAGACTGCTCAGGACCAAGATATCGACAAGGAATATTACAACTTTCTGAAAGTGATAAAGCCCAAGAAACCTATAGGGAAAAAGAAATCCAAAGAAGAAAAAATTAGTCAAGAAACACTTGTCATGATGAACCGAAGATGACAAATGAAGAGCAAGAAAAACACTGACAGGGAGAAAATTGAGTATACTGAGTTATGCAAAGCCATTAGAAAGAGGCTCAGAGAGGACATAAGAAGGTTTAACACAAGAAAAGTAGAACAAGCATTAAGGGAAAACAAAGGATTTAAATCAGCAGCCATCAGCAGTAATACAGAAAGACAAATGATACTGAAACTGAAGAATAGCGATGGTGTACTTATAAACAGCAGAGAAGGCATAATTCAAATAGCAGAAGAATACTATAGAGAATTATACAAGGAGCGAGGGAATGATACCAGCAGTGGGGAAGATGGATTGCAAAGTAGCAACACATACGACATACCCGATATTCTTCCTAATGAGGTAGAACATGCATTGAAGAATCAGAAAGCCCTGGGGGAAGATGAAGTTACTGTAGAGTTGTTAAAATTGGGAGGAAGAGACATAACACAAAAACTGGCAAGGCTCTTCACAAAGTGCATTAGAAAAGGTGTGATGCCTAAGCAGTGGAATAATGCAATCATAGTTTTGCTGCATAAGAAAGGGGATAAATCAGAAATTGGAAATTATAGACCAATTAGCTTGTTATCCCACATGTACAAGTTGTTCACAAGGGTCATTACTAACAGATTAAAAAGAATACTTGATGAGAATCAACCGAAAGAGCAAGCTGGCTTTAGGACAGGATTCTCAACTATGGATCACCTTCACGTAATATCACAGCTTTATAATTTCTTCAAAATCATAATATATGGGGTATCTATGCCTTGTCGTTCCAGTGCTCGAAACATTGCCTTATGCTGTATGGAGTCAAATGCCTTTTCATAATCCACAAATGCCAGGCATAATGGTGTTTTATATTCATTTGCTTTCTCCATTAGCTGTGATATTACGTGAAGGTGATCCATAGTTGAAAATTCTGTTCTAAAGCCAGCTTGCTCTTTCGGTTGATTCTCATCAAGTATTCTTTCTAATCTGTTAGTAATGACCCCTGTGAACAACTTGTAGATGTTGAATAACAAGCTAATTGGTCCATAATTTCCAATTTCTGATTTATCTCCTTTTTTATGCAGCAGAACTATGATTGCATTATTCAACTCCTTAGGCGTCACACCTTTTCTAATGCATTTTGTGAAGAGTCTTGCCTGTTTTTGTGCGATGTTTCTTCCTCCCAGTTTTAAGAACTGTACAGTAACTTCATCTTCCCTCGTGGCTTTCTTGTTCTTCATTTTCTTCAATGCATGTTCTACCTCATCAGGAAGGATATATGGTATGTTGTATGTGTTATTAATTTGCAATCCATCTTCCCCACTGCTGGCATCATTCTCTCGCTCCTTGTATAACTCTTTATAGGAGTCTTCTGTTTTTTGAATTATTCCTTCTCTGCTATTTATAAGTACACCATCACTATTCTTCAGTTTCAGTATCATTTGTCTTTCTTTAGTACTTCTCATGGCTGCTGATTTAAATCCTTTGTTTTCCCTTAATGCTTGTTCTACTTTTCGTGAGTTAAATTTCCTTGTGTCCTCTGAGTCTCTTTCTTAATGGCTTTGCATAACTCAGTATACTCAATTTTCTCCTTGTCCGTGTTTTTCTTGCTCTTCATTTGTCATCTTCGGTTCATCATGACAAGTGTTTCTTGACTATTTTTTCCTCTTTGGATTTCTTTTTACCTATAGGTTTCTTGGACTTTATCACTTTCAGAAAGTTGTAATTATTTATTAGACTTAATGATATGGTGTTTATCCACATGCGGAAAGCTTCAATCGGTGTGTTGTATTTATAGGCAAGCATGAAGCAGTAGTTGAGGAGGTCATAATGTAACTGTTTTTTGAATGTGGTTAGGCTGGTGTTTTTAAACAACCTGAATTTGTATCCATAAGAAAGAATGTTCCTCAGTTCCTGGTATGGTATAATCTCCAGATTACCGGTTATAATGTGCCCATGGGGATTAACATACGGCTGTAGTTCTGCTTTGTGGCAAATGCACGAGTCAGTGTCTAATTTTACTTTGTCCATATTAGTAGCAAGGGATTTGTAATTGCAGGCAAGAAGGCCGAATGGTTTATCATATCTGTATTTGGCTTTTATTCTGATGTTTTGGCAACTGGCTGGAAGTAGATCAGAGTGCGAGTTAATACATTGGTTTATGTGGATGCGATCCATAGTTGTGTTTTGAAATTTTAACATAATGGTAGACTCTTTATTAATATTATTATTTATAGGTTTTAGTTTAAATTTACAAATGTCAAATAGCAGGTGGAATAGGTGATTTTTGAATTCGAAACTGTTGACGAATTTAAATAGTGCTTTTAGAATGTTGTGTTTCATGCTGAAAAGTAAGTTATGTATCTGATACATTTCTATGTCATGCCGACTGGGCTAGCTGGGTGGGTAAAGTGCCTGCCTGGCAACCCAAAGGTCACGGGTTCGATTCCTGCCTCGGGCTTGGATCAAAGTACTGCAAAAACCTTGGGAGATGCATTATGGCCACAGAAGCCTATGCGCCAACAACTACCAAAAAAAAAAAAAAAAAAAATTCTATGTCATTGTTGTCCCAATTTGTTGCGATCTGGGTAAAGCTACCTATTTTGTGATTGTTTGAATTATTTCTTGGTTTGCATTTTTTATGGCGCCTTAGTTTGCTTAGACATTTGGCCATTTGAAATTTCTCTTATATATAAAGGTTTTCTATAGAGCTGGTAATGATACTATGGCTAAATTTGTTGTTTAGTCCCTAGTACAGTGTTTTAAGTTTCAGCATAAACATTTCTTCCTGTTTGTTTCTTAAAGCAGGGTCAGGTATATGAGCTAAGATGGAAATGTAGATATTAGTGAAGCAATGCTTCTGGAAATGTTTATATTCTATTTCATTTTCCTGTTTGTCATGGTTTTTTTCTGTTATTGTAGTTGTTAATGTCGATCTATGAAGGTTAAGTCTTAGATGCAGTTTGTTGCCGGTATGGCCAACATACTTTACATTGCAAGTATGGCAAGTGATGAGGTAATACCACATTGCTATTCTTGCAGAAAATGGGTTCATTGCTATTGTTGGTAATATGATAGGGGTGCATGTATGGGCAGGTAAGGCATCGTCTATTGTTACATTTGTTGAATTTGAGGTTTTTTCTGTATGTGATGGAATGGAAATCTGTTATCCCAGTGTTAGCTAGGCTGGGAGCATTTGATGCTAGTTTGCTCTGTGAGGTGTGTGTAATATGTGTATGTTTAGGAATAGTAGAGTGTAACAAAGAACCATACAGAGCATAGGCTCCCGGGGTCAAGTTTATTCTACTCTGCCCGTATAGCATGTTTGGTAAATTTTGTCTATCCATATAAGAGTTCAATGTACATAAAAAATCAATAAAGTGAACATAATAATAAGTCAAAAAACAAGGTGAAAATAAAATCAGAAAAGGACAAGGAAATAAGATTCCTGAATATGGTATTAGTTCAAAATTAAGATTCACTAAGGAAATATAAGCTAATAAAGCGAATATACCGATATGAAGCAAGAAATATAGGCTAATAAGGCAAAGCTACTGATATAAAGAAGTGGGAAAACAGATGTAAACCATAATTACAATGTGTAGTTCTGTTGCCCATAATATAAAATTAAATTAAATTTTCTGTTTATACTCCAGCACGACCACCAAGTCAGTAGAGTATGTTTTTTATGTATATAGAAAGTCATTCCGGGTAGCGTAAGCAAAACCTGGACATGACTTGTAGTTAACATGTTTTATAGGAAGCAACAATTTAAGATATTATTAATAGTAAAAATAATAATTATAATGGATTATGGACCTGGGACACTGCTATATGCAGAAAGTACCCAACGACCATAATTTCTACATAAGTTAGTAGTGGTGAAGGGCAGTGTGCTAATGTTACGGTACTAGTAACGCTAGTTATGGAGGAGAAAAGGCGAACAGAACTGAAATCTCTATCATTGTTTTACAGGCACCACTAAATTGTGGAATGTTTTAGCTCTTAATTCGTGCTCTTAAAAATTAATCCTCTTAGCTATTAAAAGTTAAAGGCTAAATTCTTAATCCTTTTAGCGCTTAATTCGTGCTTTCTACAGCATCAGCTTAAAAGTCAGAGGGGCGAACAATGCGTACCCAGGTCTCCCAAAATCAGTTCGTTATATGGAAATTTTCTTTGTTATACAGAAACTATTTTCAATGTAATGACCAAGGGAAAATAAAAAAAATTTGCTATAATGAAGTTCGTTAAAAAGGTTCGACTGTATTTTTAATTAATTTTTAAAAATTAAAACCCCCTTTGGATCTGTTGGCGAGCAAATGCAAATTTAATACCTGTTCCCTTCAACCTACTTTGATTAGAGGAAAGCATGTCAGTAACAGGAGTGCTCGCTGCATGAAATGTGAAGCGCATACATAAACAATTTGATTCCATACAATGCATCTATGTCGGGAAGCCAGATAACGTTACTGATTGGAGGAAAGTATGCATAAGTAAAGCAAACTTAACTCTTCATGATATATGTCAATGAATGCATGCAGGTTTAATGTAATCATGAATTTTTTCCTAATTGTGCAATAATTAACAGACATTTCTGGAATTTTCTGTGGAGAATTTAATCGAAAATTGTACATTTCTATTCGAAATTTCAGCCATGTGGACAGAGTAGATGAAGCACAAATTGCTGAAATAATGTTGGATCAAATCAATCCTGCACGACTAATACAGTGTAATAAGTTCCACAACAAACAGACCAACTTCTATTTTGATAATGGTATACATATTCTGTACATTCCAGTGGGTAGTGATAAAATAACCAAAGTTACCAAAGATGGCCCACCACTTTCTTCACTGATTCCAGAACTTCAAGGCAATTCAAAAAATACAATCCTGATTTTTCCTATAATTTGAAAGAGTCCGTTTACCATTTTAAACAAGGATGCAACAGTGTTTGCAGATTTCAGAAAGCTCAGATAAATATGAATGAACATACCAAGGACATACAGGGCAAGTCAGATCCAGCCTACCACTTCTTGCCTTGTGGATATCCTTGAGATTTAAATCATCAGCAGTCTTTTCTACTGACTCTTCATGGAGGGCATTCAAAGAGCCTTCTTTTGTTGAATGCATCTCATCATTCTTATTAAAAAAAAAAACACAAAACAAGGCCTCGTATTGAACTATTGATACCACCATCTCTTAAAAATTGGATTCTCTCAGAATTAAGGAATCTAGATGATATTAGTGACAGTGTTTGAGAATGAAAATACTCTCCATTCAAGTAGATCCTACATCACTGAGGCCAACCAAATACAACAACGCCACCCATTGTCAACTGCACCAGTCCACGTTAAGATCCAGGCACGGCCCAAGTAATCTTGTAACAAAGAACCAATATGATATTTAATTAGTAATTTGATATTTGAAATTTAATTAGTAATCTGATATTTAATAAGTAATTGTCTCTGTTGGTTTCGCTATTTGTTACAAATTTGGAGAGGTTTCAGTTTGAATCTCATCAGAGACTTGAATTCTTAAAAGCCTCATCTAGATTTTAGTTACCAAATGGAATATGGTTTTTTTTAGTTAGTTATTCTAGATTTTCAGGCCACACAACTTGCAACTTTGCCTATGAGCAGTCGCTTGAACAGGAATAATATGCATAGTGTGATATGGTTTTACATGCTAATTGCACTATATAAATAAAAAAAAATAATAGAAGCAAAATAATCCTAATTTGCTGCTGTTAATTTTTAAAAGTGTACATTCTAAACATTTAATAGTGCCCATTTTTAAACAGTAAGTATATCAATAAATTAAGCTTTCAGTATGGCACAGTAAAGTGTTTCCTCTTCTGACATACTTTCATTAACCACCATTTAAAGGCCTTCTGAAATCACATTAATGCAGGGTATGTTCAGAATTTTTGGCATCATTGTATTTTTTCTGATACTAAAATACAAATTATATTTTTATATATAAAAATGTTTTTATGGAGTGTTTGTATTTTTTTAATGTTTTATGCTTTAATGTGATTAGTCTTTTGCATTTAATTTTAGGTTAACTGTCCATCATGTTTTATTATTAAAGAAGCACCTTCACAGTCAATGTCAGGCATTGTCAGACAGTTCATGAAACTGCATGAGGATGCACAAATATTTTGTGAAAGTCATAGCATGCAGCATAGATTCAGAAAGTTTCCATGTAGAGGAACTGTAAGTATTTATAGCCAAAAAAAATTAAAAATTGCATTTTTTACTTATTCATTAGCATCAACACAAATTAATTACAGTGCACTACACTTAATGGAAATTATGAATAGAAGTATAGAACTGAATTGAAAGGAATTAGGGGTGATATTTAATTAATGGATTTTTAGATGTGCTCTTAGAAATATAATTTGTATCTTCTATCTGCTTTCCCTGTCACATGGCAGCAGTTTTTGATAAAAGATATGAGGATATTTTAAGCATGAACTGTTATGTAGCAAATAATCTTTGACCTAGAACAAGTTGGACTTGTATTTATATGTTATTGCTGTAATATAACAGAATGCTGATTCAACAAATATATTTTTATGTGAAGGGTGACAAAGAATCATCATGACAGATCTGTTTATTCTTTTGGATGGAATTAATTGCTGCTCTTAATGACATGCAAAGCACTATCAGTTTTTATGTTATTATTAATTGCAGCTATTGCTAAAAGCAAAGATTAACCACCTTAAGAATTATAACAACATTTATGATGTTAAAGAATGTTTAAATTGGGCACTACGGTAAACCCTCGATATAACGGATTTCAGATTTAACGGACCGGACAAATAATAATACAGAAATGTACATATTAATCTTGACCATATTATTTTTTTTAGGTTATGCAAAACTAAAAATTAATAATAATTACCTATTTCCATTATTGTTTTGATAATTACCTACTTATTTTTATAATCAAATTCAGGAAATTGTTTTTTATTCTTTCTGAAAACGTGTTCAAACAGCTGTTTTCCCAGATAAGAGCAGGTGGTGACTTGTGAGCTGAGCGTGACTTGGACACTCAGGTCTGCCAATTTGCTTTGTTTTGGTCTCAGTCTGCCTCAAGCTATCTTGTGGTCAGGTTGTATACAGAGTGTTTCTGTGATTTCTGAATTGCGACTTTATTTATTAAATAATTTTTGAATTCTTACAATTTAAAATGGCATCAAGTGATAGAGGAGTTAAAAGAAAACATGTGAACTTAAATGTGGCACAGAAATTAGAACTAATTGAGAAATTAGAACAAGTCATCTCAGTAGCACGTGTTTGTGAAATTTACGGCATAAAAAAACACTGTTTCTGATATCTGTAAATCAAAGGCGAAATTGCAACATAATTTTATATTGTACAGTACTGTATATTGTATTAAAGCTTTTTTTTTTTTTTTATATTAAGAACAATAAAAAAATGTCCCCCCCCCCCAGGTTACATTCAATTTAACGGACTTCGGCATTAACTGACCTTTTCCCCCATTAGTCCGTTAAATCAAGGGTTTACTGTACTTTGTGATTGCTACTGAGATAGGAATATTGCAGTACTCTGAAATTATCATATAAACATGATTTTTTTTATGCCTCTAACAAAGTGAAGTTGATAACACTAGCTAACATGATTTTTACTTCCACTAGTATATCAGCTGTTTTCAGTTTTCATGCATAATTTCAAAAATAATTCTTAAAATTTCACTTTGCATCATAATTTCTACATAAACAGGCTTTAGTGTTTACCATTTGTATATCTTATTGCAATTAAGGGAAGTAAATATGACACTAATCTCTTGTATTACTTGCATATTCTCATAAATGGCAGTAATGTTGGAGAGGGTTCAACCTTGTCTGCCTGCCTGCCTTCCATCTTTCTCTTTCAGTAACAGAAAGATAGTTGTGGTGTGAGTATGTATATAGTTTATATGCGCATGTATTACTTATTGTTTTTTCTTGTGTGTTTTGCTTGGCATTGTATTGTTAAAATATTTAAGCAGAAGCAAAAGAAGTGGTTGAATCACCCTGAAAGTTCCTGCTGCCTGTGAGTGGATTTCTTACAACAAAAGCTCAAAGGAAGAAAATCTACAGTATTACTAAAGATGCACATTCTTTCTACTTTGGTTGCAAGATTGGTGATGAGAACAAAACTTGGGTTTCTTGTATGTGTGTATTACCTGCAACACAAATCTGAGGAAGTGACTAACTGGGAAAATTAAAAATGTGACTTTTGTTGTTCCTGTGGTGTGGTGAGAACCATGAAATCACATTGATGATTTCTATTTCTGCATGACAGATATGTCAGGGATGTCCATAAAAAAAAGCAAGCAGAGCATCAAATATCCTAACATATCTTCTGCTATTGCAGAAGGCCTTATTAGGCCTGATTCACATAATGAAATTCTGTCAATATGAGAACTAAAATCATGGGATAAAGGAAGCAGTGATGAATATGGTGAGGATTCTTGTCTTTTACTATATTCTTGTGACTTTGATGGACTTTTCACTTCAATAGATTTTGGCTATTGACCATAAAATTATAAAGTGCTGCAAAATAATTAAAAAAAGAGAGTTGAATGACTTAGTTTATGATTTAAACTTATCTAAAGAGCAAGCAGAACTCCTTGGTTCTGGGTTACAACAGTGAAAGCAGGAACTAAAATTATAGTACAGGCACTCCCTGGCTTACGTAATACTTGACTTACAGAAATTCAACTTTATGTAAGTTTTTGCTGGCCAGTGCAAACTTAAAAAGATCGTGGAAACATATTTTGCATCACGTAGGAATAAATGGAGGTATCATGAAAATATCGTAATGTTCAACCCAATAACACATTTTTTTTTAATAATTCGTTCCAACACCTCGGAAGTTGAAATTTTTGCTATATAACTAAGCTATTTATCTCTCTAAAAGGTCATTTTTATAATGGAAATTGCACAAAAAAACTTTCATTGTTATCATATGTTCTGTTAAAAGAATCAATTTTTTTTTTTTTTTTTACGTAAACCCCAAACATGAGAGGTATTAGAACCTATAGTATTTGTACCATGCTTGGGTTGGAGGCTGAGAAGACGAAAGAAGATATTTGTTGACATTGGACTTGAACTTCTGTAGACTGTAATTTTCAGGAAATACGTAAGAAAGAATGTTGTTCCAGAAAACGGCAGTTGAATGAATAAACGAGGAATATGAAAAGTTGGTTCTGTGAGTTTGAAATTGGAGAGTAAATGGATGTTGGCTGGTGGCAGCACGTGTTCGGACTATTTTGAAAGAGAGAGCGGGAATTATAGAAGCCAATTCAGAAGAACAACGCCCATGGAAATATCTGTAGAAGAGGCATGCAGCAGAAACAGTACTTCTATGAGACAGCAAGTGGAGAGACTCTGTTAGAGACGAATCATTAATTAACCTAACTGCCCTCTTCTGAACGGAATAAAGAAGCCTGAGAGATGTTTTGGGAGCACCACCCCAGATGTGGGAACAATATTCCACGGTTGGGTGAATTTGTGATTTGTACAGAGTGAACAGCTGTTTGGAAGAAAAATAACGCCGAGAGCGAAAAAGAAAACCAAGTTTTTTAAATGCAGAGGAAGCAATATTTGTAATGTGCTTGTGCCAAGAGAGATTAGAAGTCAGGGTAATCCCCAAAACAGATATCATTTTGCCTAGAAATCGGAGTGTCACCAAAGATAAGCATAGGAGCAGAAGAATCCTTTTTGCGAGATATAAGACAAGACTGAGTTTTAGAAGGATTGAAATTAAATAAGTTGTCTTTGCCCCACTGGAGAATTACCTGGAGATTGACATTTAAGGAATTCGTAGCAGGTTTTCGAGAAATTGAAGCTGATTGAGCAGGGCAAGATTTCTCAAAATGGAAAGTGGAATGCAATGTGCTATCATCGGCCAAACTGTGGATAGGATTTCCAGTCAATGGAAGAAGGTCATTAATATACAAGAGGAAAAGAGTGGGGGAAAGAACTGAACCTTGGGGGACATCGGCATTAGTGGAGAAGTTAAAAGACAGAGAGCCATCTACCATCACCTTAAGTGAGCGATCAGAGAGAAAACTGGATAACCAATTACAAAAAACAGTTGATAAACCATAAGATGGAAGCTTGTTTAGAAGACCTTTATGGCAAACACGATCAAAAGCCTTTGAGATGTCGAGTGCAACTGATTGTGTTTCACCGAACTTTTCCATTGAAATAGTCCATAAATGGGCAAAATAAGCCAGAATATCACCAGTGGATCGACTGATGGAATCCATACTGGCGATCGTTGATCAGAAAGAAGGTTTCTAGGTAGTTTAAGACTTGGTGGTTAAGTGATTTCTCCATTACTTTAGAAAGAGTAGAAGTAATTGCAATCGGACGATAATTGGATGGGAGGGATTTGTCCCCCTTTTTAGGAACTGGCTGAATATGAGCAAATTTCCAAGCAGAAGGAAAAACACCTTTGGAATAAGAAAGTGAAAAAAGGTGGCAAAGAACAAGAGTAAGTTCAGGAGCACAGGTTTTGAGAACAAGTGGAGAACTACCATCAGGACCTGGAGCTTTCTTAGCATCAAGATTCATCAAAATCCTTCTGACATCCTTTTGACGGAAGACTACAGGAGGCATTGAATGGAGCATGTTGGGAATGGTGGGAGGTGTTTTACCAAGATCATTAATACACGAGTTGGAAGAAAAATGGGATATCAGCTTTATCCTTGGCTGAAGTGACAACAGAACCATCTGGTTTGGACAGAGGTGGGAGCAGAGAGGGGAAAAAGTTGCGGCCAATAGCTTTGGCAAGAAACCAGAATGCTTGGCTACCATTGGGGCAAGAAGCAAGTTTTCTGCTCTTAGCCTGTTCAAAACCTAGTTTGGACTGATTAATAACTGCTTTATAATTGTTGAGAACTTTGGTGTAGGCAAAAAATGAAACCGAAGAATTATAAACAAGCCAATTACGATATGCAACGTTCTTCTCTTGAACTGCCTTAGCACATTTATTGGAAAACCAAGGTTTAGATAAAGGACGAGATTTTAAAGTGGTATGTGGAATAAAGGATTCCATTCCTGCAAGAATAATTTCACTGACACGATCTGAGCAAACATTGACATCAGAAGTTTTGAAACAGTAATCCGACCAGAAAAGAAGAAAAGAAATCTTGCAGGTCATCCCATTTTGCATTCTTGTAATGCCAAACAATACGAGGTTGGGAATAGCCATGAGATAAAGGCTCCATTGGAGAAGAGACAATCACCAAGTTGTGATCTGAGGTGCCTAAAGGACCTCTCACTTTGACCGTGTACTTAGAAGGGTTGTTTGTGAGAAAAAGATGAAGCATGTTTAGGATTGTCTGGTATTCTTGTAGGTAAATGAACAATCTGTGCAAGGTCATTAGTAATTGCAAAAGCCTCAGCATCTCGACCAGCTGGGTCGGTGTGACTAGAAAACGGAAGCCAGCTGGAGTTGTGAACATTAAAATCATCAAGGAAAATTACCTCACTGTTAGGAAAGTTGGACTGGAGAAAGTCAAGTTGCAAAGAGAGGACTTCAAAGAGCTCCAAGTGATTAGTGGAGTTGGGAGAATGGTAGAGACAACAGATGAATTTGAGACAATGAGGTAGAGAGATTTTGAGCCAGAGAAGATTGAAAAGAGGAGATTCCAAATTACCAAGTCTCTGACAGGGAATGTCGGAACGGACATATGCACAAGTACCACCTTTGAGGCGAAAGGAATCATACAGTGAATAATTTGGGCAACTGAGATGAGCAGTAGTTGAATCAATCGATAACTGAGATTCTGTCAATAAAAGTACATGGGCTTTGGCAGACTGCAGGTGGAAATGGGCATCGTTGAGATTAGTATTGAGACTATGTATATTTGTGAAATGAATTAGGAAGTGTTTGGGAGGTTTAGATCTTTTTGCAGATAACCTTATTCTATTAGTTTGACAATTCATGGTGTATTCAATAGTAAAAAAAATTGGGAGGGACATGCTGTATGAAGTAATGAAATTTTTGGATATGGCATAGACATGGTAAGAATATGCCGAGATCCTTGACATAACGTGGCCTCGACAATGCGCCCCCCCCCCGCATACACACTACTCGGACTCCCTCCAGTCACTATCTGGCAGAGTAGAGGTAGCAAGATTATAGACTAGCTGATCTGGAAGCCTCCAAGAGAGTTGCCAATAGGTTCGGTCTGGTGTACTAACTAGCAGTTGGCCTGCGAATGCCGTTTTAGAGCTGTACCCTCAAAATGTAAGGAAGATTGGATCTCGCCACGATGTTCATCCTAACCTCAAAAGTCATCAATCATACTGCATGACGGAAGAGATGAGATCATACAGTGAATAATTTGGGAATAATTTTTGAACGTCTTTGTGATATTTTTCTAAAACACATTTCTGGAGATCATTACCATAAAATAGTAAAAATAATTTGCACTTTCCAGTTTATTGGGGTTTTTCTGTTAGGACAATCTATTGTAAACTCTATCTTATTGCATTTGCGATAATGCCGATAATTGGAATTGTGTGGGTTTTTATGTTACGGTATTATGGTGAAATGAGTTCCCCTTCACTGAAATCTTCATTAAAAAAAAAACATAAATAAATTTTCAGAATCTTCTCTTCATTCCTATTTATTTATTTCAATGGTGTAGGGAAAGGGACCAACGGAAAATGCAAGTGCTGGCAGTGCTAGGAAACAAATCAAAATTGATTTAGGATTGAAGATGATTAATTAAGAAGTACGAAGCAGGACAAAGTTTGTCATCTATTGTACAGAATTAGTTCTTGCTCCTTCAACAGTGAATACTATTTTAAGGGACAGTGCTTGTATAAAAGAACATGTTAAAGTATTAATGCATTTAAGATGAACATTGATAGAAAACAGCATTCAGGTGCTATATCGAAGATGGAAAGCCATTAATAATATGGATGGAAAATCAGATTCAGAAGCAAGTGCCCCGAGTCCAATGACCATTCAAGCAAAAGCAAGAAGTATTTATGAAGATATTAAGGATAAGTACGGCAGACCCCAAGCCAAATTCATGGCAAGCAGCATGTAGTTTAATAGGTTCAAGCATCGTGCTGGTTTCCAAAACTTTAAAGTATGCGGTGAAGTTGCCAGTGCTGATTCTGCAGCTGCAGAGAAATTTTGTGATGTATCGGAAAAAACCCCTTCTAAATCTCCACAGCCCACAACTTCTGCAGTGGCATGCTTATCAGCTGGAGAGTTAATTCTGGCAATGATGTTTGAAAGGTAAAACCTGCTGATGTTATGCCTGTCTCCTCTCTTTTTTATATTTATAATTTTGAAATTGTTGTATTTTTGTACACTTTCGTAATTTTTCCTTTGCATGAGATAAAAAAATGGAATAAATTCTATTTAAATGTTTGTTGCAAATTTCTTTTTTGCTTCAATCAAATTCAGCACGCATAGTTGCGAGTGCTGCATAAACCTTTGGGGAAATTCCGACTTACGTAAAATTCAACTTGAGTAGAGTTCTGCGGAACGCAACCCTTACGTAAGTTGGGAAGTGGCTGTATATTGAAAATGGCACAAAGTGTTTTCAATATATTTCATTATGGAAGATGGTATGTATGTCTGTAAAGATATTGGTGGTCTTTTGAATTAACTGGACATTTGAACACAATCCTAATGGATGGTGTGTATTTATTGATATCTCAAAAGTAAGTTCAAAAGCAGTTTTGCTGCACAATGGAAATGAATTCCCATCAGTTACATCTACTTCGTGATGTTGGTGTGAAAGAAACATATGAAAGCATGTCCAAGATTTTGAGTGCAATAAAGTGTACACCGACTTTGCTTGGAATGTTTGTGGTAATTTTAAGGTAATTGAATTACTCTCTGATTATATTGTGCAGCATTAGGAAAATAGGGAGGAATTTTTTTTTACCCTGGAGAAATAATATGAAATATGTTACACTGGTTGAACCAAAAAAAAGGTTCTTCCACCTTTGCATATAAAGCTTGGATTAATAAAGAATTTTGTTTCTGGAAGAAGGAAATGGATTCTGCTATGTAAGGGAAGTGTTTCCCAATTTAACAGATGCAAAATGAAAGAAGGAATTTTCATTGGACCTCAAATAAAGAAACTCCTCAAAGGTGATGTATTTGAAACATAATAGTTTTTTCCATGTAATATCTTTTTCACAGGTCTGGCCAAAAATTCAGATATTATCTACTATATTGTAAAAATATAATTCTATATATTTAGTTGTTTAGTAAGTAAAAATTTACCTTATTAGATTAATTTTGTATAGAAAGAATATAAAAAATAACAAAAATTTTAACGACAAATACCTCTCTCAATTTGAAGATCATGTTTTCTGTTACAGAAAAAAACAGTTTTAAGATACGAACAGAAAATAAAAATGACTTAATTAATTTTACTTTATTATATTGCATTTAATTGGTAATTTTTCAATTTGAATTTTTGTATTTGTATAGGGCATTTGAGCAGTAATTATAGGTATAGAATTGAAATGCTAAAGATAAAAAATTTGAAATAAGAATACTTTCAGAATATGAAAATTTAAAGTAATGTATTTTGGCAGCTGCATAACATTTCATTTGTCATAAATATCATTAGCATAACTAAAACTGCAATTATACAGTTATTTGTTATTAGCTGTACTTTCATGAATTTCTTTAACAAGTGTATTAGGCATGGCCCTTCAGTAATTAATCTATAATCTTCTCATTTGAAGAATTAAAATGTTGTCCTTTTAAGAATTAACTTGTTTTGCAACTACCACAGTTAAATTAACTGGCATGTATGGCTGTTACTATAATAGCATTTTAATCTATGTTAAAAACCAATAGGTAAATTGACTGCAGATGAGGATTAAGTCACTAAGGCAGCGACTTAGTGGAAAATCAGAAAAATCAGATCCCGGTATAATCAGGATTTTTGACCTATGTATATAAGAGTGTGTATTTGAGAAATGATATTAGTGTTAGTTCACTCTTCAACGAAAATGGATGAAATTTGTGAAATTGTTCCATCTCAGAAGGGAAGTGTTAAAATTAATGTATGTGGTTATTTATTGGTGCAAGATAAACATTGTAACAACATATTCTACTGGTGTTGGGGGTGAAGAAAATCAGAAAGATGCAAAGGTAGAGCAACAACAAAATATTCAAATGGAGGGCATTGTCTTCAAAATTTCGTAAGCCATAATTATGCTCCACAAGCCAGTGCTGCAGCTGTAGCAAAAGCCGTTGGCCAAATGAAAGAATGTGCGAAGCAAACCAAAGAACTGTACCAGGTTATTCAAACCAGCATATCAGCAGTTCTTCCAGAGAATCTGCCATATATGCCATCAGAAAGTTCTCTTCGAAAGAGAATAAAATGTGTAAGAGAAGCAGAATGACCGTCAGAACTGCAGTCACTTGAGGAACTTGATATCCCAGATGCTTTGCACCATACATTAAATAGTGAATTGTTTCTTGTTAAAGATTCTGCAGTAGGAGAGGATAGAGTTCTTCTGTTTACAACAAAAGTAAATATTCAATGCCTATCATGTGCCCAATATTGGATTATGGATGGTACATTTAAAGCCATGCCCACAATTTTTTTATCAATTGTGTACAATACATGCACCCGTTGGTAATGAAAACTATCGAATTCTTCCCTTAGTATGTGTTGATGACTAATAATAGTGAAGAAAGTTATAAACGGTTGTTTCAAGATATGATTGACTTTGCCGAAGATAATGAAATTGAATTGAGACTACAGGCCATATTAACTGACCTGGAATTCGGTGCAATAAATGCCTCCAAAGGTGAGTTCCTTAACATGTCTAATAAGGTGTTTTTTCCACCTTGGACAATATGTTTGGAGAAAAATTTAAGCAAGTGGACTGGCATCTCAGTATGGCACTGATGAAGAATTTAGTTTGTTGCTTCAACATTTGAGTACCAATGTTAACATTTATTCCTTCTGGGGAGATACCATAAGCATTTAATGTTCTGAAGTCACATTTATTGAGGGAAGCTAGTGATGTGATAGAGTGGTTTGAAGATAATTATATATATGGAAGAATTAGATGGTATATGCATAATGGTACAGTAATTCGTGCTTCACCATTATTTCCACCAACATTATTGTCCGTATACAATTCCATTCAGCTGGGAATTCCATGCTCCAAAACAGTGTTGAGGCTTGGTATAGAAGATGGGAGTGTATAGTTGGACGAGCACATATTGGTGTATATAGGATCATCGAGAAATTTCAGGAAGAATAGCAACAGGTCGATAATCAGGGTGAATGCATACTTCGTTGTGAACCCTGTCCAAAACTTAAGAAGGTGACAGTTGACGATAGTGAAAATAGATCTGTGATGGATTACCTTCACGGTATTGTGCACAATGTATCTTTATAAATATTATTTTATTTTATGCATATATATATATATATATATATATATATATAAAACGTGTTGTTTATTCATAAATATGACATTAACAATATATACTGTTTGTATAACTGCAATGTACATGTTCCATGTGTTCAAATAAAATTTTAATATTTTTAGTGGTCAAATTGATTACATGAAAAACATTTTTTATTGCAAACAGTTTTTGAGTTATGGACTCTTACATGAAAAACATTTTTTATTGCAAACAGTTTTTGAGTTATGGACTCTAACTTTGTTTTTTTAAATACAGTGGGCATGTTAGGATTTTCGACTGTTGGGATTTTGGCCTTCGGGAATCTGGTTGTTGGGATTTTGGCTGTCGGGATTTTGGGCGGCACCACCTTTTAACAGTACTTGAAACCAGATAACCTAGGTTTTTCATTCAGAGAAATGGTAAAATTATAACAACAGTATAATGGTTAAATTTATGTCTCTAACTTTAAAAATTTGCATGACACTGAATGCTTAATTATTGGTTTTAATTTATGTGTTTTATTTTTGCAGATCATTATGGTTTATAGCTATCTGCATAAGAGCTGGTGTCGTGCACGCGTTGATGACATCCTTGAGACAACTCAAGGTCCCCGTTTGAGTGTTTATCTTGTAGATTATGGAGAAATTGTTAGCACGATAACTGAATGGGTAGATACCTTTCCTGAGCATTTCCTTTTAGTTCCTTTTCAAGCAATGGAACTGATTCTGTTGGGTTTGAAGCCAAAATCACTGCTTATAAAAACTGATATGACAGTTAGTTTTGGGTATGTTGTTATTAAATCTTTTTTTTTTTTTTTTTTTTTTCATTAATACATGTTGGTTTTTATTAAAAAAATTTTTTTTTTTTAAGAACACAATTTTCATCTTTTGGTGCACGTGTAATAATGAGTGAAAAAAAATTAATGCAATGATTTCTTTCCATGTGTTTGTAGGTTCCAGTATTAGTAATACCATTTTACACTTTTAAATGTTTTATTACAGCCTGGAAATGCTTGGGATATATTATTTTCTTAGTAGAGAACTATTTCAGGATGAGGATGTACCAAGTTGAAACAGTGTATCATGGAACGTTTACAGTTATACTATTGAAGGGATTAAAACCAGTACTTTATTTATTTTCTTGTTGTGATGTTTCTTTTTATGATGGTGACAAACTCAAAAGATATGAGAACCCATAATACTTTAGTACTGTTTGTGGGTTCAAAGCTGAGAAGACAGAAGATGCTTGTTGACATTAGACTTGGATTTCTGTAGATTGTAATTTTCATGAAATACAGTAAACCCCCGCTATTCGTGGCGGTTATGTTCCTGAGAAATGCTGCAACTACCGAAAACGCGAATACTGAGCTATGGCTCCCATAGTAATAAAGGGATTCCGTTCCAAAGTATAAGAAAAACTATATAAGAAAAACTAGTCTAAAATCTTGTCTATGTATGTATTATATGTACCTTCATAAAATGACTATGTACATATAAGGTATGTTCGTGTCAGACGGCGCCTGGGATTTCTCACATCTCCGTGTGTGTTTGCTGTATTGAGAACAGTACACTGCAAGCCAGAGACTTGAAAGTGTGTGGGCCATGCTGTGCAGTGTGGTCTGTTGTGCCCATTGTTTGTCCGGCTTATTGGCCACCAGGCCCCTAGTGGGGCCCGACGTTGCCCATACCTCGCCACGTGGTGGAGGCTAACCGGGTGTCCGGAATCATGACAAGTTGCTCCGGCAGGTAGTTTCCTGGGATTTCAGTGGCTAGGACCTAAAAAAAATAAAAATAAAATATTTATATATATATACGCATTTGACGTTAATTCTTAATAAGATTGCTGTTAGCAAATCGTTGGTTGGGGTTGAACGCTAGAGAGATGTGTTAAAAGGCCTAATAGGTCGGGCAGAATTTTGTTGTTATTAAATTTAGATGTGTGAACTATACGTTGGAGGGGAAGCTGAAGACTGGGGAGTAGAAGTAGAAGTAAGGGGTCGATAGAGGAGATGACCCCTGCTAGGCAGTATGGCATGCCCATGCCACACCAGAGGGGAGTTTGGATGGCGGGTGGGGGAGACGAACAAGAGTTCTCCCCCTGCCATGGATAAGGTATACAGGTAGAGTGGGGGAAGAGACTGAAGGCTGGCGGGGGGGGGGGTGAAAGGCAGAAGCATGGGGACAATAGAGAAGGCAACCCCAGGTGGTCAGTGAGGCAGGCCCATACCTCACCAGGCAAAGAGATGGGTCGGCAGGGGGGAGGAAACAGCATGTCTCCTCTCCTGCCGGGGATAGGGAATTAAAGATGAATAGGTTTAGGGTACTCCATTCAGCTCGCCATATAGCATTTGGCAACAGAGCTGCTAGTGGTCCTAGTCCGTTCCCAGAAGCGATCGGACTGAAGCGTGATCGTTCATGGGGTTGGTTCCCGTCCGTTCTGCAGTCTTTACCGTCAAAAGGTCCGGCTTTGCTTGTCAGCATTTGTGGGGTCTTTCTTGTGACATTTCCGATCCCTGTGGTGTTTGCGTCAATGTTGTTTATAGAGTCATTTATTCGACTTTAAGTCCACTTCAGGGTTTAATTATCGGAGGCCGTTGGGTTCCAGGCGTCTTCCGCGGGACGATTTCCTTCGAGGTTTGTTCATTTCCCTATTGTGTTAGTGGTTGGTTGCGGTTCGCTGTGAAAAGAGCTCTCCATCTTGTGAACAGGGCCAGTGTATAGCTGGAGAAAGCCTGATATTCTTCCCTGGTGTCCAAGATGTGGTGCTCCTGGCCGTATGGTAGATACTGTATTTTGGTGATGAATGCACTGCAGAGGTCGTCATAGAGCTAGCAATCATGCATGAGGTGTTGCCAGCTCTTCAGCCCCCCCACAGGTGCAGGTGGGATCTTCCTGTATTCTGAGTAGGGATAGCTTTGCATTCAGAGCTCCATGTCCTGTCAGTAGGTATGTGACTTGTAGGTCCCGGGAAAACCAGGGTGGGAAGTTCGGAAAAACCCGGCCAATGTTGGGCAGAAACTTTCTGGTGATTTCGGCTTTTTGCGAGGTGGCCCATCTATCCTGCCACACCTGCAGCAGCAGCAGGTGAGCATGTAGCTTTTTCTTTTCCATAGTCTTGCTATTGATGATGTCAGTGGTGAATCCCAAACATGTCTGTGGGATACCCTTGTCCAGGTGGTCGTGAGGCCCTGTCGAATGATCTCCAAGTCCAGTGGAAGGACTTGCAGGGCATGCGTGCTCACTGTGCTGCAAGCTCAAGTAATGGTCAGAAGGATTGATCGGTGAATCAAGTCAATGATTCGTTTATTGACAACAGTTGTGCTTTTTGATACCACGTGCCAGATGCATACATGACTATTGGTGTGAAGATGGTTTTATAGAAAAGATGTAGCACCCGTCTGTCTAGGCCCCAGTCTCTGCGAGTGACTCTGGCAACCAATGCAGTGTATCGTCTGATTTTTGTGTGCAAGTATTTCAGGTGGTCCTGAAACGATAGATTAGGATCTAGAATCATGCCTAGGTACCTTAGCTGCTTAGAGGGGAACAGGTATCCTGTGTATCAGACACTCAGCCTAAAACACTGATGGATCCAATATCTCTCTATTACAGAAGATTTAGGAGAAGTCCGGTTGGCCTGCCTCCCTAAAATCCACTCATGCACACCTTCTCGATGGTAAGCCCTGTTATGTCACTTAGGTGGCAATGAACGTGTAGAGTGGTTCTCTTCAAGATGCCTGGTCAGCGTGAAGAGGAAAAGACCAAACACTCCAGCATATGAGAGCACAACAATACAAATGGCCCTCAGTCCCCAGCAGCTTTCACTCTCCCTCTTAAGGCAGCGAGAGGATCAGAGTGGAAGCAGAGGGTGCTAAGAATCTATGGGTACGACCAGCTGCCATGCACGGAAACTGAACTTGGCCTGTTCTAACGTACGATCACTCATCGGTGAAGACAGGATATTAGAGCTGGAAAAGGAATTAGAAAATGTGAATTGGAATGTCATCGGTTTGGCTGAAACAAGAAGAAGAAATGAATCATAAGTTTATCAAGTGGAAATCTGCTGTACACCAATGGAAACAGTGAAAGGAGTGAAGGTGGAGTTGGCTTTCTGGTCCATAAAGATTTTAAAAACAACATTTTGTAATTCAAAAGTACATCACCAAAGGTGTCAAGACTGATACTCAAGATTTCTAAGAGGTACAAGCTAAAGATTATAATGATTTATGCACCAACATCGAGCCATGATGATGAAGAGGTTGAAGTAATGTACACCGAAATTGAGAGTCTTCTAGATGAGCAGAAAACACACTACACTATTATTATGGGGTACTTCAATGCTAAGGTTGGAAAAAGGCAAAACAGTGCAGAAAGAGGAACTATAGGAAATTTTGGAATTGGTGAAAGAAATAAGAGGTGAAAGACTTGTGGAATTTGCAGAATCTCAAGGACTGTCAGTAATGAACACTTTTTTCAAGAAAAGGGTGAACAGAAAGTGGACATGGAAGAGTCCAAATGAATTAACAACTAATGAAATCGACTTCATCCTCACTAACAGAAGATATATTGTGAATGATGTTACCGTCCTGAATAAGGTAAATGTTGGAAGTGATCACAGAATGGTAAGATGTACACTTGATATAGATGTAGGAAAGGAAAGGAAAAAACTGACTCGAGTAAATAATACAAAGGTCTTTGAGATAACAGAGGAGGAGAAAAAGCAGTATGTACTGGAACTTAAGAACAAGTTTGAGCTTCTGCAGACTGCTCAGGACCAAGATATTGACGAAGAATATTAGAACTTTCTGAAAGTGATAAAGCCCAAGAAACCTATAGGGAAACAGAAATCCAAAAAAGAAAAAATTAGTCAAGAAACACTTGTCATGATGAACCGAAGATGACAAATGAAGAGCAAGAAAAACACTGACAGGGAGAAAATTGAGTATACTGAGTTATGCAAAGCCATTAGAAAGAGGCTCAGAGAGGACATAAGAAGATTTAACACAAGAAAAGTAGAAAAAGCATTAAGGGAAAACAAAGGATTTAAATCAGCAGCCATGAGCAGTAATACAGAAAGACAAATGATACTGAAACTGAAGAATAGCGATGGTGTACTTATAAACAGCAGAGAAGGCATAATTCAAATAGCAGAAGACTACTATAGAGAATTATACAAGGAGCGAGGGAATGATACCAGCAGTGGGGAAGATTGATTGCAAAGTAGCAACACATACGACATACCCGATATTCTTCCTGATGAGGTAGAACATGTATTGAAGAAAATGAAGAATCAGAAACCCCCGGGGGAAGATGAAGTTACTGTAGAGTTGTTAAAATTGGCAGGAAGAGACATAACACAAAAACTGGCAAGGCTCTTCACAAAGTGCATTAGAAAAGGTGTGACGCCTAAGCAGTGGAATAATGCAATCATAGTTTTGCTGCATAAGAAAGGAGATAAATCAGAAATTGGAAATTATAGACCAGTTAGCTTGTTATCCCACATGTACAAGTTGTTCACAAGGGTCATTACTAACAGATTAGAAAGAATACTTGATGAGAATCAACCGAAAGAGCAAGCTGGCTTTAGAACAGAATTTTCAACTATGGATCACCTTCACGTAATATCACAGCTAATGGAGAAAGCAAATGAATATAAAACACCATTATGCCTGGCATTTGTGGATTATGAAAAGGCATTTGACTCCATACAGCATAAGGCAATGTTTCGAGCACTGGAAAGACAAGGCATAGATACCCCATATATTATGATTTTGAAGAAAATATATGAGAGTGCTACCTCCTTTATTAGACTAGACAAAGACAGTAGGAAATTTAAAATCGAGAAAGGAGTTCGACAAGGAGACACAATATCTCCGAAGCTGTTTACTGCTGCCCTTGAGGAAGCTTTCAGAAGATTAGACTGGTCGCAGAAAGGAGTCAATGTGAACGGAGAGTACCTAAACCATTTACGATTTGCAGATGATATTGTGGTCATAAGCCACAATCCCAAAGAATTAGAGGAAAATCTTAATCAGTTATGCACAGTTAGTAAGGATTTTGGACTAAAGATGAATATGGCTAAAACAAAAGTAATGATGAACAAGTATGCCACGGAAAGGGAAATAATGATTGAAGGAGCAGTAATTGAAAAGGTGGAGTCATATACTTAACATGGGACAAGTTATTAGCTGTAATAATGATAAATGGCTGGAAGTCAAGAGAAGAATAAATTTTGGATGGATAGCATTCAGGAAATATAGTCACATACTGAAGAGCAATATCCCAGTTTGTCTGAAACGTAAAGTAATGAATCAATGTATACTCCCCACCATGACTTATTGAAGTGAAACTTGGGCACTCACCAAAAGAATGGAAGAGCAGCTGAGAACTACCCAGGGAAGAATGGAACGAATTATATTGGGAATCAGACTGTTAGATAAGAAGAGAAACACATGGATTTGGCAGCAAACTCAAGTAAAGGACTCTTATCAAAACTAAAAAACTAAAATGGTCTTGGGCAGGAGACATAGCTTGAAGACATGATGACAGATGGACTAAGAAAATAACAGAATGGTACCCAAGAGGAGCTAGACGAAAACCTGGAAGACAAAGGCGGAGATGGATAGATGAAATTCATGAGTTTTTGGTTAGTAAATGGATGGCCAGTGCTCAAAACAGAAGGAACTGGAAAGTTGCTGGAGAGGCTTTCATCCTGCAGTGGATTGAAAATGGCTGATGATGATGGTGATGATGATGACTTTAGCTGCTTTGAGAATTTAATTGTTTTCTGGTCAATCTTTATTTGTGGAGGCCGCCTGAGGTTGAGGCACCCCTTGAGCAGAATGGAGTTTGTCTTTGCAGGGGATATTCTAAGTTGATTTTTCTTTGCCCATTCCTAAAGGGTGGACAGAGTCCGGTTTGCCGGTGTCTCCAGTTGTGCCTTTGAGTCCACTGTCACTGTTAGTAAGAGGTTGTCAGCAGAGGCCTGCGATTTTACCTCGTCAATTTCTATAGCTAGGAAGGAGTCCACTATTATGTTCCACAGTAGTGGTCCAAAGACCGAACCCTTTGGACAGCCGCAAAATGTATTCTTGGAGAGGGTCCCACAGGGAGCAACAATCCTGATAGATCTGTTTGTGAGGTAGCTCCTGATGACGCTGTAGAGGTTGCCTGGGATCCCAGCAACCCGAAGCTTTCCAAGAGGCTTGGCCACCAAAGTGTGTCGAATGCCCCAGCAAAGTCCATGGCAATCACGAGGAAATACTTCTTGGTGCATCTTTTTACCTGTTCTTGTAGGTGTATTAAGGCGTCCACGGCTGAGCGACCCCGCCTGAAGCCAAATTGGTTGGGTGAGGCCAGGCCAGCCCTGTCATAATATTGCTGTATTCGTCCATAGAGAAGGCTTTCGAGTAGTTTACTTGCAACTGTGAGAAGTGCGATCGGTCTGTACGATTCTGGGAGGCGTGGTGGTTTGGTCAGAGTTTTCAGGATTAGTTTGACATTTGCTTTCTTCCACGAGGTCGGAAGTGCCACAGTGAAGACAGAGGTTGAGCAACAGGTTCGGGGAACACTCTGTCTTTTTGATGATTTCGGGCTCCAAAAGGTCCGGTCCAGGGCATTTATTTCCCCCAGTGAGGGTGGCAGCACTGTTGAGCTCCTCCACGGTGAAGTGAAGTTCTGTCATTGCTGTTTGATAGCTTTCATTTTCTAAGCAGAGTTGGATCTGCTCTGTTGTCTCTGGTTGTATAGCCAGGTGGAAGACTGTCCAGGATATTGGAAATGGTCTGCTTCCAGGTTGTGGACATGCCTCTTTGGGTCAATATGGTGGCGGCAATAACTTCCTCTTGGGGGAGTTTATTCATGGTCAGTTTAGACAATTCCCCAGGGGTTTTCGTTTCCCATAGTGGAGACCATGCGCTCCCAAGATTGCTGTTTACAGCTTCTGATTTGGGCTATGTAAGTGTTCCTTGCTTCTTTGTAGCGTTGTCGGAGTACTTTGACCTCTGCCGTCGGCCAGGAGCGCCTGGCCCGCTGAAAGGCCTTTCTTCTGGTTTGTGTTTCTTTCCGGAGTCGTTGCAGTTCTAGGTTCCACCAGGGCCATTTTTTCTTTAATAGCGATGTTGCTTGTGTGTGTGTTATGATCTCTGTTATCTTGATATTTTAAGGAGTTCTTATGTGCTGTAATGTAATAACTAGATCGTATGTATAGCTTAGCTTAATTTTCAGCACTCACCTGAGGTGAGTGCTGAAAATTAAGCCAAGCTATACATACGATCTAGATCTCTGTTATCTTGCTTTGGAGGTGATCTGGGTCTTCAGGGCGCTCAAGCGCACTCTGTCTCTGTTGTATGTTGGTTTTTAAGGTACTTTGGAAGAGTTCCCAGTTTGCTTTGGATATGGAGTATCTGTGAGTGGTTTTGTCTAGCTGCCGGCACCCTAGTCATTGATCTGTTGAGTTGGAATGTAATGGCTCGATGATCGGACGTTGTCCAGGCCTCTTGGACAGACCAGTCGGTAGTATTATTAGCAATGTTCCTGTTGTTGTTTTTTGTTATTTGGTTTTTAGGAGCATTAGCAACTAAAGCTATATTGCTCCAGGATATGCAGTGGTCATTCCCTGACCTTTCCGCATCCTCTGTATTTGGTGGTGACGGGCTCGAACCCCGGTCTAATCAAGAAGTGTGTGCTACGCACTGCTGCTCCTTCCCCCCTGGCTACTGAGGCGCCACATGATATTCCTGGAAGCCAAGGAGACATCTATGGTGGCTTCCCACAGTGTATTACTAAATGTGGGCAGATTGTTTGGTTGGTTTAACACTGTCAACGTTGAATTTGCAAGGAACTCTTCCAGTATAGTTCCATTTCTGGTGCCATGTCTGTCTGGCCGGTCACCATTGTGTATGCCACATTGGTGACCGGCAGTTCACCTCTGCACCTACTATAATTTTAGCATTGGGAAGGGTGTCAGCAGCCAGTTGGAGGTATCTTGTGGCGAAGGTTATGTCTTTGCCCAGGCGACAGTAGAGGGCAATAACATAAAGTGCCCCCAGAGTTGTGAGGTGGGCACGTGCAGCCCAGGCTGCGCAAAGCTGTGTGATTTTGGTCACCATAATATCCGGATTTCTGACTGCAACTGCGGCCCAAGGGGTGTCGTCCTCGAATTGTACTATCTTGTAGGTCAGGGGGTATCCCCTGACTATCTTCATGTGTGAGTATGGCTCTTGTATTATCATGATGTCTACATTCTCCTCTTCAGCCTTGATACGGATCTGATCCACTACTGCTCTGGCCCTCTGTGCGTTGATCTGCAGAAATTTTACCTCTGTAGTATTGTATCTTCTAAGGCGTGTCCCCATAATCCAGCCTGGATTGGAACAAGCTCTTAATCTTCAGGTAGGTGGGGCACTTGTTATCCCTGATTGAGTGGGTGCAGTCCAGCTTCAGACTCTTGCAGTTGGTGCAGATTGGGTCAGTATTCTTGTTTGGGCGATCCCTGTAAGTATGGCCTTTTGACGAGCAGTGGCTGCATGTGGGGTCAGTCTGGGTGCAGGTGTGCGTTGTATGCCCATATTTACAGCACCTGAAGCATTTGGGTACAGCCACATGTTCACGGAAACGGTGGCTGCCCCAATTTACATAGACTCTGTTCTGGGTATTTAATACTTTCCATGCTGCAGGCACAAGGTTCAATTATCCAGTTTCGTTGAGTGCCATCCTTGGACTTGGTTGAATATTTTGGTGTCAGCAGTTTGTCCCTTCTGTGTTCTGGGAGAGCGGACATCAGGTTTCTTTGATAGATTTCCTCTGTCAGTTGGTCCGGTGTCAGGTCTTTATCCAGGTCATATATAACTATTGAGGGCCCTTTTCTTTTAGGGGTAGTCGCTGTGAGCCCCAGCTCAGTGATTTTGGTATCAGTGATAATTTTTTGTGCTTCCTCCCTTGTTTCTGTCTCTATTAGTACTCCGACATTTCTAGTTTTCCTGACCGACTTTATTCTGGTTGTCTTGAATTCCTCTTTTAGGCTGGTCATGATTTGCATCTTTAATTGTTCACTTGTTTGATTTGATGGTTGTTGGTCGCAGTACCACCAAGTGTGGTTGTTTTGGCAAGGTCTTTTTCGTTGTAGCAGGTACACTGCTTTTTATTGTTGATTCACCGGCTGATGTCCTCAGCGCTTGTGCATAAGATGGGGCACGCTGTCGCATTTTGTTTGCCCCACCGTCTAGGTATGCCTCCAGTTTCACAGCAGTTGTTTCATATTTTAGGTTTGTCTGGTAGAGAATTGTCTCCAACTTTGATCAGAGGGAAACAGTCTGTCCCCTAACACCAGTGGTTATCCGGTTGTTAGAGTCTTTCATCAGATCCTCAAGGGCGGTACGCAGGATTTGAGTGTTTTCCAACAATGTGCCCTCTGGCCAGGAGGGGTCCAAGGGGGCAGAGGCCTCTGGTTGTTTTTTCTCCACAGTCAAATCAATTTGTGGGAGGGAATCCTCCCGGGTGTCCTTTAGCTGAGCACTCTGGCTTTGCGTTTCTCTGTCAGGTTTGGGCATGTCCAGCTTCTTCCACTTCTTTTTCGAGGCTGGTACAGTCCTCATCTCATCAGTCGCTTCCTGCATGTTGGTGTTCCTAGAATTGGATAATGGTTCCAAGATAATTTTTTGCAGCAGGATGAAAATCTGCGGGATGAAAGGTTCTGAAGGGCAGTTGCTGAGTTGCTTTGCTGCTGGGGTGCAGTGTTTAGTTCAGAGTCTCGGAGTTTTACGAGTGGGTGGGAGGGGAAGTCTTAACTCCTAGATATCAAGAATACTGGATGATGAGCTTGGTTTAGTGTTCATCCTGGGGAGCCATTGGGAGCACTGCGCATATTATTATATATATATGTTCTCAATATCTTAAATGTAATGAAATTAGTAACTTCTATTTATCATATTTTGAATCAAATAAATTTAGTACCAATAAATATTCTGGATATATCTTGAGGTATGTAGCTACCAATGTACGTTGACGGTCACTCAATCAGGGCTTGACTGCGTGGTGTACACTGAGAACAAAGGCGTTTGTTTATTAAGCAGCATACTAAAGTCAAACAAGAAAAGCTAGCAAAATATCCAAAATTCATCATGAAAGTTATATGTGGCTGTGGAATTGTTCAATTACTGTTCCCGATAATTGCTGTCATCAATATTTAGGCAATATTTGTGGTACTATTCGCTTTAACAAAATTGAACAATATAACGATATACAATGCAAAATCACGTCACCTGGCGAGATCAACGCTAATGAAAATTACCATAACTTCCGATTACTTTGGCCGATCTTCACAAAGTTGATGTCCATGGACACATCTTGAGAAGAGGAACTTGATGGACACAAAATAAATCAAAATGTGACACTTGAAACCAATAAACGGCACAACAAATAACGGAGCACAAAAACTATGCGTGTGGCCAGTACTTGGTCAGTGCCCTCTCCGACTATATACGTAGTGAAATGCAAGCATATGGCATCGAAATGAAAATAAGAAACAATTTAATATTAAATGTAATATTTATTAGAAATTTCAAACCAGTGCCTTTGCTAGCTAAAAAACTTATCCCGCCAGTGCTATCAGGCGCCTCCATAGCCAGGTGGGCAGGAGCAGCAGTGCATAGCACACGCTTCTTGATTAGACCGGGGTTCGAGCCCATCACCACCCAATACGGAGGATGTGGAAAGGTCAGGGAATGACCACCGTATATCCCTGGAGCAATATGGCCTTAGTTGCTAATGCTCCTAAAAAAAAAAAAAAAAAAAAAAAAAAACCAAATCAGTACTATCACCAATTTCGCTAAAGTGTTGATAAAGGAGTTTTGCCTTTTCATGAATGATGAGTGAACTTAATGGAATTTTATTTTGAGTTTGGTCTTCTATCCACAGATTTAAAGCCTTTTCCATTTTTTCTAATTTAACATCACGAGTTACAGAGCAAATTTTTGAAGCAATTAGCACGTTTTCACGGACACTACGGCGGATTTTTCCTTCCGATTTCTTGATCGATCGTACTGTTGACTCATTGATTTTATAATGTTTTGCCACTGAGGAGACACTTTCACCATTAGAAAATTTTGTCTAATGACTCAATTTTATTTGCTAATGTCATCACCTTCTTTGATCTTTTCACATTTCCCTTGTTATTCGTAGTCATATTTTTGTACGGGTTAGAAAGAATTTGTCCACAATAAAGTCACTTTCTTCCATTAACACACTCGAAAAAGTCTGTTTTACACTGAAAACTGTAGATTTATCACTTTTGTAAGCATATCAGTTTACAAAAAGATAAATTTTATTCAATTTATAAGCATATAAATTAAAAGCAAACAACGAAACCTTCCACGACAAGCACATAACACATACTGAACAAGGATTAGTGAGAAACATCCACGCTCGCAATTTTGTCACCCCTCTCCCCCCAACCACTGAATGCTGTTTTGACCGGGAAAGATAATTTTAGCCACGCCCATGTTTTTTTATGGCGGAAGATGTTCACGGCACTTTAAAATTCACATTTTTTTAGGTTTCATTTTATATTAAATCAGCAACTGCTAATACAGATACCGTGAATAGCGGGGGGTTTACTGTACATATGAATGAACATATGTACAGTAAACAGTTAAAAGAAGCTTCATACCGATAGTCGCAAAAATGTATCCAAAAGCCCCCTCGTGGTTCTATCCTGGGCTAAATACAACCTTCCTCCTGACGGGCCACGGCCCATTTAAGGCAAAACTGAACGCACTCAGAATAATAGAAGAGTCCACATGCACCTGTGGAGAACCTGAAACCTGGCAGCATATTATGCGCCACTGTGAATGCTACGAAGAACACAGAAGTAGACTTATAACTGAGATTCAATACTTGCCGAAAAATCAAGAGTACCATCTACTGGATTCAGAAGATGAATACAAAGCCCTCAGCCGATTTGCACTTGACGTCTTCAATAAACGACGAACAGAAATAGCCATCCACAACGAATAGATGACCACAAATAATAAATAAAGGCAAACTGATAAAACATCACCACAGAGGAAAGGATAGTAAAATACTAAGGACAAACGGCGTAATATGCAGCAGAATAAATGAAACAGCATCGACCTAGGAACCAATGGGAGTGGCTCCAGCCAGGATGTCGTTGCTCCCAGGATGAAACCGCACACCTAGAAAAGGACCAAACCCCACCAACGAGTCATCATCAGACTGCACTTGCTGGAGGGCACTGCAAATTGCCGCTATGGCGAACTGGGCAGGGCTCCCTTGCCCAGCCCAGCCCACTTTCTCTCCTTATCCCTGGTGGGGTGAGGGGAAGGACTTTCTGCCCCCTCCCCACCCCACCACCCCCTCATTTCCCTCTGGTGGGGCAAGGGCATGCCCCACTGATATACCTGGGGTCACCTTCCCTATTGACCCCATACTTCTGTCTTTTCCCCCCAGTCTTCCGTCTCTCCCCCTACTCTACCTATATCGCCAGCGAAAAGCGAATGCCCCACACAACGTAAAAAATTAAATGCCAAACTCGACACACTTGCAACCTCTTTCGGCCCAATTAAATTCAAGCGTTTTATCTCCTCCCCCCCCCCCCCTTTTTTTTTTTTTTTTTTTTTTTTTTTTTTAGGTCCTAGCCACTGAAATCTCAGGAAATCAGGTGGCAGGACCTGCCAGAGTACTTATCTAAAAATACTGGTGTACCTGGTCTGCCTCCACGGGGCTAAGTGTGGGCAACGTTGGGCCTCAGTAGGGGCCCAGCGGCTAAACGGCCAGATGAACAACAGAACACAACACTACACATGTACAATATCCATTCACTTTTAAATCTCTGGCCTTCCCAGTGAACTGGTACACCCACAATGAAAGCAACGCGGAGATGGGGGAAACCCCTGGTGCCATTAGACACTAAATACACTTTACACTTTTTGTACATATGAATGAAGGTTATTTCAAAGAATGGAATGAGACAGCGAGTGGAGAGACTTTGTAAGAGAAGTCATTAATTAACCCGATTCTCCTCTTTGGAATAGTCAAGAAGCTTGAGAGTGGTTCATAGGGGACCATACCAGGTGTGGGAACAATATTCCATGTTAGGGCAGATTTTAGATTTGTGCAGGGTTAGCTGTTTAGAAGAAAAGTAATACTGAAAGCAAAAAAGAAAACCCAGTTTTTTAATGTACAGGAAGCATTATTTGTGATGTACTTGAGCCAATGAAATCAGGAGGTGCAGTAATCCCAAATAAAGATACAGTGGATTTGAGTTATTTGGGACACATTGGGATAGTGCATTTTGGCCCAATTTAGCAGCTGCCCCAGTTATGGGAAGTTCACATAAATAGTTAAAAAGTACAGTGGACCCCCATTTTGCAATTGATTACCTGAACAATCAAATCAAGTTACAATGGACTCACCATAGTAACTTGATTTGATGTTCACTATACGATATGTAGTAAGCGCCGGTCATTGTGATCATGTTTTTTGAATTGAATTTTAATTCTATTAAACAGCGATTCTAATAAGCGAAAATAGGAGGACTGTTATCCACAGGCTATAAAAGTAAAGATATATATTAAGCACAAATTTACACTTTATTACCTTACCAATTAAAAAATTAAATGATACGTGAAAATTGGAAGAATATTTTCCACAGGTTAGCAAAATAAAAATAAATTTACACTTACGTGCATAGCTTAATTAATACGTACTGTAATATTGAACATACTAACTAGTTGATATTTCTGTTCACTGACATCTGTAGAGGAGACTACTGTTATTTATTCTCAGTGGGCACCACCACCCAGATGTGCTTCAGAGCTTATTGGCTCACTCATCGGTGGGCGGGCAGGAACCCTGATAATGCAGACGTTACATCATGGTTGCGAAGTTAATTCCAAAATCATATATAGTGGATTGCGGTTATTTGGGCCACCGGTTAATCGAGGTAGCCGTTTATTTGGGACAAATCTTAAAGAACAGAACCTAATCAAGAAAATAGCCAGGGTTTTCTTCATGTAATTGGGACAACATGCCGTTTAATCGGGACAGGAGACCGCAGTACCCGAGATTACTCTACGATTGTCTCCGACCATAACAAGTGGTCCGGTCAGATTTCTGGAGGTCATAACCATAAAACAATAAAAACAATTAGCAGTTTCCAGTTTATTGGGCTTTTCTGTTAGTGCAATCTATTATAAACGAATAGTAAACTCGATCTTATTGAATTGCTATATTTTGAAGACTGAATGCACAAGGCATTATATCTTATGGGTGAAATTAACTATATAGTATCAGTATAAATACATGTAGTTTTTCATAAATTTAACTACATAAGTAGTGTAACAGCACGTTCGATTTTATCTCATATTGCTGCTATCTTTACAACAAGATACCAGGTATTGCACTGCTTCGAATAAATAACGTTCTCTATTAAAGGAGACTGTTATTTATTCTCAGAGGGCACCACCACCCAGATGCGTTTCAGAGCTTGTTGGCTCACTCATCGGTGGGCGGGCAGGCAGGTACCCCGTTAATGCAGACATGCCATCATGGTTGCGAAGTTAATTCCACAATATGAGAGATGCCAAATTTGGGAAGGGCTGACAAATCATCCTAACAGAGTGAAATATAAAATTCATGAAAATCCATTCAGTGGAAGGCAAGTTATTACATTCGGGGGTGCCTCCGTAGCCAGGTGGGCAGGAGCTGCAGTGCATAGCACACGCTTCTTGATTAGACCGGGGTTCGAGCCCGTGACCACCAAATATGGAGGATGCGGAAAGGTCAGGGAATGACCACCACATATCCCCGGAGCAATATGGCCTTAGTTGCTAATGCTCCTAAAAACCAAATAATAACAACAACATTACATTCGGACAGATGGACAAAGAAATGTGTCATGTTTCTATTGATCTGATTTTAATGAAATGTGGGATGGCCGTACAAGTACGGTTGAAGCTCTTTATAGTGACCCTCTTTTTAACATCCTACACATTATAATGCTCAATGTGGTTGGTCTTGGCCAGTTTCTCATTAACCTATTGCTATTTTATGAACAATCGATACAACGCCCTTCCGATATAACAACCGTTTTTCTCATTACCTTGGGAGGGGGGTTGTTATATAGAGCTTCGACTGTGTTTCTAAAAGGCCTAAATATAAAATTTCATGTAAATTAAGCTATTACATTAGGATGAAAAAAAAGTAATGATAATTGCTGGATTTTGACGAAATTTGGAATGGCTCAATAAATATTTTAAAAACGCCCTAATATAAAATTTCGTTCCACTGGGATTTGTTTTTTTGCATGTAGACAGATGACCATGGTGAAAACAACAGTGCATTGTGTATGTATTCTAAAGCACTTAAAAATATGGATTCCTATAGGCCAGGGGTGGCCAACTTAATTTGTAATGCGATCTACTTTTTTTTGTTCAAAATGTGTCGCGATCTACCATCTCAAAAATTTCATTGCACAAGGTTAAAAAAGTTTATCAATACATATTGAAAAATGTTTATAAATTTTAAAATTCAATACAATTCAGAATTCTTACTTTAAATTCATACGTAATTTAAATTTATGCGAAGTTTGTGTTTTCATGTCATCTGCCAAGCTTTCAAAATCGCGGACATACTGTGATAAAGTCAACCGTAAAGAATCTTCTGTATGCAAGTCCGTAAGAGCACATCGATTCTTTGTCTTTATTTGTTTCAAATACAAAAAGGCCGATTCACATAGATATGTGGAACTAAATTTAAAAGTTCACTGCATTTTTTTTAATTTGGGTACTTTTCACAGCAAACATATTTCCAAAACTCTTTTTCTGATGATCTGGCTTTTAGGAAGATATCGTTTCGCAATGTAATAATTTTATTTTCAAGTAATATTTTCTCCATGTGAAAAATCGCAGCGATTTTTTTTTCTGCAATTTGTTTCGTATCTAAGTCGACATTAAATGGATGAGAAATATATTGAATAATGTCTCCAATTGTTTTAAAATCACTGAATCTGGTTTCAAAATCGTCCACAACATTCTCAATTTCAGAAACATATTTCTCACTATTAAATTCAAAAACAGGATATTTTTGCAAATGATCTTGCATATTTGCAAAATGGTCGAATTTATTTTCTTTGAGATCCTTAGCCATTGCCAAAAATTGATATTTATATGCAGAAATACTACTAATCATGTCACCCACATTTTTATTTTTTTCTCGTAATTCCAAATTCAGATCACTTAATTTACTGGAAAATCTGCCAAAAAAGCCAAATCACACAATCACTCCATATCTTGTAGCTGCTGATAATCATCTCCCCAAAAAAGTTTGATCAACAGATTTTTTTAATTTCATTCAACAAATTAAATCTGTGTGTAATATCCGATCTGGTTCATTTTTATCGAGTTGCATTTTGAAAAGTCTCCTTTGAAGAGATTGTCCTCTGATGGAATTCATGATTTTGAAAGCGATGTCCATAACACTTTTAGTATTTAATCTTTTGCTGGCTAACGCTTGTTGGTGGATGATACAGTGGTAACTCAATATATCTGGGAATTCATCATCCTTTTGGCACAATGTGATGAATCCGTTATGATGCCCCGTCATTGCTTTGGCTCCATCTGTTGTTACTGATACGAGCTTAAATAGTGGTAATTTAATTTTTTCAATAAAATGTTTGAATAAGTTAAAGATATCAAGACCTCTAGTTCTTTCTTCTAGTTCGTTCTCTCTAGTTGCAGAATCATCGAAAACCATACAAATAAAAACGAGCAACTGAGCTGTATCACTGACATCTGTAGATTTATCCCGTTGTAAAGAAAAGGAGACACGATTAGCAATATGAACAAGCAATTGTTCACTCACATTTTTGTCCATTTTTTTGATGCGTCGCATCACAGTGTTTCGAGATAATTGCAGAACTTGAAGAGCACTTTTAATTTCATTTTTGTTCTTAATTTTCAAAAAGAGAATCTGTTATTTCTAAAAATGTGTCTTTGATGAATTGACCATCAGAAAATGATTTGGGTTATTTTGCAAGAAGATGACTCACTTTAAATGATGCTACAGTTACTGCTTTAAATTGTAATTAGGTGTCACGAAATTTTGTTGCACGAATAATCTGGATTTAAGTTCTTCTAATTCAGCAGAAAATCTGATTGGTATTTACCATGGAGTGCGTTAAAGTGCCTTACTAAATTTCCTTTTTTGGGTATAGCCGCGGAAGCATTGCAAATCAAACAGCTACATTTTTCTTTCACCATTACAAAAAAGTATTCTAGTTCCCACTATTAATGAAAATATGTTTTACTCTTTTTCGTAGTATTCATTTTAAACCAAAAGGTATTAAATTAACATATAAGTACTGTCCAGTTATTAAATCAGCAAAAGCAATGCTTACTGATTAAAACACTTTGCGTTGCACGAACCAGAAAAATATTCTGTCTGAACAGCTAATGTAGGATAATTGATGAAGAGGATTCCCGAATGAGGAAGTTGTTTCCAAAATAACCGGACAAACACACCACCATTTATTGCTCTGTTTGGTTATATCCTTATAAGAATCAGTTTAGAATGCCTTTGTGATATTTCTCTAATGCTGTTTCTGGAGGTTACGACCATAAAACAATAAAAACAATTTGCACTTTCCGGTATATTGGGCTTTTCTGTTCGTGCAATCTAATTATAAACTGGTAGTAAACCCAATGTTATTGCATTTGCAATAATACCGACAGCTGAAATTCTGTGGTATTTTACGTTATTATGGTGAAATGTGTTTCTCCTTCAATGAAATCTTCAATTATGCAAAAAAAAAAAATAAATAAATTTTCAAAATCTGCTCTTCATTCCTATTTTTGAGGCTTCATAAAAAGAAAAATAAATAAATAAAATAATGTGCTGGTAGCGAAACCCACTGTGCAATATAAAATTTTGTTAGTAAATCGAGGGAAGACTGTATATTTAAAATTCGTCATGATCGGCTGAAATTAAAGCTGCGATCGACTGGTAGATCGTGATCGTCTCATTGGCCACCAATTTTTTGTTTTTTCAAAAATATAATTGTACTGTGATTATTATACTTTTCTAAATATATCATGGTCTATTTGAAAAAAAATTTAAACCAAAATCATATTTTTGTCTGCTGGACTATCTACATTTATTTTACATTGAAAAATATGCTGTCTCTTACATTACATAGTCATGCAGCTTGAACAGTAAAGTGAAATGTGACATAAATGTTGTCACATTGCCTAATGCTTAAAAAATGAGACACAAATGCTCTATCTCATACTGATTAAAGTGCTAAATATGGAACCATCTTTGCTTAAAAGAGGTCTGTGGTGTGAAGGTCTAGATGGGAAATTCAGAACACCATGATGAACCCAATGAGGTAAAGGAAGGAGCAGTTAGGGAAGAGAAGAGAAAAGAAAAGAATATACAAGTTGTTGGTGAGCAAAACTAATAAATCCTTGACAAAATAATTCCATTCTTTGACAGGAATCAAACCCAGACCTGTCTAAACAAGTGGCAGGTAGCAGTGTATTGTGCTATCTGCCACCAATAAATAAATAAATAAATACTATACATAAATAAATAAATACTATACAGTAGAGTAGTGCTTCTCAAAGTGGGCGATATCACCCCCTGGGGGCGTTTGAATTATCCATGGGAGCGTTAGGCACGACGAGGGCGAATGGAGCACCATCAATGATTGGCCGTTACAAGGGGTTTTATGGCTTATTTAAAAAATGCCGTGCCAAATATTATTACTGTTCATTGTGTCATTCACTGTCAGCATTTAGTTGCAAAAAAACTTGGTGATCAACTGTACAATTCTCTACAAACTGTTATTACTGCTATAAACAAAATTAAAGCACAATCTTTGAATGATCGTATATTTCGAATGCTTTGTGATCAAAACAGTGAAGATTTTGAACGATTGCTACTTCACTCCAAGGTTCGGTGGCTGTCAAAAGGCAACTGTCTCAATAGATTTTATGAACTCTTTGATACTGTTGTCGAGTTTTTTGAAGATACGACCTTAGTAATGACCTCAAGAAAATGAAAACTGATATTGCTTATCGTGCAGATTTATTTACTAGATTCAACTCAATGAACTTACATTTACAAGAACAAGATGTAACTCTTATTAAGGTGAAAACTCAAATTTCAGCATTTATTTCAAAATTAAAAAAAAGTTTTTATGCGCAACATAGGACGACGTGAATTGTATCAATTTCCAAATCTGTTGGAAATAGAGAAAAAAGAAAAAATAGTCGATGAAACTCTACTAACTTTTTGTAATCATCTAGAAATGTTGCACAGAGATATGCAGGAAAGGTTCGAAGATCTCCTTAATTTAAAAATTCCAGATTGGGTTATAAATCCTTTTTTAAATAATGAATGACGACGGTGAACGTTTTGTAGAAGAAGAATTAATTGAGTTACAAAATGAAGTTGAACCAAAATTTCAAAATTCATATTAGGAATTTTGGTTACAAAAGAAAATTCCTGACCATTATCCTGCATTGTGGGGAATTGTAAAAAAATTACTTATTTCTTTTCCAGCATCATATCTAGTCGAAACCGGTTTCAGTGCTGTATCTCAATTGCTGACAAAACAAAGAAATTGTCTGGATGTTGTTAAACGTGGCGATTTACGACTTCTACTTACAGATATTAAATCTAATATTGATAAGCTAATAAATCTCCACCAAGCTCATCCATCGCATTAAATATTAAAATATAATTAACTATTTCCATTAATATCATGACTTATTTATGTAATTAACTTTAATTTTTATGACTTAATTTAAGTGACTATAACTGACTTTATTTATGTAGTTGTAATTTTTTACGAAGAAGGAATAAAGTGCAGTAAATAGTTTTCTTTATAATTCACACATACATGCACGGCTGCATTTACGTTTTTGGAGGCAAACAGACAAATATTCATTTCAGTTATTTAGCTTCACTTTATATTGGTGGGCTAAAAAAAAAGCCCTGGCGAGGACTTTTTTTTACACTTACGTACATAGCTTAATTAAATTACATACAGTATACTAACCAAACGTAACATTTTGTAATCATATATGGTTTACCAACAATTTTATTCCAAGTTTCAAATAGTATCGTGAATGAAAAGGCAAAATGGGCAAGGTCTTGCTTAGACTAGACAGTGTGCCATCACATCCTTCAATGGAAACATTAAACAAAATAGATGATGGATTCGAGGTCATGTTTCTTCCATCGAATGTTACTGCACTCCTCCAACCGATGGACCAGGGAGTCATTGAAAAGTTGAAGAGAAGCTACAAAAAACAAGTCTTGTGTCATTTACTTTTAGCAGAATGCAACAAAGAAAGCATCATAGCTTTTTTGAAAAAGCTCAGTCTCAAGGACAGCTACTACGTGCTAGCTGACGCATGGGAACCACTCACTGCTCAGAATTTAAAAAATGCTTGGAAAAAACTGTGGCCTAATGCAGAAAAAACCGTAGGAGATGAGCAGGATTAAACTGAAGGAGATGAGGGACAAATACTGAAGATCAACTTGTTTCAGTCAATCCCTGGGTTAGAAGATTGCAAGCCGACCGGGCTAGCCGAGTGGGTAAAGTACCTGCCCGGCAACCCAAAGGTCGCGGGTTCGATTCCCGCCTCGGGCTTGGATCAAAGTACTGCAAAAAAACCTTGGGAGGTGCAATATGGCCACAGAAGCCGATGCGCCAACAACTACCAAATCAAAAAAAAAAAAAAAAAAAAAAAAGAAGATTGCAATGAAGGTGATGCAAGGGCATGGATGGAAAATGATATTGATACTCCAGGGTGTCCTGTTTTAAATGAAAACAAAATTATGAACGTAAAAGAAACTGGAGCTCCTGAAAATGATATGGACAAAGACGAGAATGAGAAAAATGACATCTGTACTGGTCCTACACATGCTAGAGATCGCAATGGTTGGTACGAGCAACAAACAATGCTGTCCAACTCAACTACTCTTGCTGAAAAGAGTGAGAGAGAGCAAAGAAATGAAGTTCGAAAATGGTGCAGAAAAAAAATAAGTACAGTAAGCCCCTGCTATTCGTGGTTGCTGATTTAATATAAAATGAAACCTAAAAAAATGTGAATTTTAAAGCGCCGTGAACATTTTCCGCCATAAAAAACATGGGCGTGGCGAAAATTATCTTTCGCTCTCAAAACAGCGCTCAGTGGGTGGGGGGGAGAGGGGTGAAAAATCGCGAGCGTGGATGTTTCTCGCTAATCCTTGTTCAGTATGTGTTATGCACTTGTCATGGAAGGTTTCATCGTTTGCTTTTAATTTATATGCTTATAAATTGAATAAATTTATCAATTTATATGCTTTGATATGCTATTTTCCCATTTGGGCTCCATGGTGGGTGGGGAACCCGACACTGAACCAAAATAAAAAAAACTATGAATCCTGATAAATGTATTTCTTCTGATGCCCTAACATGGTCCCTACCTGAAAAATTAGATGTTGACCCCGATAATATCACTTCAGCAAAAAGGCAGAAAACAGAATTTATATCAGGTCCAACACCCCATTACCTGATAATGCACTCTACAAGTGAGAAACCTTTAAGGAAAATATTACCCTTTTTTATCCAAAGGGGTTGAAAGGGTTGGCAGGCTCTTCTAAACCAGTCAAATGGCTTCGCTCAGACAACGTTCTTGAAGAGGCCAGAAGTGACAAACATTGTCCAGTGTGCCCATGTCTCAAATCCTTTAAGTGCCAGAAATATAGATACTCACAAATGGCCTGTCGTGGAGCTCTTACATGTGCGCAATGTGCTGCTAAGGACCACGAAACTACATCATGTTCAGCAACAAAACCCACCTGTATTAACTGCCAAGGAGAACAGCCTGCTTACCAACGAGCATGCCAGAGGTGGAAGGAGGAAAAAGAAATTCAAAGACTTAAGGCTGAACATATATCAGGAGACAAACAAACCTACCTATGCTCAGAAGGTAGCAGGGAGATGTTCCATTGGAACTCGGACCGAAATGACCATCTCATCAAAAGGGTCGTTCACTCCCATCACATGCTACCTGTTAAGTCCAAGAAAAACCTGCACAGAAGGCTTCTCTATCCGTACCTCCTAATGCTCCACCAGTAACAAAAGAATAAGAAACCCGAAACACCTAATACTCAAGAAAAAATGGATGTTGAGGGAAAGGAGGTACTGAATGAAACAGTCTTGAAACTCTTTGTGATGGAAGAAATGGACACAGGACAGTGTCTATACTTCCCCAGAAGAGATAAATCCAGTACTGACAAAAGTAAGCCCTCAGCACTTCAGAAGCCATCTGATGGACCACCAAACCAAAATAATGGCTAAATTCCTACATTGTAATGGCCTTGGATTCCAGCAGGAGGGCCTGATGACATCAAGACCCTCCTGTTCAAGTATGAGCCAGTTTGCTTTTGCTTGCAGGAAATATATTTCAAGGCAAATGAAAACCCTTTCTTTCATATTCTATCATATGTAAGGATAGAACTGGGGATGGACCTGCCCATGGTGGAGTTGCCATCCTTGTGGGCAACCAGACCCCTTTCCAACCAGTACTACTTTCCACTGACTTCAAAGCTATAGCAGTTTGCCTTATGGTTGGATTTTTATTAACAGTCGTTTATTTGATTTACTTGCCACCTGGGGCTGACAACTCCCAGAGAGACCTTGATGATCACATTGTGCAGCTGCCCAACCAACCCTTCCTACTTCTTGGGAATTTTTTCAATGGACACAATACCCTGTGGGATAATGCTGAGATTAATGGAAGAGGACATGTCGTAGATTATATGCTCACTAACAATAACCTCTCCCTTCTAAATATGGGAACCTAGCACCTTTTTCCGCATGCCTACCAGTATGGTTTCTGCCGTCAATCTTTCTATCTGTTCCCTTTCTCTCCTTCCTTCACTTTCTTGGGAGGTGGAGGAGAATCTGTATGGAAGTGATCACTTTCCTGTGATAACCACTTTGGGAGACTGTCTTCCTGTAGGTTACTGCAGTGGAAGGCTGATTGGAATGCCTTTCAAAATCTGGCAAACTTTGACATCACCACAGTCAGTCAGGAGCCTATCAATGATGCAGTTATGTACATCACAAAAAGTATTGTCAATGCATCTGCAATTGCAATTCCAAAAACATGCACTTGGTTTCCACCTTTTCCCAAACCATGGTGGAATGCAGATTGCACAAAAGCAAAAAAAAAAAAAAAAAAGCTCAAAACAAGGCTCGGGGGATATTCCACTGGTATTCTACCATGGCCAACTTTATAGCCCTTAAATGTGTACAAGCCAAAGCATGCTACATTTGCTGTCAGAGTCAAAAGGAATCGTGGATTTGTTTCACATCTTTTATTCAGAAGAACAGCACTAAGGTGGTCTAGGAAAAAATCTGAAAATGAAGGGAAAATGTACAGCACACTCTTCATTGGTTCTGGAATATAATGGATGAACTATTTCAGACTCACCTGCAGTAGCCAATGCTCTTGGGAAGACATTTTCTAACATCTCAGCAGCATCATCTTATTCCCCAGAGTTTTTGATCCTTAAAAACAAAATTTAAAAAGAGGCTTTGCATTTTAAGTTCAAGGGTGTTTACCCATATAATAGGCCATTTATCTTCCATGAGCTGGAAACAGCTCTCACCCTTATGAAGGCTAGTACCATTGGACCAGACGACATCCATTATGAAATGATTAAACAACTTTCATCCAAATCCATGGACAACCTGCTCTTCCTATACAATAGAATCTTCCTTGAAGAGCAGTTTCAGTTTTCGAACATCTGGAGTAAGGCGACTATTCTTGCGTTTGGAAGGATCCCAAATTTCCAAAAAATTGTTATTGTGTTGCTCTGACTAGCTGTTTGTGCAAAATATTGGAGAGAATAGTTAATGCTTTTATTTTATTCATCTTTTATGGTACTTAGAATCGAATGACTTTTTATACCTCTTTTAGTGCAGCTTCCAAAGGAACAGGTCCATTTTTGGACCATTTACTTAAACTGGAAGCTTTCTACATTTACTTAGATGGGGGCTTTCTACAACATTCAAGAATGTTCTGGAACATTTTAGAATATTGTTGTGTGGAAGGAGAGGTCTGGATGTTTTTGGAAGGTTATAGAACTTTTGACAGAGTTCTCTAGAAATATTGTGAGCATTCTCGAAACTTCTCTATATATATATACAAGAGGGTTCCACACTAAGCAAGCATTTTTGTATTTCAAAAAGTGTATGCTTTTCAGAGAGCGAGTGGTGAACAAGTGTTTAGTGAATTAGCATTTGTGAACAAGTGTTGTATGCATAAGTGTGAATTGTGTTTAAATTAGAAATAAAAAGCTGTAATTCCTTAATTGTGCGTGTGCGTGCGCCTCAGCTGTACATGAAATATGTTGCATTCTTGCCGAAATAAGCCTGATAGTTTTTGCTACATTTGGAGAAGTGATATTAAAATAGCAGCAGAAGCCAGTCACAACTTGTGAGAAAAGCCTGTGAACTCTATTCTGGATGTTAAGTCGGAAATAAAGATAAAGTATGGGCTGTAAAAGATTTTCTGTAACTCATGATCAAGGAGATTAACAGGCTGGCTTAGAGGCAGTCATAAATCGATGCCTTTTTCTGTTATGGTGATATGGTAAGAACCTAGAGGTCGCATAAACGATTATTATTTTTGCACGACCAATATTTCTAGTTTTTCTGGGAAATCCAAGCATAAAGTAGAGTATCCCGACATACTTTCCTCACAATGATACAATGCCAAAGCCACCAGAAACTTATGGACTTGATTCTGATTCAGGATCGGAAAAGGAGTCTTCAGAAGATGCAGAATCCAGAACGAGTATAGATCCTGATTTTTCAACTCTTCATATGCTGTAAAAGCCGCATCTAATTACTCAGGCAGAATTGAATGATTTGGTCAGAAATTTGGACCTCTCCAAAGCCAAGGCTCAATTACTAGGATCATGGCATCAGAAGTTGAATCTTCTTGAAAAGGGTGACAAGGTGTGTTTTTGTAAGAAGAGGCTATCCAACGTAATGGCCTATTACTCCATCGATGGTGCTTTGGTTTATTGTAACAATATCCAAGAAATAATGAAAGAGAGACATCTGGAGCACATCTCCAAGCAGTGGAGGCTTTTCATTGATTCATCCAAGGTCAGTTTGAAAGCAGTTTTACTCCATAATGAAAATACGTATCCATCTATACCATTGGCCTGTGCAATTCACATGAAGGAAATGTTCTAGAACCTACAGATTCTTCTGTAAAAAATATGCTATCAAGAATACAAATGGGGTTTGCTCACTGGGTTGCAAGGTGGATACACTAAGTACTGCTGCTTTTTATGGGAATGGAACAGCCGAGTGAAAGATAGCCACTACGGGGTAAAAAAATGGCCAGACCGTTCCAAAACTACACCAGGCCAGAAAAATGCAGCACATCCTCCTTTGATGTACAAGTCAAAAATCTGTTTACCTAGGTTTGATAAAAATATTTGTGAAAGTGATGGATAAAAAGGATTTTCCTGTTTGAGGAAAACGTTTCCTCAAATCAGTGAGGGCAAGATAAGAGGCAATTTTTGTGGGTTCTCAAATCAAACTGCTATTCTAAGAATGAGGAATTCACTAAAAAATTGAATGCTACAGAAATAAGAGCCTGGAAGGCATTCGAAAATGTCTGCCAGAAGTTTTTAGGCAATGAGAAATCACAAAATTACAGTTAAATTGTGAATGAGCTAATTTTAGCGTACAGAGAGTTGGGATGCAACATGTTGTTAAAGCAGTGGTTTTCAACCTTTTTTTAATAACGGCACCCCTAAGTAATTTATTTTATTTTGCGGCACCCCTACTCAATTTTCTGCCTGTTAGATCAGATTCTGTGTGTGTGTGTACTCGTATATATCTAATATTAAAAAATATATATGTTATATGATAGTTATTACAATAATATAGTTAGAAAAATTGCATTTCATAATACAAATTATTATATATATAATAATTTTATTCTTTATATAGAGGTACTAAGTAAACATATAAATTTTAAAAAAAAGTTTAAGTAACTTAAATTCAAATTACGTGGCACCCCTGGAATGTTGTTGCGGCACCCTAAGGTGCCGTGGTAACCCGGTTGAAAACCACTGTGTTAAAGCTTCATTTCCATTTAGACTTTTTTCCCCCTTAAAACTTGGGAGCAGTCTCTGATGAACACGGTGAAAAGTTTCACTAAGATATTTCTCAAATGGGATAAAGATCCCAGGAAAAATCGAGTCCAAGTACTTTGGTAGACTACTGTTGGAATCTCGTACGGGAGACACCAATAAACGATTATAAAAGGCAACAAAATAAGTGTTTTGTTATCAGATAAACATTTTTAAGTAGAATAAGGTTAATAGACCCATTGTTCCATATTTAGTACTGTATGTAACATTTTCTTAAAATATATTTGTAAAATAATATATTATTATTAATATATATTATTTTATATATTATTTTACAAATATCAACGTAGAACATATTGAGCATTACAGCTCTGATTCATACTATCTTAAAATATATGAAATCTTTTTTACTGGAAATTTAGGTTTGACTTTAATCCATCCCTTCTCCCTTAAAATTGCTGGGTGTTTTAGCAATATGGTTGCCATATTGCTAAAACACAAAAAAAAAAAAAAAAAAAATCAACAAAAAAAATCACTGATCAACAAAAAAAAAAAATTTTTTTTTTTTTGTTGACCAGTGTAAAACTGTGTGAGAGCAGATTCCCCTTGAATGTAGCATATACACTGCAGAGCTGCATGTTATAGAGTTAACACTAGATCACATAAGAAATCACTGATACTAACAGTTTATTTACCGATTTATTGAGTGCACTACAGTCTTTATCAGTGATGACACACTAATCATCCAACTCTGTCCTGGATTCAACAGATATACACTGTGATGTGATGAAGGTGAATTCAATATCCACATCTGCTAGATCCTCAGCCTCATCGCGATTAGAGGAAATGATTTGGCTGACACTGCAGCCAAATTGGCAGTCCTTATGAATAATCTTAACCTGTTATCCCTTATACAGACTACAAGCAAGTAATCTGTAGTAAGTTACATTCTAAATGGCAAGATTCGTGGCATCGGCAGGTCACAAACAAACTATATTGGATTAAGCCTGTGATCCATCTTTGGCAGTTTAATCTACGCAGATATCGTAAAGAGGAAGTTGTTTTTGCTTGGCTCTGCATAGGATGCAGTTATCTGATACACTCCTTTCTCCTGAGGGCTGATGAGCCTCCTATGTGCTAGCAATGGGATACCATTTTATCTGTTAAACATATTTTATCCACTGTACTACCAGTTTTAGAAATGCTCATTTTACCACTTTTAACCATCTCACTGAGCCATATACACTCAGTCAGATTTCAACTGACGATGTCAATCTGTCAGCAGTTTTAAAAGCGATTAATATATATATATATATATATATATATATATATATATATATATATACACACACACACACTCATGAAATATCCAATTTATTTTTACTCTTATACTGATTTTTATTTATTGCTATATATATATATATATACAGTGGTACCTTGGATTACGAGTAACTTGGTATGCGAGTGTTTTGCAAGACGAGCAAAAATTTTTAATAAATTTTAACTTGATAAACGAGCGAGGTCTTGCAATACGAGTACAGTCAGTCCTCGTATAACACGTGTTTACACTACACGAATTCGATGATACACGATTTATAAATACGGGAACGATATCTTATATAACACGAACCGAATTCGCCTATGCACGATTCGCCTTTGTGTTTACAAGAAATGGCAGTCGAACGCAGAATCACCGCAACCCGATAGTAATGAAGAGAAGATTTTGAAAATGTATTTATGGTTTTTTATATCCGTGAAGGGGAAACACATTTCACCATAATAACGTGAAAACCAACAATTCCAGCTAGTATAATCGCAAATGCAATTAGATCGAGTTTACTACCAGTTTATAACAGATTCCACTAGCAGGAACGCAACTGGAAATTGTTTTTATTGTTTTATGGTAGGAACCCCTAGAAATGTGCTTTAGTAAAATGTGAGGTGTTAATTAATAGTGTATCTCTGCCTTTACGGTGTTTATTCAGTTGCTACACGCGCAGCTTTGTTTATGTGTATCAAGCGTGCCTCCTCATTTTCTAATAGTGCGAGCGATGAATCTGATTTCTGAAATCCTCAAAAGGAGGCAAAAGCAAATGTCATTGGAAAGATTCCTTGTTAAAGTCGCACAAAAAGAAAAAGTCAACAGATTGCAGTGATTCCGTTAGAGACAGTGAAAGTCGTCCTACCCAATAATTAATAAATTCGATTGCTTTATGTATATTAAATTTAAATATCAAAAATATAAAAAGGTATGTATTTTGTATTAATCATTTTTACAGTATATGAATATTTTTGAGTTTTGGAACAAATCATCTGGGTTTCCATTATTTCTTATGGGGAAATTTGCTTTGATATACGAGTGCTTTGGATTACGAGCACGTTTCCGGAACGAATTATGCTCGCAAACCAAGGTACCACTGTATATATGAACTTTTGATGAGGTAACCTTTTCAAAGGTTGCCAAACTCCTCACCTCTCTTTTTTGAATTTTAACTTTGTTATGGTGTATTATAACCTTGTTATTTTTGCCCCATAAAAAATCAAATCAAACTTTCTGATGATGAAAAAATTCCTGTAGATTTTTTAGAGGCTGCTGTGGTGGTTTTCCATTACCTTCCGTGCCTTTTTTTTTTTTTTTGTCTACAACTGGTTTGGCTCTTTGCAGTGCAGAAAAACCTACTCTGCACTTCCACATAGGACTGGCTTACCTAAACCTGAGGCCATCAGAATTCCCAAGGACTAAGATGGGACTTGAAACAGACCTGGATTGGTCTCTGAATTGGCATCAGGTAATTAAACAACTGTAATGACATGGAGATCATAGATTAGCATAACTACCTCCTTCAATAATGAAATGTTGAACAAGGCTCATGACCAAAAGTTTGTTAAAAAAAAGAAGTATAATTTTGCTATATGGAGGTAAAATTACAAGTAATTTGTTTGAATGCAAGGTTCACCAAAAATTTCACTATGGTAATTTTTTTTTTTTTTTTTTTGTGGGGTGATTTCATCATGGAGGGAGTTGATTATGTTTATTCCTTTAAGATTCTTTTTGGGGAACAAAAAAAAAAAAAAAAAAACAGGATTTGATGCCATGACTGGTTTCAAGGGCCTTCACAAAAATTAGCCTTTACTGGGAGAAAGAGCCAAAACCTGTCTCCTGCCTAAATTGGGAGAGCTAGCCGCTCTGAAACCAGATAATTCAACATTGTGGAAATTGAAATTGATTCAGCAGTTCAAGGATGCAGGAAATCCATAAGACACCACAGACTAATCAGCTACTCCTAACATTAGCAGTTTTCTATTGCAAATAAGTAATAACTTGTAACTGCAAGTCCTTAATTCTTTTGACACAGAATTTATTGTAGATAGACAAACCACAATTACTGCAATAATATTATCCATACAAAGCTCCATTTTTATCTAAAATACAGTAAACCCCCGCTATTCGCGGTATCTGTATTCGCGTTCGTTGATTTAATATAAAATGAAACCTAAAAAAAATGTGAATTTTAAAGCGCCGTGAACATTTTCCGTCATAAAAAAACATGGGCGTGGCTAAAATTATCTTTCCCAGTCAAAACAGCGCTCAGTGGGTGGGGGAGAGGAGTGACAAAATCGCGAGCGTCGATGTTTCTCGCCAATCCTTGTTCAGTATGTGTTATGCGCTTGTCATGGAAGGTTTCGTCGTTTGCTTTTAATTTATATGCTTATAAATTGAACAAATTTATCAATTTATAAATTAATATGCTTCCAAAAGTGATAAATCTACCGTTTTGCAGTGTAAAACAGACTTTTTCGAGTGTGTTAACGGAAGAAAGTGACTTTATTGTGGACAGGTTCTTTCTAACCCATACAAAAATATGGCTACGAATAACAAGGGGAATGTGAAAAGATCAAAGAAGGTGATGACTAGCGAATAAAATTGAGTTATTAGATAAAATTTCTAATGGTGAAAGTGTCTCCTCAGTGGCAAAACGTTATAAAATCAGTGAGTCAACGGTACGATCAATTAAGAAATCGGAAGAAAAAAATCCGCCGTATGTCCGTGAAAACACGCTAATTACTTGAAAAATTTACTCTGTAACTCGTGATGTTAAATTAGAAAAAATGGAAAATGCTTTAAATCTATGGATAGAAGACCGAACTCAAAATAAAATTCCGTTAAGTTCACTCATCATTCGTGAAAGGGCAAAACTCCTTTATCAACACTTTAGCGAAACAGCACTGGTGGGATAAGTTTTTTTTGCCAGCAAAGGCGCTGGTTTGAAAGATTTGTTTGAAATTTCTAATAAATATTACATTTAATATTAAATTGTTTCTTATTTTCATTTCTATGCCATATGCTTGCATTTCACTATGTACTGTCTATGTACATAGCCATATTATGAAGGTACCTATAATACATACATAGACAAAATTTTAGACTAGTTTTTCTTATATATTTCATACTTTGGAATGGAAGCCATAACCCAGTATTCGCGTTTTCGGTATTCGTGGCTTTTCTCAGGAACGTAACCCCCGCTATTCGCGGGGGTTACCTGTACATTCATTTAAGGAAAGTTAGATATGATTAAAACTTTTCGATTACTGTGAAATTATTATTAAATCCTTTCTTTCAAATTTTTATGCAGTCCAGCAGAGGAATGGGATAGATCTGCCCAAGACTTTGTGAAGAAATGTGTGTCAGGTAAGTTAACATTTCTTTCTTTCTTACAGTTTATTGGTCATGAGTTGAAATAAAATATAGCTAGTTATAAAGCGGAGATCATGGTCCCTGGTTTCATGGTGTACAGGGTATTCCACAATTCCCAGGACATTGCACAAAATACACTTGCTCCTGCTATACTACTTCAAATCGTTAACTACTAAATATTACAATAGTACAACATTATCAAATGCTTTAGACATCAAGTGTATCAGTATGATGTCCACCATTGTCTTGGCATAACATAATTCTTCTCCCCGTACGATGTGAAAACCGACTCGATGTTGTGTGTGTGTGTGTTATCATTGCAAATGCATCTTGAATTTGTTGTTTTTAATCAACATATGCCATGCAACATCCTGCAACCTTAACCTTGATGTATCCCTATAAGGCATTGTCACAAGTGGTCATATGAGAACTGCATGCTGGCCACAGAAGCATTGGCGAAGACTTGCCAATCCAGTGGTTAGGGAACATTTGGTTGAGATAATTTCAAACTGTGGCTGCATGATACACAGGTGCCCCACCTGCTGAAAATAAATTTCATGGGCTATTCCACATCTCAACTTTAGTATGAAGTAATTTTTCAGCATATTCATGTATGCCTGCTGGTTGATCGGCCCATCAAAAAATGACCAGTGTGGTGGTAGGCAGATAATGCTGCCCAAACCATAACATGTGGTGGATGGTCTTGTACTTCCACATAATGTGGATTGGCATGATTCCAAAAAGTAAACATTGCATGCAGATGAACTAAGGTAAACTGCAGACTCATCACTAAACATGACCTTTGATCTTTTAAGAATAGTATCAAAATGCTGCTGCAGTAATCTGTCATAAGCTGTGAGTTTCCTTTCATGATTTGCATCTGATAATTCACAAATCACATTTGGTTTATAAGGTTTCATTTTAAAGTCATGTTTCATTGTATGATATAATGACGTTTGCCAAACACCCAACTGTGCAGACTCTTTTTTTTGTATTGATTTCTTTGGATATTTGAGAGCGGATGCTTAAATATTTTACATTTCCAGATGACAAACTTTTGGCCATTTGCTGCATTTGGCATCCTATACGCTTCCAGTTCAAAATTCCTTCTTTTCCCAATGATGAATATTTGATTTGGACGACACTGGCTTTCCAAATCTCTCCTTTGAAGTCTTCTTGCATCTGTTTTACTGTCTTGTTTGTGCGTGTCCTCTTGGGTACCAAACCACTGCTATTAGTCTTTCTTCCACTGTAAATGGACTGGTGTCTGTTATATTACCTGAAACAAGAAAAAAGAAACAATAAAAATAAAGTAAACAAACAACCAAAAAGAAACAATATATAATAATCAGATCTTGAATAGGCAGAAAACGCAACATCCTGGGATTTATTGAACACCCAATATATTCTCAGATTTTTTTTTTCCACATTGTAAACATAGATTGGCTTGAATGTATTTTGATTTGAAAATTACCACTAGTATTTTTCACCTGCAACAGCTGCATTTTCCATGTATGCATCAGACAAAGTGGGTGTATTTTCTCATTTTGTTCTGAAGTGCTCTGTTGTCTCTAAAACTGAACTTCAGAGGAAGGGAGGAGAATGCCTTGAAGTTTTGCTTCAGATTCATTTTCTTCCAATCCTTCTGAAGTTATGCAGTAGATGAGTAGTGTGTGTGTGTGTACACTTAGTGATCACCTACCTAATACCATGTTGTGTCACTGCTTTTACATGGATAACACCACTTCACCTAAGCATAGACTCCTTTAGATGCCTAAAGATGTGTAGGATCTGCAGCCATGCTGCCTGCAGATCTGACACTGTGGAAAGCCTGCAAGGCTTTCCAGTGTCAGCATAGATGACGGTTGCATGCCCATATGCCTCACTTTCTTTTTCAAAAACATCCACAGACGTTCAATTGAATTGAGGTCAGGTGAATTTGGAGGGCAATCAAGATGGGTGATGTCTTCATTGTGTTCCTTGAACCACTGATGCACTGCATGTGCACAAGTTGTTCAACGACATGCTGCATTATCATCTTGGAAATTCCCGTTTCTGTCTGGGGGAAAAAATCAACATGGCAGGGCATGTTGATTTTTTTCAGCCACTCCATTGACGATGAGGAGAGGTGTCTCTTTTGTCTTCTGCTGTGGAATCCCATGCGTCTGAGTGGGCAGCACATCATTTGGGAATTGTTCTTGCATTTCCCATATTTTATTGCAATGTCAGCTGTCTCATTGTGACCTGCCATTGAACCCATACAATGTGTTGCACCCTTTTCTCACCACAAACATCCACTTTGCATAATTCTTTACAATAGCTCTGTCGGTGGGGGTGGTTTGACTCATTCGTCATCATTCTTTGTATGCCTTAACCATAGTGAGTCGTGAGTAACCGACAAGACATGCCATTTCCAATATGGAAGACCCCAACACAAGAGCTCCACAATCATGACCTTTTGAAACTTTGTGATCGTATAAAGCTGTTGCATATATATACTTACGGCATTTCTCTTTTTTATATATTGTTACAAGTACTGTTTTGGACAACGATATGAATTGCATGAAAAGGGAAATAAAGCTTAAAGTGGAAATTACACAGACATTTCACTCCTTGGTGTACCAGGTAAAACATATGCAGTTGTTTTGAGAAAAGGTTTAAGAGTAGTGTTGTGACATTGGGAAAGAATGGTAAAGTTTTAGGCCAAAAAAAAGATGGCAGGATCAAAAGTTTACACGAGAACAAAATATAGAAGCAGAAAATAAAAAAGATTGAGAGAAAAAAAAAAAGAGAGAGAAGAAAATAAGAAAAATTACCTAGAAAGCTGCTCTTTAAAATTTTAGAAAAATATGGCAGCAAGGATAATCTTTTAAGGGGAATGAAAGTTTTTAGAACTTTCATTCCCCTTAAATTTTGGGAAACCTACCATTGACAGCTTGAGAAGACCAGATATTGACTTTGACCTCAAGGATTATGTTTCATCTTATCCAAAAACTGCTTCATAGTATTTCAGGATAGTGGATTTTATTTATTCACCAACCAGTTTTATGCACTTTTTTTTTTTTTTTTGCCTCCTTTTTCTTGTTGTTACTTCAGTTTCAGTATTATAGAAAGTAGAAAGCATAAGCAAAATTCTTTTGTCTTTCATGATAATACTCCAACTTTGCTTTTTGAAAAACAGTGATCCTGTTTTTAGGGTTTTTTTTTTTTTTTTTTTGTTAGATGACTGCTTGCTAAGTGTATCTTGAAGTTCTAGTTGAACACTAGTTCAACTATATGGATGCTATAGACAAAGCCATTACTCTGCTAATTATTTCTAATGGCCATATGGTGCAAGGAAGCCTAAGGCTTATGCTGCACCAGCTGAAAAAAAGAGTAATATAATAATAAAAAAAATTAAGTAAAATAAATAACAAAAGAAAAGGATATAGACAACCTATGCATTCCCTCCTCCTGTAGGTAACTATTCAGCTGACCTTTGAATTTCCCCAAATTGTCAGCCTCTACCACCCATGTAGGTAACTTATTTCAGTAATTTATAACTCGCTGGCTAAAATAAAACTTCCTGTAATCCAGTCTAAACATCTCCCCCCATAACTTGAATTTATGGCCTCTAGTTCTAGAATCATTTATAACCGTGAAAATTTCATCTTCATTCATTTTACTTTTGCCTCTCAGAGCCTTAAACACCTCAATCAAGTCTCGTCTAAGGTGCCTAGTTTCCAAACTGTGCAACCCACATATTCAAAGTATTATGGATGGACATCCTTTTGCCGATCTTACCAGGTGAGTTACCCCGTCTTTGGACCCTTTCAAGAAGCTCAATATCTTTCTTTAGGTGCTGTCTTCATACTTGAACATAGTATTCCAAGTGTGATCTAACAGTAGCCTTATATAATGGGATTATGGCTTCCTTATGTCTTCTAGCAAATGTTTGATAAATCATCGATAGGACACCATGGGCCTTCCTTGCAACCTGTCTACAATGCTCAGAGAACTTCATGTGTGACTGTATCATACTCCCAAGTTCCTTTCTTCCACTACTGACTTTAGTTCAACTCCACCAAGTGTATAAGTTATGTTGAGGTTACTGTTCCTCAGGTGTTGCTGGATTAAAGCAAAGCTGCCACTTTTGTGACCATTCTTGAATATCTAGGTCACTCTGAAGAAGCTCTGCTTGGCAGTGATCATTAACTATTCTACCAATCTTTACATTATCTGCAAATTTAGACATCATGCCCTCTGTCCCCTCATCAATGTCATTTAAGATTTTGGATCACCTGTTCTTTATTACATCTGATATCCAGTATAATGCCCTTATGATTGCTATGCGAGCCTTCAGAACATCTCCAGTCCACAGCCTGTATATCTGATAAATGAACCCCCACTGCAGCTCGGAAGAAAAACCTTATTGTTTGGCAAAAATTAAAAGGATTCCATGTTACCCCAGCAGGAAATGCATGTTTGAGCCTCAGTATGCCATGCTATATCACGATTAACCTAATGAAAACTTCCCTGTGCAGGTTATCAATTGCAAGAGCTCATGCTCAGTTGGGATATCAACCTCCAGCATATCTTTGAAGATGTTGCTACTCCTGAGCTTTCATGGACTCTTTTCAATCTCTTTGGCACAATTTCTTTCTGAGATGGGGGAAAGGCACCATGCCAAATAACAACTTTCAGCAGCTATGTGAAGCACACACACCTTGGAAAACTCAGAGAAACTACTTGTTTATACTGATGGCTCCAAAACAGATGAAGCTGTTGGTGCTGCGAAAATTTCTTCCACCTTCTCAGTAGCCATGTCTCTTCCTACTGAATGCAGGACCTGGTCTTGGCGCATTATAGCCTTAGTAGCTAATACGCCAATAAAATCCAAACCAACCAAACAACCAACTGAATGCAGTGCCTATACTGCAGAATACCACAATAAAACTGGTTCTCAATAACACAAGCAGTCACCTTTTCAAGAAAGTTCTGATATATACAGATTCCTTAAATGCAGTCATTGCCATTCAGTCTATTTTTTCTCCCTCTGAGCCTATTTTGAAACATTGATCTAGATCAGGGGTGGCCAACAAGTCAATCACGGCTTTAATTTGGGTCGATCACGACAAATTTTAAATATATATAAAAAAAGATCCCCAGGGGCTGACATTTGGTGAGTATGTGCTTGGCACACCCAGTGTCCTGAGCTGGATATCATAATTTTTCTCTTTCTTGGTGATTCCCTTCTACTTCTGACTCTCTCTTTCTCTCTCAGGCAGGTAAATTTACGCAGTTACGTTGTGGAGAGCATAGTGTATGTGTCGAATTGTTATTTAGCTTACTGGACAGTAAGCTAAATTAATAACTGGACAGTACTTATACATTAATTTGATTTGAAATGAATACTAGGAAAAAGAATAAAACGTATAATTTTCATCAAGAGTGAGAACTAGAATACTTTTTTGTAATGATAAAAGAAACGTTGTTTGATTTGCAATGCATCCGTGGCTATACCAAAAAAAGGAAATTTAGAAAGGCACTTCAACGCACTTCATTGAAATACCAATCAGATTTTCCGCAAAATTTCTTCATGACACCTAATTTACAATCTAAAGCAGTAACTGTAGCATTTAAAGTGAGTCATTTTCTTGCAAAACAAATGCAAACTATTTTTTGATGATCAGTTCATCAAAGACGCATTTTTTAGAAATAACAGATTCTCTTTTTGAAAATTTTAAGAACAAAAATGAAATTAAAAGTGCTCTTCAAGATCTGCAATTATCTTGAAATACTGTGATGTGACGCACCGAAAAAATGAGTAAAAATGTGAGTGAACAACTGCATTAGCAATATCAGTACTGCGTGCTGATATTGCTAATTGTGTGTCCTTTTCTTTACAACTGGATGAATCTACAGATGTCAGTGATACAGCTCAATTCCTCATTTTCATTCATATGGTTTTGATGATTCTGCCACTAGAGAAGAACTGCTGAGTATAGTTTCATTAAAATAAATAACTAGAGGTCTTGATATGTTTAACGCATTCAAAAATTTTATTGAAAAAATTAAATTACCACTATTTAAGCTCGTATCATTAATAACAGATGGAGCTAAAGCAAGATGGAGCTGACGAGGCATCTTAACGGATTCATCGCATTGTGCCAAAAGGATGATGAATTCCCAGATATATTGAGTTACCACTGTATCATCCACCAACAAGTGTTAGCCAGCAAAAGATTAAATACTAAAAGGGTTATGGACAGTGCTTTCAAAATCGTGAATTCCATCAGAGGACAATCTCTTCAAAGGAGACTTTTCAAAATGCAACTCGATTAAAATGAACCAGATCTGATATTACACACAGATATGAGCTGTCTGAGTCGGAGTAAGTCTCTACAGAGATTTCGAAATTTGCTGAATGAAATTAAAAAAAATTGTTGATCAAACTTTATTGGGGAGATGATTATCAGCAGCTACAAGATACGGAGCAGTTGTGTAATCTGGCTTTTTTTTTTTTTGGCAGATTTTACCAGTAAATTAAGTGATCTTAATTTGGAATTAAGAGGAAAAAATAAAAATGTGGGTGACATGATTAGTAGTATTTCTGCATATAAATATCAATTTTTGACAATGGCTAAGGATCCAAAAGAGAAAAAATTCGATCATTTTACAAATATGCAAGATCATTTGCAAAAATATCCTGTTTTTGAATTTAATAGTGAGAAATATGTTTCTGAAATTGAGAATGTTGTGAACGATTTTGAAACCAGATTCAGTGATTTTAAAACAATTGGAGACATTATTCAATATAATTCTTATCCATTTAATGTCGACTTAGATACAAAACAAATTGCAGAAAAATTCGCTGAGATTTTCACATGGAGAAAATATTACTTGAAAATGAAATTATTACAATCTGAAATGATATCTTCCCAAAAGCCAGATCATCAGAAAAGATTTTTGGAAATACGTTTGCCGAGAAAAGTACCCAAATGTAAAAAAATGCAGTGAACTTTTAAATTCCTGTTTTAGTTCCACATATCAGTATGAATAGTATTTGCATTTGAAACAAACAAAGATGAAGAATCACTGTTCTTTTGCGGACTTAAATACAGAAGATTCCTTACTCTCAAGCATTTAGGGCATAAGCCTCAAGCTATGAAGGAGTCTAGACTATGTATAAATATAGTGCAAATGCATCAGAAATACATAGCTATATCTGAATAAATCAGAATATTGGTAAGACGGCATCGTTTTAAGTTATATCTCATATTGTGAATACCTTCACAAAGAGTTGCCATGACATTGCACTACTTCGAATAAGCAACGCTTCACCTAAGGAGAAGACTAATGTTACTTATTCTCAAATGGATACCACCACCCAGATGGCACCGTTTCAGAGCTATTTGGCCCTTCTTCGGTGGGTGGGTAGGTACCCGAGTGATGCAACGATGGCAAAACAGTTATGAAGTATAACTCCACAATATGAGAGATGCCTGATGGTGTATCATGTATTTAGACTCGAGCATTTAGGGCATAAGCCTCAAGCTATGAAGGAGTCTAGACTATGTATAAATATAGTGCAAATGCATCAGAAATACATAGCTATATCTGAATAAATCAGAATATTGGTAAGACGGCATCGTTTTAAGTTATATCTCATATTGTGAATACCTTCACAACGAGTTGCCATGACATTGCACTACTTCGAATAAGCAACGCTTCACCTAAGGAGAAGACTAATGTTACTTATTCTCAAATGGATACCACCACCTAGACGGCACCGTTTCAGAGCTATTTGGCCCTTCTTCGGTGGGTGGGTAGGTACCTGTTGTGAAGGTATTCACAATATGAGATATAACTTAAAACGATGCCGTCTTACCAATATTCTGATTTATTCAGATATAGCTATGTATTTCTGATGCATTTGCACTATATTTATACATAGTCTAGACTCCTTCATAGCTTGAGGCTTATGCCCTAAATGCTCGAGTCTAAATACATGATACACCATCAGGCATCTCTCATATTGTGGAGTTATACTTCATAACTGTTTTGCCATCGTTGCATCACTCGGGTACCTACCCACCCACCGAAGAAGGGCCAAATAGCTCTGAAACGGTGCCATCTGGGTGGTGGTATCCATTTGAGAATAAGTAACATTAGTCTTCTCCTTAGGTGAAGCGTTGCTTATTCGAAGTAGTGCAATGTCATGGCAACTCGTTGTGAAGGTATTCACAATATGAGATATAACTTAAAACGATGCCGTCTTACCAATATTCTGATTTATTCAGATATAGCTATGTATTTCTGATGCATTTGCACTATATTTATACATAGAAGATTCCTTACTGTTGGCCTTATCAAGTATATCCCCGATTTTGAAAGCTTGGCAGATTACATGAAGACACAAACTTCACATAAATTAAAAATTTAAATACGTATGGATTTAAAATAAGAATTCTGAATTGTATTTAATTTTAAAATTTATAAACCAACATTTTTCAATATGTGTTGATTAACTTTTTTAACCATGTGCAATGAAATTCTTGAGATGGTAGATCGTGGCACATTTTGAAGAAAAAATGTAGATCACATCACAAATTAAGTTGGCTACCCCTGATCTAGATTATGTCACTATCCAACATGCAACCAGATGATCACCTTCTGCTGGATCCCTAGTCATATTGGCATCCCAGTAATGAATGTGTAGATTGTGCTTCTAAACATCTTGATAGTGGATCATTCTGTCATCAGTAAGTTTCCTACACTGACTACAAATCCATTATTAAAACAACATGTAAGAAATGATGGTCTCAGCTGTGTAAAATTCAAATTAATAATAAACTCCTGCAGTTAAAAAACAGAATGACAGCAGTGGGCATTTAGTTTCAGGAGAAGTAGGCAAAAAGAAGCGACTTATTTGTATTTGCTTATGGGGAGAGAGCCCTCCTCAGTGTTCTTTCTGCCAATCCCAGCTAACAGTCAAGCATATCCTCATTGAATGTCCTCAACAATTTAGTATTCAGAAATCCAGCCTCACCTCTTTATCCAACTTGCATGAACCCTTTGTCACACATTCTTGGCAATAATTCAAATATTGAAGAACTGTTTGACTACTTGAGATGCATAAATATATATAATAGTCTCTGAAAATCATAGCATAGGAGTTTTTAGTCATAACTAAATCAAAATCAACTCAAATGGCCCTTGTGCCAAAAACTCCCAATTACCACAACAGCACCTAAAAATAGCTATGGAGTTTTAAAAATTAAAAAGTATGCAGACACGTATCTACTTATTCTTATTTAAATACAGATATATACAGTTATACCCAGTTATTTATTAACAGATAAAGTACAAATAAAAGTAAAAGTACAAAACCAGTAGCTTTCGGAACGCGTGTCCCTTTATCAACTGATAAGTTAATATAAAATTTGAATACATTACAAGCAAATGTGGCAACGTTAATCATGCGTCATTGTTGTAGCACGGACGTGTGCTGCTTTACGCCAGTGATCATCCATCAATAAAACGGTTGTTTCTAGGATGGGATGTAGAAACAACCATCCATCCTAGAAACAACCGTTTTATTGATGGATGATCACTGGCGTAAAGCAGCACACGTCCGTGCTACAACAATGACGCATGATTAACGTGCCACATTTGCTTGTAATGTATTCAAATTTTATATTAACTTACCAGTTGATAAAGGGACACGCGTTCCGAAAGCTACTGGTTTTGTACTTTTACTTTTATTTGTACTTTATCTGTTAATAAATAACTGGGTATAACTGTATATATCTGTATTTGAACTATGGACCCCAGTACTCCAGGCCCATTCGTTACTATTCTTATTTAGTTAATTTTTTTGCCGTTCAAAACTCCATAATCATTTTTTAAAATGAAACAGCCGTAACTCTGTAACCATTACAAATTGGACAGTGGACGTGCATTTAACTCCCTCCCACTCACCCTAATTATTTTGGACTCTGGAATATATCCCAGGTTTTTTTTCACATACTTTAAAATCATGTTTGTGTGTATAACTTAAATAACTAAGGATAAACTGTAATTTTTCAGAAAGCACAATTGAAAATAAAATAAAAATATAAAGATGGTATATACATTACTCAGACTAGCATGTGCATAGTAGCAATGCTGTGTGCATGCTCTACAGTTAGAATGTAAAATATAAAATTATTAAGTAGAAAATAAAAGAATAGTCAGAAATATTATTGCAAATAATACAGTAATCTCCATTTATAATACATTCGAAGGGATTGGCCCCAAAGAGTGTTTTAAACAGGCCGAAGTGAAATTATAAATCCCCCCCCCCCCACTTCCAAAAGCTAGCTTGCTAAACAGCAATCTGGCTGGCAATCTGTAACAACTATACAAAATGAGTTGCTGACTCCCAAATTTTTTAGGTCCTTTGCAGTGGTAGATTTGGCCATATGGTAGTTTCTCCACTGTAAAGGGGAAAACAACCCTTAAGGACAAAATTTTTCATCAATATTTTGGTAGATGACATTGGTTTTTTTTTTTTTTTTTTTTTAGCCTTCTTTGCAGTGTTTATGAAGCAATGGCTTATATATGTAAGTTAAACCTGTGCACCTATGTACTATGCTTTTTTTTTTGGCAACTTCGGCTTTTTTTTTTCTTTGCTTAAAAAGAATAAAAAATTTTAAGAAATTATTATATTAAACTAAACACATCTTGAGTGTTGCTGTATAAATATAATAAATGTAGTATTGAAATACTACATTTATTAAATGTGTTGATGGTATCTCTACCTTGATGTGGTGGTGGGGCTTGGGCGCTCTAGTGATCTGGAGAGCTGTGTTGGTGGTAGCTTAGCTACTGGTAGGGCCTCCCAATCCGAACAGGTTGAAGGTGAAGAGACAGATGAAAAGAGATACCCTGGTCCTCCAGGTTGGGGGTTGGACGCAGGGCCGACAACTCTGCCCTATAAAAATCTAACTGTTACATATAACTTAACGAATGAAACCAAACAGCCTTTACGGAAACAGACCAGGCCTCGAAATAAGGACGTGAGTTTGGTATTGAGATTTGGAACTTGGAATGTGCATACCCTGTTGCAGGCTGGAGCTATGAACAGCATAGCAGAGGAAGTTGAAAAGTTTAAGATGGATATTGTTGCTCTCCAAGAAGTTAGATGGAAAGGTAAAGGTGTGATTAATAAGTCAAAATTTACAATGTATTACTCTGGAATTGATGACAGACAGGGAGAACAGGGTGTTGGATTTCTGATTTCTAAGAGAATGCATAGATCAGTACTTGCTTTCACACCAGTGTCTGGGAGAATTTGCAGCTTAGAATTAAAGAAAAATTCTGTAATGTGACCTTCATTAATGTGCACGCTTCAACTGAAGGTGCAGATGGATTTTATGATGAACTCCAGGCTGTGTGTGAAAGAATTCAAGACATGATGCTATTATAACTCGTTGACTTCAATGCTAAACTAGGCAAGGAAGAAGTTTCATGATTCTCTTAGGGGGAGACAGTCTCTATGAAGAAACAAACAATAATGGTCTTAGAGTAGCACAATTTGCTGCTGCCAACAACTTTAAGGTCATGAGTACCTGGTTTCGAAGAAGGAATATTCATAACGGTACATGGAAAATCCCTGGTACAAATCAGGCTAATCAGATTGATCTTGTACTGGTCTCTAAGAGGTGGGTTACTGCAATTGAAAATGTCCATTCTTTTTGGGGCACTAGCTCCGATTCTGATCATTTTCTGGTAGGAGCCAGACTGAAATATAAAGTAGCTCTTTTAGTAAGAGGAAAGGCTGAGAAAACTAAGCTGTGGAATGTAGAGAAATATGAAAGATAGACTTGTTGAAGTGAAGTACCAGGCAGAGTTGGCCCGAAGACTGCAGGAACAGGAAAACAGTGACAAGATTGAAGATGAATGAATGGACTTGCATAAAGGCTACAATTCTGGATGTAGCACATGTAACCTTGGGTGAGACCTCAAGGCTGAGAAATGAGGAATGGTATGATGACAAGTGTTGAGTAGCAGTAGAATTGAAGAGACAAGCCAGGGTGAAATGTTTACAACAGAACAGCAGAGCGAATAGTGAACACTACAAGGAAAAATGGATTGCCTCAGCTAGGATATATATAAAGAAAAAGAGAGAAGCTTTGAGAAGGAAAGTTGATGAAATGGTGGAACATTACAACAAGAAGGAAAGTAGAAACTCTCATAAGAAGATTAAAGAAAGTACACGGGAACTCTGATCAAAAGTTACTGCATGTAAGGATAGTGAAGGGAACTTGCTGACTGAGAGAAAGGAGGTTCTGAAATGGTATGGAAAGAGTATTTTGAGAGCATTTTGACATGAGGTAAGGCTGAAACAAAACAGCTATTGTACTATACAGTAGAACCATGCATTGAAGACCCTAGTTTTGAAAAGTTAAGTGCTTAAAGAACTTTAAAGCACCAGGAGCTGATGGAATAACTGCAGAGTTGGTCAAGAACGATGGAGTGACACTATGGAGAAGAATACATAATCTGATACTATTAATATTGTCTGAGGAAAAAATCCCCGGATGAATGGACACTTGGAATCGTACAGCCGATTCACAAGAAGGGTGATAATCTGCTTTGCTCTAACTATAGAGGCATTACATTGCTGAGTGTTACAAGGTTTTGTCAGGAGTTATTTATAACAGATTGGCAGCATATTCAGAGAAAATCATTGGATTTCAGATCCACATTGATAATGTATGGGTCTGAAACTGCTCAACTGACCAGATTTTCATCTTGAGGCAGATATTTGAGAATAATATACACTTATTTAGCCTATATTAGATTTCAAACAAGCTTTTGATTCACTCAATAGAGAGGAAATGATAAATGAACTCCTTCTCCTGGGCATACCTGCAAAGATTGTTAGGCTCATAAAAGCAACTCTGACTGGCTCTAAAGCAGTGGTGAGAATTGACAATGAGTTGACGACTCCCTTTGACATTAATGTGGTGTTAGACAGGGCAATGCACTCTCTACTGCGTTATTTAACTTGGTTTTAGAGTGGCTGTCAGAAAATTAGAAGTGACTGGACACATAGGCACAAAGACAGTGTAGGTCTGTGCATATGCTGATGACATCGCTATTATCAGTAGGACTAAAGGAGCACTGGAGGAAACAGTGGCCAGGCTGAATAATGAAGCACAAAGAAGAGGACTTAGGATAAATGAAGCAAAGACAAAATATATGGAAGTGTGGAGAATGGCAGATAACATGGAAAATTTAAGAACCAGCAGCTTCTCATTTGAGTATGTTCAAAATTTTGCCTATCTAGGTTTGCAGATAAACCAGTCCAACTCTATTACTAATGAAATTAAGTCTTGTATCCTGAGTGGAAACAGATGCTTCTGTGCACATGAGAAACTAATGAAGTCCAGAGTATTGAACAGACATTTAAAATTAAGAATATACAAAAGTCTTATTAGTACAGTTGTGAAGCTTGGACATTAACGAGTAAAGATGGGCAGTTGTTGAGAGTGTTTGAGCGTAGAATTTTGTGGAAAGTATTTGGGCCTGTACAAGATGTTGATGGATCCTGGAGGATCAGAATGAACCATGAACTTGATAGTCTTATTCAGGGTACAGACATCGTCAGATTTGTGAAGAGCCAGAGACTTGCCTGGTTGAGGCATGTTATGACAATGGATGACAGCAGAAAAACAGAGGATAATGAAATGGAAACCTACTGGTAGGAGGGCAAGAGGGAGACTGCAGAAAAGATGGATGGATGACTTAAAGATCATGAGAATAAGAAGTTGGAGAAGTTTGACTTCTGGGAGGGCTTACTGGTGGAAAATCGTTGAGTAGGCTAAGACCCACCCTGGGTTATAATGCCAGAAGAAGAAGTAGTATTGAAATAATAATACTAATGCTGTGTCATTAATGAAATTTATTGCTATCATGTTGAACACATACAAAAGCCACTAATTAAATGTACCAAGAAAAGATGACAAATAATATGTCATTTAAAAGAAGCTACTGAAAACATGTGAATGAATATTTCATTCCATTATTCATCTTCAGCAGTGATGGATAGCAGAGCTGGAACTAGGCAATCCTACGCCTGGGGCCAAATTGTGATAAGTACACCCCCATTATATGCAGGTAGTCAACTTTTCAGTAGCGTAACTAGGGTTGTCGATGCACGGGGCAACATATCTTCCTGACCTAACCTGATTGTGATAGTAATTCCTTCAGTTTGTGCCCGTGAAGCTTGGTCCCCGGGGGAAATTTCCCCTATGCACCACCCCCATTGCTATGCCTCTGCAATATTTATGAATTTATAAAAATTACTATTGAAACTGTCTACGATTTGCATATATTTATTAATAAAATAATTTAAATAATACAATGAATATAACAAAACAAAAATATCAAAGAAAGAGAAACTTTCTTTGATATTTTTTAAACAAATATTCCTTTATATCTACAGAGAATTTAATTCTCTATAAACTACAAAGAAAGTACGTATAACTATAAATAAATTAGAGAACCAAATTGTTTTATCTAGTATAAAATCATAGAAACAAAATATTGCAAAATATAGTACTTTTAAGATTATAACATAAACTAAAAATATGCAATGAAGGTGTATTATTTTAATTGAATTTTTCTCGCTTTGAAGGACCTTTCACAAGACTCTACTGTTACAGTCAAGGTAAGAAAAATTCGTAGCGCTATTTCTATATTTGGAGGTGCCTCCGTAGCCGGGTGGGCAGGAGCAGCAGTGCGTAGCACACGCTTCTTGATTAGACAGGGGTTCAAGCCCGTGACCACCAAATATGGAGGATGCAGAAAGGTCAGGGAATGACCACCGCATATCCCTGGAGCAATATGGCCTTAGTTGCTAATGCTCCTAAAAACCAAACAACAACAACAATTTCTATATTTGGATAATAGATTTTCTATTAGACAATACTCATGAATGAATTGGAGAAGTTGCAAAGGGGTTACAGATTTTAGATCCTGCAGAATTGATAAAACATGATTTTCAAATATCTGTTTAATATCTGATGTATTTAAATCTTTGCTGTATTTTAATGCAAGGTTGGAAGCAACCTTCTGCAAGTCAGAGTTCTTAAGTCATCCAAAACATTTAATTTTAATACAAAATTGTTGTTCGGCAGATAAATTGAAGTTGTCTGAAGATTCGTAAAGTGTCATTCTTTTTTTCCTTTCTTCTTCTTTCATCTGGAAATGTAACTGGTATATCCATTTTTTCTGATGTGGTAGCAGCATATTGAAATTCACTTTCTCGTATTTCTTGAGATTTTTTTATCAATCCGCTTATTAATTGGGAAGAGTTGTTTATGCAAAGCTTTGTAGCTTGTATTGCTTTATTTATAGTCAATATTATGAAGAATTTTATTCCACATAGCCAGTGTTCATAAAAATGGATAGTCCATTTGTAAAAGCAGACAGAACAGTACTGATAGTTCTGCATTTGCAGACGTATCTTCAATAATAATTAAGACTTCATGAATTTTTGTTATTTTTAAGGACAAAGGTTTTATAGCTCGTTCCTTGGATGACCATCTTGTGTCTGTATGTCCTTTAAGTAAAATCTCCAAAGTATTCATTAAAATTTCCCAGAAAAAAAAGATATTCTTTGAACAATGCCAAAAAAACTTATCCCAGATGTTACTGACCCTGCATGTACACCAGCTAAATTAAGACTGTGCTGAACATGGTACAAACGTGGAAACTTTATTTTTTTAAAATTATTGCCTATATGCCTTATATTTCCCCACCATATTGGCCCCATTATCGTATTCCTGCCCGCTTACGTTTTTAATGTCAAGCCCATACCTTTGGTAAGAATTTCTGTCGCCAATCCAATGGCAGCCTTTTCTTTACTCTATAAAATCAATGAAACTCTCTTCTATTGATATTCCGTCAATAATTTGCACATATCTAATTATTTGGGGCATTTTTTTCACGCTGTGATAAATTGGGTGTGCAATCAATTAACAGGGAGAAGTGCAGCACCTAGCCTTTTTTTTTCATTTCCCATTAATCATATAAATTAGTCTTGAATTTTATGTGCTAAATAATTCACAGTTCCTTTATATGATTTGAAATTTGTTGTGCTAGTTCTTCATTATAATGACTTATAAGTTCAATGATATTCCAGCTTTTGGATTCCCAACTATCTCATTTGAACCTCTTAATACAAGACTATTTTTTTCACAAAATAATATTGTGCCCAGAATAATTTTTAAAATTCGCCATTTTTTTCTTTGTTAAAATTGGTTTTTGTAGAGCATCATCAATAAGTTCAGAATTTTTTAGACTTTTCCATTGATTTCCATTTTAGAAAGCGTTCATGGTATTTTAACGAATTTTCATGATTTGGAATATGTACATCTATATAAAAAAATTTCTTCCAAGTACTTCCAAACCTCTCAGGACCAAGATATCGACGAGGATTTTCCAACTTTCTGAAAGTGATAAAGCCTGAGAAATCTATAGGTAAAAAGAAATCCAAAGAAGAAAAAATTAATCGAGAAACGTCATGGTGAACTGAAGACAACAAATGAAGAGCAAGATAAACACCGACAAGGACAAAATTGAGTATACTGAGTTATGCAAAGCCATTAGAAAGAGACTCAGAGAGGATACAAGAAGATTTAACACACGAAAAGTAGAACAAGCATTAAGGGAAAACAAAGGACTTAAATCAGCAGTTGAGCAGTAATACAGAAAGAGAAATGATACTTAATCAGAAGAATAGTGGTATGCTTATAAATAGCAGAGAAGGCATAATTCAAACAGCATAAGTATGCTGTAATTCCAATGCCGAAAATTTCAAAGCCTAACCGTGTGGAGCACTATAGGCCAATATCTACTGCATCTACCCTGTTAAAAGTACTGGAGAAAGCTCTATTGCCAAAATTGTTGAATCGGATACTGGCTGGGCAGCCTCAACAAATTTATTATTCAATAACCGCAAGATCTACTATTACTAACCTCACAGTTCAAGCCCTAATACTAAATGCTTTTCAAGCCAGAAAGGAAATTGCAATAATTTATTCCGATATAAAAGCAGCCTTCGATAGTCTGGATGTACATGCCTTACTTCATCTGCTCCAACATGCCTTCCAAATAAAAGGAAATTTGCTGAAGTTCCTACAGGCCCTACTTACTTGTCGGTCCATTTTTTACCACACAGATAGTCAGATCCTCCAACACCAACTCCATGCAGGAGTTCCACAGGGTGGAGTCTTATCTGGACTCCTCTTTACTGCTATTATGATCCCGTTCTGCAAAGGTAGGGATGATGTATGCATCTATGCAGACGATATTAAGATCCTAACACCCATCCAACCGTCCATGACCAATAGGGCATTGTGTGACCAGATTAATTATAAGCTTCTGAACTTATTCGTGTACTTAGACAAATTTGGCTTGGCCCTAAATCCATAGAAGACTGTAATCATGGTGTACTTGCTCAAAAAATCGCCAACACTCGTACACCCGAAACTTAAAGGCAAACCTGTCCCAGTTGTTGAGACGCATAGAGATCTGGGAGTAACTTTTGATACTAAACTTACATTCAAGTCTCATATTGACCTGATTGTAAAGAAAATGAACTACTTACGTTGGGCAACAAAACAGCACCTCTTGCATGTGAAACAGACTACAACTGCACAATATTTAAGAACCACAGTGTATTCGGCCATTTTGTATGGCGCAGAATTGTGGGCGTCAGCCACCCCTACCCACATTAGGAGAATATATGCGAGTGAATTCTGGCTGCTGAAGTGGGCAAACCATAAGCACCATCTCACTCAACAGTTAAGAACCACGCAGCTCTCTGAGCAGCTTAAACTGCAGCATTTACCAGACATCATTGCCTGGAAACGATTAATAACTACAATTAAAATGATGACTGGCATGATATCATCACCATGCTTCTGGCAGCTTTGTGAGTGGCACATCCTGCCATCTGCATTAAGAGGTACAAAATCCTTGAGAATGAAGACCAACAGACTGAAGAAGGCCGACAGGTTTATACCTGCCAGTGCATTAGAATCAATTCAGTTCCTAACACATATCAGAATTAATCTACTAAGGCTCATAGAAGATTCGAAATATAGGAAACAAACTGCAGTGTGGTTCGCTGAGGCTACTGTTGCCTAGTAGTTGTGTGAATTTCTGTCAAGAACTGTCTGTACACAATTGAATAATATATATTTCGCACAGGTTGATTCAGTGGATGTGATGTTAAGATGAAATTGTATTACAATTGCCAGGACTTGACACAAATGCAGTGATGAGTAATGAAGTTTATATTTCATCTGTTTGTGTATATGTACACCTATATTTTCATTTTGGTAGGACAAATAAAGATTTATTTATTTAACTCGGTACGCATTGTTCCCATTTCTGGCCTTTAGGCAATTAGTGCTGCTGCACAAATTAAGAGATCTAAAGGGATTACCATTCTACAACTTAGTGGTACCTTGTAAAACCTATCCGACCACCTGTCCCACATACGAAGAAGCCGCGCTGGTCTGCAGTGAGCAGATCAAGGTGTATTCCCAATGGGCCCTGGTCCACCTTCTACTGCAGTGGTGTCTAATCTTTTCCCGTACAGGGCCATATTAAAAAAAATTCAAAGTTAGATTTCTTTAGTGTGTTACATTTTCCATATCTTGTTGCATGTAAAAGTAAAATTGAAAATATTCTAAAACTTTTATTATTAAGTACAATACACAATCACATTTACTGAACAAAACATTTAATGAGAAAATTTTTTTGATAATTAACAAAATTAAAATGCTGTTTTAGTTCACTTTCCTCGCGGGCTGTAGGTTGGACACCTTTGTGGATCAACTGTAAGCACCCCGTTCGAGAATTTGGAGAGTGATTTTCTTTTACCCCGACAAATAATCATCTGTTGATCGCAGAAGTGTGTTATCCACATTTTCCCTATCTCTGTAACACAGTAGCTGAATATCTGAATGACACTGACATTTTAGACAGTAAAAAAAAAAAAAAAAAAAAAAAATCAATTTTTTTCTAGTGACAATACCGATGACGAGAGAAGGAAAACGAGGACAACGAAGGTATTAAACCTTCTAAGCATGAATTGTTGGCATTTGGCGAAAATGAAGTTAGAAAATTGTCAATTAGGTTGCAATTGAAAATTGAAAAGATGATTTCAGAAGAATTGGAGCATTTGATGAACACTCTGAGTACGATACAAATTTCATTGAGTGAATGTGAACGAGGATTTTCACAAATGAATCTGAATGCCAGCCCAACCAGAGCTTCGTTGATGACAAAAACAGTTTCTTCACTGCTGTTTCTTAAAAACAGTTTCTTCTCTTCTTGAACTATTGTTTCTTAAAAACAGTAGTGAATAAACTTTTTGTCGTCAATGAAGCTCTGGTGGGCTGGCGATCAGATTTATTTGTGAAAATCTTCTTTTGCATTCACTTGATGAAATTGCCGCTGACCCGCTTCGATTCAGCAAAATATGTCAATTCGTGGCTGCTTCGGAATCGTCATTCAGCAACCGACACAAAGAGGAAGAAAAGAAGTCGGCATAGGGTGTCCGATGAGAACTTAATGAAAATTTGGAATATTTTACAAAAACTTTATTATGAAATTATTTTTACGTATGTTATTTTTTACCAGATTGTAGTTATAGCGTAGCTTAATTATCATTTGTTACATCACAGCACATAAGGATTCCTTAATATATCATCAGTCAATTATTTTTTACTTATTTTACTCACATTTTTCTTAATTTTATATACTTGAATAATAAATTTACGCTTAATAAACTGTGTTAATATACTTGGCCTGACGTAGCCAAGTGGTCAGTAGCGAGGGTGCATAGCATGTGTTCCTTGAATGGACCAGGGTTCAAGCCCGTGATTACTAAATACGATAAATATTTGTATTGAAGATTTGGTTGTCGTGCCGGAGTATAAACAGAATTTAATTTTAATTTAATAATTTGTTGTTCATATTCTAAAAACATTGTTACTAAAGTAACAATATCAGGAAAAAAAAGTTTTGGAGTACTTTCATATCCTTTTAATTTTCAATTTTTCCTGATAGCAAAGAATGAGTACCGGCACCTATTTTTTTACAAAAAAAGCACTGTGCTTTACTATTATATTTATGTTATAAATAGATTTGTGTATATAATGAAATTGAAATATATAAATTAAGAATACAGTTAACAGAATGGCCAAGCCAAGTAAACTTATTCAAGTTTATTTTTCAGTCTAATTTGTATGTGCTGCATATGTGTATAGTTAATGTTTATTTATTTATTAATGTATATTTCAGAGTGTAGCATTCCAAGAATGGTTGTTAAACAAGTGGATGAGTTTGGTAGACTTTATGGGCTGTTATATATACAATATGAAGGGCAAAATATCAGCCTTAATGCTGAACTTTTGAAGAAAAATTATGCAATATATTCTGAAGAAAAGGAAACTAATAGAGGTAATTTGTTGGTATTTACATATTGTAAGATGCCCATTGATCAGAATGGAAAAATATATCTCATTAATTCTTATACCACTAAAATTAAAGTTCATTTATTTGTAGTTACTTTCTTTAGATTCAGACTTTCAACTGCATTTTTTGCAGTTTTGTCAAAATGTGGTTGGGGGTGGGGAATTTTAGGGATATTTCATTTGTTTATTTTCTAATTCATGTCTTATTCTGATATGAGGTATGCAGAATTAGAACCTGATATGTATTTAATATGTGTAGAGAGGATAGACATGAGTCTGTCTATCCTCTCTACACATGTCCTCTCTGAAAAGGGTGTATCCCTTTGGGATGGCCATGAGTCTGGTTAGCATTCTTGGCCACAAATAAGGAGTTTTGCGATTCAAACCTATATATTGCCACAAAAATTGCATGGCTCATTGTTCGAATTGGAAAAAAAAAATCCCCGGTTGCTTTTAATTCTGTAGGCATATGGTCGCAATGAATATGAAAGCCCTTCTAGTGCCTCATTCATCATAAGAATAAACAGGAATTTATTTATTAGCATTGCCTGAAACACCTATTCATCCATAAGGATCAAGGCTCATGATATCTTTAATACTTTCAGTAGAAATGTGGGAGAAAATATAAAGATGTAAAATTCAACATACATAGGGGCTGGTTTAAGAACTTTATTGTGAAGAGAAAATGTAAAGCTGTAAGTGTTGTTGTTGAGGTAACCAAAGATTTTTCCATCACAGTTGAAAGTTGTAATAGAGAATGAAAATTATAGTTCTCAAATGTTCAACATTGATGAAATGGGGATCTAGCAAAAGCACATTCCACAGAGAACATCTTCAAAAATGAGACTGCTGCATGAAGGTTCAAAACATTAATGGATAGATTGACACTTTCATTGTGAGAAAATGCATTTGGTGATTGTAAGCTTAAACCTTGGTTGCATATTGCTCACTCTGAATGATATGTCAAGCCATGTTTTCCAGTGATTTGGAGAGCTTTCAGAAAAGCATAATTTGATCTGATTTTTTTTTTATTAGTGGTTCTCATTCTCCAAGTTAAATGTTACATGAAATGCAACATGGATGTAGATAACAAGGCACTGCATTATTCTTGATAGTTAATGCCCATCCACAGTACCTGTACCTGAATGCAGTTGTGTTTCTACATACGAACACAATCAGTTTACTCCAGTCAATGGATCAAGGTGCAGTTTATATTTCATAGCATACTTTCTGAGGCATATATTAAATATCAATGCTATAGATAATTAGAAAGGCCTAATCTTGCTGAATTCTGGAAGTTCAATAGCAGTGCTACTTTATAGAAGTAGGTTTTCTATAAGAATTTAAATAGAGTCTGGAAGAAAAAGCTTATTTTTCATTAATGTTAGATTTCAAAAGTTTTGCTCTTCCTTCTGCAGTAATAATTAAAATCTTAGAAAAGGCCATCAAAATAAGTAAGAAGGTATTTTGATGACTTGAAGATTCCTTGGTTCTTTCTCAATAAAGCTCTCCATTGAAGACCTCATTAAGTATTAATAGTAAGAAACAAAAATTATGCTATATTGTTAAGTACCTTTTTATTACTATTGATGATTTTGGAAATAATTACACATTCTTATCTTCAAAAATAATGAGAATATTCAAGTCTCAACCTGTCTATATTGTTAAAGAAATCAGATTAATATCACAACTATTAGAGATATTCATAGCACAGAATGCCAAGAATTCACTATAAACAAATTAAAATTTTTAGCGTCATGCAAAAATTGCTATTAGAGGAGGGAAGTAGGAAAATTAGCATTAGTAGAGGCATACGATGCAAAAAAGCAAGCTTATGCAGCATCAGCAAAAAAAAAAAAAAAACTCTCCCATTTCACCCCTCCATTCTTTCCAAATGCCTGTCCAGCTCAGCCTTAAATTTTTTTAGGCTATAAACTTCCACAACAATTGATGGAAGTCTGTTCCAGCAATCAACTATCTGCTGGCTAAAGGTAAATTTCTGCACATCTATTCTACAACTGACTTTCCTCAATTTGAATCTATGCCACCTCAGGTTCTTAATCTGATAAAAGAGGAAGAATCCCATCAGCCTTCAGCTGGCTCAACCCATTCAAGGCCTTATACACCTCAGTCAGATCGCCTCACATGTGCCTACTCTTCAGGTGCTGCAATTTGCAGAACTTAAGCTTTTCTTGATAAGAGCACCCCTTTCTCCCCTCAAATTTTGTTGCCCTTCTTTGTACACATTCTAGCAACTCTACATCCTTCCTAAAATGAGGCCTTTAGACCTGTACCCAGTACTCAAGGTGTGCCCTGACCATTACCTTGTACAACAGGATAATCACCTCCCTGCTAGCAAAAATTCCTGTATATCATTGGCAGGACTCCATGACCTGCCCTGGCAGCCCATCTACACTGCTCAGCAAACTTCATATCTGACTACACAATTACCCCCCCCCCCCCATGTTTTTTTCACTTTCCACTTCTCTGAGTGCAGTTACCACACAGTTGGTATGGTTCTCTTGGGTTATTGCCACCCATATGCAGTACATTGCATTTGTTAATGTTAAACTTCAGTTGCCACTTCTCAGCCCATTTGCCCAACTTATCTAGATCCAGTTGGAGTAGCATACTGTCTTTACTGTTGTTAACAACCCTGCCAACCGTTGTATCATCTGCAAACTTGGGTATTAAGCCTGATATAACTTCATCAATATCATTGATGAATACACAAAACAGCAATGGGCTTAGCATCGAACCCTGGGGTACTCCACAACATTAATCCATGAAGAGCAGTGTCCATTGATTACCACTCTGTCGTCTCCTACTCAACCATCCCGTTACTATTGTAGAAACTTACCCTTAATGCCATACCGCTCCAATTTGTACAGCGGTATTCCATGTTTTTTTTTTTTTTTTTTAATGGAAACCCCAAACACGAAAGGTATCAAAACCTATATTACTTAGTACCGTGCATGGGTTGAAAGAGAAGTATGGAGGGAATGCTGGAAACTTTGCTCTAGAGACTAAACATGGATTTCACCACTTCAAGCCTCCAATAAGCAAAGTGGTGGTATTACACCGGTTGATGAGAGTCGTCTACCATCTATCGATGTGCAACAGTATCAAAAGCTTTCCTAAAATCCAAGTATATGATATCAAAATTATTTTTTGCATCCAGTTCCTTTGTGACCACATCATAGTATCCAATCAATTGGTCAAACAAGACCTCCCTTTAACAAACCCAGGCTGTGTGTTAACTATTACTGCAGTCTTGTCTAGATGATCCTGCCATGCTTCTTTAACCAGTGATATTTGTAGCTATTTGTATCACCTTTTGAACCCCCTTTATAAATTGGTGATACATTTTGTACACCTCCAGTCTATGGAGACCTCCCCCTGAGTCCAAGGAAACTCTCATAATTATGGCTAAGGGTTTGCTTACTTCCTTTGCTCCCTCCTTTAATATAACTGGATTGATTCCGTTCACCCCAGGTGCCTTCCTTATGTTTAACTTCAACAATTTCTTCTCCACTTTGCTTCTCAGTTATTACAAAATCAATTAGCTCCCTGTTAGAGTTTGATAAACTTCTGGCATTCCCCTCCTTGAATAACTCCTCATGTGCGAATGTAGATGCAAAATACTCATTCAGTTTATCAGCTGCCTGAGCATAATCATCGGTAGTCAACCCATCTATGTTAAGTGGTCCCATCTCATTCATCCCTTTTCTTCTAGAGCTAAAAGAAATCTTTGCTGTTTATTTTTGCATCTTTTGCCAAAGATTTCTCATTTTCTGCCTTCGCCCTGCCTAACCTCCTTTGTGACTTTATTACATACTAGATTATATCTGCCGTAGGCCCCTTTGTCACCTGATAATTTATATGATCTCATACATTTTTCTTCTCTGCCACAAGCCTCATTAATTCATCTGACATCCATTTAGGCCTAAACCTGAACAGTATTTCTTAGTTGGAATGAAAAGCCTAGTAGCCTCCAAAATTAAGTCCCTGAAGGCTTCCCCATTTAGAATTCAACATTGGTAACATCATCATCAGTTGATCCCACTGTACAGAATTTAAAATCTGTCTGAGACCCCTGTAGTCACCTTTACGAAAGCAAAAGCCCTTCCCTTCCCTTTAGTTTTGATGATAGTTACATCTTTAAGAAATTCCCACATCAGTACATTGTGATCACTGTCACCCAGTGGTTCCTTTATCTTCAAATTCTTATTGCATGAATAATCATTGCTGATTATCGGATCACGAGTATTACTTCCTCTGGTTGACTCTTGAACATGTTGCTGTAGAAAACAGTCATCCAATAAATCCACAAAAGCCTTTCTAGTGTGTGAGTGACCAACACACAAATTCCAATCAATATCTGGAAAGTTAAAATCCTCCATTATAAGACATTCTGATTTACTATCCCACTCTATTTCTCTACACAGTTGCTCATTATACTCATCAGATTTATTAGGCCTATAACACACACACACACACCTACTCATTTTCCCTTTTCCAGTGCTTATGTCACACCAAACTAACTCAACATTGCATTGTCCACCAATGTCAGTTGGATGCACTTCCTTAGATTTTATGTGTTTCTTAACTAACAGCCTAACCCCTCCTCCCTTCCTGTCCTCCTTTCTGTACACACTATACTCCCCAAATTCCAATTCTGCACTGCTTATATCTGTGTGACACCGTGTCTCTGATATACCTACAAAATCCGCCTTTGACCAGCCCTTCAAACTCATAAAATTTATTAACTATACTCCTAGCATTGGTGTACATGCAAGTATACTTGCTTCTGTTTCTACTCTTAGTTACCAAACACAGCCCGTGTATTTACTTGATCCACTATGACTCCCAGCAATCCTGGAAATCTCCAGCACCTTGCTTTCCATTCTATTAGAATGTTTCTCATTCTAATAGAAGCAGTGCACGAATCACTTTTGCCTCTGCCTGTGGCCACTGTTAATCTTTTAATCTGTGTATCCCCCCACCCCCAAGCTAGCAGTTTTCCGACCTACCTAACACCGCGTCGATAGCATCAGCAAATATTGCAGTTCTGTTCAGTCTTACCAAGACTCCAGGTGGTACTTGTAAATAAATTTTGTAAAAATTATTGCTCTGCAAGGAATCCCAAGTAATGAGGACTTGTGAAGCACAATTGAGAAATACTGCTCTAGGTTGCCTGGGCCAGAAGAGTTTACAAATTTATTATGTCTGATGCATATTGAATTATTAATAGCTTCTGGATTTTCGACACCACAGTTCAGAATGGGCTGTGCATTTCTTGTGACAATATATGGTCTCAAGTCTGCAACCTCCCTACCTCTGGCTGTGCATACTAACCACCAAGACCTCATTAGCATTAATAGTAAGAAACGAAAATAAAAAAAAATTAAAGTAAGAAACGGGCTATAGCTGTCCTCATTTTCTTTATAAAGAGAGAAATCTTTTTGTAGTTACCATGGAAAACTAGTTTATACTGAGGAAAGGGGTGAAATAGTGCAAGGAAACTATGCAAAATTAGGATAAAAAAAAAAGATGGAACATAATACCTTCAGTAATCAAACTAGAAACTGATTTATATTATTAAATTAAATTCAAATTAAAATTTGAATAAAAGTTTTACATTAAGTTACAAATCAAATACTAGATAAAATTTTTTTTAGTTAAGATTTTACACAAAAATCAAATAGTAGCTTACCAAAACATAATCGCAAATTGTTTTTAACCATTTTAAGTGGTAGCTGAAGTTATTTGGGGGGGAAAAAAAAAAAAAAAAAAAAAAGAGTTTCGTATGTGAAAATATTTACAATCCTAACAAAAAAAAATACAAATAAATTAACTAAAATAAAAAATCGATCTAATTTTAAAAACGGTTTCTATCCTTCAAAATTGGAATAAGTCAATTAAGCACTAGTAATAACGAATAAATAAATAATAATGATAAAGCAGTAACAGCAACCAAATTAGGAACTACAGCAGACTCTCGATTTACCGGGATCTAATTAACCAGGACACTTCAAGATTCAAAATTAAAAAAAAAAAAAAAAAAAAATCCACCAGAAATCATAAAATTCAAGTAATAACTAGAATTGGTATTCTAGAAAAAAAAACAAAAAAAAAAAAAAAAAAAAAACCAAACGAAATGCTTAGCTTGTTTTAGTGCGTCGCGTCGATTGTTGTGTTCCAAACGCACCGCAAAAGGACAAATTTTGTTGTTTCGTTATTTATGTCAGGGATGTCGGAATTTTTTTTTTTTTTTTTATAGTAACTTTTTTTTTGTTGTTGTTTAGAAATTGCAAAAATGTTGGGCAAATGCCAGAGTTGTGCTTTCAATTTATTTATTTGTGCTTTCAAAAACTTGAAATTATTCAGAAGTTTGAAAACAGTGCATCGTTAAATCTCTAAAGAACCCTTATAATGTTGGTGACCAAACAGTATGTGACATCGTAAAAAATAAAGGGAAGCATCGTATTGGACACGCAAGTACTGCGTGGCAAGTTCTTTATCTATTGCCATACTTTTTACGTATGTTGCTGAACATTTTCCGATAAGGAAGTCCCCGACTTACATAGATTTGGACTTACATTACGTTATTTATATATTTTTTATATGACTAAAGATTTCAGTGAGGGGGACACACATTTCACCATAATATAACAACTCACAGAATTCCAGCTATCGGTATTATCGCAAGTGCAATAAGATTGAGTTTACTACCCATTTATAATTAATTGCACTAACAGAAAAGCCCAGTAACCTGGAAAGTGCAAATTGTTTTTATCATTTTATGGCACTGATCAGTAAAATGTGAGCTCGCATGGAGTGATAATAGTGAGTTTTCGCCTTAACCCTGTTAAGTTCTTTTCAGAAAATTTTGTTTTGACTGTTATTATGGTGATGACTAAGAGAATAAGTGAAAGTGGTACTAGTAAATCTATCAAGAAAAGGAAAGCGATCGAGTTGGATCAGAAAATTAAAATAATAACAATGTATGAAAATGGCCAAACATCAAGTATTGCGCGGAATTCCTCTTAACAAGTATCGCGCATAATTTGTCAGTGGTGAACACAATAAAGGAGAAAGATAGAATATGAGAAGCGGTCGACACCAGCGAAGGTCAACTATAATAATAACTAAGGCTACAAAATACATATTAGTGTTTAAAGTTCAATTACATGCATTTTTTCTTCCTTTTATGTTTTCTTTTCTTATATGCCACTCCGGCTACTTCTTACCACTGGCCCCAGATCAAGTTTTTAATTGAACTTATTAAAAATAATTAACTATTTTTCTTCATTTTTCTGAGGATATTATGTGGTTTTTGTAATTTTGGCATATCAGGGATATAGCAGCAATATTTTTTTAGTCATTCCTGAGTTACGCAAATCTCGACTTACGTAAGAAGTCCTGGAACGTAGCTCTTAAGTATGTTGGGGACGTACTGTATTTTTAAATTATCCGGGAATATTTTTTTTACCATTTATCCCAGAAAATCGAGAGTCTACTGTATATAATGTTCTTTAAACCTAACTAAATTAAATTTTGAAGTAAGGTTATGCACAAATGTACAAGCCACGCAATAGTTTACCTAAGCAAATCTCAAATTGATTTAAACCATTACAATCAATAGCTGAAATTAATCTCTCTCTCTTAATCTCTCAGTGTGGGGGGGGGGATTATCTTCCTGTCCATACATTCATAATGTATGGGGAATAGAAAGTTATTATTCTGCCCAACACAGTGAAAAGTGGAAAGCTACTAAACTTTCAACAGGCCTTTTAGAGTTGTTGATTACTGACTATGTAGTGTCAGTCTGCCGAATGCTGGCCCACCAGATGAGGCTGACAACTGCTGTGATGATTTGGAAGGCAAAGAAAGAACAGGAGCAACTTAGAAACTGTATGAAAAATAAAATATCTATCCTTCCTGTCAGGCTTGGGAAAAATGATTCCTGGAAAAACAAAAAAATTGCTGATATTGCACAAGAAAGGCATCTTCTGCTATATTAAGCCAGAATGGGTTGATCTGTGGGAAACTTTTTTTTGCTCTCTTTTTTGTTTGCTCAATATGGATGATTTGTTGGCCTGAATAAAAAATACTTTTTTTATTCAAGTCTTCAATTCATGTAACAAACATCAGTTTCATTAGGTGAATTTTCCAATTCTGTAAATATGGTTATATATTTTTACTCTATTCCTACCCCTTTCTTTCTCTCTTCCAGTTGAAACACATAATTGGACAGTAATTCACTTCCTAAAGCACTTCCTAATTCATTTCACAAATATACATGGTCTCAATTCTAATCTCAACAATGTCCATTTCCACTTGCAGTCTGCCAAACCCAATGTACTTTTTCTGACAGAATCTCAGTTATCGGTTGATTCAACTACTGCTCATCTCAGATGCCCAAATTATTTGCTGTATGATTCCTTTCGCCCCAAAGGTGGTACTTGTGCATATGTCCGTTCTGATATTCCCTGTCAGAGACTTGGCAATTTGGAATGATCTTCTCTGGCTTAAAATCTCTCTATCTCATTGTGTCAAGTTCATCTGTTGTCTCTACATACGTTAGAGACAACAGATGAATTTGACTTTCTCCAGTCCAACTTTCCTAACAGTGAGGTAATTTTCCTTGGTGATTTTAATGTTCACAACTCCAGCTGCCTTCCGTTTTCTAGTCACACCGACCCAGCAGGTCGAGATGCTGAGGCTTTTGCAATTACTAATGACCTAGCACAGATTGTTCATTTACCTACAAGAATACCGGACAATCCTAATCATACAACCAATACGCTTGATCTTTTTCTCACAAACAACCCTTCTAAGTACACAGTCAAAGTGAGAGGTCCTTTAGGCACTTCCGATCACAACTTGGTGATTGTCTCTTCTCCAATGAAACCTTTATCTCATGGCTATTCCCAACCTCATGTTGTTTGGCATTACAAGAATGCAAAATGGGATGACCTGTGAGACTTCTTTTCCTTGGTTGGATTACTGTTTCAAAACTTCTGATGTCAACGTTTGCTCAGATCGTGTCAGTGAAATTATTCTTGCAGGAATGGAATCCTTTGTCCCACATTCCACTTTAAAATCTCGTCCTTTATCTAAACCTTGGTTTTCCAATAAACATGCTAAGTCTGTTCAAGAGAAGAATGTTGCATATCGTAATTGGCTTGTTTCTAATTCTTCAGTTTCATTTTCTGCCTACATGAAAGCTCGCAACAATTGTAAAGCAGTTATTAATCAGTCCAAACTAGAGTTTGAACAGGCTAAGAGTAGAAAACTTGCTTCTTGCCCTAATGGTAGCCGAGCATTCTGGTCTCTTGCCAAAGCTATTGGCCGCAACTTTTGCCCATCTCTGCTCCCACCTCTGTCCAAACCAGATGGTTCTGTTCTCACTTCAGCCAAGGATAAAGCTGACCTGCTAGCATCCCATTTTCCTTCCAGCTCATGTATTAATGATCTTGGTAAAACACCTCCCACCATTCCGAACACGCTCCATTCAATGCCTCCTGTGGTCTTCCGTCAAAAGGATATCAGAAGGATTTTGATGAATCTTGATGCTAAGAAAGCTCCAGGTCCTGATGGTATTTCTCCACTTGTTCTCAAAACCTGTGCTCCTGAACTTACTCCTATTCTTTGCTGCCTTTTTTCACTTTCTTATTCCAAAGGTGTTTTTCCTTCTGCTTGGAAATTTGCTCATATCCAGCCAGTTCCTAAATAGGGTGACAAATCTCTCCCATCCAATTATCGTCCCATTGTAATTACTTCTACTCTTTCCAGAGTAATGGAGAAATCAATTAACCGCCAACTCTTAAACTACATAGGAACCTTCCGTCTGATCAACGATCGCCAGTATGGATTCCGTCAGTGTCGACACTGGTGATATTCTGGCTTATGTTACCCATTTATGGACTAATTCAATGGAAAGGTTCGGTGAAACACAAGTAGTTGCTCTTGACATCTCAAAGGCTTTTGATCGTGTTTGGCATAAAGGTCTTCTAAACAAGCTTCCATCTTATGGTTTGCCAACTGTTTTTAATGGACTGTTAGTAATTGGTTATCCAGTTTTCTCTGATCGCTCACTGAGAGTGATGGTAGATGGCTCTCTGTCTTTTAACTTCTCCACTAATGCTGATGTCCCCCAAGGTTCAGTTCTTTCCCCCACTCTTTTCTTCTTGTATATTAATGACCTTCTTCCATTGACTGGAAATCCTATCCATAGTTTTGCCGATGATAGCACATTGCATTCTACTTTCCATTTTGAAGCTGAAGTTTGAAGTTGAATTCCAGTTGAAGCTGATTAATTCAATCAGCTTCAACTTCTCGAAAATCTGCTACCAATTCCTTAAATTCCGATCTTCAGGTAATTCTCCAGTGGGGCAAAGACAACTTAGTTGATTTCAACCCTTCTAAAACTCAGTCTTGTCTTATATCTCGCAAAAAGGATTCTTTTGCTCCTATGTTTATCTTTAGTGACACTCTGATTTCTAGGCAAAATGATATATCTCTTTTGGGGATTACCCTGACTTCTAATCTCTCTTGGCGCAAGCACATTACAAATATTGCTTCCTCTGCGTCTAAAAAACTTGGTTTTTTTCTTTCGCTCTTGGTGTTACTTTTCTTCCAAACAGCTGCTCACTCTGTATAAATCGCAAATCTGCCCTGCCATGGAATATTGTTCCCACATCTGGGGTGGTGCCCCCAAAACCTCTCTCAGGCTTCTTGATTCCATTCAGAAGAGGGCAGTTAGGTTAATTAATGATTCATCTCTAACAGAGTCTCTCCACTTGCTTTCTCATAGATGTGCTGTTTCTGCTGCATGCCTCTTCTACAGATACTTCCATGGGCACTGTTCTTCTGAATTGGCTTCTATAATTCCCGCTCTCTCTTTCAAAACAGTCCGAACACGTGCCGCCACCAGCTAACATCCATTTACTGTCCAACTTCAAACTCACAGAACCAACTTTTCATCTTCCTCATTTATTCATTCAACTGCCGTTTTCTGGAACAACCTTCCTTCATACGTATTTCCTGAAAATTACGATCTACAGAAGTTCAAGTCCAATGTCAACAATCTTCTTTCGTCTTCTCAACCTCCAACCCAAGCACGGTACTAAGTACTATAGGTTCTAATACCTCTCGTGTTTGGGGTTCACATAAAAAAAAAAAAAAAATAGAACAATGTTTTGTTTTATTGTCCAAATATTATCCCACCAAAACTAAAGCATCCATTCTTCTTTATACTTAATTCCCAACTGACTTATTTTGCAATTCAAAAACACTATTGTTCTGGCTAGCAGCAATTAAAATAAAGAGATTTATTTTAATCACTTATTTGCTTTTAATTGATGTTTGTTTGTTTTCATCCGTTCATTCGGAGCCTTTATGGGCAAGCTGTGCCTCCATGCTGTCCGGTCTTTAACAGCTTCTTTCATGTCATTCATGCTCATGCTAGTGTAGCTCTTGATGATGTTGAGCCAGTGTGTTCTTTGCCAACCTCTTCTCCTTGTTCCACTGACCTTTCCTAGTATTATCGATTTTTCCAATAAATTGGATCACATTACGTGACTGAAATAGGTCAATCGTAGCTTGATGATCTTGGCTCTCAGTGATGTTTCTGGCTTAATGCGATCCAAAAACCTCTCTGTTCGTAACTTTTGCTGTCCATGGTATGTTCCATGCTCAGCTTGGAAAAGCTTTTTTTCCATGCTCAACATTGCACTGCGTCCAAGTGAAATTCTTCTTTTAATTTTAGGGTCAGATTCTCTGCTTTAATCGATCTTAGATCCAAGAAATATAAAATTCCAGACAGATTCAACCTCTTCATTGTTAATTTTAAATTAACTTCTCCAGTTCCAGATCTTCTCATAATTTTTGTTTTCTTGATGTTAAGCTGCAGTCCTGCTTTTTTGCTCTCATCTTTAACCATTAAAATCAATTGTATTAGATCTTCATTTTCTGCAAGCAGAGTTGTATCACCTTCATATCTTAAAAATATTGATGTTTCTGCCGCAAATTTTTACTCAATTTCTGAGTCATCCTGGTACAATTTTCTCATAGCTGATTCTGCATACAAATTAATAGAAATGGGGATAAGATACAGCCGTATCGCACACCTGTTCAGATTTCAAACCAATCTGTATCTCCAAATGGCATTCTGGCAGTTGCTTCTTGGTTGGTGTACAGTGATCTTATTAGTTCAACCAAGTGTGTTGGTACTCCCAATTCTATCAAAGAATTCCAAAATTTGTTGTGTTCAACAAAAGCAAGTGCTTTGGTATAGTCGATGAAGCACATGTATACATCTTTCTGAAATTCACGGGCCTTTTCCATGATCCAACGGATGTTAGCAATGTGATCACGAATTGCCTTTTCTTTTGCAGAAACCTGCTTGAACATCAGGTAGTCTGTTTCTATGATTCTATACAACCGTGCTTGAATGATTTTCAATAGAATCTTCCCTGTGTGGGATATCAAGGCTATTGTATGGTAGTTTGAGTAATTTCAGGTGTCTCCCTTCGGGATTGGAATAAACACTGATCTCTCCAATCTTTTGGCCACATGGCTTTTCCAGATCAACCGGCACAAAGCTGTGGTGGTGGAAACATCAGTAATTATCTGTAATTAGTAAAAGTGTTAACGATTCTGTTGGTATTCCATCAATTCCAGGAGTTTTTCTCCTTGTAGTTGTTGCAGTGCCCATACTAAGTCTTCCTCAAAAATATCTGGTTCTAGTTCGTCCTGCCCTTTCACTTGAACCTGTTGGTTTGTTTTTATTTGCATACAGTTCTTCTCTGTATTCCAGTCATCTTTTCCTAATTCCTTGTTGATCATTCAGTTCATTTCCATCTTTGTCTTTTATTGAACTATATTCTTACAAGCAGTAGAGGGTGTCTGGATCTTCTTTATTTGTGCAAAGAAATCTCTCGTGTGCCCTTTTTTGTTACTATCTTCCATTTCTTTACAACGTTTGTTCCAGTATTTTTCTTTGTTTTTTCTGGCTGCCCTTTTGAATTCTGCATTAAGCCTTCTTGTCTCATCTCTATTGCCAGCAGCTTTAGATTTTCTTCTTTTTTCAGCAATTTTGATGGCTTCTTCTGACAGCCACTTAGTTGATTTTGTAAATTTTTTATATGGGATGTATTGCTGTTTTGTTTCAGTGATGATGTTTCTTATTTCCTCCCAAAGTACACCTGGTTGCTTTTCCACATAGAATTGAATCTGTTTTTTTATCTCAATAAATGGTGAAATTTTATCTGTGTCCATGGTGCATGCAGTGGTCGTTTTGACGTTACAGAAATTGAGCTCGACTTTGACTGCTGAGAGTTTGGTGGTCCAAGCCACACTCTGCACTAGATAACATTTTCACTGAAAAAAACAGATCTTTTCCATCTTTGACTGCACACAGTGTAGTCAATTTGATTGCGATACAATCCATTTGGCAAGTTCATGTATACAAACATTGCTTAGGTTGGTTGAACCATGTGTTTGTAATACTTAATTGATTTTCTTGACACAACTGCACCAGGCAGTTTCCTGCCTCATTCCTATCGTCCAGACCATGTCTGCCAGTGATATCTTCTTCTCTGATGCCTATTTTGCATTGAAGTATCCAAGAATATACACAGTCTTTTTTTTTTTTTTGTGTGTGTGTTTGACTCAATGCATCCTGAGCTTCAGCATAAAACTGTTCAATTTCCTCTTCACTTGCATCTGTTGTTGGTGCATGGACCTGAAGAAATGTGACTTTAAGCGGTTTTCCATTAATGCAAATGGCCATTACTCTGTCACTTACTGATCTATGACTTTCAACTGATCTGGAACTTCTCTTGTTCACTATAAATACCACACCATTTCTCTTGATTTTTTTCATTCCCGGAGTAGTAAACTGTAAAATCATCTGACTGAAAGTAGCCATTTCCTGTCCAATTTATTTCACTGACACCAAGACATCAATCTTGGTCCTAACCATTTCTCTCTTAATATCCAGCTTTACATGATTCAAACTCCAGACATTCTATGTGTCGATCTTATGTATTTTTGTACAGTGTGACTGTTCCTTCCATTATGGGCTGCTTCAGCAAACAGGCCTCCCGAAGGCTTTAACGGAGTTAAGTCATCCGTACCCACATTACTGGAAACAGGTTGTCTCTCTTCTCCAGTAGCATGTTTGATACTTTCCAGCATGGAGGGTCTGCCTTCAGGTACCATTTCTGATAAATTCTTGAGTTTATAAAGTTTTCTGGTGAAAAATACTGGGTTAGGTCGCCATGTCTTTCTCCATTTAATTGATAGTCTGATCAATATAATTGAACACAAACTCTTGATAGTGTGTGTGTGTGTGTGTGTGTGTACGCACGTGCCCCTCCTCCAAGTCTGCCTCTGTGAATTTTTCAGTCTAAATGTACAGCATTGTCACATGTACTCTTCTGTACTCTTCTATTATTGAAATCCAAGGAAGATGATCACATATACCTATTGGCTGAATATTTTATTTTTATCTTTTGTTATTAGACGCAGTGGGACTCTCATTTGCCAGTCATGCCGACCCTTTATTCAGGAAATTCTTTTCTTCAGGGGGTATTGCCAAAAAAATTTTCAAGAACAAAAACAATAGCAGTAGTTTGTAAATTGAAAGTAAAATTGAGAAAGTGATGATGATATCTTTAAAACTTTTACCATGTTTTGTTGGTAAACTGATGGCACTAATGATAATTATTCAGTCATTTTAAATCTCTCTGAGTAATGATAGTGGAAAAGTTAATATCCAGGTCTGGAATTTTAATTCATAAGCACTGTTAGATTAATTTCTTAGCAGTAAAAACAATGTAAAGTAAAAGGAGCAAATTTGCTATTTTAAATTGTTTAATATTTACTCAGATTGATGTCAACTAAAATGCTTTCGTTAGGGATAAACAGTCTCCTCCTTGTCAAAAAGTTCATTGACTAATACAATTGTTGTAATCATGGAGAAGGACCCGAGTGCTTAATGATTTGTGACTGAGTAATTACTCTGAGCTTTTACTGCGATTTTTCTAAAAAGCAAATTCTTGTTCTTTTATGTTTCTCTCCTTCAGAAATCCTTTTATTTATTAGCAACCCTTGTATCAAGAGTACTGGTAGAGAGCAAGTAAGGAAAGTACCCTTTCTTTATTTTTCATAGTTTTATTACTAATTTCTAATCTTCTCTTGGTCACACCAGGCACTACTCCTGCCTCCCTGTGGCGGGGCTGGTAACCTTGGCAGAAATTTTAATGTGTGAAGGGCTGAAAGAAACTAATGTGGATTACGAAGAAAGTTATTTATCACTTGAGCCGCCTCCTCTAGGCTCATCTTTTTCAAGGATAGACCAAACTGACTTTGACTTATCCCATCCCAAGAGACAAAGTACAGAAGGATCTAAAAAGAAATCACCACTGTTTCTAATAATACATTCTCAAACAAGCCAACCAATAGGTGCATTTTTTCCATTTCTTATTCAAAAATGTCTTGAGAATGCTGCTGAATCACATAAAATGGTGAAAAGACTTTGCTCTGGAGATTTACTTATAGAGGTCATGAACTCTAGACACCTTGAAGCTTTATTCAATCAGATTCTTCATATTCCTGTCACAGTTATTCTACCATCAAAACTAAATACCTCTTAAAGGATGACCTGTCTGAATGGGACTTAACTAAACATTTCTGAAGAAGAATTAGTTCAAAAACTACAAGATCAGAAAGTTGTATAGGCAAAGGAAATTAAAATCAAGGAAGATGGTGAACTTGTACCTACATGCAATGCTAATGCTATACCGACCATTTCTACGCCGACCCTTCCAGTTACAGTTAAGGCCTGATACTCAAATTACCATACCACCCTACATCCCTAATCCTGTTAGGTGCTTCAAGTGCCTGAAATTTGGCCATGCTCAGTGTGCTGGGAGACTCAGAATGTCCCAGCCATGGATCCAAGGAACACACACACACACAGACTGCACACCACAACTGCACGTAACAAAATACAACATAAAATGACTTATTAAGAAGCATTAATACAAATATACATATACATATAATATTAATAATACCAATAACCAATATACATATACAGGGTGTTTAAAAATGATGGTCAATAATTTAAAGATGAAAAGTACAAACTAAAATGAGCAAAAAAGTGCCAGTGAAAATTGAGCTGCAAATGAACCGTTTTCAAGATAATGCACATTTTCTGTTAAGTTTTGCCACTAACTATGGGAGCACTAGTTTAGCAAAAAGCTGTGAATCCTTTGCTAAGGGTGGTTTTATTAAACATAAGATAATACCATCAAAGTTTCTTGCGACGACTGACTAACTGGTTAAAATAAATTTATTAAAATAAAAATGATATATACATAAGATAAAACAGAAATAAAATAAGATAAAAGTGTTAAAATGCAATAAGATAAAAGAATTAAATATATATAATAAAAGCATTAAAATACATAGATAGTAGCTTTTGAAGCAAAGTGCCTCTTCACCAGCTAGTCTGTGAATGGTGTACTTCAGTATATATTGATGGTTACAGTAGCACAAGCCAGCTGGTCATGATCATGTATCACGAGTCTGGTGTCGGTAAAGCAGAATTACGTACACGTGATTGATCGCCAGTGCTCATTGCACTGCAATACAGTACATTTTATAATAGGGTGTAAGTGTACTCTCCTCGTCCGATTCATAGTACTGTTATTCGTGGCTATGTGTATTGCTTCAAGTCATGCGCACTGGCGGTAATCACGTGAACAGTCGACGATTTCAATATCCTGTTGGGGATCAAGATTGTGCTGCTCAACTCAATAATGTTCGGCAACTGCGGAGCATTCAAAATTAGCAGTTCGCAGAGCCACCTCATGCTCAGAAACCCAATCTTTCAATCTTCTACCAGACTCACCTACATAACACCAACATAACAATAACACATAACAATCCGGACACGTAATACGCTATACGGAACTACTCCGTAGGACATTAAGAGTAAGAGACTGGCGGAATTACTTGACAAGTACAAGTCACTGATGAAAAAAAGCCGTGAATTAGGGTTGAATTTGAAAGTGTCTGCAATTCTGCCCAGACACGATAGGAGGGAGTATATGATGAGAGCCCTGGAAAGGTTGTGCAGGGCTCAAGGGGTAGAATTTTTTTCAGCCTGGTCTGTACTTGTTAACAGGAGAGACTGCTTCTACAGGGATGGGATACACTTAAATAGAAAGGATGCAAGAATGTTTGCTGATGCTATCGAGGCAGTGTTAGGTGGGTCGGAAAACTGCTAGATTGGGGGGATACAAGGACTAATAGATTAACAGTAGCCACTGGCAGAGGTGAAAGTGATTCTTGCACTGCTTCTATTGGAATGAGCCGCAGCCTGGAAAATAAGATGCAGGATATTTCAGAGACTGCTGGGAGTCACTGGGGTACAAGTAAACACATGGGTTGTGTTAGGGTAGCTAAGAAAAAGAACAGGTGCATGTATACTTGTGTGTACACCAATGCTAGGAGTTTAGTAAATAAATTTGATGAATTTGAGGTATTGCTCAAAACATCAAAGGCAGATTGGGGATCAAGATTGTGCTGCTCAACTCAATAATGTTCGGCAACTGCGGAGCATTCAAAATTAGCAGTTCGCAGAGCCACCTCATGCTCAGAAACCCAATCTTTCAATCTTCTACCAGACTCACCTACATAACACCAACATAACAATAACACATAACAATCCGGACACGTAATACGCTATACGGAACCACTCCGTAGGACATTAAGAGTAGGAGACTGGCGGAATTACTTGACAAGTACAAGTCACTGATGAAATTGTGGGGATTTCAGAGACGTGGTGTCACACAGATATAAGGAATGCAGAACTGGAATTTGGGGAGTACAATGTCTACAGAAAGGATAGACAGGATAGGAAGGGAGGAGGGGTTATGCTATTAGTTAAAAAACACATAAAATCCAAGGAAGTGAAGCCAGTCGACATTGCTGGACAGTGCAGTGTCGGGTCAGTTTGGTGTGACATAAGCATTGGGAGATCAAAATTGAGAGCAGGAGTGTGCTATAGGCCTAATGACTCTGATGAGTATAATAAGAAACTGTTCGGAGAAATAGAGTGGGCCAGTAAATCAGAGAGTCTTATAATGGGGGATTTTAATTTCCCAGATATTGACTGGAATTTGGGGGCTGGTCACTCACACAGTAGCAAGGCTTTTGTGGATTTATTGGATGATTGTTTTCTACATCAGCATGTTTGGGAGGCAACTAGAGGGAGTAATACTCTTGATTTGATTATCAGTAGTGGTTCTTCATGCATTAAGAATCTGCAGATAAATGAACCACTAGGTGGCAGTGATCACAGTGTTCTGAAGTGGGAGTTACTCAAAGAGGTAACTAACATTAGGGATAAAGGGAAGGGGTATTGCTTTCATAAAGGTGACTACAATGGACTGAGACAGTATTTAAATTCTATACAGTGGGATCAACTGATGATATTGCCAACAGCAAATTCAAAATGGGAAGCATTGAAAGAACTTATCTTGGAAGCTACTAGGCTTTACATACCAACTAAGAAATATTGTTCAAGGTTTAGGCCTAAATGGATGTCAGATGAACTAATGAGGCATATGGCAGAGAAGAAAAATGCATGGGATACATACAAATTAACACGTGACACAGACACCTATGATAGATACAAGTTGATCTGTAACCAAGTTAAAAAGGAGGTTAGGCAGGCGAAGGCAGATTACGAGAGATCCTTGGCAAGGGATGCGAAGAAAAACAGCAAAGAGTTCTTTACTTATGTAAACTCCAGAAGGAAGGGGATGAATCAGATTGGTCCACTTGATATCGATGGGTCAACTGTTGATGACCCTGCTCAGGTAGCTAACAAACTAAATGAATATTTTGCATCGACATTCACACATGAGGAGTTATTCAGCGAGGGGAATGCCAGAGGTGTATTCAACTCTAGCAGTAAGCTAGAGAATCTTGTAATAACTGAGAGCAAAGTGGAGGAGAAATTGTTGAAGATAAACACAAGAAAGGCACCTGGGGTGGATGGGATCTATCCAGTTATATTAAAGGAGGCAGCAAAGGAAGTAAGCAAACCCTTATCCATAATTATGAGAGCTTCCTTGGACTCAGGGGAGGTACCCATGGACTTGAGATGTGCAAATGTGACCCCAATTCACAAAGGAGGATCAAAGGCTGACACAAGTAATTATAGACCTGTGAGTTTAACTTCTGTTCCCGGAAAATTAATGGAGACACTGGTTAAAGAAGCACTGCAGGATCATCTAGACAAGACTTCAGTTATAGCTATGACACAGCATGGTTTTGTTAAGGGGAAGTCTTGCCTGACCAATTTGATTGGATACTATGATGCAGTCACAAAAGAACTGGATGCAGGGAATAACTTTGATATTATATACTTGGATCTTAGAAAGGCTTTTGATACTGTTGCACATGGAAGACTGCTGCACAAATTGGAGCAGTGTGGCATTGGAGGCAAATTGCTGCTATGGATAAAGGGGTGGTTGAGGGGGGAAGATAGAGAGTGGTAATCAATGGACACTGCTCATCGTGGACTAATGTTATTAGTGGAGTCCCTCAGGGTTCAGTATTGGGTCCTTTATTGTTTTCTGTATTTATAAATGATATTGATGATGGTATATCAGGCTTAATGTCCAAGTTTGCAGACGATACGAAGGTTGGCAGGGTTGTCAAGGACACTACTGACACTATGCTGCTGCAACAGGATTTGGGAAGGTTGAGCAGATGGGCTTCGAGGTGGCAAATGAAGTTTAACATTGACAAATGTAAAGTACTACATATGGGAAACAGCAACCCCAGAGCAACGTATCAACTCTGTGGTACTACACTGACAGTGGTAGCGAATGAAAGGGACCTGGGGGTGGTTGTGCAGGCAGATATGAAGTTCTCTGAGCAGTGCAGACAGGCTCAAGAGTAGCTCATGGTGTATTGTCAATGATATATAGGAATTTTTCTAGCAGGGATAAGGAGGTGATTATTCCCTTGTATAAGGCAATGGTCAGGCCATACCTAGAGTACTGTATACAGGCCTGGAGGCCTCATTTCAAGAAGGATGTAGAGCTGCTGGAACAAGTACAGAGAAGGGCAACAAGATTGGTGAATGGGACAAAGGGGTGCTCTTACGAAGAAAGGCTTAAGTTTTGGAATTACAGTGTCTGGAAACTAGGCACCAGCGAGGTGATCTGATAGAGGTGTACAAAGCCTTGAATGGTTTGAGCATGCTCAATACTGACGGGATTCTTCCTCTTGCTCAGAATAATCACCTGAGAGGGCATAAATTCAAATTGAGGAAAGACAGATGTAGGATAGATGTGCGGAAATTTGCCTTTAGCCAGCGGGTGGTTGGTAGGTGGAACAGACTTCCATCCCTTGTCGTGGAAGTTGATAGCCTAAATAAGTTTAAGGCTCAGCTGGACAGGTATTTCGAACGAACAGAGGGGTGAAGTGGAAGTGGTTATTTTTTATTTATTTATGTTACTTTTTTTTTGGCTGATGCTGCATAAGCTTGCTTTCTTGCATCAAATGCCTCTACTAATGCTAATGCAGGAACTGGTGTTTTCACCTTAGAAATAGATTGTAATTTCCTCCCTGGAAGTTGCACACATCGTATATGATGGTGACTCAAAATCCTAACAAGACGTTCTGATATGCCCTGATAATAGGGGATGTAGGTGGTAGAGATAAATTGATTGACACGAGGCAGATTAGATTTCGTAACAAATTCGTGAGCCTGAACCTCGCATCTATCTATAGAACATGAGGTGGATAGCCGCAATTTGAAAGCTCTGCCCTAATTTTAGAAATCTCCAATTGCCTGTCACCAGTCAAACTAGAGTGCGTCCGAGTGTGGGAGAATAAAGTATGAGCAGTGCTACGTAAATGACCGGGGCGTGCGCAGAGCCATAATTGGTAAATTGGCCTGCTAAAAACTGAATTTACTAAACGCGAATCCACGCGTTGGGCTAACACATCCAAAAAAAGAAAGGGTATTATCAACCTCTAGTTCAATCGTAAAATGAATGACGGGCGACAGGGAATTGAGATATTGCAGCAGCCCAGATTTTGATTCCCAGGGTACATTTGCAAAAATATCGTCAACATAACGATATCAGAGAGTGATAGGAATAGGTAGGTAAGTTCAAGAAAATCTGACTCCCGAGTTCCTCCATGGCGATATTGGCCACGATAGGATTAACAGGGGCACCCATAGCTGTGTCCTGTATTTGGCGGAACAGAGTCATTGAACATGATCACGCCCCACGTTAAACACAGATTGAGAGCAGTACAAATATCATCTGTAGAGAGCGAGGTTCTATCTCCCAATGTTGTATTCCAGCTCAAAAGACTTCTCGTGCAGGCAATAGCCTGTTGTATAGGAACAGAAGTGAACAGAGAAACCACATCAAAGGAGACCATAACTTTGCTCTCAGAAATAATAAAATCTTTAATAATATGCAGAAAATGTGTACTACTGGAAACAGTGTAAACAGTTTTCCCAACTAGGGGTGCTAATAACTTGGCAACATGTTTAGAAAGTTCATACGTAGGTGTATGACAACAAGAAACAATGGGCCGTAAAGGAACATCAGGTTTATGGATCTTTGCAAGTCCATAAAGCTGCGTAAGTCTACAACCTGTTGTGTGAAGATTCTAGCAGATGTTCTTGGTAATCTTATTAGCTAAAAACCAAGAATGCACAAGTTTAACTTTAGATTCCAACTTCTCCAGCACTTTCACAGTTCTATTACAGGATCGGGAGGTTTATGAAACTGTGCAAGACTCCCCTGTGAAAGTGCTGGAGAAGTTGGAATCTAAAGTTAATAAACTTGTGTATTCTTGGTTTTTAGTGTTTAGTAACTTCCGTTACTGGATTCGTGTTTAGTAACTTCCGTTTTTAGGAAGCCAATGTGTGCAGGCCAATTTACCAATTACGGCTCTGCGCACACCCCTGGTCATTTACGTAGCACTGCTCGTACTTTATTCTCCCGTGCTTGGATGCACTCTAGTTTGACTGGTGACAGGCAATTGGAGATTTCTAAAATTAGGGCAGAGCTTTCAAATTGCAGCTATCCACCTCATGTTCTAGATAGATGTGAGCTTGAGGCTCATGAATTTGTTACGAAATCTAATCTGCATCGCATCAATTAATTTATCTCTACCGCCTACATCCCCTCATATTATCCGGGTGTATCGGAACGTCTTGTTAGGATTTTGCGTCACTGTCATATATGATGTGTGCAACTTCCAGGGAGGAAATAGTATTTAAATACAGTATACGGAGTGGTTCCATATACTGTATTACGTGTCCGGATTGTGGGGGGTGTTATGTAGGTGAGTCTGGTAGAAGATTGAAAGATCGGTTTTCTGAGCATGAGGTGGCTCTTCGAACCACTAATTTTGAATGCTCCGCAGTAGCCGAACATTATTTGGTTGAGCAGCACAATCTTGATCCCCAACGGGATATTGAAATCGTTGACTGTTCACATGATTACCGCCAGTGCTCATGGCTTGAAGCACTACACATAGCCACCAATAATAGTACTATATTTCAGTACATTCTATAATATAATAGTACTATTATAGAATGTACTGTATTGCAATGCGATGAGCACTAGTGATCAGCACGTGTACGTAATTCTGCTTTACCGACACCAGACTCGTGATACATGATCATGCCCAGCTGACTTGTGCTGTTGTAACCATCAATATATACTGAAGTACACCATTCACAGACTAGCAGATGAGGAGGCACTTTGCTTCGAAAGCTACTATCTATGTATTTTCTTTTATTATATATATTTTAACGCTTTTATTATATATATTTTAACTCTTTTATCTTATTGTATTTTAATGCTTTTATCTTATTTTATTTCTGTTTTATCTGATGTATATATAATTTTTATTTTAATAAATTTATTTTAACCAGTTAGTCGGTCATCGCAAGAAACTTTGATGATATAATGCAACCCAACGCACAAGGCCTGTTTTCTAATAAGATAATACATTTTTAATTTTTGGTTTCAACATCACAGGATTTTACAGATGTTGCAGGATGTTCTTAACACCCTTTCCTCAACATCAGGTGTTATGCTTCTGTGCCTATCTGCTTGTACTCCATGTGCGAAGTGCTCATGTTCTCCAAGGCATTGATGTACCCAGTGAATGTGCGCCTGTTGGGCTACCTTGCGAGGAAATGCTTCTTGGTATACACGTGCAGCCTCGAGTGCGCTTCCTTTAGCTATACATGAAGTGCATGTCCGCATACTCTTCATTGCCGTAACCTCTTTCCATGTTGACTATCCTTTGACGAGTACTAGTATGCCTGCTAAACAAACAAGTCAGTGATGGATCCCAACTAGAAATGTGCAATATCTCGAAAACGATTCACTTAAGGACCCATGTTTACTAGGCTTTTTTGCATATTGTAGTCTATACAGTTCACCTTTAAGTTATTGACCATCACTTTTGAAATACCCTGTATATATACATATACAGGGTATATACATATACTCTGTATATGTATATGTACATTTGGATACTCACTGTACTCAAATATACATATGCAGCTGTAACACAAAAATACATGATCGGAAGAAACTGAAGAATCTATACTACCAGCTACATCTCTTTCTGATTGAGCTCAGGCTGCTCTGGCAACTTCTCAGCATCCCTAAAGACATCCTCAGTCACGGTACCACCAACTACTACTCCATCCCTTTCAGATACTGAAAGACAAAAAAATTCAGCTCTTGAAAGACTTTAACCACTAACGTGTAAATTGATGTCACTAATGACATTGACAGAATCATCTTAGAAGTACATGCAGAGGAGGATATGGATACTCCACGTCCCATATTCTCAAGAAAGGATAAACTAAAATTGGAATGCTATAAACAGATTGGTTCTAAAAAGCAGTCAGAAACATTTTCTCCTTCCAAAGATAAGTAATGGACCATTTGATTCAATGGAATTGCAGAGGTTTACAATTCACAACTTTATAAATTAGTATTGTACACAGCAGGCATTGTGTACAAAAACTGACTCTCTCTCTCTCTCTCTCTCTCTCTCTCTCTCTCTCTCTCTCTCTCTCTCTCTCTCTCTCTCTCTCTCTCTCTCTCTCTAAAAGTGACACTTTCAGGCTTAGGATTACTGCCTACAGTTCATATGGTAGCGTAGCAATATCGGCTGACTCTGAAATCCTTTGCAGGCATATTCCCATACAAACCTCTTTAGAAGTAGTTGCAGTATGCCTTGCAGTTGAAACAACTCTTACCGTTGTGTTCATATATATCTCACCAAATCAGCCATGCCCACCGACTAAACTAGATGACCCCATCCTACAACTACCAACTCATTGCTATGTGTTGAGTGATTTTAATGCACATCTCCAGTTATGGGGATTGTTACTGATAGACAACTGGGGACCCATAATAGTCCCTGGTTCTCTATATTTGCCGACCAGGCTAGCCAGGTGGGTAAAGTGCCTGCCTGGCAACCCAAAGGTCGCGGGTTCGATTCCCGCCTCGGGCTTGGATCAAAGTACTGCATAAACCTTGGGAGGTGCATTATGGCCACAGAAGCCTATGCGCCAACAACTACAAAAAAAAAAAAAAAAAAGGTTCTCTATTATGCATCCCCAGTTGTTTATCAGTAACAGCAACCAGGGACACAATAGAGTCCTTTCTTAAAAAGCATAACCTCACACTGCTTAACATACACTGGCTGAAAGAATACAAAGTTAATAACTTACATTATTATATACTAATAACACAAGCACTATCACTGCATTCTTCCCTGGCCTGCAAAAAACTTGCAGCTAGGCCTGCACCACAACTGAAGAATAACAGTAAGTTGAGGTGCCCAGAGAGTGCAGTGCAGAAAGCAAGAGTCCAACAAACAAAATGAAAGTCAGAAGAATGAATGAGTGTGTGTGAGAAAAAGAACACAAACCATAAATGTTACAGTTAAGTACACACTAACCCTAGTTTTAATCTTGTGTTTATTGTATACATATATAAAACCTAACAGGAGAAAAAAAAAGTATAAAAATAGAATACAAGTACAGTGAGATTGGATTATGAATGGAGTAAATGCATGTCTCTTCCCCCCCCCCTTCGCCTGGTGGGTTCTCCGCTGCCAGCTAACATATCCCACCCCCCCCGGAGCAGGATGGGCAGTTTAACCTTCCTGCCAGATGGCAACCGTCGCCGGCGAGGTTGTGCTGAGGCTGCTGCTGATACCATTTAGCAATCTGAACTGGGTACTCAAACTTGGTTCCCTTTAAAACCCCATTCCCAGGCAGGGGAGGGAGGAGACGGGTCTCTCTCTTCCCACCCCTGCTCCCCATACTTCACCTGGTGGGCTCGTCCCCACTGACCTTTGGGGATGCCTACTCTACCATCCCCATCCTTCTACCTGTTTCCCTCCAGTCTTCCCCCCACTCTAATTAAACCAACTGAATACGCCCCTAACAATGTCATCAAATTCTAATCAACGTCTAAAAATTCAACCTCTTTCAGCCTTTCCAAATTCTAGTGTTCCCCCCCTCCCTCCTTTATAGGTCTTGCCACTGAAATTCTCGGAAAATGGTTGCGGGGCCTGCCAAAGTACTTAAATAATCTACTGGATGCCTGACCTGCCTCCTCGTGGCAAAGTGTGAGCAACAGTGGGGCCCAATGGCTAAATGGTCAAAGAAATAACAGAACATAACACTACACAACAAACCATTCCCCACACACTTTTTAAATCTCTGGCCTCCACAGAGTTCTGTGTCATACAGAGTACACAACACAGAGATGGAGGAAACTCCTGGTGCCGTCAGACAACTAACACACTTTACTTGCTTAAAATAGGCTCTCACACCTATATCCATTTTCTGACAGGGTCACCTTCTGCTGTAGTCCTGCCCATGCTCCCATTATATCCAGACTTTGATTGGAGAGTTTTAGACAATCCATTAAATAGTGACCATGTCCCTATAATCTGTAAGTTCTACACATGGGAAAATTACCAATAAGTGGTCGAGCAAAATGGAAATTCTCTAAAGCTAACTGGAATAAATATGCATTCCGCATTACACTAGATGACCATATCATCCAACATCAATCAAAGATGATGCCATTGGACAATATCTGTTCAGTACTGCAGACGTCAAATAAAATATGTAAACACATCAACTACCTGTGGAATTCCACATATACTGTTGATAAGAGAGAAAACAACAAGGCATGGTATTAGTTTTGAAAGAATCCAGCCACTACTAACCTCATAAATTACAAGAAACTTAAAGCACATGCATATCACATCAGGTGGAAAGCTAAGAAAGATCTTGAATCTGGTTTGCCTTGTCTGTCACTAAAGACACAGATGCAGGACTAATCTGGTGATTGGATGCCTTACTGGAAAGTTTTTCCACCAATTCCTTCCTCTATCATCATCTGTGATGGACAGGAGACAACCCTTCCTGGGGATATAGCAAACATCCCTGCAGAATCTTTTGCTCACTATTCTGCATCAGCTGCATATGGTCCATCTTTCCTAAAAGACAAAGCAGTAGCCTTATGCTCCCTCCTAAAACTTTTTTTCAACCCAATTTTTGTTGCACATATCTCTCCTATCTCTGGCATCATAGTTATACCCATTCCAAAGTTGGAAAAAGACCAGTTAGACCCACATAATTATAGACTAATCTCATTTACGAGCTGCTTGAGTAAGACTTGGGAACAAATGATATACAGTTGCTTCACGTGATATCTGGAAACTCAGACTATTATGAACAGAGATCAGTTTGGTTTTCGTAAAAATAGATGCACCCTAGACCTTATGATAAAGGTCGAGGCAATATGTATGAACTGTTTGTCTGAAGAAAATGAATATCCTAGATTTCAATTTGATTTTACTGAAATTTGGGATGGCTTGACAAATCTCTAAAAAAGAGCAAATATAAAATTTTGTTACTGTCCATTGGGTGTTGAATTGTTATATGCAGATAGAAAAGTAGACAGACATGGTGAAAATAGTAGGCACTGCATTTATAAGCATGCACACTTAAAATATTTTCTGCTAAATGAAGCTAAGTAAAGTGTAAGTTGACTTATTTCTCAGAGGAAATAAAACTTATGTTATAATTCCCATATAATTTATCTTATATTTTCCAGAAGAAATGTAAGACAACTTACAGTAAGAGCACGAGAACAGAGATTGACTTTGAATATGTGAACAGTGGGTAAAGGGTACCAGATGACATAAGAAAAAACATGCTTTTACTTGACACTCTTGTTATAACCACCACTGACATGGGATGGGGTTTTAGAAAATGAACAATGATTCTGTGACACTGAGAGTTTCTTGAATGATTGGTTCCTCATTAAAGTACAATTTTTTATTCTTTAAATGATGAAATTTATAAAACTCATGTGATCCTTGAACCTGCTTGTGCACACTGTCATCAGATCAGCAGATTGTGTTTCATCCTATTCCATCTCATCCCTTATACTGCATAAAAGGAAAGCCAAGACTCACCATGATTGGACTATGTTTTTGCACAGGAAAGATAGTTACCATCCTAATGAGTCTGCTGATGGATTAAAACAGTGGTTTGGCGGGGGGGGGGGGTGAGAAGATGGAATTTAAATCCTAATATGTTTATAAAAGTTAAACTATTATACTATTTATCCTTATGCCAACTACTAACTAGCTGGTAAATTATTTACTGCAGATTATTTACTTATTATTATTTATTTATTTATGTATGTTGGTCAGTTAACAGTACCATTATTTGGTCTACCAATTCATATTGGTTAATTAACTAAATAAAACATTATAAAATGTTACTTAATGCAAAATATAGATAAGAATCTATTCCTGAAATTTATGTAGAATATTTGGATATCTGGCATATAAAATGGAGCTTTTGATAAGTTCAGTGTCCTCTTTTTATTTTAGTCTTTCCAGAACAAGTTTCTGATGAATGTACTTCTTATAACCAGAAAAACCACCAGAAAGCCTTACCAGTGATTGAAAGGACAACAAAATCAAATTCAATTCAGCAACAGTTACAAGAGGGTGAAATAAAAAAGAATCAAACAGTAGCAGAAATTGCCCAACATAGAAAAAAATTGCAGTTTGTTAAATGTGAGGTAAAAATTATATATCTTTATATATGTGTTTAGATATTCCTGTTATATAAATTTCTTATTCTAAGCTTATATTATCCAGTGATTTTCAGACTGTGTTGAACTTCAGCCATTGTGAAACTTATTTGGTTTAAATGGATAGGTGTTTTACTATGCTGACATTTTAAATAATCCCATAAAGCAGTGGTATCCAAAGTAACCTGAGCCAGCAGGAACAAATGTCTGAAGTTGCTGATGTCTCCTGAAGGAAATCCTTCACAGACACCTATGATTTCAGATATTCCCATTAGTCAGAGGCTGTGATATAATAGATGAAATGTTACAGTAAATGTACTAGTGTTTCTAGACTCCTTTATTTATTTTAAAAAGCACTAACTTACTCTGTTAATTTTCATGTAATGTGCAAAATAGAATAAAAGTAGTGCATACTTTAGTGTTTCCTTAATAATTCAAGTGTTTGTTATTTGCCTGATTGATGTCATGCGAATTGTGTACTACCTGCTTCACAACATTATTAGATACACACAAAATATCCATATGTTGTTCTGTGAGTTATCCTTTTTTTGTTACACAAATTGGTTAAACTGGTTAGCTTTAATAATGGTGTTAACCTTTATTAAGGACTGCGTACAAGTTAGTGCAAATGCATCATATTAATATACAGCCAAACTCTGAATTAGCAAATTTTTGCAAAGGTGGCATCGTTTAAGTTATATCTCATTATGAATACCTTCACACCAAGTTGCCATGACATTGCACTACTTTGAATAAGTAACGCTTCACCAAAGGAGAAGACTGTTGTTACTTATTCCCGTTTCAGGGCTATTTGGCCCTTCTTCGGTGGGTAGGTACCCGAGTGATGTAATGATGCAAAATGGTTACGAAGTATAACTCAACAATATGAGAGATGCCTGATGGTGTATAAGATGAATTAAGACTAAGATGCATTAAGGGCTTATGCCTCAGGCTGCAAGAGAATTAGACTACATACAAGTTAGGGAAATGCATCATATTAGTACACAGCTAAACTCTGAATTAGCAAATTTTTGCAAAGGCAGCATCGTTTAAGTTATATCTCATATTGTGAATACCTTCACAGCAAGTTGCCATGATATTGCACTACTTTGAATAAGTAACACTTCACCAAAGGAGAAGACTGTTGTTACTTATTCTCAGCAGATACCACCACCCAGACAGCACTGTTTTAGGGTTCGGCCTTTGCAAAAGTTTGCTAATTCAGAGTTTAGTTGTGTACAGTAATACCCCGACTTCCGCGAACTCGGAGTTACGCGGTTTTAGATTTTTTTCGTTTGATGTATATCTAAAATTAGCTTACCAGTGATTTGGAAGTCAAATCGTAAAGCTTGGGTGACAGCTTCCGTTTTTGAGGACTGGTTTGGTCACCACTTCATACCCGAAGTCGAACGTTATTGCAAGTCTAAACAGATTCCATTTAAAGTGATGCTTCTTATTGACAATGCACCCGGTCACCCTCCTGCCACCCTATTTAATTTCGACCCATGTGTTAAAGCTGTGATTTTGTCTCCAAACACAACCAGCTTGCTTCAACCGATGGACCAGGGAGTCATCAAAACATTCAAGGCTTACTACACGAGGCGTTCGTTTGCACGTCTGAATGAAGCTATGAGACAAAATAGTGTTAAAGACTTTTAACACTATTTTGTCTTGAATAGTGTTAAAGAAATTTCTGTTAAAGACTTTTGGAAACAATTCAATGTTTTAGATGCTGTAAGAATCATTGAAGAATCTTGGGATGAAATTCACAAAAAAACATTGAATGGTGTCTGAAAGAAACTTTGTCCATTTTTTTTTTAAAAAACGAGACGAAAACAACGCCAGAAACTGATCATGTCGCTTATGTGATAGAAGTTGTTAATCTTGCCAGGCAATTAGATTTGGAAGTCAATGGTGATGATGTCAATGAGCTTATAGAGATGCGTGAGCAAAATGTCACTGAAGTATCCGACACTTCATACCCAGTTCCACCAGAAAAGCACATGACAATTGCAAGCTTGACAGAAGGTTTCAGCTCAATTGAAAAGGGCTTAAAAATTTTAGAAAACATAGACTCGAACGAAGAACGCGTTATAGCTACAAAGCAAGGAATAAAAAAATTATTAGCTTGCTACGAAGAAATTCTGCGTGAAAAAAAGAAAGCGTTGTTCTCGTCAGACGAATTTGTTAGATTTTATGAAGCCATCGACATCGAAATAACTTTTTTATGCAACTCATTTATTTTTTTAATACATATTTTGTATTAATATGTATAAAGAACTGCAATTTTATTAAATATTTTTCTTCTAAACTAGTGTTTTTTTTAGTCCTTGGGCCCAATTAAACAAAATTTATATGTATTTATATGCAAAGTTATACCCCGACTTACGCGAATTCGACTTAAGCGTTTTTCGTCGGACCCACCTATTGCGTAACTTCGGGGTATTACTGTACTAATGTGATGCATTTATACTAACTTATAAGTAGTCTGTCTCTTGCAATCCGAGGCATAAGCCCTTAATGCATCTTAGTCTTAATTCATCTTATACACCATCAGTCATCTCTCATATTGTGGAGTTATACTTCATAACCATTTTGCCATCATTACATCGCTAGGGTAACTACCTACCCACCCACCCACCAAAGAAGGGCCAAATAGTCCTGAAACGGTGCCATCTGGTTGGTGCTTTCTGCTAAGAATAAGTAACAAGTCTTCTCCTTTGGCGAAGTGTTACTTATTTGAAGTAGTGCAATATTGTGGCAACTCGTTGTGAAGTTATTCACAATATGAGATAACTTAAATGATGCCGCCTTTGCAAAAATTTGCTAATTCAGAGTTTAGCTGTGTAGTAATATGATGCATTTGCACTAACTTGTATGTAGTCTGATTCTCTTGCAGCCTGAGGCATAAGCCTTTAATGCATCTTAGCCTTTATTAAGGAGCATCATTAGAATAATTAAAACAGTAAAATGCATTCCCAGATCTAATCAAAGCAGTAGAATATGGGTTCCAGATCTAATTAAAGCAGTAAAAAATAGTATATCATGGAAGAAAATCAGGTTTGATATTCCAATACTAATTTGTAGTATTGCCATAGTTTCCAGTATAAGTTAGTGGGCAGAGGTGGGTAGGGTATTAATGATATTGATGAAGCCAGTTAGTCAGGCAGAGGTGGGTAGGGTATTAATGATATTGATGAAGCCATTTCAGGCTTAACGTCAACGTTTGAAGTTGATATAAAGGATGGCAAGGTATTAATCACAGTAATCAGCATATGCCACTGAACAAAATCTAGATAAATTAGGTGGATAGGCTGGGAAGTGGCAGTTGAAGTTTAACATTGACAAATACAAAGTGCTGGAGATGGGTGCAGTAATTACAGAATAACATGCCAAGCTAGTGGAGAATGAAAAAAACTTGGGTGTAATTGTGCAGTCAGACATTAACATTCTCTGAACAGTGCAGACAGGCTGCTAGGACAGCTCATGGATTTTTTCAATGACATACAGAAATTTTTTCCAGCGGGTATAAGGAGGTGATTATTCCATTGTATTATACAATGGTTAGGTCACATCTTGATTAGTACGAGTCTGAAAGCCTCATTTTAGGGAAGGATGTTGATTTGTTGGAATGGATGAGAGAAGAGCAGTGAGATTAGCAAGGGGAACAAAATGCACCCTTACCAAGAAAGACTTCATTTCTGCAAATTACACTTCTGGAAACTGCCTGCTTGAAGATCTGATTGAGGTCTTTTAGGCTTTGAATGTTTTAAGTCTTTTGATTGAATAAGTTAAATATTGATGTATCCAACTTGCTGAGACAACACATGTAAGAGGAGCATAAAAATTTAAACTGAGGGTGGGTGGTCGCAAAGTCATGTGGAAATTTGCTTTCAGTAGTTTGAACAAATTTAAGGAAGAATTAGACTGATTATTAGAAGCATGGACAGGTGATGCAGGAGTTTTTTTTTTTTTTTTTTTTTTTCCCCTGCTGATGCTGTGTAAGCTTGCTTTCTTAAATCATTTGTTAATAATAATTATTTCAACATTGAATACAACTGTTAGCCATGTTTTGCTGTTGTGAGCAGCTTGAACTACTGTTTACTTTACATTTGCAACTTTGCTCTGGCTACATTCTGCCAACAAATAATTTTGCATACTGAATTTTTTGTCATCTGATTAACTAATTTTGTTCAAACAAGACTTATCGAAGAATTAGTACTAAGGGAAGTTTTCTGGGACTGTGAAATATCATTTTAGCTTCAAAGTTTTCCTTGTAATGGGATTTTAATGTAAAAAAATTGAATACATTAAACAGATAATTAAAAACAAGCATTCAAACTAACCAAACCGAATAGAGCTCTAAAAAAATATAGCAAGAAGGTTGGAAACTATATGAAAACATGGATGCAAATATTGAATCACTCATTTGTAAACTTGGATTTTAGCAGATGTAATGAACATGTTACACGTCCTGAAGGATTTATTAAATCTTTTCAAAGTGAGCTTTTTGAAAGGGTAAAGGTCTATGGTAGTGAATTTGAATTTTCTGCTAGGAATGGAAATTCCATGAAGAATCTGTGTGGAATGAGTTTCTTCATGAAAATTTAAACTTTTTTTAAAAATATTAATTTGTTCTTATTTTAAAAAATTAAATCAGAATTTAAAAAAATTATAAAAAATCATAGAAGAATTCATATAAAATCTTATCATTATTTTTCATTAACTTTTCAACCTAAATTACCAAGGATTTTGGCTTTTATAAGCCACCTTCAGACAACCGTGGTGACAGGCACAATCTTCTCCAATTTTAAAAGCCATTTCTTGCTGCCATATTTTATAAGCTGTCTAAAGTAACTTGGAAACACAGGCAGAGGGTAGCACTTATTGGAAAAGTTCAACAGTTCATAAACAGACCATTATTTGAAACATACTTGAAAAGATCTTGAAAAAAGTATACACAGTGTTGTGCAAAATATACTAACCATTTTAAAAATGAAATGACTACTGTGCAAATTAGAAAAGACATTTATTGTAATTCCAGTTTAATAATATACATCAAAGAATTTGTTACACTCAGTGTTTGAAAATGATGTCCCTTAAATTGCCATCACCACCACCATCATTGCAAACACAATCCTCTACTAATTCTCACATTATCCATTACTCTGTGTAACAGTATTATTTCAATTTCAACATAAATGTTTTTGTTTTTATTGCTGAGATGACCATGGATGGTTTGTATACACTTTGGATTTTAAGAAATTTCATAAAATGAAATTGGAAACAGATAATGACTCCTTTTTGTTGAAGATCTCCTCTTACAAATTCTTGCAGCATGTTTACATATTAGCATTAGTTGAGGCATATGATGCAAGAAAGCAAGCTTATGCAGCATCAGCCAAAAAAAAAAAAAAAAAAAACCCTCCCATTTCACCCATCCATTCACTTCAAATGCCTGTCCAGCTCAGCCTTAAATTTATTTAAGCTATCAACTTCCACAACAAGGGATGAAAGTCTATTCCAGCAATCAACTACCCACTGGCTAAAGGCAAATATCCGCACATCTATTCTACAACTGTCTTTCCTCAATTTGAATCTATGCCCCCTCAGGTACTTAATCTGAGCAAAGGGGAAGAATCTCATCAGCATTGAGCTTGCTAAGCCCATTCAATGCCTTATACCTGAATCAGATGCCTTATACACCTTATACACCTGAATCAGATCACATTGCATGTGTCTATTCTCCGGGTGCTGCAATTTGCAGAACTTAAGCCTTTCTTAGTAAGAGCACCCCTTTGTTCCCCCTCAGCAATTTTGTTCCATCTTTGTACTCGTTCTAGCAACTCTGCATCTTTCCTAAAATGAGGCCTCCACACCTGTACACAGTACTCAGGGTATGGCCTGAACATTGCCTTGTACAACGGGATAATCACTTCCTTGTCCCTGCTAGCAAAATTCCTATATATATCACTGATAAGACTCCATGACTTGTTCTGGCAGCCAGCACTGCTCAGCAAACTTCATGCCTTACTGCACAATTACCTCCAGGTCTTTCACTCTCCAATTCCCTGAGTGTAATACCACACAGTTGGTACGTTTCTCTTGAGTTACTGCTACCTATGTACAGTACTTTTCATTTCTCAATTTCAAACTTCAGTTGCCACTTTTCAGCCTATTTGCCCAACTTATCTAGATCCAGTTGCAGTAGCATACTGTCTTTACTGTCGTTAACAACCCTGCCAACCTTTGTATCATCTGTAAACTTGGACATTAACCCTTTCATACCTTCATCAATATCATAACCCCAGGGGTTCACATCTGGTGAGTATAGGCTTGGCACACCCAGGGTCCTGAGCTGGATATCATAATTTTTCTCTTTCTTGGTGATTCCCTTCTATTTCTTACTCTTATTCTCTTTCTCTCTCTCTCTCTCTCTCTCTCTCTCTCTCTCTCTCTCTCTCTCTCTCTCTCAGGGTAACTCAGAAAATTTTTTTGGCTGGTGCAGCATAAGCCTCAGGCTTCCCTTGCACCATATGGCTAATAATAATAATAATAAACATTGATGAATACACAAAACAACAATGGGCCAAGCACAGAACCCTGGGGAACTCCACTAATAACATTAGTCCATGAAGTGTCCATTGATTACCACTCTCTGTTGTCTCCCACTCAACCATCCCTTTATCCATTGTAGCAACTTGCCCTTAATGCCATACCGCTTCAGTTTGTATAGCAGTCTTCCCTGTGCAACAGTATCAAAAGCTTTCCTGAAATCCAAGTACAGTAGACTCTCGATTTTCCGGGATAAAAGTAAAGTAAAGTGCAGCCATTATCAACCCACTGCAGGATGGAAGCCTCCTCAACAATTCATGCTGAGGGAAATGGGCCATAATCTGCCACGCTGGTCCAGTGTGGGTTGGCATATCGACTGTATTCAGCAGTCAGGGGCTTGAACCCCGGTCTACTCAAAGAGTGTGTGCTACTGCACTCCCGCTCCTGCCCACTCGGCTACGGAGGCAGTATTTTCTGGGATAGATGGTAAAAAATATTCCCGGATAATCCATTTCCTGGTTAATCCAAAAATACAGCAAGTCCCCGACATATGTAAGAGATAAGTTCCAGGACTTCTTACATAAGTTGAGATTTGCATAACTTGGGAATGACTAATAAAATATTGCTGCTATATATCCCGGATATGCCAAAATTACAAAAACAACATAATATCCTCAGAAGAATGAAGAAAAATAGTTATATATTTTTAATAAGTTCAATTAAAAACTTTATCTGAGGACAGTGGTGAAGTAGCCGGAGTGGCACATAAGAAAAAACGCATGTTATTGTACTGTAAAAACTAGTATGTATTTCATAGCCTTGGTTATTATTATAGTTTACCTTCATTGGTGGCAACTGCTTCTTATATTCTGTCTTTCTCCTTTATTGTGTTCATTGTTGCCACTGACACATCTGAATTCTGTGCGATACTTGTTAATGTTTGGCCATTTTCATACATCCTTATTATTTTAATTTTTTTCTGATCCAACTTGATCGCTTTCCTTTTCTTCATATATTTACTAGTACTGCTGTCACTTATTCTCTTAGTCGGCACCATGATAACGGTCAAAATGAAATTTTCTGAAAAGAACTTCACAAGGTTAAGGTGAAAACTCACTATTTTCACTCCACCTGAGCTCACATTTTACTAAAGCACATTTCTGGAGGTCACTGCCATAAAACAATAAAAACAATATGCACTTTCTGGGTTACTGGGCTTTTCTTTTAGTGCAATTAATTATAAATGGTTAGTAAACTCGATCTTATTGCATTTGCGATAATACCGGTAGCTGGAATTCTGTGAGTTGTCACGTTATGAAATGCGTGTCCCCTTCACTTGAAATTGTTAGTCATATAAAAATTATAAATAACAATTTAAATCCGAAGCGATGTAAGTTGGGGACTTGCTGTATCGAAAAATGTTCAGCAATCTACGTAAAAAGTATGGCGATAGATAAAGAACTTACCACGCACTACTCGGATGTCCAATATGATGCTTCCCTTTATTTTTTACAATGTCGCTTATGGTTTGGTTACCAACATTATAATGGTTCTTTAGAGATTTAACAGATGCACTGTTTTCAAACTTTTGAAAAATTTCAAGTTTTTGTTTAAATGAAAGTACAACTCTTGCATTTGTCAATCATTTTTGCGATTTCTAAACAAAAAAGTTATTATAAAAAAAAATTACGACACCCCTGACATGCATAACAAAACAAAATTTGTCCTTTTGGGATGCAATGAAACACAACAATTGATGAGACACACTAAAACAAACTAAACATTTGGTCTTTTTTTTCTTTTGAGCAGCGGGTGTGAAGACATCTGGCTAATCTCCTAATGATGACTTATCACGCCACTTCTTGTCGCTTATTTATGACTTGCAAAACATCTGTTTATATCTATTCTATTTATTACTTGAATTTTATGATTTCTGTTTTTTTTTTTTTTTCTTTTTTTTTAAATTTGGAATCTTGAAGTGTCCCGGTTAATCCGCTTCCCAATTAATCCGATCCCAGTAAATCGAGAGTCTGCTTTATATGATATCAACATTATTTTTTGCATTCAGTTCCTTTGTGACCACATCATAAGTATCCAATGAAATTAGTCAGACAAGACCTCCCTTGAACAAACCCATTCTGTGTTTCAACTATTACAGCAATCTTGTCTAGATGATTCTGCAATGCTTTTTTAACCAGTGACTCCATTAACTAACAAGTCTATAGTTACTTGTGTCACCTTTTGAACTCCCTTTGTGAATTGGGGATACATTTGCACACCTCCAGTCCATGGGGACCTACCCTGATTCCAAGGAAGCTCTCATAATTATGGCTAAGGGTTTGCTTACTTCCTTTGCTGCCTTCTTTAATATAACTGGATAGATCCCATCCACCCCAGGTGACTTCCTTATGTTTAACTTCAATTTCTTCTCCACTTTGCTCTCAGTCATTACAAAATCACTTAGTTCCCTATTATAGTTTGATAAACTTCTGGCATTGCCCTTCCTTGAAGAACTCCTCGTGTGAATATAGATTCAAAATACTCATTTAATTTCGCAGCTATCTGAGAATGATCATCTATAGTCAAACCAGTGATATCAAGTGGACCGATCTGATTCTTCCCTTTCCTTCTAGAATCTTCATAAGTAAAGAACTCTTTGCATCCTTTGCCAGATATTTCTTGTAATCTGCCTTTGCTTGCCTAACATCCTTTGTGACTTGATTACAGACTAGCTTATATCTTCCATAGGTTTCTGTGTTACCTGATAATGTATATGCATCCCATGCGTTTTTTCTTCTCTGCCACGAGCCTCATTAATTCATCTGACATCCATTTAGGCCTAAACTTTGAACAATATTTCTTAGTTGGTATGAAAAGCCCATTAGTCTCCAAGATTAAGTCCCTGAATGCTTCCCGTTGAGAATTCACTGTTGGTAACATTATCAGCTGATCCCACTGTACAGAATATAAAAACTATCTGAGACCACTGTAGTTCCCTTTACCCTCGATGGTAGTTACATCTTTAAGTAAATCCCACATCAGTACACTGTCACCCAGTGGTTCCTTTATCAGCAAATACTTAATGTATGAATAATCACTGCTGATAATCAGATCAAAAGTATTACTTCCTCTGGTTGCCTCTCGAACATGTTGCTGTAGAAAACAGTCATCCATTAAATCCACAAAAGTCTTGCTAGTGTGCGAGTGACCAAGCCACAAGTTCCAGTCAATATCTGGTAAGTTAAAATCCTCTATTATAAGACATTCTGATTTACTTGCCCACTCTATTTCTCTGCACAGTCGCCCATTATACTCATCAGATTCATTAGGCCTATAACACACATTTACTCTCATTTTTTCTTTCCTAGTTTGTATGTCACACCACACTGACTCAACATTGCATTGTTCACCAATGTCAATTGGATGCACTTCCTTAGATTTTGTGCTTAACTAATAGCTGTTAGTTAAGTTGTGTCCTGTCTATCCTTTCTGTACACACTCTACTCTCCAAATTCCAATTCTGCACTGCTTATATCTGTGTGACACCACATCTCTAATATCCCAACAGTATCCGCCTTTGATGTCTTGACCAGCACTTCAAACATATCAAATTTATTAACTATACTTCTAGCATTGGTGTACATGCAAGTATACATGCACCTGTTCCTACTCTTAGTTACCCTAACACAGCCCACGTATGTACTTGTTCCACTATGACTCCCATCAGTCCTGAAAATCCTCAGCACCCTGCTTTTCAGTCTGCTGCTCATTCTAATAGAAGCAGTGCAAGAATCACTTTTGACTCTGCCTGTGGCCACTAATCTTTTAGCCCGTGTATCCTCCCAAGCTAGCAGTTTTCCGACCCACTTAACACTGCTTCGGTACCATCAGTAAATATTCATGCTCCCTTTCTATTTAAGTGAACCCCATCCGCGTAGAAGTAGTCTCTCCTGTTAACAGGCACAGACCACACTGAAAAATATTTTAACCCATGAGCCTTGCACAGTCTCTTCAGGGCCTAATCTCATCATATACTGCCTCCTATTGCCTCTGAGCAGAATTTCAGACATTTTCAAATTCAACCCTAACTCAAGCTTTTGTTCAACATTGACTCATATTTGTTAAGTAAAAATTCAGATCTCTCACTTTCAATGTCATTAGTGCCAACTTGTACAACAATATCACCTTTTGTGCCCTTAAAAGATGATATCTGCGGCGCCTCCGTAGCCAGGTGGGAAGGAGCAGCAGTGCGTAGCATACGCTTCTTGATTTAGACCGGGGTTCGAGCCCGTCACCATCAAATACGGATGATGCGGAAAGGTCAGGGAATGACCACCGCATATCCTCGGAGCAATATGGCCTTAGTTGCTAATGCTCCTAAAAACCAAATAACAAACAAACAAACAATGATATCTGCTCTACAACGTCAGTCTTTTGCCTCTTGCAGAGCTACCCTGGCCCTGTTCCACCTATCCTTTTTGCATAATATATTCCCCATCTCCTGATAATAGTGTTGCCAACAATAACTAGTTCCTGTGGGACCAGTGCATTCTACCTTGGAGATTGCTACTGTTTTGCCTGATGCCCAGGAGTGAGCTCTGGAGTTGTTGGGCAGCCGAGAGCTTGATGGGTCCTCATTAATTTCTTCGAGGGCATCTATCCTACACCTCAAACTCTATAGATGCCCATCAGAATGTGGAGTTGGTGCCTAATTTCTTGACACTCTAGACACCTAGCACGCACAAAGACATCGTTGATGGCTAAATCATGTCCTGTTCCAGAAATGTCTGCAAACATGTCACACATTTTTTGAGACGGTGATGCAGTGCAGAATCGCCCCCTTTGTTTCTCCCCAAGCCGCAGCACTCCTGCTAATCTGTGCATGTTGCTTCGCACTCTAGTCTCAATCATGAGTTCTTTTAAATACAATTTAATTAACAATGAAATTTAATAAGATTAATAAATTTTATTGATTAATTGATACTACTATACTAAGCTAGCAGATTCCTTATACAGTGCTACATATTTCACTATCTAGTTTTATGTTGTACCTTATGCTATCAGTTTGAGATACAGTAAGACCTCGACTTATGCCGATTAGAGTTATACGGATTCGTAGATATGCAGTTGCACTACTTCTACTTACGACTAGCCACAACAACCATTAAGTGCCACATTAAATATAATAGATTGCGTTAGCATCTGCTAATGTGTGGTCTTGGCGCATTATAGCCTTAGTAGCTGATGCGCCAATAAAACCAAAAAACCCAACCCATCTGCTAATGTGAATTGATAGTGGCATCGGCGCTTTGTTTTCACCTTAACCACTTAAGTTGTATCTTGTGAGCCTATACTTGTTGGAAACAAAATAAATATAAACCCTAAATATGTCTGTGAAAAGAAAAAAATAGTGAGAATAGTAATCATAGTGATAAGAAGAGGTGCATTATAATTATGGAGACTAAAGTCGAAATCATTAAACAACATAAAAACTGCAAGAAATTTGTGGACATTACACGTGTTTGCGAAATTAATGAATCGACTGTTAGAACCATTATAAAAGATAAAGTTTGAATTATGCAGCACGTAAAAAGTTCTATGCCAGTGCAGCTATGATCATATCCAAAAAAGAGGCTTATTAATAGAAGAAATGGAAAATTGTTGATGATTTGGATAGAAGACATGAAACAACAAATGTTGATAAGTCTTATGCTCATACAAGAAAAAGCTCTGAGTATTTTTGAAGAACTAAAGTGTAAATGTGGTGAGAATGTTGCTAGTGAAACGTTCATTGCAAGCCACGGATGGTTTCAAAGATTTAAGGGCCATGCTAAACTGCACACCATCAAAATTACAGGTGTGGCTGCTAGTGCAGACATAGTAGCAGCTACGGAGTTCCCCAAGACTTTGACAGAAATGATCAAAAACAAGGATTACCTACCACAACAGGTCTTCAATTAGATGAGACTGGTTTATATTGGAAAAAAATGCCAGATCGTTCCTACATTGCAAGAAGAAAAAACTATGCCAAGATTTAAAGTATCAAAGGACAGATTAACCCTTCTTTTTGGTGGAAATGCTGCTGGAGGTTGCAAAATAAAATCACTGTTAGTTTACCATAGCGAAAATCCAAGGGCCTTCAAAAATATTTCATAGGCATCGCTACCTGTTGTGTGGAAGTCCAATCGAAAAGCATGGGTGACACAAGAAATTTTTCAGGACTGGTTTCTCCATTTTGTGTAAGAAGTTAAAAAATATTGCCAAGAAAACAACCTACAATTTAAGATATTACTGCTAGTTGATGATGCACCTGGTCATCCAACAACTGTGTGTGATTATCACGAAAACATAAAAGTTTTATTTTTGCCTGCAAATACAACTTCCCTCATTCAACCCATTGATCAGGGTTTAATACAAACATTCAAAAAAGTATTATCTATGAACAGCATTTAGACAGGCAGTAAGGGCCACAGAAGGACAGAATGCCAGATCATTGAAGCAGTTCTGGAAAGAATTTGGCATTTCCAAAGCTGTTAAAAACATCGATGCTTCATGGAGTGAAATTACAGTACCATGTGAATGCCTTCTGGAAGAAACTCATCCCCCAGTTTGTTCAAGATGCTTCAGATAGTGAAGAAAATGAAGATGTAATTAGAGAGCTTGTTGAAATGACCAGAACACTGGAATTAAATTTAGAGGAAAATGAGTTTATTGAATTGTTGCAAAGTCATAGAAAGATAATTCAATGAAGATTTAATGGAGCTTGATGACCATAAAAATGAAGACGAGGTTCCAGAAGATGTACAAGAAGTTGAACTATCAAAACAATTTGATAAGAAAATGGCAAAATGCTTTAAAATGATCAACAGAGGACTAGCTAGCTTAAAAGCTCAGGTTCCAGACACCGAACAGTTTGAAAAAGTAATTGGAGTGGTGCATGATGCAATTGCATGCTACAAGCTGATTTACTACCAGAAAAAAAGGTGCCTCCGTAGCCAGGTGGGCAGGAGCAGCAGTGCCGTAGCACACGCTTCTTGATTAGACCGAGGTTCGAGCCCATGACCACCAAATACGGAGGATGCAGAAAGGTCAGGGAATGACCACCGCATATCCCCGGAGCAATATGGCCTTAGTTGCTAATAATGAAATAATGAAGATGTTCAGTCAGTACAAAGAAAAGAGAAAAGGGAATCTTGCCATCATTGGATACTATCAGAATTTCCAGACTCTGAGAACATATTAAACGATTAGTATAGAATGGGTAGGCTCTTCTGTAGCCAGGTGGGCAGGAGCAGTAGCGCATAGCACACGCTTCTTGATTAGGGTTCGAGCCAGTGACCACCAAATACGGAGGATGCGGAAGGTCAGGAATGACCACTGCATATCCTCAGCCCGAATAAAGGGTGAGGGTTGGCGTCAGGAAGGGCATCTGGCCGTAAAATTGCATGCCAAAACAATAAAAAAGCTGACCTCATATAATAATGGGAAAAGGCGAGGACAAAAAAAAAAAAAAAAAAAAAAAGTATAGAATGGGTGTTTTCAGCTAAATTAGATATGTTTTTATATTTATCTATGAGTATGTACTTGATAGGATAGTGAATAAAGTTTTATTTCCACAAAGTTTTCATAAATAGAAGTTGATTTGCTTGAATTTTCCTTTCAAAAGATTAAACAAAATAAATTTAAGCACTATTCGACTTATGCAGGTTTTTAACTTGCGTGGAAATCGCTGGAACGAATTAATCACATAAGGCAAGGACTTACTGTATATGTTACGTTATTTCGTATCGACTACTACAATGGCGGAAAGTTCAACAATATTGATGCCAACACCAGTACGAGCAGTGAGTCGTAACTTTCAAAAATCAATAGTTAAATTTAAAAAATAAGCTAACGAATGCTAATATATATATATATATATATAGATAGATAGATAGATCTGAAGTTACTGTGACTGCTAAACCATTAACATTTTCATTAAAGTATGGTGGACTGATGATGCTGAAAGCACTCCCCCCACTACCAAATGGCAGCTTGTTGGCTGTGAAGTGGTTTTTCATGGTGCAACATGGATTTTCAGTTCCCAGTATCTAAAATTTTTGTTTATTTGCATAGCCATTCAAATGAAAGTGGTTATTATCACTGATGATTAAAAAAATGAATAAGCATGAGTTGTCATTCATCTTCTGTAGGAATAGATTTCAGAAATTCAAATGTGTATACAAATCATGAACAACTAATTGTTGAACCGTTTTCATTTTATATGGATGGAACTTTAAATCGATTCAAGATATCTCTTTCTTGTTTATTTGGTTTTTAGGAGCATTAGCAACTAAGGCCGCATTGCTCTGGGATATGCAGTGGTCATTCCCTGACCTTTCCGCATCCTCCATATTTGGTGGTCACGGGCTCGAACCCCGGTCTAATCAAGAAGCGTGTGCTATGCACTGCTTCTCCTCCCCACCCGGCTACGGAGGCGCCATCTGTTTCTTCATTTGTCTTTTATCAGATAACACTTTTAAGAAAGAACCACTCCGTGTGATAGTGAAAAGCTAGCATTTTACTAGCTAAAGAAATTCAAAGTACTATTATTGTACTGAGTTACCCCCTTCCCTTCCCTCCCCAAAAAAACAAGCAGCCAGTCATAGTTTAGTATTTTGATAGAATATAATTTTTTTCTCTGAGCATACCAATAAACTGACCTATTTATGTTGTGTTTTTAGTGTGTTCTTTCTTAAGTACTTCCATATAATGCCTTTCTCTAATCAAATTAATGAGGTTTACCTGTAGCCCTTTACAGATTTTACCCATTTTGTATTTTGTTTAAATATTTGAAGTTATTTTTAGCAACTTATATTTGAATATTTTAAGCAGCTTATTTATTTATTTTCTTGCTTCTTTAATAGAATAAAGATTCTGGAAGGAAAAATGTAATAATACCCTCTTCTAAAAAAAAATTCAGTTGCCAACAGGAAACTGTTCTACAGAAGCATGAATCTTGTTCAGTAAAAGGACAGAAGAGTCTAAATAATGGACATTTACAAAATATGAACACTGATGGAACAAATTGTAGACAGTTCAGAAGTTGTATAAGCCCATTGAACAAATCTGTATTATTTAATGATGCAATTAATTATGATTCTGTGACTGAAGAAACTACTATTGCACATCATAGAAAAAGTGATCGTATTTCTCTGTCTCCATTGCCAAACGTCATTCACCCAGCTCAGACTGTTTTACTAAAATCTGATTCTTATGATATGAAACAGTGTGAGAATGTAGAAATCATAAATATGGAGAATGTTAGGACAAATTCTGAAAGTTCTGAAAATTTAAAAACTCTGAAAAACCAAGAAACTAAATGTGAATCATTTAATAGTTTCACTCGCTCTGATATCAGTAATGAAGAAGATAATTTTGAATGTAGAAAGGAATCTAAGGGAGCATTGCCTCCTACAGAATTTTCCAAATCTACATCTCCTAAAGAGAGCAGATTACTAGATCCAAGATATATTATTTCTTTAATGTTAAAATCAAAAAAAAGAGACTTGAACGTTAAAATAAATAATGAAGATGTTCAGTCAGTACAAAGAAAAGAGAAAAGAGAATCTTGCCAATTAACTGGGTGTTACAATGGAAAGCATTTATCAGACAAAACTCTAGATAATCCTTTTTATGAATCTGTGCATGAAATTCCTAATTCACATATGAAATCTCATGTTTCTTCCAACAAAATTTCAACAGATAATAACCATAATTATTCTCAGTCAGCTGGTAAAATACCAACTGGTTGTAGAAGTGTTCATTTACTAAAGTCATTGAGGAAGAGTTTACCAAAAGGAAATGGGGAATTATTCAAAACATGTATTGAGAGTTCTACAGACCAGTCATCTTTAACAGTAGTGACACCAGTGATACAGTCTAAAATGCTTAGTGAAAATGAACATAAAATGAAAGCTACATCTAAAAATATATCAAAATCTGAAAATGTAGTCCCCTGTGCTGAGGCTAACAAAATAAATTGGGAAAGTGATTTAATGTTTTCCACAAACCAAACATGTATTGAAAATAGTGACTCCCTGACTACAGTTAGAAGTAATGAAAATTTGGAAAATAACAAGAATTTTAGCCCTTTTTTGGAAAATGATATTATGCAGGAAGAAACAACAGTGCTTGTTAGCAGTGAAAAACATACTGCAAGTTTTGCCTTTATAAATATGATTAATAATAAACAAAATTTAAAAACAAGTCAGGATTGTACTTCTGACACAGAAAAGAACATTGAGCACTTAAAATCTGAACAAACCCATTGTGATATAGATATCAAAGACTCCAAAATAAAAGTGATAAATGAGTTACCACTTAGCAGTAACCAAAAGTATAGTGAAAGTATTGTTTCTCTAAATACGTTTAAAAGTAAACAAGATTTGGGAATAAATCAAGATTCTGATACTGAAAATAACATTAAGCAATCAGAATCTCTACAAACCCCTTGTGATATAGACATCAACTCTAGAGATATGGAAGTGGTAAATGAGTTACCTTTTGGCAGGAATCAAAAGTGTAGTGAAAATACTGATTCTCTAAGCACAGTTAAAAGTAAAGAAAATCTGGAAGCATTTCAGAGCTTCACTTCAATTATAAAAGAAAACTTAATGCAGTCACATTATAACATAAACAAAGAATTATGTGATACAAATTCTAATTTATCTGAAACTTTAAATGGATCAGAATGCTCAGGTACTTTGGGGGGAACTGTGTCCACCTGCTTGACGATTCCAAATACTGCTGTAGGTATTAGTAGTGCTGAATCTTATTCTCATACCGAATCTCTCACTAACTCTAGTACTAATAATACAAATCATGATCAGTGCAAGAAAACATCTTCTATTGATGATGCCAGTGGAAAAATTATGGAAGATGCAACAAGGTATGTTTTTTTTTTAAAATATCCCATTTACAATGTACCATTTTCAAAAAACTTAATTAAGCTTAAATTCCTTTTGGTGTCTTATGACTAATTCCATATCAAAGTTCTGTAGTTTTCATATATGTTCTATCTACAAAGAAAAAAGAAAAATGTTTTCATTTCCTTAGTTGAAGTTGAATAAAAGTGTGGCACATTAGAGGAGTGCTATTGTGTGAGAGAGTCAGATGTGTTAGTGATGTCACCTGATCCTGTATCCCACTTAGGAATTTCCTTAGTTAAAGTTGACTCTTGACCTAATAGTGTACTTTGACTAGTGTGCATTATGAATATGAACAGAATGAGGCATTTTATGAACCTATCAGATGGCATGTTGAGATGTGCGTATCTACATTGATAAAAACACCTTTTCCACATAAATGTTCACACACACACACACACACACACACACACACACACACACACACACACACACACACACACACACACACACACACACACACACACACACACACACACACACAGTTTTAACACTATTTATTTTGTCTTTCAATGAATATTTCACTTTAAGTTTAAGTTTAGGATCAGTCATGAAAGAAACTCTCAGGAACAGAGGAAGTTGTTCACTCATTTAATCATATTTAAAAGCACCATATTAGAGGATTTCTATTGTGAGAGAGAGAGAGAGTGAGTGTCAGATGTGTTAGTGATGTCACCTGATCCTGTATCCCACTGTTTAGATGAAGTTGATTTATTGTTTCATTATTCTGATTTCTTTATATCCAGTGAAAAGTATTTGTTACTGTTTGCCATCCATTATTTTCCTTGGAACTGCAAGACCAAATGATTATAGCTGTTTATATTAAATCTGTCTGTAGGTAAGCTTTGAGATCAGTCATGATTTTGGAGAATTTTTTTTTTTTTATCTTGAGGCTTCATCTTAGCAATACATCCAATTAATTTTGTACTATTTCTTAAACAGTTGTTATGGTAACAAAAAAACAATCATCTATGTTCTGGGCTTAAATAAATTTATTAAATTTAAAAAGTTACTAAAGTGTGGCACATTAGAAAAAGTTATCTACCTAGAGATAAATGAAACAAGCTAGGGGGTAAAGAAAGTTCCTCTCTGCACTCTCATTATAATTCCAATTGCTTATATTCTGATTGAGCTGGGCATTCAAACTCATATTCCTTCAAAGAGGCAATTACCAGATTTGGGTAGTAATGAGTTACAATTTGAAAGTTAAGTTAGAAGTTATTTTTTTGGTAACTTTTAAGTTAACTCATTACTTTTTTTTTTTTTTTTTTTTTTTTAATAAAGTCACCAAGTGACCAATAAGTTGTAAAAATCTTGTAAAAGCAACAGATTTCATGTTAAATTAGTTCAGAATAACACCTTGTATTTTATTTTATCCTTAAGAAAAAGAAATCTAAATGAAAAATTGATTTAAAAAAAATCATCATCAGTGGTTTAGCTTTGATTGGATTTCCTGGAAAGTGAATATTTTAGGTGGGAATATTTTAGGTCCATGTAATTTGTGTGCAAAGATTACTAAGATTGCTTAATGCATTGTATAGCATGCACTTGAAAACTGAAAGGTTTTATAATATGATCCGTAATAATTGTTAGTTTGTTTCTGTCTTTTTTTTTTTATTGTGAAAAGAAAAGCTTTTGACAGCATTTTAAAACAGCCTGTCAAGATAATTTTCCTGTGTAAAAATTTTAGAAATGAAACCATGGAAACTAATGGTAAAAGATATAAATAATATTAAATGAAATACTTATAATTCCAAGTGAGAACTTGAGCCACAATTACCAGTTTTTCTGCAAGGAACAATTGCTGCTTTATCATTACTAAGTCTAAACACTGTGCGTTTAGAAAATTTCAATACCCAATTACATTATACTACACAACCCCAACTGTGGGTTTTTAAACAAGTGGTTTCACTTCCTTTCATAGGCATCTCCCATTTCACCTCCTTCCCATATTGGGTGACTAATCTGAATTGGGGCCATGCTTCCTTTATCTGTACAACTTGTTTTCACAGGTTAATTTGCATGCTTTATGGGTGGAAAAACCTGGAATAACTTATAGTGGAAATCTTGCTCCCTCCACCTGAGATTGACTAACTGCAACTTCAGTTGAGGAGGTCCAAAGAATTCCTCCATTAGCAGATAATCACATTCAGACCTTTCAAAATGAGTGGTAGGTGGCAATGTATTTTGCTAACTAAGCTGCCATGGAGGGCACATGTATGCAATAGAGTGCAGTTTTGTATTTTTGTGTGATGCTAATAAGAAATTTTTGGCATATGTTGATCTATCCCAAAGTTTTTGCTTTCTGAAACCATGTCTTTGTTCATATCGCTCAGAATTATGCTGTGATATTATTGAATAGCTTGGTGATAATCAAATTTTACATGATGGATTTTTGAACCAAAATTTTTTTATTTTTAGTATGATGTCATTGCTAAGAATATATATATATATATATATAAATATAAAGTATGTGGAGAAGAGGTTTGATAATCTTGGAGTATTCTGTTGAGATTATCAAAAGAAATCCTTTTTGAGAAAAATTTGTTTTGCTTCAATTATTTAAATATATATATAAATAAAGGACACATGTATTAGTGGATGATTCTAGTTTTAAAAAACCAATACCCTTTCAAAATTTAGGTCATGTAACTGTCTTTTGTCAAACAGTTATTGTTAAATACTGTGATGTACCTGTTTGTCGATAAGAGCAGGTTTGGCTCTTATCGACACAATAACAGGGGAACCCTGCTATTGTGTTGGATGTAATTTTTCAACATTTCCACTCTTTTTGAATCCCTGCTGTTGACTCACTAGTCAAAAAAAATTGAGAAACCTATATTTTATCTTTTTGGGAAATGCTCTTGTTACGTTCTGTGCTATCGAACTTGTACTTGTTGAACTTGTGGAAAAATCAGATTTCAAATTTATTTCTGTTGGATAGCACGCCAGGCCATCCAAAAGATTTAAGTCATCCAAACGTTGAAGTTATGTTCCTATTGCCACAGTTATACTGGGTTAATACAACTTCTTTCATTCTGCCATTAGATAAAAGCATTATATCCGCCTTTAAAACTCATTACATCAGAAAATCATTACAATGGATTTTGCAAAAAATTGATTCCGAATCTATTTAAGTAACTGAGGCATGGAAACATTACTCAATTGTGGACTATATCAGAATCAGCTTTATCACTGAAAGAAGTAAAACCATCAATGTTAACTGAGTGTTGGAAAAATGTATGACCAGAGTCAGTTCATTCAGGAAATATGGTTGAACCTGCAGAAAACAGAATCTGTGCGATAGTAGAACTTGCTGTGTCGGTAGAAGGGGATAGAATCGCTCTCCTTCCTACACCGGGTGGAAGAGACCTGAGTTTGAATCCCGGCAATGAAGGGAGGAATTTTTATGGGTCTTTTTCACAAATTGGCTGAGTTAGTCGGGCTCAGGTGAGGGTAGCATGGTTTTTATCCCGGAAACTCAGGTTTTTTGTCCAGCAAAACAGAAAATTAACCTCAGGACACACACACACACACACACACACACACACACACACACACACACACACACACAAAATTTATAGACAATATACACAGGATGCTTCAAAAAAAAAAAAAAATAAATAAAGATGATTACTGAAGACATTCAAGAATTACTGGTAGAAAAAGAGGCCGGCATAGCAGATTTGGTGCAAATGGCATTAGAAGTAAAATCAAATCAATTCAGATGATGATAGTGCAGATGAAAATTCTAAACTTCCAAATTTTACACTAAAAAGCATACGGAAAGGCATAAAGTTAGCTGAGCAATTAGAATCTTATTTTTTGAATGCAGATTCTTGAATGAAAGGAGCCCAAAGTTCAAAAGGGAGCTTCAAAAATGCTTAGTTCCATACAATGAAATTTGCAAAGATCTATCAAGCAAAAGCAAACAAACTCAGATTACTGATTTTTTTGAAGAGAATAGAAGATACAAGAAATCTAGAATGGTGTATTTTTGTTAACATTTTATTAATGAAATAGTGTATTTTTGTTAGCTTTTGGAATGTAACACCCCCCCCCTTTGTACTTTTTTCTTAGTCCTGTATAACACGGTTTCGCACAATACGACATTTCACAGGAACCTAATAACTGTGTTATACGAGGGTTACCTGTAGTTTAAATATTGTACTATTTAATGAACTTCCTTTGATGAAATTCAAAATCTTAACTACTTTTTTCAGTACATCCTTGATTCATTGAAATTCTCTTCAATACCAAAGCTTGTCGATGTACAAAACAGTGATTCCAAATAGTGTTATCAGTTACCTCTAAAAATCTTTTAATCACTCCACTATGTTTCTCAGTCATATTTTCTGCTCCATCACTTGTAATCCCCTTGCAGTTTTTTAAGTTTAATTTATACTGCTCAACAAGACACTTTTCTAATGCAGCAAATATATCTGAGCCAGTTGTATATGAAGTTAAATTTAAATAACTTAGCAAATCCTCCACAAAATCATCTTGCCACTCATATCTGACATAAACTAAAAGTGTAGCACAATTTGCAATATTGGTGCTCTTGTCCAGCTGTAGTGCAAAATTTATGCCAGACTGCAGTTGCATAATAAACGTTGTTTCTAAATGTTCTGCAATTGAACAAATTCTACATGATATTGTATTGTCACTGACAGGTAAAACTGTTAATTTTTCAGCTGATTTGTCATCAAAAATAGTATGCACAACATGACGGAAGAATAACATTTTTCAGCAAATTGTGTGAGGCAGTTTCTCTTTTGCCACACGATATGCAACAAGATACGATGATAATAAGCTTTCTCATTAACAGTTGTAAAACAAACAAAAACTTGTGCTGGTAACTGTAAATCTTGTTTCTTTTGTTGAAAATATTCAAAGGGCTTATTCACGAGTTAGGGGGTGCTATTTTTCCAAATGTCTTTTTAGTTTTAGTTTGAGGGTTTCAAACTCTAATTGGCAAGAATATCATTACAGATTATACACTGAGGCCTGTCAATTTCATTTGAATCCGCCCATTTTATAAAACCAAATTGTAAATATTCCTCATTGTAGAATCTTGAATTTAATTTGACCTTTTTATCAGGTGTCGCAAAAGGAGTCAAAGTTTGCTGGTTTGAGTTAATATCTTTCACGATGTTTGTAGAAATTACATTTTCAGAAGTAGGTACCTTGAACTTGATGCTGGTTCTGTTCCTTCATAGTTCTTCTTTTTCCTAATAATAAAACGGTCCATTTCAAGGGCAATTTCTTGTTGTCAATTTAGATATTAGGGTGCTGTGATCTGTAAAGTGTAGCGGTTAAATTAAAGAAGTAAAAGAAGTTAAATAAAAAAGTAGAGATAAATTAGAAGTTAAATTTAAAAAATCATACAACACAAACCTGTGCCCCAGCAATGCTCTCTGCCCAGCCACTGACTGCTCGCCATGGGGGCCAGTGTCTTTGTTGGTTTTCCAGAGAAATCCAGGGCCATACTAGGAATTTTGCTCTCCCCTATTCCCAATGAAATACATCATTAAGTACAATATAAGGAGCAGTTATATCAGTACAATGAAATTCCTTTTATAATTTAGAATTTAACTCAATACAAAAAACAGGAACACTATTTTCTTTACAATAAACCTTCCACATCATTACATTTTCTGAAGTAATTTGAAACTGAAAAACTGGTCTCCAGAGAATATATATATAAAAAAAAAAAGAGTAAAGAAAAATGAACCGCTTTCAGAAAAGTTTTATTTTATAAGCTATATTCCAAACATTTCTGTGTATATTTTCTGTTAGTTGTGACGCATTTTATTTATTTTGCGACCCGCAGTTTGAAAAACCCTGCTCTAGATGTTATTCAGCAAGAAATCCAAGTGTCTCTTTCTAAAACTCTTGTGGGAATTAAACATGAGGATGATTTTTTCTCCCCCCCCCCCTTTTATAAGTTTCAAACAGAGTTGACAGCAAAAATATGGAATTTGCTGATTATCTTACAAAATACAATAAATCTCCATAAAATATCTCTCCAATTAGGAAGTCTATTTTTTTTTTGCTACAATACAAAACTGATATCATTAGCCTGTGTTGAAAGAATGTTTAGTGCCAGACGATTGCTATTTCAAGGCTGACAATGAAAATTATCTGATGCAAATTTTTATATGCTGCTCTTATTGAAATTAAAATATTTTAGATAATTGAAATATATCTCTTACAAAAATTATAGAATAAATGTATTTTTAATTTTACAGGTTTCTCTAATAGTTTAGTATGCAACTTAGTTACTTTTTATTCTGAGAGAAAAGTAACTTAATTTACTTTTTCTGTACTTTTCTCTCAGAACAACTTTAACTGAACTTAAATACCTTTATGAGCCAATTAACTTAACTTGGTTGGTTTTAAAAGTTAGCTTACCCATTTCTGGCAATTACAATACATTATTTTTGAATTGGTGCATTGTCATAAAGCAACAGAATGCTATGCCTATGCAAAAGCGTTCCTTCACATAATTTCTTGGATTTACAAGTGGTATAATGTAGAAACATAAACTTCACCAGAGACTGTAGTATTGTAGGGTGTAGTCAACAAGGATAATTTCCCTTTGAAAAAAGGAAAATGTTGCTAGTTTCACCTTCAGTCACTAATATAGACATGACATTTTCTGTATCAACTTTAAAAATGCTCATATTCTCTGTGAAAATTTGAACATTATCATCCTCAGTCACTAATGTAGATATGAATCTTCCTGGATCTTTAAATGTTCTCAGAGTTTCCTGTGCAATTGGCTGATTCTCTTTCTGAAATAGATTCAACATCTTTGTGAACCCAATTAGAACATTCCTTCGATATCCCAACTTTATTGTGAAATATGCACAAAACATATGGTTCTGGTATGCTCTTTTCATAGGTTGTCTGTGAACCTTTAGTTGTCTTTCAGCACTGACAGTTTTATTTTTATTATGTACTTTTCTAGTGATGTCCAGATTAGGCCTCCTGCCTTCACATCATCATCATTTCAGCTGCTTTCTCCAGAACTTTACTTAATATGGTGAATGCACCCTCTTAAACATTAATAAGCCTTTCTTGGAGTTCTTTTGGGACAGAGGAGAAGAGGAACAATTGTTTCTCTTTTCCTTCTGATCTGGTTTTTTTTTTTTTTTTTTTTATAAGGTTTTGGGACAGTTTATTTTGCACATAAAAATAAAAATGTAAAGACAAGCTTTAATAAGAACAAAAAAATTAAGACAACGACATTGTTTTCATAGCCAGCTAGATAACTTTTCTAGTGCCGTTTGTTTATAATGTTACTTGTTAGGGGCTTGCTTGATTCCTTATTCGATAGTAATAAGATATTAACTATATAATATCAGTGTAGATACACCATAGATAACTCTTAAGAAACTACGATGGTAGTGTGGTAGGCGTCATTTGCTCTGTATCTCATTTTGTGCTCTTCCTTCACAACAAGTTGCCATGGTATTGCACTACCTCGAATAAGTAACGCTTCACCAATAGAGAAGACTATTGTTACTTATTCTCAGTGAGTACCACCACCCAGACGACACTGTTTCAAAGCTATTGGCCTATCATTGGTGTGTGGGCAGGTATCCTGGTATTGCAGACGTGACAATTCAGGTGTGAAGATAATCACACAATATGAGAGATGCCAAAAGGTTTATATGAAGCGTTACTTATTCGAGGTAGTGCAACCATGTCAATTCGCTGTGAAGGAAGAGCACAATAACACATTGAGATACAGAGCAAATGATGCCTACCACACCACCACCATCATTGTTTCTTAAGAGTTATCTATGGTGTATGTACACTGATATTATATAGATATTAAACTCTAACTCTTAACGTATTATGCCTCGTGCATTTAGTTATTTTTAAGTATTATCATATAAACCTTTTGGCATCTCTCATATTGTGTGATTATCTTCACAACTGGGTATGTCTGCAACACTAGGGTACCTGCCCACCCACCGATGATAGGCCAATAGCTTTGAAACTGTGCCGTCTGGGTGGTGGTACTCACTGAGAATAAGTAACAATAGTCTTCTCTATTAGTGAAGTGTTGCTTATTCGAGGTAGTGCAATACCATGGCAACTCGTTGTGAAGGAAGAGCACAATATGAGATACAGAGCAAATGATGCCTACCACGCTACCATCGTAGTTTCTTAAGAGTTATCTATGGTGTATCTACACCGATATTATAGAAGAACCCTTTATTGTATACAAAATGCACATGCCGTACACATACCCTTCACGGCTACAAGCAAGGGATTAAAAATTCATCCTGTCATCGGGATTCGAACACAGGTGTTTTCCACCCGTTGTGGAGAGGGCAACGACCCTACTAACTGTGTTACCCACAAAGGCATATATATTAAACTCTAACTCTTAACATATTATGCCTTGTGCATTTAGTTATTTTTAAATTTTAAGATATTAAGTGAAATAATTTATAATTAAAGTTTGCAAAACACGACACAGATAGTCATCATCATCATCATCATCAGCCATTTTCAATCCACTGCAGGATGAAGGCCTCTCCAGCAACTTTCCAGTTCCTTCTGTTTTGAGCCCTGGCCATCCATTTACTACTCAAAAACTCATGAATTTCATCTATCCATCTCTGCCTTTGTCTTCCAGGTTTTCTTCTAGCTCCTCTTGGGTACCATTCTGTTATTTTCTTAGTCCATCTGTCATCATGTCTTCTAGCTATGTGTCCTGCCCAAGACCATTTTAGCTTCTTTAGTTTTGATAAGAATGTCCTTTACTTGAGTTTGCTGCCTAATCCATGTGTTTCTCTTCTTATCTAACAGTCTGATTCCCAATATAATATGTTCCATTCTTCGCTGTGTAGTTCTTAGCTTCTCTTCCATTCTTTTGGTGAGTGCCCAAGTTTCACTTCCATAAGTCATGGTGGGGAGTATACATTGATTCATTATTTTACGTTTCAGACAAACTGGGATATTGCTCTTCAGTATGTGACTATATTTCCTGAATGCTATCCATCCAAAATTTATTCTTCTCTTGACTTCCAGCCATTTATCATTATTACAGCTAATAACTTGTCCCAGATAAGTATATGACTCCACCTTTTCAATTAGTGCTCCTTCAATCATTATTTCCCTTTCCGTGGCATACTTGTTCATCATTACTTTTGTTTTAGCCACATTCATCTTTAGTCCAAAATCCTTACTAACTGTGCATAACTGATTAAGATTGTCCTCTAATTCTTTGGGATCGTGGCTTATGACCACAATGTCGTCTGCAAATCGTAAATGGTTTAGGTACTCTCCGTTCACATTGACTCCTTTCTGCGACCAGTCTAATCTTCTGAAAGCTTCCTCAAGGGCAGCAGTAAACAGCTTCGGAGATATTATGTCTCCTTGTCGAACTCCTTTGTCGAACTCCTTTCTCGATTTTAAATTTGCTACTGTCTTTGTCTAGTCTAATAAAGGATGTAGCACTCTCATATATTTTCTTCAAAATCATAATATATGGAGTATCTATGCCTTGTCTTTCCAGTGCCTGAAACATTGCCTTATGCTGTATGGAGTCAAATGCCTTTTCATAATCCACAAATGCCAGGCATAATGGTGTTTTATATTCATTTGCTTTCTCCATTAGCTGTGATATTACGTGAAGGTGATCCATAGTTGAGAATCCTGTCCTAAAGCCAGCTTGCTCTTTCGGTTGATTCTCATCAAGTATTCTTTCTAATCTGTTAGTAATGACCCTTGTGAACAACTTGTAGATATGGGATAACAAGCTAATTGGTCTATAATTTCCAAATTCTGATTTATCTCCTTTCTTATGCAGCAAAACTATGATTGCATTATTCCACTGCTTAGGCATCACACCTTTTCTAATACACTTTGTGAAGAGCCTTGCCAGTTTTTGTGTTATGTCTCTTCCTGCCAATTTTAACAACTCTACAGTAACTTCATCTTCCCTCGGGGCTTTCCGATTCTTCATTTTCTTCAATGCATGTTCTACCTCATCAGGAAGAATATCGGGTATGTGTTGCTACTTTGCAATCCATCTTCCCCACTGCTGGTATCATTCCCTCGCTCCTTGTATAATTCACTATAGTAGTCTTCTGCTATTTGAATTATGCCTTCTCTGCTGTTTATAAGTACACCATCGCTATTCTTCAGTTTCAGTATCATTTGTCTTTCTGTATTACTGCTCATGGCTGCTGATTTAAATCCTTTATTTTCCCTTAATGCTTGTTCTACTATTCTTGTATTAAATCTTCTTATGTCGTCTCTGAGTCTCTTTCTAATGGCTTTGCATAACTCAGTATACTCAATTTTCTCCCTGTCAGTGTTTTTCTTGCTCTTCATTTGTCGTCTTTGGTTCATCATGACAAGTGTTTCTTGACTAATTTTTTCTTCTTTGGATTTCTGTTTCCCTATAGGTTTCTTGGGCTTTATCACTTTCAGAAAGTTGTAATATTCCTCATCGATATCTTGGTCCTGAGCAGTCTGCAGAAGCTCAAACTTGTTCTTAAGTTCCAGTACATACTACTTTTTCTCCTCCTCTGTTATTTCAAAGACCTTTGTATTATTTACTCGAGTCAGTTTTTTCCTTTCCTTTCCTACATCTATATCAAGTGTACATCTTACCATTCTGTGATCACTTCCAACATTTACCTTATTCAGGACGGTAACATCATTCACAATATATCTTCTGTTAGTGAGGATGAAGTCGATTTCATTAGTTGTTAATCCATTTGGACTCTTCCATGTCCACTTTCTGTTCACCCTTTTCTTGAAAAAAGTGTTCATTACTGACATTCCTTGAGATTCTGCAAATTCCACAAGTCTTTCACCTCTTTTATTTTTTTCACCAATTCCAAAATTTCCTATAGTTCCTCTTTCTGTGCTGTTTTGCCTTTTTCCAACCTTAGCATTGAAGTCCCCCATAATAATAGTGTACTGGGTTTTCTGCTCATCTAGAAGACTCAATTTCAGTGTACATTACTTCAACCTCTTCATCATCATGGCTCGATGTTGGTGCATAAATCATTATAATCTTTAGCTTGTACCTCTTAGAAATCTTGAGTATTAGTCTTGACACCCTTGGTGATGTACTTTTGAATTCCAAAATGTTGTTTTTAAAATCTTTATGGACCAGAAAGCCAACTCCACCTTCACTCCTTTAACTGTTTCCATTGGTGTACAGCAGATTTCCACTTGATAAACTTATAAGTAATTCATTTCTTCTTCTTGTTTCAGCCAAACCGATGATATTCCAATTCACATTTTCTAATTCCTTTTCCAGCTCTAATATCCTGTCTTCACCGATGAGTTATCGTACGTTATAACAGGCCAAGTTCAATTTCCGTGCATGGCAGCCTGGTCGTACCCAGAGATTCTTAGCACCCTCTGCTTCTACTCTGATCCTCTCGCTGCCGTAAGAGGGAGAGTGAAAGCCACTGGGGACTGAGCGCCATTTGTATTGTTGTGCTCTCATTGCTGGAGGGTTTGGTCTTTTCCTCTTCACGCTGACCAGGCGTCTTGAAGAGAACCACTCTACACGCTCGTTGCTACCTAAGTGACGTAACAGGGCTTACCATCGAGAAGGTGTGCATGAGTGGATTTTAGGGAGGCAGGCCAACCGGACTTCTCCTAAATCTTCTGTAATAGAGAGATATTGGATCCATCAGTGTTTTAGGCTGAGTGTCTGATAACACACAGGATACCTGTTCCCCTCTAAGCCCCTTTTCGAACACAGGTGTTTTTCACCCGATGTGGAGAGGGCGACGACCCTACTAACTGTGCTACCCACGAAGGCATATATATTAAACTCTAACTCTTAACATATTATGCCTTGTGCATTTAGTTATTTTTAAATTTTAAGATATTAAGTGAAATAATTTATAATTAAAGTTTGCAAAACACGACACAGATAGTGCTATGTTATAATTCATGCTAAGTTTGTGAACATATGATCATTATCTGTAGAAAAAGGAGTGAAAAACAGTTCTTTATTCAGAACAAGACTAGCCCCATGGAATATTGCCTTGGCATCCTAGGAGAATTCTTGAATATGTTTCTGCAATTTCATTGGCTGAGGAGCATTCTCTGCTTCAGCTGACATTGGATTTTGGACATGAAGGGCTTCTGTGTCCTGCTGCATTAAATTGGTTGTTAGAAATCCTCTGTGGGAGATGGGAATCCACTGGTAGGAGATTAGCATTAGCATTAGTAGCTTTGCTTTCTTGCAGAATCAGCCAAAAAAAAAAAAAAAAGAAAAAAGAAAAAAAAAGGGGGGGGACAACACTTCCATTTCACCCCTCCCTTCGTTTGAAATACCTGTCCAGCTGAGTCTTAAATTTATTTAGGCTATCAACTTCCACAACAAGTGATAGAAGTCTGTTCCACCAACCAACTACCCACTGGCTAAAGGCAAATTTCCACACATCTATCCTACATCTGTCTTTCCTCAATCTGAATTTAGCCCTCTCAGGTGATTATTCTGAGCAAGAGGAAGAATCCCATCGGCATTGAGCATTCTCATACCATTCAAGGCTTTATACACCCCTATCAGAACACCTCGCCAGTGCCTAGTCTCCAGACACTGTAATTTGCAAAACTTAAGCCTTTCTTCGTAAGAGTACCCCTTTGTTCCATTCACTAATCTTTGTTGCCCTTCTCTTTACTCGTTCCAGTAGCTTTACATCCTTCTTGAAATGAGGCCTCCAGACCTGTATACAGTACTCAAGGTGTGGCCTGACCATTGCCTTATACAAGGGAATAATCACCCCCTTATCCCTGCTAGAAAAATTCGTGTATATCATTGAAAAGACACCATGAGCTACTCTTGCGGCCAGTCTGCACTGCTCAGAGAACTTCATATCTGCCTGCACAATTACCTCCAGGTCCTTTTCATTCTCTACCACTGTCAGTGTAGTACCACAGAGTTGATACATTCCTCTAGGGTTGCTGTTTCCCATATGTAGTACTTTACATTTGTCAATGTTAAACTTCATTTGCCACCTCTCAGCCCATCTGCTCAACCTTTCCAGATTCTGTTGCAGTAGCAGCATAGTGTCAGTAGTGTCCTTAACAACCCTGCCAACCTTTGTATCGTTTGCAAACTTCCACATTAACCAACCTTTGTATCGTTTGCAAACTTCCACATTAACCCTGATATATCTTCATCGACGTCATTTATAAATACAGAAAATAACAATGGACCAAACACCGAGCCCTGGGGGACTCCACTAATAACATTAGTCCACAAAGAGTAGTGTGCACTGATTACCACTCTCTGTCTTCTCCCACTCAATCATCCTTTTATCCATTGTAGCAACTTGCCCTTAATGCCACACTACTCCAATTTGTACAGTAGTCTTCCATGTGCTACAGTATCAAAAGCTTGCCTAAAATTCAAGTATATGATCTCAAAATTATTTTTGCATCCAGTTCCTTTGTGCCCACATCATAGTATCCAGTCAAATTTGTCAGACAGTACTTCTCCTTAACAAACCTATGCTCTATTTGAACTATAACTGCAGTCTTGTCTAGATGATCCTGCATTGCTTCTTTAACCAGTGACTCCATTATTTTCTCTGGAACAGAAGTTAAACTAACAGGTCTGTCACCCTTTGATCCAACTTTGTGAATTGTGAAGACATTTGCCCAACTCCAGTCCGTGGGAACCTCCCCTGAGTCCAAGGAATCTTTCATAATTATGGCTAATGGTTTGCTTACTTTCTTTGCTGCCTTCTTTAATATAACTGGATAGTAGATTCCATCCACTCCAGGTGCCTTTCTTATGTTCAATTTCAACAATTTCTCCTCTACTTTGCTCTCAGTTATTACAAGATCATTTAGCTCTATTCCAGTGTTTGATAAGCTTCTGGCCTCCACTTCGCTACAGACATTCCTGTGTGAATGTAGATGCAAAATACAATCGAACTGTCGATGTCAGTTGGACCAATCTCATTCATCTCCTTCTAGAGTTTGCATAAGAAAAGAACTCTTTTTTTTTTTTTTTTTCTTTTTTTTCTTTGCATCCTCTGGCAAAAATTTCTCATAATCTGCGTTCACTTCCATAACCCCCCTTTTTTCCTTGATTACAGACTATCTTATATCAACCATTGTTTTCTGCATCACCTGATAATTTATATGTATCCCATGCATTTTCCTTCTCTGCCAGGAGTCTCATTAGTTCATCTGCCATCCATTTAGGTCTAAACCTTAAACAGTATTTCTCAGTTGGTATGAAAAGCCTAGTACCTTCCAAGATTACTTCCTTGAATGCTTGCCATTTAGAATTTGCTGTTGGTAACATCATCATCAGTTGGTCCCACAGTATAGAATTTAAAAACTGTCTGAGGTCACCTTTACGAAAGCAAAAACCCTTCCCCTTACCCCTGATGGTAGTTACATCTTTAAATAAATCTCACATCAGTACACTGTGATCACTGCCACCTAATGGTTCCTTTATCTGCAAACTCTTAATGCATGAAGAATCACTGCTGATAATCAGATCAAGAGTATTACTCCCTCTAGTTGCCTCTTGAACATGCTGCTGAAAACAATCATACAATAAATCCACAAAAGTCTTGCTAGTGTGCGAGTGACCAAGCCACAAGTTCCAGTCAATATTTGGTAAGTTAAAATCCCCTATTATAAGACAATCTGATTTACTGATCCACCTTTTTGTCTATACAGTTATTCATTGTATTCATCAGAGTCATTAGGCCTATGACGCACTCCTACTCTTAATTTTGCTTTCCCAGTGCTTATGTCACATGAAACGACTCAACATTGCACTGCCCACCCATGTCAGCTGGATGCACTTCCTTAGATTTTGTGTTTCTTAACTAACAGCATAACCCTTCCTATGCTTTCTATACACTTTGTACTCAACAATATCTGCCTTTAATGTCTTGACCAGTACCTCAAATTCATCAAATTTATTTGCTAAACTCCTAGCATTGGTGTACATGCAAATATACAGGCACCTGTTCTTACTCTTCGTTATCCTGACACAGCCCATGTATTGTATTGACTTGTTTCATAAATCCCAGCAATCCTGGAAATCCCTTGCAGGCTGCTGCCTATCTCAATAGAAGCAGTGCAAGAACCATTTTCACTTCTGCCTGCAGCTACTGTTAATCTATTAGTCTGTGAATCCCCCCCCCCCCAAGCTATCAGTTTTCTGACCCGCCTAACACTGCCTCGTAGCATCGGCAAATATTCTTGCACCCTTTCTATTTAAGTGTATGCTGTCTCTATAGAAGCAGTCTCTCCTGTTAACAAGCACAGACCATGCTGAAAAAAATTTTATCCCATGCGCCTTGCACAGTCTTTCCAGGGCTGAATGTATTGACAAGGCTCTCATCGTATACTCCCTCCTGTCGTGTCTCCGCAGAATGGTAGACACTTTCAAATTTAAACCTAACTCGCGGCTTTTTCTCAACATTGACCTGTACTTGTTATGTAAGTCCGCAGATCTCCTACTCTTAATGTCTTTAGTGCCAACATGGTACAACAATATCACCTTTTGTGCCCTTAAAATATCTGCATTACAGCATCATCAACTTTTGCCCCTGGCAGACATACCCTGGTCCTATTCCACCTATCCTTTTTACACAATATATTACCCATCTCCCTGAAAATGGAGTCACTGGCATTAACTAGCTCCTGTGGGACCAGCATATTCTTCCTTGGAGATTGCCACCATGTTGCGTGATGCAGAAGAGTGAGCCTTGGTGTTGAGTTGGGCAGCTGAAAGCTTGATTAGTTCCCCATTTTAATTCTTTCGAGGGCATCTACCCTACTTTTCAAACTCATAAATGCCCATAATAACGCACCAAAGTTGGCACCAAATTTCTTGACACTCTCTGCATCTAGCTCACACAAAAACATCTGCCATGGCTAGATCATGTCCAGTTCCAGAAAAGTCTGCAAACATTCCACAAGTTGCAGATTTTTTTAGGCTGTGATGCATTGGAGAATCACCTCTTTGGTTCCTCCTCGAGCTATAGCACTCCCTCTACTTTGTGCTTGTTACTTCATTGATCTAGTCTGGGGCATGATTTCTGTTTAAATACTATTTAATTGATTAACAATGAAAAGTTATAAGTTGATGAATTTAATTTACAATACTGCGGTAAGCTAATGCAGCGATACATATTATGCCATCTAGATCTTATGTTATACCCTACTCCAGGGATTCTCAATGTGGAGCAAAAAAAATCATGGGTTAAAAATCATTACAATTGTTTGTTGCCCCTCCAAAGTTCATCCCTACCTGACGACATCTCATTCCTTAATATTTAATTTCTGTCATTGTACTTTCTTTTCCCCTGAGACAACTGATTTTTAACATCCAGTTATATTATATCAGGAGTGAGTGAGAAATTTTAATAAAAGGAAGATAGTGGACGTGATTTAATTCAACCACCTTTTCTTTAGGCATTAAATGCCTGAGTGCTTTCAGAGGTAATGTCTCTGCAATTTCTGGCGTTTGTGCCTTTTCGACAACTGCAACCTTGGCAGCTGTTTTTTGCAGGGCTGGATTTCCCATTAGGTACCATAGACAGTGCCTAGAGCCTACAAAATTTTTATGGCCTATGAAGGAAGGAAAAAATTAAAAAAAAAAAAAAAAAAAAAAGCTTCACTCTTTTTGCTGTGACTAACAAAAAATGAGCTGAGAAAACGTATTATTATTATTATTAGCCATATGGTACAAGGAAGCCTGAGGCTTATGCTGCACCAGCCAAAAAAAAAAAAAAAAAAAAAAGTATGTTGTTGTTTGTTTGGTTTTTAGGAGCATTTGCAACTAAGGCCATATTGCTCTGGGGATATGCGGTGGTCATTCCCTGACCTTTTTGCATCCTCTGTATTTGGTGGTCACGGGCTCGAACTCCGGTCTAATCAAGAAGTGTGTGCTACACACTGCTGCTCCTGCCCACCTGGCTAAGGAGGTGCGAGAAAACATATGTGCAATCGACTCCAGGAGCTTCAATTCAATATGCATATGCTATCTAGAGACTGTTCTCAAAACTAGAAGAATCAAGGTGATGGTCGCTCTGTCAATTGTGTTGTGGTTTATTATTTTTTTATAGTTGAAACTTGACATGATTCGCAGTCAAAATGTTAAAATAGAAGAAAAATTTTACCCCCCCCCCTTTTTTTTAGCACATTTCGGAATAATAGTGCCTAGGTCCTACAAACACCAAAATCCAGCCCTGGCATAGTGGGTGTAGTTTATTTATTTATTCTTTTGTTTCATTGGTCAATATATGAGGCATGATGGGATGAGAAAATGTTTCAGTCTATTGTTTCTACTTTCTAAGTGACAATTAATATTGATTTATTGTTTACTTTTGGAAGTTGTTTATTTTTGATCCACAGTGCTTTTGGGGTGACCTGGGCTATGAGAGTTAAATAAAACTAGTTTATTATATTTTATTATTTAATTCTTTTTAGTTATTCAATCCATCATCAATCATGTCAAGTGCTGAAATGAAAAAGTGTCGACATTATCTGGATGAATATCTATCTTATGGTTTTATTGCAAGGCTGTTCTACTCAAGACAGCCCATGTGTAATAGTTCTTTTTCAAATGATGCTATGAAACAATCAAGAATTTTAGATCATTTAAAAAGGAAACATCTTGATAAAGTTGGATGGAATGATTCATCTTATAAAATTGCAGAAATCAATGCAAAAACTGGTAGTGCTCATACAGTTGCTGAGACTTATACGACCTGCATTTAGAGACTGTAATTTCAACAGTGATGCATCAGTATTTTAAAAGTGTTGCCATTTTTGCAGTATTTTAAAAGTGTTGCTATTGAGCAACGATTCAATTCAAAGACGAATCGATAAGATGTTAGCTAACATTGAAGAGCAGCTAATTGACAAACTAAAAACAAGAAAAGTTTCTATTGACAATAAGACTCTTCTAATGGAATAGTTTATTTTGATGATGATTGTAATTTGGAAGAAGAGATGTTGTTTGTAAAATTTTTAGAAACTGACTGTACTGTAGCATCCATTTTTGCTGCTGTAAAGACATGGTTTGATAAAAAACAAGTACCATTGGAAAATTTGGTATCCTGTGCCACTGATGGTGCTACCTCCATGGTTGGAAGACAAAGGTTTTATAGCCAACCTAAATGAAGTACGTGCTGAAGTTCTTGCAATGCACTGCATTGTGCACCGACATCATTTGGTTGAAAAAAAATATTGGTCCAGTTCTTTATCAATCTCTCAGTATAGATTGCCTTTACAGAAAATTGTGTTAATAATGAAGAACAGTATGTGAGGCTTCTTTTACATACAGAAGTCAGATGGCTTTCTAAAGGAAACTGTGTAACAAGATTTGTAAACCTTTTTGATACGATAATTACATTTTTAGAAAGCAAAGGAGATCAGCAAACATAAACGACATATACTATATGGCTTGGATTTTTTGAAAACTTGAAAACTTAATGAAGTATCACTTCAGCTTCAAGAGAAATTAATTATGGTGATAGACTACAAATGCATATTAAAAGCCTTCACTGAAAAATTGGAAATATTTGAAAGCAATTTAATGAGATACAATTTCATGGTATGCAAGAGTTAGCTGAAATCAATGAATCTTTCACCGAGAAGGATCTTAAGAATTATTCAGATCATTTAGATCTGAATAATCATTAAGATTATTAAGATCATTAAGATCGCAATGTTAATTTAGTTATAACCTTAGCTAAATACAAAAGATATATGCCCATAAATGATTAAATCCTTCAAACTATTTATTTTTCACGATTAAAACCCCTAGTATTCTTCTGCACTACTAGTTACTTTCTATGATATTCGTGCCAAACACCAATACAATAGCAATATGAGCAGTGAGTCATAACTTACAATAATCAGTAGTTAAATTTAAAAATAAGACAATGAACGCAACTAAGCCTATTTATTATCCTTGTAAAACACAATTTAATATGTTAATCAATCAAAAATACGGTAAAAAATTAAACACACTTATCGTTTGAAGGAGCTTCTAATTTCACCCACTGTTCACCTCTGCGACTGCACCGCCACCACCTATTCTTAGTGGTGCCTCCGTAGCCAGGTGGGAAGGAGCAGCAGTGTGTAGCACACGCTTCTTGATTAGACCGGGGTTCGAGCCAGTCACCACCAAACACGGAGGATGCGGAAAGGTCAGGGAATGACCACTGCATATCCTGGAGCAATATGGCCTTAGTTGCTAATGCTCCTAAAAACCAAACAAACAAAAACCTATTCTTAGCATAATATACTATAATATTTTGTCACCTATTCTTAACATAATATACCGTAATATTTTGTCACTGCGACAATTTCACTCTGACTTGAACAAAATGTAGAAGTGTATATCACCCACAAGTTAAAGCCTAGGGCCATTAGGATCTCTATTCTTTAATCCTTTCTTTTTCGAAGTGTAACTTGCCCTGGAATTAGGGAAAAAAATGAGGTTTGCAACAGGCTTATTCTGGTATCTCAGCCTGTTGGGTACCTAAATGCTGCAATCCGATTAAGTTACTTTTTAAAATTAAAGTTAAGTTAGTTGGCTGATAAAAGTAATTAAGTCTAGTTAAAAGTTGCTCTGAGGAAAAGTAACCAACGTTTGTTTCTTCAAACATTCAAGTTTGATTTTTCTTTAAATCTTATATTGAATAAATTTTGAAATGAAAGTTGTGTCTTGTATTGTTATTGTAACAAATATATTTCAGGTACTAAAATAGTTATTAAATTTCAGTAACAGTTGCATTAGAATAATTTTCTTTTTCACCATGAAATATGATGACAGTCCTCTATTGTTGTGTAAAAATAAATATGTCATAGTTGCAGAGATGGCTTTTTAAAACTTTTTTAAGATAATTTTTGTTTTGTAGTTCCATATTTTCATTATCAAGATCTGTTTTAAAAAAAAAAAAGGAAAAAAAAAAGAATATCTGAATTTTTGGTTTTCATGATGGTTTTAGGAAAAGAATTTTGTATTTCCTGCTGAATAAAATCTGGAGTGCAATTATATATATGTTTTGAAGTTGGTTTCGATTAATTTCTATTTATGTATGAATTGTCTAGAAACATTCAGGTAGGTGCTGCTATATCTTATCATTCTTTTCAAATAATTGTATAGACAGTTTTATTAGATGGCTTTCAGAAAATATATTTTAAAATATTTCCCTATTAAAATAGGAAATATTTTAATAGGAAATTAAAGTAGCTCCTATTAAATTCGATTTTTTCCCGATTTGAGCTTACAAAAGTAAAATTTAGTAAATTCTCTAATTTATGATTTAGAATTTGAATCAAGGTGATATATAAATAAATGCGGTGGATATTACATCAGAAATAAACCAGCTAAGGTTTTTTTAATGATTTTTTTCCATGTTTTTCAAGTTTTTTTTTTTTTTTTCCCCCCAGTTCTAATTTGATTTTTCATAGTAGTTTGTCTGATGTGGGCAGGCAAGCCAAATTAAGAAAAGATTAATATTTAAAAGCACTTATATACAGAGTTAATTTTTACAAAACATCAAATTTTTACAGAGAAACTTGATGTGTGGAGTCCATCCTTGGATACCACCCATAGCTCATCTACATTCAGAAAACATGGACTCAGGATTCTAGTGAGAGTCCACAGTTTGTGCATTTCAACCACTATGGGCCCGCAAAACAACCAAGAAACAAGCACCATGGGTCCATGTGTGTTCTGGAAACTCAAGTCTGCTAACAGTTAACACTAAACTAACATACCCTTCTTGATTATGGTATAATTAATTTCTTTTAATTATGCACATACCTTTTTGTAGCTACCAACTCTCCAGAATTACAATGGAGAAGCTGTCATTTTGACTTGATTTGACCCCTTCTCCACTCACTGTTATGTTAGAGTTTGTAACATAGTGTTTCTCTGTCTTTTTTGCAAAACACCATATTTCTCTGTCTTTTCCTTTTCGCAAAAAATAGTAAAAAGTATTAAAATCAAATTTTTCTTATTGTGAACAAATATAGCTGTGATAAACACCTGAGAATAGTTTGCCATAATTGTTAAATTAGCCATTAAAAAAAAAAAAAAGAAAAGCAAACTTATTCTGCAAGTTTTTCAATGCAATGCATACAACACAAGGGATAATACCCACTCTCAATTTTGAAAGCAATAAAGATTAGTAAATGAACTTAAAAGATTAAATTCGTAATTTGTGTTGCTGATAGATTCTAGAAATAAGAGTCAAAGCACTGCCCTCCTTGTCATTAATTATTAAAGGCTGCCTTCCTTGTCAGTCACAAATTCAGAAGACCAATGAGAGACAAGTCAGATACAATATATGTTGAACATCAAACAGGTTGCTCTGGTAAAACTTGCACCATAAAGTTTTTTTATACATATGGTAAAAAAAAAAAAAGACCATGCAAGGTCACATATTGTACCATCAAGGCGATTTGTATTAATTCAGTGTATTATATATTTGAAAACTTCAAATATATAATACACTGAATGATCTTATGAATAAATTTGGTAAATTGCACGCTTAGTTTGGCATTCAGTGACTTTTTATCATGAATTTCCAAGTTTATAAGACCAAAGCTTGTTTCCTTACAGCAGTTGAAAGTCTGCTAGCCATACAGAATCCATAGATAGCAAGTTGCCCAACTGGGTTTTTGGAAATGTTAATGTGTTAAGTTAAATATTACTTAACTTTAATTTAAATATAATCATATTTTGGAGAACCTGTTTTCATTTAGTAATGCCATTTGAAGAACATGCTTTTTGAATCAAATTGAAACAAACTGACCTCACAAAAAAAAAACTGTTTCCAGTACTTCTCATTGTCATTGAAAGTAAAAAAGTGATGATTTAGAACACTTTGTCAGTTTTAGTGTGAGAACCCATGAAATGCTATTCTGAAAGATGAAAGAATTAATGATAGCGATCCTTGCTTGGATTTCTGACAAGGAAGCATGAAATACAATAAGTTATCCCAAATCATTGGTATTTTAATAATTAGCATAGTAATGCTGAGTGTCAGAAAATAGTCAACTAGGTGAAGAAAAAGCTGAATTCAGATCTTCTCTTTCTGGTGCAGTTTTGGAAACTCACTTGACACCCAAATTTGAACAGCTTCACCGTTGTTATAATCAAAAATTTGACTTCAACATTTCTGAAGATGTGCAAAGTTCACAATCAGTTGACGTCTAACAGGTCCAAACAGAAATCTACAGACAGGAAAATGTTAGGCAAGCTAATGTTTAAAAGCATACTGTACTGGCAAACAATTCTGTGGCTGTACTTTGTCATTGAAATTAAATTAATTTGTAGTGCAGTATGGGCTTTAAAAACTTAATGCTTTTTTCTGTTTTCATCCTGTTTCTGGCAAGAACACCACCCTTTTACAAAATCCTCCTTTTTTGCTGGTTTTGGACATGTATTTAACTCAAGTTTTTGGTCCCTGAAACAATTTTTTGCAAAAATTGTTATGTTATTGGATGGTTCATTGTGAATGAACCATCAAAACCTCATGTGTCAAATCTGGAACCTGACAAACATGAGGTTCCCATGTGTTTTGAAATGCATCAAGGGAAATTAGGACTCTTTAAATACATAGTTCTCTTTTATCTATCATTGCCAATCGAAGACGTTTATAAGAAAGTCTCTCGTTATGACTGTTGGCCTCATCTAGCTTTCATGTTAATATTTCACATATATGACAACCTGGAATAAGATGGTGCACTTCTTCCCTGGACAAATCTTAACCACAGATCTTTTAATATTTTTGTCCTTATTTATTATTTTTAATTTTTAATCTGAAAGTATGAATCAGAGCTGTAATACTCAATATGTTCTACGTTGATAATAATATTAGTAAATTAATAAGAGGAGTTACCTCAATATAGTAACGTGGAACACTTCCGTATGATACCCTCCAGAAATTAAAACGGAAAAAACGAAAAAATCGACAACTTACCGGTCCATTAAAGTAAAATATAAATAATTAAAGTAAAATATAAATAATTAAATAATCAATTTAACACAATTCAAAATCAATTCAAAACGATTAAAATTAAAATTAACGCAATTAAAAGAATAACGAAAATATTCAAAACGATCTTCCTTCCTGAAGCTGACAATGCTTTTCGACCGACTGTCGTGATCACAGGAATGAAAATCACCGAATCAGGCTAAACCTGCAACTTAAATAGTGATTGTGTCTTCGCGCATGCGCGTAAAGGTCCACGCATCGGAGATCAAATATGGCCGCCGAACATTAACAGAATTCTCGTGTAATTTAATTTCAATGGTTTCTGCAATTAATAGTCGCGTATAATTACGTTGAACGTTAAGTATTTTGGCCTCGTTAAATAAAAAAGTATGTTTTTCGTTAATGGCATGAAAGGCTAATTCTGACGCTGCTGACCGAGAAGCACGAACTGAGGCTTCGTGTTGATTTACACGGATATTAAGAGAAAACCGCGTCGAACCCTGATAAGACGAGTCGCAATCACCGCAAGAAATGCTGTATACTAGATCATTAATTTGTGTTGCGAACGCGGAAAGAACCGAGCGATTGTTCAGTATAGTGTGTAACTTCCGTATAGGCCTAGCTATAATTTTAAATTCGGTATCTTTAAAGAATCTGTTAAGCTGTTTGTGCCACTGTTCAACGTATGGGACAGAAATAAAGTATTTTTTGATATTACTATTGTTGATTGGTGCAGTATTTTGTATCCTATCCTTAGCTTGTACCCTAATTCGATTTATTGTGTTAATGGGATAACCCCTGTTCAAGAATCTTCTAGTTAATATTTGTATTTCTGAGTCCAAAGCAGAATCCGTCGTTGAATATTTATAGGCATTTAGAAATTGATTAAAGATAATCGATCTTTTGTAGGTGAACGGGTGGTAGCTATTATAATGTAGAAGCATACCGGTGTTTGTGGGTTTTCGATAGATGCTAAATTGTATTTTGTTCGAGTCCCGGGTAAGCGTGAAATTTAGAAAGTTTAATGATTTAGTATCCGTATCTTCCCTTTCCAATGTAAATTTGAGTCTAGAATGAATATTATTAAACGAATGTAAAATGTCTTGGATAGTACTACTATCGGTAATAACTAGAACATCGTCTAAATACCTCCCATAGTATGTGATACGGGGACGAAAAGGTGTCAAATGTATCTGCTCAATCGTTGAGAGATAGATCTCTGACATTAAGCCACTCAGGTTCAAACCCATTGGTAATCCAAAAATTTGTTTGTACACCTTGTCTCGAAAGGTGATGTAGTTAGCCTCAACTAATAGTTTAATTAAGTGAAAAATTTCCTTAATAGGCAGCTTCGTATAATTAATCGGTGTCGAGTTTTTATTTAACATATCCCAAATAATATCTAATGTGTATTCAACGTTTACATTCGTATATAATGAGGTAACATCTAATGAGAATAAATTGTCATTGTCGCCGAGTCTACAGTCTTTAAGATTATTAAATAATGTATCGTAATTTTTAATCCCAAATTGTATAACCTGTCTAAAAGGTTTTATAATGTTATATACATAAGTGGCTAAGGCTGAAAATGCCGAGTTCCTGTAGGAAACAAAGGAAGGAAGATCGTTTTGAATATTTTCGTTATTCTTTTAATTGCGCTAATTTTAATTTTAATCGTTTTGAATTGATTTTGAATTGTGTTAAATTGATTATTTAATTATTTATATTTTACTTTAATTATTTATATTTTACTTTAATGGACCGGTAAGTTGTCGATTTTTTCGTTTTTTCCGTTTTAATTTCTGGAGGGTATCATACGGAAGTGTTCCACGTTACTATATTGAGGTAACTCCTCTTATTAATTTACTAATTTTTAATCTATATTCTAAATTAGTTTTAATCCTATTCCACCTTAACATCATGTAACAGAGCAGATCAATTGAGGTGAGTACCAACAATTAAGCCTTTATCTCTATTTAGTCTAATTCATATACGGTACTTTAAGATGTTCTGTTAATCACCTAACCATCCAGTAACATAATGCATGTTTCTTATTGTTTGCTTCTAATTATTGACAGCTACTGTCAATCAAACTATTCATATAGACATTTAAACAAAACCTTGTTTTAAGAATGGTTACATGATGCTATCATGTGTCCATAATTTTAAAAAATTAGTACTCTTTCATACTTTAGGTATTCTAATCCTTTTACCAATAAATAACACTAATTGGCAAAAAAAAAAAAAAAAAAAAATTTCGCTCCTGTTAAAATTCAGGGTGATTCTTGTAGATTTGATGTTGCTGAATTCAAATATGGCAACAATATTGCTGTAACACCCACCAATTTAAGGGAGAAGGGATTAAAGTCAAAAAGTTTCTAATAAAAAAGATTTCATATATTTAAATAAAATGTTGCAAATATTGAACAATGGATCTATTAGCCTTTTTCTATTTGCAGAAATATTTATCTAATAACAAAACACTGATTTTGTCGTCTTTTGCCTTTTATAATCATCCATTGGTGTCTCTCCTACAATATTCCGACAGTAGTCTGCCAACATATTTGGATTTCATTTTCCCTAGTATCTTTTTTCCATTTGAGAAATATCTTGGTGAAACCTTTCACTATGTTCATCAGAGACTGCTCCCAAGTTTTCAGTAAAAAAATTAAATGAGAATGTAGGAAATGAAGCTTTAATGACAGGTCTTGGTTTTCAGTCATTAATCCTTTCTAATCCTTTTACCAATAAATAACACTAATAATATTACAAGCATTAGTCTGTGATATTTTAAAGTTGAAGGCGATGAGAACTTTTTAAGCACATATCTGAGTTTTTGAACATATTTCTTACTAGAATCTGTCAATTATTTTAGGGAGGAAGTTGATGCTGACCAGCGTAATTATCCCATAGTATTTAACAATATATGTTAATAAAAGATGAGATTACTTAAAATTTGAAAAGGTGCTGTTTTTGTAACACTAAAATTACCCATTAATATGTACCTATTCCTTTTTTTTTTTTTTTTTTTATATTTAAATAACTGAAACAAAAATTTTGTTGTAAAAGAGATTTCTTTTTGGATAATCCCAACAGGATTCCCCCTGAACTGAACGAAGTGCTGCCATTTAAATATAGACATTCATATTTGTATTTAAATGGCAGCCACTTACTTGATAATTGGCAGCTAGATCTTTCTATAAAATAGCCATCACAACTAGTTCCACCATTCCTCCATGGGATAAAACTACTTTCTCAACAGAATATAAAATAGGTTCATAGATCACTAATTGCCAAATATGACTCTTATACTCAGATATTCACAGATAGCTCCAAAACCAACCATCATGTCAGTCTTGCCATTGTTCTTCTGTTTTCCATAATCTCCAGTCAGTTACCTTTAGATTGTCACATATTTCCTACTGACCTACAAGCAGTAAAAATGGCCTTGGAATCTATAAAATTGCACCAGTTTACTCTTAATGTCATATTCACTGTTCTTTCAATACCATTCTCACTTTACAGCAATTAAGGTAACATCACAGCCACCTTGATCTACTTGATCATATTCAGAACTTGCTGAAAGATCTAGCTAATCCCTGTGAAACCAATTGACACCTCTTAAAATTTATTTCACTAACTACAAAAGCATTAGCAGTGGCAAATGAAGCAACAAAGCAAGCTTATACATCATTAGCCAAAATATAAATGAATAAATAAACACAACACCCCATCATTTCACCTATTCATTCCCTCCAATAGTTTATCTAGTTCTTCTTTGACTTTATTTAAGTTAGCAACTTCCACCACAAGTGATGGAAGTTCTGGCAATCAACCACCTTCTGTCTAAAGGCAACCCTCCACATATCTATTTTGTAACCATCCTTTCTCAATTTGAATTTGCTCTCTCTCGTGTGTGGTCTGAGCAAGAGGTAAGATTCCCATCAGTATTGAGCTTGCTCAATCCATTCAAAGCCTTAAACACCTCAATCAGATCACCTTGCAGGTGCCTAGTCTCCAGATGCCTCAATTTGCAGAACTGAAGCCCTTTGATTTTGTAATAACTGAGTTAAACATAAGAAAGGCCAACCGGGGTGGATGGAATATATCCAGTTATATTAAAGGAGGTGGCAAAGGAACTAAGCAAACACTTAGCTATAATTATGAGAGCATTCTTAGACTCAGGGGAAGTCCCCATAGACTGGGGATGTGCAAATGTATCCCCAATTCACCAAGGGAACTAAGGGTGACAAGAGTAATTACAGATATGTTAGTTTAACTTCTGTTTCGGGTAAAATAATGGGGTCACTGGGGTAATTCAGACACAGCATGAGTTTGTTAGGGGAAAGTCTTGTCTGACAAATTTGATCGGATACTATGATGTGGTTACAAAGGAACTAGTGCAAAAATAATTTTGATATCATATACTTGGATTTCAGGAAAGCTTTTGAGACTGTTGCACGTGGAAGATTACTGTATAAATTGGAACAGTAGATATTAAGGGTAGACGATGCTACAATGGATGAAAGGGTGGTTGAGTGGGAGAAGACAGAGTGGTAATCAATGGACGCTGCTCTTCGTGGACAATGGTTATTAGTGGATTCCAACAGGGTTTGGTGTTGGGCCCACTGTTGTTTTGTATATTTATCAATAATCTTGATGACGGTGTATAAGGCTTTGGTTCAAAGTTTGCAGATGATACAAAGATTGGCAGGGTTGTTAATGACAGTAATGGCATTGTGCTACTACAACATGATCTAGGAATTTTGGGCAGATGGGCTGAGAAGTGGCAACTGAAGTTTAACATTGACAAATGCAAAGTACTGCATATATTAGTAGAAGTAACCCCAGAGGAACGTACCAACTGTGTGGTACTACACTTAGGTTTGTAGAAAATGAAAAAGACCTGGGTGTGATTGTGCAGTTAAATATGAAGTTTTCTGAGCAATGCAGACAGGCTGCCATACCAGATCACATGGTATTGCTAATGATATACAGGAATTTTGCTAGCAGGGAAAAGGAGGTGATTATCCCTTTGTATAAGGCAATGGTGAGGCCACGCCTTGAGTACTGCAAACAGGTCTAGAGGCCTCATTTTAGGAAGGTTGTAGAGTTGCTTGAGTGTGTACAGAGAAGGGCAACAAGATTGTTGCTGGAAATGAAGGGGGTCCTCATACCAAGAAAGACTTGAGTTCTGCAAATTGCAGCGGTTGGAGACTAGGCACTAGTCCCCAGACACTGCAATTTGCAGAACTTAAGCCTATCTTGGTAACAGCAACCCTTTGTTGCACTCACTAATTTCATTGCCCTTCTTTGTACTCATTCTAGTAGCTCAACATCTTGAAGTCAAAAAGTTAAAAACAGGAATGAATTATTGTCGTGCTAGGCTGTCCTGAAATGTTATCATTGGCTGTTTTTTTTTATTTTTTTTTATTTCCCCCTTATTAAAACTTACAATCTGAAAAAAAGATTTTAAAATATTGTCCTTTGCATAAAATGCAAGTTGATATTGTTTTTCTCACTGATTCTGAATTAAGTTTTATTTTTTTAGAGTAACGGGATCACTCCTTGAAATAGGAACCAGCATTTGGGTGCAAGTACGATTCTGTTATTAACTCCTTCCAATTGTTGAGCTCAACTTATGTGTTCAATTATAAATTCTGGTAAATTTTGCATGCAAATTATGTAGGCTGTCCCACACTTAAAATATTCATATTCCAGGGAGTACAAGCTTACTCTGATGATGAATTTTTTTTTTTTTTAAATCAGTTTTTCATTTAGATATCTTTTGGTAAAAATTTTCTGCCTACTTTATTGTTAGTCATAATTACTACTACTACTAATAATAATAATAATAATAATAATAAAAACACTTTTTATATTAAATACTAACATTTAAATTCTGATGAGGTACAATTGCCTTCATGCTACTTCTAACAAGACAAAATAAACAGTTCGAAAGTGCAAAGCGACTGTTCAAACTTCCATAAGGAAGATACCTAGATACCCAACACAATCTGGCTAATATTGTTAATATTACAAGCAAAGAGCAACTGCTGAGGTCTGATGGACCCCACCAGCACAATTAAGGGTTAAGTTTCTTATTAAAAAAATAACAAGTTAAAAGCTACCAAGCATCTAACTTAACTTTCATCTTGGTAATGTATTACTACCCATGTCTAGTTGTAGGTTGTCTGCACTGATATGGACAGTCTTGAATGGGTCTGGTGATTGAAAATGCATCCACCAGAAATGCTGTAGTTATCCTGGGCTTGTTGTAAGATATATCTGGGTTTACTGTAAAGTGTAATACAGTCCACTATGTCACTAAAAAAATAAAAATAATGAGTGTTTGAAGAGGTTTAATCTTTCACATTCAGTATACGTAAATATTCATATAAATAGAGATAGAAAAATAGAACAGAACCTTGAAAATATAGACAACCAAAAATGGGAAACATCTAAAATAATGTTATGGTAAGTGACTGTCTAAACTAGTGCAAATTCATTATTCTGTACGTAGCTGTAATGGCAACCAAAGCTGGCACATTATACAACTCATATTATGATACATATCACAAGTCTTAACTTTTGAATAATTTTTTATTTTCATTTTGTATTAAAGAAGCAGGCCTGATATAGCCGAGTGGGCAAGAGCGCGAGTGCAATAGCACACGCTCTTTGAGTGTACTTGGGTTCAAGCCCGTGACTGCTAAATACAATTGACATTTGTATTGATTGATTTATTGTTAACTCCACTGATCTGGTGGTCGTGCCGGAGTATAAACAAGAAAATATTGTTGTTTATTTTCAGTGATTTACACATGTGGACTGTTTTAGGATTATTTTATATGCAAACTTTAGTTTGCTGTTATAACTATATACTGAATGATGCATTTGCACTATATGTATAATATTTATGTACCTTCCTTAGCAGATAAGGTAAATTTAAAATTTAGAAACAAACAAACCATGTTAAAATTATACTCAAACCATCATCCTACCAGAAATGGTTGACTTGCTGGGCAACAGGTTTAATTTTACTTTTAGTATTTACCACTTGTAGTTTGTGTCTTCAAGGCTTTGAAACTACTGTAATTAAATATGTTCAGATTATAACATAATTTGGTTGCTCAATTTTTTTTTAACATAATTTACATTTAGTCTCTAATTAGTTTAGCGTTTGTTATTTTAACCTATACTGCCTTTAAGATCTTATTAATTATCACTGAACAAACATTTAACAATGTTTGTTGTTCAGTGGACTGACGCCCTCTCTCTGTCACAATCACTTCCCAATTTAAAGTGTCTGATGTGTGCTATTTTGTTTTGGGAAAGCTCAGTTAGTTCATGCAATTCTCACCTTCATATGTTTAATGTTTCATTGTCTCTGTTCTTGAAGGAAACCTTATTTCACCTATACAAATGAATTTTTTTTGGTCCCCTAGCCACTTACTGGATCAAGTGATGTCACCATCTGATACTAATTAAACTTTATAATTCCATTACACCAATGATTCTAAAGGAAAGGGCAATGCTTGTGTGGATTGTAAGGTTCCTCATTTCTGATATATCTACTTAATTTGAAATTTTAAAAATTGCTATACTGTTCTCTAGCAGTGAGAAAATGAGTAGCTAAAAAAAAAAAAAAAAAAAAAAGTGGACAGGGATGGAAGATGTTTTAGTAGAGAGAAAGCAATTCATTTTTTAAAGAGTATAATTTAAATTGTCATTTTATTATATAACATGGTGATAAATGTAAAAATTTATACAATCAGTCCCCGTATAACACGTGTTTACACTACACGAATTCGATCATACAAAATTTATAAATAGGGGAACGATATATATAACACAAACCGAATTCGCTTATGCACGATTCGCCTTTGTGTTTACAAGAAATGGCAGTCGAACGCGGAATCACCCCCAACTGAACGCAACATGATAGGAATGAAGAGAAGATTCTGAAAATGTATTTGTGTTTTATATCAGTGAAGGAGAAACACATTTCACCATAGTAACGTAAAAACCAACACAATTCCAGCTATCGGTATTATCGCAAATGCAATTAGATTAAGTTTACTACCAGCTTATAACAGATTCCACTAGCAGGAACGCAACCGGAAATTGTTTTTGTTTTATGGTAGTAACTCCTAGAAATGTGCTTTAGTAAAATGTGAGGTGTTAATAGTGTATCTCTGCCTTTACGGTGTTGTTTATTCAGTTGCTACACGCGCGCAGCTTTGTTTATGTGTATCAAGCGTGCCTCCTCGTTTTGTAATTGTGCTTTATTCCCTAAAAATGAGTAAAATACTTAAAAGGTGTGAAAAGAAAGCGTCCTGGTGAAGACACTGCAGATTCGGAAAGAAAAAAAAAAAAAAAAAGCAATATCAATAAACAGAGGCGGACTGAGTCAAAAATTCTTACCCAGGAAAATTTATAGTGGCCTCATGCTATGGTTTATGGCCAAAATTACACCGGCCTCTGGCCCACCGGGGTTTCCCCGGTAAGGCTCATGGCCAGTCCGCCTCTGTGGATAGAGAGCAAATATGAAATTGTGAAACGCTTTGAGCGAAATGAAAGACCATGTGATATTGCACGTGCTACAGACCTAAATGAGGCAATGCCAAGAATTACAAAGAATGCAGAGAAAATAAAAATAACTTTCATAGCAGGAACAACTCAAAGTGTAATTAAAATCCATTAGATCAAGACACAAAGAATTGGAAGAGATGGAACGGCTGTCATCTGTTTGAATAGAAAATCAAACAAAAAACAAGTTTTCTTACTATAGAAGCAAAAGCATTAGCAATATTTTATTACGTAATAGTCGTAATAAAATACGTATTTTATTTGTAAAAAATACTTACATATTTTTTATTATTTTATTATTTATTATATTATAATAAAATATAATATAATAATAATAAAAATATTATAAAAAATTATAATATTATTTTTTTTACGTATTTTATAAAATATGTAAGTATTTTATTTATTGTGTTTGGTAATGTTTTGATTACCAATGTGTGTTCAATCTTGGATGGTCGGCACCTAACCCTATTTTTCCCATAGGGCCTGTTGTTTATATTGCACGAGGGTTTCTAGGAACACAACTATCGTGCTATACGAGGACTGACTGTACTTGAAGAAAGATGCAAAATAGCAAGTGTTCTTATGAGTCAAATACAAGGAAATATATACAGAAAACAGTTTATGGCACAAGGTATAGTGATCAGAGTTGGTTAAAAAATTTCCTACAGTATTGTGATAATCATAAGCCATTTATAGGAGAGTTTATAAAAGACTATATTAAATTGTGCAGAAATTATGCCAGGATGGGGGGGGGATAAATATAAGCTATCCAGAAGAACAGCTGTATATGATTACGAAAATTTGAAATTTCAGTTGAAAACAAAAACAATTCCTTTACTTTGTCTTAAAACTAGATGAAAAAAACTTGTGATAAAAAAGACACAGAACAACTATAATATTTATTTGTGGCATAAGTAAGTTTCTTAGGAATTGCTTTCTGTGTACTCAGTGAAATCACTAAAATCAAGAAATTATTAGTAGAGTAACTAAGCAAAACTTGATGAATATAGCAATTGATGCTATATTCATCAAGATATATTGATACATCAACATATTTCAGATATGTTGGGTTGGCTAAAAGAATTGAAGGTTTGCTTAAAGGAAGACTATAAGCCAGGATGTCCTCTTTTCTGCATTAAATAACCTACTAGGAGCTTTTTTTTCTTTTAGGAGCCACTCTTCAAAGGATTTCTTAAACTTGATCATGTGGCAAATGTTATCATTAAAATTGTGAACTATATTAAGCTTGAGCCTTAGAGCTAAAGTTAAGCTAAAGTCAGAACATTTTCAGAAATAATGCCAGTTTTAACAATCTTACAGATGAAGATTGTTTATATCATTTTGCTTTTGCTGTGATGGATCATACTGATGATTTTAAACCTAGGGCTACTAGACAGAGATAATGTAGTAGTAGTAGTGGCATGTGATGCAAGAAAGCATGTGTATGAGCTTATGCAGCATCAGCCAAAAAAAAAAAAAAAAAAATCACACCATTCCCTCCAAATGCCTGTCCAGTTCCTCCTTAAATTTATTCAACCTATCAATTTCCACAACGACAGATGGAAGTTTGTTCCAGCAATTAACCACCCACTGGCTAAAGGCAAATTTCTGCACATCTATTCTACATCTGTCTTTTCTTAATTTGAATTTATGCCCCCTTAGGTTCGTAATCTGAACAAGTGGAAGGATCCCATCAGAATTCAGCGTGCTGAACCCATTCAAGGCCTTATACACCTCAATCAGATCACTGCGCAGGTGCCTAGTTTCCAGCCACTGCAATTTGCAGAACTTAAGCCTCTCTTGGTAAGAGGATCCCTTCATTCCCCTCACCAATCTTGTTGCCCTTCTCTGTACACGCTCAAGTAAATCTACATCCTTCCTAAAATGAGGCCTCCAGACCTGTATGCAGTACTCAAGGCATGGCCTGACCATTGCCTTATACAGAGGGATAATCACCTCCTTTTCCCTGCTAGCAAAATTCCTATATATCATTGACAAAACCCCATGACCTGCCCTGGCAGCCTGTCTGCATTGCTCAGAAAACTTCATATCTGCCTGCACAATTACTCCCAGGTCTTTTTCATTTTCTACCACCTTAAGTGTAGTACCACACAGTTGGTATATTTCTCTGGGGTTACTTCTACCCATATGTAGTACTTTGCATTTGTCTAGGTTAAACTTCAGTTACCACTTCTTAGCCCATCTGCCCAAATTATCTAGCTCCTGTTGCAGTAGCATACTGTCATTACTGTCATTAACAACCCTGCTGATCTTTGTATCATCTGCAAACTTCTACATTAATTCACCAATATCATTGATAAATATACAAAACAACAGTGGACCCAACACCGAACCCTGTGGGACTCCACTAATAATATTTGTTCACGAAGAGCTGCACCCATTGATTACCACCCTCTGTCTTCTCCCACTTAACCATCCTTTTATCCATTGTAGCAACTTACCCTTAATACCGTTTTGGTCCAGTTTGTACAGTAGTCTTCCATGCTATCCCAACAATATCCGCCTTTGATGTCTTGACCAACAGTTCAAATTCATCAAATTTATTTACTATACTTCTAGCATTGGTATACATGCAAGCATACATGATCCTATTCCTAGTTACCCTAACACATCCCATATACCCACCTGTTTCAGGATGACTGCCATCCGTCCCTGAAACCCCCAACACGCTTCGCTCCAGTTGCTACTTCTAATAGAAGTTGTGCAAGAATGACCTTCGCCTCTGCCTACGGCTACTGTTAAACTATTAGTCCTTGTATCCCCCCGAAGCTATCAGTTTTCCGACCCACCTAACACTGCCTCGATAGCATCAGCAAATATTCTTGCACCCTTTCTATTTAAGTGTATCCCATCCCTGTAGAAGCACTCTCTCCTGTTAACAAGTACAGACCAGGCTGAAAAAATTCTATCCCTTGAGCCTTGCACAATCTTTCCAGGGCCAAATTGATCGACAAGGCTCTCATCATATAATCCTTCCTATATTTGTGCATGATATGTATAGCACTGTTACAGCATTTACTAAAAGGTTATAGATTCCCCCCCCCCCCAGGCAAATTAATAATAAGCAGTTCAGTCACTTTACAAGCTACATTGTGATGTAAAGTGTAAAAAGTACATTTACATTTTGTGATTTGTATAATGATCAAATTTAAGAAGTCCTTTGAAAAGTGCCTCCTAGTAGGTTATTTAATGCAGAAAAGAGAACATCCTGGCTTATATTCTTCCTTTAAGTAAACCTTAAATTCTTTTAGCCAAAAATCTTGAATAATCAGAAAGCTCATTATTCAAGATTTTTAGAAAATTGAAAGTGGTTTAACTTTCATATTAACTACTTTGTTTGCTTGTGGATAAAGTGCTAACTTATCTTCAGATGAAATTGACTTGTATTTCCAGAAATAAAGAACCTTGTCAAAAATAGAGTTATATTGGTTCTACTTCCATTTACATACATGCTTTTTCTTTCTCCTAACACTTAAATATCAAAAAGTCAGTCAGTGGTGACAGATAGTGTCATTGATCAACCTTTGGCACACCAACAATTAAACAATTAGTGACAGATGTAGATCTTTGTAAGAAGCAGTATATGGCTGTTGGCAGGATAGGCAACAGTTAAAAACCTGGCAGAAGTGAAGCAAGTGGTGGCATGGCAGTTTTCCATGGATTATACCAGTATTTCAGCATTTACTTAAAAAAAAAATGCATGCATACTAAATGAATTTTTATTTTATTTTTTTTATCATTTGTTATTTTCAAAAAAGCAAAAAAAAAAAAATTAATCTTTTGAAAATTAAAAATAAAGTATCGTTTGAAAGTATAGACTCGAATCTATTGTTCTGATTCATTTTCCAGTTTAAAAGACTTAAGTTCATGAAAATTTAAATAAATTATATACGACTACACTTCAATTTTCATATTTTTTCAAAATTTTATTTCAAATTTGGCACACTTTATAATGTTTGACTTGTGATTCTCACCTATCTTGCTTCTCATAGAGTACTGTTCCATTTTGAATGAATATTGTGTTGCATTTCTACATCTTTACTATGCAAAAATAGTAAGTCTTTCAAAAACAACTCCTGTCTGTAGATGTTTACTGTACAGTCTGCCCTCGTATAGCACGATAGTTGTGTTCCTAGAAACCCTCGTGCAATGCAAAATCGTGCAATATAAACAACAGGCTCTATGGGAAAAGTGGGGTTAGGTGCCGACCACCCAAGATTGAACACACATTTGGAACCAAAACATTACCAAACACAATAAATAATCGGGTAATTTTAATCGTTATAAAATACTTACGTATTTTATAACGATTAAAATACGTAATAAAAATAATATTTTTTATTATAATATAATAAATAATAAAAAATATTTTTTTATTATTTATTATATTATAATAAAGTATTTTTAGTATTTTTTAATACTAAAAAGTATTTTTTACGAATAAAATACGTATTTTATTCGTAAAAAATTTATTATTATTATTATTATTATTATTAGCCATATGGTGCAAGGAAGCCTAAGGCTTATACTGCACCAGCCAAAAAAAAGTTAATTTACCCTAGGACCCAGAGAGAGAGAGAGAGAGAGAGAGAGAGAAGGAAATCACCAAGAAAGAGAAGAATGATGATATCCAGCTCAGGACCCTGGGTGTGCCAAGCTCATACTCACCAGATGTGAGCCCCTATTAAATAAAATAGTCGTAATAAAATTATAAAACGTAAGTCGTAATAAAATGCTTACGTATTTTATTACGACTATTACGTAATAAAATATTGCTAATATTTTATTACGTTTTTTAATATTTTATTGCTATCGTAAGCAAACTTATTTTTTGTTTGATTTTCTATCCAAACGGATAGAAAATCGAAAAACAGATAGAAAAGACAGCCGTTCCATCTCTTCCAATTCTTGTCTTAATCTAATGGATTTTAATTACACTTTGAGTTGTTCCTGCTATCACAGTTGTTTTTATTTTCTCCGCATTCTTTGTAATTCTCGGCGTTGCCTCATTTAGGTCTGTAGCACGTGCAATATCACACGGTCTTTAGGCGCCTCCGTAGCCAGGTGGGAAGGAGCAGCAGTGCGTAGCACATGTTTCTTGATTAGACCGGGGTTCGAGCCCGTCACCACCAAATACGGAGGATGCGGAAAGGTCAGGAAATGACCACCGCATATCCCGGAGCAATATGGCCTTAGTTGCTAATGCTCCTAAAAACCAAATAATAACAACAATAACAACACGGTCTTTCATTTCGCTCAAAGCGTTTCACAATTTCATATTTTTTCTCTATCGACAGAGGCGAACTGGCCATAAGCCTTACCAGGGAAATCCCGGTGTTATTTTGGCCATAAACCGTAGTATGAGGCCACTATAAATTTTCCCGGGTAAGAATTTTTGACCCAGTCCGCCTCTGTTTATCGATATTGTTTTCTTTTTCTCTCTGAATCTGCAGTGTCTTCACCAGGACGCTTCCTTTTCACACCTTTTAAGTATTTGACTCATTTTTAAAGCACAATTACAAAACGAGGAGGCACGCTTAATACACATAAACAAAGCTGCGCGCGTGTAGCAACTGAATAAACAACACCGTAAAGGCCGAGATACACTCTTAACACCTCACATTTTACTAAAGCACATTTCTAGGGGTTACTACCATAAAACAATAAAAACAATTTCCAGTTGCGTTTCTGCTAGTGGAATCTGTTATAAACTGGTCGTAAACTCGATCTAATTGCAAATTATCGATAGCTGGAATTGTGTGGGTTTTTACGTTATTATGGTGAAATGTGTTTCCCCTTCACTGGTATAAAACACATAAATACATTTTCAGAATCTTCTTCATTCCTATCGTGTTGCGTTCGGTTGGGGTGATTCCGCGTTCGACTGCCATTTCTTGTAAACACAAAGGCGAATCGTGCATAAGCGAATTCGGTTCATGTTATATAAGATAACGTTCCCCTATTTATAAATCGTGTATGATCGAATTCGTGTAATGTAAACACGTGTTATACGAGGATCGACTGTACTTAACTTAATGGAGTGGACAGACAATTAATCTTGAATGTTAAACAAACATGGATTTGGAAACTTTGTGCTGCAGTCAATTCTATGGTACATTTCATGCAAATGGAAAATTAGTTAAACAGTGGGGCAGCACCCGACAGGTGCTTGCATTTAATTTTTCTACAAAAAATTGTAAGAAAAAAGTTCAGGAACTATTGCAATGAAAGTTTTGCTATATTTAGGAAGATAGAAATAATTTCAGATATTTGACCATTAATTGAAAGATAATGCGAGATTACTATTTTTAAAGGCACCTGTCAGTTGCATTGTTAAGGCTGGGTTAAGAATGGGGCTTATCAGCAATTCTATTGAGTTATTCTGTACATTGTAGCAGCAGCAGGTTAAGTAAGTGTTACAATTAGTGATGCCTGGTCTAACAGACCACCCCAGCCCCCTCGCACATTTTTCTGATAAAAACAATTTCTGATTGTTTTATACCAATTTCAGACCTTTTACTAATGGATCACAATTCTTATTAAAAGTAATTTACTTTTTAAATGAAAAATTTTAATTGAAAATTTTGATTTTTTTTTTTCATATGCTGTTTATAACAAAACAAAAAAAAAACTTATGACTTCTATTGAACATATAAAACATAACATTATTAGGTACTTTCATGTTCAAGTTTATAAAACTGTTAAATTTGTAAAAATTCAAACTTATGGATGCATGCATATTTAAATACTTTGTCAAATAATAATAATAATAATAATTTAAATAAGAAACAATTTTATATAATAAGTAAACATAGAGTGCCTAATGATGTCACCAACAGATTGTCAGATTTTATGGGGAGGGAGATGTAAAGAGAATATTATTATATTCATGTGGGGACTGATGATATTAAGCACACATGATTTGATGATTTGTTAGATAAATATAGGACCATGCTGAAGAAATGCTGCGAGTTAGGTCACAATGGCCATGTGTCTTTAGTTCTGCCCAAACACAATAGGAGGGATTATATGCTGTGAAAGCCTTGTGGATTAACTCAAGACTTGAAGGACGCTGCAAGGCTTTTGTAGGAAAATTTTTATCAGCTTGACCCACACTTGTAGGTAGAGGGAATCTGTTTTGTCGAGACAGGATACATTTAAACAAAGGTTGTGCAAAGGTTTTTGCCAGTATTATTGAGGATACCTTAAAGGTTCAGGGAAACTGCTAGTTGGGGTGGGGGACAAGGGTGATATAGAAACTCTTTGGGGCAAGTTTCTTCATGGAATTTTGAAAATCCATAAAAATGAAAACTTTGTATATAAAAGCTTTTAAATATTAATTTGTTCTTATTTTCACATGACTATCTAATATTAAATTGAAATTATTGTTAAAAATCAAATCAAAATTAACAAAAAACAAATCTGAATTCCAGAAATGTTTCAGTTTTTGTAAGCCGAAGTCAGACAATAGAGCCTAATAACTGTGATCTACAGATTTCAAGAATATTTTCATGCCGCCATCTGTTAAAATTGTCTTCTATTAATTGAAAATACAGATAAGAAATATCAGCATATACTGGAAAATTTTCAAGACAATTCGTCTGTCGACATTTGTTTGTTAATGATCAGAGGTCAACATTTTGTTGACAATAGAGCTACATTTAAAATTCAAAATATATAGTGAGCCATCATAAAAATGTAGATAATGACTGCTGAAAACTTGCTGTTAATAACCTTTTATTTAAACTTTATTTATAATGATTATAACATTTCAAACGTAAGTTAAATTTCTCTCTCATTTCTCAGAATCATCTCACATTGTTCAGTAGTGTCTGTTATATTTGGCAACATTACACACCTTCCTGAACTTAACCTCTACTCTTTTGTACCAAAAGCTATAACATATTTTTCCCCTCTTCATTAAATAATGAAATATAATACCTTTAGGGAAACCCTAAGCAGTTTCAGAAAATTCTTGCTGTGAGCCACATGTAGCTTGCAAAGCTACATGTTAGATGACTCTTGATATAGATCTGTGTGCATACTCCCGAAGCTCTCCCAGAAAAAAGTTTGATCTTCATATATACCTGACAAAGGGAGTAAACTTTTTTTTTTTTTTTTTTAATGTATTTAATGCTTGCAACTTTAAAGTATAGTATGGCTCGGGAAAAGTGTGTGTGTCATTCTAGTGGCATGTTCCAGGTCAAAAGACCATAGCACATTAAATTCACAAATTTAGAACAACAGCACCTGTAACAGATTTTTGTAACAGCATTTATAATAGGGATAAGGAGGTGATTATCCCCTTGTATAAGGCAATGGTCAGGCCACACCTTGAGTACTGCATACAGTTCTGGAAGCTTCATTTTAGGAAGGATGTAGAGCTGCTGGAAGTAGTTCAGAGAAGGGCAATGAGGCAGGGTTGTTAATGACAGTACACTGCTGCAACTGGATCTAGAAAAGTTGATGTGCTGAGAGGTGGCAAATGAAGTTTAACATTGACAAATGTAAAGTACTACATATGGGAAGCAGTAATCCCATATGTAGTACAGTAAATCCCCGCTATTTGCAGTATCTGTATTCGCGGTTTTGCCTATTTGCGATCACTGATTTAATATAAAATGAAACCTAAAAAAATGTGAATTTTAAAGCGCTGTGAATATTATCCGCCATAAAAAAACATGGGCGTGGCTAAAATTATCTTTCCCGGTCAAAACAGCGCTCAATGGGTGGGGGGGGAGAGGGGTGACAAAATTTGGAGGTTTTTCGCTAATCCTTGTTCAGTATGTGTTATGCACTTGTAATGGAAGTTTTCGTCTTTTGCTTTTAATTTATATGCTTATAAATTGAATAAATTTATCAATTTATAAATTGATATGCTTACAAAAGTGATAAATCTACCATTTTGCAATGTAAAACAGACTTTTTCGAGTGTGTTAGCGGACGAAAGTGACTTTATGGACAAGTTCTTTCTAACCCGTACAAAAATATGGCTACGAATAACAAGAGAAATGTGAAAATATCAAAGAAGGTGATGACATTAGCGAATAAAATTGAGTTATTAGACAAAATTTCTAATGGTGAAAGTGTCTCTTCAGTGGCAAAACATTATAAAATCAATGAGTCAACGGTACGATCAATCAAAAAATCGGAAGAAAAAATCCGCCGTAGTGTCCAGGAAAACGCGCCAATTGCTTCAAAAATTTGCTCTGTAACTCGTGATGTTAAATTAGAAAAAATGGAAAACGCTTTAAATCTGTGGATAGAAGACCGAACTCAAAATAAAATTCCGTTAAGTTCACTCATCATTCATCGAAAGGCAAAACTCCTTTATCGACACTTTAGCGAAACTGGTGATAGCACTGGAGGGATAAGTGTTTTTTTTGCTAGCAAAGGCGCTGGTTTGAAAGATTGGTTTGAAATTTCTAATAAATATTACATTTAATATTAAATTGTTTCTCATTTTCATTTCGATGCCATATGCTTGCATTTCACTATGTTACTATCTATGTACATAGTCATATTATGAAGGTACATATAATACATAAATAGACAAAATTTTAGACTAGTTTTTCTTATATATTTCATACTTTGGAACGGAACCCCTTCATTACTACGGGAGCCATAACTCAGTATTCGCGGCATTTCTCAGGGGCGCCTCCGTAGCCAGGTGGGAAGGAGCGGCAGTGCGTAGAACACGCTTCTTGATTAGACCGGGGTTCGAGCCCGTCACCACCAAATACGGAGGATGCGGAAAGGTCAGGGAATGACCACCGCATATCCCGGAGCAATATGGCCTTAGTTGCTAATGCTCCTAAAAACCAAATAACAAACAACAAACAAACATTTCTCAGGAACGTAACCCCCGTGAATAGCGGGGGTTTACTGTACTTTGTATCATCTCCGTGGTACTACACTAACAGTGGTAGAGAATGAAAAGGACTTGGGGGTAATTGTGCAGGCGGATATGAAGTTCTCTGAGCAGTACAGATGGCCTGCAAGAGTAGTTCATGGTGTTTTGTCAATGATATACAGGAATTTTTCTAGCAGGGATAAGGAGGTGATTATCCCCTTGTATAAGCAATGGTCAGGCCACACCTTGAGTACTGTATACAGGTCTGGAGGCCTCACTTTAAGAAGGATATAGAGCTGTTGGAACGAGTACAGAGAAGGGCAACAAAATTAGTGAATGGAACAAAGAGTTGCTCTTACGAAGAAAGGCTTAAGTTTTGGAAATTAGTGTCTGGAGACTAGGCACCAGCGAGGTGATCTGATAGAGGTGTATAAAGCATTGAATGGTTTGAGCATGCTCAATGTGGATGGGATTCTTCCTCTTGCTCAGAATAATCGCCTGAGAGGGCATAAATTCAAATTGAGGAAAGACTGTTGTAGGATAGATGTGCGGAAGTTTGCCTTTAGCCAGCGGGTGGTTGATTGCCGGAACAAACTTCCATCTGTCATTGTAGAAGTTGATAGCTTAAATAGATTCAAGACAGAACTTGACAAACATTTGGAGTGAGTCTATGGGTAAAATAAGGGTTTTTTTTTTTTGACTGATGCTATATAAGCTTGCTTTCTTGCATCATGTACCTATGCTAATGAGATTAGTGAGTCAAACAAAGGGTTGCTGTTACCAAGAAAGGCTTAAGTTCTGCAGATTGCAGAGTATGGTGATGAGGCACCTGTGAGGTGATGTGATTGAGATGTATAAGGTCTTGAATGGTTTGAGCAAGCACAACGGTGATGGGATTCTTCCACCAGAGGGGCATAAATTTAAACTGGAAGAAAGAATTGTAGAATAGATTTGCTGAAATTAGCTAAGCTTGATTTCTTGCATCATATGCCTCTGCTAATGCTAACAGATGTGAAACCGCCAGGTCAGATGTATACAGCGTGTATTCCAGAAAACATTGAAAGAAGCAAATCAACATTACAATGCAGTCCTCAAATGTCTCTTAGTCATCAATCAAGAGAATTGAACATGTTGAATGAAGGGTATTCCATATATTGCATATCAATTTAAAGTTCCATTTGCATAAAATGCAAATGGTTCTACATTACTTGTTCATCATTTGGATACACATTTGAATTTCTGCAGTCTATTGCTGCAGAAGGTTAATGGTGATCCATGCTTAATGAGTCATGTAATCATGAGTGGCAGGACCCACTTTCATTTGAATGGATATGTAGATAACAAAATTTAAATATTGGTCAAGCAAAAATTCACTTTACAGCCAAAACGTTAGTTTGGTGTGGGGTATCTGCTTTCTGCATCACCAGTCCATACCTTTATGAAAATGTTAATGGTTTAGCTGTTGCAGTAACTTCAGTTCTATGTGTAAACATGCTGAAGAATTTGTTAGAGTGGATCTTCATCAAAAAGGAATCACTTTACAAAATTTATGGTTTCAACAGGACAGTGCTGTGGCACATACCACAAGACTATGGATTCTTTAAAGAATGTTTCCAAATCAGTCTCATTTTGGTAACATATATTGCCCCCCCATGATCACCAGACTTATCTGCTTGCAATTTCTTTTTATGAAATTTCTTAACATCCAAAGTCTACATAAATCTTTCTTAGAACTTGAGCAATTGAAACAAAACATTCACAATGAAATTGAAAGAATATCACTGGAAATGCTACACAGAGAAACAGATAATGTGAGAATAAGAGTAGAGGACTGCATTTTAAATGGTGATGGCTGTTTAAGGATCATCACTTTCAAACATTGAGGATCATCACATTCAAACATCAATTTTATGCAAATTGGAAAAGACATGTCTTTTCCAATTTGCATAAAATTTTAAGTCTTTTCAGTTCTGAAATTTTAAGAATAATTATTTTCAAAACCTGTGCATAAAAATGACTGCAAACAGTTGATGTACAAAGGGTACTAGGAACGTTTTGCAATACAGCTTTGTTTATTTAATTTTTTCAAAGTAATTTCCTCTACATTCAATACACCTCTCCATCCTCCGAAACCAATCTTTAAACCAGTTCTGCCAAGTTTCACTAGGGAGTAAAGCACACTTGCTGTCCCAAGCCTGTAGAAGGTCCTCATCACTGGAAAACCGCCTCCCTTTTAGCTTCATTTTCACATGCGGGAACAGTGCAAAGTCGCAGGGAGCAAGGTCTGGACTGTAGGGAGGGTGCTCGAGAAGTTTCAGTCTTGTCGTGGTCAAATATTCGGTGCAGGCTTTGGCGCGGTGAGCTGGAGCATTATCGTGATGGAGGTACCAGGTGTCCATTCTTGACTTTGGCCGCAGGTTCTTCATAGATCCAATGACTTTAGGCAGGCATTGTTCAGTATACCACTTAGCTGTGACTGTCTTCTGCGTGTCCAAAATGACACGTTCCACAATTCCACTCGATTTGAAAAATACAGCTATCATTTTCTTCTTTACAGATCGGGATTTTCTGACAGTTACGGGTGTGTCGTCATCATCAAAGACCCAAACTTTGTATTGAGCGTTGGTCGGCAGATCGTAATAGTACAGCCAAGTCTCATCACCTGTCACGATGTTGTTCACATACCGAGATTGTCCCTTATCAAACTTTTTTAACATCTCCCGGCACCAAGTCACACGTCGTGTCATCTGCTCTTCAGTCAGTTGATGCGGCACCCAGAGAGAACAAAGTTTCTTCACGTGCAAATGATCTTGCAGAATCGAACGAATTGCTGGTGCATTTAGGCCCAAAGTATCCTCTATCTGTTGGTAGGTCACTCGCCTGTTTTCGTCAAGCATTTTCCTCACAGCAGTAACGTTTTCCTCCATAACTGACGTTCGTGGCCTTCCCGGCCTCTCAGAATCCTCCAGAGTGAAATTTCCCCTTTGAAATTCTCTATACCACCTGAATATCGTTGTACGATGTGGACAATCATCATCTAGTGCAAGAGTCATTTCTTCTAAGCACTGGTCTATGGTTAAACCACGCACGAAATTATACTGCAAAACTGTCCTTATCTCATTTCGTGACCACGATGCCATCGCAAGCACTTTACATTCTCACTACTAATGAATAACTGAGCCCATCGACTTGGTGCGGCGGCTACTATGCACGTATGAACATGTCTCAACATGCAGCAACAAGCAGCTTCCTGTGATTCATTGTTGCGTCATATTGCAAAACTTTCCTAGTACCCTTTGTATTAGTGGAGGTAAATCATGTTGGCCAATATTACTATTCTGTTGGACTTATCTAAACTAGTTACTTTTTAATGAATAAAATATATAAAAATAAATAATATAAAATAAAAATATAACAAACCAAAAATCTTTGACAACATTCAGATTTCTAAGTTAATTAAAATTACTTTAGTTTTCTTCTGAAGATATTCTAATTCTGTAAAAATCACAAATTTGCCCCACCACAAAATATCATGCTCAATCCATCTCACTATGTTCTCAACTACATACTTGCTCAGTTTCTGCTGCATGTCTGTACTACAGATATTTCCATGGCTGCTGTTCTTCTGAATTATCTTCAACCTCTTGTTTTCCAAATCCAATTCATCCATTCATAGTTAAACTCCAAACTCACTAAACTAATTTTCTTCTTCATGTAATTCTTCCTGTGTTTTTCATAAAATTTAAGGAATTGAAGTCTAACATAAATATCTTCTGTTGTCCCAGCCTGTACACGTGGTGTTACAGTGCCATCATTTTTTTTTTTTGAGCTATCATAAAAAAAAAAAAGCCAATTCTTAGGTCAGGTTGCATTATTCACACTTAAATTAAGTAAATAATCAGTGGACACAAAGTTCATGCAAAAATGGAAGAAAATTTTAGTATTCTAAAATTAATTTTTTTTCTGGTATATAGGTCTCAAATCAACATATCACAAATAAATATCATCTTGCTTGAAAAGTTACTAAGGAGTGCAGCAAGCTAATTTTGAATGTAAAGAGATATACTTATAGGAAGGAATGCCATCAGCACTTCTGTCTAATTTGGGAAGGGCACCTTCCAAATTATTTAGCAGAAGCATAGATGGCAGTATTTAGGGTCTTAATAAATTTGCTATATGATGGTGTTTAAGGCTTTAACATGTTTGTAATACCTGTGGCATCTCCATCTTCTGCTCAATACACATATTTCGAAGTCAAGCTTGTCTAAACAAGGGAGGATAGAGAACTTTAGTACTCAACTTACTGTGGCTCAGTTGGTTATTAGTATCAGCTACTTGAAGATTCAATGCACGAGGCATAATATGATATGGGTTTAAATCAACTGTATAATATCGGTGTAGATACACCATAGTTTATACATAAACTATGTACGTAGTGTGGAGACATTGTTTTTAATTGTATCTCATATTGTGGCTTCCTTCACAACGAGATACAATTATTGCACTACTTCAAATAAGTAACGCTTCTCTAGTGGAGAAGACTACCGTTATTTATTCTCAGTGGATACCACCACCCAGATGGTCACAGCTTCAAAGCTGTTGGCTTATTGTCGGTGAGTGGGCAGATACCCCGATAATGCAAACATGCCATCACAGTTATGAAGTGGTTCCGCAACAGTATTTAAAGATTCAATGTGCGAGGCATAATATTTGGCATATCTCACGTTGTGGAACAGCTTCACAACTGTGATGTCATGTTTGCATTATCAGGGTACCTGCCCACCCACCGATGACAGGCCAACAGCTTTGAAAAGGTGACCGTCTGGGTGGTGGTGGTGATGGTAGTAGTAATAGTGGCATGTGATGCAAGAAAGCAAGCGTATGAACTTGTGCAGCATCAGCCAAAAAAAAATTTACCCAACAAATCCCTTTAATTGTTTGTCCAGTTCCTCCTTAAATTTATTTAACCTATCAACTTCCACAACGACTGATGGAAGTTTGTTCCAGCAATTAACCACCCGCTTGCTAAAGGCAAATTTCCGCACATCTGTTCTACATGTGTTTCCTCAATTTGAATTTATGCCCCCTTAGGTTTGTAATCTTAACTTTTGGAAGAATTTCATCAGAATTCAGCGTGCTCAACCCATTCAAGGCCTTATACACCTCAATCAGATCATCTTGCAGGTGCTTAGTCTCCAGCTGCTGCAATTTGCAGAACTTAAGCCTCTCTTGGTAAGAGGATCCCTTCATTCCCCTCACCAATCTTGTTGCCCTTCTCTGTACACGCTCAAGCAAATCTACATCCTTCCTAAATGAGGCTTCCAGACCTGTACTCAAGGCATGGCCTGACCATTGCCTTAGACAGAGGGACAATCATTGCTAGCCAAATTACTGTATATCATTGACAATACCCCTTGACCTGCTCTGTTAGCCTGTCAGCATTGCTCAGAAAACTTCATATCTGACTACATAATTACTCCCAGGCCTTTTTCATTTTCTACCACCTTAAGCGTAGTACCACACAGTTGGTACGTTCCTCTGGGCTACTTCTTGCCATATGCAGTACTTTGCATTTGTCAATGTTAAATTTCAGTTGCCACTTCTCAGCCCATCTTCCCAAATTTTTTAGATCCTGTTGCAAGTAGTACACTGCCATTAAGCCGACCGGGCTAGCCGGGTAGGTAAAGTGCTTGTCTTGCAACCCAAAGGTCGCGGGTTCTATTCCCACCTCGGGCTTGGATCAGTGTACTGCAAAAACCTTGGGAGGTGCATTATGGCCACAGAAGCCTATACGCCAACAACTACAAAAAAAAAAAAAAAAAAAAAAAAAACACTGTCATTAACAACCCTGCCTTTGTATCATCTGCAAACTTTGACACTAAGCCTGACATACCTTCATAAATATCATTGATAAATATACAAAACAACAGTGGACCCAACACCGAACCCTGTGGGACTCCACTAATAACATTAGTCCACGAAGAGCAGCACCCACTGATTACCACCCTCTGTCTTCTCCCACTCAACCATCCTTTTATCCATTGTACCAACTTACCCTTAATACCATTCTGCCCCAATTTGTACAGTGGTCTTCCATGTGCAATAGTGTCAAAAGCTTTCCTAAAATCCAAGTATATGATATCAAAATTATTTTTTGCAGCCAGTTCCTTTGTTGTTATTTGGTTTTTAGGAGCATTAGCAACTAAGGCCATATTGCTCCTGGGATATGCGGTGGCCATTTCCTGACCTTTCCGCATCCTCCGTATTTGGTGGTCACGGGCTCGAACCCCGGTCTAATCAAGAAGCGTGTGCTACGCACTGCTGCTCCTGCCCACCAGGCTACGGAGGCACCAGTTCCTTTGTAACTACCTCATAATATCCAATCAAATTTGTCAGACAAGACTTTCCCTTAACAAACCTATGCTGTGTCTGAATTATTGCTGCAGTCTTGTCTAGATGATCCTGCAATGCATCTTTAATCAGTGACTCCATTATTTTACCCGGAACAGAAGTTAAACTAACTGGTCTGTAATTACTCGTGTCATACTTCGATCCCCGTTTGTGAATTGGGGATACATTTGCACATCTCCAGGCCGTGGGGACCTCCCCTGAGTCCAACGATGCTCTCATAATTATGGCTAAGGGTTTGCTTAGTTGCTTTGCCGCCTCCTTTAATATAACTGGATAGATCCCACCACCCCAGGTGCCTTTCTTATGTTTAACTTCAACAATTTCTCCTCCATTTTGCACTCAGTTATTACAAAATCATTAAGCACCCTGCTACAATTTGATAAACTTCTGGCATTTTCTTTCCTTAGTAACTCCTCACTTGTGAATGCAGATGCAAAATGCTTATTCAGTTTGTTTGCTATATGAGTAGGATCATCAACAGTCAAATCATCAATATCAAGTGGACCAATCTAATTCATCCCCTTTCTTTTAGAATTTTTATAAGTAAAGAAATCCTTGCTGTTTTTCTTAGCATCCTTTGCTGAAGATTTCTCGTAATCTGCCTTCGCCTGCCTAACCTCCTTTGTGACTTATTACAGACTAGCTTATATATGCCATATACTTCTGTGTCGCCTGATAATTTATATGCATTCCATGCATTTTTCTTCTCTGCCACTAGTCTCATTAGTTCATTTGACAACTATTTAGATTGTCAAATGAACTAAACCTTGAACAGTATTTCTTATTCGGGATGAAAAGTCTAGTAGTTTCCATGATTAATTTCTTGAATGCTTTCCACTTAGAATTTGCTGTCGGTAATATCATCAGTTGATCCCACTATACAGAATTTAAAAACTGTCTGAAACCACTGTAGTCACCTTTCAGAAGCAAAAACCCTTTCCTTTACCCATGATGGTAATCATATCTTTAAGTAAATCCCACATCAGTACACTGTGATCACTCCACCTATTGGTTCCTTTATCTGCAAATTCTTAATACACAAATGATCACTGCTGATAATGAGATCAAGAGTATTATCCTCTGTTTGCTTCTCAAACATGCTGCTGCAGAAAACAATCATCCAATAAATCCACAAAAGTCTTGATAGTGTGTGAGTGACCAACACTCAAGTTCTAGTCAATATCGGGGAAGTTAAAATCCCCCATTATAAGACATTCTGATTTACTAGCCCACTCTATTTCTCTATACAATTGTTCGTTCTACTCATACTCCTACTCTTATTTTTGCTTTCCCAGTGCTTATGTCACACCACACTGACTCAACAGTGCACTGTCCATTTATGTCAACTGGGTGCACTTCCTTAGATTTTGTTTTTCTTAATTAACAGCCTAATGTCTCCTCCCTTCCTATCTTGTCTATCCTTTCTATACACATTGTACTCCCCAAATTCCAATTCTGGATTCCTAATATCTGTGTGAAACCATGTGTACAATATCTCAACAATAACTGCCTTTGATGTCTTGATCAGCACTTCAAACATATCAGATTTATTAACTATACTTCTAGCATTGGTGTATATGCAAGTATACTTGCACCAGTTCCTACTCTTAGTTACCTTAACACAGCCCATGTGTTTACTTGTTTGACTATGACTCACATCAGTCCTGAAAATCCTCAGTACCTTGCTTTCTAGGCTGCTGCTCATTCTAATAGAAGCAGTGCAAGAATCACCTTCACCTCTGCCTGCGGCTACTTTTAACCTTTTAGTCTGTGAAACCCCCAAGCTAGCAGTTTTCCGACCCACCTAACACTGCCTCGATAGCATCAGCAAATATTCTTGCATCCTTTCTATTTAAGTGTATCCCATCCCTGTAGAAGCAGTCTCTCCTATTAACAAGCACAGATATTGCTGAAAAAAATTCTACCCCTTGAGCCTTGCACATTCCCTCCAGGCCTGAACTGATTGACAAGGCTCTCATCATGTACTCAATCCTGTCGTGTCTGATAGGAGGGAGTAAATGATGCCTCCACATTATGTACAAATTTTAATTTATGGATAAAGTATGGTGTATCTACACCGATATTATATAGTTAATTTAAACCCATATCATTATGCCTCAGACCTTGAATCTTCAAATACGGTATCATTCTGTACACCATTTGGTATCTCTCATATTGTGGAATCACTTCGCAATATTTGAAGCAATCAATTATAATGCAATCATGCATTATCATTGTACCTGTCTAACTACCGATGATAGGCCAACAGCTTTGAGAAGGTGACCATCTGGGTGGTCATCCACTGAGAATAAATAACAGCAGTCTTCTCCACTAGAGAAGCGTTACTTATTTGAAATAGTGCAATATCTCGTATCTCGTTGTTGAAGGTAGCCACAATATGCAATACAATTAAAAATGATGCCTCCACACTACGTATGTAGTTTAATTTATGGATAAACTATGGTGTATCTACACTGATATATAGTTAATTTAAACTCATATGATATTATGCCTCCGGCATTGAATCTTCAAATATGGTATCATTCTGTACACCATTTGGCCTCCCTCATATTGTGGAACCACTTCACAACTCATGGCATGTTTGCTATATCAGGGTACCTGCCTACCCACCGATGACAGGCCAACAGTTTTGAAATGGTGACCATCTTTGTGGTGGTTGTATCCGCTGAGAATAAATAACAGTAGAAAAGCGTTACTTATTTGAAATAGTGCAATACCTGGTATCTCATTGTGAAGGTAGCCACAATATGAGCTACAAAAAAAAAATGTTGCATCCACACTACATGCGTAGTTTAATTTATAAGTAAACTGTGTTGTATCTACACCATTATTATATAGTATTAGCTATATAGTGCAAGGAAACCAGTCTTTTGCTACACTGGCCAAAAAAAAAAAAAAGAAAAAAAAAGTAGATAAGAAAATGCAAATTATGCATTTCCCTCCTCACTTAGGTAACTAACTAATTGACCTCAACCACCTATGAAGGCAACTTGTTCCAGTAATCAGCAACTCACTGTGTAAAAGGAGATTTCATCAGTCCTGAAATCTTGGCACCTCCTTAGCCAGGTGGGCAGGAGCAGCAGTGCTTAACACACGTTTTCTTGATTAGACCGGGGTTCGAGCCCGTGACCACCAAATACGGAGGATGCGCAAAGGTCAGGGAATGATCACCGCATATTCCCGGAGCAATATGGCCTTAGTTGCTAATGCTCCTAAAAACCAAATAACAACAACAACATTTCTACAATCTAGTCTAAAACCTTAAATTACACGCTCCAGAAAAGCAATATGTGTTTTCTGTTTTATTTACCAAATTGTTATTTTATATTGTACTTTATAAGTGGCCTTATAGTTCTAGTTATGCTGCTAATTCGCCAAAAAAACCCAACCAACCAATTCTATTCTAGTTACGCTAGTTATTTTTAATCTAGATAATTTTTGTAGATTACTACTTAATATATGTAAAACTTTTGTTTCGTTCGCATCTTGCAGTCATTGTTTTCATGTAGAGAGTGGTAGGGAATTCAAATTTTTAATTGTGGTAACTTGGTAGCTCTAATGTAAAATTATATAGAGTAATACGCATCACTGCATTTAGGATTCTATTAGATAGTGTAGTATTGACAATCAATTAATTAAATTTATTGATCTTAATTTTAAATATGCCCCAGATTAGAGCAGAAAAGTAACGGGCACAAATTGGCATGAGTGCTGTGACTAAGGGGAGAGCCGTGGTGGGTGATTCTCCAACGCATCACAGCCTAAAAAAATGTGCAGCTTGTGAAATGTTTGCTGAACTCTCTGGAACTGAACATGATCAAGTCAAGGAGATTGTTTTTGTGTGTGCTAGGTGCAGAGAGTGTCTAGAAGTTAGGAGTCAACTCAGTGTTCTGATGGGGTCTAAGAGAGCTTTAGGTGTAGGGTAGATGCCCTCGAAGAAATTAATATGAGGGGCCCATCAAGCTCTCAGCTGCCCAACTCAACTTCATAGCTCACACTTGTGCATCATGCAACTCAGCAGCAATCTCCAAGGCTGAATGTGCTGGTCCCATAGGAGTTAGTTATTGTTGGTGACTCTATTGTCAGGGAAACGGGTAACATATTGTGTAAAAAGGATAAATGGAATAGGACCAGAGTATGTCTACCAGGGACAAAAGTTGATGATGTTGTAGAGCAGATATCATCTTTTAAGGGCACAAAGAGTGATATTTTTGTACATGTTGGCACCAATGACAGTAAGAGTAGGAGATCTTCAGATTTACTTAACAAGTACAGGTTAATGTTGAAAAAAAGTCTGAGTTAGGGTTAAATTTGAAAGTGTGTGCAATTCTGACCAGACACAATAGGAGGAAGTATATGATGAGGGCCTTGTCAATCAATTCGGTCCTGGAGAGATTGTGCTAGGCTCATGGGGTAGAATTTTTTTCAGCATGGTCTGTGCTTGTTAACAGGAGAGACTGCTTCTACAGAGATGGGATACACTTGAATAGAAAGGGTGCAAGAGTGTTTGCTGATGCTATCGAGGCAGTGTTAGGTGGGTCGGAAAACTGCTTGCTTGGAGGATTCACAGACTAAAAGGTTAAAAGTAGGCAGAGGTGAAGGTGATTATTGCACTGCTTCTCTTAGAATGAGCAGCAGGCTGGAAAGCAAGGTGCTGAGGATTTTCATGGCTGATGGGAGTCATAGTGGAACAAATAAATACCTGGGCTGTGTTACAGTAACTAAGAGTAGGAATAGTATGCATGTATACTCGCATGTACACCAATGCTAGAAGTATAGTTAATAAATTTGATATGTTTGAAGTGCTGGCCAAGACATCAAAGGTGGATATTGGTTGGGATAATAGACACGTGGTTTCACACAGATATTAGGAATGCAGAATTGGAAGTCGGGGAGTACAATGTGTACTGAAAGGATAGACAAGATAGGAAGGGAGGAGGGGTTAGGCTGTTAATTAAGAAAAACAAAATCTAAGGAAGTTCACCCAGTTGACATAGATGGACAGTGCAGTTTGACATAAGCACTGGGAAAGCAAAAATAAGAGTAGGAGTGTGTTATAGGCCTAATGACTCAAATGAGTAGAACAAACAATTGTACAGAGAAATAGTGGGCTAGTAAATCAGAATGTCTTATAATGGGGGATTTTAACTTCCCAGATATTGACTGGAACTTGAGTGTTGGTCACTCACACGCTATCAAGACCTTTGTGGATTTATTGGATGATATTGACTGGAACTTGAGTGTTGGTCACTCACATGCTATCAAGACCTTTGTGGATTTATTGGATGATTGTTTTCTGCAGCAGCATGTTTGAGAAGCAAACAGAGAGGGTAATACTCTTGATCTGGTTATCAGCAGTGATCATTCGTGTATTAAGAATTTGCAGATAAAGGAACAACTAGGTGGCAGTGATCACAGTGTACTGATGTGGGATTTACTTAAAGATATAATTACCATCAGGGGTAAAGGAAAGGGTTTTTGCTTCCGTAAAGGTGAGTACAGTGGTCTCGGACAGTTTTTAAATTCTGTATAGTGGGATCAACTGATGATGTTACCGGCAGCAAATTCTAAGTGGGAAGCATTCAAGAAATTAACCGTGGATGCATATAAATTATCAGGTGATACAGAAGCCTATGGCATATATAAGCTAGTCTGTAATCAAGTCACAAAGGAGGTTAAGCAGGCGAAGGCATATTACAAGAAATCTTCGGAAAAGGATGCTAAGAAAAACAGCAAGGATTTCTTTACTTATATAAACTCTAAAAGGAAGGGGATGAATCAGATTGGTCCACTTGATATTGATGGTTCAACTGTTGATGATCCTGCTCAGATAGCAAACAAACTGAATGAGTATTTTGCATCTGCATTCACAAGTGAGGAGTTATTAAGGAAGGAAAATGCCAGAAGTTTATCAAATTGTAACAGGATGCTTAATCATTTTGTAATAACTGAGAGCAAATTGGAGGAGAAGTTGTTGAAGTTAAACATAAGAAAAGCACCTGGGGTGGATGTGTCTTGTTGTATTGTCAATGATATACAGGAATTTTGCTAGCATGGAAAAGGAGGTGATTATCCCCTTGTATAAGCAATGGCGATGTCACACCTTGAGTACTATGTACAGGTCTGGAGGCCTCATTTTAGGAAGGATCTTGATTTGTTTGAGTGTGTACAGAGAAGGGCAAAAAGATTGGTGAGGGGAACTAAGGGGCCCTCTTACTGAGAGGTTTAAGTTCTGCAAATTGCAGCATCTGGAATTTACACTGGGATTCTTCCGCTTGCTCAGATTATGAACCTAAGGGGCCATAAATTCAAATTGAGGAAGGACAGTTGTAGAATAGATGTACGGAAATTTGCCTTTAACCAGCGGGTCATTAATTGATGGAACAAACTTTCATCTGTCATTGTGGAAATTGATAGCTTAAATAAATTCAAGGAGGAATTAGATAAACTTTTAGAGAGAATGGATGTGTGAATTTTTTTTTTTTTTGACTGGTGCTACATAAGTTCATACGCTTGCTTTCTTGCATCACAAGGCTACTTGGCTATGAACAGCCTAATAGTTTCCAAGATTAATTTTTCGAATTCTTCCCATTTTAAATTTCCTGTTAGTCTCTACCACTGGCATTGTAGTTTCATCAGTTGGTTCCACCATATAGAATTTAAATACTGTCTCAGACCACCGTAGTCACCTTTACAAAAGCAAAAACCCTTCCCTTTACCCCAGATGGCATTATCTTTTTGAGTAAATCCCACTTGAGAGCACTGATCACTGCCACCTAGTGGTTCCTTTATCTGCAGATTCATAATGCATGAAGAATCATTACTGATAATCAGATCAAGAGTATAATTCCCTCCAGTTGCCGCCTGAACATGCTACTGTTGAAAACCATCATCCAATAAATCCACAAAAGCTTTGCTTGTGTGTGAATGACCAACCCACAAATTCCAGTCAATATCTGGGAAATTAAAATCCCCCACTATAAGACACTCTGATTTACTGGCTAACTATTTCTCTGTACAGTTGTTTATTATACTCATCAGAGTCATTAGGCCTATAACACAGTACTACTCTCAAATTTGCTTTCCAGTAACAGGTATTTTGTTGTCTAAATGTGAACAGCTGATAGGAATTTAGATGCTTACATTGCATCTGCCAGACACGACACGGGTGTCTAGATTTCAATATGTGAGATCAGTGACATTGAAAATTTAAAAAAAAATGCAATAAAACCTTTATTATTATTATTATTTTCTCTCATTAATTTTGTTTAATATATTATAATTGGGTTGGGCAAATCATAATTGCCAAATGATCACCATTTTCAATTAAGTAAAAAAAACAAAATTGAATTATAATGTCAACAAGTATGTTCTGGCTTTTCAAATAAAATCCAACAGCTTGTTGTGGTTTAGAATGAACACACTGGGAAACTCATAATTGCCACTGATGGTTCCAAGTCCTGCTCACATGTGGGTGCAGCATCTGTATTTCCCTCATATAGTCTCAAAATAATTTTTGTTGAGTGCAGCTTATTTACTGCAGAACTGTATGCTTACCAGCTTGCATTAAATGGAAGAAATTGTCAGTCATTACTTTCTGCAGTAATATATTCAATTTCTCTTAGTTCCATTTCAGCCATGTGTGGTAAACATCCTTCTTTATCCTATTTTTTACAGTAAATCTGCATATTAATCAATCTGTAAAAAAAAAAAAATTCTGTCAGAAATAACCCTTTGTTGGTTCCCAGAACACTCAAGAATAGTGGCAATAACAAAACAAATGATGGGGCTATTTCAGGATCACAACTACCACATAAAACAATGGTATTCTCCTACCCTGACTATGGATGAATTAGAAGGGTAAGTGAAGATGAATGGATGCAGTCACGGAGAAACAAAACCAGAATTGAAATCTAACCCACAGATATAGGACACCAGAAACAGACAAAATTGTAGAGAAGTAGCGAAAGTTGCTAGGTTCAAATTGGCCACATACATCATGCACATTGTCATCTATTAGCCAATGAAAATACTCTGGTTCTCCTCTCTGTTCATTATACTAAGGTCACCTATCAGTGAAATGCATTCTGCTGGTATGGCCTCAGAAATTCCAGGTTTTTTTTCTTCCCGAGTTTATGTAATAATCAGAATGCATATTCAACAGATACTAGGCAACCCTGCAAATATGGAGGAAATATTTTCTTCATACAATAAATCCACTTTGATAAACAGATTTAACAAAATACCAGTTGCATAAAGAAACTTGGATATGACAGACCTTGGGCTTTGTGTCATAAAACCCTTAATCAACAACATCTTTTTCATACTCAACTACATTCAGTTTGGTACCACCCACAACAAAAGTGTTGCAAGTTATAAACTATAACTTTCCATGCTTATAATGATTCAAATTATTAGGAAAAAAAAGTAACACACATATGCCCACACACTTATGAGCCAAAACATTATGACCACATACCAAGAGTGTTGGATTGTATTTCTCTGTGATAACTGCTTGCTCCCAGTGTGACATCGACTCCACAAGACTGTTGAAGGTGTCCTTGGGTATCCTCTGGCTCACCTAGACAGAAGGATATCTTGCAGTTCAGCAACGGAGTGAGTCACTGGTGAATACTGCATTCCACTGCAACCCACAAATGTTTGATGGGACTGATAGGGAGGAATTTGGCAGCCAGAGGAGCACACAATATGCTTGGACATGGTCCTTGAACTATTCCTACACACTACGGGCTTTGTGGCACAGGGCCTTGTCTTTTTATAAAGAGTCCAGTGCCATCTAGATATATAGTCACCATGTAGGGCAAAACATGGTCTGAGACAATGCCAAGGTAGGATTTGGTGGTGAGGGTGTGTTCAATGGAGATAGGGGAGGGACCTAGTTATATCCATGAAAACATCTCCAAATCACTGTACCATTGCCGCTGGCCAGTTTTCATCTAACTGTACAGTTTGGTTGCAGCTGTTTTCACCAGCTTTGCAATCAGATATGCACCTGTCCATTGGCATGATGGAGCTTGAACCTTGATTCATTAGACCAGGTGACCGGATAATTTTCCAGTCACTGTTTGTTGTCCAGGAATGGTTCTTCCATGCCTACTGTAAGTGAAGGGGCCAATGACAGTTTTCCAACATGGGTACATAAACAATGCTGGGAGTATAGTAAATAAATTTGATGAATTTGAAGTGCTGGTCACGACAAAGGCGGATATCGTTGAGATATCAGAGATGTAGTGTCACACAGATATAAGGAACACAGAATTTGAAATTAGAGAGTGCAATGTGTACAGAAAGGACAAACAGGATAGGAAGGGAGGAGGAGTTATGCTGTTAGTTAGGAAACATAAAATCTAAAGCAGTGCATCCAGTTGACATGAGTGACCAGTGCAATGTTGAATTGTTTGGCCTGACGTAAGCACTGGGAAAGCAAAAATTGAGGATAGGAGTGTGTTATAGGCCTAATGACTTTCATGAGTACATCAAAAACTGTCTGAGAAGACAGTTTTTAAATTCTGTACAGTGGGATCAACTGTTGATATTACCAACAGCAAATTCTAAATGGGAAGCATTCAAGGAGTGGTAGATATAAGCAAGTTAGTCAAGCAAAGGAAGATTACAAAAAATGTTTGGCAAGGGATTCAAAGATTTCTTTACTTATGTAAACTCTAGAAAGAACAGGATGAATCAGATTGGTCGACTTTATCGATGGTTTGACTGTTGATGATCCTGCTCAGGTAGCTGACAAACCGAATGAGTAATTTGTGTCTACATTCACACATGAGAAATTCAGTAAGGAATGAAGGCCAGAAATTAATCAAACTCTAACAAAGCAAACAAACTCTTAGCCATAATTATGAGAGCATCCTTGGCTTCCAGAGAGGTCCCCATAGACTAGAGATATACAAAATACAAATATATCCCCAACTCACAAAGGAGAATCAACGGGTGACACGAGTGATTACAGATCTGTTAGTTTAAGTTCTGTTCCAAAGAAAATAATGGAGTCACTGGTTAAAGAAGCAGTGCATGATCATGTAGACAAGACTGCAGTTATAATTCAGGCACATCATGGGGGTTTAGTAAGGGGAAGCCTTGTCTGACAAATTTGATTGGATACTACGATGTGATACAAAGGAACTGGATGCAAAGAATAACTTTGGTATTGTATACTTGGATTTTAGGAAAGCTTTTGATACCATTGCACATAAAAGGCTGCTGTACAAATTGGGGCAATATACCATTACGGGCAAGTTGCTGCTATGGATAAAGGGATGGTTGATTGTGAGAACACAGTGGTAATCAGTGGACACTGCTCTTCATTGACTAATGTTATTAGTGGAGTCTTTCAGTGTTGGGTCCATTGCTGTATTTCTCAATTATATTGATGTTTTCTGTATTTCTCAATGATATTGATGAAGGTATATCAGGCTTAATGTCTAAGTTTGCAGATGATACAGAGGTTGGTAGAGTTGTTAATGACAGTAATCATGGTGCACTGCTGCGGCAGGACCTAGAAAAGTTGGGCAGATGGGTTTGAGAGATGGCAACTAATGTTTATCATTGAAAATGCAAAATACTGCATATGGATAGCAGTCACCCCAGAGTAATGAACTGTGCAGTACTACATTCAGGCTAGTAGAGAATGAAAGGAAAATGGAAAATTACCTGGGGTTGTGCACTCAGATATGAAGTTTTTTGAGCAGTGCTGACAGGCTGTCAAAGCAGCCCATGGGTCTTGTCACTGATATGCAGGAACTTTGCTTGCAGGGATAAAGAGGTGATTATTCCTTTTTTCAAGCTGCACCTTGAATACTGCATACAGGTCTGAAGGTCTCATAGTAGGAAAGATGTAGAGCTGTTGGAATGAGTACAGAGAAGGTCAACGAGATTGGTGAGGGGAACAAATGGATGCTCTTACCAAGAAAGGCTTCAATTCTGTGAATTGCCCAGCATTTGTAGACTAGGCACCTGCAGGGTAATCTGATTGGGGTGTATAAAGCTTTGAATGAATTTGAATTTGAGCAAGCTCAATGCTGATTGGATTCTTCCTCCTGCTCAGATTATGCACTTCAGGGGGTATAAATTGAAATTGAGGAAGGATAATTGTAAAATAGATGTGCGGAAATTTGCCTTTAGCGAACTAGTGTTTGATTGCCAGAACAAACTACCATCTGTTGTGGAAGGTGATATTTTAAATAGATTTAGAGAAGAACTGGACAAATGTTTGGAGCGAATGGATAGGTGAGATGGGAATGGTTTTTTTTTTTTTTGCTGATGCTGTATAAGCTTGCTTTCTTGCATCATTTGCTACTACTAATGTTAGAACGTTGCATATTGTGTCTGCTGGTTGTAGTCTGCCATTAATTGAGGTTAGCACCTGCTGTTCACTTCGACTGTCAACCAGTAGTGGTTTCCCTGGCACATTTGGTTGTTGTATCCCTCTTTGGACTGTTTCTCGCACATCTTCATTATGATGGTCTTTGAACATTTTGTAATTCCTGTGGTTGCCGAGATGTTCTCCCCACCTTCCTATTGCCACAAATCATTCCCCATTAAAACTGAATTAGGTTCTTCCCTTTCCATGTTGCACACTCTTCGTACTGATGAATAGAAGGCTGCTACCCATGCCATTACAATATATATGCTGCTGTGATTGGTGGAGTCACTTTTAGGTGTTGTCAGATCTCTCCATGTGGAGACAGGAGGAGTCACAATGTTTTGATTCATGATGCATCAGAAATCCAAATACGGAGGATGCGGAAAGGTCAGGGAATGGCCACCGCATATCTTGGAGCAATATGGCCTTAGTTGCTAATGTTCCTAAAAAAACCAAATAACAATAGCATCAGAAATACATTCTTTTTGTGGGGGACTAGAAATTTATCAGACGGCTGTATTATTTCTATCACTGTTTTGGAACAATTTTGCAACCTTAGCTACCATCCCCATAAGAATTTTTGCAGTACACCTCACAGACCATGATGAATTGAGTGTACTGTGTAGGGCATATATTTTTCCTACATTTTCGAAAATTAATGAACTGGATTAACTCATTTGGTGCAAAGTTATTTTACCATCGTATTGAATTGAATAGCATGTCTCATTTAATAATGCCTTTCTTTCAACATATTCATTATTTTTTTTATATATTTATGTTGCTTCAGTAAAATAAATGAACAGAAGTTTTATGAACATTGCTTCTATTTTAACAGCTTTAATATAATAATTTTCCAGTTTATTAATTTTTCAATATAAATTTAAAGGTATCATAGTTAATGCAGATATGAATAATAATATGTAAATTAATCATGCTACACTGCATCAAACATAGTTCAAAAAACTTAACGATTTACATAATTATTACAAACCAATGTTTCAGAACATTTTGGTTCCTTCATCAGTTGCCTTACATAAAATTAACACTTTAGAAGTGATATGCAAGCACTTCCAAGGCACCTCCATAGCCAGGTGGGAAGGAGCATCAGTGCGTAGCACACGCTTCTTGATTAGACCGGGGTTCGAGCCCGTCACCACCAAATACGGAAGATGCGGAAAGGTCAGGGAATGACCACCACATATCCCGGAGCAATATGGCCATAGTTGCTAATGCTCTGAAAAACCAAAACAACAGCAAGCACTTCCGTGATATTCTGTAGTTGTGCATAAATGCAAAAACAAGGGTAGTGAAGTTTAACTGATTTCTGTGATCCTACAAGTAAAGAAGTCAGGGCATCCTTTACAGGTTGCTGTGTATATTGGAGTCTCATTATATTCACAGAAACCTGTTAATATCTCTTCCTCCAAACCAGTTGGCATTCAAGGCAAAAGATCACCTGCCTTTAGGACTGTAGAAACCAGCCTCTTCTGTGTTCTTGTTTTTGTCTTTATGTATCATGAGCTTTCCAAAGTGGTTGTTGTGACACTTGGGGGCATTGCATTGTTTAAAAGAGTGTCGCCAAATTTTGGCATCATATAAGTATTGTTTTCTTCTGATTTCCTTTCTCTGCACGTATTGCTGCAATTGATTGATTAAATTGTAATTATCTAACTAACTTATTAAGACATTGTTCTCTTTTAGCAATATTTTAGATAAAGTAACAAAAAAAATTAAGAATGTGCTCTTGGGTCAATTGAGTAATTATTATAGTGTGTAGTTTGTTCATGTTCAATCAAATTCAGATTAGTAATTATGAATACAGATAATGCCTTTTTAAATGGTGTGCTGTCCTGAAAATCCATCCAAGACAGAGCAACAGATTGCCTATTTACAATTTGACCACTGGTATTTTCTTTAAAAATAAAAACAAGGTACATATATAAGGAACACGAGATCTTCCTTCCCAATCATATTTCTGCTTGTCATTTTTGAGCCTTTGGGCTCAAATATTTTTTTAATGATTTTTTCCCCCTAATAATAATGTATGCCAGTATTTAGTTAACTTAATATAAATAGTATTTCAGTCTGAAAATTGTTTTAAAAAATTTTATCATTTTATATTTTGAACATCTGAAATGATTCAGTCTCAGCAGATCTAACTTCCTATAGCAGCTGTTACTTACAGCTATTATAAAAAGAACATGGACTAGAAAAAAATTTAACCTTGTTATCAAATGTATCCTTTTTTATTTTATATTTGAAACCATTACATATATGATTAAGAGTATAGTAATATAGTTGATTTCATGCAGATGTAGCACATCACAAGAGTTACCCAGTTGTGATAAAACTAATTCCATTGGAGCTGATTTTTGGATGAAGCTTGTAAGTAGTTTTCATTTGGCAGGTTACTTTTCTTTATTTTTCAAGGTGCTGAGTGGTCAGTTTATTAGGCACCAAAATTTATACAACAGTTTCAAAAACAAAGTATGACAAAGTTACACTCATGTTCCTGAAACCATTCCTGAATGATCTATTTTGTGATATGGTGCATTATCCTGCTGGAAGTAACTGTTACCAGATATAATGTGAGCATGAGGGGATGTAATAATGCAAGCATGGAGTACCTGGTTGGCACTAATTTTCAAGTAAGTTGTGGTATTTAGGTGTTGATCCACCAGTAATAGGGGACCTGACATGCAGAACTAAAACTCTCGCACCATCATACTCCACATGTCTGCACTGTGTTGACATTTGGAATGATAGTTCAATTTATTCGTGCTGCTGCTGCCACTGCCTTTTTTTAGTTTTGCTGTCAGTTTGGAATGGATTCATTGGACCAGATAACCCTTTTCCAAATCTCAAATATAGTGTTGGTGTTCCAGTGTCCACTCTACCTGTAGCTACTCTTCCATGGCACAATACATCACTGTCAGCCACTTGTTTCGAGAGGTCTCTGAGTCAAGATTATGATTAGTCAATCTCAGATGTGAAGAGAGCAGGGCCCCATATTAGTTCTGTTTTTTTCGGCCTGTACAATATGCAGATCAAATGTGAAGACATTTTTACAAGCACACAAAACAGATGAGTGATAGTACCGTTAATAATATTTCAAATTTTTACTGTTGGTATTTGCTTTTTTTTTTTTATCCAAAAAGTGTAGTACTTAGAGCCTTGTGTAACCAACTGCTGCTATACCATTCGCCTAAGTCCTTTCTTCTCTCTCTCTCTCTCTCTCTCTCTCAGGGGAATTTTTTTTTGGCTGGTGCAGCATAAGCCTCAGGCTTCCTTACATCTGTGACAGAATGTGACATAGTCAGGGCCTGTCTTTGTAGTATTTTGGCCCTAGGCAGAATATTTTCGAGGGCCCCTACTATTAAAATTTAAAAAAAAAAAATTAACACTATAATCAAAAATTAGGATTACAGTCAATATAAAAATGTAAAGCAAATAAATTTGCATATATGCATATATTTCTATGAGTACAAATTAAGAATAGAATATAATACATAATACATACTTATTTTAATAAAACATTTATTTTTGGTATCAAAATCAAGTATAAGTATAAATACAAACACCACGATAATCTTATTTGAAAATTTTATAAGGAACATGAGCACGCATGCTCATTGTTAAGCTACTGGAAATCATTTATTTTGTCTGTGTCCATTGCCATTTACAGACTTCTCAAAGTACTAGGCACATGCCTGGTTTTCCTAGGCAAAAGATAGGCTCTGCACATTATATGTATGTTCCAGCGTATCCCTTTAATTATGGTCTGTTTGTTAGACTGCACAATTCTTTTTACTCTTTATTAGCCTCTCACATCAACATGCTTTGTATTCTGACAGAATTTCCAATGGATCAACGTTTTCTGGTTGTTGAACTATTTTTGGTGCACTAGCGAACATCTCATTAGGATGGCAATACCAATATGCCACTAGTATGCCTGACTATGACAGTCATACTGTCCTCAAAAACACTTATATTGTGCTGTTGACCATTCTTTCACTAAATTGCATGCATGTGTATATGCATGGACACTCACCCTGTCCTTTTGTTTCTTATTACCCACACTATGTATTCATCCCAGGGGCTCATCTGGTGAGTATGGGCTTGGCACACCCAGCGTCCTGAACTGGATATCATCATTCTTCTCTTTCTTGGTAATTCCTTTCTACTTCTCTTTCTCTCTCCCTCCTGGTGCCTCGTAGCCAGGTGGTAAGGAGCAGCAGTGCGTAGCACACACTTCTTGATTAGACCGGGGTTCGAGCCCGTCACCACCAAATACGGAGGATGCGGAAAGGTCAGGGAGTGACCACCACATATCCCGGAGCAATATGGCCTTAGTTGCTAATGCTCCTAAAAAAACCAAATGACAACAACCCTCCTGGTGCCTCCGTAGCCAGGTGGAAAGGAGCAGCAGTGCGTAGCACACGCTTCTTGATTAGACCCGGGGTTCGAGCCCGTTACCACCAAATACAGAGGATGCGGAAAGGTCAGGGAATGACCACCGCATATCCCGGAGCAATATGGTCTTGCTAATGCTAATGCTCCTCAAAACCAAATAACATCCCTCCCTCCCTCCCAGGGTAACTTGGGAATTTTTTTTGGATGGTGCAGCATAAGCCTCAGGCTTCCTTACACCATATGGCTAATAATAATAATATAGCCTGCATGTGTGACACTGTCCACGATGGAGTGGTCATTTCCCTAGATAATGGGATGTACCTAATAAACTGGCCACTTAGTGTATATGTTTTATTCTTTCATTTTTGCCCATTGTTACATATGTGTATATTGTTCACTCTTCTAGAAGTATCCCGTGTTTATATTGGCTTAGACATGACAATATAAATCTCAGACTTGCCTGAGCAGCAGTATGTTAGAAGCCAGTATTCACAGACTGTTATCACAGTATGGTAGTTGGATGTCAGATCAGTAACCTTTCTGTGCATTACAACTCTGACTTGCCTGAACTTCTAGAGAATCCACTGCGATGGATATTATTCAAAGATTGAATGCTGTAGTGATACCTCGATGCAATAAAGATCTAAATGGCCTCATGCACAATGTCTGTGAAAAATGTCGTATAGCAGGTCTACGAAACCACAGGAATATCAGTATATCAAATCATCTGTAGGACAGCCATGCATTAGTCCAGTGTCATGGTCATCAATATGAAACTGTTTAGAGGGTGTTGTTCCTGGCTTTCATGGACCCTCTTCATGGAATAGTGGTAGAAGATTCTACATAGTAGCAAATCATGTCACACAAATTTTTATTTCTATGAACATGTTTTCGGGTGAAGGACGGACAGACAGACAGACAGACAGACAGACAGACAGACAGACAGACAGACAGACAGATAGAGAGAGAGAGAGAGAGAGAGAGAGAGAGAGAGAGAGAGAGAGAGAGAGAGATCTTGACTGTGAAGTTTGGTGGGAATGGTCTATCACACCATGATAGTATGAGGATTCAGCTAGTTTTTACTTGCTCTGTTGGTTCTAAAACAGTGAAGTCATTGGTCTATGTACTATTGCAGTTCTGTGAAGAGGGATCCTGTCAGTGTTGGCGTGACAGTGCCCCATGTTATATAGCAAGGGCCATACAGGACTGTTTTATGGAAAGTGACATTGAAAAGTTGGATTGGAGCAGTTGAAGCCATCATATAGGCCAAAGGTGGCTTGACTATCTCTTTGTTTTTTTTAATTTATAGGGTGAACTATACATCTCCAAATAATTTTGCTCATATAATTATAAAGGACATATGTGATATTGAACAGACATAATAACTAAAACAGTCAATTGAGCAAGTTCCACAGCAGGGGATCAATTTGAGTATGTGCAGAGTCAAAAATAAGATATTGTTTTTTTCCCCCCCCCACAAAAAGTAATTTCTTTCTTTAGAAACAGTTGCACATTGGGGTGCACACAGTGAATTAAATTGTGTAAATAACTGGCACAAATCTTAAATGAGGCAAAGGTTTCCTAAATCTATTTCTGTAATTAATTTTATTGATATGTTGACTTTATTTAATAACTACAATTTAACAAAAATATTACATTGTGCTGGTTTTTCATAGAAATACAATTTGCATCCTTGTAACGTTAAAACCTTAGTTGTTATTGAAATGGAATATACTCTTAGGTTTAAACTTGGGAAGAGCATTACATGGAAATACCACTAAGTAACAAAATTTAATGAGTGATATTTTACTGTATGAAACATTTAATGAGTGATACTTTACTGTATGAAACATTTATTAGTTGATGGTATAAAAGGTCAAATTGATATTATTACACCCAAACAGTTCAAATATCTAAGTAAATTTGGCTGTAGAACTTTCAGATTTCAAATTAGAAATATGAACCATAGCCAATTTTATTTAGTCAATAGGACTGTTGTTCTAATTGTATCAATTTGTCCTTTGATACCAATTAACTAATTAAAATATTTTGTATTCGAGAAAGTGTCTTACTTGATTTTCTTATTAAAAAGGGTTTAGGCCTTGAAAGCCTCAAAATATGGGAAGCTTTCTAGATGAACAAGTTAGTGCAAAGCATCATTTTAGATTGTAGTGAATTGGCGAAATAACTGAAATGGCATCGTTTTTATTACATCTCCAGATGTTGACTGGAACTTGTGGGTTGGTCACTTGCATACTAGCAAGAGTTTTGTGGATTTATTGGATGACTGTTTTCTTCAGCAACATGTTCAAGGGGCAACCAGAAGGAGTGCTGCTGATAATCTTGATCTGATTATCAGCAGTGATTATTCATGCATTAAGAATTTACAGATAAAGGAACCACTGGGCGACAGTGATCATAATGTACTGATGTGGGAATTACTTAAAGATGTAACTACCATCAAAACTAAAGGGAAGGGCTTTTGCTTTCGTAAAGGTGACTACAGGGGTCTCAGACAGATTTTAAATTCTGTACAGCGGGATCAACTGATGATGATGTTACCAATGTTGAATTCTAAATGGGGAAGCCTTCAGGGACTTAATTTTGGAGGCTACTAGGCTTTTCATTCCAACTAAGAAATACTGTTCAAGGTTTAGGCCTAAATGGATGTCAGATGAACTAATGAGGCTCGTGGCATAGAAGAAAAATGTAGGGATGCATATAAAGTATCAGGTGACACTGAAGCCTATTGCAGATATAAACTAGTCTGTAATCAAGTCACAAAGTAGGTTAGCAGGTGAAGGCAGATTACGAGAAATCGTTGGTAAAGGATGCAAAGAAAAACAGCAAAAAGTTCTTTACTGATGTAAACTCTAGAAGGAAAGGGATGAATCAGGTTGGACCACTTAAAATAGATGGGTTAACTATTGATGATCCTGCTAAGATAGCTGATAAACTGAATGACTATTTTGCATCTACATTCACACATGAAGAGTTATTCAATGAGGGGAGTGCCAGACGTTTATCAAACTCTAACAAGGAGCTAAGTGATTTTGTAATAACTGAGAGCAAATTGGAGGAGAAATTGTTGAAGTTAAACATAAGGAAGGCACCCGGGGTGGACAGGATCTATCCAGTTATATTAAAGGAGGCAGCAAAGGAAGTAAGCAAACCATTAGCCATAATTATGAGAGCTTCCTTGGACTCAGGGGAGGTCCCCATGGACTGGAGGTGTGCAAATGTATCACCAGTTCACAAAGGAGGTTCAAAAGGTGACACAAGTAACTATGGACCTGTTAGTTTAACTTGTGTTCCGGGGAAAATAATGGAATCAATGGTCAAAGAAGCATTGCAGGATCATCTAGATAAGACTGCCGTAATAGTTAAGACACAGCATGGGTTTGTGAAAGGGAGGTCTTGTCGGACCAATTTGATTGGATACTATGATGTGGTCACAAAGGAACTGAATGGCAAAAATAATTTTGATATCATGCACTTGGATTTCAGGAAAGCTTTTTATACTGCTGCATTAACGGTAAGTTGCTACAGTGGATAAAGGGATGGTTGAGTTGGAGATAACAGAGAGTGGTAATCAGTGGACACTGCTCTTCGTGGAGAAATGTTATTAGTGGAGTTCCCCAGTGTTCGATGTTGGGCCCATTGTTGTTTTGTATATTTATCAATGATATTTGAAGGTATATCAGGTTTAATGTCCAAGTTTGCAGATGATACAAAGGTTGGCATGGTTGTTAACGACAGTAAAGACAGTATGCTACTCCAACTGGATCTAGATAAGTTGGGCAAATGGGCTGAGAAGTGACAAATGAAGTTTAACATTGACAAATGCAAAGTACTGCATATAGGTAGTAATAACCAAAGAGAAATGTACCAACTGTTTGGTACTACACTCAGGGAAGTGGAAAAAGTGAAAAAGACCTGGGGGTAATTGTGCAGTGAAATATGAAGTTTGCTGAGCAGTGCAGATGAGCTTCCAGGGCAGATCATGGAGTCTTGTCAATGATATATAAGAATTTTGTTAACAGGGACAGGGAGGTGATTATCCCATTGTACAAAGCAATGTGGTCAGGCTGCACCTAGAATATTGTGTACAAGTCTGGAGGCCTCATTTTAGGAAGGATGTAGAGTTGCTAGAACGAGTACAAAGAAGGTCAACAAGATTGGTCAGTGGGAACAAAGTGGGTGCTCTTACCAAGAAAGGCTTAAGCTCTGCAAATTGCTGCACCTGGAGAGTAGGCACCTGCAGGGTGATGTGATTGAGGTGTATAAGGCCTTGAATGGGTTGATCAAGCTGAATGCTGATGGGATTCTTCCTCTTGCTCAGATTAAGAACCTGAGGAGGCACAGCTTCAAGTTGAGGAAAGACAATTGCAGAATAGATGTGTGGAAATTTGCCTTTAGCCAGTGGGTTGATTGGTGGAACAGACTTCCATATTTTGTTGTGGAAGTTGATAACCTAAATAAATTTAAGGCTGAGCTGGACGGATATTTGGAATGAATGGAGGGGTGAAATGGGGATTTTTTTTTGGCTTATGCTGCATAAGCTTGCTTTATTGCATCATATTCCTCTACTAATGCTAATCTCATATTGAGATGTAACAAATAAGCAATGCTTCCCTGGTAGAAAAGACATGTTATTTATTCCAACCACCCAGATGGCACCTTTTCAAATCTTGCTGCCTCTCGTTGGTGGGCAGGTAGGTTGGTACCACAGTGATACAAAGAGTGACATTCCAGTTATTCAGTTTAACTTCACAATATGAGAGATGCCATGCGGTCTGTGATAGTCAAGTACTAAAAAGGGTTTAGGGCTGAAAGCCTCAGACTACAGGAAATTTGCTAGATGAACAAGTTAATGCAAAATCCTGTGGCTGTATTTTAATATAAAATGTGCATTTTGTCAGTGAAATTAGATTTCTAGTGTAGATTAGGCTTTTAAAACCTGCATTTTTTTTTAAAAAAATCTCCTATACCTGATTTCCAGCTTTTCTGAAGTCAAAAGTTGACAGCTACTATGCTTGTGGCATATAGGGAATATAACAGATTGAACATTTATGTCTTATAAACTTGCTTGCTTACAACACTGAAATTAGAAGAGATAAGGTTAACTTATTTTATTTATTTACAGATATACCAGATGTGACTGAAGAATCAAGGGTTTCCACCATGAATGATGGAGTATAGAAAAGATGTTAGTGAGTGGCAAAAAGGAATGATAGCATTTGGAAGGTCTAAAGGACATCCTGTTAAAGAGGCAGCTGACTTTGCTAGTGTTTCAGGAAGAACAATAATAAGATTTTAAAGACTGGTGTGAGTCAAAATCAGCCAGAAATCAGCATCAGAGTTGTAGTTAAGTCTGTGCTAAGGGATCTAATTGACAACAAATATTGTCTGGTAAACAAAAAAATAGTTTCAGAGACAAGAACTGCTGCAAACCATTAACCAAGAACCTCAGCAACTAATTTTTGAAAGAATATTGCAAAGAGAATTATAACATGGGTATCTGGGATTAGGATCCCTGAAAAGTACCAGTGTTAACAGCCTTTACATAAAAAAGCTGACTAGTGTGGGTTAAAAGGTATAACACACTGGATAACTGTGATGTTGTCTGACGAATCCATATTTTGTCCATAATCAGAATGGCAATAAATTTGCTGCTCTGATTTATTCAATAATTTTGTTGGGAATAAAGCGTTTAAAATAAAGATAAATATATAGACCAGATAGAGGAAGTACACTGAGTGATCACTGAATTATGACCACCTACCTAATATTTTGTAGGTCCTCCTTTTGCCCTCATACAGCAGCTATCCAGCGTGACATTGATTCAACAAGATGTTGGAAGCATTCAGGAGGTATGGCCAACCAAGCTGTGTGTAATGCAGTTAGAAATGCAGGTATGGAGGTGATTGGTGTACCCAGATGCCTGATATGCCTTTCCATAGCATCACACAAGTGCTCTATGGGATTGATATTGGTGGAGTTCGGAGGCCAATTGATATGCTGGAATTCAGAACTGTGTTCCTCAAACCATTCCTGCACAAGTGCCCAATGGCTCAGCGAATTGTCATCTTGGAAGACGCCATCACCATTCAGAAAAAGTGTAATATAGCAGGGTGTACTCAGTCAGCAAGCAGTTGACAATAGCGGAGACCACTGATACGTTGTTCCACATGCACCAGGGATCTAAGTTCCTGCCAGTGAAACATGCTCCACACCATACATCTGCCTCCACCAGCCTGCACTTTTGATACCATGCATGATGAATGAAAAGCCTCATGTTGTAGATGCCAAATCCGTTCAAGACCATCCGCGGTGTGAAGTAAATAACATGACTCATCCGACCAGCACACCTTCTTCCAGTCTTCTAATGTCCAACTTGCATGCTCTTTGCACCATGTGAGTCTTTTACACTGGTTAGGAGAGGATGCTATAGGGGTCGTCTGCTGGTATAGCCCATACGTGTGAGTGCGCAACACATGGTCATGCCAGATATTGTTCCGGGTTAGCACATGTTGTAATTGAGTAGTCAACTCTTCAACGGTGTTGCGCCTGTTTGCTTGTATGATCGTCAGACCTGGCACTCACCTCTAACAACAACCTTTCGCTGACCTTTGCAGTTTTGCCATTGGGTTGTTGTTTGACAATTTTGACGCCAGTCCTGGTACACTTTGTTGTTTGTTTGTTTGTTATTTGGTTTTTAGGAGCATTAGCAACTAGGGCCATATTGCTCCGGGATATGCGGTGGTCATTCCCTGACCTTTCCGCATCCTCCGTATTTGGTGGTGACGGGCTCGAACCCCGGTCTAATCAAGAAGCGTGTGCTACGCACTGCTGCTCCTTCCCACCTGGCTACGGAGGCGCCTTGGTACACTTTACTACAGCGGCTCTCGAACACCCCACCAGTTCAGCCATTTGGCAAATCAAGGCACCAGGTCATTGAGCTCACACAGTCTGTCCTTTATCAAAGTCCGATAAATCCTTTTGACCACGTGAGGAGTACAGAGTAGTCGACAGAGTCGACTACTCTGTACTCTCGTACCTCACGTGGTCAACGGGTCGCATTCAGTTTTCATAGGTGTGGTCATAATTCAGTGATCACTCAGTGTAAATATCTATGGAAAGAATTTTCGAAGAGTGGTTGGTAATTGTATAGGAAATAAGATCGATTTAGTTATTGGTGAAATATTTCTGACTGTTTAGATCTTAATGGCTGCCTATGTTTAACACAGGCAGTATAAATTTTTGAATTGACAGTGGCTGTGTTTAAAATTGAGAGGTTATTCCAGTTGGGGAATAACCTCAATTTTGAATACGAATTGAGTGGGCGAGGATAGACAGCTTTCTGTAGGTTGGTAAAGCTAATATATGTGGAGATATAAAGTTTAATACTGTTTTGTAAGTTATGAAAATGGACAAATGGTAACCATTCTATAGTGCATTTAGAGCTATTGGAGGAGGAAGGAGAGTTATTAGCACCATCTCTTTATTTGTTCATTAAATAGTGAACTAATGAATATTTTAATTTCATAGATTTCAGGTATACCATGGCTTTGTACTAGCTGTTGAATTCAACTGAATTACTTCACCATTATGTTGAAGTATCAATCACATCTGGTAACTTGACAAAAATTCTGGGTGCGAGGTTTGCCTGTGCAGACATTGCTCCTTAAAGCTCTTCAAACAGAGAAGTTTTTCCTGATTTATTTTCTGCTTTATTAGTTTAAATTGTCATATTAACTTATTTTCTAGAGTAGCTTTATATTCCTAGTTACGATACTTAGTTTAAAGTTTAACTTAGACAGAGATTTCGTAGATATTACTTAGTATCGGTAACGGTATCAAATCCACGTGTCACAAATTGAACGAGAGGTCTTTTAACCAAATTTAGTCGATTTATTAACCAATTGTTATATCAAATTATCTTCTATAAGTAGATTATAGACCTAGTCAGGATCCTTAGTTTATTCTAAATTGAGATAGCGAGATTTCGAAGCTAATCAATACTTACGAGTCCGTAGAAATACCGTTCGTGAATTCCCGCCATTTTTACACGATAGCATAAGCTTAGTGTAGTATACTGCATAATATAATATTGTCAATTAATCAGTAACTCTATTAATCTTGATAAACTTTATTGTCAATTAAATTGTATTTTTAACTCTATAAATATATATAACGACTTAATCGTAACGAATAATTAATACATAACTATAGTGGTACACGTGATACGGAAGTTGTATAAAGGGAACACTAGATACCGAAAAAAAAAAAAAAAAAAAAAAAATATATATATATATATATATATAACATAACTGTTTTGGGACATAACTTAGGGATTTAATTTTTGTTTTAAATTTTATTGAATTAAATTGGAATCATGACTCTGACCAGAGCAGCAAAGCAAAAGGCTCAAGCTAATGGGAGTGCTGTGGTTCAGGGGAGAACTGAGGGGGGCAGTTGCCCTCTGAATCACAGTCTATTAAAATGCACTGTTTGCTTGATGTTTGCGGAGCAGTCGGGTACGGGACATGATACTGCCAAGGGGGATGTCTTTGTGTGTGCACGATGTAAGGAGTGCAAGGAAATCAGGCGACAACTCAGCGTTGTTATGGGCCTTTATGAGACCTTGAAGGACAGGGTGGATGCCCTCGAAGGAAATAAATTGAGGGGCCCATCAAGCTCTCAGCTGCCCACATCAACGCCAGAGCTTGCACTTGGTCATCAGGCAACACAGGGGCAGCCCCCTAGGCAGAATGCGCTGGTCCCACAGGAACTAGTAGTTGTTGGTGACTCTATTGTCAGGGAAACGGGGAACATGCTTTGTAAAAAGGATAGGTGGAATAGGACCAGGGTATGTCTGCCAGGGGCAAAGGTTGATGACGTTGTAGAGCGGATATCATCTTTTAAGGGCACAAAAGGTGATATAGTTGTACACGTTGGCACTAATGATATTAAGAGTAGGAGACCGGCGGAATTACTTAGCAAGTACAGGTCACTGTTGAAAAAAAGCCGTGAATTAGGGTTGAACTTGAAAGTGTCTGCAATTCTGCCCAGACACGATAGGAGGGAGTATATGATGAGAGCCTTGTCGATCAATTCGGCCCTGGAGGGATTGTGCAAGGCTCAAGGGGTAGAATTTTTTTCAGCCTGGACTGTACTTGTTAACAGGAGAGATTGCTTCTACAGGGATGGGATACACTTAAATAGAAAGGGTGCAAGAATTTTTGCTGATGCTGTCGAGGCAGTGTTAGGTGGGTCGGAAAACTGCTAGTTGGGGGGGATACAAGGACTAATAGATTAACAGTAGCCACTGGCAGAGGTGGAAGTGATTCTTGCACTGCTTCTATTCAAATGAGCAGAAGTCTGAAAAACAAGATGCAGGATATTTCAGAGACTGCTGGTAGTCATTGCGTTACAAGTAAACACATGGGTTGTGTTAGGGTAGCTAAGAATAGAAACAGGTGCATGTATACCTGCGTGTACACCAATGCTAGGAGTTTGGTAAATAAATTTGATGAATTTGAGGTATTGCTCAAAACATCAAAGGCAGATATTGTTGGGATATCAGAGACGTGGTGTCACACAGATATAAGTAATGCGGAACTGGAATTTGGGGAATACAATGTATATAGAAAGGATAGACAGGACAGGAGGGGAGGAGGGGTTATGCTATTAATTAAGAAACACATAAAGTCAAAGGAAGTGAAGCCAGTTGACATCGATGGACAGGGCAGTGTCGAGTCAGTTTGGTGTGACATAAGCATAGGGAAATCAAAATTGAGAGTAGGAGTGTGCTATAGGCCTAATGACTCTGATGAGTATAATAATATATTGTACAGGGAAATAGAGTGGGCCAGTAAATCAGAGAGTCTTATAATGGGGGATTTTAATTTCCCAGATATTGACTGGAATTTGTGGGTTGGTCACTCGCACACTAGCAAGGCTTTTGTGGATTTATTGGATGATTGTTTTCTACATCAGCATGTTCGTGAGGCAACAAGAGGGAGCAATACTCTTGATCTGATTATCAGTAGTGATTCTTCATGCATTAAGAACCTGCAGATAAATGAACCACTAGGTGGCAGTGATCACAGTGTGTTGAAGTGGGATTTACTCAAGGAGGTAACTACCATCAGAGGTAAAGGGAAGGGTTTTTGTTTTCGTAAAGGCGACTATGATGGTCTGAGACAGTATTTAAATTCTATACAGTGGGACCAACTGATGATGTTACCAACAGCAAACTCAAAATGGGAAGCATTCAAGGAACTAATCTTGGTGGCTACCAGGCTTTACATACCAACTAAGAAATATTGTTCAAGGTTTAGGCCTAAATGGTTGTCAGATGGACTAATGAGACATGTGGCAGAGAAGAAAAATGCATGGGATACATACAAATTAATGGGTGACATGGAAGCCTATGATAGATATAAGTTGGTCTGTAACCAAGTCACAAAGGAGATTAGGCAGGCAAAGGCAGACTACGAAAAATCCTTGGCAAAGGATGCAAAGAAAAACAGAAAGGAGTTCTTTACATACTTGAACTCGAGAAGGAAAGGGATGAATCAGATTGGTCCACTGGATATTGATGGTTCAACAGTTGAGGATCCTGCTCAGGTGGCTAACAATCTAAACGAGTATTTTGCATCTACATTCACGCATGAGGAGTTATTCAGGAAGGAGAATGATGTAGGTAAAGTAAACATTGGCAGTGAGCTGGATGATTTTGTAATAACTGAGAGGAAAGTGGAGGAGAGATTGTTGAGGATAAACATAAAAAAGGCACCTGGGGTGGATGGGATCTATCCAGTTATATTAAAGGAGGCAGCAAAGGAAGTATGCAAACCCCTAGCCATAATTATGAGAGCTTCTTTGGACTCAGGGGAGGTACCCATAGACTGGAGATGTGCAAATGTAACCCCAATTCACAAAGGAGGATCAAAGGCTGACACAAGTAATTATAGACCTGTTAGTTTAACTTCTGTTCCAGGTAAATTAATGGAGGCACTGGTTAAAGAAGCACTGCAGGATCATCTAGACAAGAATTCAGTTATAGCTCAGACGCAGCATGGTTTTGTTAAGGGCAGGTCTTGCCTGACCAATTTGATTGGATACTATGATGTAGTCACAAAAGAACTGGATGCAGGGAATAACTTTGATATTATATATTTGGATCTTAGAAAGGCTTTTGATACTGTTGCACATGGAAGACTGCTGCACAAATTGGAGCAGTGTGGCATTGGAGGCAAATTGCTGCTATGGATAAGGGGATGGTTGAGTGGCAGAAGACAGAGAGTGGTAATCAATGGACACTGCTCAACGTGGACTAATGTTATTAGTGGAGTTCCTCAAGGTTCAGTGTTGGGTCCATTGTTGTTTTCGGTGTTTATGAATGATATTGATGATGGGATATCAAGTTTAATGTCTAAGTTTGCAGATGATACAAAGGTTGGCAGGGTCGTTAAGGACACTACTGACGCTATGCTGCTGCAACAGGATCTGGAAAGGTTGAACAGATGGGCTGAGAGGTGGGAAATGAAGTTTAACATTGACAAATGTAAAGTACTACATATGGGTAACAGTAACCCCAGAGCAATGTATCAACTCTGCGGTACTACACTGACAGTGGTGGAGAATGAAAAGGACCTGGGGGTAATTGTGCAGGCAGATATGAAGTTCTCTGAGCAGTGCAGACGAGCTGCAAGAGTAGCTCATGGTGTCTTGTCAATGATATACAGGAATTTTTCTAGCAGGGATAAGGAGGTGATTATTCCCTTGTATAAGGCAATGGTTAGGCCACATCTTGAGTACTGTATACAGGTCTGGAGGCCTCATTTCAAGAAGGATGTAGAGCTGCTGGAACGGGTACAGAGAAGGGCAACAAGATTAGTAAATGGAACAAAGGGTTGCTCTTACGAAGAAAGGCTTAAGTTTTGCAAATTACAGAGTCTGGAGACTAGGCACCGGCGAGGTGATCTGATAGAGGTGTATAAGGCTTTGAATGGTTTGAGCATGCTCAATGCCAATGGGATTCTTCATCTTTCTCAGAATAATCACCTCAGAGGGCATAAATTCAAATTGAGGAAGGACGGATGTCGGATAGATGTGCGGAAATTTGCCTTTGGCCAGCGGGTGGTTGGTTGGTGGAACCGACTTCCATCACTTGTTGTTGAAGTTGATAGCCTAAACAAATTTAAAGCTCAACTGGACAGGTATTTCGAACGAACGGAGGGGTGAAATGGGAGAGGGTTTTTTTTTTTTTTTTTTTGGCTGATGCTGAATAAGCTTGCTTTCTTGCATCATATGCCTCCACTAATGCTAATGCTAATGCTAAGTACCATACAGTAGCATTTAAGATATGTCCCTATCTTGAGTTGAAGGCTAGTTGAGACTGGAGAAATAAGTATAGTCTGTAGAGCTAATGGATCACTCCATGAGAATATAGAGGTGTGCATTAGAGATATAATCTTGAGAAGGACAAAACTGCACCTTGAGATTGAGAGCAGGACAATCCCTTATGATGTGATATTCAGTTCAGAAATTATCTATAGGTTAGCATTATGGAGGCCATCCTGTATCTCTGATATGGCTGCTGATCATTTTCAATGAAGAAGTGATAACAATGCCATTTGCAATTATAAGGTGATATAATAATTAATAAACATTGTTTTATTTCTGTTTGTTTTATTTTTTAAATAAAACAATGTTTTATTTAAATAAAACAATAAACATTGTTTTATTTAAATAATTAATAAACATTGTTTCTATATCTTAACTTAGATAGTATGAATCAGAGCTGTACTACTCAATACGTTCTACGTTGATAATAATATTAGTAAAATAATAAGAGGAGTATACCTCAATATAGTGCGTAGAACACTTCCGTATGATACCCTCCAGAAATTAAAACGGAAAAAACGAAAAAATCGACAACTTACCGGTACATTAGAGTAAAATATAAATAATTAAATAATCAATTTAAAACAATTAAAAATCAAATTAACGCAATTAAAAGAATCTAACGAAAATATTCAAAACGATTTTCCTTCCTTTTTTTTTTCGTTGTGTGTCTGTGGGGGGGGGGTGTCACCCAACTCGTATGAACTTGGTCGCAAGCCCGCGACAGTGTGTTAGAATTCGCATGAATGTGTCTTGACCTATCCGATAATGTTTGCAACTTATTAACGTGTCTGTTTTTTATTTCTGAGGCCTGTGCTTCCCGTCGCAAATCTATGGAGGTCTTCAATACAGACCAATCGTTCGGATGTAGATAATTTTTTAATTTATCGCGAAGCTTCCTAACCTGAAAAAGGTATTTTTGTTTATTTGAATATCGAGATTTTAAGGCAAGCTTAACAATATTACGCGATGTCGCCAGTGTTAGTTGTTTTATGCCTGAAATTTTTTTATTTAAATTCACCCTGGCAAACTTCGGAACAATGTTGTTTTGAAGGCAATATTTTAGAAAAGAAATATGGTAACTTTGGGCCGAGTACCTTAGTGTAGATTTAATGTAATTTTGTACCAAGCAATTCAAAAAATCTCCCATAGTTGTGTGTATCGATTGTTTACTGCTGGAGAGACAGGAAGTGAATGAAATAGTCAATAACAGTTTAAAAATTAATTAGATAGTATGAATCAGAGCTGTACTACTGAATATGTTCTATGTTGATAATATATTAGTAAAATAATAAGAGGAGTATACCTCAATATAGTGCGTAGAACACTTCCATATGATACCCTCCAGAAATTAAAACAGAAAAAAATGAAAAAATCGACAACTTACCGGTACATTAGAGTAAAATATAAATAATTAAATAATCAATTTAACACAATTCAAATCAATTTAAAACAATTAAAAATCAAATTAACGCAATTAAAAGAATCTAACGAAAATATTCAAAACGATTTTCCTTCCTGAGGAAGCACAGGCCTCAGAAATAAAAAAACAGACACGTTAATAAGTTGCAAACATTATCGGATAGGTCAAGACACATTCATGCGAATTCTAACACATTGTCGCGGGCTTGCGACCAAGTTCATACGAGTTGGGTGACATCCCCCCCACAGACACACAATGGGGGGGGGAGGAAGGAAAATCACTTCACCACTTCACCCCTCTGTTCGTTCAAAATACCTGTCCAGCTGAGCCTTAAACTTATTTAGGCTATCAACTTCCACGACATGGGATGGAAGTCTATTCCACCAACCAACCAACCAACCACCCGCTGGCTAAAGGCAAATTTCCTCACATCTGTCTTTTCTCAATTTGAATTTATGCCCTCTCAGGTGATTATTCTGAGCAAGAGGAAGAATCCCATCAGCATTGAGCATGCTCAAACCATTCAAGGCTTTATACACCTCTATCAGATCACCTCGCCGGTGCCTAGTCTCCAGACACTGTAATTTGCAAAACTTAAGCCTTTCTTCGTAAGAGCACCCCTTTGTTTCATTCACTAATCTTGTTGTCCTTCTCTGTACTCGTTCCAGCATCTCTACATCCTTCTTGAAATGAGGCCTCCAGACCAGTATACAGTACTCTAGGTGTGGTCTGACCATTGCCTTATACAAGGGAATAATCACCTCCTTATCCCTGCTAGAAAAATTCCTATATATCATTGACAATACACCATGAGCTACTCTTGCAGCCTGTCTGCACTGCTCAGAAAACTTCATATCTGCCTGCACAACCACCCCCAGGTTCCTTTCATTCTCTACCACTGTCATTGTAGTACCACAGAGTTGATATGTTGCTCTGGGGTTGCTGTTTCCCATATGTAGTACTTTACATTTGTCAATGTTAAACTTCATTTGCCACCTCTCGGCCCATCTGCTCAACCTTTCCAGATCCTGTTGCAGTAGCATAGTGTCAGTAATGTCCTTGACAACCCTGCCAACCTTCGTATCGTCTGCAAACTTGGACATTAAGCTTGATATACCATCATCAATATCATTTATAAATACAGAAAACAATAATGGACCCAATACTGAACCCTGAGGGACTCCACTAATAACATTAGTCCACGATGAGCAGTGTCCATTGATTACCACTCTCTGTCTTCTCCCCCTCAACCACCCCTTTATCCATAGCAGCATATCCATTACTTAAAAGCCTTTTTAAGATCCAAGTATATAATATCAAAGTTATTCCCTGCATACAGTTCTTTTGTGACTGCATCATAGTATCCAATCAAATTGGCCAGGCAAGACTTCCCCTTAACAAAACCATGCTGTGTCTGAGCTATAACTGAAGTCTTGTCTAGATGATCGTGCAGTGCTTCTTTAACCAGTGCCTCCATTAATTTTCCAGGAACAGAAGTTAAACTAACAGGTCTATAATTACTTGTCGCCCTTTGATCCTCCTTTGTGAATTGGGGTCACATTTGCACATCTCCAGTCCATGGGTACCTCCCCTGAGTCCAAGGAAGCTCTCATAATTATGGCTAAGGGTTTGTTTACTTCCTTTTCTGCCTCCTTTAATATAACTGGATAGATCCCATCCACCCCAGATGCCTTTCTTGTATTTATCTTCAACAATTTCTCCTCCACTTTACTCTCAGTTATTACAAGATTCTCTATCTTACTGCCAGAGTTGAATACACCTCTGGCATTCCCCTTGCTGAATAACTCCTCATGTGTGAATGTCGATGCAAAATATTCATTGTTTGTTAGCTACCTGAGCAGGATCATCAACAGTTGACCCATCGATATGAAGTGGACCAATCTGATTCATCCCCTTCCTTCTAGAGTTTACATAAGTAAAGAACTCTTTGCTGTTTTTCTTTGCATCCCTTGCCAAAGATTTCTCGTAATCTACCTTTGCCTGCCTAACCTCCTTTGTAACTTCGTTACAGATCAACTTGTATCTATCATAGGCTTCTGTGTCACGTGTTAATTTGTATGTATCCCATGCATTTTTCTTCTCTGCCATATGTCTGATTAGTTCATCTGACATCCACTTAGGCCTAAACCTTGAACAATATTTCTTAGTTGGTATGTAAAACCTAGTAGCTTCCAAGATAAGTTCTTTGAATGCTTCCCATTTTGAATTTGCTGTTGGTAACATTATCAGTTGGTCCCACTGTATAGAATTTAAATACTGTCTCAGTCCATCTTAGTCGCCTTTACGAAAGCAATAACCCTTCCCTTTTCCCCCTAATGGTAGTTACCTCTTTGAGTAAATCCCACTTCAGCACACTGTGATGACTGCCACCTAGTGGTTCATTTATCTGCAGATTCTTAATGCATGAAGAATCACTACTGATAATCAAATCAAGAGTATTACTCCCTCTAGTTGCCTCCCGAACATGCTGATGTAGAAAACAATCATCCAATAAATCCACAAAGGCCTTGCTAGTGTGTGAGTGACCAGCCCCCAAATTCCAGTCAATATCTGGGAAATTAAAATCCCCCATTATAAGACTCTCTGATTTACTGGCCCACTCTATTTCCCCATGCAGTTTCTTATTATACTCATCAGAGTCATTAGGCCTATAGCACACACTCCTACTCTCAATTTTGAACTCCCAATGCTTATGTCACACCAAACTGACTCGACACTGCACTGTCCAGCAATGTTGACTGGTTTCGCTTCCTTGGATTTTATGTATTTCTTAACTAATAGCATAACCCGTCCTCCCTTCCTATCCTGTATATCCTTTCTGTAGACATTGTACTACCCAAATTCCAGTTCTGCATTCCTTATATCTGTTGGACACCACGTCTCTGAAATCCCCACAATATCTGCCTTTGATGTTTTATGAAATACCTCAAATTCATCAAATTTATTTACTAAACTCCTAGCATTGGTGTACACGCAAGTATACATGCACCTGTTCTTTTTCTTAGCTACCCTAACACAACCCATGTGTTTATTTGTACCCCAATGATTCCCAGCAGTCTCTGAAATATCCGGCATGTTATTTTCCAGGCTGCGGCTCATTCCAATAGAAGCAGTGCAAGAATCACTTTCACCTCTGCCAGTGGCTACCGTTAATCTATTAGTCCTTGTATCCCCCCCCCATCTAGCAGTTTTCCGACCCACGTAACACTGCCTCGATGGCATCAGCAAACATTATTGCACCCTTTCTATTTAAGTTTATCCCATCCCTGTAGAAGCAGTCTCTCCTGTTAACAAGTACAGACCAGGCTGAAAAAAATTCTACCCCTTGAGCCTTGCACAATCTTTCCAGGGCAGAATTGCAGACACTTTCAAATTCAACCCTAATTGACGGCTTTTTTTCAACAGTGACCTGTACTTGCTAAGTAATTCCGCCGGTCTCCTACTCTTAATATCATTAGTACACAATATGCATAATATGCCTTGTGCATTTAGTTATTTTTAAATATTGTAATATACACCTTTTGGCATCTTTCATATTGTGTGATTATCTTCACGACTTGGTCATCATGTCTGCAATACCAGGATACCTGTCCATCCACTGATGATAGGCCAATAGCCTTGAAATGGTGCTGTCTGGGTGGTGGTACTCACTGAGAATTAGTAACAATAGTCTTCTCTATTAGTCAAGCATTACTTATTCGAGGTGGTGCAATATCATGGCAACTCGTCGTGAAGGAAGAGCACAATATGAGAAACAGAGCAAATGTGCCTACTACAACTACTTCGCAGTTTCTTAAGAGTTGTCTGTGGTGTATCTATATAATATATAAACCGATATTATATAGGCAATCCTAATATTGATGTCACCATTACAAACACTTCAGGTGCAAGAATAGAATCTAATTGGAATGTTTGTCTTGATTGAGTAAACAGCAATCATCGAGCAATCAGTTTCTGTATAAATTTTCCATCGATATCAGTGACAGACTTGAAACCTCAGCAAAATCAACCTACAGATATTTGTGGCATACATCATGCAAGTGGGATAAAATTGATAATGATATGTGATAAACTCAGTGAAACTGCTAGATGTGTTTTTGGAGTCGCCAAGAATAGAGCAAGTAAGGTTGATTAAGAACTTACTGTATGAAGGATCAGTGGTGAGTATGCATTGAACACAAAATGAAAATGAAAAAACACCTATCATATGGTGGACATGTGAACTGAGAAAAGTTCTAAACAGCGTCGTGTGTTGATATCAGCAGAAGAAATGGAATGGTGATAACAGGGAAGTATTGGAACTAAAGAAGCAGTACTCCTCTGGGAAGAGACACTGCGTTTAATTGCAAAGAGATTTCTGGAAAATTTGAGACACGGACATGGAGGAAACTAGTCAGGACTGTAGGAAATAAGGAGCCTTGAGGTCTCATAAGTTGTATAGTGGGAAAATAAGGTCACCAGCAGGAGAACTTTGGTACGAAGGGCAGTGAAAGCTTAAGCTAGTGCAACATCATAGAAATGATTTTAGATCACTTAGCTGGAAATGGCACTCTGGAAGAAACTGATAATTAGGCACATAGGAAGATGAAGGTGCTTATCAAGTTTTATGTTAATAATGTGTGTGAACAACCATTCACTTCGGATGACTTGGATATAGCCGCGAGGAAAATAAGATCCAATAGATGCCCAGGAATGGTTTTGATAGAAGGTGAGATCATTAAGCATTTCTGGAAACTTCGACCTAATTATCTTCTAGGATTGTTCAGGAGTTGTTTGTGGACTAAGATATTTCTAACATTCTGGAAGGCTGCTTTGTTATATACTGAGACAATTGAACTAATTGGCCAGCCAATCACCACATTTAAATCCTATGGAGAATGTATGGAACTACAGTGGATTCCAGTTATTTGGGCCACCGGTTAATCGAGCCAGTCGTTTATTTGAGGCAAATCTTAAAAAAACAGAACCCAATCGAAAAAGCAGCTTTACTTTACTTCTCTTAATTGGGACAGCATGCCGTTTAATCGGGGCAGGAGACTGCAGCACTGGAGATTATCCTACAATTGTCCGCGACTGTGCCGCGTGGTTTGGTCGGATTTCTGGAGGTCACAACCATAAAACAATTAGCAGTCACCTGTTTATTGGGTTTTTCTGTTAGTGCAATTTATCATAAACGGACAGTAAACTTGATCTTATTGAATTTGCGATAATGCTGATAGCTGGAATTCTGTGGGTTATTATGGTGAAATGTGTTTACACTTCTATGGAATCTTCAATCATATAAAAAAATTAATTTTCAGAATCTTCTCTTCATTCCTATTTTTAAAGCTTCGTAACTTGTTACTCCATTTTCACTTGCACATATCATGTTATGTCTAAGAATATATAAATTCATACACCGACCATTGAATAAAATTTAAAATTTAATATGACTACAATCTTTACAAAAAAAAAAAAAAAAAAAAAAAAAAAATATTTACAATAAACTATTACGGAATGCTAAAAACTGTAATAAAAAAGATCATTTACAATAAAATTTGCTAAAATATAAAACATTAAAAGCGCTAAAAATCTGAAGCTTTCGGGAGCGTCAGCTCCCTTCTTCAACAGTGATATAACTTCCTGCAACATCTCCTTAAGTAAATGTCTCGGGAACCAGTTCCCGAGACATTTCCGCTTCCAGTTCTGACCATGTGCCGATTGAACCACGTGGAGAAATACCACGTGTGGAGGTACCGTGAGCCTGCTACTTAAGGAGATGTTGCAGGAAGTTATATCACTGTTGAAGAAGGGAGCTGACGCTCCCGAAAGCTTCAGATTTTTAGCGCTTTTAATGTTTTATATTTTAGCAAATTTTATTGTAAATGATCTTTTTTATTACAGTTTTTAGCATTCCGTAATAGTTTATTGTAAATATTTTTTTTTTTTTTTGTAAAGATTGTAGTCATATTAAATTTTAAATTTTATTCAATGGTCGGTGTATGAATTTATATATTCTTAGACATGAGTTTTCCCGACCTCAGAGGCCTCTTTCAGGACATATCATGTTAGTTGCAATTTGTGTGCACCGTGTTCTTTGTTATTGATTGCTTATCTTTTTACTGTTTTAAATTTTAACCCCCACCCACAAATGTCAGTGAACAGAAATATCAACTAGTTAGTATGTACATATTAATAATTCCGATTATCATGTACAGGCATACCTCGATTAATGAATAGGATGCGTTCCACGAAATTACTTCGTTAAGCGAAACTTCGTTTTCAGAGGTAAAAATACTATGGCCAGAATAGGGATACGTTCCTACGTAAAGAAAATGAAAAGCTTTTTTTCGAACAAAGAAAAGTTTTATTAAATAAATAGTCAACTTACATACAAAGTGAAATCACATTTTAAAATATGAGGTTAAAGTTGATTGTTTATGCTTTTTTTCTCTTTCATTTAACAATTGCCTATACGGAGTTATTGCATTTAACACTGATCGCTTAACTATAACACTTCTTCCTAAGTCAGGATCATTTTCACTAAAAAAATTTAAAACGTTTTCAATATCATTTAAGCACCTTTTTAAATCTTTGGTTGTTAACACTTTTTCGGCAGGAACTTCTTTAACTTCGCCTTCATTATCTTTGTCTTTGTTGCTAACAGGGCTTTCTAAATCTTCCACTGAAAAACCATCATCTTCTGCATTCAATAAATTTCTAACATCCTCCTCATCGACATTTTCGAAACCTATTGATTGAGCCATCTGGATAACTTCATTTCTAATTCTTGGATGTTATTTTCTTCTTCTAATACAACTTCTGGCCATATTTTGTGCCAAACTCCATTTAAGCATTTCTCAGTGACTTCTTTCCAAGAACTATCAATACTTTCTATTGCGTTTTTAATGGTGTAGTTTTTCCAAAAAGTTTTAACTGTCATTTCCTCTTTATCCTCTAGTTCAGTTAAATTGCTTAAAGTTCGACGTAGATAATAAGCTTTAAATGATGCTATTACTCCCTGATCCAATGGTTGAATCAGGGAAGTTGTGTTTGCTGGAAGAAACACAACTTTGACAGGAATGCATGTGTCCAACGTGTTAAGATCAGTAGGATGTCCCGGAGCATCCTACTGATCTTAACAGTAGGATGCTTCGGGACTAACAACAAAAGAGCTTTTTCTTCAAAGTTGTTTTTTTGATAATACCGTTTTACTCCAGGACAAAAGTGGTTAACAAACCAATCAGTAAATAACTCCTTGGTAATCCACGCTTTTCTATTTGCTTTCCATATTACAGGTAAATTCATTTTTATGTTAACTTTTAACGCCCTCGGATTTTCTGAATGGTAAACTAATAACAATTTTAATTTGTAATCGCCAGAGGCATTTGATCCAAAGAGTAACGTTAAACGGTCTTTGGCTGCTTTGAACCCAGCAGCTGATTTTTCTTCAATAGAAATGAAGCTTTTTGTTGGTAGCCGTTTCCAGAACAAACCGCTTTCGTCAACATTGAACACCAAATTTGGTGGAAAATTTTCACGTTTAATTATTTCCTTTAGTTTTTCTGGAAACTTATTTGCAGCTTCAACATCTGCACTTGCAGCTTCTCCTGTTAATTTTACACTATGAATCCTGGCCCGTTTTTTAAATTTCTCGAACCAATCACGACAAGCCCCAAAGGTTTCCGTAATTTCTTCAGTTTGTTTAGATTTCAGGTGATTAAACAAAAATGGAATATTTTTTTATGTTAAATGGGGCTTGAAATTGCGGACTTCGTTATATCGAGGCTTCGTTATCAGAGGTAACGTTAACCGAGGTATGCCTGTATATTCTTCCGATTTTCACGTATCATTTAATTTTTTAACTTTTAATTTTTTTCAAAGTAAAGATACATTAAGCACAAATATGTGCTTAATGTATCTTTACTTTTATAGGCTGTGGATAGTATTCCTCCTATTTTCGCTAATTAGAATCGAATTAAAATTCATTTCACAAACGTGATCACAATGACTGGCACTTACTACACATCGTATAGTGAACGGTACTTTACAATGGTGAGTTCATCATAATGTGATTTGATTGTACAGTGAACCAATTGTAAAGTGGGGGTTCATTGTATTTTTAACTATTTACGTGAAACTTCAGATAATTTGGGCAGCCACTTAATCGGGCCAAAATGCACTAGTCCCGATGTGTCCCAAATAATCGGAATCAACTGTATTTTGAATGGAAAGTAAAAACATAACAGTATCCACAAAACATAATCGAGTTATGGGCTCAGTTGTTAGAGTGGCTTAGTATTGTTATAAACTGTTTAACAAATCTATCAATAGAGGGAATAGGAAATACTTCCTATTCCCCTCTATTTTTTGTTGTTGTTAAGTTACTCAATTTCTTTGTTTCTGTTTTTTACTTAGCTTTGACATAATTGTTTCGTTTTATTTGATCTTATGATATTAGTTTTACAATCATTTTATTTGAGTGTAGAATACTGATAACTATAATATTTTTAGAGACAAAACAGAACACAAAAAGAAAATATTACTTTCTGCAAACTGCTATTAGGAAATTCATAAAAGTATAAAATCCATTTTGATTTTTAATTTATATTTTCAAGAAAAGAAGAAATTGCTACTCATCTGTCTAATTACTGTCTACTCATATTTAACATATGTGTTAATTGAGCCAATGTGTTGAAAGGTGCTATAGTAGTTATTGTTAAAAAAAAAAACCGTGTGTGTACCCTGTACGCACAAAAGATATTTTATGTGAAAACATCTTTGACAAAATCAGAACCATTTAAAAATACAACAGCTAGAACCGAAGTAATGATTGTAACATTTTATGCTCATGCCTGCTACTTACTCTATTGAATCAACATTAGTGACATTAGCGTAATACTTCATTCTGAAATATTTAGTATGACTCTACTGCTATTTACTCTACTGAATCGATGTTTGGAAGAAGTTAGCGAAATCCAAGCCAATAGCCTAATTACCTATTTGATTGTAGCCATTTGTTGAATAGTATGATTGCAACAATACACGTATTTGTATTGCTCTCAATACAATTTGTATAGAGAGTATCGAGCAAGCCAACCTATCAAAATAAAGATGGAGGTAGCAGTGGGTGTGTGAGAACAATAAAGACTATAGAGATTGCGTAAAAGACAAACAGAAAATCAAGCTTTGGATTTATTTGTGTCTTCAACCAGCAATGCTGCTCCATCTAACAATAAGGTACCCAAAGTGAGTATTAATTATGTATAACTGAATATTTCTCCAATTGCGGAGCAGACGAATTTAAATGATTACACAGACTACTATTTACACAAAAACACCCATCGAGAGTTTGAAAGGATATTTATGAAAAATGATTTCTGTTCTGTATGCTGCATTTGCGATAGTCTATGGTTCGAAAACGACACAAAAAAAAAAAACCAGCTGCTAAAGATGCAGTATTGATAAGCACTGCATTTCCTGATGTCAACATTGATGGGATACCTGTAATAGCTGCAGAGGAACACTTAAGAACAACACAATTCCAGCACTATTTAAATCGAATGGCTTTGTCTACCCAGAAATTCCATCACATTTACCAAATTTCATTTAATGAGAGAGAGAGAGAGAGAGAGAGAGAGAGAGATAGGCTTATTTCTCCTTGCTCCTTGCAAATAAAGTGCTTGAGGCACGCATACAGACAATACATCATTCCGGGCACCTTGTGATTAATGTGCCTGTTTCAGTCAACACGGTGGTCCATCGTTTGCCAAGGGAAATTGGCAGAAACAGGCACATTGATCACTTTGCCCAGAATTCTATATTTTCCGTATGCTTGTCTCAGGCACCTTATTGCATATAAAATGCAAGAAAATACTCAAGTCCAGCTATTTGATCGAGTTAGTAAGAAAGCGAGTGGTTTAAAGTGTGGCTTCAAATTTTGGTTGACACGCCTCTCTATCTATTGTATCAAATCACGATAGATCAGTCATTCTTTGATGACAGTCACATGGAAATTAATTTGACTAGAGACTACATAAACAAAGTGGTTCCGATCGAGGAAAGTCTCATTGCCCAACAGCAAACTTTGTGGAGCAACGATATCATAGAATCATCCTAGGAGAAACTAATGTACCACAGAGCTTACTGTTTGATGACACACTGAGGAACTGTCCTTCCCAATGCTTATCTTGGACAATTCAGAACATTAGAGAGAATTTACTTGTGACTCTGTTCATGATGGCAAAAGTGTGAGCTCAAACGATCTGACCTATGTGGCATTACCCCATATCATCTCCTTTATTTGCAATGAAGATAATGTGATTGAGAACGAGAAACTCTTTGACGGTGGCTTTCAAATACATAAGTAAAGATACAAAACTGACGCACAAGCAAGTTCAATCCAAAGAATACATTAACAGCGGTATCTAAAGCAATTTGGCCTTCCTAAGGACAATTCCAAACTTAATCTACTACTGGACTCAATGTAAGCATGATCTGTTCACTGTGATCAGACAGCTCAGTAAACCTACAACGTTCTTGACTCTGAGTGCCAATGAAATCGGTTGGCTTCACTTGTTTCAGCTATTGTACAAGTTACAGAATAAGGGGTGTGATATTAGTGAGGATGATGCGAGCGACATTGACTTCATGCAGAAGGTGATGCTACTGAATGAAAACTCTGTAACCGGTGCAATATACTTCAAGAAGATTGTGGATGTAATTGTGAACATATTGCAGTCAAAACTATAACACATTTCAATTTTACCTGGTCAACTTTTTCAAGTGCATAGAATTTCAACTTCCCTGTAGTCTACATGCACACATTTTGCTGTGGGTAAATAATGCTCCCAAAGATCCATTGGGCAAGAACAAAGAAGCCATTGCAATGATCAGCAAGTTAGTGGCCGCCTCCACTAGTGATTCTTTGGGGAGCATCAAGCTTCAAATACACATTCACATGTTACTAGAAAATAACTGAATAAACGACAGAAATGTCAATTTGAAGCACCATTCATGTGACAAGGCATGAATGGTGCTTCGTGTTGACACGGATGGAAATTACACGTCGCAAAATCATCATTTCCGGTTTATCAGTCAAATCGACAAACTGATAGTGATGTCAAATGATGTCATTTCCGTGTTGCAAAATCGTGACAAATTGGATTTATACTTCAGTCCAAAATTTAGTAGGTGCCGCCAAAGATGTTTTCACATAAAAAAAAAAAAACAAAAAAACTTTTATATAGTACTGTATCCAAGTGTTTCCTGTCCATTGGTAATTGTGAAAATGGACCATTTTTATACTCCTAGAATTCTTCTGAAAAAATGGCACGTGTTTTATTAATTTTATTTATTACAGCATTCAGTATAAATAAACCCACTGCTTGTTATTCATTTGTCTGTGTTTTTCCATTTTTGTCATACAAAATTTTTAGATGTACAACATTTAATCTTGTTAAATATAAGAAAAATTCTCATACTTCCTATAGTGAGGTATGAGAATTTCTTTTATATTTAATAATATTACTGAAGTAGGAAGGATTGAACTTTGTTCTTGTCTTTAGCAATTTACAACGTTTAATCTTATTAGTCAAACATTCTGTAGGCTGCATAAAAAAGGACCCATGGACCTTTTACATGGACCATAAAAAAGGACACGTAAGCTGCTTTTTTGCTGACTTCTATTTAATAACATTACCACAGAAAGTGAGAATTCTTTAATATCAAGTTATTTATTTCAGAAAAATTTTTCACTAAAGCTGTGAAACTAGTAGTACCCTTTCATTGTCCATTATAGTAGCAAGGAGAAAAGCAAGTTGTTCAAGGTAATGACTCCATACCCATAGCGTGGAACGACTGACCAGAGGGAAGCCAAGGGAGCGATCTTGATCCACCTATTGTTTTTCTCCAAACTGTAGTTATTTCTGCAATACTCAAATAATAGCCCAATGGAAATGTTCAAATTATTCACTCCCCTCATCCATTGAAAATGAATTTGCTTTTTTATTATCAGGCTAGTTTGGTCTGCCTAAAAGATAAGTCTGCATTTTCTCTCTTAGGTGAAGAGTTAAATGTTTTGCATATTTTTTGAAGAATTATTTTTGTTTTTAGAATCTGGAAAATAATCTTTTGCCAAGAAGAGAAAATTTAAAAGTTTTTTACCGTGGGACACACAGTGTTAATCCAATATTTGAAACAGCATCAGCTCCTTTTATTGAATCCCTTAGAAAGGTAATTTTATTTTCTAGTTAAAAAATTGATATGTAAATATAATTTTTGGAAGTCTTTGCTCTTTATAGATTCTTTTTAATTCCTTCAACTTAATTTCTTCATAAATGACCAAACTTAGATAAAATGCTCCATTATATAACCTAAATTTTTTTTTTTTTTTTTTTGATAAAGCATTTTTTTTAATTTTAGATAATTCATATTAGTGCATGAAAATTAAATAAAATAAATTAGACAGTTAGTATATGTGCATCAATAAGTGGATTTTAGGGAATTGTTGGCAAAGAAGGAAATGATAGGGTACAGGTAGACAGTGCTTTGTTAAGGGAGGGATGGGTAGCTAACTCAGTAGACACTGGGGTGATGGAAGATAAATTAGATAACTGATGGAAGATGAATTAGATAACTACTACAATCTTGGACCAAAAGAAGAGAGAGAGAATAGGTATGGAAAAGGGGAAAAAATGTCAAAAAAAAGTCCAGTTTTCTTTGAAATAGCATTTTTATTAGAATTTATTTTCTGTTTTTGTCCAGTGGTATTATAATAATATGGAAAGGGGGAAAATATCAAAAAATAAGACATTAAGTTAGTATTCAAACTGGAGTAATGTAATGCATATGATCCTTCAAGGTTAAATATTGTAGCGTCTCTTGTTTCTGATTTTCCTCAGTGATATTGATGAGGGTACTCAGGGAAGCTAAATGTTTGCTGCTGATTTAAATGTAGGTAGAATAGTAGATAATCAGGACTGCAAAACTTGGCATGACCAACGTTAGTACAGTCAGTCCCTGTATAGCATGATAGTTGTGTTCCTAGAAACCCTCGTGCAATGCAAAATCGTGCAATATGAACAACAGGCCCTATGGGAAAAATAGGGTTAGGTGCCGACCACCCAAGACTGAACACACATTTGTAACCAAAACATTACCAAACACAATAAATAATCGTAATAAAATACTTACGTATTTTATTACGACTATTACGTAATAAAATATTGCTAATGCTTTTGCTTCTATCATAAGCAATCTTTTTTTTGTTTGATTTTCTATCCAAACAGATGACAGCCGTTCCATCTCTTCCAATTCTTTGTGTCTAAATCTAATGGATTTTAATTACACTTTGAGTTGTTCCTGCTATGAAAGTTGTTTTTATTTTCTCTGCATTATTTGTAATTCTCGGTGTTGCCTCATTTAGGTCTGTAGCATGTGCAATATCACATGGTCTTTCATTTCGCTCAAAGCGTTTCACAATTTCATATTTTTTCTCTATCCACAGAGGCGGACTGGCCATAAGCCTTACCGGGGAAACCCCAGTTGGCCGGAGGCCGGTGTGATTTTGGCCATAAACATAAACACTAGTATGAGGCCACTATAAATTTTCCCGGGTAAGAATTTTTGACCCAGTCTGCCGCTGCTTATCGATATTGCTTTTCTTTTTCTCTCTGAATCTGTAGTGTCTTCGCCAGGATGCTTCCTTTTCATACCTTTTAAGTATTTTTCTCATTTTTAGGGAATAAAGCACAATTACAAAATGAGGAGGCACACTTGATACACATAAACAAAGCTGCGCGCGTAGCAACTGAATAAACAACACCGTAAAGGCAGAGATACACTATTAACACCTCACATTTTACTAAAGCACATTTCTAGGGGTTACTACCATAAAACAATAAAAACAATTTCCAGTTGCGTTTCTGCTAGTAAAATCTGTTATAAACTGGTAGTAAACTCGATCTAATTGCATTTGCGATAATACCGATAGCTGGAATTGTGTGGGTTTTTACGTTATTATGGTGAAATGTGTTTCCCCTTCACTGATATAAGAAACATAAATACATTTTCAGAATCTTCTCTTCATTCCTATTGTGTTGCGTTCGGTTGGGTTGATTCTGCGTTCCACTGCCATTTCTTGTAAACACAAAGGCGAATCGTGCATAAGCGAATTCAGTTCGTGTTATATAAGATATCGTTCCCCTATTTATAAATCGTGTACGATCGAATTCGTGTAATGTAAACACGTGTTATACGAGGACTGACTGTATTAGCGTTAGCCATATGGTGCAAGGAAGCCCTAAGCTTTTGTTGCACCAGTAAAAAAAAATAAAATAAATAAAATAATTTATATAGAGGCAGTTCTCACTTCACGCATTTTCGCTTTATGAGTTCCCAGGTTTGCAAGTCCCCCCCCCCCCCAAGTATCAACAAAATCGAAAATATGAACATTAATTGCAAAAAACAAATGTTAAAACATTCATAAATACTGCATTCCAAACCACGTGCATAGCTATACAATACAGCATACCCCGCTTTACGATATTCCAGAGATACCATCATATCGTTAAAATATCGTAGTAATGTGAACCCAAGACATTGTTTTTTGGTAATTCATTTCAAGATCTCGGAAGTTGAAATTTTTGTTGTATAACTAAGCTATTTATCTCTCTAAAATGTCATTTTTAAGGTCACGAGCGTGACTTTTAGGCCATATAAAAGGTCGTGAGTGTGGTTTGTAAATTGTATTAGTTACCAATTCAAATCATTAAAATGCACTACACTTTCATCATTATCATATGTTCCGTTATAAGAATCAATTTTAAACGCCTTCGTGATATTTTTCTAAAGCACATTTCTGGAGGTCACAACCATAAAACAGTAAAAAAACAATTTGCACTTTCCTGTTGTATTGAGCTTTTCTGTTACTGCAAGCAATTACAAACGGGTAGTAAACTCGATTTTCTTGCATTTGCGAAAATACTGATAGCTGGAATTGTATGATTTTTTTTTTTTTTTTTTTTAACGTTATTATGGTGAAATGTGTTTCCCCTTTACTGAAATCTTCAATCGTATAAAAAACATAAATTAATTTTCAGAATCTTCCCTTCATTTTTTTTTTAAGCTTCGTAAACTCGTCACTCCACGTGAATCGTGTTAGTTGCTATTTGTGTGTGCTGTTAAAAAATGCTTAATGCATGCAATTGTGAAATTTATAATTAAAAGAGAAGATTATCTTGGAAACAAACGCCTCTTGAAACATTTCTGAACTAGACGACTCCTTGTGCAACAATCCGAGTGCTGAGCCAATAATGAGCGATCAACAAGTGTGCATTTGGTCGATGATGATGAAGAATAAACATTCTTTAACATTTGTAAGTCATAAATAATTTCTCTATAATTATATTTTGCTTGATTTTACATGCTACGTTATCATTTCTTTCAATAAATCATTGTTTAAACAAACTAATTAGCTAACTAATTTCATTGTTGAGAATGTAGCCCTTATTTTTTGTATTTATTCAAATTTTTTTATCTCGTGCGTAGGAAAAATTACAAAAATACGCAATTAAAAAAAATTTTCAAAATTATAAAATTACAAAACAAGAGAGAGGAGAGAGAGACATAACACAGTAAGTTTTACCTCTTGAGTGTTGTTGCCAGAATTGACATCTTCAGCTGATAAGTACGCCGCTGCGGAGGTTGAGAGCTGTGGAGATTTAGAAAGGTTCGGCCGCTCAACCTTACGAAAGAACATATTAATGGACGACTGGACAGTGGCTTTTTTTCTTTTCATCGTAGATTTCTTTGTAGCAGGCAAGCATATCAGTCACTCCTCTGTTAACTTTTAAGAATCGTTCGCTTTCGGGATCCATCTTCTGAAACCTTGCCATTTCTCTGGTGATGAAGCGTCTCGACTCCTCATTTGGTTCGTCTTGAGCTTCGTCAGCATTTTCTTCTTTTACTATCACTGCCTGCAAGTCAATAAGTTCTTTGTTAGATAATTCCTTCTCTTCTTCCTCTATTAATTCCTCCATGTCTTTGACTGAAGTAGCTCTGCAACCTTTACAATCTTATCTGTAACCTCTTCATATGATTCGTCTTTTTCAAATCCTTCGAAGCCTTTTACGTGCCGTGGGCATATTTTATTTCATGCACCATTTAAACAACTTTTAGTAATTTCCACCCAGGTCTTATTAATGTTTAAGATGGCATAATAAATATTGTAAGATTTCCAAAAGTCTCTTAACGTAAAATTTTTCTTGACAATTCCTGAGCAAATGTTGAGTAAATAGTATGGTTTTAAATTCAAAATAACACTCTGATCCATAGGTTGGATGAGTGAAGTCGTGTTTGGCGGTAGAAATATGACTCTCACGTTCGAATTGAAATCATCCAGATGCTTAGGATGTCCAGGAGCATTATCTAATAGAAGCAAAATCTTGAAAGGAACGTTGTCTTTATAATATTTTTCAACCTCGGGAATGGAGCAGCATTTAAACCAATCCTCAAAGAGAGATATTGTTATCCATGCTCTCTGTTTTGATCGGAAATGCACGAGTAGGGTGGCTTTATTGATGCCCTTAAATGCATGAGGATTTCCAGAATGGTACACAAGCAGTGGTTTTAATCTGTAATCTCCCACTGCATTAGCCCCAAGCAAGAGCGTGGCCCTATCTTTTGATGCCTTGAAACCTGGCATTATATTTTCCTCTTTGGCAATGTATGTTCGATCTGGCATTTTTTTCCAATACAGAGCAGTCTCATCAATGTTAAAAAAAAATTTGCTGCATTGAATAGCCATCTTCATCAATAATCAATAATTTTTTCCAACACCTCACAAAATTTCTCTGCAGCTGCAGAATCGGCACTGGCGACTTCACCGCTTACTTTAACGTTTTGGAAACCAGTGCGATGCTTGAACCTATTAAACCACCCGTTGCTTGCCACGAACTTGGGTTGCAGTTCGCCATACTTATCCTTAATATCTTTATAAATACTTGTTGCTTTTGCTTAAATGGGCATTAGGCTCAGGGGCACTCGCTTCTGAATCTAATTTTCCATCCATATTATTAATAGCTTTTCCCTCTTCGATATAGCACCTGAACATTGTTTTTTGCTCATTGTTAATCTTAACATGTTCTTTTATACGCATACTGTCCCTTAAAATAGTATTCACTGTTGAAGCAGTGAGACTTAATTCCCTTGCAATAGATGACAAACTTTGTCCTACTTCGTACTTTTTAATAATTTTCATCTTCATTTCTAAATCAATTTTGTTTCATTTCCTGGCGCTACCACCACTTGCACTTTTCATTGGTTGCTTTCCCTTCATCAGTGTAATATGTAAATAGGAATGAAGAGAAGTTTTTGAAAAATAATTTTTTTTATATGACTGAAGAATTCAGTGAAGGGGAACACATTTCATCATAATAGTGTTTTACGCTATTATGGTGAACAACTGTAGTTATTGGTATTATCGTAAATGCAGTAAGATCAAGTTTACTACCCATTTATAATTAGATGCACTAACAGAAAAAGTGCAATTTCCAATATAAATATGCTCTTAGAGAGTTAAATAGCTTAGTAACTAATGTTAGCTAAATTTTTCAAATTCCAAGGACTTGGAACGAATTACAAAAAACAATGTATTATTGGGTTCATATTACGATACTTTCACGATACCTCCATTTATTCCTACAGGATGCCAAATGCGTTTCCATGATTTTTTTAAGTTTGCACCGCCAACAAAAACTTACGTAAAGTTGAATTTTCGTAAGTCGAGTATTATGTGAGTTGGAGAGTTCTCGCGCGCGCGCGCGTGTGTGTGTGTGTGTGTGTAATTAATTTACAAAAAGGATAATAAATTAATATGATTTAAAGGAAATTCAAAATACTGTTATACCACGTGATAAGTTTTTAATATTTATTGAAGTGAATAACATGAATTTACACTAAATACTTTGATGTTTTGGCGTTTAACTGAACCCTGCCATCAGGTCTATAGGGGAAGTTAAAACATGAAAGAAATCAAAGCAATTTTTGGATTACAAACGATTGCATTATGAAGTTTCATTAAGAATTTTAATACAATATTGACATTGTGATTAAGTTAAGAAAAATTACATTAGATTAAATATTTTACAAAATTGCAAAGAATATTTTACTAGAGATCTTCCAACCACAAGGAATATCAAGATGATTTAAATTTGGATAACACATGGCCCACCTGGTGTTATAGGAGTTGCACAAAAGACACGCAGAAGGTAAGTTAAGGTAAGTTAACTCTGAACTGGGGTGAGATGGAAATGAAAGCTAAAGGAGAATTGCCAAATAAGTAAGGTTGTTGAAATGCTTACCTGAATTTTGGAGTGAGAGAAACTTGAAATAGACTATTAGACTGGGATAGCTGAACTGGTGAGGTGTGACTGTTTCTATAAGGTCAGTTTCTAGATCAAGGGAGTGGTATGATCAATCATGATTAAGAATTATGGACTACCCTTTAATTGGGTTGATTTCTTCTAAATGTGAAGGGATTTAATGGATGAAAAGAGCTTCTGTATAAGATGGACAGTAACCTACTTGATTAATAGGCTAGAGGTGAAGGAAAGCATTTTGGTTTCAAGATTATATGAAAGTGAAGCCTAATAACTAGGATACAAACTAAATTCTGTGAAAATGAGAAAATTATAAATAAAGAATTAAGGATGTAATTATAGAGTGTGAGCTGCAGTTTTGCATTTGTTGATCTACCATACATTGTTTCCTTTGTTATTAGACTTCACCTCCACATAATCTTTATACCAAAACATTTTCCTTCATTCCTAGGCTATTTATCCAGTCGATTACTGTCCACCTTAGCCTGAAGTTCTTTTCATATACCAAATCCCTTTGCTTTTTGGTTGAAGTCAACCCTATTAGAGGGTAGCCCATAATTCTTAATCTTGATTGATCACATCCCTCTCTTGAACTAAAAATTGACCTTATAAAAACAGCCACACCTTACCAGTTTAGCTATCACAGTCTTCTCTCTCGGCAGAATTCAGATAAGCCCTTCCATAATCTTACTTATTTGATAACTCTTCTTTAGATTTAAACCACCCGCTGGCTAAAGGCAAATTTCCACACATCTGTTCTACAACTGTCTTTCCTCAATTTGAATTTATGTCCCCTCAGGTGAGTAATCTCGGCAAGAGGAAGAATCTCATCAGCAGTGAGCTTGCTCAAACCTTTAAGGCCTTATATACCTCAATTAGCACTAGATATAGGCAAACTACAGTCAGTTTTATTTGTATACTAGAATATTACCTCTTAAAAGAAATCATTTGCAAAATTCATCTTAAATTTCTTAACGTGTAAACAGAACAATGTCACCCTGAAAGGACTTGGCCTAAAAGATCCCATCAAAAATCACCATTCTTCCAAAATCCTCCAAATTGCACAAAATAGACATATCTCTGACCCTCTAAGAAAATGTCTCCTTCAACAGAAGTGCTTCCCTTTGGATGGAAAACAAATTAAATCAGGTAGTTACTAATGAAAATTTTACATTAATATTAGGTTCCATCAACAATAAACTAAACAATATTCAACTACATAAGACCATAGCACTAAATAAATTTAATTCCCTCTAAAATTGATGCCCAGAAAAACAGCCCGAGATCCACAACCCAATGGGCCACAACTGATCCACATCTGAGAATACAAAGGGTACTAGGAAAGTTTTGCAATACAGCTTTGTTTATTGAATTTTTTCAAAGTAATTTCCTCTACATTCAATACACCTCTCCATCCTCCGAAACCAATCTTTAAACCAGTTCTGCCAAGTTTCACTAGAGAGTAAAGCACACTTGCTGTCCCAAGCCTGTAGAAGGTCCTCATCACTGGAAAACCGCCTCCCTTTTAGCTTCATTTTCACATGCGGGAACAGTGCAAAGTCGCAGGGAGCAAGGTCTGGACTGTAGGGAGGGTGCTCGAGAAGTTTCAGTCCTGTCATGGTCAAATATTCGGTACAGGCTTTGGCGCGGTGAGCTGCAGCATTATCGTGATGGAGGTACCAGGTGTCCATTCTTGACTTTGGCCGCAGGTTCTTCATAGATTCAATGACTTTAGGCAGGCATTGTTCAGTATACCACTTAGCTGTGACTGTCTTCTGCGTGTCCAAAACGACACGTTCCACAATTCCACTCGATTTGAAAAATACAGCTATCATTTTCTTCTTTACAGATCGGGATTTTCTGACAATTACGGGTGTGTCGTCATCATCAAAGACCCAAACTTTGTTTTGAGCCTTGGTCGGCAGATCGTAATAGTACAGCCAAGTCTCGTCACCTGTCACGATGTTGTTCACATACCGAGATTGTCGCTTATCAAACTTTTTTAACATCTCCCGGCACCAAGTCACACGTCGTGTCATCTGCTCTTCAGTCAGTTGATGCGGCACCCAGAGAGAACAAAGTTTCTTCACGTGCAAATGATCTTGCAGAATCGAATGAATTGCTGGTGCATTTAGGCCCAAAGTATCCTCTATCTGTTGGTAGGTCACTCGCCTGTTTTCGTCAAGCATTTTCCTCACAGCAGTAACGTTTTCCTCCGTAACTGACGTTCGTGGCCTTCCCAGCCTCTCAGAATCCTCCAGAGTGAAATTTCCCCTTTGGAATTCTCTATACCACCTGAATATCGTTGTACGATGTGGACAATCATCATCTAGTGCAAGAGTCATTTCTTCTAAGCACTGGTCTATGGTTAAACCACGCACAAAATTATACCGCAAAACTGTCCTTATCTCATTTCGTGACCACGATGCCATCGCAAGCACTTTACACTCTCACTACTAATGAATAACTGAGCCCATCGACTTGGCGCGGCGGCTACTATGCACGTATGAACATGTCTCAACATGCAGCAACAAGCAGCTTCCTGTGATTCATTGTTGCGTCATATTGCAAAACTTTCCTAGTACCCTTTGTAACAGCTCAAAACAACATAACTCCTAGCCAGTACAAACTGTAATGCCTTCAATTTGCAGTTCAAGCTACACAAATCTGTAAGCAAATTAAGTAACAATATCATACAAAAGATCAGTACAAATAAGAGTACTTGAGAAAGGCTTCAATTTCACACCTACCTCCACATCAGTTCTCATACTTAATGTCCTGGCACATCTACTGGAAGGTATGAAAATAAACAATCCTGCAAAAGATCATATTACGTCAACCTGGTAGCAGTGTAGACTCTGAAGAAAACAGATTATAGAAAAGAGATCTGAACAAAAAAAAAAAAAAAAAAAACCAACTCACCAACCCTTGAGAAAAGAAGAAATAGCCACACTGAATCCCTCAAAGATCTGACAAAGGAAATGCCATTGTGATTAGAGACGAAAATGAATTGTGTTGGAAAATAGAACACTTAACAAACTGGCACATCTACAAACTGTTAAGAATGGATCCAACAAGTTCTCTAGAAAGAAAAGTAAAAGAAACTCAACCTCAGTGCTTCTGAAGCTCCAAACTCTTTTACTAATATCAAAGTACATAAAACTGGTTTCTCAATAAGGGCCATAGTCAATGGGCATTTCCACCGAAGGAGACAGATCATGGTGTGGCTGAACAAACTCCTATCACGCCTAATACCCAGAAGACCTTGCTATCAAGAACTCAGCAGAAATAGTGCAAAAATCAGGAACCTGAACCATCAACCAGAAGGCCCCAGGTTCCTTTTTACATTGAATCTGTGTACACTGCCATCCCATTAGATGAAACAAAATCAATAATTGTGAACTATCTCGACCACCAAATTCCTGTTGAGTACTTGAAACCATCGGAGTTCATAGAATTGTGAGTAGGACAGTCCTATTTTTGTTTTAACAGTTCCTCATTCAAACAAGTCTCAGGCTTTAGCATGGATAATTTTTTATCTCCTCTAATTGCAGAAATATTCACAGCAACTTCAAAGATTCCTTCCTCAGCTTGTAAACACTCATGCCAAAACTCTGGTTAAAGACAGTAAGGATGCTCTTATGGAATTCTATTCTAACCTGAACAATTATCACAACAAAATTTCCTTCAGACTTGGAATTGAAGAAAATAAGCAACTTCTGTACCTAGATGTTTTTCTCACAAGAACTCAAAACAGAATCTCAAGATCTGTTTACAGAAAGCTCACTGATACAGGCAGATTCCTCTGCTTTACATCCTCTCACCCATTTGCAACAAAAATAGGTGTCATCAAATCTTATGTTAGGAGAGTCCTATAGATATGCGATTAGGAGCACCTCCCACAAGAATTGAATGTCAAAGCCCTTCCAAAACTTAACAATTGTCCATCAAGAATCACAGAGAAAGCCATAATAGTACAATTGCAGATTTCAACAACCCTAAAAAGGAATCTAGGATTAATCCAGGCAAGATAATCATGCCATATGTCCCAAGAATCAACAGAGCCATTGCAAAAGCAGCTAGAACCTACAATATCAAAACCTTCTACAGAGCATCTGACAAAAATGAATCTTCTGTATAATCCAAGAGGCTCCAGATGCTCATTACGGTGTCTTACAGATCCTCTCTCAGACATGTAGGAGTATCAAATCCTTTAATTCTTTCCACAGACAAGTCATACTCAACAAGAAAGAGACATTTAAAATATTTTTCACTGTGGATTGCAGGATGGCTGCATCCTTTATCCAGTGTTTTCAAATGTCAGTTATTAACAAGGAGCCTAATTCAATCTGTTGTACTAGTAGTAGTAGTGGCATGTGATGCAAGAAAGCAAATGTATGAGCTTATGCAGCATCAGCCAAAAAAAAAAAAAATCACACCATTCCCTCCAAATGCCTGTCCAGTTCCTCCTTAAATTTATTCAACCTATCAACTTCCACAACGACAGATGGAAGTTTGTTCCAGCAATTAACCACCCGCTGGCTAAAGGCAAATTTCAGCACATCTATTCTACATCTGTCTTTTCTTAATTTGAATTTATGCCCCCTTAGGTTCGTAATCTGAACAAGTGGAAGGATCCCATCAGAATTCAGCGTGCTGAACCCATTCAAGGCCTTATACACCTCAATCAGATCACCGCACCCTAATTATTAGGCTTCATCTCCACTGCGATTTGCAGAACTTAAGCCTCTCTTGATAAGAGGATCCCTTCATTCCCCTCACCAATCTTGTTGCCCTTCTCTGTACACGCTCAAGTAAATCTACATCCTTCCTAAACTGAGGCCTCCAGACCTGTACGCAGTACTCAAGGCATGGCCTGACCATTGCCTTATACAGAGGGATAATCACCTCCTTTTCCCTGCTAGCAAAATTCCTATATATCATTGACAAAACCCCATGACCTGCCCTGGCAGCCTGTCTGCATTGCTCAGAAAACTTCATAACTGACTGCACAATTACTCCCAGGTCTTTTTCATTTTCTACCACCTTAAGTGTAGTACCGCACAGTTGGTACGTTTCTCTGGGGTTACTTCTACCCATATGCAGTATTTTGCATTTGTCAAGGTTAAACTTCAGTTGCCACTTCTTAGCCCATCTGCCCAAATTATCTAGATCCTGTTGCAGTAGCACACTGCCATTACTGTCATTAACAACCCTGCCAACCTTTGTATCATCTGCAAACTTCGACACTAAGCCTGATATACCTTCATCAATATCATTGATAAATATACAAAACAACAGTGGACCCAACACCGAACCCTGTGGGACTCCACTAATAACATTAGTCCAAGAAGAGCAGCACCCATTGATTACCACCCTCTGTCTTCTCGCACTTAACCATCCTTTTATCCATTGTAGCAACTTACCCTTAATACCATTCTGCTCCAATTTGTACAATAGTCTTCCATGCGCAACAGTGTCAAAAGCTTTCCTGAAATCCAAATATATGATATCAAAATTATTTTTTGCATCCAGTTCCTTTGTAACCACATCATAATATCCTATCAAATTTGTCAGACAAGACTTTCCCTTAACAAACCCATGCTGTGTCTGAATTATTGCTGCAGTCTTGTCTAGATGATCCTGCAATGCATCTTTAACCAGTGACTCCATTATTTTACCCGGAACAGAAGTTAAACTAACTGGTCTGTAATTACTCGTGTCACCCTTCGATCCCCCTTTGTGAATTGGGGATACATTTGCACATCTCCAGTCCGTGGGAACCTCCCCTGAGTCCAAGGATGCTCTCATAATTATGGCTAAGGGTTTGCTTAGTTGCTTTGCCGCCTCCTTTAATAAACTGGATAGATCCCATCCACCCACAGGTGCTTTTCTTACGTTTAACTTCAACAGTTTCTCTTCCACTTTGCTCTCAGTTATTACAAAATCATTAAGTATCCTGCTACAATTTGATAACCTTCTGCCATTTTCAAACCTTAATAATTCCTCAAGTGTGAATGTAGATGTAAAATACTCATTCAGTTTGTTTGCTATCCGAGCAGGATCATCAACAGTCGAACCATCGATGTCAAGTGGACCAATCAGATTCATCCCCTTCCTTTTAGAGTTTATATAAGTAAAGAAATCCTTGCTGTTTTTCTTAGCATCTTTTGCCAAGGATTTCCCGTAATCTGCCTTTACCTGCCGAACCTCCTTTGTGACCTGATTACAGATTAACTTATATCTGCCATAGGCTTCTGAGTCGCTTGATAATTTATATGCATCCCATGCATTTTTCTTCTCTGTTATCGACGAGGAATATTACAACTTTCTGAAAGTGATAAAGCCCAAGAAACTTATAGGTAAAAAGAAATCCAAGGAGTAATAATGGATAGGTTAAAAAAAACAACTACAGCTAAAATCTTCTAATAAATAATCTGTCTTAATTCCTTGGAAATTTTTGAGTTCACGTGTTTCTCTGTAATCCATATAATTACATCTTTAATTCCTTATTTCTCATTATTGTGGAATTTTTTAGTTTGTACCCTAATTATTAGGCTTCATCTCCACATAATCTTTACATCAAAATACTTTTTTATTCACCCCCGGGTTACTGTTCATCTTAGCCTGAAGCTCTTTTCATCTAACAAATCCCTTTATCCTTTGGTTGGAGTCATCCCTATTAGAGGGTAGTCAATAATTCTTAATCCTTATTGATCACACACACACCTCTCTTGAACAACAAACTATTAAAAACAGTTTGTTGTGCCCTACACAGTTTGGGCACAATAAACAGTTGTGCTCTACCAGTTTAGATCAGTTTAGATATCAAAGTATAATAGGCAACTTCAAGCTTTCTCTCTCTTTAGAATTCATGTAAACCATTCCACAATCTTACTTATTTGATAATTCTTCTTTAGTTTTTTCTTCCATATTCCCCTTCAGAGTTAACTTACCTTAATTTTCTGCATGTTTTTTGTGTACCTTCTTCCTCTAACACCACATGGTCCTTCTGGTTTCCAAATTTAAATTTAAATTTTAGTATTCCTTGTGGCTGGAAGACAATTTCTTTAAAATGTTCTTTGTTTAATTTAAAGTAATATATCTTAACTTAATCATCAGAATGCCATATATTGTGTTAAAATTCATTAAATTAACTTCATAATGCAATCCTGTTGTAAGCTACAATTGCTAATTTGATTTCTTTCATGTTTTAACTTTCCCTATAGGCCTGATGATGGGATTCAATTCAAATTCAAGATGTTGCCAAATTTTTTTAGTGTAAATTGACGTGCTTCACTTTAATAAACATTTAAAAGTTTTTTTTTTTTTTTTTTTTTTATCACCTTTAAAATACAGTTAATGGATAATCACATGTTGGTCCTCCCTTTCACACAAATAAATAATAAACTACCTATATGATTCCCTCAACTACCTATATCATTATGGGGGGCTTCAATGCTAAGGTTGGAAAGAGACAAAACAGTGCAGAAAGGAGAACTGTAGGAAATTTTGGAATTGGTGAAAGACTTGTGGAATTTGCAGAATCTCAAGGATTGTCAGTAATGAACACTTTTCAAGAAAAGGGTGAACAGAAAGTGGACACGGAAGAGTCCAAATGGATTAACAAGTAATAAAATCGACTTCATCCTCACTAACAGAAGATATATCGTGAATGATGTTACCGTCCTGAATAAGGTAAATGTTGGAAGTGATCACAGAATGGTAAGATGTACACTTGATATAGATGTAGGAAAGGAAAGGAAAAAACTGACTCGAGTAAATAATACAAAGATCTTTGAGATAACAGAGGAGGAGAAAAAGCAGTATGTACTGGAACTTAAGAACAAGTTTGAGCTTCTGCAGACTGCTCAGGACCAAGATATCGACGAGGAATATTACAACTTTCTGAAAGTGATAAAGCCCAAGAAACCTATAGGGAAACAGAAATCCAAAGAAGAAAAAATTAGTCAAGAAACACTTGTCATGACGAACCGAAGACAGCAAATGAAGAGAGAAAAACACTGACAAGAAGAAAATTGAGTATACTGAGTTATGTAAAGCCACTAGAAAGAGACTCAGAGAGGACATAAGAAAATTGAACACAAGAAAAGTAGAACAAGCATTAAGGGAAAACAAAGGATTTAAATCAGCAGCCATTAGCAGTAATACAGAAAGACAAATGATACTGAAACTGAAAAATATCGATGGTGTACTTATAAATAGCAGAGAAGGCATAATTCAAATAGCAGAAGAGACTATGATGAGTTATACAAGGAGCGAGGGAATGATGCCAGTAGTGGGGAAGATGGATCACAAATTAGTAACACATACAACATACATGATATCCTTCCTGATGAGGTAGAACGTCCGTTGAAGAAAATGAAGAATCAGAAAGCCCCAGGGGAAGATGAAGTTACTGTAGAGTTGTTAAAATTCGGAGGAAGGGACATGACACAAAAACTGGCAAGACTCTTCACAAAATGCATTAGAAAAGGTGTGATGCCTAAGCAGTGGAATAATGCAATCATAGTTTTTCTGCATAAGAAAGGAGCTAAATCAGAAATTGGAAATTATAGACCAATTAGCTTGTTATCCCACATCTACAAGTTGTTCACAAGGGTCATTACTAACAGATTAGAAAGAATACTTGATGAGAATCAACCGAAAGAGCAAGCTGGCTTTTAGGACAGGATTCTCAACTATGGATCACCTTCACATAATGTTACAGCTAATGGAGAAAGCAAATGAATATTTGCTTTCTCATTATGCCTGACATTTGTGGATTATGAAAAGGCATTTGACTTCATACAGCATAAGGCAATGTTTCGGGCACCGGAAAGCAAGGCAAGGCATAGATACCCCAAATATTATGATTTTGAAAAAAATATACACGAATGCTACCTCTTTTATTAGACTAGACAAAGACAGTAGGAAATTTAAAATTGAGAAAGGAGTTCGACAAGGAGACACAATATCTCCGAAACTGTTTACTGCTGCCCTTGAGGAAGCTTTCAGAAGATTAGACTGGTCGCAGAAAGGAGTCAGTGTGAATGGAGAGTACCTAAACCATTTACGATTTGCAGATGACATTGTGGTCATAAGCCCTGATCCCAAAGAATTAGAGAAAAATCTTAATCAGTTATGCAGAGTTAGTAAGGATTTTGGACTAAAGTTGAATATGGCTAAAACAAAAGTAATGATAAACAAGTATGCCACAGAAAGGGATATAATGATTGAAGGAGCACTAATTGAAAAGGTGGACTCATATATTTATCTTGGACAAGTCATTAGCTGGAATGATAAATGGCTGGAAGTCAAGAGAAGAATAAATTTTGGATGGATAACATTCAGGAAATATAGTCACATACTGAGGAGCAATATCCCAATTTGTCTGAAACGTAAAATAATGAACCATTGTATACTCCCCACCATGACTTATGGAAGTGAAACTTGGGCACTCACCAAAAGAATGGAAGAGAATCTCAGAACTACCCAGGGAAGAATGGAACGAATTATATTGGGAATCAGACTGTTAGATAAGAAGAGAAACACATGGATTAGGCAGCAAACTCAAGTAAAGGACTTTCTTATCAAAACTAAAGAACTAAAATGGTCTTGGGCAGGACATATAGCTTGAAGACATGATGACAGATGGACTAAGAAAATAACAGAATGTGGTACCCAAGAGGAGCTAGAAGAAAACCTGGAAGACACAACAGAGATAGACAGATGAAATTCATGAGTTTGTGGGTAGTAAATGGATGGCCATTGCACAAAACAGAAGGAACTGGGAAGTTGCTGGAGAGGCCTTCATCCTGCAGTGGATTGAAAATGGCTGATGATGATGATTCCCTCCTCTCATAGGTGACCCTTCCAGCTGACCTTTGAATTTCCCCATCCTGTCAGCCTTAACCACTTATGGACATAATTTATTCCAGTAATGAATAACTTGCTGGTTAAAAGAAAACTTACAGTAATCCAATCTAAACTTCTCCTCCCTAAATTTAAATTTTTGGTCCCTAGTTCTGGAATCATAACAGTAAAAATTTCACCCTCATTCACTTTATTTTCACCCCTCAGACCTTTATATACCTCAGTCAATCTCCTCTTAAGATGCCTGGTTTCCAAGCTCTTGTACTTACATATTCAAAGTCTTTCCTCATATGGATGCTATTTGTCAATCTCACCAAGCAAGTTACCTGTCTTCGGATCCCTTCAAGAAGCTCATTATTTGTTTCTTATGTGAAGTTTCTGTACTTGAACACAGTATTATTATTATTACTTTATTATTAGCCATATGTGCAAGGAAGCCTGAGGCTTATGCTGCACCACCAAAAAAAAAAAAATTCCCGAGTTACCCTGAGCGAGAGAGAGAAGTAGAAAGGAATCGCCAAGAAAGAGAAAAATGATGATATCCAGCTCAGGACCCTGGGTGTGGCAAGTCCATACTCACCAGATGTGAGCCCCCGGGAACCCATCCACACCTTTTTTTTTGTTTAGCTTCAACAATTTCTCTCCCACTCTCCTCTTTGTTCTCACAAAATCATTTATCTCCCTGTTAGAATTTGATAAACGTTTGATGTGAAATACATCTGTATTATTTGGTTTGCTATCACAACCTGAGCAGGATCATCAACAGTTAAACCATTGATATCAAATGGACCAATGTGTTTCAATTTGTACAGCAGTCTTTGTGTGCAACAGTATTCAAAATCTTTCCTGAAATCCACATAGACATCATAGTACACAATCAAATTGGCCAGACAAGATCACCAGTTAAATCCATGCTGCAATTGCACTATAACTGCCCTCCTGTAAGTAGAGAAGCCTTTACTGTTTTTATTTGCATACCTTGCCAAGACATCTCATAATCTGCTTTAGCTTGCCTAACCACCTTTGAGAATTTATTGCAGACTAGTTTATATTTACCATAGGCTTCCGTACCACCTGATAATTTAATTTATATGCATTTCTGTATAAATTAAGTGCATTCTGTATCACCTGATAATTTAAATACACAACATGCATTTTTCTTCTCTGCCATGAGTCTCATTATCATCAGTCTTCTCTTTCTTGGTGATTCCCTTTTTACTTCTGACACTCTCTCTCTCTCTCACTCCCTTCCCCTCTCCCCTCCCTCTCTCTCCTTGCTCACCTAGTACAGCATAAGCCTCAGGCTTCCTTGTACTATATGGCTAATAATATTAGTATTTCAAGTATGGTCTTACAATTGTCTTATATATCCCAATCTCAACTATTCTGCAATCCATCTAAAGATTACCCTTTGATTCCAACATGTTCCAGCTTATACAGTAACCTCATGTGTGGGATTAAATCAAATGATTTGCTGAAAGCCAAGTTAACTCTGAAATTATTTCCTGCATCCAGCTTATGTTTGATTCTGTCATCCCTGTTAGTTTAACTTCTGTTCCAGGAAATAAAATGAAGTCACTGGTAAAAGAAGTAATGCAGGATCACCTAGACAAGGCTACAGTTATACGTTGCTTGGTTTTTTAAGGGGAAATCTTTGACCAGTTTGATTGGATACTATGATGTGGTCACAAAGGAGTTGGATGCAAAAATTATTTTGATATCGTATCAGTGGTGTAACTAGAAAAAGTGGGCCCTAATGCAAAGTTTAGTCTGGGCCCCCCCCCCCCCCTGAAAATATTTGTTTTGGTAAAAATAAAAAATGAACTATACAACCGTAAACCTGTATTTAAAATCTTTATCAATACAATATAAAAACAAAAATAATATTAAATTCTGAAAATGAAATGAAGTAATATATTGACTTACGTAATTTAGAATGGTTTTCGTCTAGATTTGGCATGGGCAAAATTAAGAATTATTTGAGAAACACTATAGGACAACAAAGACTATCAGTGCTAGCACTGATAGTCTTTGTTGTCCTATAGTGTTTCTCAAATAATTCTTAATTTTAATTTAGAGAAAGAGCATTTTGTGGTTGATACAGTAAATGGCATTGTCAAAAATAATATTTATAAGGAGCACAGTTCCAAAAAACTACTAGCACTCATATCATAGTAATATGATATGAGTTTTTTACCATGACTAGTTGTGCAAATTCACTTTTTAGTGACATTACACAGAGTAGTAATTACATTGAAAATTATTCTGAAAAGTCACTTGAAAATTTCTTTTGCACCTTCTCTGCATTTTTTATAATGGAATTTTCATCCATTTGGATTAATTGAGTTGGAGTAAGAAATACACAAAAGTCAGAAAACATATTTATTCCTTGAAACCTTTTTTGCAGTTCCATTGTCACTAAGTCAATTACACGATAAAAAATTTTAACATTAAAGAGCAGTTCTGAAATTTCAAATCTGTAGTCCTCTGCTAGTTGATCAAAATGTTTCTTAACAAATTGCTTCCGTTTATTTGCAAATTGACAAGGTATTTCTGCACATTTCTGCACAATACATGATGCTTCCTTGACAATATTTTCAAATTCATTTCTTAATTTTTTTTTACTTGATTATACAATGTTTCTATGCACAATGCAGCTTGACCAATATCCATATTCATTCTTTGGAAAATCGTTGATGTTGAATTAATACTCGACAAGATTTTTTCTATCAGTATGGTGGCTAATACAAAATTAAAAATTTCAATATTATTTGTATCTGCCAGCTTCCGACTTTTCATCACTTTTTGACGATTGTGTGATAATTTTATATAATGCCATTAGAAAATCGTGGGCCTCTATTTGACTGGCCCCCCACAGTCACAAATCCTTAAAAATTGCCCTGGAAGCAGCAGCTGTGCTAATACCATTTCACCTCTACTCGCTGCAGTTGCTGTGTAGCTAACAATAAACATGCTTCGTGTGAAAAAAATGATTGTTGTAGACATAGTACATTTTATAATAAATATAACTAAAAAACTTATTTTCACTCAATTAAATTTTTTTCTGTTTCGGGCGGAGGGCAGAAGGCCCCCTTTTGGTCGTGGACCCCAATGCACACATTGGCATAGTTACACCACTATCATACTGGATTTCAGAAAAGCTTTTGATACTGTTGCACATAAAACACTGCTGTACAAATTGGAGCAGTGTTGGCAGTAAGGGTAAGTTGCTGATATGGATAAAGGGATGGTTGAGTGGGAGAAGACAGTGGTAATCAATGGACATTGCTCTTTGTGGACTAGTGTTATTAGTGGAGTCGCTCAGGGTTCAGTGTTTGGCCCGTCGTTGTTTTCTATATTTATCAGTGATATTGGTGAAGGCATATCAGGCTTAATGTCCAAGTTTGCAGATGATGCAGAGGTTGGCAGCATGGTTAATAACAGAGTGCTACTACAACAGGATATAGAAAAGATAAGGCAGATGGGCTGAGAAATAGCAATTGAAATTTAACATTGATAAATACAAAGTTCGGGTTACTGCTACCCATATGCAAAGTTCTGCATATGGGTATATTTCGCCATTACCTCACCACAGACAACTCAGTAGCCTTCAAACATGCACATGCCAAAGCATGTTACTTAAGACGTCAAGGTCAGAAGGAATCTTGGATCCACTTCACATCTTCCATTAACCAGCCTTCATCACCTAAGTTTATGTGGGATAAAGTCTGGAAAATGAAGTGCAGATACACGTCACACCTTCATTGATCCTGGAGCATATTGGATGTGCAGTTGCAGACCTAACTGCAATTGCAAACACTCTAGGAAAGATATTTGCTAAAGTTTCTGCCAAAATATCTTACTCCCTTGAGTTTCTGACCCGTAAACAAAATGCTGAAAAGCAACATTTGAAGTTGGCATTAAATAACTATGCAGAATACAATGAACCCTTTTCAGAATGGGAAATGAAAGTGGCACTATCCCAGGTGAGTGCTGTCAGGCCAGATGACATCCATTATGAGATGATTAAACATCTTTTGTCTGAATCCATGGATCACTTGCCCTGTTTGTACAAAATGTCCATCTTGAAGATGAGTTTCCAGACTTTTGGCATAAGGCAATTGTGCTTCCCTTTCTGTAGCCAGGAAAAGATCCAAAATTTCTGGATAATTACCGTCCGATTGCTCTGACAAGCTGCTTGTGCAGGATCCTGGAAAGGATGGTGAATGCCTGTCTTATGTGGTATTTGGAAGCAAATAACCTCCTTTTCAAATTGCATTGTGGTTTCCGAAAGAACAGGTCAACACTCGACCATCTTATCTATCTGAGATAGATAAGAAACATTTGAATTTTTGGTGTTTCTTATCTATCTGAGATAGATAAGAAACACCAAATAGATAAGAAACAGATAGATATCTGTCTATCTCAGATAGATAAGAAACATCTATCCGACATGCTTTCCTCAAACATAAGCATCTGGTGTCAATTTTCTTTGCTATGGAAAAAGTGTATGACATGGCTTGGAGATTTGGAATTTTAAACGATTTCTATGAACTGGGTCTTAAGGGCTATCTACCCCTTTTTATTAAAAAAAATTTAATGAACCGTTCATTCCAAGATCATGTAGGCTCTGTTTTTTCACAATCTTTTAGTATTAGCAATGGCCACATGGTGCAAGGAAGCCTATGGCTTATGCTGCACCAGCGGAAAAAAAAATATAATAAAATAAAATAATAAAAAAAATAATAAGAGAAAATGAAATAGACAACTTATGTGTTTCCCTCCTCCCATAGATAGTTATCCAGATGACCTTTGAATTTCCCCGAACTGTCAGTCTCTACCACCCATGTTGGTAACTTATTCCAGTAATTTATAACTCGCTGGCTAAAATAAAACTTCCTGCAATCCAGTCTAAACACTCCCCCCCCCCCACCTTAACTTGAAATTATGGCCCCTTGTTCTAGAATCATAACTGTGAAAATGTCATCCTTATTCATTTTGGCTATTCCTCAGATCAAGTCTCCTCTAAGGTGCCTAGTTTCCAGGCTCCGCAACCCACATATTCGGAGTACGAATGCCCTTTTTGCCGATCTCACCAGGTGAGTTGTCCGTCTTTGGACCCTTTCAAGAAGCACAGTATCTTTCTTTATGTACAGTCTCCATACTTGAACACAGTATTCCAAGTGTGGTCTAACAATATCCTTATATAATGGGATTATGATGTCCTTATCTCTACTTGCAATTGTTAGAAAAATCACCCGCAGTACACCATGGGCCTTCCTTGCAACCAGTCTACAATGCTTGGAGAACTTCACTGACTGTATCGTAATACCCAAGTCCCTTTCCTCCACTACCGGCTTTAGTTCAACTCCGCCAAGTGTATAAATTATTTCGGGGTTACTGTTGCTCAGGTGCAATACCTTACACTTGCTGGATTAAAGCTAATACTCTCCCAAGAAAGACTGAATCTTTCTTGGGAGAGTATCTTGTCCAAGTTGTTGGTTGGGTCAAGTTTGGTTTTCTTTGTCGGTTTTAGAGTTTGAGGTCCAATCCGGGTTGTAGGCATTGTGCAGAGCTGCAGTCATTCTTCGAAGAATGTCCCATTCTGGTTAGTGGTCATTTTCTGTTATAGCAACAGCGGCAGGACAGAGTGCATCTGGTTCTAGTCACTTGCTAGTTTGTCAGTGTGTATCGGGTTCCTCTTCTCACAAAGAGGTCCTGGGCATATTTTGTGAGGGTTTTGTAATCATCGTGGTCCTTTGCTCCTGGTACTGTGGGATGTATGTCAATCCTGTGTAGAATAATCCCTGCAGATCTTCATACCTTGAGCACTGATACATAAGATGTGACCAGCTCTCAACATCTCCGCAGGTGTGGTGTGGATCATCAAGGAGCCCTGTCATGGTGAGCTTGTCATTGAAGGGTCCATGGCCCGTTACTAGAAAGGTGAGTGCTCGTCCCAGCTGAAGCCAAGCTGGTGATTTTGGGTAGACCTTGTCAACATATGATAAAAATTTCCTTGAGACCAGGGGCAAACTCCCCCCCACCCAGAGAGTGGAGGTAAAGGACCACGCAAGGGAACATGGCTAGGCAGGCCTAATAGCAGTAGCTGAGCTGAGCTGTGCTGGTGGTTGTGTTCCTGGGACAGCATTCCACAGCATGCCAGCTAGGAACAGCCAAAAGCATGGATGACCTTGGGGTCCATAAGGTTCCCATGGCCATCCCCCATCTGTAAATATATAAATAGAACATGCAATTTATATATTCATCCCCCATCTGTAAATATATAAATAGAACGTGCAATTTATATATTTCGCTCACACACCATTTTTTTAAAAATATTTTATAGTTTTTTTACCCCTACATTTCAAGGCAACATTTTATAGTTTTTACATTTTACAACTTTTTTATACTTTTTTTTCCCATTCATCAATTATTCTCATTCACACCAGGAGGGGGGTTACTTTTTAAACAAGCAAAATTGACACTAAGCTGTCTATCTGCCTGTCCTGCCTGTCCAATTATTGCTTTTAAAATAATTCAATGCTCGTTTAACCATTGCTTTAAAGACAAAGCAACAATTTAAACAAGCAAATAATTTAAAGAAAGCTCATTAAATTTTTTTTTAACCAACTTAGTCATATTTTTACATTCTGCCTTCGACATTTATGCATTCAACACTATTTCTTGCATTCATTCACTCATCCAGGCACACACTTTTTCAGCCTTACATTCAACACAGCCCATTTCACTCAGACTCCACAGGCATTTGCTAATTTTGCTCACTTTCCACATTTACTCTTTCAGCACTCACCCTTTCTCACACATTCATCCCCAGAGGCATAAATTATCATTCACTCACCCTTCCTAGCATTTCCTTTCATACTCTCACTTTTACATTCACTCTTCTCATTCATCCAATCCTCATTCATACTAGCATACTTCAGAAACCTGTAGCTTACTAGGTTTTTCCAGCTGACAGGTAACCCTGGCTGCATGTCTATACAGTCCCCAGAGGCAGTCTCAAATCTGGTAAAGTTTGGTAATTTCTGAGTCAATTCAGGTGTATGTTCAGTCATGTAGAGATTTTGTCATTCACTGGGCATGGGGAGGGAAATGTGCTGGTTATATATTTGGTCTATTAACATTGGCATTAGCAAAGGCATATGATGCAAGAAAGCAAGCTTATATAGCATCAGCCAAAAAAAAAAAAAAAAAAAAGCACACACTCTTCTCATTTCACCCATCCACTTGCTCCAAATGTTTGTCTAGTTCTGCCTTGAATCTATTTAAGCTATCAACTTCTACAACGACAGATGGAAGTTTGTTCCAGCAATCAACCACCTGCTGGGTAGATGCCTTTAACTCTGGGTGCCTTCCTCCACTTTGGGTTTGATTTTTTTTTAAACAAATAATCTTTTGAAATTTCAGTATCACTTATTTCATGCTTTCCAGCTTTACCTTTCATTTTTCCCTCACCACAAAGGGTCCTTTTTTTTTTTTTTTTTTTTTGTAAATATTGATGCAAAGTACTATTCATCTACAACATCAGCTGGGTTATATAAGCCTTTTCTGCATCCATTACACAAGTTTCCAGTCTGATTTATACTTCTTTTCTTTGTATTCAGATTTATGAAAAACTCTGTCCCTGCTTTTTGCTCTATAAGGCAATAATATCTATATTATATATATGTAGTGTGTAGCAGAAAGAATGGGCACATTTTGTTTTTAAATTGCATACACTAGCTGTAGTGTAGTCATGTTGGAGGTCAGATATTGAAAGGTAGGGTCTCAGAGTTCTGTTTCTCACTATTTCATACTAGTCCACAATGGAATATTGGCCTGTGAAGTTGCACATTGCTTGTGTTGAATTATTTTTGAAGGTGAAATCTATGTCAGAAACTCGGTGAAGGTTTTGTCATCAGTTTCAAACCTGCAATACCCCCTGTCATTCCATATTGATTTCTGTTACTAAATGGTAACATGATGGGCTCAGTACAAGACATTGTATTTCAGGCAAATATCTTCTGACATCTTCAGAAAACATAAGGTGTTACTAATACAATAATTTGTAATCCATGCAGATCAGTTAGATGGAAGCACTTAGCATTTCAGACAGAAGTGTTAAAAGAATATTGCACAAGAACAAATTCCATCCATACAAGATAAGTGTTGTATCAATGGATGGAATAAGTACTGCAGATACTTGCTCTTATTTGTAGACAATTTACAACTTGCTGGCTAAAAGAATTTCCAACAATCCAGTCTGAACCTTTCTCATGTAATTTGAAGCTATTGCTCCCTAGTTCTGGAGTCATATATGATATAGGACATAATGTTACAGGTCATGTGGCACTGGGGGTTTCCCCCCATCTCCATGTCATGACTTTGTGATGTAATACAAACTCTGTAAAAGTTTGTGTTGTGTGGTTTGTGTAGTGCTGGGTTATGTTGTTCATCTGGCCACTTAGCTGAGGAGCTGTAGAACACCAGTGATCTCTAGTTTCTGTTCTGGCACAAGGCTGGGCCAGGAAGTAAGAACTTCCTATTGTGGAATATGGTCCCATATCTTTGGTGGTGTTCCCAAAAGTTGTCTCCTAGACTGTCCAAAAGAGGGCAATCAGATTAATTAATTACTCATCTTTTATGTTATCAGATATTGAGTCTGTCCACTCAATATCTGATAACATTGATTCTGTTCCTTGCTTTTCTATAGGTATTTCTATTAGATGTCTGAATTGACATTGTAGTCCTGCTGCTCTCTTCCATCTAGTCTTGAGCATATGCTTCAATCAGCTAACATCCGTTCACTGCTAAATTCTAAACTCCATGTGTTGTTCATCTGGCCACTTTGCTGTGCTATATTTTGATTCGATTGGTCTTTATGAAGAAATTGATGTTAATCACAATCCAGAAGAGTGGTCTATTTTCATAGACTGTTCAAGTAACAGTTTGAAAGCCTTATTACTTCACAATAGGCATATACAGCCAGGCCTCGCATAACGCGAGTTTGATTAACACTATTTTCAGTTAACACTATTTGAAAAATTATACTACTTTACACGATGCAAATTTCCAGTTAACGTGAATTTTTTTTTTATGCAATGGTTGAAAAAGATTTGAATCACGCGTTAAGCTTACCGCAAGTCGTACGGTCAATTAACAAACATTTGCCTGTTGCCCGCCTCGGTGTGTTCCATCAGCCATCGGAAGAAGACATGTTACTTGTTTGTCTCCTGCTAATAAAGTCAATGCACACTTGCATAAAAATTCAAATTTTTAAATGAGCCAGATGAAAATGTTACTGCGAAGGAGATAACGGTAAAAGAATTAGATGAAATCTTACATACCGCATAGAACCTCAAACAAAAGATTTGAGGTTCTCTGCAATATTTATTTTGCCAGGGCCCAGAGAAGATTGTTGTCGGCTATTGGAAATTGATTGATGAAAAGAGAAAGTCAACACATTCAAATATTTCTGCAACAGTCATTTCTTCATTGTGTATTTTATGTCAGAGGGTCCCAAACTTTCTCGGTTCACAGTGCCCTTAGTGTCTCAGTAATTTTTTCAAGGCGCACCCAGACCAAAAGAAATACCTAACAGTTCCGTTTAGTAGTTAGGTCCAAACAACTTAATAAGAAATGTTAAAACTGTGAACTACGTCGAGCTAGTAGTTTTCACGGTGTCTGACAGATGTCGAGTATCGCTGTGTTTCCCTCGAAAATTTAAAATATTCTGTGGCACACATTTTGGGAACCGCTGTTTTATGCAATAAACATTTAATTCCATAATTATTTTCATTATCTTTTACATTGCATACAGTTAAAAAGTTATTTAAAATTTATTTTTAAAATTCTTTATGGACATTCCAGAAAGTCAAGGACCAATTATAATTTTTCCTATTGATTATTATATTCGATTAACGCGCTTCCATTTTGCGCGATGCGCTTGCGGGACGAATTAATCGCGTTAATCGAGGCCAGCCTGTACACCCATCAATTCCTTTAGTGCACTCTGTTCATGTTAAAGGAGACTATGGAAATGCACTGCTGTGTTAGAGAAAATCAAGTGTGACCATTGTGATTTTGCTGAATTCCCCTGCTTTCTCTGTTTCTGATCTACTCTGCAGGGGAAGAGAATGGTCTGCCAGAATTGAGTTGCAGCTTGGCACACGTAGTAAACAGTATGCGAAACAGCCTGGTTCTGAGAAACAGAATCATGCTTCCACCTCTCTATATCAAGCTGAGACTAGTCAAGAATTTATCAAAGCATTGAATTCTCTGAAAGTGATACCTTCAAGCATATGCAGTCTTCTTTTCTTATTCTGCTTATTGAATTTAGAAGAGATCATCTTTCCATCTTACAGTGTTTCCAAAATTTGCTGATGCAAAAGTTTGAAAGGTTAATGTGGCATATTTATTGGTCCACAAGTTAAGGGGATGTCGATTTTACAAGAATAGGAAGACAAAATGACTGCTGATAAGCAAATATCTGGTAATGTCTGGCAATTGTTTTGCTTTGTAGTAAAATGTCTTCTTGGTAACATTAAAAGTGAAAATTTTCAAATAACCAGTTGACAAGTTGATTCCAAATTATGGAACAGTGGGATGCAGAATGTTAAGCTCTGTTACTTGCACTCTCATCTGGATTTTTTCAGACCAGATACTGGCACTGCTAGTGAAGTGCAAGGGGAATCCACCAGGACATAGTGGAAAAAAGCTACCAAGGAAAGTGAGAAGCTGTGGTGGGCAGTTATATCTGGTTTTGGTTGATAATTTTTGTATACAGTTTTTAAGGATATTGTTTTTTATTAATCTGAAGAGGGTTCCTATTAAAATTTTATTATTATTATTTATTATTATTATTTTTTGATAAATATGATTTATTACTGTTGTGTATTTACTTTTCTTTCATTCCTGGGCAAATCATTGATGCTATGCAAAAACTAAGGTTGTATTCAGAATCAGCATATCCAAATTCATAAAAAAGCAGCAAAAATTAAACTTTTTTGAAAATTTGTTAGAGAATCTAGCATTCCATTATCTACATACCTCCCATTAAAGGCAAATGAAATGGCATGTGGCATGCTGAGTTGCATGGTGTGACAGTCCTATAAGAAGGGATATAGCAAAGTCACTAAAAGGTGTACCATAGAAAAGGCAGCCGACTTCTGTGATTTTGTGAGAGACACAATCATAGATGCTTGTGCAGTGGGTCCATTGTTATTAACAGCATTCACCCATGTACTGATGCAGACAGTGGCTAAGATTCTCAGTAAATGGCTTCTATGTAAAAAATCAGCAATGAGAAGAACAAATCTTATCGGTAGAAGATTCTGTGTGATGAGGATGTCCGAATCACAAAAACCCTTTACCACTGGATGGCAGGAATCCATTTACATCAGCACAACATGCAGCTAGCTCTGGATAATGGGTTTATGTAGTTGTATGACAATATTGAACTCTCTCACAACTGAAAAGAATAGACAAATCCATTTGTGTTGCTGTCAAGAATGGTGCTAATGAACATTGGAGCACTGAAAATATGTAATGTGATCAGATGAATCATGATTTTCATTGTGTAGTACTGACAGATTCACTCTTGTGAATCTGTCAATGCTAAACAATGAAGGAAATTATTATTTGTATGACCACATTACCCATAGCCCACTTTGTTATTGTACAGGAAAGGTGTGCAGTGCACCCCTTTGTTATGCATAGTCTACCACGTCCCATAGAGGTTCTAGGTATGAATTCCATTAAAAATATGTGGGATCTTCTGGAATGATGCATCAGAGATAGCCTTTAGAAGCCCTTTAGAAATTAATGAATCAAAATATTTAACAATCACTCCTAAACAGGACTGGAATAACATCACAGGGAAATGGCCATTATCACAGGCACTGCAGGATGACCTACATGTTTAGGAATATTCTCAAATATCTTGTTAAGCCAGTATAGTATCTGTTATGTCAGTTCTGTTTACACATAGTTCTATTATATATTGCTATTTTGCATTGGTCATATTATTGATCATTAATAGTATCGCCATAATAAAGGCACTAAAAATGAAGTTATATGTATAGACTTTAATGATGTATTAACCACTTTAGAAACAGTCTATTTTCAGTTATTTTAGCAATTCACTACACCAATATATTGATTCTGACAAGGCTAGAGCAGTGGTTCTCAAGAGTGTTTTTCCAACGGCCGCAAAAATGGATGTTGAAATTTAATAAATGAAAAAAATTTATATTTATGAAAATTATCTGGTAGGTGCATTTGGCCACCATAGCCACACTTGAGAACCACTGGGCTAGAGCATGTATCCCTGCATGAGTATTTTAATGTCACTGAAATAATTCTAATGTATTGGGCAATTAGAAGTATCCATCAGGGTGCAGAGCCAGATTCTGATGCAAATAAGGGAGTTGCAACTCTTATGTTGACATAATTTTCTTCAGAGATCCATTATATATTAAAATTTGAAAAGGTGAGAGTCCTCTGCCACGTACAGAATAAAAGAAACAAGATTTCCGGTGTCTAGTTTACTGAAACCTTTTAAAGACCTTAACTCAATAGCATTTCCACAAAGGTGTTTTGTTTCCGATTTTCGCATAATACTGAAAAAACAAAATACCTTTGTGTGGATCTGATTTCTCTGTACTAATAACTAACCTTGTTACTCTTCATTTTCCTCTTTCCATGTAGGGAACGTATTTGAAAGGATAGCCACAGAATAAATATAAAAAATATATTCTTTTAGTCAAAGTGAAATTACTTATTACCCAAACCATATGAAATCAGAGATACAAACCTGAACGAGAATGGATACCAGATTTAATGGTTATTTATTATTATTATTATTTTTTTTTTCTTCTGTTGCTGATGTTTTTATGAGTTTAAAATCCTTGCTGCTTGCATCTGTATTTCAAAATTTAAAGTAATAAACCAAAATGATTTTAATTAAAAATTATATGATTCACATTATTTTCTTTCTGTTGTTTTTCTGTTCTTGAATTCTTAAAAGAAATACTGTTTTATCATGTCTACTGTGTTTTATAGTTTTTTTCTTTCTAAATTTAGAGACTTGAAGAAGTAGAATTCCCTGGGCCTACTGAACTTCAGTCAGTTATATGGCCTTCTATATTTCGAATGTCTAATGTTTCTATAATTGCACCGCCAAGATCTGGTAAAACATTAGCATGTATCCTCCCAGTGCTGTCTTATATCCTTCAGCCTGTTTTATATGAAAAATTGCCAGTTGATAGTGGGGTAAGTGTGGCTAATTATATTTAATGAGTGTTTCTTCTTAATATTTTAAAAATTTCTAAAGGCATTCAGTCTTAAAGTTATAGAATTATGAATGTTGCTCAGGTTAAGAGTCTTGATTTAAAAATCATATCATGAGTGGTTAGCCAAACTTTTTCTAGTTAGGACTTGAATAAAGGTTGTAGAATTTTTCTATTAGAAAAACTTTGATTTCATTTCAAGAAATGAACAAAAAAACTAGCATTAAAAATGCATGTAGTTTACAGTTATCAAAATATCATACTTAAAATGCATTTGTTGTCTTTGCACATACAAGGTGTGACATAGTGACATAGTGTTTTGGTAGGTTACTAGCGGTATCCAGGGTTTCCCCTATATCCGCCGTTGTTTAAGCGTTTATCTTTGCCAGCATAAAATTTTTTAACAATTTCTCTAATGATAACGTATACAATTTTGAATTTTGACTAATAAAAAAAAAAAAAAAAAGTATGTATATATATATCTCTATATATATATTTACTTAGGTCTAGTTATGCTTATGTTATATATATAAAAAAAAAAAAAAAAACTTATTTTACCCTTTAATTTGTATTTTAGTGTATGTAGTGTGTTGTTCTCGTTGTTTGTGGCTGGCAACTGGCATTTAGCAGCAGGGAGTCGCGGACTTGTAGTGTCCCAACCCCCCGCTCCCGTCACTTGCCACGTGGAGGCAGCCAGTTTCTCTTGCACTCTTAATCATTTCCTTATTAAACAATATTTTGGTAGTACCCTGGCTCTCGCAGGGCTCAGTCCTGACCTAGGGCGGGCGTTTTAGGATGTTTTTAGTAGCCGGACCCCTGCACACGCAGGGCCCAATCCTGTCCTTGTGGAGAAGCCCGGCATTCTAGGTTATTTTATATCTATTTCAATTCTTTATCATTTACATAGGCATATAGTCAGTCAGTCTTACATAGGCATAAAAGTCAATCAGGCATTCTAGGTTATTTTATATCCATTTCAATTCTTTATCATTTACATAGGCATAAAAGTCAATCAGTCTCTTATAATCACTGTTGTTTTCTTATGTGCTAGGTGGGTTTTTGTGTGTCACGTACAAGTTTGTGTTTTCCCTGACCTTTTCATGTGGTCAGCAGGTATACTGTCTTACTTTTCAAGCCATAGGTCCATGGCAGACTGTGTTTTCCTTGTCCTGCCCTTCTTCCTTTCACTTGGTAATTATTGACAATACAACACGCGTTACCTTCACAGTGTAGTGTTGTCACAGGACACGGTTACCTGCTAGTCTGGCAGGCCTAGGAGAGTCCTTCTTCTCTGGAATGCTCTCTCTGCAAAGTTCGCAAGTGCTTGGAAGGTTTCCAGTGATTCCGTCACTTTGAAGAAATCCTCCGTGTGGTACACCTCTGTTATTAGCTGGAACGGTTGCCTCAGGTCCGTGTAGTTAATGCAGTCCAGCATTATGTGTTGCACTGTTTCGTGCGACCCGCATTTGCAGTCAGGAGAATCGGCCAGCCTCAGAGCATGTAGTCTTGAGTTTAAGCTTCCGTGGCCCGACATGAGGAAAGTAGTGTATAATCCTGGTTGCAGCCAAGGTTTGTTTGTCTTGCTTATTTCTTGTGCAAGGGGGAAGAACTGATATGTTGTCCTCCCCTTGGTCTCTTCCCTCCATTCTCTTTGCCATTGTGTAGTAAACATTTCTCTTAGTCTTCTTTGATCTTCTTTGTCTGTTCCATTAAGATTTATTGCATATTCTTCAAAGGCATGTGGGATTCTTTGTCTCCTGTAGTAATTTAGATATGCTTGTATGATTTCATATTTTATGGGTAGCTTTCCACATATTATCTGGAGGGCTGAAGTTGAGATGGTTCGACATGCTCTGGAGGTGGCCAAAAGAAAGATTCTTTGTGCCTGTAATAGGTATTTGTTTACTAGGCTGCGTTTGATGCCAGGTGCCCAGGCACCCGCTCCATAGCATATAATGGGGAGGAAGAGGCTTGTATAATACAATGCCAGTGTGGATGGTTTTACGTTCCATTTTTTCCTTGCAATTCTTAGTAATTTTCCGGTTAATTTTTGAGTTTTTTTCTTTAAGTATTTTGCATGCTCTATGAAAGTTAAATTTTCATCTAATATTATTCCTAGATACTTGTATTTGGATTCCCTGCCTATGCTCTGTTCATTGATTTTAATTAATGGAGGTCTATTTCTATTGAGCTTACCCTTGAATAGGACTTGTTTTGTTTTTTCTGCTGATATTTCCAGTTTATTTATTGTGCACCAGGACATTAGATCTTCCAGGGCCTCTTTTGCTCTGGATTCCAGCTCGCGCCTTGAGTTACCCTGTAGGATCAGAACAAGATCGTCTGCGTAAGCTATTTTCTCTATATGGGGGAGATCTTTTGCGAGCCACTCATCAAGGACCGTGTTCCAGCAGACTGGGCCAAGAACAGATCCCTGTGGGCAGCCGCGGGTCACTGGTCTTGTTACGGAGCATGCTCCGCTTGAGACCACGAGGTGCCTGTTTGAGAAGTAGTCTGTAATTAGACGATAAATCGGAATTGAAACCTCTGCCTCTCGAAACCTCGCCAGCACACTTTGCCACCATAGGGTGTCAAAGGCACCTTTAAAGTCTACAAAGAGACCTAGGACATACTTAAATTCCGAGGGAATAATAGTGTTTAGAACCTGCTTGATAGCTCCCACGGCCGACTTGCCAGGGGTGAAACCGAATTGGCAGTTTGAGGATAGATTTTTCTTAGTATAGTATTGTAGGAATCTGCCTACTATTAGTTTTTCTAGGACTTTACCTATGACAGAGAGTAGGGCAATGGGGTGGCAGGAGGAGGCTAGGTTTGGGGGCTTGTCAGGGTGTTTAATTAAGACTTTGAGGTTTGCTATTTTCCAGGGCGCAGGGAAGATGCCTTCATGTAGGCATTTATTGAAAAGGGTTTCCAGTACTGTGCTGTTCTTCTTCCACAGTCTTTTCATGATAGTCAACTCTATTAGATCCAGTCCTGGGCATTTTCCATCACTAAAGGAGAGTATTGCATCATTAATCTCCCCGTGTGTAAAATCGTCCTCTTTATCTGCTGCCCTGTATGTCAGGTGTTGAAGTCGGATGGCTGTCTGCGTCGGGCTCTCAGGGATTGTTATATCCTGCTTTATAATTCCATCCAGGATTTTATTTACTGATTGTTCCCATGTTAGTGTTTCGTTGTTCGGGGAGCATGTGATCGTGGAGAATACTTCTCCTGGATGCTGTTTTTCGAATACTAGCCTGTAGATCAGGCCCCATGGGTCTTTTCCCAATGTGACTTCAACCAGCTTTTTCCAGGCTAGGTGTTTTTCTTTGTATATTTCATTATTGTATCTGCGTCTGTTCTCTTTATATATTTCTTGCAGTCTCTCTATTCGGTCCTGTGGTCTATTTGTTCTCCTTGCATTCCTCAAGTCTTTTCTAGATTTTTTCGTTAATTTCCGTAGGGTTGTTAGGTCATTGGTCCACCACGGCACCTGGTTTGCTTTCCTCCGTTTTTTCTTTAGTGTGGCATCGCATATGTCTGTGAGGAGAGACATTGTTCTTTCCACTATTTGTTCCGTAGGCTGGTGCTGTATCGTTTCTAGAAAGGTGGTAGTGAATTTGTCTGTCACCTGTTTATCAAACTCGTCCCAGTTTATATTTTTTGTTTTATATCTGGGAGAGATCTGAGAGATCTTATACAAGGTGTGGCAATAAAGTTCCCAGACTGGTAATATAAAAAGTATTAGTAATGGCTGTATGGTGCAAGCAAGCCTACAGCTTATACTGCACCAGCCAAAAAAAAAAAAAAAAAAAGAGAAAATAATAATAAAAATTATAAAATAAAAAAGTTATAAAAAGATTATAAATAAAAAATAATAATAAAAGAAAAAGTGAAGGAGCTCAAAAATGGTTTTTATTTTTATTCAAAATAATGAATGAACCCTGGTTGAATGTGCTTATTACATCATTCTAAAAATTTCTGTGGCAAAGGTGCCCAAAGAGATGTTCTGTTCAGCAGTTAAATTTTTCTTTATGTCCTCAATATACTGAAATCTCTTTCCTTTGAGAGAAGTTTTCACCTTGGGAAAGAGGAAGTCTGTTGGTGCTAGATGAGGAAAGTAGGGTGGGTGGGTGGTTGATCTGTACAATGGTATGTTTTGTCAGAAATGTCTACACAACAAGTGCAGAATGGGCAGAGGTATTTTCGTACAACAAAAATCAGGTGCCTTTCTCTCAAAATTGCTGATTCACATAGTAAATGTGCTTCAATAGTTTTTGAAGCAGCATTGACTCTCCCTTTCAGTTACAAATTCCTTGTGAATCACACGATATTTGTCAAAAAAACATGATGATCAGCAACATTGTAAAAAAACATGATGATCAGCCAAATAGAAGTACTGGACTTCTGTAAACAAAACTTTAGACCTTGGTAATGACTTTGAAGTCCACTGCATGCTCTGGCACTTCCTCTTTGGGTTGTACCAAAACGTCCAATGCTAATCTCCACCCAAAACCCATCTTCTCAGGAATTTCCTTGAACAATATGTTCTAGGAAATTAGGATTGTCTTGACAAGCCTGGATGAAGTCTTCACATGATGACACTCTTCATTGCTTCTGCTCATCCATAGGGTGTGTTGAACAAATTTTGCACAGACCTTCCTTTTCCCTAAATCTTCATGCAGAATCTGACAAATCATCTCCTTATTCATATTCAGCTCATCAGCCATCATTCTGAGGATAAAATGATCTGTTCCACAATTTCCTGAACTTTTGAAACTCTCCTCATTTTGAGAGGTTAATGGATGCCCATTTCTTGGGTCATTGCAGACATCCTCACACCATCCTTTGAACTGCTTATACCATTCAAATACACTGGTACGACTTAACATTTCATTACCATAAGCAGTTTTTAACATTTCATTAACATTTAAGTTTAAGATTTTTCCAATTTAAAACAAATTTTGATATTCATTCATTGCTTCTCTGTAAAATTGTGACACAGAATTTAATGTTACTAGCAAAAGTAATCATTACATGCAGCCTGTTAGTCTACTGAACAATCTCTGTACCATCGTTGGAGGAAGTTTGAACTACAACATACCACTTCCTATTTCCAAGCTCATTGAACATGATTGCAAAAGCACCAGTCTGGGAACTTTATTGCTACACCTCGTATTCCTGATCAACAAGATACCTTGTTACTTGCTCAGATGCACTGCGCCATTAGCTGCCCCAAGATACAGATAAAATTTTTAACTTAGTGTTATCCTCCATAAAAAAGTGTTATCCCCCTCCCACACACTTGGTGAGTCGGTGGGAGGGGAGTATCTACAAATTTATGTATTTGTGTTGCTCGCTTCCATTTTTAAAGGACTTCTGCTGTTAGCTGCTATTCTTAATAAAAATAATCTTGATACTCTTAACTTACAGTCCAGTACTTGGTTGAAAATATCTGAGGTTTACCAACATAAAAATTTAGAGAAGTTTCTTATTTGTTTGGTACCATTTCTAAATGTCTGTTCAAATAAGAAGACATAAGAGTATTAACTACTATACATGAGATGCACCTCTCAGCTTTTAACCCAACTTCCTTAGTGAATCATGAATAGTCAAACTAATGGAACAAATGCACTTCTGATAAGAACCAAACCTTTCTAACTTATTTTACAAGTATTATAAAATCTCAGCATAAATACACCATAGTTAGCTTATAAAAGTCAACTACAAGAGGCACTGATTTAATTGTATCTCATATTGTGACTACCTTCACAATGAGTTACCATATACCTCAAATAAGTAATGCTTAAACAAAAGCAAAACTTTACAAACACCGATATTTACTATAAAATATCTGTGTATTTACACCAATATTTTATAGTATATTTAAGCTCGTATCATATTAAGTCATGTGCATTTATATTTTACTATTTTACAAGTATATATGTTCTCATTTCCATCTGCAATCCTCTAACCCCGATTAATAAATCCTACTTGAAACTGATAGTCTTCATTACTTTTTTTGTAATGGAATCTGAATTATCAGTTTCTTTACTACACCTTACACAAGTTATGACTTACTACTCATACCACTATTGTAAAAGTGTTTTAGTGTGAATATTATAGCATGTAACCAGTAGTGTAGGGGAATACCAGAGTTTTAATTGTGATAAATAGGTAGCTCAAAGGTTCTAATCACTTGTCGGGTATATATCTCTTTGGTATTTAGCTAAGAATGTAACTATTGTGATTGCTATCACTACTTATTGGTATGTATAACTGCATTTAAGAATCTATTAGCTTAGTTTAGTATTGTCATTTAATCAGTTAAATTTATCAATTTACATTGTTAATCAATTAAATTGTAATTAAATGGAAATTGTGCATCAGACTAGAGCAACAAAGCAATGAGCACGAAGTAGCAGGAGTGCTGTGGCTTGGGGAAAACAGAAGGGAGGGATTTTCCAACGCATCACAGGCTAAAAAAAAAGTGCAATTTGTGTAATGATTACAGACCTTTCTGGAACAGGACATGATCTAGTCAAGGAGGATGTCTTTGTGTGTGTGCTAGGTGCAGAGAGTGTGAAGAAATTAGGTGCAGACTGAGCATTCTGATGGGCGTCTATGAGAGTTTGAAGAGTATGGTGGATAACTTCAAAGGAATTAAAATGGGGGCCCATCAAGCTCTCAGCTGACGAACTCAATGCCAGAGCTCACTCTTGTGAATCAGATGATACAGTGGCAATCTCCAAGGCAGAATGCGCTGGTCCCAGAGGAGCTAGTTACTTTTGATGATTCTATTGTCAGGGAAATAGGAAATATATTGTGCAGAAAGGATAGCTGGAATAGGACCAGTGTATGTCTACCAGAGACAAAAGTTGATGACTTGTAGAGAGATATCTTTTAAGGGCACAAAGGGTGATATTGTTGTACGTGTTGGCACAAATGACATTAAGAATAGATCTGTGGACTTACTTAACAAGTACAGGTCGGTGGTGAAAAAAAAAAAAAAAAAGTCATGAGTTAGGGTTAAATTTGAAAGTGTCTGCAATTCTGCCCAGACACAATAGGAGGAGTATATGATGAGAGCCTTGTCAATTAGTTTGGCCCTGTAGAGAATGTATGAGGCTCCTGGGGTAGAATTTTTCTCAGTGTGATCTGTGCTTGTTAACAGGAGAGACTGCTTCTACAGGGATGGGATGGGATGGGATACATTTAGAGAGAAAGGGTGCAAGAATATCTGCTGAGGCTATCGATGCAGTGGTAGGTAGGTCGGAAAACTGCTAGCTTGGGGGATTCAAAGACCAATAGATTAATAGTAGCTGTAGGCAGAGGTCAAAATTATTCTTGCTGGGCATTACAAGAAATGCTGGGAGTCTTCATGGAATAAGTAAGTACATGGGCAATGTTAGGGTGACTAAGGGTAAGAACAGGTGCATGTGTACTTGCATATACACTAATGCTAGGAGTACAGTGTCTACAGAAAGGACATTCATTCAAAATACCATTAAGACATTCACCGCCGAAGCTTATATGTGGCTTAGAACTTAACTTTTTTAACTCATGCTGTATAATAAAACTCAATAAATTATTAATTAAACACAACTCAAAATAACACTAACTAAGATTGAGAACTCATTATGTTGCTTGGATGTTTATCTCACTCCAAAGCGAGATAAGCTTTGGACAGGTATTTCCCAAATATTACAGTACTTACACCAGTACAATACTCCATAACTACAGACTAAAATAATTCAAAAATTCCTAACATTTTGTCAAAGGAAATCCAACACTTCAGAAAAAAAAAAAAAAACTGAAAGCACAAAACAGCACAAACATACAGTATATACTTATATACAAAGTTTCCTCCTCAAGTTACTCATTACTCTTAATATATTTACAATATCACATCGGATATTCCTTCTCCCTCTAGCACAGAGTAGGTCGACTCAAATTATTTCTTCTATTCCAATCTTAAAATCTATATTTGTACATCTTATAGAACTATGGCAGATTTAGACTGCAAAATTTTTACTTTTACATTCTTCAGGAACCCTGTTTCTAGGAGATGTGTGAGTTCATGCAATCATGCTATCCATATGTGCTCTTCTGATTATCTCAACAGTTTACACAACCTTTCAACACAAGTTTGACTTTAATCACCTGTAACTTGAAGGCCACAGTAACTCCAGCAGTATTTCCTCAATTTTTACAAATGCCACATACCATTGTGTCACATTTTTAGAGTACATTCAAAATTTCATGTCACACAAAGAAGTCACACAAATTTTGTGTCACACATGCCTCACATTCTGCTAAAAGCCAGTTATAAGTGAATATTCAATCACTCACCTCTGAGGTGAAACTTTAGAATTACATATCTAGCTGAACCAACTTAGCCAGATGTGTATATCTTCAGTGTTGAAGATTCATCCAGCACAAATAGAAATTGGATTAAATTAATAGTGTTCATATTTAAGTACTATCCTTTTTTCAGTCTTCAGTATGCCACTATACAAACTATCCCTGGTCTATAACCAACTGTTCAGTAAACAGGATTAAAAACAAAATCTGTAATTGTTTCTAGGAGTTAAAATTCTTCTAAATTTTTAACTTTGCTGTAGATAAAAACGCTGGACGAAAAGCAGGGTTAATCCTCAATGCGACAAAAGTAACCCAAACTCAAGGAAAGGGAACAATTATCCACTCACCTGGTATCTACCATTTGGGATTTTAGTTCAAGTCTCTTGAGAAACACTTTAGTTGCGAAATCCTGGAAGACTTAAAAATTTCCTGGACCACCCACAAGCAGGTGAATGAACATTACTGTCTAACAATTTAGGAATTTTTCTCATCAGTATCTATCTTGCATCAGAATAGAGATGACAGTGAAACAAAACATGAAGCCAAGTTTCTACTTCTCCACATGTACACCAAGGATATGGCTCAAGCCCCCCCCTCTCAAATTTGAACTGAGTGAGCCGATTCTTGTCTGTAAATACGAAGTATTCATACTGGGAGAAAACCATGGCTTCACAGTTTACAAATCCACATATTCAACCTTCGGAATGAATTTCCTTGTTACCTCTCCATATAACCCCAGAGGCTCACACCTGGTGAGTATGGGCTTGGCATACCCAGGGTCTTGACTTCTATTTCTCTCTCTCTCTCTCTCTCTCTCTCTCTCTCAGGGTAATTCAGAATTTTTTTTTTTTTTTTTTTTTTTTTGGCTGGTATAGCATAAGCTTCAGGCTTTCTTGCATCATATAGCTAATAATAATAAAATACTCACTACTATTCCAGCATTGTTGCCGGACTTCTGCCAAGCAAGTCCAAATCCTTGTTTTCTCATTTTTGAGATTATTAGCTGGGTCAAAGTAATGTCTATTTGGGTAGTAGACAAGCCCTTTTATAATTTACTTATCATGCTCAAATAAATAATATGTAGATCTAAAGGCAGTGCACTTGCAGGGCATTATTAGAGACTATATGTGGCACATGCATGATAGAAAGAAGCATTGATCCTGATCTTTGTGTTGAAATTAATTTTGTTTTTAGTAGCTGAAATATGCCAAATCCTGGAAGCATAAGACACAATAGGAATAAATATCATTTTATAATATAAAAATAAGACCTTTTTGTTTAATCCCCATTCCTTTCTAGAGATGCGAATTACAGATGCAGAAAAATTGTTTATTTTTTCCGAAATTTATTATCAAGGTAAGCTTATCATCAAGAGTCAATACAAGATATTTAACGCTGGTGACAAAAGGAATTTGTTTTCTGTTTAGTAAACTCTAGGAGATCTGTTTAATTTTATTTTAAATACCATAAAATTGGTCTTATTTGGAGAAATTTTCAATATATTTGCTTCGTCCAATCAGATAGGACATCAAGGACCAGTTGAATTTTTCCCTCGATATTTCTCCTGGACCGACCTGAGACATCCAACACCAGGTCATCTGTATAAGCAACCTTTATACTATCCAGATTATCTCTTACCAACCATACAGACAGGATAGGAGGGGGGGGGTTATGCTCTTAGTTAAGAAATACATAAAATCTAAGGTAGTTCATCCAGTTGACATGGGTGGCCAGTGAGATGTCAAGTCAGTTTGGTGTTACTTAAGCACTGGGAAATGAAGTGGGCCAAGCAAATTAAAATATCTTATAATTTGAGATTTAATTTTCCAGCATTGACTAGAACTTTGTGGGCTGTGGTCATTCACAGACTAGCAAGAATTTGTGGATTTATTGAATGACTGTTTTCTAAATCAGCAAAGGAGTAATTCTCTTGATCTGATTATCATCTGTGATTATACATGCATTAAGAATCTGCAAATAAAAGAACCACTAAGTGGCAGTGATCACAGTGTACTGATTTGGGATTTACTTAAAGATGCAACTACCATCAGGGGTAGAGGGAGGGGTATTTGCTTTCATAAAGGTTACCACAGTTGTCTCAGTCAGTTTTAAATTCTATTCAGTGGGATCAACTGATGGTGTTACCATTAGCAAATTCTAAATGGGAAGCTTTCAAGGAATTAATCATAGCAGCTACTAGGCTTTTCATGCCAACTTAGAAATACTCTTAAAGTTTAGGCCTAAATGGATGTCAGTGACTTGATTACAGAGTAGCTTATATGCAACACAGAAACCTGTGTTACATATAAGCTACTCTGTAATCAAGTCACAAAGGAGGTTAGTCAAGCGAAGGTAGATTACAAGAAATCTTTGGCAAAGGATGCAAAGAAAAACAGCAGAGGATTCTTTATTTATGTAAACTCTAGAAGGAAGTAGATGAATCAGATTGGTCCATTTGATATTATTATTCAACTGTTGATCCTGCTCAGGTAGCTGGTAAACTGAATGTGTATTTTGCATCTACATTCACACATGAGAAATTCTGTAGGGAAGTGGGGGCCAAAAGTTTATCAAATGGTAACAGGGAGCTAAATTACTTTCTAATAACTGAGAGCAAAGTGGAGGAGAAATTGTTGAAGTTAAATATAACAAATTCACCTCGGGTAGTAGTAGTAGTAGTAGTAGTGGCATGTGATGCAAGAAAGCAAGTGTATGAGCTTATGCAGCATCAGCCAAAAAAAAAAAAAAAAAAAAAATCACACCATTCCCTCCAAATGCCTGTCCAGTTCCTCCTTAAATTTATTTAACCTGTCAACTTCCACAACGACAGATGGAAGTTTGTTCCAGCAATTAACCACCCGCTGGCTAAAGGCAAATTTCTGCACATCTATTCTACATCTGTCTTTTCTTAATTTGAATTTATGGCCCCTTAGGTTCGTAATCTGAACAAATGGAAGGATCCCATCAGAATTCAGCGTGCTCAACCCATTCAAGGCCTTATATACCTCAATCAGATCACCGTGCAGGTGCCTAGTCTCCAGCCACTGCAATTTGCAGAACTTAAGCCTCTCTTGGTAAGAGGATCCCTTCATTCCCCTCACCAATCTTGTTGCCTTTCTCTGTACACGCTCAAGTAAATCTACATCCGTCCTAAAATGAGGCCTCCAGACCTGTACGCAGTACTCAAGGCGTGGCCTGACCATTGGCTTATACAGATGGATAATCACCTCCTTTTCCCTGCTAGCAAAATTCCTATATATCATTGACAAAACCCCATGACCTGCCCTGGCAGCCTGTCTGCATTGCTCAGAAAACTTCATATCTGACTGCACAATTACTCCCAGGTCTTTTTCATTTCCTACCACCTTAAGTGTAGTACCACACAGTTGGTACGTTTCTCTGGGATTACTTCTACCCATATGCAGTACTTTGCATTTGTCAAGGTTAAACTTCAGTTGCCACTTCTTAGCCCATCTGCCCAAATTATCTAGATCCTGTTGCAGTAGCACACTGCCATTACTGTCATTAACAACCCTGCCAACCTTTGTATCATCTGCAAACTTCGACATTAAGCCTGATATACCTTCATCAATATCATTGATAAATATACAAAACAACAGTGGACCTAACACAGAACCCTGTGGGACTCCACTAATAACATTAGTCCAAGAAGAGCAGCACCCATTGATTACCACCCTCTGTCTTCTCCCACTTAACCATCCTTTTATCCATTGTAGCAACTTACCCTTAATACCATTCTGCTCCAATTTGGGATGGATGGGATCTATCTAGTTATATAAAAGGGAGCAGCAAAGGAAGTAAGCAAACCATTAACCATAATTATGAGAGTATCCTTTGATTCAGGAGAGGTCCCCACGGACTGGAAATGTGCAAATGTATTCACAGAGGGGGGGATCAAAGAGTGACACGAGCAATTACAGCCCTGTTAGTTTAACTTCTGTTCTGAGAAAAATAATGGAGTCACCGGTTAAAGAAACAATGCATGATCATGTAGACAAGACTGCAGTTATAATTCAGACACGGCATGGGTTTGTTAAAGGGAAGTCTTTTCTGACCAATTTGATTGGACACTATGATTGGTCGGTGCCCCCGTAGCCAGGTGGGCAGGAGTAGCTGTGCGTAGCACATACTTCTTGATTAGACCGGGGTTTGAGCCCATGCCCACCAAATGCTGAAAGGTCAGGGAATGACCACCGCATATCCCCGGAGCAATATGGCCTTAGTTGCTAATGATCCCAAAAACCAAATAAACAAACAAACAAACTATGATTGGTCACAAAGGAACTGGATGCAAAAAAAAATTGATGTCGTATACTTGGATTTCAGGAAAGCTTTTAATACTGTTGCACATGGAAGACTACTGTACAAATTGGAGCAGTATTAAGGGCAAGTTGCTCCTATGGATAAAGGGATGGCTGAATGGGAGAAGACAGAGTGGTAATCACTGGACACTGCTCTTCATGGACTAATGTTATTAGCGGAGTTCCCCAGGCAAAGGTCAGTGTTGTGCCCATTTTTGTTTTCTATATTTATCAGTAATATTGATAAAGGTTTATCAGGCTTAATGTCCAAGTTTGAAGACTATGAAGGTTGGTAGGGTTATTATTATTATTCTTATATTATTTCTCCCTGATTGGGGGTTCCACCTCGTGACGGGTATTGCTACCAAGTACACAGGGTGGTTGTTGTTATGTCTGGTGTTACTGTTGGTCGAGGAACTCTCTGACTGTCCTTGCCATCGTTTCCCCTAGGAAGTTTGTCACTATCAGATTAACTTTGTAGATGTTCAGCACCTCTATTAGCCAGCTATGAGGCACAGAGTCGAGGGCCTTGCAGTAATAGATGTAGGCTGTGTACATGTTGCCGTGCTTCTTATAGGCTTGCTCCATAACTGCGGCATCTATGGTTAATTGCTCCTTGCATCCTTTGCTCAGCCGCTTGCATCCTTTCTGCCGTTTGGCCAATATGTTCTGGCTCTCCAAGTGGTCTGATATCTTCTTGGTTATGCAGCTGGTCAGAATCTTGTACATTGTGGGTGATTGGCCTATATTTCGTCTTTAGGCTTCAGATATGTGATTCCTTGTGTGAGAAACTTCGGGATTGTCTCTGGGCGCCTTATCATTCGGGTGAACTGCTCTTCCACGTGCTTGTATGTGCAACTGAGCTTCCAGTAGTTGTAGGCATTATCTATTCCTGGAGTTTGCTAGTTGTGAGGGTTCTTGATTGTCTGTTTTACTTCTCGAATCTCCCACTCTCTCACCTCTTGTACTTCCTTGGTTTTCTTCCGTTTTACTTTTATCCAGGTGGCTCGGCTGTTATGTGTTACTTCAGTGCTCCAGATATTTCCCCAGAACTCCCAAACATCGTCTTCTTCTTGGGTGGTCCATTTCCTGCTTTCTCATATTATCCTAGTTTCCCGTAGAAGGCTCTTTGGTCCTCATCAAAGATTCGGTTGTTTATTTTCCTCTGAGAGCTCTCTTTGTATCGGTGTAGTCTCTTGCTGAGTGCAAGGAGGTTTTGCTTCAATGTGTCCAAGTACTCTCCTATTCTCTGATTTTTTGTTTCATGTTTGCTGTGAACGCTGTCTCCCTTGAGGATGCTCTTCACTTTTCCAATTAATTTCTTACTCCTATTGCCCCGTTGGTATTGGGTCAATTGGCCTATCTTGACTCTTAATTCTTCTATCTTCTGCTGAAGTCTTCTTTCCCAAGCTGGTGGTTTCTTCTGTTTTCGGTTCTTCTGCTGCTGGTCTCTTGCTTCTCTTCCATTAATCCTCGTGGTTGCTACCGCAGCACAATGCACAGCTGTGGGGATGGCCTCCAGTGTTGCACCATTGCTGTCGAGGTAATGCAGTATTATGTGCCGATTTAGTTGGTCTGTGACTCTCTACAAGGTTCTATTCGACTTCTGCTTCGGTATCACGTGAGTTGTGCAGTCCATTCCTTCGAATTCTGTTAGGGCCTTCTTCCACTCGTCCTCTATCCTGGATATCATGACCTCGTCTCTTTCCACTTCAGCTGCTGTGGCTTGTATTTCTTCTTGCTCTTCCTCCTCTGGTTCCGTATTCTTTATCCTTTGTAGTTGATCACTCACATCCTGTTTGATTTTTTCCAAGATTGCAGGAGCTGTCAAGTTCTTCGTGATGATGGTCCTTCTCTGGTGCACTATTCACTGTTCGGTGACCTGAATATCCAGGAATCGTTCCAGCCACTTGGTATGTAATCTCACCCTGTAAGTTTTCATATCGGTCTCCAGCTTCGTTATTTCGTAGTATGCTTGCATGATGTATGTATTCATTTTGATGCTTCACTTCTTGCGTTTTCGTTTTCTCCCTTCCTGGATGGGGCTGGATAGTCTTGCCCTTCTCTTGTAGTACCCATACGGCGGACAGTGCCACTTGCTACACTGTCTTCCTCGGGAGACCGTCTGATTTTTCGAGCCGACCCCTCTGCCTAAGGCCTGAGCGAGAGTGACTTTATCCTGCCCCACGCTCGATGCAGTATGATTAATATTTCTCTAAAATATCATCCATCTTTGGAGGTGGACCTGTTTAGCTTCTGCTTGTCCAGTGGTAGTTCTCGGGATTGATGCCAGATGGTGCCACAATCTGCCTTAGCCGCCACTCTGACCTTGGGGGTAGGTAGGTCCCTTGGAGCAACTTTCATGATGTTTATTTATTTATTAATTTTATTACTATTAATTTATTTATTATTATTATTCTAATTTATTACTATTATTATACCGGTCTCCAAGCGTGATGGAGCAGCTTTCACTAAGGCTGTTCTCGAACCCGGGTCCATCAGGCTGGTAGTCCAGTGTTATAACCACTGGGCCATCGCCCCCCTTTTTATTATTATTATTAGTAGTAGTAGTAGTAGTAGTAGTTGTAGGTGTCATCATCATATGGTGCAAGGAAGCCTGAGGCTTATGCTGCACTACCCAAAAAAAAATCTGAATTACCCTGAGAAAGAGAGGGGGGGTGAGAATGAACGAGGGTCAGAAGTAGGAGGGAATCACCAAGAAAGGGAAGAATGATGATATCCAGCTCAGGACCCTGGGTGTGCCAAGCCCATTTTGTTAATGACAGTATGCTACTTGTGGTTGTTCCTACTAAGGAAGGCTTAGGTTCTACAAATTGCAGTGTCTGGAGACTAGGCACCTGTGAGGTGATCTGATTGAGGTGTATAAGGTCTTCAATGGTTGGAGCAGCTCAGTGCTGGTGGGATTCTTCCTCTTGCTCGGATCATACTTCTGAGAGGGAATAAATTCAAAGTTGATAGCTTAAATAAATTCAAGGAAGGACTAGACAAACTTTTGAAATGAATGAATGGATGTGTGAAATGGGTAGGGGTTTTTTTTTTTTTTTTGCTGATAATGTATAAGCTTGCTTTTTTGCATCATATAATTAAGCTTATGCTAATAACTCATCTTATTTATTCTATTTGCTTATTTTACACTTTGTTCCATTTAAAGGAACTTTGGTAATGGTACTCGGATATTCCCTGTTCAAGATTTGATAATCTGGGTTCTCATTAATGCAAACTTCTTTTCCTCAGAATTGCTTTTCTGTGCTGACCCCATTATAATAATAATAATAAAACCTGTAATATCTTTACCTTTCGAAAATTTAAAATTGAACTAGCTAGACTTATAAACATAAGTTGATGGTTGAAAGAGCACAACAATGCAGTGGCTGGAGACTAGGCACCTGCGCGGTAATCTGATTGAGGTGTATAAGGCCTTGAATGGATTAGGCACGCTGAATTCTGATGGGATCCTTCCACTTGTTTGGATTACGAACCTAAGGGGGCATAAATTCAAATTAAGAAAAGACAGATGTAGAATAGATGCGCGAAAATTTGCCTTTAGTTAGCGGGTGGTTAATTGCTGGAACAAACTTCCATCTGTCGTTGTGGAAGTTGATAGGTTAAATAAATTTAAGGAGGAACTGGACATGCATTTGGAGGGAATGGTGTGATTTTTTTTTTTTTTTTTTTTTGACTGATGCTGCATAAGCTCATACACTTGCTTTCTTGCATCACATGCCACTACTACTGCTACTACTTGAGAAAAATAGCATATTTTAAACAAATACAGTAGACTCTTGATTTTCCGGGATAGATGGTAAAAAAAAGAAATCCCGGTTAATCCAAAAATACAGAAGTCCCCGACATACGTTCCAGGACTTTTTACTTCGTCAAGTTTTACGTAACTGAGGAATGACTAATAACATATTGCTACTATATTATTATTGACAAATTTTGAATTCCGCGCAATACTTGTTAATGTTTGGCCTTTTTCATACAACCTTATTATTTAAGTTTCTGATCCAAATCGGTGGCTTTCCTTTTGTTGGTAGATTTGCTAGTAGCGCTGTCACTTGTTCTCTTAGTCAGTACCATGATAACGGTCAAAATCAAATTTTCTGAAAAGAACTTCACAGGGTTAAGGGGGAAACACACTATTATCACCTCACGCTAACTCACATTTTACTAAAGCACATTTCTGGAGGTCACTGCCATTAAACAATTTGCACCTTCCAGGTTACTGGGATTTTCTGTTTGTGCATCTAATTATAAACAGGTAGTAAATTTGATCTTATTCATTTGGCATTTGCGATAATACCGATAGCTAGAATTGTGTGGGTTTTTACGTTATTAAGGTGAAATCTGTCCCCTTCACTGAAATCTTCAGTCATATATAATAAAAAAAAAACAAACCATAAATAAATTGTAAGAATCTTCTCTTCTTTCCTATTTTTTTGCTTGTTACTCTGTATCTCACTTGTGCAATTTGTGCGTGCCTTGATTGCACGCACAAATTATTTTTGTTTTAAATTTTACAATCCTTTAAAAAAAAAAAAAAAAAAAATTGAGTGAAAAAAAATTTGCTTTAGTCGGGGACTTACTGTATTGAAAAATGTTCAGCAATCTACATAAAAAATATGGCGATGGATAAAAAACGAAAAACATTGCTTCCCTTTATTTTTTGCGATGTCGATTTTAAGTCTTAATTGCTTTCCTATATGTTTTTTACAATATTGCATATGGTTTGGTCACAAACATTATAATGGTTCCTTAGAGATTTAACAGATGTACCATTTTCAAACTTTTGAATAATTTCAGGTTTTTGTTTAACTGAAAACGCAACTCTTTTGCATTTACCCATCATTTTCGTGATTTCTAAACAAAAAAAAAAAAAAAAAAAAAAAAACCATAAAAAAAATTCTGACATCCCTGACAAATAACGAAACAAAATTTGTCCTTTTGCACTGCAAAGGAACACAACAATTAATGCAACACACTAAATCAAACTAAAATAGTCATAGTTATCAACAAGTTATTAATAAAATTCTACTGCATTGATGACTTTTGATAAATCTCCTTTCAAGCCAAACATATTCCACTAATGTCTACCTTGTTTTTCTGAACAGAAAAATTAAAAATTTTTTATTCAGGTATGAGATATTATAAAAAGTATCAATTTCCTTCTTCGAAATATGTCGGTATCCACTATTGGTATCGGTATTCCTAAGAAGGGGATTAAAAAGGGAATGTTGAATTAATATCCTATTGTCCTTATATCAGCTTTATTCTAAGGTAATGGAGAAATCTATTAACTACTTAACTTCCACAAGATTAACAACAGTCACCAAAATAGACTCTGTCAGTTGATTCACAGGTAGTATCTTGGTTTATCTTATCTATGGACACATTTCATGGAGAAGTTTGGAAAAACTGTAGTGGTTGTTCTAGATATATCCAGGTTTTTAAGTAAGGTTAAGCATGAAGATTTTAGCAAGCTTCCTCATATAGTTTAGCCTTCTAACTTTCACAATTGTATAGTTAAGGAATCTCTCATTACTTTAAATTCTATACATATTTTTTCTTATGATAGTACAGTACAGTACAGTCTACTTTCCAGATTAGCAAACCTTGCTCTGCACAATCAGCCATTTATTTTATTTTCTAATACAGTGTTTTTCAAACATTTTTGAGTAAAAGGTTGAAAAGGAAGGAGTAAGAAATTGGCAGAACATCAAATTGCTCTACACTTTATTTTATTCATTAATTTATAGTATATTAGGTTTACAAAGTTTAACTCACTTAAGTTTTATAAAACAAAACAGTACCCTATGGAACCTTCATTACAATTTTGCAGATAAATGCCTGGTTTATCAGAGTGTTGTAAACTAGGACATTGTCACACGATATATTAATTTAGAGTTTATAATTTTTTGGAATTAATCTCTCTTACTATGTGGTATATTTTTTTAAACAAAAACATTTGTTACTTCTTCCCTTCTGTAGACTTAAGAATGAATCCCAAAGTTTTGGTTTTGAAATGTCATTAAAAATGTGCAGTTCTCAAGTAGTTGAGTACAGGGTCAATTTGTTTTTACTCATTAGCTTACTAAAGTGAAATTGATTACTACCCAATAAATTTTTCAGTTTAAGTTCAAATTTTATGAAAGTTGAGTTTCTTTATTACTTAGAATGAACTCTATTTCTTTACGAGTTCATTCTAAGTAATAAATATTTAGAACTGAATTTACAGTTTTTATATCCTGCAAAAAAGACTACTACTGTAATGCTCAACAACACTCGGATTTCTAGACAATAACACATCTCTTTATCGGGATTAACCTAAACTTAACTTTTCCTGGCAAAGCATATAATTTTTTCATTGGGGTAGAACTAAACTTGGAAAGCTTAGTGGTGCTTCCTTCTCAAATTATTTGACTCAATCCAAAAGAGAACAGTCAGATTAATTGATAATTTCTCTCTCACACACACACTTCCTATCACTTAGATATTCAGTTTCTGGTGTATTCTTTTACCACAGTATTTCCATGAGCAGTGTTCATTTGAATTTGCATCTGTTATTCCACCTTTTTCTTTCAAACTATTCCCAATATGGATGCCATCTAGCTAATGTACATTCATGGTTCAATTTCAGCTTTGAATTTTCCTTATTTATTCTTTCTAATTCTACTCTTCAGAAAACCTTCATTTATTTATTTCCTTAGAATATAACCTATGTATATTCAAGTTCAATACCAGAAATGTTTTTTAACTTCTCATCCTGTTTCAGTAACCTTTTTCAATAACCTTTCATGTTAGGGAGTTAACAAAAAAAAAAAAAAAAAAAAAATGAAAGAAATAAAAAAGAAAACTATACTTAAATATAATACATTAGTTTAAAAATTGGACATTTCTCACAGAATGTGGTGGAACATAGAAAATTTTGACAGCTGGAATTGTAACCCTTCCTTCCCTGGCTGTGAAATTGTGCAACTTTGGTCATTATGAAACTTGTTATTGATGTTATACAATAATAGTAATATTATTGATACCCTTCTTAGAAAGGTAGTGCTTTGATGTTTGTTTGCTTATGCTTTTTTTTAAGCTATGCTTTTATTCAGTTCAGAATTTTAAATGCTTTGGAACTATAATGTGAAAGATCTCAAAGTCTTTTTTTTATATAAGAAGTGTATTTAAGGATTAATATCTGATATGAACCTAGTGATATTCTGAATTGTATTTACTTTATAGATCATAACATCAGATTTTTATTCCACTTACCTTACAGTTATTAATTGCCAATTGCATTCAAAAATATTAGTAATAAGTCAGATACCAAAGGGTCTAATGATAAGAAGACATCCTGAAGTGATTTTAATGCACAAATGAAAATTAACCAGTTCTTTACTTCCCACTGCCATATCATACTAGCTAATATAATGAAATTAAAAAAATGTACGTGAAGTAATATTTTATTTCTCTTTAAATGGTCACTATGTTTTATGTAAAGCATACAGTGTTATTGTACTACAGAGTAGATATATCAATCTAATAGTTTATTTCAATTTTTTTAGCCTCTGCTCTTGATTTTATGTTCATCTTGGAAAAAAGCACAAAGAGTGTACGATCAGTGTCAGTTCTTATTAAGTGAGTGTAACCATATAAGGATTGAAATTGTTTATGGAAGTGGTATGGAAAAAGACCGGGAGGTAAGTTACTAAATTAAGAACTTAAAGGAATTGTGGATCCAGTTAGAAAGGAAGTCATGACACAAACATTTAGAATGGTTAAAATGTGCAAATCTTAAATTCTTTTGTGGCAGATAGATTGACACACATCCACATAAAGAAATTTTAATGCTGTAATAGCTTGCAAAGTAAACAAACAATGAAGCACTTAACAGGCACCAATAACTATCTGTAGACAGCAAAACATTTCAGCATCTGTTTTGCTTTCCTCAATAGTATTAAGGGAGAAGTCAGAGAATAACAGCCATAGGTAATATAAACGTATAAAGTCACAAAATACAGTTAAAAGTTGGTGAAAAGAGATTACATGCAACAGTCTTCTGTATATTGTATTTTTATTAATGCAAACTAAACCACACATACCTTCTCTTTATTGTGACCACACTGTCCTAGGAGATTTTTTTTTTTAATACTTCAGATACTAGAAGTTTTTTGAAGAAGGACATCCATCTATCATAAGTGGTAGTACAGTAAACCCTCGATTTAACAGATTTCACATTTAACGGGCCGGACAATTAATAATACAGTAATGTACATATTAATCTCAACCATATTATTTTTGTTTAGGTTATACAAAACTTCAGTATTATTAATTAAAAATGAATAATAATATTTGTCTATTTCCACTATTGTTTTGATAATTACCTACTTTTATTTTTATAATCAAATTCAGGAAATTGTTTTTTATTTTTTCTGAAAACGTGTTCAAATAGCTGTTTTCCTAGATTACAGATAACAGCAGGTGATGACTTGCAAGCTGAACGTGACTCGGGACACTAAACTGCAGGTCTACCATCTCGCTTTGTTTCGGTCTCATTCTGCCTCAAGCTATCGTGCAGTCAGGTTGTATACAGAGTGTTTCTGTGATTTCTGAATTGGGACTTTATTAAATAATTTTGCAATCCTTACAATTTAAAATGGCATCAAGTGATAGAGGAGTTAAAACAAAGCGTGTGAACTTAAATGTGGCACAGAAATTAAAGCTAATTGAGAAATTAGAACAAGGTGTCTCAGTAGTACGTGTTTGTGAAATTTAAGGTGTAAGAAAACAAACTGTTTCTGATACCCGTAAATTAAAGACCAAATTGCAACATAATTTTATATTGTACAGTACTATATATTGTATTAAAGCTTTTTTTAAATTACTATTCATCTCAGCGTGTACAATTACTCTCCAGACTTGGAGAGTAATTGTACACTCTGAGATGAAGTTTTCTGAGCAGTGTAGAGAGGCTACTTGGGCAGCTCATTTGGTTCTCTAAGTGATATACAGGAATTTTGCTGGCAGGGACAAGGAGGTGATTATATCATTGTACAAGGCAGCGGTTCTCAAACTTTCTGAGCCCATGCCTCCCTTGACCTGTAAAATTTTCCCTGTGCCGCCCTTGAAGTAAAACATCCATAATTAATACATTTTTAATATTTGCCATAGAAATCTTGCATAAACTATTACATTGTCCATGACGTCCTTGGTAAATTATGATGCCTCCCCAGGGCATAGCAACTCCACAGTTTGAGAACCGCTGATAGTTAGATCGCATCTTGAGAACTGCATACGGAGGATGTGGATCTGTTGGATTGGGCACAGATTCGGATGTCTAGTATCATTGTTGGGGGCTCCAGGGTTTGCCTCATTTTCTACTGAGTCCTCAGCACTGGCAGCCAACAACAGAACACGTTCTGCTTTTGGCCCGACCCAACTAGCACATAGCAGCCAGGGTGCACCAGACACCAGGTCTATCACCCCCCCCCTGACCCTCATCCCTAGCTGCGAGGAGGCATGCCAGATTCAACTATCGATGACTCTCTACTGGGGTCCCAGGGTAGCTGGGGGGGCCCCCAAGTAGTAAGTGAAAGGAGTTGGTGATAGTGGGAGAAGCATGGGATGTTTGGGTGGGGGGGATAAGAGAATAGTAAGTTGAGAATGGGAGAAGGCCTTCCCTAGAAAACTAAGTGATGAGAGTAGTAAAAGAATACAGATTGTAGTGGTGGACAGTGAGTCAATCCCACCCTGGAAAGGGATCAGCAAGTCCACCTAGTGGTGGATCCCCAGAGAGGTTGATATCCTATCCTCTAAGGGTTAGCAAGTGGTTCTCTGGTAGAGAGCCCACTAGGCCGAGGCCTGTTTCCCACTCAGCATGGTTGAGTCAGATTGTGTAATCCCACCCCAAAATGGGGTTAGCTGTCATGGTCTGGAGTGGAGTGTCTTTCTTGTTTGGTAGTCATTGTCAGTGGGTTCCTCTTGTTGGAAATTCTGTTAGGATATGGTGGAACCTGCAGGCTGGTCATGTCCAGGCAGGATCCTAGTTCAGGTAGGATCCTAGTTCAGGCGAGCCATCAGATGCCAAAGTACCTGCCCGGCAACCCAAAGGTCGCGGGTTCGATTCCCGCCTCGGGCTTGGATCAAAGTACTGCAAAAACCTTGGGAGGTGCAATATGGCCACAGAAGCCGATGCGCCAACAACTACCAAATCAAAAAAAAAACCATCAGATGCCGTTGCCGTTTGAATACACGTTCTGCGAATTCTTTGAATGCTGTAAAGTTTTCCTTTGTTTATATAAGTAGCGGTTCCTGTTCCGGTGCATACGCCTCTGTGAGAGTTTGAGGAGGCATTTGCAAGTCTTGGTAAATCGGACAAGTGAAGATAATGTGGTGGGCTGTCTCTGCATTCCACAGGTGCAGACAGGGTTTTGAACCAGGCCAAATTAATGAAGCTTTGCATTGAAGTTTCCATGTCCAGTTAGTAGAAAAGTTGTGTGTGTGTGTAAGCTTGGTGTGAGCCATTTGTTGCACTGTTTGGGGTGCTCCTGCACTGTTGGCATGTAATTATGGGTGGTTCTTTCAAGTGGGTTGGTGGCCCAGGAATTCTGGCAGATGGAGATCAGTTCACATCTAATTCTTTTCTTCTCTTCTTGGATAGTGTTGTTCAGGTCCAATACTATGTTGTTGTTGTTGCTGCTGCATGGAAGGTTCCATCTCTTATGGTATTTTAGATAATGGTATGCTACCTCGAGATGAAGAGGTAACTTGCCGGATAGGGCCTGCAGTGCAGGAGTAGAAACTGTTCTGCAGGTCCTAGAGGTCATCAGAAGGATGGTGCAATGTGCTTGGTTTAGCTGTCGTTCTACTACGGTGTAGTTGTCTCTGTAGCCCCAGGAACCGGCCCCATAGGTGGCTATTGGGAGAAAAATGCATTCATAGTAGAGCTTTAAGGTTCACCCCTTCAGACCCCAGTTCTTCCTGGTGACCCTCAGGAGCTTACAAGCATATTTTTTGATCCCCTTGATGTAGTTGGCTTGTTCTCTGAAGGATAGCTTCTCATACAGCAGGTCTCCAAGATATTTGTAGGCAGGATCAAGCTTTATTTGTTGGTCCCGATACTTAAACTGGGGAGGCCTGTTTGGGTTTAGTAGTTCTTTGAAGAGCATCTGTCAAGTTTTAGCAGCCGAGTTGTGGTTTTCAGACCACTGTGAGAGATCTCTAGAACGCTGTTGGCTGCTTCTTCCAATTGTGGTCTCGAATTCCCATGCAGGACTATAGCCAGATCATCAGCATAAGCTATCTTTGTGATGTTTTGATAGCCAAGTGTCTAACACCACCTTCCATGCGAGGGGACCCAGGATGGATCCTTGCGGGCAGCCCCTAGTCGAAGGTCTGGTAACTTCCTTGGTGGGTGTTTTGACCACGAGGTGGTGGTCATTCACGTAGCTGGAAACTAGGCGATACATTGGTGCAGACACCTCAGCCTCTCGGAATCTCTCCAGGACACTTTGACACCAAAGGGTGTCAAAGGCCCCTTTATAATCCACAAAGAGGCTGAGGGCATATTTTCTCTCAGTGTTGCTGGCTAGCATCACAGCCCGAATGGCATCTTTGGTGCATTTTTCTTTTGTGAAGCCGTATTGTTTTTCAGAGTGGAGGCCCTTTGAATGATAGTGTGAGGAGAACCTTCTGGCTATGATCTTTTCTTTTCCAGTACTTTACCTATAATGGGTAAAAGGGCAATTGGCCTATATGAATCAGGTTGGTCGGGCAGCTTTTCGGGATTTTTGATAATTATCTTGAGAAGGGCCCTTTTCCATGGCGTTGGAAAGACTCCATTCCTGATGCAAGCACTCAGCATGTTTACTATGACCTCTAGTCTCGTTGCTCCTCATACTCATACTCACACCACCCAAAAACTCATAAATCCCTCGAATAGGTAATGCATCCCATTAGGGAAGACTGTTATTACCTATTCTCAGAAACTCTGATTACCAAGCTCCCTTTTCTGGCACCGTTTCAAACTGTTGGCCTATGGAATGGGCACAGAAAAGAACAAGTTTAGTCAGGGACATAACAAGAACAGGTATTCTTACAATAAAATACTTAATTTCTGCAAATTGCTGTATCTGAAACTAGGCACCTGTACCTAAGGCTTTAAATGGATTGAATAAATTAAAAGCAGATGACATTTTATCTCTTGCAGGTGATAGACATAAGGGGGCATAAATTTGCATTGAAAAAAGTTGGTTGTAGTATACATGTGCAAAAATTTGGTTCCAACAATTAATGACTCTGTGACTCTCAGCTACAGAACCTTTGATCATTGGAACAAACTCCCATGTCTTGTTGTTAATGTGGGTATGTTGAATAAATTTAAGGAAGAATTAGGTAAATTAATAGAGGGGAGTAGGTTTTTTTCTTGTCTGTTACTATGTGAGCTTCCTTCCTTGCATCATTTGCCACTACTAATACTAATGTTCTTCCAGTATTTTCCCAAATTTTTACGTGCATAATTGATTACACTGACAAATATATTTTTTTTTTCTCTGTACCTCTGGAACAAGCAAAAGTTGCAGATTTGAAAGGAAATTGATTCTCTGATCCCAAAAATACCAAAATTTTGTCTCTGTCATGTTTCCATTGAGAGACATGGAAATTTAGTAACTTAGTAAATGACCAGTTCCAAATATCACATAATAATACATATGATATCTTAAAAATGAGTCATTCATTATAAAGTACTTTAATCAAGCATATACTGTACTAAATGCATTATATTCCTTAGAAATGTTTGCCACTTTGTTTTTCTTCTAGTCCCTTTGCTTTCCCTCTTAAGAAACCTGAAATTATCTTCGCAGTATTGCTTTTTCTGTTGTAGATGTGTCCTGATAAAAAATATTCCCCTTGCTCATTACTTACACTCACCAATTTTGAGGGGGGGGGGTGGACACTGAGATGGGAATGAAGAAAATAAATTTTCAAAGACATTTATCAGTCTGTATCGTTTTAACATTGCAGTAAAATTTATATGAGGGATTGATAATTATCTTCTTTCCTTTTTCCAAGAAATCCGAGCACAACTTCTTTAAATGATCACCAAGCCACTGGTTCAGCTTCGTGTAGCTTTGTTTCAAATATATTATCTTTGAAGAATTTGTTTTTATTTTTGAGGCCGAGTGAAAATTCCTACTTTCAGTTTTATATGTGTTAAATTGGAGAAACAATTCCTTTTGATAACAGAATCTACTTTATGAATTATTAATATATATCATAAACCACTCTTATACCATGTGGAGTTACTAATATATTTTATTTTAGCATTAGCCTAAACTAATATACATCGGGTAATGTTTCAGGTATCTTGCTGATACCCATCATCAAACTGTGCTGTCTGGGAAACAAAGATAAAGTTACAAATTAGACTTTTCGTTGATTTGGTCACAATTTAACTAAATATCAGTTCTAAGACGAATTAACAAGATGTTCATTGCTATTTACAATTACACTGTCATTAATTCTAAGTTGAAATAACATTTGAGAGTCTAAGTTAATAGTTACGATATAAAGGAGCAATCCAATGTTACAGCAGAAATTGGTTACAGTGAGCTCTTTTTATGTTACATTACCTTTAACCTATTTTTATATAAGATGATTAAATTAAATTCTTACCTGCTGACCGAATCCTCTTTTCGGGTTCACAGACCTGAAGTGAAAGGATAAGGGCTCAGTCAGCAGAACATTTATAGCACAGAGATTCGTAAAAATTAGCCAATAGTTGATAGAGCTAGTTGCCTATACTAGATCTGGAGTGAAACAAGCACTCCATAATCTGTCTTACCTTGCCTAACATCCTTTGTGACTTGGTTACAGACTAATTTATATATACCACAGGCTTCTGTATAACCTGGTAATTTACATGTCTCCCATGCATTTTCTTCTCTGCCACAAATCTCATCAGTTTGTCTGAAATCGCTGTTTGGACTAGCACATTTTTGTGATTCAGAAGCCAATTCTGAGTTCACCATTTTTCTGGGCACTTTTTCATGGAATCCTCCTCCTTCAAATGTCTTAGGATCCTGATGTAGAATTGGTGATTTACAGTTTTGCCTGGTGGAAAAAACTCATGTAGTTCCTTCGTTGTCGAAGAAAACAATCATCGTGGTCTTGGTTTTTAATGTGACCTGCACTGCCTTTTTTTAATATAGTGATGGTGGACTTTTCCTTTGGGAGAACTGCTGCTTTGTTTCTGGGTCATAACCATAAACCCATATTTCATTCCCTGTTATGATCTTGGAAAGGAACCTTCTGCCCTTTCCAGCCTGTGCATACAGGTCTCTGCATGCATAAAAATGGTTCTGTTTCTATTTGTCTCTCAGCAAATGGGGCCCAAATTTTGCAGCAAGCCACGTCTTAAATTTTCAGTTAATGTGTCAGTACATTAACTGAAAATACATGTACCATACAACAGGTCTAGAATATAGTAGTAGTAGTAGCATGTGATACAAGAAAGCAAGTGTATGAGCTTATGCAGCATCAGCCAAAAAAAAACAAAAAAAAAAACACACCTTTCCCTCCAAATGCCTGTCCAGTTCCTTCTTAAATTTACTTAACCTATCAACTTCCACAACGACAGATGGAAGTTTGTTCCAGCAATTAATCACCCGCTGGATAAAGGCAAATTTCCGCATCTATTCTGCATCTGTCTTTTCTTAATTTGAATTTATGGCCCCTTAGGTTCGTAATCTGAACAAATGGAAGGATCCCATCAGAATTCAGCGTGCTCAACCCATTCAAGGCCTTATATACCTCAATCAGATCACCGTGCAGGTGCCTAGTCTCCAGCCACTGTAATTTGCAGAACTTAAGCCTCTCTTGGTAAGAGGATCCCTTCATTCCACTCACCAATCTTGTTGCCCTTCTCTGCACACGCTCAAGCAAATCTACATCCTTCCTAAAATGAGGCCTCCAGACCTGTACGCAGTACTCAAGGCATGGCGACCATTGTCTTATACAGAGGGACAATCACCTCCTTCTACCTGCTAGCAAAATTCCTATATATCATTGACAAAACCCCATGACCTGCCCTGGCAGCCTGTCTGCATTGCTCAGAAAACTTCATATCTGCCTGCACAATTACTCCCAGGTCTTTTTCATTTTCTACCACCTTAAGTGTAGTACCACACAGTTGGTACATTTCTCTGAGGTTACTTCTACACATATGCAGTACTTTGCATTTGTCAAGGTTAAACTTCACTTGCCACTTCTTAGCCCATCCTGCCCAAATTATCTAGATCCTGTTGCAGCAACACACTGCCATTACTGTCATTAACAACCCTGCCAACCTTTGTATCATCTGCAAACTTCGACACTAAGCCTGATGTACCTTCATAAATATCATTGATAAATATACAAAACAAAAGAGGACCCAACACCGAATCCTGTGGGACTCCACTAATAACATTAGTCCACGAAGAGCAGCACCCATTAATTACCACCCTCTGTCTTCTCCCACTCAACCATTCTTTTATCCATTGTAGCAACTTACCCTTAATACCATTCTGCTCCAATTTGTACAATAGGAGTACCATACGCAATAGTGTCAAAAGCTTTTCTGAAATCCAAATATATGATATCAAAATAATTTTTTTGCATCTAGTTCCTTTGTAACCACATCATAATATCCTATCAAATTTGTCAGACAAGACTTTCCCTTAACAAACCCATGCTGTGTCTGAATTATTGCTGCAGTCTTGTCTAGATGATCCTGCAATGCATCTTTAACCAGTGACTCCATTATTTTACCTGGAACAGAAGTTAAACTAACTGGTCTGTAATTATTCATGTCACCCTTCGATCCCCCTTTGTGAATTGGGGATACATTTGCACATCTCCAGTCCATGGGGACCTCCCTTGAGTCCAAGGATGCTCTCATAATTATGGCTAAGGGTTTGCTTAGTTGCTTTGCCGCCACCTTTAATATAACTGGATAGATCCCATTCACCCCAGGTGCCTTTCTTATGTTTAAATTCAACAATATCTCTTCCACTTTGCTCTCAGTTATTACAAAATCAATTAGCATCCTGCTGCCATTTTCAAACTTTAATAACTCCTCATGTGTGAATGTAGATGCAAAATACTTATTCAGTTTGTTTGCTATCTGAGCAGGATCATCAACAGTCGAACCATCGATATCAAGTGGACCAATCAGATTCATCCCCTTCCTTTTAGAGTTTATATAAGTAAAGAAATCCTTGCTGTTTTTCTTAGCATCTTTTGCCAAGGATTTCTCGTAATCTGCCTTCGCCTGCCTAACCTCCTTTGTGACCTGATTAAAGACTAGCTTATATCTGTCATAGGCTTCTGAGTCTCTTGATAATTTATATGCATCCCATGCATTTTCTTCTCTGTCACGAGTCTCATTAGTTCATTTGATAACCATTTAGGTATGAAACTTTTAGTAGCATCCACAATTAATTCCTTGAATAAATATTAGCTTTAGCATTAGTAGAGGCATATGAGGCAAGAAACCAAGCTTATGCAGCATCAGCCAAAAAAAAAAAAAAAAAAACCCTTCCACTTCACCCCTCCGTTCGTTCGAAATACCTGTCCAGCTGAGCCTTAAATTTATTTAGGCTATCAACTTCCACAACAAGGGATGGAAGTCTGTTCCAACAACCAACTACCTGCTGGCTAAAGGCAAATTTCCACACATATCTATCCTACATCTGTCTTTCCTCAATTTGAATTTATGCCCTCTCCGATGATTATTCTGAGCAAGAGGCAGCATTGAGCATTCTCAAACCATTCATGGCTTTGTACACCTCTATCAGATCACCTCACCGGTGCCTAGTCTCCAGACACTGTAATTTGCAAAACTTAAGCCTTTCTTCGTAAGAGCATACCTTTGTTCCATTCACTAATCTTGTTGCCCTTCTCTGTACTCATTCCAACAGCTCTACATCCTTCTTGAAATGAGGCCTCCAGACCTGTATACTGTGCCTGACCATTGCCTTATATAAGGGAATAATCACCTCCCTATCCCTGCTAGAAAAATTCCTGTATATCATTGATAAGACACCATGAGCTACTCTTGCAGCCCGTCTGCACTGCTCAGAGAACTTCATATCTGCCTGCACAATTACCCCCAGGTCCTTTTCATTCTCCACCACTGTCAGTGTAGTACCACAGAGTTGATACGTTGCTCTGGGGTTGCTGTTTCCCATATGTAGTACTTTACATTTGTCAATGTTAAACTTCATTTGCCACCTCTCAGCCCATCTGCTCAACCTTTCCAGATCCTGTTGCAGCAGCGTAACGTCAGTAGCGTCCTTAACAACCATGCCAACCTTTGTATCGTCTGCAAACTTGAACATTAAGCCTGATATACCATCATCAATATTATCTATAAATACAGAAAACAACAATGGACCCAACACTGAACCCTGAGGGACTCCACTAATAACATTAGTCCATGATGAGCAGTGTCCATTAATTACAACTCTCTGTCTTCTGCCACTCAACCGTCTCTTTATCCATAGGAACAATTTGCCACCAGTGCCACAATGCTCCAATTTGGGCAGCAGTTTTCCATGTGCAACAGTATCAGAAGCCTTTCTAAGATTCAAATATATAATATCAAAGTTATTCCCTGCATCCAATTCTTTTGTGACTACATCATAGTATCCAATCAAATTGGTCAGGCAAGACCTTCCCTTAACAAAACCATGCTGTGTCTGAGCTATAACTGAATCCTTGTCAAGATGATCCTGCAGTGCTTCTTTAACCAGTGCTTCCATTAATTTTCTTGGAACAGAAGTTAAACTCACAGGTCTATAATTACTTGTGTCAGCCTTTGATCCTCCTTTGTGAATTGGGTTACATTTGCACATCTCCAGTCTGTGGGTACTAGGGCTTGCATAAAACCGAGAAATTTCAAAACCAAGTTTAACCGAAGTTTACTCTTAAAACTGGTTTTAAAACCGATTTTCTCAGACTTAGGGAAAATAATTAAAAGCTTATAACACAGGTATTTATTTTATCTTGGGTAGATTGTATAAATCGTAATCAAATCTTTTAAACAAAATCTATCTATCACCTCTTATAGTAAAAAAAAATAAAAAAATTTAAAATGCTCCAAAAAATTTAACCAGCTTGAGATTATACAAAATTACAAATTGTATTCATATTCAAATCCTTTCAATAAAAACTATCTTCTCGTATAGTAAACAAAAAAAAGAAAATAAAATAAAATAATAAGCCCTATAATAATAATAATAAATAAATAAAAGTAATGTGAAAAAAAGACAGCTTGGGGAAATTACTTTACTATTTATTACTCAGCTTTTTTCTGAAAATGATCCTTTAAAAAACACAGTATATTAAGCATTTTTCCCGATAGACTTGACCTTATTTTTGTGTTAAAGAGACCAGTGATCGAAAACACTCTCTCAGATTGGACACTTGTTGGTTTAATGGTCAGCAGTGCTCTATAAACTTTCTCCAGCTTTTCACTTCTACTGCTAGTTGCCTCCAAAATTTTAAATTCTTTGCTGATTTCCAATTCACTCGGATATTTTGAAGGCTCTTCAGTTAATCTCTTTATTACACTATCATACTCTCGCATGAGTGTATCTCCAACATCGGAACTAGACGAGTCTTTTTTTTTCTTCTAAAAGAACAGTTTGTTTATTTTCAGTTTCTTCATTCAACGCTAAGACTCTTTCGGAATGTTTTGCAAATAATCTCTTCAGCATGCTTTTTCAAAACTTGCTTACTTGGAAAATCAAAAGTTTTTGAACCTGAATCTTCTTTCCTAAACTTTTTGGGGTTGTGTAGATAGCTCAGCAAAGCCACAGTCGGGCAATTTCATCTTGCATTATAACACTGCAAAAAGGCTTTGGTGAAACTTTTTAAAGCAAATGGGTTTTCTGCTGTATCAAGGTTAGCAAGCAGAAATTCTATTGAAGACTCTGCTTTAAGTAAGTCTGTATCTTCTGAGGTTATAGCCTTCAGAATCATTTCAACTGTTTGCAAAATTTCACATAGCAATAATAATTGCTATGTGAAATTTTGTGTTTTCCAGTCATGGTCAGACACAGCTTCAGTTGACAGTACTGCACATAGAGCATTTGGAATGCAATTTTTCAATTTCAAAAATCTCTCAATCATATAGAATGTGCTATCCCATCTAGTCTTGCAATCTAATATAAATTTATATTCTTTCCCATTAAATTTTGCTTTAACAAAATTTTGTAATATGTCATTTTTGGTAGGCGATTTTCGAAAAAGCTTGCAAATTTTTCTGACTTTGTTAATAGTTTGTGCAATATTGGCTACTGGATCGACGAAACAAATGAGCTCATTGGTAAAATCAGTTTGATAAAGCATGCCTTGCTGTCTTTCTTCACTCATCACTCAATCATCACTACTTCCTTCATTATTTTCATTTTCTTCATTGTCTTTGGGAGACTCAGAGACTGTGGCACCATAATTGATTGCTTTTTCATAAAGTACATCTATAACTGACAGATGTGTACAATGGGCTATACATTGTTGATGATTAGGCGTAATTTTCTTGCCAAACTTAATCATCATTGCTACTCCATCGGTGGTGCAGGCAAAAATATCCTCATCCAAGTTCAAACCAAATTCCTTCAAGTGTCCATTCACAATTTGCTCAGTTCTTCTGCTATCAAGTGAACCATTAATCTCAATAAGGCCTAACGACCAATGATTGTCTTTTGAATGCACATTTATATTCATATACCTTTTATTTTGTATAGACGTATATTCGTCTAGAGTCAATGAATACCATGCACCCAAAACCAATAAATTTTTGAAATGCTGAATGAGTTCTTTCTTAGTTTTATAATAATTCAGAACCATATTTTTAATTCCATTCACTGAGGCTGGTGGTAATTTATCGTATTTATTTCTCTGAAGGTGAAGGCTTGATTGTATAAACTCACTCTTGGCAATTGAATTAAAAGAAAATCCATCTAAAGCAGCTAATTTTGAAATCTCTTCTTCCCTAGATTTCTTAACGATAAAGTTTTCTAATGCATTTTTACGGGAGGTTCACTGTTATCTTGTTTAATGTCAATCTGATGCATTTTCTTTAAATGCAACATCAAAGATGATGTAGATCCTCCAGATGATTTCATTATCTTCTGAAATTTCGAACATTGTGCTTCATCTTTGCTTTTTTGAGCAAAATAATTCCATACATTTGATTTCATCTTAGACATATTAAGAGTAATAAATATTAATTAGTAGGAATTTATATCACCGACAATTTTAAATAAAAATATTGAAGATAACAAAGACACAATACTGTGAGTCACTCCCGCAAGCACTGAATGAAGAGTTGAAGAGTCTAAATGAGGCAAGTTTCAAAATTTTCACGAAAGAAATTTTTTATTTATTTACTTGCAATTTTTTTTCCCACAATTAAATCTATTGTATTTTCAAAATTACATAAAAGCTAAATTTGGTGAAGCTGCTTTTTGGAGAACATTTGATCGCAAATTTAAATTAAATTAAATTTTCTGTTTATACTCCGGCACGACAACCAAGTCAGTAGAGTTTACAATAAATCGTCAATACAAATATTTATCGTATTTAGTAGTCACGGGCTTGAACCCCTGTCCACTCAAGGAACGCGTGCTTTGCACTCTCGCTCCTGACCACTGGGCTACGTCAGAAGCAAAAAACTTTCTACGATTGTAATTTGATGCAATATTCAGCAAATCTGTTTCTAGTGGGTAACCATCAATAAGGCGCGTTCCATAACTTGCCTGGCGAACAAGATAGATGGAATGGAGAAATGTTGAGCATTTTCTTTTACGCTATCGCTCCGACTCACTCAGTCGTAAATGAGTACACCTGCATCGTGCCATGATACAGGTGGGAAGATAAAAGGCACCCCTCCTAGATTTGGGCCACTTGCCCATGAGATTCGTACCTAAATATAAAATAAAATAAAAAAACATGTTTAAAACGTAAAGCAGTTGAACGATCCAGACAAACGAACAAACAAACGAAAATGTGCCTAACAAAAAACTATATTCGAGGGCTCACTAAAAAAATATTAGAATCCGGTTTTAGAAGCTCGGTTTCGGTTTTAACAACTCAATATGAAAACCGGATTTAACCGGTGTATAAAACCGGTTTGCAAGCCCTAGTGGGTACCTCCCCTGAGTCCAAAGAAGCTCATAATTATGGCTAACAGTTTGCTTACTTCCTTTGCTGCCTTCTTTAATATAACTGGATAGATCCCATCCACCCCAGGTGCCTTTCTTGTATTTATCTTCAACAATTTCTCCTCCACTTTACTCTCAGTTATTACAAGATTCTCTAGCTCACTGCCAGTGTTTACTTCATCTATGGCATTCCTCTTCCTGAATAACTCCTCATGTGTGAATGTAGATGCAAAATATTGATTTAGTTTGTTAGCTACCTGAGCAGGATCATGAACAGTTGAACCATCGATATCAAGTGGACCAATCTGATTCATCCCCTTCCTTCTAGAGTTTACATAAGTAAAGAACTCTTTGCTGTTTTCCTTTGCATCCCTTGCCAAAGATTTCTCGTAATCTGCCTTTGCCTGCCTAACCTCCTTTGTAACTTGGTTACAGATCAACTTATATATATCATAGGCTTCTGTGTCACATATTAATTTATATGTATCCCATGCATTTTTCTTCTCTGCCATTTGTCTCATTAGTTCATCCGACATCCATTTAGGCCTCAACCTTGAACAATATTTCTTAGTTGGTATGTAAAGCCTAGTAGCTTCCAAGATAAGTTCTTTGAATGCTTCCCATTTTGAGTTTGCTGTTGGTAACATCAACAGTTGGTCCCACTGTATAGAATTTAAATACTGTCTCAGACCATCGTAATCGCCTTTACGAAAGCAATAACCCTTCCCTTTACCCCTGATGGTAGTTACCTTCTTGAGTAAATCCCACTTCAGCACACTGTGATCACTGCCACCTAGTGGTTCCTGTATCTGCAGATTCTTAATGCATGAAGAATCACTATTGATAATCAAATCAAGAGTATTGCTCCCTCTAGTTGCCTCCCGAACATGCTGATGTAGAAAACAATCATCCAATAAATCCACAAAAGCCTTACTAGCGTTTGAGTGACCAGCCACCAAATTCCAGTCAATATCTGGGAAATTAAAATCCCCCATTATAAGACTCGCTGATTTACTGGCCCACTCTATTTCCCCGTGCAGTTTCTTATTATATTCATCAGAGTCATTAGGCCTGTAGCACACTCCTACTCTCAATTTTGATCTCCCAATGCTTATGTCACACCAAACTGACTCGACACTGCACTGTCCAGCAATGTCGATTGGCTTCACTTCCTTGGATTTTATGTGTTTCTTAAATAATAGCATAACCCCTCCTCCCTTCCTATCCTGTCTATCCTTTCTGTAGATGTTGTACTCCCCAAATTCCAGTTCTGCATTACTTATATCTGTGTGACACCACGTCTCTGATATCCCAACAATATCTGCCTTTGATGCTTTGAGTAATACCTCAAATTCATCAATTTTATTTACCAAACTCCTAGCATTGGTGTACACGCAAGTATACATGCACGTGTTCTTTTTCTTAGCTACTCTAACACAACCCATGTGTTTACTTGTACCCCAATGACTCCCAGCAGTCTCTGAAATATCCTGCATCTTATTTTCCAAGCTGCTGCTCATTCCAATAGAAGCAGTGCAAGAATCACTTTCACCTCTGCCAGTGGCTACTGTTAATCTATTAGTCCTTGTATACCCTCAATCTAGCAGTTTTCCGACCCACCTAACACTGCCTCGATAGCATCAGCAAACATTCTTGCACTCTTTCTATTTAAGTGTATCCCATCCCTGTAGAAGCAGTCTCTCCTGTTAACAAGTACAGACCAGGTTGAAAAAAAATTCTACTCCTTGAGCCTTGCACAATCTTTCCAGTGCCGAATTGATAGACTGGGCTCTCATCATATACTCCCTCCTATCTTGTCTGGGCAGAATTGCAGACACTTTCAAATTCAACCCTAATTCACGGCTTTTTTTCAACAGTGACTTGTACTTGTTGAGTATTTCTGCCGGTCTCCTACTCTTAATATCATTAGTGCCAACGTGTACAACTATATCACCTTTTGTGCCCTTAAAAGATGATATTCGCTCTACAACGTCATCAACCTTTGCCCCTGGCAGACATACCCTGGTCCTGTTCCACCTATCCTTTTTACAAAGCATGTTTCCCGTTTCCCTGACAATAGAGTCACCAACAACTACTAGTTTCTTTGGGACCAGCGCATTCTGCCTTGGGGGGTTGCCGCTGTGTTGCGTGATGCCTAAGTGCAAGCTCTGCGTTGGTGTGGGCAGCTGAGAGCTTGATGGGCCCCTCACTTTTAATCCTTCGAGGGCATCCACCCTGTCCTTCAAGCTCTCATATAGGCCCATAACAATGCTGAGTTGTCGCCTGATTTCCTTACACTCCTTGCATCACGCACATACAAAGACATCCCCCATGGCAATATCATGTCCCGTAACCGATTGCTCCACAAACATTAAGCAAGCAGTGCATTTTAGAAGGCTGTGATTCAGAGGGCAACTGCCCCTCTCAGTTTTCCCCTGAGCCACAGCACTCCCATTAGCTTGAGGCTTTTGCTTTGCTGCTCTAGTCTGAGTCATGATTTCGATTTAATTTCAATTTCAGTACAAAATTAAAACCCTAAACTTGTATCCCAACACAGTTATAACGCTATATTTATGTTTCAGTATCGACTGTTATAAATATCATTTATATTTATAAAATTTATATAAAATATATTTATTTATATAAAATTAAAAACTTGGTGCATTTTTTTTTTTAACATATTCATCAGTCTCACTTGACAAAGAATGACTTGCTCTCAAAATCTTAACTGAAGTTTGGCCACCTCGGAAATGTGAATACCATTGAAATACCATTGAAAGACTGCGAAGTGCTTCCATTGTTGTTCTGCAAGCATTGTTATGTTAGACTTGAAACGCTTGCCTTTCAAAGCTTTCTTCAGATGTGGAAACAAGAAGAAATCACACAGGGCTAAGTTTGGTGAATAGGGGGGGGGGGGTGGCAGAACCTTGGCATGTACGGCAGTGATCACACTGCCTGCACAATATTAGCCACATGGGGCCTGGCATTGTCTTGATGGAGAAACTTCTTCACGCCAGAAAGTTCAGTCACACTGGAATGTGGCTGTCCTGCCAAGACTTATTATCATATGCTTCATTCATCTCTTTAACTGTTTCTGATGCATTTAAGTCCTTTCTGATACAATAACAAATTGCATATTGCTTCAATCTGTATATCCAACATGATACTTGCTTCAAAAACGATGTCATGGACATGCGGCTAAAAAAAACATTTTGCGCAATGCTAGCTCGACAAGTACTGGCATGCGCACCCAGAGTCTGCTCAGTAGTGATCAGTGGGAGTGCCTCTAGTGGTAGTTATGGAAAGTTCACGTAGTAAACATAAAATCTTGCACCAGTCCATAAATTAAATGATCACTCCTTATATTACCTTTGTAAAACCTCCCTGTAGACTAGTGAGTGATCCAATTACCTTAAGATTGCCACAGACATACCAAGCATAGTCATAGCTTGGATCGGGATCACGTACATACCTTATATATTTATTTCAAACCAACAACACGAAGTATAGAAACTGATAGAAATGCATTTCTATCGTGCAGAAAAACTTTTAAACTTAATATTGAGGTATCAATAGATATGTGCCATTCATTCTGGGCATTGTGTCAGTGCCCAGGTCATGGAAAAGACTACTGATATCTTTACAGAAATGTGGTACCTTCCATTATGAGATATTTTGAAAACGCTTTGTGACATTTTTAGTATACTGTAATTTTTCTTCATGTTTCAAGTAACTTCAGCTGTTGTAACCTATAACCAAGGAGTTATGCTTGCTCTTTAGATAAGTTTAAATCACCAACTAAGTCATTCAATTCTTTTTGCTTAATTAAGTGTAGCACATTACCATTTTCTTTTTGGTAGTCCAAATCTATTTGAAGTGGAAAGTCCAGCAAAGTCTGCAAAACAACAATTCTCACTGTATTCATCACTGCTTCCTTTATCCTGTGATTTTAGGGATCTGTTATTGGCAGGTCTTCATTATGTGGAACAACCCTTATTGCAGATGATATGTTAGGATATTTGATGCTGTACTTGCTCTTTCTAGACATCCTTGATATTTTTGTCATGTAGAAATAGCAATCATTGATGTGGTTGCATGGTTCCTGCCACATCATTGGTGGAAGGTAATAGAGCACATCTTTTGTCCTGACCACCAATATTGGAACCTAAGTACAAAGAATATGCATTTTTTGTAGATTTTCTGTAGATCTTAATATTGTGGATTTTCTTCCTCTGCATTTTTGTAAACTGCCCACACACATAGGAGAAATTGTCCAGGTGATTCGGACACTTCCTTTGCTTTTACTTAAACATTTTAACAGTATAGTACAGTACTAAGCAAAACACAGAAGACAAACAATATGCAGTTGATACACAGATAAATTATGCACATACTCACTATTATTGTCTTTTTGTTACTGAAGGAGAGAGGTTGGAGGCAGACAGATGAGCTTGCACTTGTTAACCCTCCTCGACATTACTACTGTCTATGAACGTATGCAAACATTATTTGCCGGCAGTACAACAGATCACTGTCATATCTAATTCCCTAAATTGCCACCTCCCTAGCCAGGTGGGCTGGAGTAGCAGTGCATAACCCATACTTCTTGATTAGACCAGGGTTCGAGCCCGTGACCACCAAATACGGAGGATGCGGAAAGGTCAGGGAATGACCACCGCATATCCCCGGAGCAATATGGCCTTAGTTGCGTAGGTAATGCTTCTAAAAACCAAATAACAAACAACAGCAACAAACTTCCCTAAATTGTTGTAAGATATATTTTTATGGGTAAACACAACAACCTGTATTGTGACATGATGTAATATTTTAAGAATTGTATTTCAAATGTACACAAATATTGACTGCAAACAGCTGATATTTTAATGGAAAAGAATATTGTAAAAAATTCTTTACAGCTATTCTGCTTAAAAAAATGTGCCATGTTTTATTATCAAGAATTTTGGTTTTAGATTGATTTTCACTTGTTTCATGGCTCCAGAAACTTTTTTTTTTTTTGATAACATGACTACTGATCCCAAAGATATTTGCTCATGTTATCAAATATAGTGTCAAAATAAAGAATATATTTTTAAATGCACTATTTTAAATTTTTTCTTGCCTCCCCCCCCCCCCCCCCAAAAAAAAAAAAAATTGATCATCAATCTACAATGTATTCAATATGTGACTAATACTACAATTCAATACTAATACTACAATGTATTCAATATGTGACTTTTCTTTTTTTTTTTCTGTACACTTTCTAGAGATTTAATATTCTGAATATTGCAATAACAAATGAATAATTAAAATTGAATGAAAATGTATAAATGTAGTATTCTTTTTAAAAAAAATTATATATAATTTCTTTTTCTTATTAAAATTTTTTTTTCTCATTGATGTTAGGTGTCGTTGTTGAATGGTTGTGAAATTTTAATTGCAACGCCTCCATGTTTATGTAGATTCCTACAGACAAGTTATGTCACAAGCCTAAAGCGTTGCTGCCATGTCATATTAGATGATGGGGATATTCTTACTGAAAATTTCACACAGGAGGTATGTAGTTTTATTATGCACAGAATAAATATTTGGTGATATGCTGAATATTTACAGTTGACATCTGTGATAAATTATTGAATTAAATATATGAATATACAGGGTGTCTCAAAAATATTGGTACAAACGTTTAGGGGAGGTAGGTAACATCTAAAGGAATGTGAATCCATAACCGGAAACATCACCTTAAGTCAGTACACGGCGCTGTTCATCAGTTCGCGAGAGGGAAAAATTTCTGATTTACTCATTCAAGCAGTAGTTGGTGCACGAAGAGCATGCATCGATATACAAACTGTGAGCTGGGAGACATGCACCTAGTGTATGGATTAGCAGAGGGCCCACACGGTGGTTGCCACCTTGTGGCACAACATCGCTTCGCAATAAATGTGTGGGCAGGTATGGTCGGTGACTGCTTAGTCGGCCCATACCTGTTACCATCCCGTTTGAACTCCACTAAATATCGGATCTTTCTTGAACAAGTTCTACCAGGTTTACTTGACGATGTTCCATCAAATGTGAGATGCAGCATTTGGTTTCAACATGACGGGATGCCTGCCCATTATGGAATGTGTGTTCGTGACCATTTGAACAGGCGTTTTGGGCGTCGATGGATTGGCCGTGGTGGACCCGTTGCCTGGCCCCCACGCTCACCTGATTTATCGAGCCTTGATTTCTTTCTGTGGGGGCCCTCAAATCTATCGTGTATGAATTGCCTGTGGAGAAGGAAATGGATCTCGTGGCGAGACTCATCTGCGTTGCTGCTACTGTCAAAGAAACTTCAGGTGTGTTCGACTGTGTCCGCCAATCCATGCTGCTTCGGTGTCATGCATGCATCGCGTCTCATGGTGGAACCTTCGAGCATCTGTTGTAACATAATGAAATGCATCCATCTCGTACTCCATTGTTAATATTATGTCAAATAAATGTTTGCCACTAATTACTGTCTTGTGTCATTTCTGCTTCTTGTGCCTCTGCTACTACTTTCCCGTGACGTAGTAGTAGTGGCATGTGATGCAAGATAGCAAGTGTATGAGCTTATGCAGCATCAGCCAAAAAAAAAAAAAAAAAAATCACACCATTCCCTCCAAATGCCTGTCCAGTTCCTCCTTAAATTTATTTAACCTGTCAACTTCCACAACGACAGATGGAAATTTGTTCCAGCAATTAACCACCCGCTGGCTAAAGGCAAATTTCCGCACATCAATTCTACATCTGTCTTTTCTTAATTTGAATTTATGCCCCTTAGGTTCATAATCTGAACAAGTGGAAGGATCCCATCAGAATTCAGCGTGCTCAACCCATTCAAGGCCTTATACTCCTCAATCAGATCACCATGCAGGTGCCTAGTCTCCAGCCACTGTAATTTGCAGAACTTAAGCCTCTCTTGGTAAGAAGATCCCTTCATTCCCCTCACCAATCTTGTTGCCCTTCTCTGTACACGCTCAAGTAAATCTACATCCTTCCTAAAATGAGTCTTCCAGACCTGTACGCAGTACTCAAGGCATGGCCTGACCATTGCCTTATACAGAGGGACAATCACCTCCTTCTCCCTGCTAGCAAAATTCCTATATATCATTGACAAAACCCCATGACCTGCCCTGGCAACCTGTCGGCATTGCTCAGAAAACTTCATATCTGACTGCACAATTACTCCCAGGTCTTTTTCATTTTCTACCTTAAGTGTAGTACCACACAGTTGGTACGATTCTCTGGGGTTATTTCTACCCATATGCAGTACTTTGCATTTGTCAAGGTTAAACTTCAGTTGCCACTTCTTAGCCCATCCGCCCAAATTATCTAGATCCTGTTGCAGTAGCACACTGCCATTACTGTCATTAACAACCCTGCCAACCTTTGTATCATCTGCAAACTTCGACATTAAGCCTGATATACCTTCATCAATATCATTGATGAAGGTATATCATCTAACACCGACCTAACACCGAATCCTGTGGGACTCCACTAATAACATTAGTCCACGAAGAGCAGCACCCATTAATTACCACCCTCTGTCTTCTCCCACTTAACAATCCTTTTATCCATTGTAGCAACTTACCCTTAATACCATTCTGCTCCAATTTGTACAACAGTCTTCCATGCGCAGCAGTGTCAAAAGCTTTCCTGAAATCCAAATATATGATATCAAAATTATTTTTTGCATCCAGTTCCTTTGTAACCACATCATAATATCCTATCAAATTTGTCAGACAAGACTTTCCCTTAACAAACCCATGCTGTGTCTGAATTATTGCTGCAGTCTTGTCTAGATGATCCTGCAATGCATCTTTAACCAGTGACTCCATTATTTTACCCAGAACAGAAGTTAAACTAACTGGTCTGTAATTACTCGTGTCACCCTTGGATCCCCCCTTGTGAATTGGCAATACACTTGCACATCTCCAGTCCATGGGGACCTCCCCTGAATCCAAGGATGCGCTCATAATTATGGCCAAGGATTTGCTTAGTTGCTTTGCCGCCTCCTTTAATATAACTGGATAGATCCCATCTACCCCAGGTGCTTTTCTTATGTTTAACTTCAATTTCTCCTCCACTTTGCTTTCAGTTATTACAAAATCATTAAGTATCCTGCTACAATTTGATAATCTTCTTCCATTTTCACACCTTAATAATTCCTCATGTGTGAATGTAGATGCAAAATACTCATTCAGTTTGTTTGCTATCTGAGCAGGATCATCAACAGTCGAACCATCGATGTCAAGTGGACCAATCAGATTCATCTCCTTCCTTTTAGAGTTTATATAAGTAAAGAAATCCTTGCTGTTTTTCTTAGCATCTTTTGCCAAGGATTTCTCGTAATCTGCCTTCGCCTGCCTAACCTCCTTTGTGACCTGATTACAGACTAGCTTATATCTGCCATAGGCTTCTGAGTCGCTTGATAATTTATATGCATCCCATGCATTTTTCTTCTCTGTTACGAGTCTCATTAGTTCATTTGATAACCATTTAGGCCTAAACCTTGAACAATATTTCTTAATAGGTATGAAACTTTTAGTAGCATCCACGATTAATTCCTTGAATGCTTCCCACTTAGAATTTACTGTTGGTAACATCGTCAGTTGATCCCACTGTACAGAATTTAAAAACTGTCGGAGACCACTGTACTCACCTTTACGGAAGCAAAAACCCTTTCCTTTACCCCTGATGGTAATTAAATGTTTAAGTAAATTCCACATCAGTACACTGTGATCACTGCCACCTAATGGTTCCTTTATCTGCAAATTCTTAATACACGAATGATCACTGCTGATAACCAGATCAAGAGTATTACTTTCTCTGGTTGCCTCTCGAACATGCTGCTGCAGAACACAATCATCCAATAAATCCACAAAAGTCTGACTCGTGTGTGAGTGACCAACCCACAAGTTCCAGTCAATATCTGGGAAGTTAAAATCGCCCATTATAAGACATTCCGATTTACTAGCCCACTCTATTTCTCTGTACAATTGTTCATTGTACTCATTCAAGCCATTAGGCCTGTAACACACTCCTACTCTTATTTTTGCTTTCGCAGTGCTTATGTCACACTAAACTGACTCAACAGTGCACTGTTCATCTATATCAACTGGATGCACTTCTTTTGATTTTATGTTTTTCTTATCTAACAGCATAACACCTCCTCCCTTTCTATCGTGTCTATCCTTTCTGTACATGTGGTACTCCCCAAATTCCAGATTAGCATTCCTTATATCTGTGTGGCACCACATCTCTGCTATCCCAACAATATCCGCCTTTGATGTCTTGACCAACAGTTCAAATTCATCAAATTTATTTACTATACTTCTAGCATTGGTATACATGCTCCTACTCTTATTCCTTGTTACTCTAACACATCCCATATACACACCTATTTCAGGATGATTGCCATCTGTCCCTGAAACCCCCAACACCCCACGCTCCAGGTTGCTACTTATTCTAATAGAAGTTGTGCAAGAATCACCTTCACCTCTGCCTATGGCTACTGTTAAACTATTAGTCCTTGTATCCCCCCCCAAGATATCAGTTTTCCGACCCACCTAACACTGCCTTGATGGCATCAGCAAATATTCTTGCACCCTTTCTATTTAAGTGTATCCCATCCCTATAGAAGCAGTCTCTGCTTTTAACAAGTACAGTCCAGACTGAAAAAAATTCTACCCCTTGAGCCTTGCACATTCTTTCCAGGGCCGAATTGATCGACAAGGCTCTCATCATATACTCCCTTCTATCGTGTCTGGGCACAGTTGCAGACACTTTAAAATTCAACCCTAATTTTCGGCTTTTGTTCAACAGTGACCTGTACTTGTTAAGTAATTCTGCAGGTCTCCTACTCTTAATATCATTAGTGCCAACGTATACAACTATATCACCTTTTGTGCCCTTAAAAGATGATATTCGCTCTACAACGTCATCAACCTTTGCCCCTGGCAGACATACCCTGGTCCTGTTCCACCTATCCTTTTTACAAAGCATGTTTCCTGTTTCCCTGACAATAGAGCCACCAACAACTACTAGTTCCTGTGGGACCAGCGCATTCTGCTTTGAGGGTTGCTGCTGTGTTGCGTGATGACCAAGTGCAAGCTCGGGCATTGATGTGGCCAGCTGAGAGCCTGATGGGCCCCTCAATTTAGATCTTTCGAGGGCATCCACCCTGTCCTTCAAACTCTCATATAGGCCTATAACAACGCTGAGTTGTTGCCTGATTTCCTTACACTCCTTACATCGCGCACAAACAAAGACATCCCCCATGGCAATATCATGTTGCGTTCCAGAGAGCTCGGCAAACATTTCACAAGTCGCACATTTTTTTAGGCTCTGATGGATGGTTGGAGAATCGCCCCCCCTCAGTTCTCCACGGAGTCACAGCACTCCTGCCACTTTGTGCCCGTTGCTTTGCTGCTCTAGTTTGGGGCATGATATTTTAAATTAATAAAATCAATAAATTAAATTAATTAAATGTCAATACTATGCTACGCTATCTAATAGAAACAGTGAAGCGTATTACTCTATAAATTATACGTTAGAGCTACGTAACTACCTCACTTAAAAATTTGAATTCCCTACCACTATATACAAAAACAATGGCTGCAAGATTTGAACGAAATAACGGTTTTACGTATGTTAAGTATTACGTATATCTACAAAAACTGTTTATCTAAATTAAAATAAAAATAACCAGTGTAACTATAACTATAAGACTACGTTTTAAGTAAAATATAAAATAACAATTTTGTAAATAAAAAGGCAAACACTTATCCTCTTTTCGGAGCCTGCAAGTCACAGCTGTAATTTTTAAAGAGAGTCGGCGCCCTCCTGTTTCCAGTTATGGGTTCCTATGCGATTCACATTCTTTTAGATGTCACCTACCTCCCCTAAACGTTTGTACCAATATTTTTGATACACCCTGTATAATAAAATTCCATTTATTTGTTGTATCCTTTTACTACATTTTGTCAAAATCGAAATTCCATTTTTGAAAAAAATTAAAACTTGATTGGCAAAAAGAAATTGAACTTGGAAATAGGTTTTTTTTTTAGGCCTGTGATTTGTGTTATTTTGAAACCATATACACATCCTGAGTTATTAGGATTGGGGGGGGGAGGAAAAAAAACAAGTATGGTTCATTTCCCATCAATATTCACATACAGTATTCATTTAAATAAAATTCTTTGGGTAAAATTATTATTGGATTTATCTTTAATAATTTGAGAAGAATGTTTGCTTTAACTGGACATAATTTCTCGGGTATGATTGCAGCCTTGAACTCAGTGTACACCATGATCTCTTTTTATAGTTCTTCACTTTAATGCTCATAATCATTAATAAGTACATTGGGAAATACAAGTTAATCTGCAACATTAATTCGCTCATATGTCCTTTTTTTTTTTTTTTATTTCCTGTCGTTATTTCCGGAGGTAATTTCCTTTTCTTTAATAAGCAAACATTTAATTGATCTTAAGCTGCACAGAAATGCTACTCATTAGAGTTAAATCTAACATTGAACTCTCAGTGTACTGCCATCAAAATATTGGTAACATATAATAAATTAAACGTTTGTGGGTTTCTTAAGACAAGATATAATTTTATGTGATTGACATAATGATGTTAAGAATTAATACAAAGACTTAAATTATCATTATGCTGAGGTTTTTATGGAAGATAGCAGATGAGTTAATGACAAAATTAGCAATCCTTCTACACATTCAAAATCAGTTGTACAGATTTATTATTATTATTTTTTTAAATTCTCAACTTTAACCCTGAATCATGTCATCATAATATAAAGAATTGGCTCTAATTGGAGCTTCTGTTCAACTTTTGAGTCTTTTTAGGATTATGTAATAATTCATTAACAATCATTGTTTTTTGCTTTTTGCATGTGTGTTAAATTTAGGCTGGCATACCATGATATTTTAGATTGATAAGTTTTATGAAGTTTTGGAGGGCAGGGCTGCCCTTTGGACATTTTTTTTATCAATTTTATGTCAACAATATGTTTACTTTAAAAAAATACTTATTTGTGCTCTCCACAGATTGAAATACAACTGTTTGTGATAGTTGATTACTAGAAATTTTTTTTATTCTTTCACTTTTATTTGGATATATTTTGTTAGTCAGTTGGCTTTATTTATGCGTAATTTTCTATTTCTTATGTTTCTCTTCCTCTTTCTGATGCAGCTATTTCATGTAATTTATACATCTGATTATTCAGTATGGTAATGTCTGGTTGAACCAAATGGTCTGGTTGCATTCCTAAAACAGTTCTTTCAAAAAGCTATAGTAAACATGGCGCCTCCGTAGCCAGGTGGGCAGGAGCAGCAGTGCATAGCACATGCTTCTTGATTAGACCGGGATTCGAGCCCGTGACCACCAAATACGGAGAATGTGGAAAGGTCAGGGAATAACCACCACATATCCCTGGAGCAATATGGCCTTAGTTTCTAATGCTCCTTAATAAAAAAAAAAAAAAAAAACTCAACAACTATAGTAAACAATATTGCTTATTATATCATTCATCATGTGCTGAAGAAACATAAGACACTTCAAGGTCTTGATAATAAGCTCTCTCTCTCTCTCTCTCTCTCTCTCTCAGAATTTATTATTATTAATGAAGTAAATGAAGTATAAAATTATTAATGAAGTAAAATGATTTTTCTTCTCTAATTTTCAGGTGTGCAGTATCATGACACAGTTTTTTTCTGCTATTAAATCACGAAAGATGTTTTCAGCACCTGTGCAAGTAATGATCTGCTCTGAACGTTGGACTAAGGGAGTGGCTTCTTTTGTGAAAACCTACTTACCCAATCAACTTCTTTTCATGACATCTTTTCTAGAAGCTGCAGTTTATGCCCACGTTCCAGTTTATACGCATGTGTGCCAACCTAAGCAGCAAAGTTCTGTTTTGCTAGGTTTGTAATCCCCCCCTCCTCCTTGTATTTTGTTTGGTTAAATCAATGTAGCAAATCCTTTCTTAATGTGATCGTTGAATTTCAGAAAAGTGCAGAAGAGTTTTAAGATAACTTATTACCTATAAAAAATAATATAAAATGTGGGAATCACTTCACAGGGAAGAGTTTGAATAAAAATACATTTTTCAGTATGACTTTAATCATGTCTTTAAATGAGACATTTTCTTCTAGGGTTGCTATCCATCCAGAAAATAAACTATCCACACACTTTGTACACCACAATAGATAATTTTAATAAATGAGCATTACATCACAAATCCTTTACCAGTGCCTTGTTCACATGCAGTTATAGTTCAGACACAGCATGGGTTTGTTAAGAGAAAGTCTTGTCTTACAAATTTAATTTTATAGTATGATGTGGTTACAAAGGAACTGGATGCAAAAAATAATTTTGATATCATATACTTGGATTTCAGGAAAGCTTTTGACACTGTTTTGAATGGAAGACTACTGTACAAATTGGAGCAGTATGGCATTAAGGGTAAGCTGCTACAATGGATAAAAGGGTGGTTGAGTGAGAGAAGACAGAGTGGTAATGAATGGAAGCCGCTCTTCGTGGACTAATGTTATTAATGGAGTCTCCCAGGATTCGGTGTTGGACACTGTTGTTTTGTCTATTTATCAATGATATGCTTAATGTCAAAGTTTGCAGATGAAACAAAGGTTGGCAGAGTCGTTAATGAAAGTAATGGCAGTGTGCTACTACAACATGATCTGGAAAGGTTGAGCAGATGGGCTGAAAGGTAGCAACTGGAGTTTAATGTTGACAAATGTAAAGTACTGCATATGGGTAGCAGTAACCCCAGAGTAACATATCAACTTGGTGGTACTCACTCTGGATAGTGGAGAATGAAAAGGACCTGGGGGTAATTGTGCACTCATATATGAAGTTTTCTGAGCAGTGCAAAAAGGCTACCAGAGCAGGTCATGGTGTCTTGTCAATGATATACAGGAATTTTGCTAGCAGGGATAAGGGGTGATTATCCCTTTGTATAAGGCAGTGGTCGGGCCACACCTTGAGTACTGTATTCAGGTCTGGAGGCCTCATTTTAGGAAGGATGTAGCGCTACTGGAACGAGTACAGAGAAGGGCAACAAATTTGGTGAATGGAAAAAATGGTTGGGTGTTACCAAGAAAGGCTTAAGTTCTGCACAGCTTCTGGAGACTAGGCACCTACGAGGTGATTTAACCGAGGTGTATAAGGCCTTGAATTGATTGAGCAAGCTCAGTGCTAATGGGATTCTTCCTCTTGCTCAGATTACTCATCTGAGAGGACATAAAAAATTCAAATTGAGGAAAGGCAATTGTAGAATAGATGTGCAGAAATTTTCCTTTTGCAAGCATGTGGTTGATAGTTGGAATAAACTTCCATCTGCTGTAGTGGAGGTCAGCAACTTAAACTGGAAAGGCAGAAATAAACAAATATCTGGAGTGAAATGGGTAGCTTTTTTTTTTATTGGATGATGATATATAAGTTTGCTTTCTTCCATCATATGTATCTTCTAATGCTAATACCATTTTGATATGAACAGTATCAACAAAAATGTGAATCCACCATTTATTTAAAGTCTAAAGTATGGAATTACTTGTTTTGTTGCTCACTGGTCTCTAATTAGATGATGGATGCCCTCACTAGCAAATATTGCAGCCAGTGAATAAGTATCAAGTCTGAGTTAGCAAGCAAGTATCACTAAATAAATTATACTTGGATTTTAGGAAAGCTTTTGATACTGTTGCACATGGAATACTAGTACAAATTGGAGCAGTATGGCATTAAGGGCAAGTTACTGCAATGGATAAAAGGATGGTTGAGTGGGAGAAAACAAGTGGTAACCAATGGACACTGCTCTTATTATTATTATTATTAGCCATATAGTGAAAGGAAGCCTGAGGCTTATGCTGCACCAGCGAAAAAAAAAAAAAATTTTGAATTGCCCTGAGAGAGAGAGAGAGAGAGAGAGAGAGAGAGAGAGAGAGAGAGAATGAAAGTCAGAAGTAGAAGGGAAGGGAATCACCAAGAAAGAGAAGAATGATGATACCCAGCTCAGGACCCTGGGGTTTGTGGACTAATGTTATTAGTGGAATCCCCCAGAGTTGGTGTTGGGCCTAGTGTTGTTTTCTGTATTTATCAGTGATATTGATGAAGGTGTATCAAGCTTCATGTCTAAGTTTGTAGATGATACAAAGGTTGGCAGGGTTGTTAATGACAATATGCTACTGCAACGGGATATAGAAAAGTTGGGCAGATGGGCTGAGAAGTGGCAACTGAAGTTTCACATTGACAAATGCAAAGTACTGCATATATTAGTATAAGTAACACCAAAGTAACATACTAATTGTACAGTCAGATATGAAATTTTCTGTGCAGTGCAGACAGGCTGCCAGAGTAGGTCATTGGGTTTTATCAATGATATACAGAAATTTTGCAAGAAGGTATATGGAGGTGATTATATCTTTATACAGGGTGTCTCAGAAATATTGGTACAAACGTTTAGGGGAGGTAGGTAACATCTAAAGGAATGTGAATCGCATAGGAACCCATAACTGGAAACCATCACGGAAAAGTAGTAGCAGAGGTACAAGAAGCAGAAATAACACAAGACAGTAATTAGTGGCAAACATAATATTAACAATGGAGTATGAGATGGATGCATTTCATGATGTTACAACAGATGCTCGAAGGTTCCACCATGAGATGCAATGCATGCATGACACTGACGCAGCATGGATTGGCGGACACGGTCAAACACATCTGGAGTTTCTTTGACAGCAGCAGCGCAGACGAGTCTCGCCACGAGATCCATTTCCGTCTCCACAGGCTATTCATACATGATATATTTATCAAGGCTTGATAAATCAGTTGAGCATGGGGGCCAGGCAACGGGTCCACCCCGGCCAATCCATTGATGCCCAAAATGCCTGTTCAAATGGTCACGAACACACCTTCCATAATGGGCAGGCGCCCCGTCATGTTGAAACCAAATGTTGTATCTCACATTTGCTGGAACATCATCAAGTAACCCTGGTAGAACTTGTTCAAGAAAGATCTGATATTTAGTGGAGTTCATACAGGATGGTAACGACTAAGCAGTCACCGACCATACCTGCCCACACATTTATTGCAAAGCGATGTTGTGCCGCATGGGGGGCACACACTGTGTGGGGCATTGTGCTGATTGAATAAGCCTTCCCGAGTGAAATAAGACTCATCCATGACCAAAACATAGGCTGGAAAATTCAAGTCTTGAACACTTTCTTGGAGAAACCACTGCACAAAAGCCACACGTGCAAGATGATCTTGAGGGAGCAGTAACTGAACCCTTTGGTGATGAAAGGGGTGTAAGGAATCATCGTGCCAGACACGCCGTACACTGCAATGAGACACTCCTAAGGCAGAGGCAACGGCATGTGTGCCATTAGTAGGATTATTCTGGACGGCATTCAACACTTTCTTCCATGTCGGGAGTTCGCGTCGAACGTGGTCTGCCCGCACTACTCCTGTTACCTCTAAATGACCCATAATCACACAAATTTTGATGCACATGCGCAAACAAATGGTAGTCTGGTACATGTCTGTCTGGGAAGCTTTCTCCATAAATTCGTTGAGCGGCTCGTCCATTGCCCTCTGCTAATCCATACACTAGGTGCATGTTTGGCAGCTCACAGTTCGTATATCGATGCATGCTCTTCGTGTGGTGACTACTGCTTGAATGGGTAAACCAGAAATTTTCCTTCTCACGAACTGATGAACAGCGCTGTCTAACGACTTAAAGTGACGTTTCCGGTTATGGGTTCCTATGCAATTGACATTCCTTTAGATGTTACCTACTTCCCGTAAACATTTGTACCAATATTTTTGAGACACCCTGTATAAGGCAATGGTCAGGCCACACCTTGAGTACTGCATACAGGTCTTCCATTTTAGGAAGGATGTAGAGCTGCTGGAACAAGTACAGAGAAGGGCAGCAAGATTGGTGAGTGGAACAAAGGGTTGCCCTTACCAAGAAAGACTTAAGTTGTGCAAATTGCAGTGTCTGGAGATTAGGCACCTGCGAGATGCTAATTGAGGTTTATTCGGCCTTGAATGGCATTGAGCAAGCTCAAAGCTGGTGGGATTCTTCCTCTTGCTCAGATTACTTACCTGAGGGAAGACAATTATAAAATAGATGTGCAGAAATTTGCCTTTAGCCAGCGGGTGGTTGATAGTTGGAACAAACTCCCACCTGTTGCAGTGGACGTTGAAAACTTAAATAAGTTCAAGGCAGAACTGGAGAAGCATTTGGATTGAATGGACGGGTGAAATGGGAAGGTTTTTTTTTTTTTTTTGGCTGATGCTATATAAGCTTGCTTTCTTGCATTATATGCCTCTAATAATGCTAATCAGTTTATTGAAGAAATCAAATGTGGCTGAAATGTAATGCTCTGCTTATATTATCTAACTTGTTTTCCTCAAGTATTACAGTGGGTATTGTGTTAGCTTCATTAACAGTGATAATTATTTAAACCCTTGTGCAGTTATCTTAAAGTGCATTCAGATACAAGTAACTAATCATAAGTAAAATATGTAGAGATTGGACTTTTTACCCATTTTCCATTACATATAGACTACAATTGTAAAATTATTATTATAATCTTGAATAATTTTTTCTATATATTGAAAATTTTCTACTTTCAGAATTGGTAATGGGAAATAAGAATTCCCGAATAGTCGTCTGTACTTCAAATGATATCGTTGCCAAAGAAGTACATTCCATTATTCATAATTCTGCAATCTATTCCCTTTTGGCCACTTCTTGGCTTCTTCATTATGAACTTGAAGGTGAGTATGTTGGTAATTAAATATGAATAACTGCAATCTAGTTTTTACTTTAATCACTGTATCATTTGTGGAAAACATAAACCAGAATGGATTGGAATAGACAGATAACTGCTATTAATATGGGAATACTGAAGAACACCTGGGAGGGAAAAACAGGACTAAACAGCATTGCATCAGATTCCATTTTGTAATTGTTGTAATGGCATGCATTTCAGATAAATAGCAATCAACTTCTCCTATGGAGAACTATGGTTTTATTGTGCTATTATGATGATACTGGGGGACTCATGACTGTGCCTTAACAATATGAGATTGGTGAATATCATAACAAATATTTTGCTAATAGATATGCATGAAACTGTCACTGTTGCCCTATTTGCACAGTAAAACTATAGCTCTCATATACTTGAGAATTCCATTTTGTCTTAAAAATGTGTGAAATTATGATTGTTGTATTATAATGGAGACCTATAATAAGGTAAATATGATAGCCCATCTTTAAATACATGCTTGTGATCTTTTTCATTATGAATGCTTTAAAGGTGAGATTCCCAAAGATTTTATCATGAAGGGCTTCTGAGTTTTGGGGCAATGTAATAAAATTCTAATGTGCTTTTCACAAGGAAGAGGAACACTTGTTCATGTTGTAATAGATTGTGTTCAAAGAAAAAAAGAAATTCCACCCATGGCAGAAACTGACTTTGTTCTTTTCAGAGATTAGTATTAACATTATCATGGACCAAAAGATGCAAGGAAAGAAGGCGTTTGCTGCCTCAGTTAAAAAAAAAAAATCATCCATACATCATACCACTTATACTCTTCCAACCTACAGGAGGTACTAATCCAGCCCCCTTAAATTTCACCAGACTATCAACCTTGACTACCCTGGGAAGCAGTTTATCTCTGATGTCCAGTTTAATTTTCCCCGGTAATTTGTATTTGTGTCCCTCTAGTTTTTATGTGCCATTTCAATGGGGAAATTCCACTAACATATATTTTATTGTCCCCCTTCCCCCCGAATGCCTAGTTTCTGAATTCTGTAATTCTTCTCATATGGATTTCCCTTTGCTGTTTTCACCAGATGAGTTGTCCATCGTTGTACTCTTTTCAAGAAGCTCAGTTCCTTTCTTTAGATGTAGCTGCTAAACCTGAACATGCCATCTCATCATTGACTTAAGAAAGCTGTGGCCTCCTTCTACTGGATCCAAAGGTTTGGTAATTCAGTGATAAGACACCTTTGCACTTTTTTGGCTGCTCACTCACTCACCAAGCATCGTGGGTGAGTGAGTGAAAGTGGCCTTCAGTGATTATTACATAACACCCAAGTGTTTTTCCTCATTTATATTCTTCAGCTGTACTTTACCTAATGTATACTTTACTCTTCTTGCTTTGAGTTATTTCATCCAAGATGCAGTATCTTACATTTCACAACATTTAAAACACAATTATCGATTCTCTGACCGTCCAAAGCCACCTATCCATATCAATCCGAAGGAACCTGACTCAGCCTGGCTTACATCATTAAGTATCCTTCTGACCTTCGTATCATCTACAGATTTCAACAATGTACCCTTAATTTTCTTAAAGTCTAAAGTACATGTGGGCAGGAGCAGCAGTGCATGCACACGCTTCTTGATTAGACTGGGGTTTGATCCCATAACCACCAAATACGGAGGATGCGGAAAGGTCAGGGAATGACCACCGCATATCCCCAGAGCAATATGGCCTTAGTTGCTAATGCTCCTAAAAACCAAAAAACAACAACAAAGTACATGTCAGAATTTCTTACTTGCATCTGTCCAGTTTCTGTGTGGTCTGCCAGCTTATGTTATTCGTGCAGAATTTTTCCTTTACAAAACTGTTGCATGTCCATTTAGGATATATTTTCAAGATGATATTCTGTAATGCACCCTTGACCAGAGATCAAACTGATTGGTCTATAATAACCCATCTCATCCTTAGCTGTCCTTTGAACTGACAAAATATTGACACCTTTCCAATCCAAAGGGATTATCCAAATTCAGATAATGACCTCATGGTTAATATTAATGGTTTGTCACACTTTTTCACACCCTCTCTCAATATGACCTGTTAAAGTATGTGAAGCCTTACCCTTCCAAGCTCTAGGTTTTCACTTATGCTTTCCTCTGTCATATCAATATCACTTGTCCTACAGTGGTCAAGTAAACAGGAGTGGAGGGAGGTGCCCTCCTCTCCTGTAAAAAGGTCTGCATGCCTTCCTGTGAAAGTGGATGAATATTTGGTGTATATTTACTACCACCTAGAAAGTAGTACTAAATAAAGTGAAAGACAAATTTAAACAGTTTAATTAATGTATGCAATTGAATAAAAAAATTAAAAAAGCTTTTGAAGTATGTGTGTACATATTAGCTTTCTTTGAATAAATGCTTTACCAGACTAGGCGCCTCCGTAGCCAGTTGGGAAGGAGCAGCAGTGCATAGCACACGCTTCTTGATAAGACCGGGGTTTGAGCCCGTTACCACCAAATACGGAAGATGCGGAAAGGTCAGGGAATGACCACCGCATATCCCGGAGCAATATGGCCTTAGTTGCTAATGCTCCTAAAAACCAAATAACAAACAAATAGCAAGCTTTACCAGACTATTAGAACAGTAGCAACTTCTAACAAGTCTACTTAAAGACGAGGTTAGAAGTGGTGGAAAAAAAAAAGCGCAATATGAGCAGTTCTAAAAATTATCAAATTCAAAAATACAACCAGTCACTAGTGAGCAGTGCTTGTGTCCAAATTCAGTTGTGTCCAAACAAAGTTTTAAAAAAGGACAAATGAATTCCTCAAAGAACTGGTATTTTAACAACTACTCATAGAAATGCTGAGTGTGAAACGATATTCATCTTTTCACACCCAGCATTTCATGGGAGGGAAAAAAAAAGCGCTCCAGAAGTCTTTTTTTCTGTTTAAACTTTGGAAATGCTCTTAAGAGCTAAGTCTAGGAAGCAGGACCATGGTTATAAGTTATTATCAATTGGTGTCTAACAGACAGAAAAATCCAAGGTATGCTAATGTTTGAAAGTGTACTGTAATGGTAAAAATTCTATGGCTATATCTTAATATAAAATGCATATGTTGTCAGTTTAATTTCTAGTCCACAGTCTGGACTTTCAAAAAGCTGGGGATCAGGTAACTGTGAATAGGAGGAAAACAGGAACTTTTTCAGAAATAGCAAAAGGTTTTTTAAAGTCAAAAGTTGGCAACTATGATTTAAATTTTTGTAATGCAAATCGGGCAAAATTGCTTGGCAAATGCAATATCCCTCCTCCAATTTTAAAAACAATTTTCCTGCTGCCATTTTCTTTATCTATAAACCGGGTCTACAGTTATGTGGAAACAGATAAAGAGATGGCAGCACTTATTCAAAGATTTCAAGACAATTCATATATAAATGAATGTGTCATTTGAAATGTACTTGAAACAACCTTGAAAAAGATATATATGCACATACTCCAGGACAGGGATCGGCAACCTTTTTTGAGTGAAGAGCCATTTTTGAACTAATTAAAAATAAAAGATTGAACCCAGACCAGATCCCAAAATTAGCTTTTAACTACAAACCTACAGGCAAGATGTTGGTCGACCAAGACAACGATGGCGAGATCAAGACCACCTCCAAGAGCTACAATGGAACAGGTCTTAAAAGACCTAAGCCAGACCAAGTTCATGATGATGATGAAAAATAAAAGAGAGTCTGAAGGGCTGCACCTCAGCTCGTGGAGAGGGGGGGGGGGGGGGAGTTTTAAGAAATGGAAGGTGTTTTATCAAAAAAAATATATATATTTTGTAATATATTATTTATTAATACTGAAAAAATGTAACAAACATCCAATTAGGTATGAATTAATGTGACTTTTGCTGCTGAACTTCTTGAGTGAGTCTCTCAACACCAGGCAAGTATGCCATGATTTTCATCATTAAACATGCTGAGAGAATTGCATTGTTCAGACAGTTTTTTGATTTATTTTTAATATAGTTCATGTTCGAAAATATTTGCCTGCAGAAATTTGTCGAACTAAAAACTGAGAGAGAGAGATCCAAATGTAAATATTTTCAAATTTAAAAATAATGTCCCGTAAGCTACTCCACTCATCGAACACAATTTTGTCGTGCCTTTTTTCAACTCATCTATTGCCATCCATTTGTGTAGAATTGCAAGAGCAGCCTTTTGCCTCCCCAAATCCTCAATTTCAGTTTTAAGGCATTTTAGACTTGCACTCCACACGTCCTTGATTTTTTCCATTTTAAATTGTGCTTCATGTGGACTAAAAGTTAGAGCTGCAGGTTGCAGACCCCTGCTCTAGGATATGAAACACACACATGTGTATATGCTCCAAAAAAAAAAAAAAAAAAATTAAGACTTGATAAACAAAAATGCCATAAAATACTAATATGAGCATTAAATTGGTTCAGGTTATAGCTGAAAATTTGTTCCTTTGTGATTTATTCTAGTTCTAGGTTGGTGACGATCCTGTGAGGATGGGGGGGGGTGAGAATTTCTGCCCTGGTCTTTGAAAAGTTCTTTTACGGTTAGTTCCTATTGGTTTTTGGCAGTGCTAGGTAAATGATGAATAGATTGAAGGGCTGTTGGTTGAACTGCACTTTTTGGTTTTTGTTTATGGATGTGTCCCTATACTATGTGATAAAGAAGGATTCTTTAAATGCATGCTTGCAGTAAGCCTGGTCAGTGGAGGGCACAGAAACTTTTGGATCTCATCTATCTCTCTTGGTCTTCAGTGAAGACCCCACTTACCTAAGTGCAAACCAGATTCTGTGGAAGCTAATTCAGTAAATTAACTGACAGAAACCTGCTTATCTGTAATTACCAAAATTAATAAAGTATTTTGCTCTGGAGACATTCTCGAGGAAAACCATTTCCAAACATTCCACAGATACTTGTGATACATTTCTGTTTTAATTTAAATGGTTAACATGCTTTAATTTGCATAAAAATTATTGATATCGTGCTGATAGAAAGTAAATTGAGCATTCTTCACAAATCATTCGTGCAATATCTTTTTGTAGTTGTAGTATTTTGCATAATGAAGAGTTTAATTTATTGTCCTCATTTTCACTTGATGTTAAAAAAAACAGTGACAGAAGTAACTTGCTCAGTTGCGCCAATTTCAATTAATCCTTATGACTTTTTTTTTTTTTTTAGTACAGTACAACTGACTGGTAATGCCTGTCTTCAATTAAACTTGAAAGAAATGCATTTAAGTTACTAGAGTGGTATGAAAAACTGCTTTACTCTGAGGTAATTAAATTTAATACTGTATTTTACTGCGCTTAATAGTTGTGTGGATTAGATGACTTTGGAATTTTGCCTTATCACAAGTGGTCACTCACTAAAGCTTATTCAGTGTTAAAGTGCTCTCAGATACCCATTTTGGGTATCTGATTTAAATGATATAAATGGGATTTAAATGATATCTGACAGGGTGAGCTCAGCCGGGTGATGGAAAGGGAAACCCTACTTACTTAGCACTGAAGGAGTTTGTTTATGCATGGGTAATGCACACACATCATTCCTACTACCAAGGTAGTTTTAATGCATCATTTTAATTATATCTCATATTGTGAATACCTTCATAATGAGTTGCCATGGTATTGCACTACCTTGAATAAGTAACACTTCACCTATGGGGAAGACTAATGTTACTTATTCTCAGCGGATACCATCACCCAGATGGCATCATTTACCTAGCACTGTTTAGTGATATAAAGTATACAGGCTGGCCTCGATTAACACAATTAATAATTCATCTCGTGAGTGCATTGCACAAAATGGAAATGCGTTAATTGAATATAATAATCAATAGGAAAAATTATAATTGGTCCATGACCTTCAGGAATGTCCATAAAGAATTTTAAAAATACCTTTTATTAAATAACTTTTTAACTGTATGCCATGTAAAAGATAATAAAAATAATTATAAAATTAAATGTTTATTGCATAAAATACATATTGAAGAAACTATTTGCTACGGAAATATTTGAACATAGTTGTTTGAACAGTTTTGGCTTTCTTTTTTTCATCATACAACTTCCGATAGCCGACAACAAGCTTCTCTAGGCCCTGGCGAAACAATATGCTTCTTTTGATGTTCAATATCTATTACCTTGCTGTTCCTCTATTTGAAGGAGATTACGGTCACTTAGCTGTTCTGAATGTGAATTCAGTGATTCTCGAATGTTAGCTGCATCGAAGTCTTTGAAACCAAGGTCATTACCAATATTATGTCTTCAATAACTTTTTGAACTGCATCTTTGAAGCCAGTAAAATCATTTGCACAGTGGGGTAAAAGATGCTTCCAAACTTCTCTCATATTGCTGGCTGTCACTTCTCCCCATGCTGCTTGAATGTTTTCAATAGCCACTCATATGTTATGTTTTTTCCAAAATACTGGTACAAAAATTGCATTGTCTCCTGTTGTAGCTTCAAGCACCAGTGCAAATGTTCTACGGAGATAGTAAGCCTTGACAGTTGCAATCGTACCTTGGTCCATGGGTTGCAATAACGAAATCATATTTGCTAATAAAAAAACAACTTTCACATTTTCAGTTAAGTCACCAAGTCAGAAGGATGTCCAGGTGCATTATCTAAAAGCAACAGAGCTTTAAAAGTAAGATTATTTTTCTTGCAATAGGCTTCAACTGTTGGACAGAAATAAGATGTAAACCAGTCTTCATATAGTGCTTTGGTCATCCATGCTTTTTTATTTGAACGCAAAATGACTGGAAGAGTTAGATGACTGTATCCTTTTAAAGCCCTAGGATTTTGTGTATGGTACATAAGGATAGGCTTCAATTTAAAATCAACTTCAGCGTTACCTCCTAATAAAAGTGTTAGTTGATCTTTTGAGACTTTATACCCAGGTTGTGATGCTTCATTTGCAGCCAAATAAGTTTTAGTTGGCACCCGTTTCCAAAATAGGCCTGTTTCGTCTACATTAAATATTTGCCTATCATCATATTCACCATCCTGAATGATTTTTTTGCAATTCTGCAGAAAATTTGGCTGTAGCATCTTCACCAGCACTAGCAGCTTCCCCTGTTACTTTAACATTATGCAGTCCTGCTCAATTTTTGAAACATTCAAACCACCCTCAACTAGCAACAAACGTTTCAGTCCCCCACTCCCCCGTATTTTGTTACTCTGAGCTTAGTAAAAATGTTAATAGCTTTGCTCGGAATATTGTCTTTAGATAATGGAATTCTTTTTTGATTGCAATCTTCTATCCAAATTGATAAAAGACTCTGTTTCTGATATTTTGTAAAACAAATGAAGTTGGTGAAACTTTATACCTTTCTCTTTATATTCGTCCTTACAGCTCAAGATAGTTTGTATGATAGGCTCATATCCTAGATCTCTTATGATTTTCGCATGGTTTGCACCACTTTCATGTTTTTTAATAACTTCAAGTTTTTCAGCTAAAGCAATAACTTTTCGTTTATTTTATTGCAATCGTTGTTTTTCACTCTTTCTTTTATCTATAATTAACATGGTTAGAAAATTAGAATTTTTAAATACGTCTGCACATGACTTTATTAGCAGGAGACAAACAAGTAACATGTCTACTTCCAATGGTTGATGCAACACACTGAGGCAGGCAGCGGGCAAATGCTTGTTTATTGACTGTCAGATGCTTAGCGCGCGATTCGAATATTTTTTTTCGATTATCACATAAATAAGATTGCGTTAATTGGAAATTTGCATCACGTAAAGTAAAAAGTGGTATAATTTTTTCAAATCGTGGTAGTAGTAGTATGTGATACAAGAAAGCAAGTGTATGAGCTTATGCAGCATCAGCCAAAAAAAGAAATCACACCAAATGCCTGTCAAGTTCCTCCTTAAATTTATTCAACCTATCAACTTCCACAACGACAGATGGAAGTTTGTTCCAGCAATTAACCACCCGCTGGCTAAAGGCAAATTTCCGCACATCTATTCTACATCTGTCTTTTCTTAATTTGAATTTATGGCCCCTTAGGTTCGTAATCTGAACAAGTGGAAGGATTACATCAGAATTCAGCGTGCTCAACCCATTCAAGGCCTTATACACCTCAATCAGATCACCGCGCAGGTGCCTAGTCTCCAGCCACTGCAATTTGCAGAACTTAAGCCTCTGTTGATAAGAGGATCCCTTCATTCACCTCACCAATCTTGTTGCCCTTCTCTGTACACGCTCAAGAAAAATCTACATCCTTCCTAAAATGAGGCCTCCAGACCTGTACGCAGTACTCAAGGCGTGGTCTGACCATTGCCTTATACAGAGGGACAATCACCTCCTTCTCCCTGCTAGCAAAATTCTTATATATATCATTGACAAAACCCCATGACCTGCCCTGGCAGCCTGTCTGCATTGCTCAGAAAACTTCATATCTGACTGCACAATTACTCCCAGGTCTTTTTCATTTTGTACCACCTTAAGTGTAGTACCACACAGTTGGTACTTTTCTCTGGTGTTACTTCTACCCATATGCAGTACTTTGCATTTGTCAAGGTTAAACTTCACTTGCCACTTCTTAGCCCATCCTGCCCAAATTATCTAGATCCTGTTGAAGTAGCACACTGCCATTACTGTCATTAACAACCCTGCCAACCTTTGTATCATCTGCAAACTTCGACATTAAGCCTGATATACCTTCATCAATATCATTGATAAATATACATTGGTAACTGAAAAAAATGTTAATCAAACTCACATTATGCAAGGCCTGGCTGTATTTGGCTTGAAGCTTTTTGTCTGTCTGGGTGGTTTGTGATGCTGCTTCAAAATAACTACTTCCCTAAAATTTCTTAGATGATGGTAATAAAGTTGTATTTCAAAGTATGAAGATAAACTAATGAAGTTTGATTGTATCCAATAGCTTTCTGACCTTTGTCTTGAAGATAATACTGTGGTGGGACACTTTATACGTTCACAAGAACAAAATTTCAGTCCTTGTACATGGATTTCACTCCTACACTACACTGGACACTCTCACATCATATGAATTTCAGCTTGTTTACAATATTTTCATAAATTGTTTGATAAGGAACTATAAATTAGTTACGTACAATATTGTGACAAGTTACTTCTACTCGTATAAAAAAAATTCTTTATACTGTATTTTGGTTTTTTCTCTGACTATCTGATTCCGTATTGATAAATGAAAGTAAGGCCGACCTTCTCATTAGCTGTGAGCTAAATTTGCTTTATTGGCAGAATATTTTTGGCGATGTGACTAGATGCGATCACATCATGGGAGGGAAGGACATGTGGAGAAAAGTCTAGTGCAGTGACTGCTGACCGTTGCTGTTTCTGAAGACAGTTAAATTGAAATTCTATTAAACTGAGCCATTGTAATTTTTGCATATTTTGAAACAATTATTTTCTAATCAACTGTATTTCAGACCTCATGTCTGGCAGTTGATATTTGTGGTGAAGATCAGATTTTTTGGATTTTTCATAATGACTTTTGATTTTTGCTTTCCTAAACTTCATATTAACACATTTAATTTGTACTCGGTAACATACACTATCCTACCAAAAGTTATAGAACGGTTTTAGTAAAGAACAAAACACATTTTTTCAAATAAGCTAATAGTGTGTTGACTCACCTTTAGTGCCTGTAATAACTTGTTTCAATGCATTATGGAAGACTTGCTACTAGTTTTTGTAAGAATGCTAGGTGGTATTTTGATCCACTTCTCCTTTAAAGTATTCGTGAGCTCCACTAGCAAATAGTGCCATCTTGATCTTGTCCTAATTCTGCATTCTAATTCATCTCAAAGATGAGCACTTGGGTTGAGGCTGGGGTTTTGGTCACTGGAATTTTCTGATGTTATTCTCTTAAATCATGCATTGGTTATTTTATAGTTTTGAAGCACTGTTTTTACTCTTTAATGCCAGATAAGATTTTAAAAATCAAAGGGCTGCGGAGGTAGAAAGAAATCAGGAGGATGAATTGGCGAAGAAAATTTTTCAAAATTTTTTAATCATTTCATTCAAGGTTGGTTGGTGCACAATAGCCTTAGATGCTGATGTGCCATAAAACACCTAATAACCAACCAACCATTACTCCAGGTTGGTTTCTGCCAACAGGAAAACTGTTGTTTGTTATGATGAATATCATAACAAGCAACAGGCTCCTACCCTTCCACTAGACATGACCTTTAGGAATGTCACACTGACTTTCCCTTGTGCTGGCACATTAGCATTAGCAAAGGCACATGATGCAAGAAAGCAGACTTATATAGCGTCAGCCAAAAAAAAACACCCTTATTTCACCCATCCACTCGCTCCAAATGTTTGTCAAGTTCTGCCTTGAATCTATTTAGGCTATCAACTTCTACAACGACAGATGGATTTGTTCCAGCAATCAACCACCTGCTGGCCATTGATCTTTTGGTGATTCAATCAGTGACAGTGAAGTATCAAAATTCATTAGTTCAGAAGGCAACTGCTGTCTTAGAGAGAAAGGCTGAGGTTAAACAATGTTCTACAGACAGAGCATATGACAGTAGCTTCCTGGTGTGCAGTGAGTTCTGCAACAGTTGCCTAGTGTTTCACACATCCCGGGTTTATCGCTACCATTGAAGTGCACACTGAAAAAAAATGATGTTTGTGAGAAGATTGGAAGAAAGTTACTTCTGATCCTGGCAGTCGGTTCATAGACTTATGAAGTATAATGATGATATTTTGATATCACCAATATTGCATTGAAAAAAATATATGATGCTATAGTAAAGTAGAAGGGAACAAAAAGATTCAGAGAGTAAAGAAGTGGTTGAGGAAACAAGAGTACTTTCATTTGAAGAAGGCAGTTGCTTTGAAGCTGTCCAAAGATACATATATTAATTTAGACATGATAGCACCAGCCTTGTTCAATGTAATCAACATGGACAAAACTCCAGTTTGTGTAATAAGTTTGTTCATTTTATTAATTTTGCTTTTCCAAGATCCTTTTGGAAAAGCAAAATAGATTTATATAGATTTATATAACATCTAATTTGTTTGTTTTTATTAAATGGGGAGAATAATAAATGGTTATATTGCATGCACACTAATTTAAGAATATTGAAATATTTCTGTTATTTATAAAATTACATTGTTCAAATTTGTGTTAGATTAAAGTAAATATTTGTAATTAAGAGCGGAATGGCATTTATTGTGTCATTCTTATATGATCTCCATTGAAACATTTTCTTGATTTAAGGTAAAGAAATCTGGTCCCCAAAGCAAACTTTTAATTGGGATTCTCTTAATAGTTGTTTTATGAGAAATGCAAAGAATTATTTTCAGTTTACTATTATTTGTAAGTATAAAATTTATTATTATTAATTTTACTTTTACTATTCACAGTTTTTACAAGCTTTATAAACATTTTTATTCCTTTCTTATTGGTTTACTCAGATGTATTGAGGCAGTGGAAAACCTCTTGTTCAGATGCTCCTATTGTATTGGTAATATCAGACTCCACTTTCTTGAATATCTCTTTGAAAGATGCTACTTGTTTGATTCACTATGATATTCCAGATTTGAAGTCACAGTTTAATGAAAGATTCAGTTTTCTGTTTGATCATTTTCCTTCATTACTGGATGCTGAAAAGGTAGGTTAAATAATCTTTATTCTACTTAATAGTCAAATTTAGTAGTAAATCTTTGGTTTCAGTTTTTTTATTATTATTTTTTTAATTCAATAAAACAGGACCTCTTTAATGGCAAGTTCATTGTTCACGGACATGATAAAATTTGGGAAAGTTCAAGTCATAATTTTCCTATCCCATTCTAAGTGCACATTTGTCAGTTAACCTCAAGACTGATAGTATCTTAATTTCCTATGCTGAGAAGTGATATTTTAGTACAGTTTAATGTACATTCACAAATTTAATATACATAAAAATCACCAAAAGATTATATAAAAGGATTGGTCCATAAGTAAAATTCCTCTTGGGTAGCAAAATTTTTTTCTAATTGAGTTAGCATCATGAAGTTACTAGTGTAAATATCAAGACATAAACATGCCAGAATAAAAATTTTCATCTAATCCAGATCAGAAATTATGAACAGTGAAACTGATGTCTATTTCTACCCAATGGTTGGTGATAGAATTCCTTTTCAAGTTAGGAGAAAACTGAGCTGTCCCAAATAAAGGTTTGCACATTTTAAAGTAGTAGTCACTGACATTTGTGACCAGCCAGGGAGTGGAAGACCAAAATCTGTGTGCCTTGAAGAAAAAATTAACATTTTGGATTAAATAATTCAAAAAGAGAGTATAATAACAATATAGAAATGATTCTATTTGCCACGTTGTCACAAAAAATTAGGACCGCACTGTTTTGGACAGAGGTGGCTTGATTTTGGAGTGCCTCTGTAGCCAGGTGGGCAAGAGCAACAGTGCGTAGCACACGCTTCTTGATTAGACAGGGGTTCAAGTCCGTCACCACCAAATATGGAGGATGCAGAAAGGTCAGGGAATGACCACTGCATATCCTCGGAGCAATATGGCCTTAGTTGCTAATGCTCCTAAAAACTAAATAACAACAACAGCTTGATTTTGGTTGGTTTTTTTATACAAAGGTCAGACTATAAATAAGGAAAGATATCGACAAACAGTTGATAAGATTAATAGGGCTATAAAAGAGAGAGAAAAAACTGTCCTATTAATGATTTTTCTAGAAATCTCTAACAGATCACCAAATCATATTACATCACAATAATTCCTCTTCATATGTCCAGAACTAGACATGGTGGAGAGTTTTGCTTCATTGCACACATAGCCTGGACTTGTCTCTGATTTTTTTCTGCTTCGACATGTGAAGAGATACCTTCTTGGAAAATACTTTTTAAGTGATGAGGTGCTAAAAAACACAGCAATGGATTGGCTTCATTAGTAGAATCCATCCTTTTACCATAATACATTGAAAGAATGGTTGGAAAGAATGATGCCAAAAATGTATTGATAAACAAGGCGGATACATCTAATAATGTATACATGCTTCCCAGTGTTTGATAAATGTTGTAAATTTCAATTGTGTCTGTTGTCTTTATACTTTTGTGCCTTACTAGGCACGTGGACTGACCATTGTATGTGGGTGGTATTGTTTGTGAATAATTATCTGCAGTGGAATCTCGTTAATACAACATTCAAGGGACCTAAATTTTCATGTTTTATTTTTTATATATATATATATTGTATATCTAAGAATAATAATAAATAAAAATAATATCAAAAATAAATTAATAAAATAAAAACAAAAGCCTTGTCTAACAATACAGTAATAAGAATAATATATTTTTTTAAGATTTTATTTTATTTGTAAGATAAACTAAGAGAAAACCAATATTAACAGAAATTAAAATATTGTACAGTATATATTTTGATATATACAATATTTTAGTATCACAGTAAAAAGAATTAAAATCTTAATATAAAAGGAGACATGCAAACCATTAACTTTTTAATAAATTAATCTAATTTAAAGAAAGAATCCAATGTTGTTTGCACAGTTTTGTCTATATGCATTTTAAACTACAGCACAGATATTATCAAATGCAATAATTCTTTCTTTATCAATTTTACTGCAGGCCAACACACTTTCTGTTATGTTCAGTGCATTTTGGGCATCTTTTTTAGATGGCAGTGTGCGCACTTCTTCACTTTCGCTGTCACTAGTAACAAAAACATCATCGTTTTGTTTGGTACCCAGCAGCTCTTCTGGTGTTGGTGTTGCAGTGGTAGCAGCTTCATCATCCACTTTCACAAACTCTTCAAATTCCTCACTGTTGCTATCACATTCGTCTGCTGAACCATGTTTTTTGATGATGTTCTCTCCAAAGCCACTTTTTCTGAAGCAGTTGATTATTACACTTTATGTAATACTTTCCCAAGCAATAACAAGATTATGGATGGCATCCAAGACATTCCAATTTGGCTGCAAATTGTTACCTCCTTCTATGTTGCAAATCAGTACACCTTATCAAGTGGGCTCTATATGCTCTCTTGGGGTTATAAATAATGCCTTGATCCGGTGGTTGCATTAAACTGATGGTATTTGGGGGTAAAAACAGCAGCCGTATATTTGTCAACTTAAATGTCTCGGCAGATTGTGCTGTACAACGGTCTAGAATCATCAAAATGTTCCTTTTTTCTGAAGCCATTCTTCTGTCCAGTTTTGATAACCAAGACTGAAAAATTTTGACCGTAAGCCAAGCACTTCTATTGGCCTCATAATCACAGGGAAGCTAGTTAACTGCTTTAAAACATCTTGGCTTGGAAAAACTTACCAATCACAAGTGGGCGTAGTTTTTTACTGCCATCTGAATTGCAGCATAACAGAACGGTGAGTCTGTTTACTAAATTTTCCACCATGACAAGACTCTCCTCGAAGAGCAAATGTTTTGTTTGGCAGCAAATTATAAAATAAACCTGTCTTGTCAAGATTATCCTTTGCCTCATATTTTTCAAGGATGGACCGTACAGAACACAACCAGTCTGTAGTCTTTTCTTTGTCAACTAATCCAGACTCGCCGCAAACATTTTGCAAAACCAAGTTATTCCTGTCTTTAAATCTTTGGAGCCAGCCACTGCTGCATTTGAAGTCCCTAATCCCATGTTGTTGAGCTAGATTAGATGCACCTCGAAAATTAGATGCACGCATTTGTTGGTACCACTCAAAGTTTTGCTTCAAGCTTCTCGTGTTTTGCACCACAAATTTGTTTCCTGTTTTTCATCGCTGCTCCATTGTCACACACTTCTTCAAGTCTTTTTCAGTTTTTCAGTATTGTAGATAAAGTAGGTAAGGGGATGTTGCAATTAATTCTGTCCGTCTACATTTTGTCACCATAACACTGCTAGAAAAGATTTAATATAAACAAATTTTAAATTAATATAAAGACAAGTTCCGAAAAAGACATCAACTCAGATAAAATGGCACAAAAAAATAGATTGCTGTATATGATAGCAAAAGACTCTTTATTCTTTTGTTAATTTAATAATTCTAATCCTTCAAGAAGATGTTTTTCAGAGTGCACTTGACGTTGTAGCTACATAAACTGCTTTTGTTTACACAAAACTAATTTCTAACAAGTACGTGCCATCCTTCAGGAAGTAGGGAGCCAGGTGGCCTGGGGCAATAATCGGATTGCTCTGCCAACATTTGTATTAAATATACAAAATGACAATCTTTATTTCTCACGGGGTGAAAAAGAACTTTGTAATACATAATGACTGAATTTTGTAATAAACGAATATATTTACATAGAAAAGCCTATTCTTTTGCAGGGGAATGCAGGGGTATGTGCTTCATATAAACGAATACTTTGTATAAACCGTGTTTGTATTAACGATATTTTACTGTATATTACAGTACAGTGCATATTAATATTTTAATACCAAATTATCTTGAAAGGTGGGATTTAACCATATTTTCCCCATATGCCTTTATAATCTTTATTGTATACAAACATGGTATATACAATAGACCCTTCACAGCAGCAATGCCAGGGGTTGAATATACTTTTATTTGTCTCTGAGTAAAACAATAGAACATCACAATATTATCTAAATATATAAAATCACAATTTGTTATGTACAACACTTTTGAAGTGTATAACTGAATTTTTGGTTAATCGTATATTTAACTTGTAACCCTTATACAAAGGAGATCAACTGTACAAAATTTATCATTATAGGATATCTCAAGAAAGAGGTCTCACACAATTCACTGTGAATATTAAGTTTAAATCAGGTGATTGTTAAGGGATTATTATTAACGATGCATCAATTACTAATGGTGATACAAGAGGGTAACACCCCAGCATCCTCCATATTCCTTTGATATGAGTTACAATAACTTTGGATCTCTTTTCCAAGGTGAAAGATTCCCCATTTGGGGCAGAAGTGGATGGGACATTATGTCAACCATAAGAAGGTTACTTTGGACATACAGAAACACTAGTCTACAAATAGTGTATACCTTCCACTAATGATTTGATATGGGAATTACTGGTAAACTATTAAGATTATAATGTCCCAGGTGGTTTACAAGCTTATTTTCCAGATCTTGGACCACGTGACTTTTTTCCGTTCCCAAAAATTAAAATCCACTTTCAGTAGAAATTAGCTCTTCAAACAATACTCCTTCAAGTCCACTATCTTTTGGGTCAAATAACATATCTGTTGTGAGATCTTGTAGTACATCTGCTGTTTCAGTAGTTGCTACACCTTGAGATGACTGCAGAGAATCTGTTTCTGCTTTCTGAGAAGCTTTCTGGCTACGTGTGACTGGAGCATTTGTAGAAGATGGCATAGTAACCTGCTGTTGGGCAGCTTTTCTTGGTGATTGCCTTGTTGCCATCCTTGTTACTGGTGGAGGAGAAGAGGTGTCCATTGGTTCTTCTTTGGACTCAACCTTGGGTTTTCTTTGGTGTAATCTCCCTGCTCCCTGAGTTGGGCCTGATGTCTTCTTTCCCCCAACAGTTTGCCTCGTCAACCTACTGTAAGTACGAGGTGTCGGACTTACATTCTGGACAGAATTTTGATTTTTATCATCATCTTTTATTTCAGCTGTACTATCTGATTTTAATTTAACCTTTTTTGCAGGAGATTCTTGCTGTGCTTTACGCTCCAGTTCACGCAGTGCCATTTGCTGTACCTCAACTGCAACAGGTTGAGATGTATTTACATCTCGGTTGACTAAATGTACATTGATTGGTCCTGTCCTGGATTTCAAATGAATGTAATATTTTTTGCTGGAATTGAGTACCTCATCAGGCATCGGAACTTCTAAATGAGTACCAGAAGGTGCTTCAACTGAAAGGAGTGTATCACCTTCGAAACACTGACATATATCTTCATGAGTGACAAAAGAAAACTTGCGATTTATTGGCTCTTCTGTAATATTACAGATGCTCTGCTGTACCCATGAATGATGAAGATCTAATTCCCTCTCCTTCTGTTCTAAAAATTCCAAGTCCCTTTTTATTGCAATCAGTTTATCAGAGATTTCCCTCGTATTACATCCAGGTCCAGCTCTTCCACTGAATGCTGTTTTTAGATTTCTTTTCAATTAATCCAATTCTCTTTAAACTTACTAATTTAGCAAATCATGGGAGGGTAGCCATTATTACCAAGATTATACTGAATATAAATTTTATCAGACTGCCACATTTTAAATTTTATGAATAATAGAAGAAAATTGTGCAGATCAGTTTTTCCGGCTAGTGGGTTTCAGTTAAAGTAATGAATTAAAAACCACAAAAAGATGAACTTTCTGTGACCAGTAGTGGTTGATTTCATCCTCCGGTCTCCTACTCTTATGCTGCAAAAGGTAAGACTAGTTGTGAATGACATACCTTTGGCTAATCTTAATTTAGATGTAGGTCACAGATGAGAAGATAATTTCTAGTGAAAAGCTATATGATATTTTGTGAATCATATTTCCACAGAACACAGGCAAAGCCACAAATTAAACAAAAAAAAAAAAAAAAAAACGTTTTCTTTTGAGCAAAGCAAAAATAAATACATAATTAATCAAATTTTTTTCAAGTGGCACCTTTCAAATTGTCATAAATAAGCCGTTTTCAGTCCAGAAAAACAATTTGTTTAACTATAACAATATTACAGTTCATTTTAAATTAATCTCTTCTAATTTTAATTTTTGCAGAATTAATTCTTTTTGTCAAAAATTAATACTGCTGAATACAAATGATCTTACATTGAAAGTATGAACTGTTAATGCACTGAGATGACACTGCCATTAAACATTTACAGTGGGGTATGTGGAGGAAAATCTGGACAGAAAAATTCACTGAATTTTCCACTCTCCAAACTAATAATCTTATTTATTGACTAATTCACTTAAGTTGAAATGTGGTTTATCATCACTCATGAATAGATGATCCTTAGAGTTATTTGTGTAGACCTTGAAGTAGCTTTCGACTTCATACACTAGTGTTTCTCAACCGGCCAAAAAAATTTTCTGAGTTACCCTGAGAGAGAGAATGAAAGTCGCAAGTAGAAGGGAAGTGAATCACCAAGAAAGAGAAGAATGATGATATCCAGCTCAGGACCCTAGGTGTGCCAAGCCCGTATTCACCAGATGTGAACTCTTGGGGTTATATATGAGCATAGTAGTGATCGTAGTGTGCCACAAAATTTTATCTTCTTTAAAAGTGTGCTGCGGCAACGAAAAGGTTGAGAAACACTGCTATAAATGTTCCTGCAATGCTGAAGTTACCTTCAGACCATTATCAGATTAAGGGAGACACTCTGCAGTTCCTCACATCACTCCTTCAAAATAGAATAATCAGGCTTATTGTTCAATGGCAAACATATGAGCAATGTATCTTTCTGGCATTCCACAGGATAGTGTCTTATCTGGGCCCTTATTTGCAGAGCTTATCTCCCCACTTGTTTTATTCCAGGCATGATACTTAACGTTATGCTGATGATACGAAGCTCCTCACACTGATTTCTCCACACGATGATCTTCTTATGATAATTGCACCAATTAATAATTCACTCCTGGAATTTACAAACTACCTCAACCAGTTCAGACTTTAAATAAACCAAGAAAAGTGTGAATTTATGATATTTTCCTTAAAGAAAATGCCTTCCTATATTCAACCAATGCTGTGTAATGCTCCTATCCCCATCGTCATACTGATCCTGGAGTTGTTTTCACATTTTCAGCCTAATCTTGGCAGCTCAACTCTGACATCTGTCGGAGTTGAGCTGCCAAGATCACAACTACCAGAAATATATATATAATAACCATGGTATACTCTCTGCTTTTATATGATGCAGTGGTATGGGCATCTGCTACCCCTAGCACAATTAGGCCACTTTTCACTGCTGAGTTTTGGCTCTTAAAATGGGTTATAAACAAACAAACAAACACTTCCTCCACAGTTAAGGAACAATTGAAATGGCCAGTTTTCTACAAATTCACAGGTTCCCCATGCTGATTAGCGTGAAACAGTTTTACCACAACAGGTGGCTGGGTTGTGAGCTCAGAGCGACTCCAACTCTGTGCCCACATCACAGCCACCTTCACTTATCTGACAGGTTTCTGTCTTTTCAGCTGCTCTCATGTGCCCAGTCACTGGATGCCAACCTTAATAAGTTGTTTGTGACAGGGAATACAGACACTGTATCTTTGAGTTCTTATCCCTATTCCTGATCCTTCTCGAAGCTCAACTTAATGCCACAGGCCAACAGTACTGATTGAAATGGTGGCTTACTAACTTATTCAGTATTACATTAAGTAATGATAAACTTATTACTTCTGCTTCAGTACAAAGTTACAAAAGTATTACCTGTTTTGTATTACAATATAAAGAAGGAAGAGGATGAATCAGATTGGTCCACTTGATATCGATCGTGCTCAGGTAGCTAACCAACTAAATGAATATTTTGCATCTACATTCACACATGAGGAATTATTTAGGGATGGGAATGCTACAGGTGAATTAAACTCTGGCAGCGAGTTAGATGATTTTGTAATAACTGAGAGCAAAGTGGAGGAGAAATTGTTGAAGATAAACATAATAAAGGCACCTGTGGTGGATGGGATCTATCAGTTATATTAAAGGAGGCAGCAAAGAAAGTAAGCAAACCCTTAGCCATAATTATAAGAGCTTCCTTGGACTCAGGCGAGGTACTCATTGACTGGAGATGTGCAAATGTATCCCAATTCACAAAGGAGGATCAAAGGGTGACATAAGTAATTACAGACCTGTTAGTTTAACTTCTGCTGCAGGGAAATTAATGGAGGCACTGGTCAAAGAAGCACTGCAAGATCATCTAGACAAGACTTCAGTTATAGCTCGGACACAGCATAGTTTTGTTAAGTGGAAGTCTTGTCTGACCAATCTGATTGGATACTATGATGTGGTCACAAAGGAACTGGATGCAGGGAATAACTTTGATATCATATATTTGGATCTTAGAAAGGCTTTTGATACTGTTGCACATGGAAGACTGCTGTGCAAATTGGAGCAGTGTGGCATTGGAGGCAAATTGCTGCTAAGGATAAAGGAATGGTTGAATGGGAGAAGACAGAGTGATAATCAATGGACACTGCTCTTCGTGGACTAATGTTATTAGTGGAGTCCAGTTGCAGATGATACAAAGGCTGGCAGGATTGTTAATGACAGTACGCTGCTGCAACAGGACCTAGAAAAGTTGACCAGATGGGCTGAGGTGGCAACTGAAGTTTAACATTGACAAATGTAAAGTATTGCATATGGGAAGTAGTAACCCCAGAGTAACCTATTAATTGTGTGGTACTACACTGGCAGTGGTAGAGAATGAAAACGATCTGGGGGTAATTGTACAGGCAGATATGAAGTTTTCTGAGCAGTGCAGATGATCTGCAAGAGTAGCTCATGGTGTCTTGTCAATGATATACAGGAATTTTTCTATAATACTCAAGGCAGCGCCTCCATAGCCAGGTGGGCAGGAGCAGCAGTGCTTAGCACACGCTTCTTGATTAGACCGGGGTTCGAGCCTGTGAGCCACCAAATATGGAGGATGCGGAAATGTCAGGGAATGACCACCGCATATCCCCGGAGCAATATGGCCTTAGTTGCTAATGCTCCTAAAAACCAAATAACAACAACAGTACTCAAGGCAGTGGTCAGACCACACCTTGAGTACTGTATACAGTTCTGGAGGTCTCCTTTTAGGAAGGATGTAGAAATCCTGGAGCGAGTGCAGAGAAGGGCAACAAGATTAGGGAATAGAACAAAGGGTTGCTCTTATGAAGAAAGGCTTAAGTTTTGCAAATTACAGTGTCTGGAGACTAGGCACCTGCGGGGGGATCACTCCACAGAGCCTGCTTCTAGAGAAATACACCCCTGTGTGGTGTGGTAAACTTGCCACTGAAAGGGTTTTTTTATATTCCATTTACTTTGAGGCCATTACAGTGGTCACAAGTTTAACCCCTCCTTTAAAATAAAGTATAAAAATTTATATAATTATCTATTAGTGGATTTTATCAAATACTTTTAAATTAATATTTTTAAAATGTTATTTTTTAATTTGCTTTTTATAATGAATAGTTGAGATTTTCACAAAACGTAAGAACAATGGAATATACCTTTATAGGATAAAATAAATACTTTTTGTTATATTTATTACTTGCAGGGTGATTTTTCCCCAAATTACAGCTGCCATATAATTGTAACAGAGAAGAATATAAAGCAAGTGAATTATGTAATAAAGTTTTTACAGCAATTAGGGGTCATTGTTCCGCCTGCACTTACTGCTCTAAGAAAAAAAAAACAGGTAAACCAAAGTTAAAATAATTGGAATCATTAAATATATGCTAATTATTTATCAAACACTTTTGGCCAGGAAATGTGAACTGATTTCTTGGTAATTCTGAATTGTTTTGTATGAACCAGGATTAAATCTCTGTGTGCAGTAGTGAACTGTATGTTTGTTTGATAACTCACACCTGTACAGTTTAACCGATCGGACATGGTGTGGTGCTCACTCAGGTCACCCAGAAGTAACATGAAGGTGCTCAAAATTTCCATCTGGTCTCTTTGTTTATACAATAGAATTGCCATATCTCTTAGAGGTCTAAGTTCACTTCTAATCAAAGACTGGAGGAATTCTTTAAATGCTTATTTAAATGATGCTGTAGTGAATCGTTTTCAAGCATGAAGAGAGTAGTCACTCCAACAATTTATCCCTGATTTAAAGGAAATTAAAAACTGTTATATCACAGGATACAGTTTTAAATGTTTATTGAAGTGAATCACATTCACAGTGCAATGTATACAGAAAGAACAGACAGAATGGGGGGAGGGGTTAAGCTGTTAGTTAAGAAGCACACAAAAATCTAAAGTAGTGCATCCAGTTAACATGGGTGGCCAGTGCAATGTTCAGTCAGTTTGATGTGATGTAAGTGCTGGGAAAACAAAAATGACAGTTGGAGTGTGTAATGGGGCAAATGACTGTGAAGAGTACAATGAAAAACTATACAGAGTGGGCTAGTAAATCAGAATATCTTATAATGGGGAATTATAACTTTTTCAGATATTGACTGGAATTTGTGGGTTGGTCACTCAGAAACTAGCAAGACTTTTATGGATTTCTTGGAAGACTGTTTTCTACAGCAGCATGTTAAAGAGGCAGCAAGAAGGAGTAATACTCTTGATCTGATTATTAGCAGTGATTATTCATGCATTAAGAATCGGCAGGTAAAACAACCACTAGGTGACAGTGAATACAGTGTATTGATGTTAGTAAATTAATAAGAGGAGTATACCTCAATATAGTACGTGGAACACTTCCGTATGATACCCTCCAGAAATTAAAATGGAAAAAACAAAAAAATCGACAACTTACCGGTACATTAAAGTAAAATATAAATAATTAAATAATTAACGTAAAATATAAATAATTAAATAATCAATTTAACACAATTCAAAATCAATTTAAAACAATTAAAATTCAAATTAACGCAATTAAAAGAATCTAACGAAAATATTCAAAACAAATAAAAGTGTATTGATGTGGAATTTACTTAAAGATGTAACTATTATCAATCATAAAGGGAAGAGTTTTTCTTTTGTAAAGGAGACTGCAGTTGTCTCAGACTTTTTAAATTATAAACAGTGGGATCGACTGATGTGATCAACAACAAATTCTAAATGAGACACATTCAGGGAAATAATCATAGGAGCTACCAGGCTTTTCATACCACCTAAGAAATACTGTTTGGGGTTTGACTTAAATGGATATCAGATGAACTATTGAGACACGTGGTAGAGGGGAAAAATGTATGGGATGCATATTTTATATGCATCCAATACATTTTTTTACAAAGGAGGTTAGGCAGGCGAAGGCAGATTATCAGAAATCTTTGGCAAAGGATGCAAAGAAAAACGGCATTACTTATGTAAACTCTAGAAGGAAGGGGATGAATCAGATTGGTCCACTTGATATTGATGGTGTAACTGTTGATGATCCTACTCAGGTAGCCAACAAACTAAATGAATATTTTGCATTGACATTCACACGAGGAGTTATTCAGCGAGGCGAATGCCAGAGGTGTATTCAACTCTGGCGGTAATCTAGATAATCTTGTAATAACTGAGAGTAAAGCGGAGGAGAAATTGTTGAAGATAAACACAAGAAAGGCACCAGGGGTGGTAGTAGTAGTGGTGGCATGTGATGCAAGAAAGCAAGTGTATGAGCTTATGCAGCATCAGCCAAAAAAACATCACACCATTCCCTCCAAATGCCTGTCCAGTTCCTCCTTAAATTTATTCCACCTATCAACTTCCACAACGACAGATGGAAGTTTGTTCCAGCAATTAACCACCTGCTGGCTAAAGGCAAATTTCCGCACATCTATTCTACCTCTGTCTTTTCTTAATTTGAATTTATGCCCCCTTAGGTTCATAATCTGAACAAGTGGTAGAATTGCATCAGAATTCAGCATGCTCAACCCATTCAAGGCCATCTACACCTCAATCAGATCACCGCGCAGGTGCCTAGTCTCCAGCCACTGCAATTTGCAGAAGTTAAACCACTCTTGGTAAGAGGATCCCTTCATTCCCCTCACCAATCTTGTTGCCCTTCTCTGTACACGCTCAAGTAAATCAACATCCTTCCTAAAATGAGGCCTCCAGACCTGTACGCAGTACTCAAGGCGTGGCCTGACCATTGCCTTATACAGAGGGACAATCACCTCCTTCTACCTGCTAGCAAAATTCCTATATATCATTGACTAACCCCATGACATGCCCTGGCAGCCTGTCTGCATTGCTCAGAAAACTTCATATCTGCCTGCACAATTACTCCCAGGTCTTTTTCATTTTCTACCACCTTAAGTGTAGTACCACACAGTTCGTACGTTTCTCTGGGGTTACTTCTACCCATATGCGGTACTTTGCATTTGTCAAGGTTAAACTTCATTTGCCACTTCTTAGCCCATCTGCCCAAATTATCTAGATCCTGTTACAGTAGCACACTGCCATTACTGTCATTAACAACCCTGCCAACCTTTGTATCATCTGCAAACCTCAACATTAAGCCTGATATACCTTCATCAATATCATTGATAAATATACAAAACAACAGTCTACCTAACACCGAACCCTGTGGGACTCCACTAATAACATTAGTCCACGAAGAGAAGCGCCCATTGATTACTGCCCTCTGTCTTCTCCCACTTAACCATCCTTTTATCCATTGTAGCAACTTACCCCTAATACCATTCAGCTCTAATTTGTACAATAGTCTTCCATGCGCAACAGTGTCAAAAGCTTTCCTGAAATCCAAATATATGATATCAAAATTATTTTTTGCATCCAGTTCCTTTGTAACCACATCATAATATCCTATCAAATTTGTCAGACAAGACTTTCCCTTAACAAACCCATGCTGTGTCTGAATTATTGCTGCAGTCTTGTCTAGATGATCCTGCAATGCATCTTTAACCAGTGACTCCATTGTTTTACCTGGAACAGAAGTTAAACTAACTGGTCTGTAATTACTCGTGTCACCCTTCGATCCCTGTTTGTGAATTGGAGATACATTTGCACATCTCCAGTCCATGGGAACCTCCCCTGAGTCCAAGGATGCTCTCATAATTATGGCTAAGGGTTTGCTTAGTTGCTTTGCCGCCTCCTTTAGTATAACTGGATAGATCTCATCCATCCCAGGTGCTTTTCTTATGTTTAACTTCAACAATTTCTCCTCCACTTTGCTTACAGTTATTACAAAATCATTAAGTATCCTGCTACAATTTTATAACCTTCTGCCATTTTCAAACCTTAATAATTCCTCAGGTGTGAATGTAGATGCAAAATACTCATTCAGTTTGTTTGCTATCTGAGCAGGATCATCAACAGTCGAACCATCAATGTCAAGTGGACCAATCAGATTCATCCCCTTCCTTTTAGAGTTTATATAAGTAAAGAAATCCTTGCTGTTTTTCTTAGCACCTTTTGCCAAGGATTTCTCGTAATCTGCCTTCGCCTGCCTAACCTGCTTTGTGACCTGATTATAGACTAGCTTATATCTGCCATAGGCTTCTGAGTCACTTGATAATTTATATGCATCCCATGCATTTTTCTTCTCTGTTACGAGTCTCATTATTTCATTAGATAACCATTTAGGCCTAAACCTTGAACAACTTAATAGGTATGAAACTTTTAGTAGCATCCACGATTAATTCCTTGAATGCTTCCCACTTAGAATTTACTGTTGGTAACATGGTCAGTTTATCCCACTGTACAGAATTTAAAAACTGTCGGAGACCACTGTACTCACCTTTACGGAAGCAAAAACCCTACTCACCTTTACGGAAGCAAAAACCCTTTCCTTTACCCCTGATGGTAATTAAATGTTTAAGTAAATTCCACATCAGTACACTGTGATCACTGCCACCTAATGGTTCCTTTATCTGCAAATTCTTAATACACGAATGATCACTGCTGATAACCAGATCAAGAGTATTACTTTCTCTGGTTGCCTCTCAACATGCTGCTGCAGAAAACAATCATCCAATAAATCCACAAAAGTCTGACTAGTGTGTGAGTGACCAACCCACAAGTTCCAGTCAATATCTGGGAAGTTAAAATCCCCCATTATAAGACATTCCGATTACTAGCCCACTCTATTTCTCTGTACAATTGTGCATTGTACTCATTCGAGCCATTAGGCCTATAACACACTCCTACTCTTATTTTTGCTTTCGCAGTGCTTATGTCACACCAAACTGACTCAACAGTGCAATGTTCATCTATATCAACTGGATGCACTTCTTTTGATTTTATGTTTTCCTTAATTAACAGCATAACACCTTCTCCCTTTCTATCCTGTCTATCCTTTCTGTACACATTGTACTCCCCAAATTCCAGTTCAGCATTCCTTATATCTGTGTGACACCACGTCTCTGCTATCACAGCAATATCCACCTTTGATGTCTTGACCAACACTTCAAATTCATCAAGTAGTAGTAGTAGTGGCATGTGATGCAAGAAAGCAAATGTATGAGCTTATGCAGCATCAGCCAAAAAAAAAAAAAAAAAATCACACCATTCCCTCGAAATGCCTGTCCAGTTCCTCCTTAAATTTATTCAACCTATCAACTTCCACGACGACAGATGGAAGTTTGTTCCAGCAATTAACCACCCGCTGGCTAAAGGCAAATTTCCGCACATCTATTCTACATCTGTCCTTTCTTAATTTGAATTTATGCCCCCTTAGGTTCGTAATCTGAACAAGTGGAAGGATCCCATCAGAATTCAGCGTGCCGAACCCATTCAAGGCCTTATACACCTCAATCAGATCACCGCGCAGGTGCCTAATCTCCAGCCACTGCAATTTGCAGAACTTAAGCCTCTGTTGATAAGAGGATCCCTTCATTCACCTCACCAATCTTGTTGCCCTTCTCTGTACACGCTCAAGAAAAATCTACATCCTTCCTAAAATGAGGCCTCCAGACCTGTACGCAGTACTCAAGGCGTGGCCTGACCATTGTCTTATACAGAGGATAATCACCTCCTTTTTCCTGCTAGCAAAATTCCTATATATCATTGACAAAACCCCATGACCTGCCCTGGCCGCCTGTCTGCATTGCTCAGAAAACTTCATATCTGACTGCACAATTACTCCCAGGTCTTTTTCATTTTCTACCACCTTAAGTGTAGTACCACACAGTTGGTACGTTTCTCTGGGGTTACTTCTACCCATATGCAGTACTTTGCATTTGTCAAGGTTAAACTTCAGTTGCCACTTCTTAGCCCATCTGCCCAAATTATCTAGATCCTGTTGCGTAGCACACTGCCATTACTGTCATTAACAACCCTGCCAGCCTTTGTATCATCTGCAAACCTCGACATTAAGCCTGATATACCTTCATCAATATCATTGATAAATATAAAACAACAGTGGACCCAACACCGAACCCTGTGGGACTCCACTAATAACATTAATCCACGAAGAGCAGTACCCATTGATTACCACCCTCTGTCTTCTCCCACTTAACCATCCTTTTATCCATTGTAGCAGCTTTCCCTTAATACCATTCTGCTCCAATTTGTACAATAGTCTTCCATGCGCAACAGTGTCAAAAGCTTTCCTGAAATCCAAATATATGATATCAAAATTATTTTTTGCATCCAGTTCCTTTGTAACCACATCATAATATCCTATCAAATTTGTCAGACAAGACTTACCCTTAACAAACCCATGCTGTGTCTGAATTATTGCTGCAGTCTTGTCTAGATGATCCTGCAATGCATCTTTAACCAGTGACTCCATTATTTTACCCGGAACAGAAATTAAACTAACTGGTCTGTAATTACTCATGTCACTCTTCAATCTCCCCTTTTTGAATTGGAGATACAGTTGCACATCTCCAGTCCATGGGAACCTCCCCTGAGTCCAAGGATGCTCTCATAATTATGGCTAAGGGTTTGCTAAGGGTTCACCCCACTATATTACACAAGTGTAATATAGTGGGGTGAACACAGTCAGCAAGCAGTTGACGATAGTAGAGACCACTGATATGTTGTTCGACATGCACCAGGGGTCCAAGTTCCTGCCAGTGAAACATGCCTCACATCATACAACAGCCTCCATTAGCTTGCACTTTTGCTACCACGCATGATGGATCAAGAGCCTCATGCCAAATTCGTACACGACCATCCACAGTGTGGAGTAAATAACATGACTCATCTGACCAGCACACCTTCCAGTCTTTTATCGTCCAACTTGCATGCTCTTTGCACCAGGCGAGTCTTTTACGTCGATGAACCTTGCTTAGGAGATGATGCCATAGGGGTTGTCTGCTGGTATAGTCCATGTGTGTGAGCCTGCGACACATGATCATGCCAAATATTGTTCCAGATTGGCCCATGTTGTATTGGGTAGACAATTCTTCAACAGTGCTGCGCCTGTTTGCCTGTATGAGTCGGACCCGGCACTCACCTCTAACATCAACCTTTCGCTGATCTTTGCAGTTTTGCCACCTGGTCCTTGTTTGGCCATTTTGATGCCAGTGCTAGTACACTTTAACTACGGCAGCTCTCAAATGTTCATCCGTTTGGGAAATTGAGGCACCAGCTCGTCGACCACACACAAACTGTCCTTTATCAAAGTCCAATAAATCCTTTCTTTTACCCATCACGCTCAGAATTTTACTACCTACTGAACCACTGACACCTTATCTATGCTATAGGTCGACTAACTTTGCACTCTCGTACCTCACATGCTCAATGAGTCGCATTCAGTTTTCATAGGGGTGGTCATAATTCAGTGTAGATGACCTGAGTGATTTACTAATTAAAACTAATCCTTACATGAAACCTTTTTATCATCACAAATTTCTCTGAAATTCAAAAATTACACTATGTTTAGGCAAGACAGGAATTCCAGCATTCCTGCTCGTGGAGGGATGGCAGTACTTGTCAAAAAATATCATACCGTCAAGACCCAACTACAAACCCCCCTTAGAGGTTGTAGCAGTTTGGATGACAATGGGAATATCGTTAACCTTGCATCCATTTATATCCCACCGAATTATCCTTACTCTGACTGAACTTGACAATCTTATCACACAACTACAACCCCCCCCCCTCTGTTTATTCTGTGATTTCAACAGTCACCACACATTGTGGGGATCTTCCACCATGGATACGAGAGGCGAATTAATTGAAACATTCCTGGATAACCATAACCTGACTGTTAAATCCTGGCTCTCCAACTCATATTCAACTACCTACAGGTACTACATCAGCCATAAACTTATCCATATGTTCAGCATCTCTTTTTCCAAGCAGGGAATGGTCAGTGTTGAATGATCCATTCCACAGTGATCATTTTCTTATCGTCAGTTCAATTCAAACATGGGTTGTGTCATGTCCTAAAGGCTATACTTTTTGGAATTTTCATAAAGCAGACTGGAAAACTATTCCACTTATGTCCTACTTGGCAACCGATATGTACAGAAACAGCATATTGATCACATTTCCAGTCCATAATCTGACCAGCGCAAGCGTGTACACCACAATCAGTGGTGGAATGAAGAATGCGCCAAAGCAAAACAAGAAAAAATTGTGCTTGGAACCAGTTCTGCAAATTCCCAACTACTGTCAACCTAATTATTTACAAAAAACTCAAAGCAATAGCAAGACAAATTAGGAAGAAAGCAAAGCGTGATTCCTGGATTAACTTTGCCTCAACTATTAACAAAAATACTGACACTCGAATTATATGGAAAAAAAATACAAGCTCTCAATGGGAAATTTCTTACACTGAAAATACAATGGAGTGGGCAGGACCTATCCTCCCAACTGATATTGCAAATGCTTTAGTAGAATCTTTTTATAATATTTCTGCCTCTTCCTCTTATGTGACCTCCTTTCAATGCATTAAAAGTGATGAAGAACGTCATAAATTTAATTTTTCAACTAGACTCTCACTTCCATATAACCAGCCCTTTACTCTAGTCGAGCTCAAAGAATCCTTGAGCAAATCTCTGAACAGTGCAGCAGGACCAGACAGCATTCACTATAGTATGCTGAAGCATCTATGTGAAGCTGATCTCTACATACTATTACTCTTTTATAACTGGATCTTCTCAGAAAATACATATCCTCTGTCATGGCATCATTCCTATATTTATGCTATTCCAAAACCAGGCAAAAATCCTTCTCTAGTTCAGAATTACATACCTATATCGTTGACAAGCTGTTTGGGCAAAATCTTTGAAAGGATGGTGCATAAGAGGCTCACCTGGATTCTAGACTCCCAAAACCTTCTTTCTGATCACCAATATGGCTTCCGTAAAAACAGATCTCCCCTAGATTTATTTGTCAAAATTGAATCAAACATATGTAACACCATTATGGGGCAACATCTAATGATGGTGAACCTAGATATTCAGAAAGCATCTGATACCACTGGGCATCATGGTATTATTAAAGATATACATCAGTTGAGGCTTAGAGGTTACCTTCCACAAATCATTCAGAACTTTTTACACCTTTGAAGTCCAACGTTGAAACAAGCTGTCAGCATCTCACATTCAATAAGATGGTGTACCACAGGGCTCTATCCTGAGTGCTACCCTATTTGTGATTCAAGTCAACATATTACACAATCTCCCAAAAACTATTGAAGTATATATGTACGCAAATGACCTCACCATATCCTGCCCATCACAAAGTATGAATACTATTGAAAAACAGTTACAAATTGCTCTTGCCAGAATAGAATCCTGGACCTTACGAAATGGATACTGTCTTGTGGAACAGAAATCCACCACTACTCATTTCTGCAAACTACGGTCACCTCTTCCTGATCTTGAGCTAAAGATAAATATTGTGCCAATAGCCCTTGCTTGAACTCACTTGGGCTAGGGCTCTCAAGTGTATGACTCTGCTAGGAAAAGTGCTTTAGAGAGACCAAACACCATCCAGCACAGTACCCTGAGAGTTTCTCTAGGGGCTTTCTCCAGTTCAGAGCCTTTACATTGAAGCCCACGAACCTCCCTTACATCTTCACAGGAGAACATTACTTCTCTCGTATGCCGCAAAAATCCACAGTCTTCTTTCTCATCCTAATTGGAGATGTCTGTACAATACCGAATGGGAGTCATTTTACAAAGTAAACCAAATGAAAACCGACCTGCTCCACTTAGACTTAGAGAATTAGCTCAATCATGGAATATAGAAATCAGCAATATATTTCAGGACATGACACCTCCTGATCCACCTCGGACAAATATTCCTGCAATTTATGACGACTATTTCCAACAGTGGAAAAAGAACACCTTGTCACCCTCCAATATGTCACAGTTACATGAAGCTCACTCTACTTCTAACTCACAGGTCTGTAAAATCTATACAGGTGGATCAAAAACTGAGACCCAAATAGGCGCCGCAGCAGCCTTCCCTTCATTCACCATTTCTGGCTCTGGATCAGCTTACTGAACTTTTTATTATGCCTGCATTAATATACACCGACTCACTCAGTGCTGTTTCTACTCAGAGTAGTAATACCAATTCTGCTCACCCTGTAATAAAAGAAATATATTCTAAATTATATACTTGCAATAAGTTGAACCAAACCGACATTCTGGTGGATCCCAGGGCATTCTGTGATAGCAGGAAAAGAGCAGATCTTGCAGCCAAGCAACCAGATTTTTGTCATGGAAATTGCTAGTTAGGAAGGAGAAGGGTAATATAGAACTGTGATTATCTGATGATATGGGTCAAAATAATACTTGCACTCACCTCAAGAATTCTTGTTTGTTGCCACAACAGCCGATGTTGGAAAAATGTTCTGAATGTAGCAACATTTCAAATGAATGGGATGTGAAAGCTGGGGAAAAAGCCTAAATAACTTCAAGGGTTGTGTCAGTCTAGTAAACTGTAGAGGAATACTTAGTCTCGACTGTGTCTACAGTAATGTCAATAAAATAGCTGAATTTGAACTCCTGTTTAGGACAACTAATGCTGGCATAACAGGGCTAATGGAAACCTGGCACCACCTGGAAATTGGGGATGACGAGTTCCACTATGGTATGTGTAATGTATTTAGGGAAGATAGGATGGGGTGGTAATGTCAAGCTTCTTATCAAAAGTAGCCTGAGCACAAAAAAGTGCTTTTGCTGAATCTGAAGTTACATCTGCCAGCACAGAATCTGTGTGGTGTAAGTTAGTTAAAAGCAAAGGTATAATGAGAGTGGGAGTAATCTACGGACCAGAATATTGCAAAGAATATGACGAGGATCTTTATGTGCAAATAGAACGGGCAAGCATGTGAAAATGTCTTATTATGTTGACTTCAATACGCCCCAGATTGATTGGAATAAATGGGAGGGAAACTCACCTTGGGGAAAAATTTTTCTAAATAAACTAGATGATTATTATTTGTACCAGCATGTCAGAGATAATGCTATGGATGAAAATATTCTTGACTTCTTCATTACTCAAGAATTAGATGAAATTACAGGGCTTAAAATAAAAGAACCTTGGCAGGTAGTGATGACACAATTGTCAGTTGGAAAATGAAGAAGAATAATGTGCTATACAGTAGCTATTAATTGAGAGGATTGCAGAATGAGCGTGAATACACTTGCATTATGGAATACCTTTAAAGCACAAATCACAGAAGCCATGAACATATACATACCATTAAGAAAATATTGAAGGAGGATGTCGAAATGGACAAATGTGGAGTTGCCCAGTCAAATAGAGCAGGAAAAGATAGCATGGAACAGTTACAGAGCAATGAATAGTACTGAAGCCTACAACAGCTACAAGTTGATTTGTGATAGTACCGTAAATAAGGTTAGAGAGGACAGGGATGTATGAGAAAGCACTGGCTTAGAGAGCAGTGAATGGGGATTTTTTATGTATGTGAATACAAGGAAGAAAAAAGCAAATCAGATTGGACCCTTGTGCACTGGGTGTTGGAAAGTCTTAGACAACCCAGCCGATGTTGCAGATGAATTGAACAGGTACTTTTCATCTGTCTTTATTGAAGAAAGACCCTTCGTGCGGAGAAGAGGCTGTGCAAGTGAGGCCGAGTCATATGAAATTAGTGATTTCAAAATTGCAGATAATTCTGTATTAGAAAAACCTTTGAGCATAAAGGCAAGTAAGGCTCCTGGAGTTGATGGCATATACCCAGTAATTTTAAGGGATGCCGCAAGGTGGTGTATTGAACCATTGAAGTTAATTATGAGAGCATCTTTGGACTTAGGAGAGATTCCTTTGAATTGGAGAAATGCCAACGTATCTCCAATACATTAAGGCAATTCTAAGAGCAAAGTTAGTAACTACAGACCTGTTAGTCTGACTTCATTGATAGGGAAAATCTTAGATGCAATGATTAAGAGTGCAATCCAGGGACATTTGGATAGATATGGCATTCCGAATAACACACCACATGCTTTTGTTAAAGGAAAATCATGTTTGATGTAATGGAAAATCATTGCAGCAAATGTGTGTGGCTTCCTTGCACTATTTGGTTATTACTGTTTCATGTTTGAAAGTGAGAATGACAGTGTCACATGTACTTGCTTACTGAATGTTTATTAGCATCATTTATTATAGAACAATCGTCTTATGAGATGTGCTGATTATGCAGGTGTGTTGCTATTAAGACATATCGGTGAAGGTAAAGAAAGCCAACATGAGAACCACAGGAAACGTTGGGAAACTTTTACTAGACAAACTTGATTCCCACTACAGCAGTTTCTCCGGCGCCTCCGTAGCCAGGTGGGCAGGAGTGGCAGTGCATAGCACACACTTCTTGCTTAGACCGGGGTTCGAGCCCGTGACCACCAAATATGGAGGATGCGGAAAGGTCAGGGAATGACCACCGCATATCCCCAGAGCAATATGGCCTTAGTTGCTAATGCTCCTAAAAACCAAATAACAAACAGCAGTTTCTCCCTGCATTTTCAGTAAACAGATGATGAGTGTTATCGGTAGTGGCAGTAAAAATCAATAATGATGTATTAATTAATTTTTTCTCATTATTAAAAACAGATTATTGGAGTTCATGAGTGTAATGCCTTTTCGGCTGAAATCTACTTACGGGTACACCCTCCAGACTGCCTTAATCTTATGGTGTTTATCCCCCCTTCCCACTGTTTTAAAATAGGGAAATGACTTCAACAGACGGTATGTGTTATTGGTAGTGGCAGTAGAAGTTTGTTTTCCTATTTTGAAACAGTGGGAAGGGGAGGATAAACACTCTAAGCATGAGCCAGTCTTGGAGGGTGTACCCATAAGTAGATTTCAGCCAACTCATGAACTCCGATAATCTGTTTTTAATAATGAGAAAAAAAACTAATCAATACATCATTATCGACTTCTTCTGCCACTACTGACAACACACACACCGTCTGTTTACAGAGAATGCAGGGAGAAACTGCGGTAGCAGGAAACGAGTTTGTCCAGTAAAAGTTTCCTGTGGTTCTCATGTTGGCTTTCTTTACCTTAGCCAAAATATCTTTCCTAATAATAGAAAAATATTAATGTAGAAGAAAAAAATGCATTGTTAATAAAATTGGACAAAGATAGAAAGAAGAGGTAGAGATGACTTTGAAAAAATGTGCCTTTTTCAATTATTACGCATGGCAGTAATCTAAATGATAAGCATAAGTGCCTTCAAAAGCAGCTTATTCTTAGTGCCAGTAGTGGATGATGACCCTGCATGGTCATCTTCTGACCAACTGAAAACACGTGATTCCTTTAGAATGTTTTCAGTACAACCAAGGTGTAGTATCTAGTGACTAAAGTTGGATACTCCCGGTATCACAAATTCAGTTGCATGCTTCCTTTTCCTTTACTTTAAACCAAAAGAACTCTAAGACATGAAATAAATTAAAGACCACAATGTAGCTGCCAGCTATCAGGATTTACAATGGAGACTCCATCTTTTTCCCTTGAATTGACCCTTCATCATCTCGCCATCATAATATAGTTGATGACAAAGATTTCCTCCTGTCTTTTTCTTTTCACAAAAAAATAATAAAACTGCAATAATTTTTTTTTTTTTTTTTTTAATTTTGTGAATTTCTGCTTATTTTTATTAATGAATTGGCCTCAGGTGTGTGCTATGGAAGTGTATGTTGCAAAATAGAAATTTGCTATTTGTGTAGTTTATTTAGTTGAGTAATGCGAAAGTAATTAACAATCTTTCAGAAGATATGTATACAAGGTTTTCACACGTACTATAAAAATTTGAAAAAGATATGTGTTTGCCTTGTGTACTGTACGTAGATGTGAAATTTCAACTTCATGCAGTGGGAAATGTGATGTAATCAGATATTTACAAACAAATAAACAAAAGGACAACATTCAGTGTATCGAAAGAAATGGAAAAAATAGATTTTGCATTTTGTAGTGCTGTTGTCATATATGTGTTTATTTACATCCTTATCTTAGAACATAATCTTCCTCAGTTATGCTGATCATAAAAATGCATTGTTCGAAAATGTATGCTTCCCGATAATGAAATAACACAAAAATACTCTTGTGAAAGAACAAAAACAATGGGCCATTTTTGATTGCTGCAGGTGGCATGGTTCAAAGTGATTTCAAACTATAACCCATTGTGGTGAATTTTTGTATTAAAAAAAAAAAAAAAAAAAAAAGCATGATAAGCCAGTCCAATGCTCAGTGTGCGCATTGGACAATGACTCTGTAGGATACAACATTGGGAATCTCAACAACCTTAAAAAATTTAGGATTCCTTTATTCTTTCAAAATACTGTCTGGCACATAGTATTGATAATGTACTGTTAATAGGACTAAAAATGAGTAGCAAGGGTCCTTTGTTAACTTATTAAGTTGTGTGTGTGTGTGTGTGTGTGTGCTGAAAAGGAATTTATCTGTATGCTTTCTTTGTAAATGTGGATGAATACTTGGGGAAAATTTACTTAGTATTGATAATGTACTGTTAATTGGGCTAAAAATTAGTAGCAAGGGGTCCTTTGTTATCTTATTAAGTTGTGTGCTGAAAAGGAATATTTACTACTTAGAAATAATACTAAAAGGGTAAGATATATTTAACAATTTCAACTGGTGTGTGCCACTGAAGTTAAAAAAAAAAAAAAAAAAAATTTGATGAATTTGTGTAAATAGCGTACTTAGTGCAATTTTTGTGTAATTAGACTGGGAGCAGACTTGTAAAAGGATGCCATTGTAGAACAGTAGCAGCCTTTGAAAGTCTGTTTAAAGAAGAGATTGGAAGTAGAAGAAAAACAAAATGAGCACTTCAGAGTTACCAAATCAAAAAGTACAACAGGCAATCACTAGTGGATGGTGCTAGCTTGTGTTAGCACTGTCTTGATCCAAAAGTTTCCAAAGACGGCAAATGAACTTAAGAAAAGAACTTCTGAATTGCAAAATTCTGGTAAAAGCAACCTTAAACAAGCCAAGAAAGCTGATAATTTAGGCATGTTATTCTCACTTGTGGAGAAAGTCTGTTCATATGGCTATCTTCTGGCTTGAATAAAGCAATTTGCTTGTTTCTTTTAAATGTTATACCAAGTTTGAAAATATGAACATAGCTCTTCAATCCAATGTGCCTCGCATTCATGTGCTGAGGTTATTACTCCTTGATATGTTGAAGAATGTTATGTGCAAATATATTTTACTAACTGTTTTTAAATCTTCCACTTCCACTTTTAGAAATTGACTACCATAGTAGACTAAACCAGAAGGATGATTCTGGCTTTGTCCTAGGCATTTCTAGTGCCAAGATTATGGAGAGTCTAAAATGCGAGGAGAAGATTTTGCTCAATGAGGAAGTGTTTTATGGCTGCATGTGGCTACATGTTGCACAAGTTCCCATTGAAAATGATGTTCTTAAAAATGCTGAGGTAGCACAAACTTTATCAGTTGGCAGTACTTTGTATCATAATATGAAAAATGGTTTGTCTTTCACAATAGTACGAGGAGCGGTACAAAAGTAATGCCTCCTATTTTTTAACTCAGAAAATTTAATTCCTAAAACTGTGCCTTTTACATCAATTAATCCTCAATCATTAATAAACACTTATTTTTCCACAAAGTCACCATCATTTTCTATGCACTTCCGTCATCTCTGAGTGAGATGCTGTATTCCAATCCTGCAAAAAAGTCCTTACTCTTCCTCCGGAGTGCTTTGCGAACACTGTGCTTGAGCTGGTACCAACATTTGCAGCTTAAGAATCCATTCTGACCATATTGGTCCAGGCTAATATGGTCAGAATACAGCCATTTCAGAAATAATTCAAAGGTCCTTGCAGAAAGGAAAATTTCTGATTTCTAGAAAAACTGTTTTTATACATGGAAAAGATAGGTCAACTGTGATATCATAGTAGACTGCACAAAATTTATGTCATATGTATCGAGTGACTAAAGCTTGGTTACCACCTCTGTGACTCGTTCAGCTGCCTCGAAATTGTTGAAGTTAAACATAACAAAGACACCTGGGGTGGATGGGATCTATCCAGTTATATTAAAGGAAGTAAGCAAACCCTTAGCCATAGTTATGAGAGCATCCTTAGATTCAGGGGAGGTCCCCACGGACTGGAGATGTGCAAATGTATCTCCAATTCACAAACAGGGATTGAAGGGTGACACGAGTAATTACAGACCAGTTAGTTTAACTTCTGTTCTGGGTAAAATAATGGAGTCACTGGTTAAAGATGCACTGCAGGATCATCTAGACAAGACTACAGCAATAATTCAGACACAGCATGGGTTTGTTAAGGAAAAGTCTTGTCTGACAAATTTGATTGGTTATTATGATGTGGTTATAATGGAACTGGATGCAAAAAATAATTTTGATATCATTTACTTGGATTTCAGGAAAGCTTTTGACACTGTTGCGCATGGAAGACTACTGTACAAATTGGAGCAGAATGGTATTAAGGGTGAATTGCTACAATGGATAAAAGGATGGTTGAATGGGAGGAAACAGAGAGTGGTAATCAATGGGTGCTCCTCTTCGTGGACTAATGTTATTAGTGGAGTCCCACAGGGTTTGGTGTTGAGTACACTATTGTTTTGTATATTTATCAGTGATATTGATAAAGGTATATCCGGCTTAGTGTCGAAGTTTGCAGATGATACAAAGATTGGCAGGGTTGTTAATAACAGTAGTGGCACACTGCCATTACTGTCATTAGCAACCCTGTGCTACTGCAACAGGAAGTAGAAAATTTGGGCAGATGGGCTGAGAAGTGGCACTGAAGTTTAATCTGAAGTTTAATCTCGACAAATGCAAAGTACTGCATATGGGTAGAAGTAACTCCAAAGAAACATACCAACTATGTGGTTCTGTGGTAGAAAATGAAAAAGACCTGGGAGTAATTGTGCAGTCAGATATGAAGTTTTCTGAGCAATGCAGACAGGCTACCAGGGCAGGTCATCTGGTTTTTTCAATGATATATAAGAATTTTGCTAGTAAGGCCACACTTTGAGTACTGTGTACAGGTCTGGAGGCTTCATTTTAGGAAGGATGTAGATTTGCTTGAGCATGTACAGAGAAGGGCAACAAGATTGGTGAGGGGAATGAAGGGATCCTCTTACCAAGAGAGGCTTAAGTTCTACAAATTACAGTGGCTGGAGACTAGGCACCTGCGCGGTGATCTGATTGAGGTGTATAAGGCCTTGAACGGGTTGAGCATGCTGAATTCTGATGCAATTCTTCCACTTGTTCAGATTACGAACCTAAGGGGGCATAAATTTAAATTGAGGAAAGACAGATGTAGAATAGATGTGTGGAAATTTGCCTTTAGCCAGCGGGTGGTTAATTGCTGGAACAAACTTCCATTTGTAGTTGTGTAAGTTGATAGGTTAAATGAATTCAAGGAGGAACTGGACAAACATTTAGAGTGAGTGGTTGTGTGAAATTTTTTTTTTTTTTTTTTGGCTGATGCTGCATAAGCTCATACACTTACTTTCTTGCATCACATTGTTGTTATTTGGTTTTTAGGGGCATTAGCAACTAAGGCCATATTCCTCTGGGAATATGCGGTGGTCATTCTCTGATCTTTCCGCATCCTCCATATTTGGTGGTGACGGGCTCGAACCCAGGTTTTTTTTTTTTTTTTTTTTATGTGAACCCCAAACACGAGAGGTATTAGAACGTATAGTACTTAGACCGTGCTTGGGTTGGAGGTTGGGAAGACGAAAGAAGATATTTGTTGACATTGGACTTGAACTTCTGTAGATTGTAATTTTGAGGAAATATGTATGAAGGAAGGTTGTTCCAGAAAACGGCAGTTGAATGAATAAATGAGGAAGATGAAAAGTTGGTTCTGTGGGTTTGAAGTTGGACAGTAAATGGATGTTGGCTGGGGGCTGCACGTATTCGGACTGTTTTGAAAGAGGGAGCGGGAATTATAGAAGCCAATTCAGAAGAACAGTGCCCATGGAAGTATCTGTAGAAGAGGCATGCAGCAGAAACAATATGTCTATGAGAAAGCGAGTGGAGAGACTGTTAGAGACGAATCATTAATTAACCTAACTGCCCTCTTCTGAATGGAATCAAGAAGCCTGAGAGAGGTTTTTGGGGCACCACCCCAGATGTGGGAACAATATTCCATATCAGGGCGGATTTGTGATTTATACAGAGTGAGCAGCTGTTTGGAAGAAAAGTAACGCTGAGAGCGAAAGAGAAAACCAAGTTTTTTAGATGCAGAGGAAGCAATATTTGTAATGTGCTTGTGCCAAGAGAGATTAGAAGTAAGGGTAATCCCCAAAAGAGATATATCATTTTGCCTAGAAATCGGAGTGTCAGTAAAGATAAGCATAGGAGCAGAAGAATCCTTTTTGCAATATATATAAGACAAGACTGAGTTTTAGAAGGGTTGAAATCAACTAAGTTGTCTTTGCCCCACTGGAGAATTACCTGAAGATCGGCATTTAAGGAATTGGTAGCAGATTCGGCAAAACTATAGATAGCATTTCTAGTCAATGGAAGAAGGTCATTAATATACAAGAGGAAAAGAGTGGGGGAAAGAACTGAACCTTGGGGCACACCGGCATTAGTGGAGAAGTTAGAAGACAGAAAGCCATCTACCATCAACCTCAGTGAGCGATAGGAGAGAAAACTGGATAAAAAAGTAAAAGTAAGAAGTGCAGCCATTATCAACTCACTGCAGGATGGAAGCCTCCACAACAATTCATGCTGAGGGAAATGGACCATAATCTGCCAAGCTGGTCCAGTGCGGTTGGCAGATCGACCGTATTCAGCAGTGAGGGGCTTGAACCCCGGTCTACTCAAAGAGCGTGTGCTACTGCACTCCCACTCCTGCCCACCAATTACTAAAAACAGTTGGCAAACCATAAGATGGAAGCTTGTTTAGAAGACCTTTATGCCAAACATGATCAAAAGCCTTTGAGATGTCAAGAGCAACTACTTGTGTTTCACCGAACCTTTCCATTGAATTAGTCCATGAATGGGTAACATAAGCCAGAATATCACCAGTGGATCGACACTAGCGGAATCCATACTGGCGATCGTTGATCAGACGGAAGGTTTCTAGGTAGTTTAAGAGTTGGCGGTTAATTGATTTCTCCATTACTTTAGAAAGAGTAGAAGTAATTGGATGGGAGGGATTTGTCACCCTTTTTAGGAACTGGCTGGATATGAGCAAATTTCCAAGCAGAAGGAAAAACACCTTTGGAATAAGAAAGTAAAAAAAGGCGGCAAAGAATAGGAGTAAGTTCAGGAGCACAGGTTTTGAGAACAAGTGGAGAAATACCATCGGGACCTGGAGCTTTCTTAGCATCAAGATTCATCAAAATCCTTCTGATATCCTTTTGATGGAAGACCACAGGAGACATTGAATGGAGCGTGTTGGGAATGGTGGGAGGTGTTTTACCATGATCATTAATACATGAGCTGGAAGAAAAATGGGATGCTAGCAGGTCAGCTTTATTCTTGGCTGAAGTGACAACAGAACCATCTGGTTTGGACAGAGGTGGGAGCAGAGAAGGGCAAAAGTTGCGGCCAATAGCTTTGGCAAGAGACCAGAATGCTTGGCTACCATTAGGGCAAGAAGCAAGTTTTCTACTCTTAGCCTGTTCAAACTCTAGGTTGGACCGATTAATAACTGATTTACAATTGTTGCGAGCTTTGGTGTAGGCAGAAAATGAAACTGAAGAATTAGAAAGAAGCCAATTACAATATGTGACATTCTTCTCTTGAACAGCCTTAGCACATTTATTGGAAAACCAAGGTTTAGTTAAAGGACGAGATTTTAAAGTGGAGTGTGGGATAAAGGATTCCATTGCTGCAAGAATAATTTCACTCACACGATCTGAGCAAAAGTTGACATCAGAAGTTTTGAAACAGTAATCTGACCAAGGAAAAGAAGAAAAGAAGTCTCGCAGGTCATCACATTTTGCATTCTTGTAATGCCAAACAACACGAGGTTGGGAATAGCCATGAGATAGAGGTTCCATTGGAGAAGTGACAATCACCAAGTTGTGATCTGAAGTGCCTAAAGGAACCCTCACTTCGACCGTGTACTTAGAAGGGTTGTTTGTGAGAAAAAGATCAAGCGTATTGGCTGTATGATTAGGATTGTCCGGTATTCTTGTAGGTAAATGAACAATCTGTGCTAGGTCAATAGTAATTGCAATAGTCTCAGCATCGAGACCTGCTGGGTCAGTGTGACTAGAAAATGGAAGCCAGCTGGAGTTGTGAACATTAAAATCACCAAAGAAAATTACCTCACTGTTAGGAAAGTTGGACTGGAGAAAGTCAAGTTGCAAAGAGAGGAAGTCAAAGAGCTCCAAGTGATTAGTGGAGTTGGGAGAACGGTAGAGACAACAGATGAATTTGACACAATGAGGTAGAGAGATTTTAAGCCAGAGAAGATCAAAGAGAGGAGATTCCAAATTGCCAAGTCTCTGACAGGGAATATCAGAACGGACATATGCACAAGTACCACCTTTGAGGCGAAAGGAATCATACAGCGAATAATTTGGGCATCTGAGATGAGCAGTAGGTGAATCAACCGATAACTGAGATTCTGTCAGAAAAAGTAGATAGGGTGTGGCAGACTGCAAGTGGAAATGGACATCGTTGAGATTAGAATTGAGACCACGTATATTTGTGAAATGAATTAGGAAGTGCTTGGGCGGTTTAGATCTTTTCGCAGATAAGTTTGCTCTATTAGTTGGACACTTCATGGTGTATTCAATAGTAAGAAAAAGTGAGTGGGACATGCTGTATGAAGTAATGAAATTTTTGGATATGGTGTACACGTAAGAATATACCCAGATCCTTGACATAACGTGGCCTCGACAATGCTTCCCGCATACACACTACTCGGACTCCCTCCAGTCACTATCTGGCAGAGTAGAGGTAGCAAGATTATACACTAGCTGATCCGGAAGCCTCCTAGAGAGTTAACAATAAGTTCGGTCTGGTGTACTAACTAGCGGCCAGCCTGCGAACACCGTTTTAGAGCCATACCCTCGATATGTAAGGAATATTGGATCTCGCCACGATGTTCATCATAACCTCAAAAGTCATCAATCATACTGCATGATGGGAGAGATAGGGAAGGGTTGACCGGAACTTAGCTCTAGAGACTAAACATGGGTTCCACCACTTCAAGCCTCCAATAAGTAAAGTGGTGGTATTTCACCGGTTGATGAGAGTCATCTACCACCTAGTACTGCCTGGTAACATAGAGGGGCGCCACACCTCGTGTTGGTTCACACCTGGTGGTCACCCACCATGTACTTGTGCATGGAGGTTATACCCAGGATTACTAACAGTCCCACCATCGTGAAGGTGCAAGCCGAGGATTTGGCTGTCACAGACTGTCCGGACTTCGCTGAACTTGGTTCCACTTGACTTGAGTGTCACCCGAATATCAGTTCCATCAGTGTTTTAGAGTCCCAGGTAGCAAGTACAGCTTGTCTGGCATATCTGAGAGAATGTCTGTGACAACCTCAAGGACCAAAATCAAGAAGGTCTAATTATTAGGACTGTTAAATCACTACTGACAATCAGATCAAGAGTATTACTCCCTCTAGTTGCCTCCCAATCATGCTGATGTAGAAAACAATCATCCAATGAATCCACAAAAGTTTTGCTAATGTGTGAGTGACCAACCCACAAGTTCCAGTCAATATTTGGAGAGTTGAAATCCCCCATTATAAAACATTCTGATTTGCTGGCCCACTCTATTTCTCTGCACAATTGCTCATTATACTCATCAGATTCATTAGGCCAATAACACACACTTACTCATTTTTCCTTTCCCAGTGCTTATGTCACACCAAACAGACTCAAGTTGCATTGTCCACCAACATCAATTGGATGCACTTCCTTGGATTTTGTGTTTCTTAACTAATATCATAACCCCTCCTCCCTTCCTGTCTTGTCTATTCTTTCTGTACACATTGTACTCCCCAAATTCCAATTCTGCAATGCTTATGTCTGTGTGACACCATGTTTCTGGTATCACTAGCACTTCAAGCTCATCAGATTTATTAACTATACTCCTAGCATTGGTGTACATGCAAGTATACATGCACCTGTTCCTACTCTTAGTTATCCTAACACAGCCCATGTATTTACTTGTTCCAGTATGACTCCCAGCAGTCCTGGAAATCTCCATTACCTTGCTTTCCAGGCTGCTGTTCATTCTAATAGAAGCAGTGCAAGAATCACTTTTGCCTCTGCCTGCGGCCACTATTAACCTTTAAGTCTGCGTATTCTCCCCAAGTTACAGTTTTCTGACCCACCTAACACTGCCTCGATAGCATCAGTAAATATTCTTGTACTCTTTCTGTTTAAGTGTACCCCATCCCTGTAGAAGCAATCTCTCCTGTCAACAAGCACAGACCAGGCTGTGCTTTTTTTTTTTTTTTTACCTTTTCAGTACACTTCTACATGTGTTACATTTGTTGCCTGAAGAATGTCTAGTCGATACTCGATTTCACTCCATGTTTACTCCAACATCTCTTCAGTAACCGTCATGAAAGCATCTGTTATCCTCGCCTTTAAAATTTCAGTATTACGAACTGGAGTCGAATACACTTTGTCCTTAATATACCCCTATAAAAAAAAGTTAAGAGTGATATGGTCCGGTGAATGGGCTTCCATGGTGTTGAACCATCCCTCCCAATCCATCGGTTAGGAAACTTGGCATCCAGGAACTCACGAACAACTAAACTCCAGTGTGGCGGTGCACCATCTTTTTGGAAAATTACCCATGGCTGAAACTCTTCTGAGGTGCAACATATTGCTCCCACATGTCCAAGTAAACATTTGCTGAAATGGTGGCTCTGCAAAAAAAGTGGTTCCAATAACCTTGTTGTGCATTAGGCCGCACCAAACTTTTACTTTAGGACTGTCCTCTCTTTCTCAAAAACAACACGTGAGTTCTCTGAACCCCAAATATGGGCATTGTGTCGATTTACTTTCCCCGAGGTGTGGAGCTTAGCCTCATCAGAAAAACAAACAAATTTAAGGTAATCATTGTTTTCATCAACTCGCTGCAGAATCTTTGTAGCAAAAGCGGCATGTCGGGGACGATCATCTTGCTCCTAGGCTTGATATGCATATAAACAAAGCCGTTTGTGAAAAATTTTAACCACTGTCCTGTGAAGTATGCCAAGTTCCCTTGAGGCACGACAAGTTGACTTCCGAAGACTGCATTCAAAAGCATCACGCACAGGATCAACAGTCTCTTCACTCATACTAGGCCTACCAGTTCTTTTAAGGTCCCCAACACTGCCAGTCTCTTTAAACTTTGCATACCAACTTCTGATGTTTTTAACATCTGGCGGACCTCTCCCATACTCTCTTCTAAAGTTTTGCTGAACTGTAACTGGCAATTTTGTTTCATGAAACCACAAAACACTGAGCTTTCTCCTTCATTGATGCCATTTTGATACTGACGATTGCAGCGATGTATGCATTGTAGCAGTTGCAGCGCTAACTAGATCGTCCACTGATTATGCAACTGTACGTGCAAAAAAACTTTAAGCATTGGCCTTCGTTATGAGACAAGGTGCAAGTTTTTATCTCACATAGTTTTTAAGTTATAATTTTTCGTAATCAGTGAAAGACTTTATGCTTGCCCTGTTTATATATCTCTTTTAATGAACCAAAAAGTTAACTTACTTTGAACCTGGCTTTAACCTTTTCTAGAGTACATCTTTATTGATACATGTTTCTTTTATGAGTCCTGGAGTATGTTTCAAATAACGATTTGAGTTGTGTTACAAATCTTCCACCAAGTGTTGTGATTGCTTATCTGAGCTTTTAAGAATATGATTATTAATCATATTTAGTGGTCATGTTAACTCAAATTCACTTCAGCTCTGGCTAATCAGCTATATAGTTATTGGGGAAGGAAAAGATTAGACATGCTAAGCTAAGGGTGTAGAACTCTTAGCTAATAGTAAAAGGATAGGAATTAACCACATACTTGATATCTAAATATTTTGCATCTGCTTTCATATGTGAAGAAACTTTTAAACTTGAAATTTACCAGTTGCCTTGCAAATACTAACTGGGAGTTGAATTATTTTATGATAAAAGAAAAGGAACTAAAGGTAAAATTATTACAATTAAAGTTGAGCAAGGAACTGATGAAATCAATCTAATTATGTTGAAAGAAGCATCAAGAAGGCATCAGAACTTTAGTTATTATAATGAAAGCATCTTTGGATGCTTTCATTATAATAGTGGAAAGAGTGGAAATGTGAAATTGTCACTGTTGTTCACAAAGGTGGCTCAAAGGTAAGTATTGACCTGTAATTTTGACATGCCTGGGAACCTTATGGAGACCTTAGTTAAGGATGCAATACAGGATCATCTGGACAGAATGAGATTTATATGTGAATTACAGCATAGATTTGTTAAGGGTAGCTCATGCCTGACTGATCCAAATAGCTACTATGAAGTTGTTACTGAAGAGTTGGTTTCAAAGAACATTTTACATCATTTACTTAGATTTAAATAAATTTTTTGATATAGTCCCTCATGAACAGTGCATCAATTAGAGCGCTGCATCATCCTGCAGGTTTGTTGTTGCAGAATAACAGTTAACTTACCTTTGTGGATAATGGAATGATTGTGAGTCATTATAAATGGTCACTCATGTCTTGGATGTCATGAGTGTAGTCCCACAAAGTTTGGTGCTGGCCTTTTACAGCTTCTGATATTTATTAATGATATTTATGTAGGTATTTCAAATTGAACGTCTAACTTTGCTGATGATAAAAAGGTAGACAGGGTGGTTATTGACTGTAATGACATGCTACTTCCACAAGACCTAGTAGTTAGTGGTATGCTATTTCAACAAGGCCTAGGTAAATTATTTGGATGAGTTGCAATAAAAAGGAGTAACTGGCCTGGTATGATATTCTCTGAACAGTGCAGACAAGATACAGGTGCCTTGACAATTTTTTGGGTTCTGTCAGTGATATATAGAAACTTTGCAGTAGAGAAAAACAGATTATTATTCCATTATATAACAGTGATTTCATATAATATTGCACATAGATTTGGAAACCTCATTTTAGAAAAGATGCTTATATTTTGCTTATACTATTTCAGTGAACATTGATCAGATTTTCAGTGTTTGTACTTTTGAATTATCTTGTATTATCAGATTGTTAAAACTGTCATGTGTTGAGTGAGTGCTTACCATGAATTGCTCTATATTATATATCTTTTATTTTACGTTTAGTTGTTTTCCTTTCTCAAGTAGTATGCTATTTATCTTGTTTATTTTTGTATTATATTTTCAAGAAAAGTTTAATATTATATTACATGTGTGCATATACAAAATGGAAGTTCTTTTTGTTTTAGGATGAAACACTTGGTTGTAAAGAAGTCTGTCCCTTTCTGAAGGCATTTGGACACTGTCGATATCAGTCTTGCCTCTTTCGCCACTCAGTGTCACTGAAATGTGATCAACCAGTGGGAATCCCATTTGAGGGCGATGTTCGAATAATTGTGACTCATGTACTAGATGCTTCTCATTACTTTGCCCGTATCATTGAGCATACTGATAATGTGGGTACTGTAACTCGTTATGACAGCCGATACCTTGAAGTACAGCTAAAAGTAAATAGTTACTATAATGCAAAAAAAAATCACTCTCAACATACTCTGCCCTGCAAAGATGACATATGTGCTCTAAGTTGGCGTGGTAACACTTTCCATCGTGTCAGGGTAAAGATATCATAGCATTTAATAATTAAAATGTGATTCCTGCAATATAAAAATTACTTTTCATGTATAAGGAAAATTAATATTTTTTATATTATGGAAAATTTATTGTTTAATTATTATGCATTAATTGCACAATGCAGTTAAATTTGAGGACTTGCTTTGTGTTGCTTTTTCTGTGAAGTACTTTCAGATATGGATTTTATGTAGCTTGATTTGGGAATTTTTTGGTGCAATAATGGCTAAACTAGCAATATTCCAGAATATAAAAATTAGTTGAGCATATTTCAAAAGTTAACTTTTCTGTTTTGTAAGTTGAAAAAAACTGTAATTTCTCAGAGGATAAAACCTTATTACCATATGTAAATAGGATTTTCAGTACTTCAGTCATCTTTAACATGTGCACAATATTTCCTTGTCAGTTCTTCTTGGCTTTAGATAAAATTCCAAATAACACTAGCTGATTTTTACCTCCAAGAACTTAAATGCTGTTTTTAACCAATTTTATATGCATAGATTTCGAAAATCACCATGATAGGTTCACATCACATCACAGTTATTAAATATAGAGGGAGTTATGTTTTACCAAAGTATGCCAATTTTGCATAATCTAGCCAGTAATGTATGACATATTGATTTATTTTAACAGATATAAGCTAATTCTCTTAATTTTAGCAATTGATTCTGGCCTCGGTTTTCTTGTGATAAACATAATCAGACCTATGGTTCTTAGGTTCAAATTCCGATGCAACAATTTACAATTTGCACAGAGCACACAGCATTTTTTGGTGAGGATTTTTGTTGGCTGTGCCAAGGTTTTCCAAATATTAACTAATTGTGAAATGTTCTCAGGGTTGTAAATCAGTCTTCCAGAGTGAAATGAGTAGAGAACATATAATATTTTTTTACACTTGAATTATATGTATATATCCCATTATTTTAACATTAAACGTTGGTACATATTGTGATGTAGACGTGATAGAGACTTTTTATGTTGATTTTTGGAATCAGCGCGTTTATTTCCTCCAGAATCTAACATTTTCATTGTGGTGGTATGGCAAAATATATGTTCTATTGGCTAATGTAATCTCTGACGGAATTCTTCATGTGTGCAGAGAAAATATAGAGAGCAAAGGAGAAAAAAGATACACACCTGGTGAATAGAAAAAATCCAATTATTTTTCTTTGATTTATTTTATTGTATTCTTAGAAATCAATAGATAATATTCCAATATATATTTAAAATTACAACTTAATGAATGACATCATCTGGTACCATAATATTGGACTAATTAAAAATTAGCTACACAAACTACAATAACACATATATAGTCTTAAAAGTAACAAGTCTTTTTTTTTTTTTTTTTTTACATAACAATGGAGCTAGCATGTTAACTTGTTCAGTCAAAATGGAGCAGTATTACATTATTAAATTTTATGTTAAGCTTGGAATATTCTAAACTTTTCAGCCTTTTATTTTATTTTATTTTATTTTATTTTATTTTATTTTTTATGAATACCCCAAACATTGAGAGGTATTAGAACCTCAGTACTTAGTAATGTGCATGGGATGAAGATTGAGACGATGGAAGAGGATATTTCTTGACATTAGACTTGAACTTCTGTAGACTGTAATTTTCAGGAAATACATGTGAAGCAAGGTTGTTCCAGAGAACGAAGTTGAATGAATAAATGAGAAAGATGAAAAGTTGGTTCTGTGAGTTTGAAGTTGGACAGTGAAAGAATGTTGACTGGTTGTGGCACATGTTTGGACTGCTTTGGAAGATAAATCAGGAGTTAAAAGAAGCCAGTTCAGAAGAACAGTGCCTGTGGATCTATAGAACAGGCATGCAGCAGAAATAGAACATCTATGAGACAGAGAGTGGAGAGACTCAGAGATGAGTCATTAATTAATCTAAATGTCCTCTTTTGAATGGAATCTAGAAGCCTGAAAGAGGTTTTGGGGGAACTGCCCCAGATGTGGGAACAATATTCCATGGTACGCCGGATTTGTGATTTGTACAGAGTGAATAGCTGCTTGGAAGAAAAGTAAAGCCGAGAGAAAAAGAGAAAACCCAGTTTTTTAGATGCAGGGGAAGCTATATTTGTAATGTGCTAAGAGAGATTAGAAGTCAGGATAATCCCAATAGAAACACGAGGTGCTAGAGTCCTGAAAGTCCTTCATTGTCATAGTGTTCAGCACTGCCTACGATTCGGTTTGGATATCCTCTATGCTGTCAAATCTTTGACCCTTAAGCTTGATTTTCATTCTTGGGAAGAGGAAGAAGTCGCAGGGGCCAAAGTCAGGAAAATAAGGGGAGTGGGGGATGATTGTCATACTGTTGGATGCCAAAAACTGTACCACAGCAAGAGATGTGTGGGCTGGCACATTGTCATGATTAAAGACCCAGTTCTTTATGTGTCACTTCTCTGGACGTTTCCTCCTGACGGCTTCTCTCAACCACCTCCAGATGTTGCAGTAGAACTTTGAATTGACGGTCTGGCCAGGAGGGATGAATTCCTTATGGATAATCTCATCAGTGTCCAAAAAACAGATCAGCATGGACTTCACATTGCTCCTCACTTTCAGGCTTTCTTTGGTCAGGGCGAAGATGGGCTCTTCCACCGAGATGATTGTTACTTGGTTTATGGGTCATATCCATATACCCAACTCTACTCACCAGTGGCGACTGCAGAAAGGAATTTTGATCACTCCTAGCCTGTTCTTGAAGATCTGCTAACTTCCATGTGATGCCACTTTTGGTCTTCACTTTTGGAATTCTTTTTGCGAGATATAAGACAGGACTGAGTTTTAAAAAGATTGAAATCAACCAAGTTACCTTTTCCCCACTGGAGAATTACCTGGAAGTCAGTATTTAAGGAAATGGTTGTGGATATTCAAAAAGTTGAAGCTGTTGTTGAAGGGTAAGGGTTCTCAAACTGGAAAGTGGAATGCAATGTGTTATCATCAGCAAAACTAGGGATAGGATTTCCATTCAGTGGAAGCAGGTCATTAATATATAAGAGGGAAAGAGAGAGAAAGAACTGAACCTTGGGGAACATCAGTATTAATGGAGAAGTTAAAAGACGGAGAGCCATCTTCCGTCAACTGCAGAGAGAAAACTGGATATCCAATTACAAAAAACAGTTGGCAAACCATAAGATGGAAGCTTATTTAGAAAACCTTTATTCCAAATGCAATCAAAAGCCTTTGAAATGTCAAGAGCAATTTTTAGTTTCACCAAACTTTTCCATTGAATTCGTCCATAGATGAGTCGCAAGCCAGAATATCACCAGTGGAATCATATGGGCGATCATAGATCAGATGGAAGTTTTCTAGATAGTTTTAAGTGTTGGCGGTTAATTGATTTCTCCATTACTTTAGAAAGAGTAGAAGTGAGTGCAATGGGATGGTAATTAGATGGGAAGGATTTCTCACCCTTTTTAGGAACTGGCTGGATATGAGCAAAATTCCAAGTAGAGGGAAAAACACCTTTGGAATAACAAAGTGAAAAGAAACAACACAGAACAGGAGTAAGTTCAGGAGCACAGGTTTTGAAAACAAGTGGAGAATTACCATCAGGACCTGGAGCTTTCTAAGCATCAAAATTCGTCAAAATCCTTTTGACGGTAGATAACAGGAGGCATTGAACGGAATGTACCGGGAATGGTGGGAGGTGGTTTACCAAGATCATCAATACACGAGTTGGAAGAAAAATAAGATGCAAGCAGGTCAGCTTTATCTTTGGCTGAAGAGGCAATAGAACAATCTGGTTTGGACAGAAGTGGGATTAGAGATGGCCAATAGCTTTGGCAAGAGACCAGAATGCTCGGCTACCATTAGGGCAAGAAGCAAGTTTTCTACTCTTAGCCTGTTCAAACTCTAGTTTGGACTGATTAATAACTGCTTTACAACTGTTGTGAGCTTTGGTGTAGGCAGAAAATGAAACTGAAGATTTGCAAACAAGCCAGTTACGATATGCAATATTCTTCTCTTGAACAGCATTAGCACATTTATAGAAAAAACCAATGTTTAGATAAAGGAAGAGATTTTAAGGTGGAGTGTGGAATAAAGGATTCCAACCCTACAAGAATAATTTCTCTGACACGATCTGAGCAAATGTTGACATCAGAAGTTTTGAAACAATAATCTGACCAAGAAAAAGAAATCTCACAGATCATCCCATTTTGCATTCTTGTAATGCAAACAACATGAGGGAATGGCCATGACAGAGAGGCTCCATTGGAGAAGAGACCATTATTGAGTTGTGATCTGAGGTGCCTAGAGGACCACTCACCTCGACTGTGTACTTAGAAGAGTTGTTTGTGAAAAAAAGATCAAGCTTATTGGCTGTGTGGTTGGTATTGTCTGGTAGGAAGATGAACAATCTGTATGAGGTCATTAGTAATTGCAAAAGCCTCAGCATCTCAGCCAGCTGGGTCATGTGACTAGAAAATGGAAGCCAGCTGGAGTTGTGAACATTAAAATCACCAAAGAAAATTACCTCACTGTTAGGAAAGTTGGACTGGATCAAGTTTCAAAGAGTTCCAAGTGATTAGTGGAGTTGGGAGAATGAGAGAGGCAACAGATGAATTTGACAGAATGTGATAGAGAGAGATTTTGAGCCACAGAAGATTGAAAAGAGGAGATTCCAAATTGCTGATTCTCTGACATTGAATATCAGAATGGACATATGCACAAGTACCGCCTTTGAAGCTAAAGGAATCATACAGCAAATAATTATTTGGACAACTGAGATGAGCAGTGGTTGAATCAATGGATAACTGGGATTCTGTGAAGAGAAAGTATATGGAGTTTGACAGACTGTAAGTGGAAATGAATATAATTGTGATTAGAACTGAGACCATGTATATTTGTGAAATGAAGAAGGAAGGGTTTGGGAGATTTAGATATTTTTGCAGATAAGGTTTTTCTATTAGTTTGACAATTTTTTATGGTGTTCAGTAGTAAGAAAAGGTGGGGTGGGGGGATATGCTATATGAAGTAATGAAATTTTTAGATATGTCATACACATGGTAAAAGTAACCTAGCTCCTTAACATAACATGGCTTTAATATCCCCTCCGCACACATACACTGGTTTTGGCGCATTATAGCCTTAGTTGCTAATGTGCCAATAAAATCCAAACCAAACCCCGACATACACACTACATGAACTCCCTATCTGGCAGAGTAGAGGCAGCAAGATTATACACTAGCTGCTCTGGAACCCTCATGGGTTCTGTCTGGTGGACTCTCTAACAGACAGCCTGCAAAACATAGCTTGATGTTTTAGAGCTACCCTCAAATATAAGGAAGATTGGATCTTGCCATGATGTCCATCATAACTGAAAAGACATCAATCATACTGCATGATGGAAGACGGTTTTCCAGAGCTTTTCTCTGGTGACTAAACGTGGGTTCCACCACTTCAAGCCTCCAATAAGCAAAGTGGTGGTATTGCACCAGTTGATGATCGTCATCTACCACCTAGAATTGCCGGGTAACGTGGAGGTGTGTCATTCCTCATGTGGTGAGGGTGCCACACCTCAACCTCTACTTATCTGGGTGGTACCAATATTAGTAGTGAAAGTACCGACCATCCTTAAAAGATTGGAACAAGGATCACATTGATGCATGTATTGCGCATGCGCGCGTGCACACACACACACACACACACACACACACACACACACACACACACACACACACACACACACACACACACACACACACACACACACACTATTTAGTTGTAAGCACAGGATACTAAAACCCCTGCATAAGCAAATGATGTTTGGGGGGGGAGTTATAGCCAATTCTGAGTGTTTCAGCCTGCACAACATACAAATCAACACACTCACTAATACATGGTAAACACTGTACAGTATGAACTTAGCTCTAAGCACATTATAGCCTTAGTTGCTAATGTGCCAATAAAATCCAATCCAATCCAAACTTATGTATAAATAATAGTAACAACCACTACCAGTTCATTTCATTGATATATAAATTAAAATAGCTTATTTGTCCTTCAGAAATGAGAAGAGTGGACTTTAATAATAGCCTAAATTTTTTTATGATGACAATATGCTCCTGTGCATATTGTCATCAATTCAAATTTGTAATTTGAATTTTTTGTTGTGAATTTTTTTTATCTTTTTTTAAAGGTAATAGAGGTAGGAAAAACAGACAGACCAAGGAAAGTACGTGTCTTCTTCTTGGATGAAGGGTGGAATGAATTAGTGGATCCATGTCAGTTGCTTTCTCTGCCATCAGAATTAGCATCTTTGCCTTTCCATGCTGTGGAAGTGTATGCATGTAAAGTACAGCCTGTCGATTGCTGTTATGAATGGCCTCCACAAGCAAACAGTTTTGTTCATGAGCTCATTGGAAATAAAGAGCTTGTTGGAGAGGTAATAACTTATATTATATTAATGTTTGTTTCATTCTAATGGATGGATAAAATTTAACTGGAGTTGAGTTTAAATAGTTGAAAAGAATTTATGCTATTAAGGTATTTGTTAATTTTTCATCATTAGTCATCTCGTCTCATCAATGTTCTTAACTAAATAGTTGCACTTCTTAAACTTTTGCTTTAACCAGTTATACTTTAGAATGGAAATCATAATTATTCAGCAGTTTAGGATCTACTGAATAATTATATGTCTGAATACTCATTTTTAGTCAAGTTAGAATATATGCATAAGGTGCCTATTGTCTTCACCATGTCTGTCCACATGTAACAGCTCAATTCCAATGGGCAGATTTTGTGAAATTTTATATTTGGTTCATATAGAAAGATTTGTTGAGCCACTCCAAATTTCATTAAAATTGTAGAAATTGAAATCTGTCAATTATTATTTTTTTTATTTTATTTCCATACAGAGTGTGTGTAAAAAAGAAATTCATATTTAAATGTGGTTTTAATGCAATATTGTTATCTTTAAACAGTCCACGCAATTTTCTTCTGGATGGGCTGATTTTATTTTGTTATAAATCACGAATTAATGCTATTTGCTAATGTGTTCAAAATGTAATGTACTGTGTATATTAATTAACTTGCATACCTTTAATATCTGTGACAGCTTGTGGGCAGGTTTATGCAACCACCAGTTAATTTTTATATTAAATGAAATTGGTATGTAATTATAAGTTATTTTAATTTCTTACTTCTTGAAATCTGCTATAAAGTAACATTACCTCTGACTATAGACATAACACACTGACATTTTGCATGTAACAATCTAATTTTGAGATCCACTCTGTTGGTGTAGCTGTTGTGGGGACCTTATATTCAATTCTATTTCCATGCACATGCAGGATTCCAGTTAAACTGGCATATTCCAAAGAATTTTCAATTGCTCCTCAGATTTCTATTTTAGCATATACTTCAGTTTTGTGTACTACTTTTGTCACTTGGAAATAACAACAATACTCCTTTGTAAAAACCAGTTCTTTGTACAGTAACCTCTATAAAATCTGGCAAAAAAAAAAAAAATAAAATAAATAAAATAAAATACAGTCGGTCCTCGTATAACACGTGTTTACATTACACGAATTCGATCATACACGATTTATAAATAGGGGAACGTTATCTTATATAACACGAACCGAATTCGCTTATACACGATTCGCCTTTGTGTTTACAAGAAATGGCAGTCGAACGCGGAATCACCCCAACCGAACGCAACACGATAGGAATGAAGAAGATTCTGAAAATGTATTTATATGTTTTATATCAGTGAAGGGGAAACACATTTCACCATAGTAACGTAAAAACCAACACAATTCCAGCTATTGATATAATCGCAAATGCAATTAGATGGCGTTTACTACCAGTTTATAACAGATTCCACTAGCAGAAACGAAACTGGAAATTGTTTTTATTGTTTTATGGTAGTAACCTCCAGAAATGTGCTTTAGTAAAATGTGGGGTGTTAATAGTGTATCTCGGCCTTCACGGTGTTGTTTATTCAGTTGCTATACGCGTGCAGCTTTGTTTATGTGTATTAAGCGTGCCTCCTCGTTTTGTAATTGCGCTTTATTCCCTTAAAAATGAGTAAAATACTTTAAAAGGTGTTAAAAGGAAGCGTCCTGGCGAAGACACTGCAGATTCAGAGAGAGAGAGAGAGAAAAAAAGCAATATCGATAAACAGAGGCAGACTGGGTCAAAAATTCTTACCCGGGAAAATTTATAGTGGCCTCATACTACGGTTTATGGCCAAAATCACACCGGCCTCCGGCCCACCGGGATTTCCCGGGTAAGGCTTATGGCCAGTCCGCCTCTGTCGATAGAGAAAAAAATATTAAATTGTGAAACGCTTTGAGCGAAATGAAAGACCATGTGATATTGCACGTGCTACAGACCTAAATGAGGCAACGCCGAGAATTACAAAGAATACGGAGAAAATAAAAACACATAGCGGGAACAACTCAAAGTGTAATTAAAATCCATTAGATTAAGACACAAGGAATTGGAAGAGATGGAACGGCTGTCTGTTTGGATAGAAAATCAAGCAAAAAACAAGTTTACTTATGATAGAAGCAAAAGCATTAGCAATATTTTATTACGTAATAGTCGTAATAAAATACATAAGCATTTTATTACGACTTACGTATTATAATTTATGCTTACGTATTATAAAATACGTAAGTATTTTATTACGACTATTTTATTTAATATAATAAATTTTTTACGAATGAAATACGTATTTATTCGTAAAAAATAGTTTTTTAGTATTAAAAAATACTAAAAATACTTTATTATAATATAATAAATAATAAAAAATATTTATTTTTTATTATTTATTATATTATAATAAAAAATATATTATATTTTTTATTACATATTTTATAACGATTAAAATTACTCGACTATTTATTGTGTTTGGTAATGTTTTGGTTCCAAATGTGTGTTCAATCTTGGGTGGTCGGCACCTAACCCCACTTTTCCCATAGGGCCTGTTGTTTATATTGCACGATTTTGCATTGCACGAGGGTTTCTAGGAACACAACTATTGTGCTATACGAGGACAGACTGTATCAGCATTTTACGATCCAGAAATATTAAGAAAGCAATCCAGCACTCGTAAAAACAACTGCATTTGTCTTTAAGAATCCATGCAAAAACATTCTGTTGTGTCCTTCAATTTATAGCATTAGTAGAGGAATATGATGCAAGAAAGCAAGCTTATACAGCATCAGCAAAAAAAAAAAAAAAAAAATATCCCATTTCACCCATCCATTCACTCCAAAAGTTTGTCCACTTCTTCCTCGAATTTATTTAAGCTATCAGCTTCCACAATGACAGATGGAAGTTTGTTCCACCCGCTGGCTAAAGGCAAATATCTACACATCTGTTCTACAACTGGCTTTCCTCAATTTGAATTTATTGTCCCTCAAGTGTCACATCAGCATTGAGTTGGCCAAACCATTCAAGGCTTTATAATGGCAACTCTCAGTTTACAAACATTCAGTTTATGAACGTTCACTATAATGAATATCACAATTCATTCAAAATGCCAAATGTATAGTGAACATAATTGTAAGATTTAAATAAACTTTTAAAAAATGTATTCATTGCAATAATTATCAGGAAATTGTTGAACTGGGCAATAAAATTGAACACGACCTTGATGTGACTGATGCGAGAGAGCTTTGGACTTGCATTTTGAGAAAATAATTGAAATAGAGACACATCTAAATTCTGAAGTAACCGAAAAACCTGATATTCCACAACCTCCCAAAACATTTACAAGGCAGAAAATGGCTGCAGCTTTTAAATCAATTTCTGAGGGGTTCACAATCTTTGAAGAAGAAGATGCAAAGAATTGCAAAAGTGAAATATGGAAAGAATTGCAAAAGTGAAAAGAGGCATTAATGACTGTCTAGCATGCTATAGTGAGATTTTTAAATAAAAAAAAAAAAAGAAACACTGTGAAATCTATAAAAACATAATTTGAAAAGTCGAAACCCAGCTGTTTCTTCATTATCAGACGCTGTTTAAATTTACCTCATACGCACCTAGTGTCACTTATGTGGAAAATATTGAACTCTGATGAAGATATTGACGAATAATAGTTGAATACATATGTATGTATGTACAGTACATATAGTAGTAGTAGTAGTAGTAGTGGCATGTGATGCAAGAAAGCAAATGTATGAGCTTATCCAGCATCAGCCAAAAAAAAAAAAAAAAAAAAAAAATCACACCATTCCCTCCAAATGCCTGTCCAGTTCCTCCTTAAATTTATTCAACCTATCAACTTCCACAATGACAGATGGAAGTTTGTTCCAGCAATTAACCACCCGCTGGCTAAAGGCAAATTTCCGCACATCTATTCTACATCTGTCCTTTCGTAATTTGAATTTATGCCCCCGTAGGTTCGTAATCTGAACAAGTGGAAGGATCCCATCAGAATTCAGCGTGCTCAACCCATTCAAGGCCTTATATACCTCAATCAGATCACCGCGCAGGTGCCTAGTCTCCAGCCACTGCAATTTGCAGAACTTAAGCCTCTCTTGATAAGAGGATCCCTTCATTCCCCTCACCAATCTTGTTGCCCTTCTCTGTACACGCTCAAGTAAATCTACATCCTTCCTAAAATGAGGCCTCCAGACCTGTACGCAGTACTCAAGGTGTGGCCCGACCATTGCCTTATACAGAGGGATAATCACCTCCTTTTCCCTGCTATCAAAATTCCTATATATCATTGACAAAACCCCATGACCTGCCCTGGCAGCCTGTTTGCATTGCTCAGAAAACTTCATATCTGACTGCACAATTACTCCCAGGTCTTTTTCATTTTCTACCACCTTAAGTGTAGTACCACACAGTTGGTATGTTTCTCTGGGGTTACTTCTACCCATATGCAGTACTTTGCATTTGTCAAGGTTAAACTTCAGTTGCCACTTCTTAGCCCATCTGCCCAAATTATCTAGATCCTGTTGCAGTAGCACACTGCCATTACTGTCATTAACAACCCTGCCAACCTTTGTATCATCTGCAAACTTCGACATTAAGCCTGATATACCTTCATCAATATCATTGATAAATATACAAAACAACAGTGGTCCTAACACCGAACCCTGTGGGACTCCACTAATAACATTAGTCCAAGAAGAGCAGCACCCATTGATTACCACCCTCTGTCTTCTCGCACTTAACCATCCTTTTATCCATTGTAGCAACTTACCCCTAATACCATTCTGCTCCAATTTGTACAATAGTCTTCCATGCGCAACAGTGTCAAAAGCTTTCCTGAAATCCAAATATATGATATCAAAATTATTTTTTGCATCCAGTTCCTTTGTAACCACATCATAATATCCTATCAAATTTGTCAGACAAGACTTTCCCTTAACAAACCCATGCTGTGTCTGAATTATTGCTGCAGTCCTGTCTAGATGATCCTGCAATGCATCTTTAACCAGTGACTCCATTATTTTACCCAGAACAGAAGTTAAACTAACTGGTCTGTAATTCCTCGTGTCACCCTTCGATCCCCCTTTGTGAATTGGAGATACATTTGCACATCTCCAGTCCGTGGGAACCCCCCCTGAGTCCAAGGATGCTCTCATAATTATGGCTAAGGGTTTGCTTAGTTGCTTTGCTGCCTCCTTTAATATAACTGGATAGATCCCATCCACCCCAGGTGCTTTTCTTACGTTTAACTTCAACAATTTCTCTTCCACTTTGCTCTCAGTTATTATGTTAGTGCTTATTTTCTTTATTTCTATTTTGTAACTCTGTTTTTAATTAAAATTAACAAGTATGATATCTTGTTTTTTTTTATTATTTTCTTATTTTATTTTATGTTACATACTGTATAACCATAATGCATACATACATTGTAATAAAACGTATTGTATAGACCATTCGAGTTTAGTACATGGTTTTAATGCTTTAAAATGGCTTCTAACATACACAATATGTATCGTAAAAGCTGAGGAATGAAAGATTCACATAACGAACAACATATTGGAATGGAACTCATTCATAAACCAAGAGTTGGCTGTACACCTCGATCAGATCACTTTGCAGATGCCTAGTCTCCAGATGCTGCAATTTGCAGAACTTAAGCCTTCCTTGGTAAGAGCACCCCTTCGTTCCCCTCACCAACCTTGTTGCCCTTCTCTGTACACCTCAAGCAACTCTGCATCCTTCCTAAAATGAGGCTTCTAGACCTGTACGCAGTACTCAAGGTGTGGCCTGACAATTGCCTTATACAAGGGGATAATCATCCCTTTGTCTCTGCTAGTAAAATTCCTGTATATCATTGACAAGGCCCCATTGCCTACTCTGGCAGCCTGTCTGCACTGCTCAGAAAACTTCATATCTGACTGCACAGTTAGTACGTTACTCTGGGTTTCCTGCCACCCATATGTTAAACTTCAGTGGCCGCCTCTCCTCAGTTCTAGATTCTGTTGCAGCAGCAGCATACTGTCATTTCTGTTATTAACAACACTGCCACCTTTGTATCGTCTGCAAATTTGGACATTAAGCCCGATATACCTTCATCATTATCATTGATAAATATAGAAAACAACAATGGGCCCAACACTGAACCCTGGGAGACTCCACGAAGAGCAGTGTCCACTGATTACCACTCCCACGCGACCATCCCTTTATCCATAGCAGTAACTTGCCCTTAATGCCATACTGCCCCAGTTTGTACAGCACTCCTCCATGTGCAACAGTATCAAAAGCTTTCTTGAAATCCAAGTATATGATATCAAAATTATTTTTTGCATTCAGTTCCTTTGTGACCACATCTTAGTATCTGGTCAGACAAGACTTCTCCTTAACAAACCCATACTGTGTCTGAACTATAACTGCTGTCTTGTCTAGTTGGTCCTGCAGTGCTTCTTTAACCAGTGACTCCATTATTTTTCCCAGGACAGAAGTCAAACTAACAGGTCTGTAATTAAAAGAGAATGGGCCTGTGGCACTGGTTTCCATAGTTTTGCAAAAGAAGAATACAGTAGAACCAGTGGATATGATAATTAAAGGAATTTTAATATGGTAAAGAATCTTTCATGATAACCAACTCCTTCCTCAGCTAAGTACATACACACAGAAATACTTAGTTGTGGAAGGGATTCGTTATCCTGCTTCTTTACCGTATTAAAATTCATTTAGTTACTGTATCCACTTGTTCTACTGTATTCTTCTTTTGCAGGTCTGTAATTACAGGTAGGATCCGTTTTACGACATGGTTAGGTTCCAGCAAAACAGGGTCGTACAATGAAAAGTCGTAAAACAAGACCAAATTATAATGTAATTGAATGAGATAGGTTCCAAAATTCCCAAAATTTTTCCAAGTATGCACTAATATTTCTGTTCTTTATAAATAATTAAATATTTTAAACATTTAATGCACATGTTTTATTTATACTTATATATAAAATAAAATTTTACTTTTGTCCTGTGGAGTCATCACTTGAGTACGTATTTACTCAAGTGATGACTCCACTACCTGTTTCGTCGACATTAAAAACTAAATCAGGGTGGTAGTTGCCTTCGTCTATTAAGCATTTAAATTCGGAAGGATACTTTTCCACCACTGCAACGTCAGCACTAGCATCCTCACCAGAGACTTTCACATTGTGAATTTTACAACAGTTTTTAAACTGATGAAACCACCCTTTGCTGGCCGTAAATGTTTCAGTGCTACCAGACTCCTCACATATTTTGTCAAATAACGACTTTGCCTTGTCCAGAATTACCACCTTTGTAACAGGAATGTTATTTTGGTTCGTATCATCAGCCCACAACACTAACAATTTCTCCATTTTTTCCATTGTCTCACTGCATGAATAAGTTGTTCTGGAGGATGACACACTTGCTATCCCTGTGTGTGGGGCACTTTATTTTATCAACATTGTTCATAATCGTTGATACAGTAGAAGGTGCTAAACTCAACCCCTTGCACACATCCGACCGATGCTCACCAGACTCCATGTTGCGATCACATCCATTTTCTCATTAATTTTTAGTGTTGTACACTCTTTTTCTGCCAGGTATGCAAAACTATTTAAAGCGGAAAAATCTAGATTTCAAAGTTTTATTATTATTGGATAACGCACCAGACCATCTGAAAAATTTAAGTCATCGAAGTGTTGAAGTAATGTTCCTACTACCTAATACAATGGATTTTGGAAAAAATTGATTCTGAATCTATTGAAGCGAAGGAGGCATGGAAACATTTTTCAATTGTGGACGGTATTGGAATCATAGCTTTATTGCTCAAAAAAGTAAAACCATAAACATTAAATGCGTATCGGAAAAATGTATGGCCAGAGTCAGTTCGTTCAGGAAAGTGTCGAACAGGCCAAAAATGGAATTGGTTCGTTAGTAGAACTTGCTAAGTTGGTAGGAGGGGAAGGTTTTGATGATATGACCACTGAAAGCATTCAAGAATTACTAGTAGAAAAAGAGGCTGGTGAAGCGGATTTGGTGGAAATGGCATAGGAGGTAAACCAAATCAATTCAGTGGATGATAGCATGGATTAAAATTCTGAAGTTCCAAATTTTACAATAAAGAGCATACAGGAAGGCATAAACTTAGCCAAGCAATTATTCTTATTTTTTGAATGTAGATCCTTCGACTGAAAGGAGCACAAAGTTCAAAAGGAGCTTCAAAATTGCTTAGCTGCATACCATGAAATTTACAAAGATCTATCAAGCAAAAACAAACAAACCCAGATTACTGATTTTTTAAAGAGAGCAGATGACACACAAAAATCTAGATGCTGCAGAAGAAAGTTCAGAAGGTGAAGATATTCTGCAACAGAGAAAACATTCTCGTTTGATTGTGCTTAGCAGAGATGAAGAGGAAGAAAATTAAATGAACTTACATTATCTGATATATATGTATCACAGTTTGTAAGACGTTTGTTCAGTTATAACTATTTTTAATAAATATTAAGTTTGCGATAGTTTTTTAAAAAAATGGTGTATTTTTGTTAGCTTTTGGAATGTAGCCCCTTTTTTTTGTACTGGTTCTTAGTCCTGTATAACATGGTTTCGCACTACACAAGATTTTATAGGAACCTAACTATCTCGTTATGAGAGGATTACCTTTATTAACTTGGGTGGACTGCAGACTGAGTAACCGAGCTACTAATAAGTTGTGTTGCAGCTCAGTAGCTCAAACAAGTTCTCTGCTGAAACTGTTTGCTCATTTTGTTGAGCCTTTGCATGGAAAAGTGCAGAACTATATTATTATATCAGCTTCATGAATATAGTTTAATTTTTAATTAAAAAAATGTTGCCAATAATAAGTTATTGGCAACTTTTTTATATATATATATATATATATATATACAGGCATAACTCGATTAACGAATAGGATGCGTTCCACGAAATTACTTCGTTAAGCGAAACTTCGTTTTCAGAGGTAAAAATACTATGGCCAGAATAGGGATACGTTCCTACGTAAAGAAAATGAAAAGCTTTTTTTCGAACAAAGAAAAGTTTTATTAAATAAACAGTCAACTTACAAAGTGAAATCACATTTTAAAATATGAGGTTAAAGTTGATTGTTTATGCTTTTTTTCTCTTTCATTTAACAATTGCCTATACGGAGTTATTGCATTTAACACTGATCGCTTAACTATAACACTTCTTCCTAAATCGGGATCATTTTCACTAAAAAAATTTAGAACGTTTTCAATGTCATTTAAGCACCTTTTTAAATCTTTGGTTGTTAACACTTTTTCGGCAGGAACTTCTTTAACTTCGCCTTCATTATCTTTGTCTTCGTTGCTAACAAGGTTTTCTAAATCTTCCACTGAAAAACCATCATCTTCTGCATTCAATAAATTTCTAACATCCTCTTCATCGACATTTTCGAAACCTATTGATTGAGCCATCTGGATAACTTCATTTCTAATTTCTTGGATGTTATTTTCTTCTTCTAGTACAACTTCTGGCCATATTTTGCGCCAAACTCCATTTAAGCATTTCTTAGTGACTTCTTTCCAAGAACTATCAATGTTTTCAATTGCGTTTTTAATGGTGTAGTTTTTCCAAAAAGTTTTAACTGTCATTTCCACTTTATCCTCTAGTTCAGTTAAATTGCTTAAAGTTCGACGCAGATAATAAGCTTTAAATGATGCTATTACTCCCTGATCCAATGGTTGAATCAGGGAAGTTGTGTTTGCTGGAAGAAACACAACTTTGACAGGAATGCATGTGTCCAACGTGTTAAGATCAGTAGGATGTCCCGGAGCATTGTCTAACAACAAAAGAGCTTTTTCTTCAAAGTTGTTTTTTTGACAATACCGTTTTACTCCAGGACAAAAGTGGTTAACAAAACCAATCAGTAAATAACTCCTTGGTAACCCCCGCTTTTCTGTTTGCTTTCCATATTACAGGTAAATTCATTTTTATGTTACCTTTTAACGCCCTCGCATTTTCTGAATGGTAAACTAATAGCAATTTTAATTTATAATCACCAGAGGCATTTGATCCAAAGAGTAACGTTAAACGGTCTTTGGCTGCTTTAAACCCAGCAGCTGATTTTTCTTCAATAGAAATGAAGCTTTGTGTTGGTAGCCGTTTCCAGAACAAACCGCTTTCGTCAACATTGAACACCAAATTTGGTGGAAAATTTTCACGTTCAATTATTTCCTTTAGTTTTTCTGGAAACTTATTTGCAGCTTCAACATCTGCACTTGCAGCTTCTCCTGTTAATTTTACACTATGAATCCTGGCCCGTTTTTTAAATTTCTCGAACCAACCACGAGAAGCCCCAAAGGTTTCCGTAATTTCTTCAGTTTGTTTAGATTTCAGGTGATTAAACAAAAATAATGCTTTTTCTTGAATCACCATTTGACTTAAAGGCATATGACGTTGTGACATATCATCTATCCACAAACTTAACATTTTCTCCATTTTTTCTAAAATTGGATTCCTTAAGCGAGTTAATTTTGCCGCTGTAACATCTGTACAATTCTGAGCAGACTGTTTTATTTTTTCTGATTGACTTAGTATGGTTGTTAAAGTTGATTGCGCTAATCCTAAAGAATGTGCCACATCGGATTTTCTTTCGCCGCTTTTAACACGTCGTACGATATTTAGTTTAGTTTCCAAAGAAATTGCTTTTCTTTTCTTTGATTCTGACATTTTAATTAACTAAAACAAAAATATTTCTATTAAAATTTAAAAAATCTACGTTATGTAATGCAATAAAGAACCTACGTCGATTATTGCAATGCGCCACACTGAAACAACGTCAATCATGTAAACAACAACTAAATTACGCGATTGACGCTCAAAACTGTTATAACAGACATGCCCGCAGCTCGGGAGCACTCGGGAATATGTAACCAGTCGCCGTCAGTCACCAATCGGATGATTGTCGGGTGTTGGCCTTAAATTGGAATATTTTTTTATGTTAAATGGGGCTTGAAATTGCGGACTTCGTTATATCGAGGCTTCGTTATCAGAGGTAACGTTAACCGAGGTATGCCTGTATATATATATATATATATTTTTTTTTTTTTTTTTTTTTATTTAGTTGTCATTTCATAATTAGCAATGAAAGTTTAAAAGTTTCGGAAATCTAACCACAAGCTTCAACCACCAGTTTCATATATAATGAGCTGCCACTGTTTAATATTAATATTTAACATTAGTATAATTTTCTTATGCCCAATGTCTACAATGAAAATAAAAATTCTTTTATTTTCATTGTAGACATTGGGCATATCCTATCCTCTTTCTATATGTAACTATGAGCAAACTGAGTTTGCTGCTTAATGCATCAATCTCATAATGTGGAGACACTTTGCCATGAGTTTCTGTGATATTGCACTACACTAATTAAAAGGCACTGCTCCAGTGGAGAAGTATATTTCATTTTATTTAAAGTATATGTCACTACTCGGAACTGGGTTCTAACTTTGATTAAAATCTCATCAGTGTACAGGTAGTCAATCATTGTGGAAGAACTTAAGCAACCCAGTGATGAGGTATTCAGGTTTTTCACAATGCCTACATGTCCACCGATGAGACTCAAAATGATACACTCTAATATCAGGTAAAAATAACAAAAAAAAAAAAAAAAAAAAAAACACTATTTCTCGTAAGATACTCAAGATACAGAAATGAAACACTAGTCATTTTACAACATAATCTCCGCCATGACGATCATCCATTTTTGAAAACAATCAAAAGTCACTAGGCACAAGGTCAAACCAAGTGTTGTCAGTCTGCCCAATGGAAGCATGCTGAGTCTCCACTGCCCGAGAAATTCTGTGTTGCTGCAGTGCAGAGAAAATGATGGTTGCTGTTTTCTGGAATATTGTTGGAATATTCCTTACTGTGTTCCCAAGGGTGCTACAGTGGCATACAAAGAGATTCTGAAGAAAAGTTTTTTCCCAGCATTTCAGAAGAAACAGCTACATAGGTTAAGTCACATTTGATTTCATTAGGACAATGCTCTGCCCCATCATGCTGCTACGGTGCAAAATTATTTTCTATAGAAAACAAACAAACTTGAGGTTATTCTATATCCTCCATACTATTTTGACCTTGCACATAGTGACTTTTGGTTGTTTCCAATGATAAAGGGTGCTTTTCCTAGCCAACAAGCAGTTGCTTTGACTAGTCACCAGTGAACTAAACACATGTTCAAAGAAACCTTCCAAAACGTGTGCTCCTTCTATAAGATTATGTTAAAAAAAATTACTTGTTTCATTATTGTAATTTGTGTATTTTTGAGAAATAAATTTAAAAAATTCTCATAAATAAATTTTTATGCAAAATAACATAGCTTGAATGCAACTCTTAAAAAGGTAGTAGTAGTGACATGTTATGCAAGAAAGCAAGTGTACGAGCTTATGCAGCATCAGCCAAAAAAAAAAAAAAAATCACACCATTCCCTCCAAATGCCTGTCCAGTTCCTCCTTAAATTTATTTAACCTATCAACTTCCACAATGACAGATGGAAGTTTGTTCCAGCAATTAACCACCCACTGGCTAAAGGCAAATTTCCACACATCTATTCTACACCTGTCTTTTCTTAATTTGAATTTATGCCCCCTTTGGTTCGTAATCTGAACAAGTGGAAGATCCCATCAGAATTCAGCATGCTCAACCCATTCAAGGCCTTATACACCTCAATCAGATCACCACGCAGGTGCCTATTTGCAGAACTTAAGCCTCTCTTGGTAAGAGGATCCCTTCATTCCCCTCACCAATCTTGTTGCCCTTCTCTGTACACGCTCAAGCAAATCTACATCCTTTCTAAAATGAGGCCTCCAGACCTGTACGCAGTACTCAAGGCGTGGCCTGACCATTGCCTTATACAGAGGGACAATCACCTCCTTCTCCCTGCTAGCAAAATTCCTATATATCATTGACAAAACCCCATGACCTGCCCTGGCAGTGTCTGTCTGCATTGCTCAGAAAACTTCATATCTGACTGCACAGTTACTCCCAGGTCTTTTTCATTTTCTACCACCTTAAGTGTAGTACCACACAGTTGGTACTATATTTAAACGTTAACCAGCACTACCATTTGAGGATGATCTGAGCAATAGCAGTATGATACATTTTTCCAAGAATTGTTATTTTTGATGATACATTTTAATATAAAACAAAAATGGTGATGACAAAAGCAGAACTCCATATTAAAGTTAACGTCCAGGATCTGAAGTTTACTGAAGCAGTTCCCAATGTGTTCCATATATTGCCACCACAGCATGCTACTTGCATTTCTGGTGAGGTGTCCATTTTCTGTCATTTCTCACTTTCTGTAACTTAATTCTTATCTTAAGGAAACTTTACTAAAATTATTTTAGGAAAATTGAGATAAACTGCAAATTAGAAATAAAAATTTTATTTCTAATTTGCAGTTTTAAAAGATGACATGCTAGCCTGGCAGCATAATGGTAGTTTAGTGAAACTATTAAGTGCCATTGATTGCAGTATTTCAACACACATCATTATATCTGCTCATCATTTTATATGAAAAATTTGTAATATCTAATTTTAATAATCATTTAACATATTTTGTGATTCTGTTCTTAACAATAATAAAAAAGTAAACAAATCTGTGAGAAAAATTGGCTCCTCCTCATTTTCTTCTCTACTTCATAGGTGGTGTTATGCATGAAAAATACTCTTTGGCTGGATCCTATAATTATACAAGCTCGTCTGGAATCTTGCAATGCAAATATCAGCATAGCGAAAGTCAGCAGTAAATTAGTGAAAGAGTGTTTTGCTGTTGTGAATCCCCAACACCTTAGTTTGCTTTACGAAGTTTGTAAGGATAATATCCCTTTGCCATCAGTTAAGGGTAAATATGCTACAGATAAATTAAGTTTTTTTACCAATGTTTTAAAATGAACTGTATAATATAAAAAATATTAGTAAATATTTTCATATAGATTGTATAAATATTTTGCATGTATTTGTGTGTAAACTTTTTAATTTATGTTTTTTGTTCTCACCGAAGGGTAGTTTTAATATAGGGTGTTTTTAAACCACGCTCTTTATGAGAGTACCAAATGCAAGCCAAAACTGTACTCAGTTAACAACACTTGCACTTGGGTTACCCTTGAAATATAAAGCATTTCTTTTATCAATCATAGGGAAGAATTTGTAAGAATGATTTTGTGTAAGATATTTCTAAAATATATATGCAGGCTGGAGAAATATGCAGATTAACTTCTAATTAAATCATGAAATCAAAGTTACTACATGTGATCTTCTCTAGATATACACTGGTGTTCAAAGAAAGTGCATCACCTAGGAATTTCATGTTTCTAATCCTTTTATCGCAATTGTATGTTACCTTAATGACTAGCATCACAAATAGAAATATAAACAAAAGATATTTATTAATAGTTAAGGCGAAGCTAAGTAATATTTGACAGGTGTTCTCAAAATATTCCAAAATGAGCATTTGCAACCTTTATACAACAGTTTTGGTAAACACGACAATTATGGTTAAAATATTATCAGAAGCCCTCAATTTGCTCAGTTTATCATTTTAAATGGAAAAAAAAAATGAAAAGTTTACCAGGCGCCCTGATGACAGCAGCACACCATCGAGGCATTGACAAGATCAATTTCTGAAGATAATCAACTGAGAGTTTGTGGTTCCAAACATGAAACATGAGCTTCCTGAAGTTCACAAAGGGTCTTTAGTTTCTTTCTGGCAACTGCAGATCCCACACGATGTCAACGGTTCTATAGGATTCAGGTCAGCGCTGTTTCCTGGCTAACTAAGAGTTGTACATGGAATGCTCTTCCAACCATTTTTACACAAATGTAAGCACATTACTGTTGAACTTCTAATGCAGAAATAAAGCTAAAGTAACTACAGAAGTGCCTACTTATACTTTTCGCCCGAAAGATGCAGTTACTTGGCAGGTTTAAATAGTCTCTAATGGTTGGCAGCAATTTGCCTTCCAATGTAGCCAGGTATCCATTGGCATTTACGGAACCTTTTGTAAACTGCAGGTGACCTACTCTGCGATATGAAATACGCCCCATATCATTTGGCTGGTAGAGAATTTCACTGTAGACACCATACAGTCCAGATGGTAATCTTCACCATGTCTGCGGAGAATTGTTTGTCTTCCAGCAGAGCCATGCAGGTTGAATTTCTTCTCATCCGAGAAAATAATTGACTTCCACTGCTCAGGGGTCCATTTGACATGCTCCTTACACCAAATTAATCTGGCCCTTTTCATTTTTTGTGTGAGGAGGGACTTCTTCTTAGGACGACGGGCTACAAGTCCATTTTTGAAGATGCATCTTCTGACTGTTACTGCACTTGCTACCACTCCTGTATGTTCTTCCCATTCTCTTTTCAGCTCAGACGAAGAAGCTTTACAGTTTTTATGGCATAAGTGTTTCAAAACGCGGTCCTGTTTTGGCATACAGATTCGTTTGCATCCAGTTCCTTTTTCCTATCAGCAAAACCAGCATTCTTGACTTTGGAAAGAAATCTACTCACTGTCAATTGATTACAAGATATCTCTTTAAGCAGTATGATGGAAAGAACATCCTTCCTCACATAAAACAACAACAATAGCACTCTTTCTTTGTGGTGTCAACTGCATGTAATTCACCATCCCGACACAAGCAAGGAATGACTGCAACCCTTGCAGGGCTTGTTTATACGTATAGCTGAAAGTAACAGCTGATGCAATATTACGTCATCACATACGCATGTCAATCTTATCTGATGCAATCTGTAAGAAATATTGCCATATACTTATGTTATTTGGACGGCAATCACAATTTTAAGGGATGATGCACTTTCTTTGAACACCAGTGTATACACTTAGTGATCACTAAATTATGATAACTCCCATCCTTAATGGACTATGCCACATAGCTCCCACTGTAAAAAGTCAAACAGCTTTGTACCCAGGAGTAGTGGTAATTTGCATCTGGTCATTCAAGTCAAAGTGATAAAGTGGCAGTTGTGGGGCGTAGTAAAGATGTCACACAGTTTCAAAGGGGCATGCTTATGGGAGCTTGTGTGTCAGGTGCTTCCATATCAGAAACGACACTTCTTGTTCAATGCTCATGGCCCACTGTGGTTAATTTGTACAAAAGAATGGTGTCGAACGGGTCAAACCAACTCCTGCAGACAGAACTGTAAAGAATTAAGCAGTTATACAAGGTGAATGTCTGTGGGGAGGAAAGAGTGCAGCACTTTATATGGGCTCAATGGCGGTCACTGGGCAACAGTGGACATCGCAACACAATAGGGAGAACGCGAGAACAATATAACAAATGATGATGCACTGCATACTCAGATGTATGGGGTTCCACAATAGATGATCCAAGAGACACCTGGTGCAACGTGCCAATGGATCCCTTCGTGTGTGGCACATGCATTTCGAATCCATGGGCTGATTGTGCCAGGTGTCCGGGCAAATGGCTTTGGTTGTTTTAATACAAGGCATGTTTTGCTGGCAAGAACTAGGACCCCTGATGTGTATGGACCAATGTTTCACTGGTGAGGTGAACTCTTAGGAGGCCACGTTTACATTTTTTATAGACAGAAACAGGATCTTCCAAAGTGATAATTTACCATGTCATCAAGCCTGCACTATGCATAAGTAGTTAGGAACACAATGGAGATATCTTGATTGACCTCCAAATTCACCTGACCTCAATCTAATTGAACTCTTGCAGATATTTTGGAATGGTAAGTGAGGCATATGGACACAACCATCATCTAATCCAATACTGTAGAAAGCCTTGTAGACAGCATGGCTGCAGATCCCTATGAATGTCTTCAGATATCTAGTGGAGTTGGTGCCTATGCAAATACTGGCAGTTATCCCTACAAATGGTGGCCCAACATGATATTAGGTAGGTGATTATAATTCAATGATCACTGATTGTATATATATTTCAGAAGTGCAGATGAACTTGTAATTAAATCATGAAACCAAGATTACTGCATGTGGTGGTGTCTGGAGTCAATACAGACAGCATTTAAGGTATTCAATCATTAATTGCTGTGGGATAAACCAACAATGAGAATAACAAGTTTGGCGGAAGAAGATTTTTCCCAATGAGAACTGCAGTTGTCTCATCCTCCTTTTATACAAAATGTAAAGCAGAATTGTAGCAATCATTCAAAATCTAATTCCGCACTCACTGTATGCTTGTATACTTCCTGTCATCCAGTACCAAAAGATGGTTGACAGGAAGCCATTTCTAATATGCACTATAAAAACAGAGATCCAGCGTATCAGCCCGTTTGCTACTATTCCTATACCTTGTGAAGAAATGCCTCTACTGTCATTCAACAACATTTTAAAAACATTATTAACAAAAGTCAAGAAACATTTCAAAGACACTTGACTTACAAACAAATCCAGCAAGGAATCCAAATGAAATGTCTCCCATTTAAGTTTGCTGTGAAGATCTTCATAATAGGGACAGTAGAGCATGACATGAAGCCCAGTCTCCATCACCTCACAGAAGCACAAGCCAAAAGGGACTAAACCAAACTGACTCAGCCTAGACATTAAGCCATGCCCAATCAGCAGGAAACAAGCACTCAAGTTGAACTGCAACCACCATCTTAATTTCCAATCCACAGTTGTTATGGCAGAAAAAAAAAAGGCATAGATTTCCCTGCCTTTGTCAGAGAAATTCCATCTAGTTTGTCAAACATTCATTAACTCATTATGAATCCTCCATCTCTCGACTGCAGCCCTCAAGCACCGCCTCACCCCAAACCTGAATGAATGCCTAAAATCTCCGCGGAGATGCCTTTTCTAAAACAGTATCTCAAGCCCACATGAGATAAATCCTCACACATCTTCCCAGATATTGCATCAGTAGAAACAGTATGACAGGCCCTAGTGATACCTAGAAGAGCAAATAATTGGGCAGACATTAAACGCCTACTTATTACAACTTGTATCACTTTATGATACAAAGCTCCAGCAGCATATGTGATAATGGGCTAAATATATACTCGTATAACATATTCAATGATAATCCTTTGAATCCCCATTTCCCCCCCTATTACTCTGCTGAGTTTGGCATAAAGGAGCTTAATTTTTTGTTTTCAATATCTAGCATGTTTCGTGAAAAACAAATCCTCTTACACACACACACACACACACACTCTCTCTCTCTCTCTCTCTCTCTCTCTCTCTCTCTCTCTCTCTCTCTCCCTCCCCTCACAGAGACACTGCCACTACAAGCAATGGGAGTCCTCTTCCTGCTTAGCCTTCCTTTCAGCAACATAGTGGGAGTTTTGTATTTAGAAATATTAAGCTTGTGTGGAGTACTCCAATCCAACAGATCTTGTAGCAGGGCACTGCCCTGTCTTCAATATCTTTCCTGGAGTTACCGGGAAGCAGCAAAACTAAATCATCAACAACATAGTTACCTGGTTCCCAGTAACACCAGGAGAGATATTGAAGGCAGGGCCAGTGCCCTGCTACAAGATCTGTAGCATTGGATTACTCCACAACAATTAATGACTGAATACCTTAAATGCTGTTTGTTTGACCCAAACACCATCACATATAGTAATCTTGGTTTCATGATTTAATTACAAGTTCATCTGCAATTCTGAAATATATATATACAATCAGTGACCATTCAATTATAATCACCTACCTAATATTGTGTTGGGCCACCATTTGTAGGGATAACTGCCAGTATTTGCATAGGCATTAACTCCACTAGATGTCTGAAGACATCCATAGGAATCTGCAGCCATGCTGTCTGCAAGGCTTTCTACAATATCGGATTAGATGATAGTTGTGTGTCTCCATATGCCTCACTTCCCATTCCAAAACATCTGCAAGGGTTCAATTAGATTGAGGTCAGGCAAATTTGGAGGTCAATCAAGATGAGTGATATCTGCATTGTGCTCCTAACTACTTATGCACAGTGCAGGCCTGATGACATGGTAAATTATCACCTTGGAAGATCCTGTTTCTGTCTAGGAAAAAATTTAAACATGGTCTCCTAAGAGTTGACCCCACCAGTGAAACATTGTTCCATACACATAAGGGGTCCTAGTTGTTGCCTGGCACCAGGCACGATGGGCCCATGCATCATCTGCTGTGGAACCCCATACATCTGAGTATGCAGTGCATCGTCATTTGGGATATTGTTCTTGCATTCTCTCTCTGTTGTGTTGCAATGTCAACTGTTGCCCAGTGACCTGTCATTGAGCCCATATAAATTGCTGCACTCTTTTCTCACCACAGACATTCACCTTGCGTAACTGCTTAATCCTTTACAGTTCTGTCTGTAGGAGTTGGTTTGACCCATTCGACACCATTCTTTGTACAAATTAACCATAGTGGGTCATAAGCATTGAACAAGAAGTGCCATTTCTGATATAGAAGCACCCGACACACGAGCTCCCACAAGTATGCCCTTTTGAAACTGTGACATCTTTACTATGTCCCATAAATGCCACTTTATCACTTTGACTTGCATGACCAGATGCAAATTACCACTGTATGTATCTCCCGTGTACAAAGCTGTTTGGCTTTTTATAGTGGGAGCTATGCGGCATAGTCCATTAAGGATTGGGGTGATCACTAAGTGTATACACTGGTGTTCAAAGAAAGTGCATTCCCTAAAATTGTAATTGTCATCCAAATAACGTAAGTATATGGCAATATTTCTTACATATTGCGTCAGCTGTTACTTTCAGCTATACGTATAAACACACCCTAAAGAATTGCAGTCATTCCTTGTTTGTGTCGGGATGGCGAATTACGTGCAGTTGACACCACAAAGAAAGAGTGCTATTGTTGCTTTACGTGAGGAAGGACGTTCTTCCCGTCATACTGCTTAAAGAGTGTCTTGTAATCAGTCAACAGTGGGTAGATTTCTTTCCAAACTCAAGAATACTGGTTTTGCTGATAGGAAAAAAGGAACTAGATGCAAATGAATCTCTACGCCAAAACAGGACCGCATTTTAAAATGTTAGTTAATTTTTCTGCCTTTTGGGCAGCACCACATAGCACCCAGTCCACAACACCACTGATCTGAACCTGACTGTAACTATTAAATCTATCTCAATTCATAGATCTAATATATGATATCTACTGGTCTCCAGCCAGGTACGAGGCACCACAGCCCCACAATAATCAAAAGAAATACCCCTGTGGTCACTTGTAGTTAATGCACCATGAACCTTACAGTTATGAATATTATGTAAAATAGCACAAGAACAGACAGTAATATCAATGTAAGATTTGCCATGCAGGGAGAAGGTAGAAAGCTGCTGCGGATCATTGATGATGCCACAACACAGAGCAAAGGAAAAGTCTGAAGATCGTCTTCTTTCATTGGTATTCCCAGCTCCCCAGAGTGTTGAGCCAGCACTCACATGCGCCGCAACAATCACAGACTTCCTCCGCAGAACACCCTCCACCTTTCCAAATTTTGTAAATATTGTCAATAATATCACTATACTTACAGTAAAGGGACACCAGGTAGAACCAGTGGGCATCATTATTCCACAACATGTCGCACCGTCAAAACACAAGGTTGTAATCATAGTAACCACTAACTGTGGATTAATAACTATTACAGCATGATTCTGTATTAACTGGATATCCCCTCACTTTCCCTTTAAAAGTGTAAATGTCATAGGATCCCTCCTCTGCCACCCCACGTCATTGAGATGCCACATCTTTTGCCCGCTGAGCATTTATTTGTAAAATCTTTAATATAAATGTATTCATGACTTTACTCATAATTAATCCTTTTCTTACTTTGTTCCAATACTTTAACATATTCAGGGCATTGTTTATTTACTGTAGTATGCTCAGCGGATGTTCTTTTACGGCAACAATTGATACACTCAGAAGGCTCCAATTTTTTGGAACATTTCTTAAATGAGTAACCCTGTGCATTACAGTGTCCACAGAATTTTTCATTCCTACATTGTTCTATATGCCCATAGGACAAGCAATTTATAATATATTACTGTTACAATGTCCCACACCTGGCAGGAATCCCAGTTAATAAATTGCCTATCACTATTTAATAATAGTCTGTGGATATGTCCAGACATCTGTAAAATCCAATTAGTTGTAAATTTTCCTTTAACATTATTTATAGACAAAACAGAAACATCTTTCAACACCTGATCTTTAGTATATGTGGACAGTATGAATATTAAGTAAGCTCTTTAGTAACCTCTTCACTAATATCAAAGGCTAGCGGCTTGGGTTTCAATCTCTTAGTTTCTCCAAAGTTATACCAAGATCTTTAAATTGAATACATCCTTTAATTTTCTCAAGATCTCGATCTGAATCCATCTCTACAATAATTTTCCTATCCTTCATTGCTATTACACTTTTTTTTTTTGTCTTTCAACATTGACCTTACTGTTTTCAGTAACTCTTGCTTCATTTCCTCACTAGATAAAATTTTATCAATATTAGAAGTTACAACAGCAATCTTTGGTTGTCTTACTATATCCTGTTCTTTTGACACAACTTGGGCAATGACATGAGAATCTTTCTTTTTCTCCTTTTCTTACAATTTAGTTTCTAAAACTGTATTCAATTTTTAAATCTGCTATTGTCAATTCTAATCTACCCTAAAGATCTAGTATTTCTGTACTCACAATGGTAGAAATTTCATAATCTTTCCTAAGAAGTAATTCTCTTACAGTTCTTTATTTTATCCTTTCCATTAAAACCCAATATTCTGTCTACTTCCATGTCCAAGTAAATATCACTTGAGCTTTCCAGATCTTCCCTTACATGTTTAGCCAGTTTATTTTCCTGTCTCTGCTTGGCTTTCTGACTGATTAATTCCAATTACTTCTAGTTAAACACTACATTCTTTAATGATTGGATTACTCTTAACTTTAGAATTTGTTCCAGATTTCTTGTTTTTGTTTTCTGCTTTCTAGATACCACATGTACATTTTACTAACCTTCTGAGATTCTTCGATGACCTTTTGAGATGTCTGGTTAGCAACAACTTGTGTTAGAGTCATCGCTTCAGGTGCAGTAAGCACATTCTTATTAATCTGTTCTAACTCCTCTTCAGACATATCCACATATTTTACAAGGCTTTGTTCATTATTATCTACATCAGATATACTTGCTAATTCAGTAAGGTCTGGGTGGGAACCAGTAAAGGATCTCCTTATTCTCATAGCCATAAAATGTATTTATATTAGTAATATATAACATATATAAATATAACTATTTACACTAATACACGTTAGTAATTTACCTGACTCAGAAGTGATCCCACAGGCCGTCAGTAAAATAATAATAATTAAATAATTTAAAAATCACAACCCATGTTAAATACAACTTGATACAATTGATAAAAATATCAAACCCACAACTTCAAGCTATTAAAGGGTAACAATTTATATTTTACTCTTGCACACAGGGATAGAGGGGGGAGGGAGAAAGAATGATCTCACCAATCTCCAATATTTAATCTAATATTTAGAGGAAAATACCCTTATATTACAATATAAGCAGCTACAATATTAGAAAATAAACCTACTGTCCTTTCAGTTAGTTATACGATACAATGCTAGAAGTCCACTGACAAAAAATTTAAATTAAAAATTAAAATCACCTGAATTTAACTCCCAAAACTAATTACAAAAACACTCTTGAATCTTCTGAACACTAATAAAACACAAATAACACATTCTACACAAAGCAAATATCACGATCACTATGATTAATACTACAATGGCAGCTATTTGTAGGTGGGTGGATAGATACCCTTGTGTTGCAGTAGTGACAAATATAAAGTGAGTTGTCACTATTTCAACACCAGAGTACCTACCCATCCACCAATGAGAGGCCAAAACAGCCTTGAAACAGCTGTATGGGTGGTGGTATCCACTGAGAATAAGTAACAAAAATAGTTTTCTCCACTGCTGAAGTGTTACTTATTCTAGGTAGTGCAATATCAGGCAAACTCATTGTGAATGTATTCACAGTATGAGATATGTTAAAAACAATACAATTTTACCATTTTCGGTAATTCACTATGTATAAACATGATGCTAATGCACTAACCTGTTGAATTTTAAAAAATTATGCTTTACATATTAATATAGCAAAGTATTCAAAAAATGTTATCTTGAGCCTCAGTTTTCCAATTCAGGTCTGTTACTTTATATGTTGTGTGAACTCTGTATCATTAGAATTTTTGGCATAGATGTTTAGACGCTCTTTCTTTTTAAATTTAAAATGATTCTTTATATATATATTTTTTTCTATACATTGATATAGTTTGTTTTTTTTTCCCAATTAGAAAAGAAAATGCTTATATCAGGATCAGTAGCATTGCCTGATATTAACTATTCATTTTTGGAACTTAAGGCTTTAGAAGAAGTTTTTGTGAGCTCATTGTTGCATCCACATTTATTTTATGTTCAGAAAGCAAAGTTTCATAAAAAGTAGGTGCAAAACCATGCAAATTTCATATTTGTGTAATTGCAAAATAATTTTGATAGTGTAGAAGCTTTGCTTCTATTTTAAAGCTGTGTGATTTTGTGTAAATTGCTTTCACATTTTTACATATATATTTACTTGTTTTCAGCAATTTATTTATGCTTTGAAGTGAAAAGTTTAAAATTAAAAATTATAGCTCATTTGTACATACTTGAAATAACTTGAATGCAGGATAAGTTACAAGTTCTTGGTACCATAGAGGTCCTTTTAATGCAACATCATATTACGTTCAGTGAGAGCATCATGCTCTAGAACCAGTAGGTCTTTGTCAGGAAATGGGAGAAGTAAAATATAAAGTACTAAATGCCCAGACAACAGGTGATATGAAGGAGAATAGATTAACTAGACTGGGAAGTTTAAATCAGGCAGGTAGGTCTTTCTTGAAAGTTAATGTTTTTTTCAAAGTATAGTTAATAGAGAGGATTTGTGATGATTATACTTTAATATGGGCATTAGGGCATTAGTCAGAATTATTCACTTCATGGAAGAAGTTGAAGGACTGCTAAATTGTGGTGCTAAAAAAGCATTAATGAATTCAAAGATTGGTTGCTCAGAAATAGCCAAAGCTCCATTTTATATCATATGCATAATAAAAGCATGTTGCTCAGACATGCACAGGGACATAATTTTTGTTCCATTCATTTTGAATCAGATTACAAATTGCTGATCAGTATGAGAAACAAACTGGTAAAACTTATTGAAACTGTTTTGTTTTATATACAAAGCTGTGTTAATACCCCTGCCCTAACATCTATTAGAGAATCCAGTGTTGTGATATATACATGCCTACTGTGATAGGCAAATGAAATAGTACATGGCATTTTAGGTCATATGATTTTCTTATTTATAAGAAGAACTACGCTGTGATTGTGGCATTATATTAAAGGTGTACCATGGGAAAAGAACGAGACATCAGTGACTTCAAAAGAGGCATTATCATAAAATGCTTCTGCAGCAGGAGTATTATTGGGAACAGTAGTGGATTTCATCCATATAACAATGGAAATGTGTCTAAGATTTTCAGTGTGGAATAAAACCAGCAACAGAAGAACATTCTAGCTGGAATAAGATGCTCTCCACAATCAGGACCACAGATTCCTGCCCTCCATGTACAGATTTGGATGGAAGCATTGCAAGAACCCATTTCCATCAGCATGGCACATGGAGAGCTAAGGACAATGGTTCCCTACAGGTGTATGGCAATCAGCAAGCCTCTCGTGTGAACAGAGGAGACAAATTTGTTTGCAGTGATGACAAAAGACGGCTATATAATTGGAGAGCTATATAAATTGTGACATTAAGGGCAAGTTGCTGCTATAAATAAAGGGAAGAGACAAATTTGTTTACAGTAATGACCAAAGACTTCTATATAAATTGGAGCAGTGTGGCATTAATGGCAAGTTGTTGCTATGAGTGAATGGATGAAGACAGAGTGGTTATCAATAGGCACTGCTCTTCTAGGATTAATATTATTAGCATAGTCCCCCAAGGTTCAGTGCTGGGCTCATTATTGTTTTATATATTTATTAATGATATTGATGAAGGCATATCAAGCTTATGTCAAAGATTGGCAGGATATGCTACTGCAACAAGATCTATACAAATTAGGTAGATGGGCTGAGAAGTGCCATTGACAAATGCAAGATACTTCATATGGGGATCAGTGATCCCTGATTAATGTACTAGCTGTGAAGTATCACACTCAAGGCAGTGGAGAATAAAAGACCTGGGGGTAATAGTGCAGTCAGATACGAAGTTCTCTGAACACTGTAGACAGGCTGTCAGAACTGCTTGTGTGGTTTTGTCAATGATATACAGATGTATATCATTGACAAAATGACAGATGTAACCCTCGTATAACACAGTAGTTTGGTTCCTACAAAATCTCGTGTAATGTGAAACCATGTTATACGGTTTCACATTTTTTCACAGTGCAAAAAGGGGGTTATGTTCCAAAAGCTAACAAAAATGCACTTAGTTATATATATATATATATATATATAAAAATCGGAAACTTAATTTTTGTAGTAGTAATAACTTAATATTTTAACTTTGTTTTTATAATAGTAGTAACTTAAATAGTAATACCTGAACAAACGTCTTACCTTACAAACTGTGATACTTATATGTCAGATAATGTATGTTCATTTAATTTTCTTTCTCTTCTGCAGCATCTTAATTTCGTGTACCTTCTGCTCTCTTTAAAAGTCACAAACTGCACTCTTTGAAGTCACAGTTATTTTTTATGGTCTCAAACGACACAAGTTTAATAACATGGAACCTAACCCAGGGATCTCCCAACAAAATACAGTGGACCCCTACTTAGATATAAAACACAAATTGAACTTTATTACCTTACGAATTAACAAAGTTAAATGATACGTGAAAATCGGAAGAATATTTTCCGGTTAGCAAAATAAAAATAAATTTTCATTTATGTATATAGCTTAATTAATATGTACATACTAACTAATTGATATTTCTGTTCACTAACCCCCCCCCCCCCCTTTTTTTGTAAAATTTAAAGCAGTAAAACTGATAAGCAATTAATAACAAAGAACACTGCACGCACAAATTGCAACATGCACAATACGCACAAGTGAGGTGTGGAGTAATGAGTTTCTGAAAATTTGTGTTTTTTATATGATTGCATATTTCATGTAAGGGAGAAACACATTTCACCACAATTAACCCACAGAATTTCAGCTATCGGTGCTATAGCAAATGCAAGAAGATCGAGGTTTACTACCATTTATAATTGATTACACTAACAGAAAAGACCAATAAACCGAAAAGTGCAAATTGTTTTTATTGTTTTATGGTAGTGACTTCCAGAAATATCATGAAGGCGATAACGACTAGCGAGTCAACAGCAGGGTTTTCCCAGCACAGAAGCTCAAAAATATCGTGTTATGCGAGATTTCCTGCACTTCTCAAACCGTGTTATATAAGTACTGTGTTGTGTGAGGATTGCTGCAATTCTTAAACTGTGTTAGAGCAAAACCGTGTTGTAGAAGTACCATGTTATGCAGGGGTTGCCTGTACAGAAATTTTGCCAACGGGGATAAGGAGACGATTATCCCATTGTATAAGGCAGTTAGGCTGCATCTTGAATCCTGCATACAGTTCTGGAAGCTTCATTTTAGGAAGAATATGTATCTGTTGGAATTGGTGCTCTTATCTGGAAAAGGTTAAATTTTTCAAATTGCAGTGATGATGTAGTAGCAGTGGCAAATGATGCAAGAAAGCAAGCTTATACAGGATCAGCCAGAAAAAAAAAGTCAACACTCTCCATTTCCCCTGTCCATCTCCTCTATCTCTTATCTAGTTCTTCCTAGATAAGAGATAGGAAAGATGGACTGGTGAAATATCCACCATTTAATTCTCTTATCTAGTTCTAGATAAGAGAATTAAGTGGGTACATTCAGTACAAGAATGGAGAGATAAAATATTTGTGATTTTGAATCATAATAGTCAGCACTAGACATACTGATATGAGTATCTCAGAAACTGCAACTCAGCTAGGGTTTTCCAGAGGAGTTTGCACTCTTTCAACACCTCACAGAATCAATGCCATGATGAAACCAGGCTCTTACTGAGGGGTAATGGGGGGGGGGGGACCTACTTGCTATTAGGTAAGTGTACTTAATAAAATTGCCACTCACTGTATACCCAAGATTTTTGTGTGTACAGTATTATAAAATATGGAAAAGGTAACATGTTTGTTTTATGTATTACTGTTAGCCATATAGTACAGGGAAGCCTTAGATTTTGCTGCATTAGCCAATAAAATAAGCTACCTAATTTACTCTTCTCATTTAGGCATCTGTCTAGCTGACCTTTGAATTTCCCCAAGCTGTTAGCCTCAACCACCAGTGGAAGTAACTTATTCCAGTAATTGATAACTCACTAGCTAAAAGAAAACTTCCTACAATCCATATTGTGCAAGGACTTTTGTTTATTTCTTCCCCATAACTTGAATTTATTACTCCTTGATTCCAAGCTCTGTAGTCTACATGCTCGAAGTCTTTTGTCATATAGATACCCTTTTGCTGGTGAGTTGTCTGTACTTGGACCATTTCAAGAAGCAAATGCCACTGTATAAGACACGTGTAAGACTGCACTTGAGTGGTTTTACACTTGTCTTGTGCAGTGGGATTATGATTTCCCTATTTCTACAAGCAAATGTTTGATAAATCATTGATAAGACACCATGGGCTTTCCTTGCTGCCTGTGTACATTGCTTGAAAAGCTTCATGTCTGACTGTGTCATAACTATCCCTTTCTTCCTCTACTGTTCACATTGCTTGAAAAGCTTTGTGTCTGGCTGTGTCATAACGCCTCCCTTTCTTCCTCTACTGTCTATAGTTCATCCCCCTAACATGTATATAAGTTAATTTGGGGTTGTTATTTCCCAACCTTGCATTTTACTCAATTAAAACACAGCTGCCACTTTTCTGATCATCCCTGAAGCCTGAATCATCCTGAAGAAGCTCTGCTTGGCACTGATCATTAACTACTCTACTGAACTGTACAACATCTGCAAGTTTTGACATCCTGTCCTATATCCCTTTATTGATGTCATTTAAGGAAATCAAAACCAAGAGTGGTCCCAGTTGGTTCTTATGCCAACCCAATCTGAAGAATAACCATTAATTATAACCCTCTGTGATCCATCTATGAATTTTCCCTGCGATTCTAACATGTTTCCATGTGAGAAAAACTTCTCATGCGGGACTGAGTCAACTGCTTTGCTGAATTCCTAGTTAATGGTGTTGATATTATTTCCGAATGGTTAAACATGATTTTGCCTTTAAACACCACACTGCTTTTTCTACTCTTTCCATGTCTATCTAAGTGCATCTTAATGTACTTTTGATCATTGCCTCCATGATTTTCCCCTACCACTGAAGTCAAACTATCTGATTGGTAGTTACTCACTTCACTCTTAGAACTGCCTTTTAAAAAAATGTGCCATTTTTGATTGCTATGAGTGGCAATAATGAAGGTGATTTCAAACTATTACTTCATTGAGCTTCCCCCGAATAAAATAATAATAATAAATAGTTAAATCAAAAGCAGAGGAAGCATTTGGCTTCCTCTGAATTGCATTCAGAGGAAGCCAAATGATGTCAGAATATGATTTGATAGGCATAGCTACAGCCCTCTGGACTTATGAATGGAGAATCCATATTTTTTACTCCTCCTTCATCTCACCATCATAATATAATTGGCGACAAAAGAGCAGCCCTCTGGATTTGTGAATGGAGATTCCATCTCTTTTTACTTGATTTGATCCTTTTCCCATCTCATCATCATAATATACAAACTTCCCTATAGCGAATTCGATAAATCCACTGCAAAAATTTGTTATAGAGAAATTTCATTGTACAGAGAATATCTTTTTTATTGGAAATTGTCTAATTAGAAAATGAAAATGAACCTACATTTATTTTTAATATAGTTTATTTCAAAAACATACTTATTTAAATTACATGTTTACACAATTTTGACAGGTAAGTATTACAAATTTTAAAAAAATCAGTAATTTTCATTTGCACAGTATAATTAAAAAATGTCTGATTCTCAAATAAAACCTCACATTTCTTCAGAGCTTTAAAAACATTATTATTAGCTATATGGTGCAAGGAAGTCTGAGGCTTATGCTCCACCAGCCAAAAAAAAAAAAAAAATTTTCCCAGTTACCCTAAGAGAGAGAGAGAGAGAGAGAGAGAGAGAGAGAGAGAGAGAGAGAGAGAGAGAGAGAGAGAAAGAAAGAAAGAGAGGTAAAAGGGAATCACCAAGAAAGAGAAGAATGATATTCAGCTTAGGACCCTGGGTGTGACAAACCCATACTCACCAGATATGAGTCCCTGGGGTTAATCAGGAACATTTTCACAAAACTGTAGACCCAGATGAGCCATTTTAAAATCATGAATCATTTCTTCACGAGTTGGCTTTTTTATGGGTTCTGACGTGTCTTCATTGTCATTGTTAATTTTTTTGTGTCATAGTTACGGGTAACATTGTTCAGCAGTATTTCACCTTCATTTGGATGTTCTGTTGTATTCAGATCTTGATCTACATTAACATAACCATCTAGTGTTATATGATTTTCAATTTTTCCAGACAATTCTAATAATGTCCAAAGGTTTTTCAGTTATGAAAGCGGCAGTTCATCTTGTTCATCAGGTTGTGTTCGACTTGTGTATTCAATGCAAATCTCACTTTTGAATAGTGTATTCACTGACATCATTTGTCCAAACTTTTGCCAGTTCAGAGATCTCTACAGTTTATTGTAACTTACAAGTTTCTATTTTTTTGTAATGCATTGATAATATTCATTAATATTTCGATAAAGAAATTTAAAATTTTTAATAATGCCATTGTCGAGTAATTTTTACTATTGTAGAAACAATATTGAAGAGGGAAAGTGTTTAAGTATTAATGATTAAGTCAGGATTCTTCATTATATTGACCAGGGTTTGAAGAAAAAATATATTGTGGAGAAATATAGCATTACCCCACAATACATACCAGCAAATATTGCTAGTATGGATGGTGGGGGAAGGAAATAGAATAACTAGTTATATTTGAGGTTTTTTTTTTTAATTCACTTTATTTTAGCAACTTCATTAATGTGTTATTTAATTCTTGAATCATTATATTGTGTTATTTGTCTACCATTCTTTGACCTTTCTTCAAGACATGTTGGTTTTCTGTTGTAACTGCTACTAATTTATCCCTCCATACAGAATGCTATATATGTTCCAGTACCAATGTTTACTTTGAATTCCTTATCAAAGTACCATCCTGTCTCCTCCCTGTTACATAGTTATGTCTTGTAATTTCAAAATGATCATCTTATTTTATGATTTTTATATTTTAATGTTAACTAGGGGGCTTTGTCCCTGCTCGCCTTGCTCGCCAACCCCAGTGCATACTTTTCTACATAAAAATGTAGAGGTATGACAAAGTCAAATCTTTTCTACATAAAGGAAATGCCTATTGAAGCACACTGATGTTCTTCCTCCTCCTTTTTACTCCCATCCTTCAGCTGTCTCCCTCACTCTTTTTTTTTTTTTTTTCTCCATCAGAAAGCTCAGGCAACCCCTGATAGAGAGCAGCCACAGTACTGTGGAGAGCCTGGCTCATCTCCCAGTGGTGGTGGCAAGCAACATAACTTGTTGAAAGAGCAGGGCTAAAATATTTACAAACTATACAAATATTGAAAATATTTTCAAAATACTAAACTCTTTATAAATATACAAACTATATTGGGTCCCTTCATCAACTGACATTACAATGGATCATCAAATGATGCTGTGCGTCGTCATGAAGCACAGCACGAGGTTGGTGAATGTTACGGAGGCAGTCTTTCAATGGAAGACAACAGTGTAATTATTTACCTGCACATTTGTAGTGATGTAATTGCCCCACCCTCTTCTCTCATTGGCTCAAGTAAATATCACTAGGAGAAAAACGTTTTTAATGTATAGAGAGATAACAAGCAGTTTTTTTTATTTTTTATTTTATGAAAATTATTGCTGCTATTAAATAAGTAAATATTTAGACCCTTCTATTCCTGTAAGAACAAATGATTACTTATTGTCATATATTTATTTATTTATTTTATTTATTTATTTTCTTTTCAAGCTTGAATGAATTATCAAATGCTATTAGCCAGGTGGTTGAAAGTGGAAATCTAGAAAAGTCTAAGTTAAGAATAGGACTCCTCTGCCTTGCACAATTTGATATGGTTAAAAAGTATCTAAGTTTTTTGTTTATTTATATATGACTCACTGTATACAAGATAGGATCAGAAAGTTTCAGTACTGAATTTTTATTTAAACAAATGTAATATTTGCTGATAACTTCAAAATAATAATTTTAGCTGTTGCAATATATTTTTTCATCAGTTGCATAATTGAAAAAAGCTTCTTTCAGAGTTCCTTTGTGAAAGTTCCATGATTATATTTGTTACAACTGCCGTGATTTTTTGCTTAACTGGAAAATCTATATCTTTTTAATGGCTTTATTACTTTGGTTAAAAAGTAAAAAACACAAGTTCAAAGTCAGGTGAATAAGAAGGATTTTTTAAAACAATCAACTGAGTGTTTGGAAATTTATTCAGAAATTATTGCCACAAATAAGCAGGAGCACTGTCATGGGATAATTTCCAATTTTTCTTTACCCATAGATCAGTTCTGATACTTCTGATTTGCATATCTTAAGTGCTTGATGATTTCTGAGTTGTATTTTATTAACAATGTAACCTCCTGGTAATAGTCGAAGAAATAATTTTAGCATAGCTTTAACTTGAGATCTGTTAATCCAAATTATTTTTCTTCCTGGGAAACATACAAAATTTCTTGTTCAGTGGATTGTCATTTTTTCTACCAGTCCTGTTTCCATCCTATTAGCAATTAAAAATTTGATAAAAAATAAATAAATTCCATATTCTTTTGTTTAAAATATTGGTTAGTGGCTTTGGAACCCACCAGATAATATTCCAATTTGAAAGTTTGTCTTCAGTCCTTATTTGGTAGTTGACCTGAATTGGCCCTTCTAATCTAGGAAAAAAGAGTTTGTCCTGTGTTGATTTGCAAGATCTTCCCATATCCCATACCTTGCACCATCCTCAGTGATATTGGTCTCATCCACTTATTTTACCTCCCCCCCCCCTTTTTTTTTTCACCATATGTTTCAACAATCGTTTATGCAGTCCTTGAAGTTGATTAGAAAGAGAAATTTTTATAGATATTTATTTTTTAAAAAAATTACTATACAAGATTTCTTACTGTCTGTAATTAACATAAAAATAAACCAAAATACTGTCTACTAATACAAAATATTCTAAATTATAAATTTTTTCTTGATCCTATCTTTTATATTAAAACATATGTTTCATTTTTAAGGAATTAAAACCTGGAACATAAGTATATTGTTTACTTTATATCAGGTCATTTCTTTTGTCTTTTTAAGATATTCTTTGAGATACATGATTGCTGGTAATGGAAATAACAAAGTTATATAAATAAACTATTTCTTCCTGTTTATATATTCCTTATATATAATTATTTTATTTCTAAGAAATGTGTATAGATTATAGTGTCAGATGTTTTATGCAGGATTTTCCCCTGCCTCTTTAGTTTCTGCAAAAACAGCAAATATCCCTAAATATCGTTAGAATATTTTATTAAAATTAATCTTTAAATATAATGGACTGAAGTTAATTTTATTTTATAATATTGAATATTTTGAGTTTTACTAAATTTAATATTGTATTGAAGCAAACTTTAATAAGTAAAATAAATAAGAATAAATGAAATATATGAAATAAGGAATACGAAAATAACCTTACTGCTGCACACAAACAAGCCAAGCCATACAAGGATAATAGGAAATAAATTAGATAAAGCTGTAAAAACAGCAGAAATTCTTTCATAATCTGTGCAGTGATAGTTGTCTGAATTCACACTAATCTGAACTTAGCACTAATCTAAATCAGATTCTGGTTTAAATAAAAAAAAATTTCAATAAGTAAAAAAAAAAAAAAAAAAGTCTGTACTAAATAGAGAGCTTGGATTACCATAAATCGGTGTTTATGTTATTGTTATAGAAGTTTTAGAGAAATAGTTCCCTAAAACTTTGTTCCCCTCACCAACAAGATTGGTGAGGGGAATAAATGGGTCCTCTTACCAAGAAAAGCTTAAGTTCTGCAAATTGCGCAGCTGGAGACTAGGCAACTAAGATGATCTAATTGAGGATTCTTCCTTTTGCTCAGATTACGAAACTGTTGGGGCATAAATTCAAATTGAAGAAAGACAGTTGTAGAACAGATGTGTGGAAATTTTCCTTTAGCCAGTGGGTAGTTGATTACTGAAACATCTGTCGTTGTGGAAGTTGATAGCTTAAATAAATTCAAGGAAGAACTGAACAAACTTTTAAAGTGATTAGATGGATGAAATGGGATTTTTTTTTTTTTTTTTTGGCTGATGCTGTATAAGCTTGCTTTCTTACCTCATATGCATCTACTAATGATAATGCTAAAGTCACCATAAGTCTGAAGATTGCTACAACTGAAAGTCATGTGCTGTCTGTCTACAGCACTCCACACTGAAAAGTTTTCCCATGCTCTTAGAAGCTGAAACCAAATTGGCACTTAAATATGTTGTTATGTCTACTTAAAAATGTTTTATCTTCTGACCAGAATTGAGTAAGCACAAACCACTTACATTGGATGAATGTCCTTCACTGGAGACCATGCATGCTTGTTTATATCAACAGCAATTGTTACACTATGGTATGTGGATATATTTTATGTGAAAAGATCAATTCTTTTTGTTCAGAAATTTCAACAAATTACAATTTTTAACTTTCAACAAATTTAGAAAAATGCTGGAATTCAGTTTGTATCCTTATATTAGTAATTTTTTTTTTTTTTTTTTTTATAATATTGCTGCCATAGAACCTTTTCAGCTTAAATTTATCAAAATGATAAGCAAACTGGGGGTTTGGTTCGGAACAAGTTTCAAGTGCTGATGACAGAAGTTTATTTTACCAAAGAAAACTTTGGCTTTCTTTGGTAAAATTAAAAATGAAAATGAAAATTCTGCACAAGGTAGCAAAATAAACAAAGAACAGGCAGTGCTTATTATGTGAATTCCACTAGTAGACTGTTATTTTTATTATCATTAATTCCGCTAGTATCTATTGGCCCGGCTGCCAAGCGAATCTTTAGGCTAATCGATCTTCCCTGCGACTTCTACTGCAATTATATTAGAGAGATAAGAGTTTTCTTTCTTAAAGCATAAGGAAGAAGTTTCCAGAAAGGAAAGTAACCTTTCTTAATTTTTCTGTGTACTAATCTTCTATTTTACTCGCTTGGTCACTTAGTGGCACTACTCCTGCCTCCCTGTTGCGGGGCTGGACCTGGGTGAAAAGACACCACCCAGGACTAAAAGGAGTTTAAAATGGACCAAAAAACTAACAACACAAGATTGAAGAAAGTTAACTCTAATAAATCTGATGACTTACAACTGAACATGTCTCAGGCTAAGAGAATAAAAATCAACAGCTCTCAGCCTACTGTTCCTTTCTTTTTGGTGATACATTCGTTATTAACACAACCTGTTGGGAAATTATCCCCATTCTTAGTCCAGAAGACTATAGGGTCCATGGTTGGATCACCAAAAATGATAAAATGATTACAGTCGGTGATCTCTTAGTAGAAACCTCACTAAGTCATCATTCTGAGAAACTGCTAAAAACAAAGACTTTTGCAGGACGGCCAGTAGAAATTACCCCAAACAATTCCCTGAATACATTGAAAGGTGTTATTACTGAATGGGACCTTTTGACTGTTTCAGATGAAGAGTTACTGCTTGAGCTAACAGAACAACAAGTGATATATGTTAGGAGGATAATAATGAAAAGAGATGGCATTCTCAACCCAATCAGTTATTCTCACCTTTAACAATCCTTCTCTTCCCCACACAGTTAAAGCAAGATATTTAAATTGCAAAATCCAACCATATATACCGAATCTAATAAGGACCATATATACCGAATCCAATAGACTTAACAATATGTTCCCCATCAATTTATCCCAGTATAGAATGGTTCATATTAAATGATCCTTACAACAGTGATCACATTCAGATAGTATGTTCCATACAGACACAATTGACTCTTATAGAAGAAACCAGAACAGTATGGAATTTTAAAAAAGCTAATCGGAGTGGAATGTATGCAATTAATCAAGCTGGATAAGCAATTAATAGAAACCCTGCCAATAGATGATGCTGTTTTTACATCAGCAGTTACAAGCTACGGACGTTTTTACATCAGCAGTTACAAGCTACGGACGTTTTTACATCAGCAGTTACAAGCTACAGCACTGACTTTCAAATAAACTGCTAGAAGCTTTGAAAGCTACAATGTCGAATAAGTAAGGCAAGGCAGGCATGGCACAACTCTTGGTGGAATGCAGAATGCGTGACGGCAAAAACAAAACAAAATCATGCATGGAATGGATTCCGGAAATATCCAACTACCCTCAATTTGATTGCATATAAAAAAGCCAAAGCCAAAGCGAGGAGAATTCAGATAAAGGCAAAGAAAAATTCTTGGATCATGTTTGCTTCCACATTTACTAGGAACTAGAGTCCTGGTGTGGTGTGGGAAAAAAAATTGGATTTTAAGTGGAAGATATCCAAGCATACAATCTTCCATTGGAAAGGGCAGGACGTTTTTACATCAGCAGTTACAAGCTACAGCACTGACTTTCAAAAATATAAAGAGCAAGCTGAATGGAGTAAGTTGAATTTCTCTACCAAGACATCTCATTCCTATAATCTACCATTCCTAAAAGAGGAATTACAAAATTGCCTAATAGCGCACCAGGTCCCAATGGCATTTATTATACTATGATACAACACCTAAACTCTGATTGTCTGGATATCCTACTAGCTCTATATAATAGAATTTTTCTGAACAACCTGTATTCATCCATATGGCAGCATGCAATTGTCCTTGCATTTCCCAAACCCAGAAAAGAACCTTTCTATACATATCATTATCGCCTGTTTCACTGACCAGCTGCTTAGGGAAAATCCTTGAATGAGTGGTGCACAATAGACTTACATGGTTGCTAGAAAAAGAGAATGTTTTATCACCCCACCAATTTGGATTTAGGAAAAATAGATCAACACTTTATCTACATGTCAAAGTTGAAACAAATATTAGAACTCATTTATAAGAAAGAAGCATATGGTGATGGAAATCGAGATCTTCAAAAAGCTTTTGGCACAACATGGAGATTCGGAATCCTACAAGATCTATTTCAGTTAGAATACAGAGGACAACTTCCACAATTTATAGAAAAATTGCTTACTGACAGAACACTTCAGGTACGATATAAAGGCTCTTTATCTACAATTTATATACAACAGGAAGGGGGTCGGTCCCCCAGGGCTCAGTATTAAGTGTAACCCTGTTTGCGCTGTGGGTGAACAATATCACAAAGGTTATACCACCTTCACTGGAAATATATATGTACACAGATGATCTTTCCATTTCATTTCAATCACAAAGCATGAACACAGTTGAATGACAGCCCCAATTATCCATAAGCAGAATAGAAACATGGACTAAAAATGATGGATATAGAATATCTGAGAAAAAATCAGCTGTTCTACACTTCTGTAAAATGCGTGGTCTTCATCCTGAACCAGTCTTATACTTAAATAAAATTGCTCTACCTGTTCAAAATTTCTCCTTCTTAGGCTTAACATTAGATAGAAAACTGAACTTTCATGAATATATACTAAGACTTAGAACTAGTTGCCTCTCAAAACTTAAAATCTTGTGCACAGTATCCTCAATAGCCTGGGGAGCCGACAGGTACACATTACTACAATTATATAAAACTTTGATTAGATCTCGCTTGGATTATGGATCTCCTGTATATGCTTCAGCAAGAAGGAGCATGTTACTTCACCATAATGCTCTCTGTATAGATCTACGAGCCTTTAGAACTTCACCAATTTACATCTTGTATGCAGATGCATCCGAACCCCCGCTACACCTTTGACAAGATTATCTATTGTGCATGTATGCGGAAAAAATATGCAGTCAACCATCACATCCATTATTCATGATCCACTATGGACGAGTAATTATGATTGCAAGCCAAATGAAAATAAACCAGTAGGACTGCATCTCAGACACAGCTGAAGTTTGGGAAATACATTTCCAGCACATTTCTGCAGTAGATATAAACTCAGAACCTCTTTGGATGCCAACTGTGCCTTTGTCCATATCACATCTTACAAACAGGAAAGGCGCCTCCGTAGCCAGGTGGGAAGGAGCAGCAGCGCGTAGCACACGCTTCTTGATTAGACCGCGGTTCGAGCCCGTCACCACCAAATACGGAAAGGTCAAGGAGTGACCACCGCATATCCCGGAGCAGTATGGCCTTAGTTGCTAATAATCCTAAAAACCAAATAACTAACAAACAAACAAACAAACAAACAGGAATAAAAAAGAGATCTCTCCAGCCGTTATTCAGAAGCTCCATGCACTGCACAGTTTTGAAAATAGAAACAGTCATCAGATTTACACGGATGGATCAAAATGGAATAACTCAGTAGGTGCCATAGTCGTTTTACCGAATATACTATATTTGTCTTCTTGCCCCATGTTTGCAGTATTTTCAAAGCAGAATTATATGCTATTAAACTAGCACTGGATGATATTACCGAGCACCAACTTCTATCTGCTCTAATCTATACTGACTCCCTTAGTGCAGTAGCAGCTCTACAGAATAGCAAATATTCCTCAAATTCCTTGATTCAGCATCTTAAAAAACAACTCAGAGTTTTGCATTAAGCAAGAAAACAAGTGTCTATCTGTTGGAACCCCAGGAAATACTATGAAGATAACTGTTAAGATGTAGAAGACAGAGTGGTTACACAAACATAATTTTGAATATTTTTTCACCAGATAGAAACCTTTTTCATAAACAGATTTTACATAACTTAAAAGGCCTTGTTAAGATCACAATGCCACCAGAGTTTTGATATGAGAAAAAAATATTTTGATGAATACAACTTGCAAAACCTGTAGAAGTTCCAGAGCAATAGGAATATTTACGAAAGATAATTGTTAAGATGTATAAGACAGAGCGGTTACAAATGACCATTACTCTTTATGGGCTAATGTTGTTAATGGAGATACCACAGGGTTAACACTGTGAGGTTCATTATTGTTTTTAATGTTTATTAATGATAGTGGTATAGGAATTTTAAGTTTGATGTCTAAGTTTTCTGATGATACAAAGGTAGTATACACTGATTAATGTTAATGACATAAATCAGGATATGCTACTTCAATGTCTAGATAAACAAAAGCAGATGGGCTGAAAAATAACGATGGTGGTTTAAGGTTGATAAATACAAGGTGTTATTCAAGAATTACCCAGCCAAATAGGTAGCAGTAATTCTAGAGTAACATATTATTTGGGTAGCACTGACTCGGAGAAATAGCACAAAATATTTCACTGAGCAGAGTGCAGACAGGCTTCTAGGATACTGCATTAAGTTGTGTTGGTGATATACAATAATTTTTCCAGCAGGGATAAGAGAGATGATTATCCCATTAGTGTAATGCAATAGTTAGGTAACATCTGGAATACTGCATGCAGTTTTAGAAATATCATTTTAGAAGGCCTTTGATTTATTTGAATGGATAGACAGAAGAGCACACACACACACACACACAGAGAGAGAGAGAGAGAGAGAGAGAGAGAGAGAGAGAGAGAGAGAGAGAGAGAGAGAGAGAGAGAGAGGGAGAGAGAGAGAGAGAGAGAGAGAGAGAGAGAGAGAGAGAGAGATCAGTTTGTGGCACTGGAGAAAATACCTACCAAGAAAGATTGGGATTCTGTAAATTCACTGTCTGGTAACCAGGCATCTGCATGGTGATCTAATTGAAATTTTTAAGGCTTAAAAGGCATAGCTGCCAACTCAGTGGATTTGCAAAAGGTTTACATCTTTTTTTGACTCAATTTGAGCTTTTCCCTGATTGAATTCATCTCACAATCATGGTGGCTGAGTGGGTAAAGTACCTGCCCGGCAACCCAAAGGTCGCGGGTTCGATTCCCGCCTCAGGCTTGGATCAAAGTACTGCAAAAACCTTGGGAGGTGCAATATGGCCACAGAAGCCGATGCGCCAACTACCACCAAATCAAAAAAAAAAAAAAAAAAAAAAACAATCATGGTATAGTTGGTATCAGAGTTTCTCCATATTTTTGCAAAAATATAGTTTGACTATATTAAAATTCAGAATTTTAAAAATATTCTGTCAATTTCTTATTATTTTCATTAATAAATATGGCTTAATAAACAGCTGAGAATAGTTTTGTGTAAATGGTTAGTTAGCCATAAACAGAAAGTAAACTTTATTCTGCAGATTTTTTCCAATGCAGTATACAGATAACCCTAATATATAACACAGTAGTTAGGTTACTATGAAATGTTGTGTGAAACTGTGTTATGCAGGACTAAGAAAAAACACAAAAAGGGAGGGTTGCATTCCAAAAGCTAACAAAAATACTCCATTCTAGATTTTGTGTATCTTCTTCTCTCTTTAAAAACACTGTAATCTGGTTTTGTTTGCTCTTGTTTGATAAATCTTTGTGAATTTCATCATATGGAACTAAGCATTTTTGAACTTTGGGCTCCTTTCATTCAAGAATCTGCATTCAAAAAATAAAATTCTAATTGCTCAGATAACTTGATGCCTTCCCATAAGCTTTTTAGTGTAAAATTTGGAAGTTTAGAATTTTCATCTGCATTATCATCCTCTGAATCGATTTGATTTTCCTCCAATGCCATTTCCACCAAATCCACTTCACCAGCCTCTTTTTCTACCAGTAATTCTTGAACATCTTGAGTAATCATATCTCTCTTTTTTTTTTTTTTTTTTTTTTTTTTTTTTTAGGAGCATTATTAACCTAAGACCATGTTGCTCTGCATATATTGTCTATAAATTGCGTGTGTCCTGAGGTCAATTTTCTGTTTTGATGAACGAAACATCCGAGTTTCCGGGAGAGAAAAAAACCATGCTACACTCGCCTGAGCCTGACTAACTCAGCCACATTGTGAAAAAGACTCATAAAAATTCCTCTCATCACTGACAGTATTCAAACTCAGGTCTTTTCCACTGGGTGTGGGGGAGGAGGATGATTCTATCAGCTGTGTTACCCACGAGTGCTTTAGTAGTCATATCATCAAAACCTTTCCCTACTACCGACGTAACAAGTTCTACTATTGCACTGATTCCGTTTTCTGCCAGTTCAACCATAATTCCTGAAGGAACTGACTCTGGCCATACATTTTTCCACACGCATTTAACATTGACAGTTTTACTTCTTTGAACGATAAAGCTATGATTCTGATACAGTCCACAATTGTGAAATGTTTCCATGCCTCCATTACTTCAGTAGATTCAGAATAAATTTTTCCCAAAATCCATTGTAATGATTTTCAGATGTAATGAGCTTTTAAGGTAGATATAATGCCTTGATCTGAATAAAAGAAGCTGTATTGAACTGGCTGAGTATTAACCTAGTACAACTGTGGTGGTAGAAACTTAACTTCAACTTTTGGATGGCCTAGCGTGCTATCCAACGGTAATAAAACTTTGAAATCTAGATTTTTCCACAAATTCAATAGTACAGAACATAACACGGGGATTTCCCAACAATATATATATATATATATATATATACAGTGAAACTTCCCTTTAACGGACAGCCATGGGGAACGAAAATGTGTCCGTTAGAGAGAAGTGTCCGCTAACAAGAAGTCTGCGGGAGAAAAAAAAAAAGAAAGAAAGAAAAATCGTTAAACATTTAATGTAAAATTAAATTAAATTATATACAGATTTTGCACAATATTTTTGTAAATAATATACATACAATTGTGCTATGCATATTATGACTTTATCTTAAGAAAAATACATACAGTAATCACTATGTATGGGAACATGCTATGTAAAAAGGATAGGTGGAACAGGACCAGGGTATGTCTGCCAGGGGCAAAGGTTGATGACGTTGTAGAGCGGATATCATCTTTCAAGGGCACAAAAGGTGATATAGTTGTACACGTTGGCACTAATGATATTAAGAGTAGGAGACCGGCAGAATTACTCAACAAGTACAGGTCACTGTTGAAAAAAAGCCGAGAATTAGGGTTGAATTTAAAAGGGTCTGCAATTCTGCCCAGACACGATAGGAGGGAGTATATGATGAGAGCCTTGTCGATCAATTCGGCCCTGGAAAGATTGTGCAAGGCTCTAGGGGTAGAATTTTTTTCAGCCTGGACTGTACTTGTTAACAGGAGAGATTGCTTCTACAGGGATGGGATACACTTAAATAGAAAGGGTGCAAGAATATTTACTGATGCTATCGAGGCAGTGTTAGGTGGGTCGGAAAACTGCTAGCTTGGGGGGATACAAAGACTAATAGTTTAACAGTAACCGCAGGCAGAGGTGAAGGTGATTCTTGCACAACTTCTATTAGAATAAGAAGCGACCTGGAGCGAGGGGTGTTGGGGGTTTCAGGGACGGATGGCAGTCATCCTGGAATAGTTGGGTATATGGGATGTGTTAGGGTAATAAGGAATAGGCATAGGAGCATGTATGCTTGCATGTATACCAATGCTAGAAGTATAGTAAATAAATTTGATGAATTTGAAGTGTTGGTCAAGACATCAAAGGCGGATATTGTTGGGATAGCAGAGACATGGTGTCACAAAGATATAAGGAATGCAGAACTGGAATTTGGGGAGTACAATGTGTACAGAAAGGATAGACAGGACAGAAAGGGAGGAGGTGTTATGCTGTTAATTAAGAAAAACATAAAATCAAAAGAAGTGCATCCAGTTGATATAGATGGACAGTGCACTGTTGAGTCAGTTTGGTGTGACATAAGCACTGCAAAAGCAAAAATAAGAGTAGGAGTGTGTTATAGGCCTAATGACTCGAATGAGTACAATGAACAATTGTACAGAGAAATAGAGTGGGCCAGTAAATCAGAATGTCTTATAATGGGGGATTTTAACTTCCCAGATATTGACTGGAACTTGTGGGTTGGTCACTCACACACTAGTCAGACTTTTGTGGATTTATTGGATGATTGTTTTCTGCAGCAGCATGTTCGAGAGGCAACCAGAGAAAGTAATACTCTTGATCTGGTTATCAGCAGTGATCATTCGTGTATTAAGAATTTGCAGATAAAGGAACCACTAGGTGGCAGTGATCACAGTGTGCTGAAGTGGGATTTACTCAAAGAGGTAACTACCGTCAGGGGTAAAGGAAAGGGTTTTTGCTTCCGTAAAGGGGAGTACAGTGGTCTCAGACAGTTTTTAAATTCTGTACAGTGGGATCGACTGACGATGTTACAAACAGTAAATTCTAAGTGGGAAGCATTCAAGGAATTAATCGTGGAAGCTACTAGACTTTTCATACCGATGAAGAAATATTGTTCAAGGTTTAGGCCTAAATGGTTATCAAATGAACTAATGAGACTCGTAACAGAGAAGAAAAATGCATGGGATGCATATAAATTATCAGGCGACGCAGAAGCCTGTAGCAGATATAAGCTAGTCTGTAATCAGGTCACAAAGGAGGTTCGGCAGGCAAAGGCGGATTACGAGAAATCTTTGGCAAAAGATGCTAAGAAAAACAGCAAGGATTTCTTTACTTATATAAACTCTAAAAGGAAGGGGCTGAATATGATTGGTCCACTTGACATCGATGGTTCGACTGTTGATGATCCTGCTCAGATAGCAAACAAACTGAATGAGTATTTTGCATCTACATTCACACGTGAGGAATCATTACAGTTTGAAAATGGAAGAAGGTTATCAAATTGTAGCAGTGTGCTTAATGATTTTGTAATAACTGAGAGCAAAGTGGAGGAGAAATTGTTGAAGTTAAACATAAGAAAGGCACCTGGGGCGGATGGGATCTATCCAGTTATATTAAAGGAGGCGGCAAAGCAACTAAGCAAACCCTTAGCCATAATTATGAGAGCATCCTTGGATTCAGGGGAGGTTCCCACGGACTGGAGATGTGCAAATGTATCCCCAATTCACAAAGGAGGTTCGAAGGGTGACACGAATAATTACAGACCAGTTAGTTTAACTTCTGTTCCGGGTAAAATAATGGAGTCACTGGTTAAAGATGCATTGCAGGATCATCTAGACAAGACTGCAGCAATAATTCAAACACAGCATGGGTTTGTTAAGGGAAAGTCTTGTCTGACAAATTTGATTGGTTATTATGATGTGGTCACAAAGGAACTGGATGCAAAAAATAATTTTAATATCATATACTTGGATTTCAGGAAAGCTTTTGACACTGTTGCGCATGGAAGACTACTGTACAAATTGGAGCAGAATGGTATTAAGGGTAAGTTGCTACAATGGATAAAAGGATGGTTAAGTGGGAGAAGACAGAGGGTGGTAATCAATGGGTGCTGCTCTTCGTGGACTAATGTTATTAGTGGAGTCCCACAGGGTTCGGTGTTGGGTCCACTGTTGTTTTGTATATTTATCAATGATATTGATGAAGGTATATCAGGCTTAATGTCGAAGTTTGCAGATGACACGAAGGTTGGCAGGGTTGTTAATGACAGTAATGGCAGTGTGCTACTGCAACAGGATCTAGATAATTTGGGCAGATGGGTTAAGAAGTGGCAACTGAAGTTTAACCTTGACAAATGCAAAGTACTGCATATGGGTAGAAGTAACCCAAGAGAAACGTACCAACTGTGTGGTACTACACTTAAGGTGGTAGAAAATGAAAAAGACCTGGGAGTAATTGTGCAGTCAGATATGAAGTTTTCTGAGCAATGTAGACAGGCTGCTAGGGCAGGTCATGGGGTTTTGTCAATGATATATAGGAATTTTGCTAGCAGGGAAAAGGAGGTGATTGTCCCTCTGTATAAGGCAATGGTCAGGCCACGCCTTGAGTACTGCGTACAGGTCTGGAGGCCTCATTTTAGGAAGGATGTAGATTTGCTTGAGCGTGTACAGAGAAGAGCAACACGATTGGTGAGGGGAATGAAGGGATCCTCTTACCAAGAGAGGCTTAAGTTCTGCAAATTGCAGTGGCTGGAGACTAGGCACCTGCGCGGTGATCTGATTGAGGTCTATAAGGCCTTGAATGGGTTGAGCACGCTGAATTCTGATGGGATCCTCCCACTTGTTCAGAATACGAACCTACGGGGACATAAGTTCAAATTAAGAAAGGACAGATGTAGAATAGATGTGCGGAAATTTGCCTTTAGCCAGCGGGTGGTTAATTGCTGGAACAAACTTCCATCTGTCGTTGTAGAAGTTGATAGGTTAAATAAATTTAAGGAGGAACTGGACAGGCATTTGGAGGGAATGGTGTGATTTTTTTTTTTTTTTTTTTTTGGCTGATGCTGCATAAGCTCCTACACTTGCTTTCTTGCATCATGTGCCACTACTACTACTACTACTACTTATTTTCTTCTGCACCTTCTTCCGGCTGATAATTTTGTTTTCAACATTTGTTTGGAGTGAAGAAACCATCGAAAGTCCTTCAGTATCTTCTTCAGCGGCGAAAAACATTTTTAAACGATTGATTTGTATGAGCGCTTCTTCTGTTTTCATCGGTGGTTCGTCGTTAATATGTTCTTCGACAGAATGACCTCCTTCCATTTCTTCATCCTCATGAGGAACTTCTTGAAAAATATTGATGATAATATCGTTGATATCTAGAGCACCATCTTCTGTAGTGAGGTTCGAGTCTATATCTTTGTAGCCAGGGTCACTTGTAGCTGAAGTATCGTACATTATCAATAGATTTTGAAGTTCTTGTTCTTCTTGGTGCTCCACATTGCTGTTCACAACTTCAATTTTTGCGTTTGAGAAGCCAGACTTTACAAAACAGTTCAGGTCAGTTTGTTTTCTAATTGTGTGAAACTGTGTTATCGCATCTAGGATGCTGATTTTCTTTGCAAGGTCACTCGCACATGTTACATCATTCATGTTTGCAATGAGATGTCTTAAAACACGTTTTCTGTAGTGAAGTTTAAAATTTTTTATTATCCCTCGATCCAAGGGCTGACACTCTGCAGATGTGTTTGGTGGCAGAAAAACGATTTGAATGTTGGACAATTCAATGTGCGGGTGAGATGCAGCATTATCCATGAAAAGAATAATTTTTCTGTTTTGAAGAATCATGTTTTGGTTAAAGTGACTTATCCATTCGCTCATGATATCTCGTGTCATTCACGCTTTTTTATTAGACTTCCAGTCAACATTCAAAAGATGTAACTCTATGCCCTTGAAACAACGAGGATTTTGTGGTTTTCCTATAACAAGAGGTTGTTCAAAGTCTCCCAGCATATTTGTACACAATAGTACAGTCAAGCGTTCCTTAGAAATTTTTCCGCCCTGGCACTTTTCGTTTTTTGACTCATCACAGTTGTAAATATCCTTAGCTTCAAAATCACTACATAAATCTTCCAATTTGACGGTGCACTCTGTTACAACCCCAATATCAACAGATCCACCTTCACCACTTACGGTTTTCCAAGAAATTTTATGCCGAGTTTTGAACTTGTCTAGCCATCCCTCAGAAGCTTTGAACTCATTTACTCCCATAGATTTCGCAACCTCCAAAGTCTTTTCCCTAATAATAAGGCCCATTAATGGGAATTTTTTTTGCACGTGTGCAACAAAACCACTTATACGTAACATTGTCAATTTGAAGTCCAACAGTTTTCGGGAATGATTTTTGAACCCGATCATTTCCGTGTTGCCAAAATTGTTTGAGCAGTTCATTTTTTCCCTTTAGGATGTCGCTTACCTGCGTCTTCCCGATTTTGAATTTTGCAGCGAGATTGTGAACACTATTTTTTTGCCGATCATACGCATTAATGAGTTCGACTTTATCTTTTAAAGTTAAATGTTTATGAGAAGACATTGTGCTCTTCACACGGCACTGAACAAAACTGAAAACTGAAACTCAAAAGACGAAAGGCTGACCAAATTCCCCTCCCCTGCACACACCGAATTCATCAGAAGTTTTACATGTGATTTTTTTATTTTATTTTTTTTATTATTATTTTTTTTTTGGCTGATGCTGCATAAGCTCATACAGTTGCTTTCTTGCATCACATGCCACTACTACATGCCTTAAAATTCTTGAAAAAGGGTTTAGAACCGCGATGTAAACCTTGATAAAATTCAGAGAATCGGAAATAGAAAATAAACACACTATTGAGGCAATACGTGGAAGAAAAGTTCCTAAAAAAGGGCCGTGAGCTTTCCCGCAGTCCGTTATGGGGAGATCAAATTAAGTGCTAATCTAAACGAAACAGTGCAGATTGCCTGTCCGCGTCCGTTACAGAGAATGTCCGCTAGACAGAAGCTGAAAACACGTTAAAACCAATAGAGGTGAGTTGGGGAATTTGAAAATGTCCGTTAACGAGAGGTGTCCGTTAGGAGAAGTTTCACTGTATATATATATATATATATATATATATATATATATATATATATATATATATTTTTTTTTTTTTTTTTGACTCGCAAGTCAACAGCGGAGATTCAAAAAGAGTGGAAATGTTGAAAAATTACATCCAACATAATAGCAGGTTTTCCCCCCACAAAAGCTCAAAAATACCCTGTTATGCGAGGTTTGCTACAATTCTCTAACCGTGTTATAGCAAAACTGTGTTATATAAGCACCGTGTGATGATTGCCGCAATTTATATATCATGTTAGAACGAAACCGTGTTGTAGAAGTACTGTGTTATGTGGGGGTTGCCTGTGTATATATATATATATATGTATATGTTACAGTACAGGGAAGATACACTTTCTCAGTTTAGAAAGCAGTAAAGTTTAATAAAAGAACTTAAAATTTTTTAAAACCCAATATCATTAAAGATTTATTTAGAAATAAAATGAATTATGGATTTTCAACTCCTTTAATTGGTATTGCCAATGAGAGTCTAGAAATATGTTATATAACACCATCCTTCACTGTCAGTAAACTAGAAAAGACCACCTTCCTTTCATTCATTCCTCAATTATGCAAAGCTCAGCAAGAACAGGTATAGAGATAATGCATCATTAACATCAAAACAAGTTGATGGATGATGAATTGAGAATGGAATTTACATTGGCAATGCAATTTACTGTGTATTATACATATGTAGGAGGAGGAATCATTAATGCAATTCTTCCAGCATTGTGCCATTGAGGTGATTTGTATGCTGATGCAGTCCAATGAAGTGTTATAGTTTCAAATATTTAATACACTTATAATAGGAGCTTTATGACATTTATGAGTAAATATGGTAAATTGTGTATTTAGTTTGTTGGTCAGCTGACTTTCTGTTGCGAATTCCTAAGAATAAAGTTTATTACAGCATTCAAAAATCTGCTAGTCCCGAACAGAATTCATAGATAGCAAGTTGCCCAACCCAGTATTCACAAGTTAAGTTATTATTTTGACTGTTGAAGTACTGATTAAGTCGTCATATGTAGACATGGTGAAGATATCAGAGATGGTGTCACTCAGATATAAAGGATGCAGAATTTGAATATGTGGACTGCAATGCGTACAGAAAGCGGTGGGGTTATGTTCTTCATTAAAAATATAAAACCTAAGGCAGTGCATCCAGTCAACATGGATGGCAGGTGCAATGTTGAGTCAGTTTTGTGTGACATAAGCACTGGAAAAATTAGAGGAGGAATGTTTTATAGGCCTAATGACAGTGATGAGCATAATAAACACCTATACAAAGAAATAGAGTGGGCCTGTAAATCAGAATGTCTTCTAATGGGGAATTTTAACTTTCCTAATATTGATTGAAACTTGTGGGTTGGTCACTGACACACACTAGAAAAATGTTTTGTGGATTTTCTCCGATTACTGCTTTCTATGACAGTTTGTTAGAGAGGCAATAAGAGGAAGCAATGTTCTTCATCTGGTTATCAGCAGCAATTCTTCATGCATTAAGAATCTATAGTAGTAGTGGGGGGATGGCACCACGGAACAGACGAGCATGGGGAAGAATTGCCTCAGCCCAGTAGCGTGCACCAGTTACAGTACCACTTTCCAGTATCTGGAGTTGTGTACGTCCATCCATGATAACACGTCGACCGCCATATCGATCCCTTTCAGTGATGTTTGCCGGGGTGATGCCATGTATCAACCTCTCGCCCGATTAGCTGCCGTCCAGAATAGCTGCTGAGACCGAATCTACTCTCATCAGTAAAGAGTACTTTAAATAAAAATTTTGTGGTTGTAACCTTTAGAAATAGCATGCACCACTATATAGTACCGCCTTCCAGTATCTGGAGTTGTGTACGTCCATCCGTGATAACACATCGACCGCCATATCGATCCCTTTCAGTGATGTTTACCAGGGTGATACCATGTACCAACCTCTCGTCCGATTAGCTGCCGTCCAGAATAGCTGCTGAGACTGAATCTGCTCTCATCAGTAAAGAGTACTTTAAATAAAAATTTTGTGTTTGTAACCTTTAGAAATAGTGTTGGCCCTTAAATTTTGCACACCAGTTTATTAGCAGAGTCGTCCATTGTTCAGTCCTGGGTCCATTGTTTTTTTCCTATATTTATTAAATGATACTGATGAATGTATATCAGTCTTAATGTCTAAGTTTGCAGACGATGCAAAATTTGGCAAAGTGGTTAATGAAGGTATGCTGCTATAACAAGATCCAGAAAATTTACGCAGAGAAATAGCAGTTGAAATTTAACAATGTAAAATGCAAGGTACTGCATATGGGTAGCAGTAATCTCAGAGTAATGTATCAACTGTGTGGTACTACACTCAGGGTAGTGGAAAATTAGGAGTACCTGAGGTAATTGTGCAGTGTGATATGGAGTTCTCTGTGCAGTGTAGATAGACTGCCAGGACAGCTCATGGAGTTTTGTCAATGATATACAGGAATTTTGCTAGCAGGGATAAGGAGGAGATTATCCCATTGTATACTCCCTGGTCTTCTACATCTTGAGTATTGCATACAGGTCTGTAGGCCTCATACGAGAAAGTATGTAGAGTTGCTGGAATGGGTACAGAGAAGGGTAACAAGATTGGTGAGGAGAACAAAGTGTGCTCTTACCAAGAAGGGCTTCAGTTCTGCAAATTGCATCATCTGGAAATTAGGTGCCTCTAAGCGATCTGTTTGAGGTTTTTAAGGCTTTGAATGGATTGAGTAAGCTCAATGCTGGTGCTATTCTTTCTCTTGCGTAGACCAGGGTTCTTAAACTGTGGGTCACGAAAAAGATTCTGGAGGTCACAGCAAACATTGATAAATGTGATTAAATGAAATATTTATTATAGAACTATTGAAATTATTATACACCAGCAGTTCTTAAACTGTAGGTTGCGACCCATCCAGGGAGGTCACTGATTAAAAAAAGTTTAAGAACCTGTGGCTTAGATTACACATGTGGGGTATAAATTCTAAGGGAGGATGGTTGCAGGCTAGATGTGAGGTCTGCCCTCAGCCTGCGGGTGATTGACTTTTGGAACAAACTTCCATCTGGTGTTGTAGAAGTGGGCAGTTTGAATAAATTCAGGGAAGAACTACACAAAGTATTGAGGGGGGAGCGATGTGAGAGGTTTTTTTTTTTTTTTTTTTTTTTTTGTTGATGATTTATAAGCCTGCTTCCTTGCACCATATCCCACTAATAATAATAATAATAAGGGGACACAATTAGCCCAGTGGTTACAATGCTGCACCACCGATCTCACAGACCCAGTTTCATATCCCACCAATGTGAAAGCTGCTTCACATTGGTGGGTTTCACATTGGACCTGCCTCCCTCAAAGTCAGTGATGGCTGAATGTTCAGAGAATGGTGCCATCTGGTTTTTGCTCCCATTACTACCACCCACCACTGGATGCAAAAGCCAAAGCTAAATAGGTTCACCTGGATGAAGATGAGAAGTGGAAATATTGAACATACTGCGTTGAGTGTGGCACAGGATAAAGTCACTCATGTTTGGATCTTAGGCAGAGGGGTCAGTTTGAAAGTTGGAGACAGTCTCTCATGGACAACAGTGGAGCGAGTAGCACTGTCTCCCATATGACTACCACAGTTGAAGAACAAGACCACCCAGTTCAACCAGCTGGAAGTGCTTCCTGTGCAACTGCACTAGCAACCACCCAGGAAGGAAGAAGTTGACGAATGAAGTGTAGCATCAAAATGAATATGTTCATCATGTGAGCATACCATAAAGTAACAAAGTAATAGATAGACATGACAATGTACACGGCAAAACAACACACCAGGCGCCTCCGTAGACAGGTGGGCAAGAGCAGCAGTGCGTAGCACACCTTCTTGATTAGACCGGGGTTCAAGCCCGTGACCACCAAATATGGAGGATGTGGAAAGGTCAGGGAATGACCACCGCATATCCCCGGAGCAATATGGCCTTAGTTGCTAATGCTCCTAAAAATCAAAAATAACAACAACAACACACCAAGTGGTTGGAATGGTTTCCATCTTTTCAGGTCACTGAACAGCAAATAGCAAACCAGAGATGGACTATTGTCAAGAAGAACCTGAAAACTCCTGCAATCGTCAAAAAAATTAAGGAGGATGTGAGTAACTAACTACAAAGAACAACTAATATGGACCCAGTGGAACTAGAACTGGAAAAGATACAGCAAGCAAGAATTACAACCTGGAGTAGCCAAAGGGTAAACAGATGAGGTCACAATATCTAGAATAGAAGAAAGCCCTAACAGAATTCAAGGGTGTGGGTCTTGTGGGGTCTATTCTGAAGCAGCAGAGACCGAATGAAGTCCTGTGGCAAGTCACAGACCGCTTTAATAGGCAAATAATACCAGATTTTCTCAACAAAAATCATCCACACATCCATTTACCCTGCTGCTGTAGCAGCCACCTGGATGAAAGGAAGAGAAACCAGAGACCAGCATAACACAAAATACAAAGACAAGGAACCACCAGCTTGGGAAAGAAGGCTGTAGCAGAAGACAGAAGAGATAAGTGTGAATATATGTTAGTACCAATGGGGTAATAGAAGTAAGAAGCTGATCAGAAAAGTGAAGGCCATCCTCAAGAAAGACAACATCCACAGTAAACACAAAACTCTATAATTAGAGGATCAAAGAATACCTTGCCACCATCAAGCAGAAACTCCTGGAACTCGGCCAGAGACCTTGACATTACAGGAAGAGTGCCCAGAGAAAAACAGACAATGGGATATTTGATGAAAACCAGAGAGCCTTCTACAGGAAAATCAGACAAAAGGAGAAGGAATGAGCAGACCCCCTCAATCAAAGCCACTTCAAGTTTTGGGGCAATCTGTGTAGCTGCAAAGTTAGCCATAATGGCTGTGCCCCCAAATAGATTTACAAAGGAAGAAAACCAGGAACGCACAAGAGATGACAGAATGGGAGATTTGGGAGGAAGTACAACAGTCAATCAGGAAGTCCCGCTACTGCCAAACCCCAGGAATAGATAACATCCACAACTACTGGTACAAGAAGTTCAGCTGCACACATATAGGCACATTATGGAGCAGTTCACCAGATAATAAGGCACCCTGATACAATTCCAGGGTCTCTGAATCAAGGAATCACCTATCTGAAGGCTAAGGACAAAAACACCACAAATCCAGTGAAGTACAGTCCAATCACCAGTCTCTCAACAATGTACAAGTTCCTGACCAGCTGTATAACTAGAAGAAGATATCAGACCATTTGGAGAGCCAGAAGCTCATGGAAGAGCAGTGGAAGTGACGTAAGCAGATGATCTAAGGATGCAATTAGCAACTGGCCATTGATGCTGCCATTATGAAGCAAGCCTACAAGAAGCACCGCAACCTATACACGGTCTACATAAACTATCACAGGTGTTCGACTCCGTCCCCATAACTGGCCGATAGGGACATTGAAGATCTACAAAGTCAACCCAACACTGATCGACTTCCTTGAAGCAACCATGACAAAATAGCAGATCAGCATCACAACCAGACTGATACCATCAAAAGAGGACTCTTCCAGGGAGATGCCCCAAACCCACTATCGTTCTGTCTAGCACTCAACCCGCTGTACACCTCTCTCACCTGATGTACATGGATGATATCAAACTACTGAGAATCAACTCTAACAGCTACTCCAGATCACTAAAGAGTTCATCCTTGGTGTCAAGATGTGATTTGGCCTAGACAAATGCAAGACCCATGGATTGCATCAAGGACATCTAGGTGGTTGAAACTACGAACTGGTGAAGAGATTGTAGTCATGACAGAGGGAGAGATCTACAAAGATCTGGGAATGATACAGGTTATGATTTCTGTGTTTCTGTACTGCACAGAATATGCCAGAATTTAATTTGTATTGAAATGCGAGAAATTCTCTTGAACTTTTCTTTCACACCAAGTTCAGGTTACTACGTCTTGGGCAAGGCATGGATGGTTTTTCACATAGAGTTGATAGACAAATTACAATGATATATCTCAATGCATAATGAAAACAATAGACCTTCCTTCCATTCAGGAGCTTTTACCAACTTTCAGCGATCTAATATCAAGTTAATGAGTTTTTGCTATATTACAATTGTAGAATTTTTCTCAATTTTTCATGAATTTTTAACTCCAGGCCTTATGCTTTTGGGAACTTTGAATCTGATACTTTTGGAAACTTTTTTTTTGTCAATGTCAAAAAATTATTACAGTACACATTGTAACAGAGTTGTAATGAAGTAATAGTAACAGAAGTAATGTAATCAATGTTCCCTCTTAATTTTTTTTACAGCTGCATGGACCTGCCACTGCTCTGAGCAGAAAATTTTTACACAACTTGATATCTGCGTGGCACTTTAAAAGTTTTCTGTAATATACATAATAAGAATGTTTATGATGAAAATTGAAAAACTTTATATTTTATTTATTAATTGAATGGTACAATAAAAATCGGCACAACAGAGAAAATTATTTCACTTTTCAATAACTTTTTCTCGTCTGTCCTTATTAGAAATCCATTGACTATAAATACTATCTAGATTAATTTTGCAACCAGATGAAAGATAAGTCTTAATCATCGTCAGATCATCCAAATGTTCAACTTCCAGTCTGTTTCTAGATTTACATTTGATGGAATTCATGATGCTGAATCCACGTTTGCATTCAGCACTAGCAGCTTTAAATGTTCCACAGATGTCAACAAGAATTGACAGTTCTTCAGATTCTTCGTTTCTGAGTATGTAGTTCAACATATCAGTGAACAACTTAATTGAACCACTTTTAACTTTCTCAGAAATGACAAATTTCAAACCACAGTACAGATGCGATATTATGGTGACAATGCTTTCATTTATTGTAATGGTAGCTGAGTATTTTTTATTAGTTCTTGAACATTCTCTTTTCCAAATTTAGAATTGGTTGTGTTTGCCATAGCAATTGGGTCAAAAGCTTGCCATTCTCTTAACTCACCATCAGGAACTCTGTTGTCCAAGTGATTACACACACACCCCCGACCGGGCTAGCCTGGTGAGGAAAGTGCCTGCCTGGCAACCCAAAGGTCGCGGGTTCGATTCCCGCCTCAGGCTTGGATCAAAGTACCACAAAAACCTTGGGAGGTGCATTATGGCCACAGAAGCCTATGCGCCAGCAACTACCAAAAAAAAAAAAAAAAAACACACACGCACGTTTAATGAATAGAATAATAGGCATAGTACCGACGTCAGAACTTATAGATGAAAGCAAATCTTTTACTTTGTCACTCCAATAAACAGTATGGACAAGATACTGTGACCTTATCTTGTTAATTTTTGCTTTTGCATACTTACTTCAGTGCTTCAATTGTATTCAGTCAACTTTTCTGAAAGAATTTACAGAGAGATGCCAGATCTTCTAAAACATCATTAAGAACAGTTAACACTACTCAATATTGTGGATTGGCCAAAATCTTCAGGCAATAGTTACTGGTTGGATCGTTACATTCATTAACTTGCTCTTTACAATACTGGATTAAAACTTCATAATTTCTCATTAAAGCAGTTATGGCAAAATGTCTTGACAGCCATCTCACTTCATTTAGTGGTCGAAATGACAAAACATCATATTCTGTAACATTGGCTAATTCTTCTAGCTCTCCTTTTTTACTATACGACCTACTGAACATTGTATATACTGTTCGTAACAGTGTTTCTATATCCTGCATGATTGACACTTTTTTCTATGCATTGTCTAATCTCGGGTCTTCTCTGTGAACAACGCAGTGTTGTTCAGGCAGATGCTTTATTTCTCGTCGAAGAATTGCCACCACACCATTATTTTTTTCTGAGCGTAACATGTGCTCCATCTGATGTAAATATCAACTTTTGAAGATCAAGATTGTTCTTGATATAAAATGTTCTTATTGCTTCAACAATAGTTATACTATCACATGCAGTTAGTTTCAAAATACCTGCAAACACAGTATTATAGGAAGTTTCATTTTCCAGCCAAAACTTAAAATACAAAATTGACATTTTCTGTACAGAAATGTCTGTGTTTTCATCAGCAATTAATGTATGGAAAGCTCATGCACTCAACATATTCAAACACATAGTTCTTGCTGTGCCAACTCTGGTATATTTACATATTTGGACAGATGTGCATGAATTTCTTGCACGGAATGCATTGAAGCATTAATTTTAATTGCTAAGATAATGTTATCAATCAGCACCTTGACCATATTAGAGTCAGACTTCTTTTGCACATCTTGTTCCACTCTTGCTTCACACACTTTTGGAGTTTTAGTTAACATTCGCAGCATTTCACTTTCTTCTGGTTGCATAATTTGTTAACTGTATTTACATGAATTCTCTGGTTGAGATGCCATTTTAAGTAATCTAACTTCCATTTTTCCACTACTCTCCCCCAACTTTTGCTTCCACACAAATGGTGCATACAACATCACCGGTATCTTGATATTTTAAAATGTTGCTAATTGTTATTTTTATTTTATGTGAAGATGGTTGTTCAGTTTCTACAAGCTGCAAAAGCCATTCCTTCTTAAATCTTGCATAAGCTTTGTTCTTCAAAACATTTAACTCTCCTTCAGCCTTTCTTTTCGACATCGTAAGGATACTAAAAATAATAATTATTATTTGGCAATACCAAACAAAATAATTATTACATACAGATAAATTTTTAATAAAAATTACAATTTTTTAATAAACAATTTTTAATAAAAATTAGAATGTTCGGCACAGGGTGCACCTTCCACAGCTTCTACATTATTATCATCCAGTTTTGTATGCATTCCTTGTGACTATTGACGATGCTGCTGCGCAGCAGCATTTCAGTTAATGTGCGGCTGCACACCCCCACAGTTTAGCAGGAACATTGAATGTAATAGTATTTTTTGAGAAAAGACATTTAATGATAGACCAAGGAAATGACACATGGTTGAAAGGCACGTGAGTGTGCTACTTTTTAGGCATTTGTTTCGCCATACCAATGCATGTCATTGTTTAACTTCAATATCATGTTTTAGCATCGGTTCTGTGCCAGATGATCTTCCTCCCAAAGTTCAAAGTGCCGAGTCAAGTCTACTCTGTAGTAGATAGGCGAGCACAAGGGCTTACAATACCAGTCAAAATCTTAATACCAGTATTTCAGTATTTTTAATTTATGATACCTGTATTCCAAAAACAAACAATAAATTTTGATGCCAATTAGGTGCAATAAAGTAAGGAAAAAAACAAATACTGTAATTACTTGAATTCATGTTTTAAATAAATTTTTATTGCAATAATAAATATTCTGAAAAAAATCATTAAAATGCAGTTATTCTAAAAACAAAAAAATACATATTGTTACTGTAAAGTTTAGTTATGTTTAAGCAGCAACACTACCTGTCCGAATAAAGTGAGCTCTGAAGAAACACAAGCAATCAATAGTATGATCGTTTAAAATGGATCTAATTTTGGTACATACAGTATTTGATTAGTGGCAGAAAATGCCCTTTCGAATTTTATTCTGGTACTTACTGAGATAATCGTAGACAATCTCAGTCCATATTTTCTAGGCTTTGAACTTTTTTAGCAAAAATAGTTAAAAGTATTTCATTGATTTCTGACTCAAGTTCATCTTTTAAAATCTCATTGAAGTCTGGCAATTTCTTATTTTGGAAACAATTTGCGGAACATTGATGTTCTGTTCCATGTTGGTCTTCCATGGTTGAATTGTGTTTATCATTTTCTGAAGGAGAAAGGCATTTTATTAAGCGAAGCATAATTTTCACTATAGTATCTTTACTGAGTCTGGTAGAATGCAAAGAGTGCAGTTAAGGAATTCTTCACATATATAAATGCAAAGAACAGAAGGACAAATCAGATTGCACCCTTACGTAATAGACGTGGTACAGTATTAGATATCATAACTGAAGTTGCAGATGAACTCAAGTTACTTTGCATCAATATTTACATAAAAAAAAAAACCTTTGTGTCAATGAGATATTATGGAAGTGAAGTCGAAAAAATGTAATTAATGATGTTGAAATTTCAAATGATTATTTAATGAGAAAACTTTCGCACCTACAGGCGAGTAAGGCTCCTGTAGTTGATGGCATATACCCTATAATCTTAAAGGAGGCGGCAAGTGAGTGCATTGAACTATGAAAGCTAGTTATGAGAGCATCTGGACAGGAGAGATTCTGTTGGATTGGTGCAAATTGGAACATAAAGGTGGTTCTAACTTCAGTAGTAGAGAAAATCATGGAGGCAATGATCAAGGGTGGAATTCGGGATCATTTAGATGGAAATGGAATTCTGTAGGATATACAGCATGGTTTTGTAGAGGGAAAATCATGTTCAACAAATCTGGTTAGCCATTTTGACAGGTCACTCGTGAGCTTGATTTAGGGAATAATTTCGACATTGTTTATTTGGATTTCAGCAAAGCATTTGACTCAGTCCCACATGAGTGGTTACTTTATAAGCTGGAGCAGGCTGGAATCATAAGGAAAATCCTTAGATGGATAGCACGATGGCTTGAGGGCACCAGGCAGAGGGTTGTGATAAATGGTTATTCCCCAGATTGGGTTAATGTAAGAAGTGGGGTTCCCCAAGGATCAATATTGGGATCAATGTTGTTTTTGATTATCTTAAATGACATCTATGAAGGGACAGAGTGCATGAGGTCTAAACTTGCAGATGACGTAAAGGTCAGTAGAGTAGTTAATGATCGCTGCCAAGCAGAGCTTCTTCAGAGTGACCTACATAGACTTCCGGGATGGTCAGAAAAGTGGCAGCTATGCTTTAATTCAGCAAAATGCAAGGTTTTACATCTGGGGAACAGCAACCCCAAAATAACTTATACACTTGGTGGAGTTGAACTAAAGTCAGTAGTGGAGGAACGGGACTTCGGAGTTATGATACGGTCAGACATGAAGTTGTCCGAGAATTGTGGACAGGTTGCAATGTTGCATGGCATCCTATTGAACATTAGGTTCAATAGGATGCCATGATCTAGTAGTACTAGTAGAGATAACGATGTCATAATCACATAAAGGTGATTTTATAACCTTTATGTGATTAAATTATTAACAATTATTTTTTTTAAATTAGTACCGAAAAACCGGTATTTTTTTGTATCAATACCAGAAAAAAATGATCGGGATATCAGTATTGTAAGCCCTAGCGAGTACTTTTTGTCCATGACGCTCTATAACCATTTCTCTGTGCAGAGGTCAGTGGTGATTGGGGTTGTCGTACAACAAAAATGTCCCTTCAGTTGTTCCTTGGACCTGATTATTGGACTCTACATAGCTTGAGAATGATGAATATGTATGGACTTAGTCTCTTTCACATACAGAACAGATAACAATGCACACTCCTTTCCATGTCCAGTTTTCAACATCAGGCATTTTGGTTTAGTCACCCAATGTTGACAAAAGTGTAAAGAATCCTGTAGCAGGAAAAAATATAGCAAACTCGTGTTTTAACACTTCTGCTTATAATACTATCCTACTTTTAATGCTGTTTTCTTCTGGTCTCATGGTCAATCCTGTGTGGTGCCATGCATTTTTTAATGGCTATAGTGCTCCTGTTTAAACACATTCCTGCTTATCTCACTTTCCTTTAAGCTCCCTAAAAGGAATAAACCCAGATATAACCCTCCTTTCCCTTGATTTTGGCTTTGGGAAAAGGCGATGATAGAGACCGAATAGAGATGAAGTAGCTTCCAAAAAGATGGTCTTATAATGGTTTCCCACTTATAGTGCTCTTTGGGGCCAGTCCCTTTGAAAGCACTATAATGGGAATTTACTCTGTGATATGTGTGGCTTTATTCATACAGTGTATCACCATCGAGGAGGCCACAAAAATAACTTTAAATTACTTATCTGATGGCCCACTTATAATAGTGTGCTCATAAGTAAGACCCCTGTATCTGCTGCGGATACGTTCCAAGACCTACTGTGGATGGCTGAAACTGCGGATATAAGCGAACACCTGCTACCCCCATATATAACGTGATTTTCTTGTACATACATATGTATAATAAAGTTTAATTGATAAATGAAACACACAGGTAAGACATTACCAAAATTAAATACCGTAATAATAGAATACAGCAGATTCTCGATTTACTGGGATTGGATTAACTGGGACACTTCAAGACTCCAAATATTTAAAAAAAAAAAAAAAAAAATCAACCAGAAATCATAAAATTCAAGTAATAACTAGAATAGGTATAAACAGATATTTTGCAAGTTGTAAATAAGTAACAAGAACTGACGTTATAAGTCTTCATTGGGAGATTAGGGTACATATTATTTTGCAACCCTTGCTGTCTTCACACCTATCGCTCAAAACAAAAAAAGAAAGAGACAAAATGTTTAGTTTGATTTTTTTTTTTTTTTTTTTTTATCGCGAAAATGATAGGCAAACACAAGAGTTGTGCTTTCGAATTAAACAAAAACTTGAAATTATTCAAAAGTTTGAAAACAGTGCATCGGTTAAATCTTTAAGGAACCATTATAATATTGGTGACCAAACCATACATGATATTGTAAAAAATAAGGGGAAGCTATTCGATTTAAAATCGACAGCATAAAAAATAAAGGGAAGCATCGTATTGGACACATGAGTAGTACTTAACACGCATTAGATGTGTGTTAAGTGTTTTGTTTTGTTTTGTTTTGTTTTTCCCTCGTGGTTAACCACAAGTAACTGAATCAGCGTATGCGGGGGCACAACTATATATATTGTTTGCAAATTCATTTTACATTTATTTTTGCATATAATAATAGCTTGCTTCGGCATAATTTCTGAGTAATATGAAGTTACAAATAAGTTTAAAATAATTTGATGCGACAAAATGTTAGAAATAAATTAAGAAAAGTAAATAAATAAATACATTATTTCTTTTTTAATAATATTAAGAAATTAATTTATTAAGCTAAATTAATAAATTAAGAAAGAAAAATGTTGGTACATATTATTAATTTTGTTTATGATTATAGGTGGCATCGAGCTCTTATTAAGAACTTAACAGAATTAGAGGATGATGAAAATAAAATCATCCAGGTAGATGTATTTTTTGTTGATTTTGGGATCTGTGGAAGAGTAACGTCAAAAGAAATATATGAAATACCTACACAGTTGCTTCTTCTACCATGCCAAGCTATAGAATGTGAACTAGGTGGTATAATGCCTTTTCATGGAAAATGGACTGAGCATGCAGTTAGTGTGTTCAGGAACATGACCCTGAATAACAACAATGAGCAGAAGAGATTACTAGTTAAGGTAAGTAAGATATAAAACTTTTTTTTTTTTTTAAATTTGCTTTCTGCTGCATGTTACCCCAGAGAACAGATGTGTTTCAAAGCAGCATTGCATATTTTTGTTATTTTTTACAAACTAACTATAAATTATTGTAGTTTATATAAAATGGGATCAAATAGTTCCAGGATTGCAGAAATGATTTTTTCCCTGACACTCCTGAAATTATTTTTTTTATTATAAAGATACACTTCATTGTTAATTAATACTAGGAGGTTACGCCATTAATAAAAATATGTATTTAAAAATAATGAAACAGTTGAGAGATGATTTCCAAATACATAATTTTCTTTTACTTCTTAGGAACAGAAGTAAGAGAACTGCTGTGGGCAAAGAAAAAAATGGAAATTACTCCATGACAATTCTTCTGCCCATTCATGGGAAAAAATTTCTGGATACATTTCCAGACATTCAGTAACTGTCTTACAACATACTCCTTATATGTCTAACTTACTATGTAATTTTATTTTTATTTTATTTTATTATTTTATTTATATTATATAAAAAATAAAATAAAAAATTTTATTTTTTATTTTTTTTACAAACTAATGAACTAATTAAAAAGACAGATTTTTTTTTTTTCTAGTGAAGCAGAAGTTATGGCATCTACAACAAATACAGTTAGGTAACTTTCAGAAAGGACTGCAAAGAAGCTTTTTTGAAATTCTAAAACTGATGGGGGGAAAATGTGTAAACAGCTAAGATTATTATTGGAAAATTCAGTGTTAAACGTTTTTGAGACTACATTTTATGTTTCAAAAAAGCCAAAATAGGTGGGGAAACATTTGTAAACCCATTAGTGAGCACATTAACTTTTTTTAATGTGAGTGGGCTTGTACGGATAGTAGCTGTTCCCAAATTTAAGCACTTACAACATAGCCATTTTTCTATTTTTATCATTATTTTTTTTTTCTTCCCTAGAAATGATGTTATTTTAATTTTAAGAATAAAATAAACTTTATTCTTATAAAAAAAATGTAAGGACCTAAATAGCTTCACTGGCCAATTTTCACATCCAAATTTTTAAGCTATAATGTAGCCACAAATAGAGATTTCTTGTTCAGGTTTAGTAGTTTTTTTAAATATTATTTAAAAAAAGAACTTTCATTAACATGTGGTTGAATGATCTATTTTCCATACCAAAGTTAAATTTTAGCACAAAAAATATAATTCACTAGTTAAAATATATGTTTAATTAACTTTCTAATTATTATTTTTTCTAATCGGTAATGTCAAAAGCACTATAAAATGTCATCTGTAGTGCCTTCGTTTATAAACTTTTAATGAGGCTACAAATAGTGTTTTTATCGAAATAGTCTAGGAATACAGAAATAAAACTACTCGTTCATAATGGCATTTTTCCTCCCAAAACTCTTAAAATAAATGAGTATGACAGCTCTTATTAAATCCCCCCCCACACTTACCACTGAATATTAATGAGCCCGTCACCACCAAATATGGAGGATGAGGAAAGGTCAGGGAATGACCACCGCATTTCTCGGAGCAATATGGCCTTAGTTGCTAATGCTCCTAAAAAAAAAAAAAAACTGAATATTAATGATACCATATGTTCATTCTACAAATAAAATAGTAAGTTAGGAATAGTGAACTTAGAAATTTTACTATTCCTCACTGAAATATATTCTAACAAAATTTATAATCTAAGTATTAGCAATATTGTGCAAGGAAGCCCTAGGCTAACCAAAAAAAAATAAACTGCTTATTTGATTTCCTCTTTGCATAGGTTTGTATCCATCCAGCTGACCTTTGAATTTCTCTAAGCTGTGTTTGCCTCAACGATTCATAGAGGCATTTTATTCCAGTAATTGGCAACTTGCTGGCTGAAAGAAAACTTCCTTCAATCCAGTCTACCTCTTCCACTGTAATTTGAATTAATGCTCCTAGTTCTGGGTCATTTAAAACAAAAGTTTCACTCTTATCCATTTTACTTTAATCTCTCAGAGCATTGTACACATCAATCAGGTCTCCTCTAACGTATCTACTTTCTAAGCTGTGTAGCCTACATATTCAGTCTTTCCTCTTATGGAAAGACCACCAATCTCACTGGGTACATTGCCTATCTTTGGATCCTTTAAAGTAACTCTGTCTGTTTTTTTTTTTTTTTTTTTTTTTAGGTGTAGTCTCCATACCTGAACATTATTTCAAATGCCATCATAATATTGCCTTATATAGTGGGATTATAACCTACTTATCTTTATAAGCAGATGTTCAATAAATCATTGATAGGACATGGGCCCTTGCTGCCTGCCTACACTGCTTGAAGAACTTCATGTCCAACCATATAACTCCCAAATACCACTGTATAAGGCAATATTATGATGACACTTTAAATTCTCCAATTGTAAGACCTTGCACGTTGCTGCATTAAAATATAGGTGCCACTTTTGACATCATGCCCTTTAGACTATCAATGTCATTTAAGAAAATCAAAAACAACATTGGTCCTGGTACTAATTCTTGAGAACCTTCACTTCTTACATTAGCCCAATCTGAAGAACAACCATTAATTACAATCCTCTGCCTCAATCCTGCCCTGCAGCCATCCTGCGATCGATCTGTCAAAATAGCTAAGTTAGTTAAACATAATTTCCCATTCACAAAACCATGCTGCATTTTCTGCAGAATTCCATTTATATATAAATGATCCTGTATTGCACTCTTGATCATTGCTCCCGTGATTTTCCCTACTGCTGAAGTCAAACAGACTGATCACCAATTACCACTGCAGTCTTAGAACTGCCTTTTGTATATTGGCAATGCATTTTGACGTCGCCAAGAGATTCTTTGCTGAGTCCAGCGACACCCACATAATTAACCTTAATGTTTCATTGCAGCTTTTTGCTTCCTCCCTCAAAATTAATGATTATATGCCATTGTCTTTAGGTTCAAAATTTTTTCTAATAAATAATAGTAATAATTTGAAAATCTGAAATTTCACTTCACAATTTTATTTTTCAGCATCAATCGCACAGTTTCTCATCACTGCGAAGGGTTTTTTTTTCTACGTATATTGATACAATGAACTATTCAAGCTGATGTTGAAGATAAATTGAACAATGTTCAATTTATCTGCAACATCAGCCGAGTTATGTAAGACTGCACCCGATCTGATTTGTTATTTGCTTCTTTGTATTCACATTAGTGAAGAACTCCTTCTCCCTACTCTTTGCTCTCTGCACCTTTGATTTCTTATAATCAGTTCGTAGCTATTATATATGTAAGTACTTTTTGTCACTCTGTAACTTTTCCATGCCAGCTTTTCTCTTCTGTTAAACTGTTTAGTTGATTATTCATGTGTCTTGGAATCCTCTTTGTGTTGTAATTCTTTAAATGGTATATAAGCATTCACAGTTTCTGTTCAAAACTATAACTTTAAAGGAATGCTGTAATTCTACAGTGGAATCTCGTTAATACAAAGTTCAAGGGACCTAAATTTTCAAGTTTTGTAATAATGAGGTTTGTAGTAACAAGGTCCCCCAAAAGTGTCAAAATTTTGACTGGAACAAAGCAGCCCTTAGTTCCATTCACTAATCTTGTTGCCCTTCTCTGTACTCATTCCAGCAGCAACATTCTTCTTGATATGAGGCCTCCAGACCTGTATACAGTACTCAAGGTGTGGCCTGACCATTCCCTTATACAAGGGAATAATGACCTTCTTATCCCTGCTAGAAAAATTCCTGTATATCATTGATAAGATACCATGAGCTACTCTTGCAGCTCGTCTGCACTGCTCAGAAAACTTCATATCTACCTGCACAATTATCCCCAAGTCCTTTTCATTCTCTACTACTGGCAGTGTAGTACCACAGAGTTGATACGTTGCTCTGGGGTTACTGTTTCCCATATGTGGTACTTTACATTTGTCAATGTTAAACTTCATTTGCCACCTCTCAGCCCATCTGCTCAATTTTTCCAGATCCTGTTGCAGCAGCATAGCATCAGTAGTGTCCTTAACAATCCTGCCAACCTTTGTATCGTCTGCAAACTTGGACATTAAGCTTGATATACCATCATCAGTATCATTTATAAATACAGAAAACAACAATGGACACAACACTGAACCCTGAGGGACTCCACTAATAAAATTAGTCCATGGTGAGCAGTGTCCATTGATTACCACTCTGTCTTCTCCCCCTCAACCATCCCTTTATCCATAGCAGCAGTCTTCCATATGCAACAGTATCAAAAGCCTTTCTAAGATCCAAATATATAATATCAAAGTTATTCTCTGCATCCAGTTCTTTTATGACTGCATCATAGTATCCAATCAAATTGGTCAGACAAGACTTTCCCTTAACAAAACCATGCTGTGTCCGAGCTATAACTGAAGTCTTGCCTAGATGATCCTGCAGTTCTTCTTTAACCAGTGCCTCTATTAATTTTCTTGGAACAGAAGTTGAACTCACAGGTCTATAATTACTTGTGTCAGCCTTTGATCCTCCTTTGTGAATTTTGGTCACATTTGCACATCTCCAGTCTATGGGTACATCCCTTGAGTCCAAAGAAGCTCTCATAATTATGGCTAAGGGTTTGCTTACTTCCTTTGTTGCCTCCTTTAATATAAATGGATAGATCCCATCCACCCCAGGTGCCTTTCTTGTATTTATCTTCAACAATTTCTCCTCCATTTTCCTCTCAGTTATTACAAAATCATCTAGCTCACTGCCAGAGTTTAATTCACCTCTGGCATTCCCCTCACTGAATAACTCCTCATGTGTGAATGTAGATGCAAAATACTCGTTTAGTTTGTTAGCCACCTGAGCAGGATCCTCAACTGTTGAACCATCAATATCCTGTGGACCAATCTGATTCATCCCTTTCCTTCTAGAGTTTATATAGGAAAAGAACTCTTTTCTGATTTTCTTTGCATCCTTTGCCAAGGATTTCTCATAATCAGCCTTTGCCTGCCTAATCTCCTTTGTGACTTGGTTACAGACCAGCTTATATCTATCGTAGGCTTCCATGTCACCCATTAATTTATATGTGTCCCATGCATTTTTCTTCTCTGCCATATGTCTTATTAGTTCATCTGACATCCATTTAGGCCTAAACCTTGAACAATATTTCTTAGTTGGTATGTAAAGCCTAGTAGCTTCCAAGATAAGTTCTTTGAATGCTTCCCATTTTGAATTTGCTGTTGGTAACATCATCAGTTGGTCCCACTGTATAGAATTTAAACTGTCTCAGACCATCGAAAGCAAAAACCCTTCCCTTTACCCCTAATGGTAGCTACCTCTTTGAGTAAATCCCACTTCAGCACACTCTGATCACTGCCACCTAGTGGTTCCTTTATCTGCAGATTCTTAATGCATGAAGAATCACTACTGATTATCAGATCAAGAGTATTACTCCCTCCAGTTGCCTTCCAAACATGCTGATGTAGAAAACAATCATCCAATAAATCCACAAAAGCCTTGCTAGTGTGTGACTGACCAAACCACAAATTCCAGTCATTATTTGGGAAATTAAAATCCCCCATTATAAGACTCTCTGATTTACTTTGCCACTATACACACTCCTACTCTCAATTTTGATGTCCCAATGCTTATGTCACACCAAACTGACTCGACACTGCACTGTCCAGCGATGTCGACTGGCTTCACTTCCTTTGATTTTGTGTGTTTCTTTACTAATAGCATAACCCCTCCTTCCTTCCTATCCTGTCTGTCCTTTCTGTACACATTGTACTCCCCAAATTCCAGTTCTGCATTCCTTATATCTGTGTGACACCACGTCTCTGATATCCCAACAATATCTGCCTTTGATGTTTTGAGCAATATTTCAAATTCATCAAATTTATTTACCAAACTCCTAGCATTGGTGTACGTGCAAGTATACATGCACCTGTTCCTATTCTTAGCTACTCTAACACAACCCATGTGTTTACTTGTACCGCAATGGCTCCCAGCAGTCTCTCGCACCTCCGTAGCCAGGTGGGCAGAAGCAGCAGTGTGTAGCACACGCTTCTTGATTCGACTGGGGTTTGAGCCCATGACCACCAAATACGGAGAATGCGGAAAGGTCAGCGAATGACCACCGCATATCCCCAGAGCAATATGGCCTTAGTTGCTAATGCTCCTAAAAACCAAATAACAAGAACAACCCATCAGTCTCTGAAATACCCAGCATCTTGTCTTCCAAGCTGCTGCTCATTCCAATAGAACTTGCTTAATGTGCTATATGATTGTTATTCCTCTCTCTTTTTTTCCCTTTAAACATTGGTTGATATTTTTTTTTTTTTTTATTCTAGAATGGACGTAGATGAAATGTGCATAATGGCAATTAGAATGCACATAGATGAAACATGCTTAATGGCAATTATACTTTGTTCCATTGTTTCTTATCCTTTTTACACCACCCCGAAAAGGAAGATAAAAGAGATTTCAAGGCCTGCTATGGGTGATCATTGTAAGGAAATACACAGGCTGTGTTTCTTAATTAACCTAGTAAATTGTGTTCAACAAATAGTTTGTCTTCCATCATGATTATTAGCTTATTTTTAATTTTAGAGAGATTTTGTAAGTTTCAGCTTAGCCCCTAGCACACAGACTAATGGATTAAAATGGCCTTAGGCAGAGGTGAAAGTGATTCTTCCACCACTGCTATTGGAACGTGCAGTGGCCTAGAAAGTAAGGTTGCAGGAATTTAAAGGCCTGCTGGAGTTATGATGAAACAAGTAACTACACAGGCCAATTCTAGGAGCATAGTAAATAAATTTGATGAATTTGAAGTGCTGGTAAAGTCCTGAAATTCAAGAATTGTGGGGACATCAGAAGCATCGTGTCACTCAGATATAAGGAATGCAGAATTTTATTATAGGGAGTACAATGTATGCAGAAAGAACAGGTATGACAGGAAGATTGGGGAAAGGGTTGAGCTGTTAATTAAGAAGTACATAAAATCTAAGACAGTGCCTCCGGTCAACATTGATGACCAGTGCGATGTTGAGTCAATTTGGTGTAACAAGCACTGGGAAAACAAAAATGAGAGTAGGAATGTGCTGTGGGCTGAATTACTGTGATGAGTACAAAGAACAGCTGTACAGAGAAATAGAGTGGGCCAGTAAATTAGAACATCTTGTGATGGGGATTTTAACTTTCCAGATGTTGACTGGAATTTGTGGGTTGGACCCTAACACACTAGCAAGGCATTTGGTACATTTCTTGGATGACTGTTTTCTACAGCAGCATGTTAGACAGGCAACAAGAGGAAGAAATATTCTTGATTTGGTTATCAACAGTGATTCTACTTGCATTAAGAATCTGCAGGTAAAAGATCCACTGGGTGGCAGCAATCGTAGTGTACCATATGGAATTTACTTAAAGACATAACTACTGTCAAGAGTAAAGGGAAATGCTTTTGCTTTCATCTAAGAGTGATTATAGTGGTCTCAGACAGTTCTCAAATTCTATACAGTGTGTCCAACTAATGAATGATGTTACCAATGAGAAATTCTAAATGGGAAGCATTCAGGGAAATAATCATAGAAGCTACTTGGCTTTTCATATCAACTAAGGAATACTGTTCAAGGTTTGACTGAAACCTATGTCAAATGAACTATTAATACACATGGTAGAAAAGAAAAATGCATGGAATGCATATAAATTATCAGGTGATACAGAAGCTGAGGTAGATATAAACTAGTCTGCAATCAAGTCACAAAGGAGGTTAAGCAAGCAAGGCAGATTATGAGAAGTCTGGTGAAGAATGCCAAGAAAAGCAGCAAAGACTATACTTTACATATACAGTGAAACTTCCCTTTAACGGACAGCCATGGGGAACGAAAATGTGTCCGTTAGAGAGAAGTGTCCGCTAACAAGAAGTCTGCGGGAGGGAGAAAAAAAAAAGAAAGAAAGAAAAATCGTTAAACATTTAATGTAAAATTAAATTAAATTATATACAGATTTTGCACAATATTTTTGTAAATAATATACATACAATTGTGCTATGCATATTATGACTTTATCTTAAGAAAAAAATACATACAGTAATCACTTATTTTCTTCTGCACCTTCTTCCGGATGATAATTTTGTTTTTAACATTTGTTTGGAGTGAAGAAACCATCGAAAGTCCTTCAGTATCTTCTTCAGTGGCGAAAAACATTTTTAAACGATTGATTTGCATGAGCGTTTCTTCTATTTTCATCGGTGGTTCGTCGTTAATATATTCTTCGACAGAATGACCTCCTTCCATTTCTTCATCCTCATGAGGAACTTCTTGAAAAATATCGATGATAATGTCGTTGATATCTAGAGCACCATCTTCTGTAGTGAGGTTCGAGTCTGTATCTTTGTAGCCAGGGTCACTTGTAGCTGAAGTATCGTACATTATCAATAGATGAAGTTCTTGTTCTTCTTGGTGCCCCACATTGCTGTTCACAACTTCAATTTTTGCATTTGAGAAGCCAGACTTTACAAAACAGTTCACGACAGTTTGTTTTCTAATTGTGTTTACTGAAGAGGAAATCCATTGAATCGCATCTAGGATGCTGATTTTCTTTGCAAGGTCACTCGCACATGTTACATCGTTCGTGTTTGCAATGAGATGTCTTAAAACACGTTTTCTGTAGTGAAGTTTAAAATTTTTTATTATCCCTTGATCCAAGGGCTGACACTCTGCAGATGTGTTTGGTGGCAGAAAAACGATTTGAATGTTGGACAATTCAATGTGCGGGTGAGATGCAGCATTATCCATGAAAAGAATAATTTTTCTGTTTTGACGAATCAAGTTTTGTTCAAAGTGACTTATCCATTCGCTCATGATATCTCGTGTCATCCACGCTTTTTTATTAGACTTCCAGTCAACATTCAAAAGATTCAACTTTATGCCCTTGAAACAACGAGGATTTTGTGGTTTTCCTATAACAAGAGGGTGTTCAAAGTCTCCCAGCATATTTGTACACAATAGTACAGTCAAGCATTCCTTAGAAATTTTTCCGCCCTGGCACTTTTCGTTTTTTAGACTCATTGTTTTTTTCAGGAAGAGCTTTAAAAAACAACCCTGTTTCGTCACAGTTATAAATATCCTTAGCTTCAAAATCACGACATAAATTTTCCAATTTGACGGTCCACTCTGTTACAACCCCAGTATCAACAGATCCACCTTCACCACTTACGGTTTTCCAAGAAATTTTATGCCGAGTTTTGAACTTGTCTAGCCATCCCACAGAAGCTTTGAACTCATTTACTCCCATAGATTTCGCAACCTCCAAAGCCTTTTCCCTAATAATAGGCCCATTAATGGGAATTTTTTTAGCACATTCGCGACAAAACCACTCATACGTAACATTGTCAATTTGAAGTCCAACAGTTTTCGGGAATGATTTTTGAACCTGATCATTTCCGTGTTGCCAAAAGTGTTTGAGCAGTTCATTTTTTTTCTTTAGGATGTCACTTACCTCCGTCTTTCCGATTTTGAATTTTGCAGCGAGATTGCGAACACTATTTTTTTGCCGATCATACGCATTAATGAGTTCGACTTTAACTTTTAAAGTTAAATGTTTACGAGAAGACATTGTGCACTTCACACGACACTGAACAAAACTGAAACTGAAAAGACGAAAGGGTGACCATATCCCCCCCCTGCACACACCGAATTCATCAGAAGTTTTACACGTGCCTTAAAATTCTTGAAAAAGGGTTTAGAACCACGACGTAAACCTTGATAAAATTCAGAGAATCGGAAATAGAAAATAAACACACAATTGAGGCAATACGTGGAAGAAAAGTTCCTAGAAAAGGGCCGTGAGCTCGCCTGCTGTCCGTTATGGGGAGATCAAATTAAGTGCTAATCTAAATGAAACAGTGCAGATTGCCTGTCCACGTCCGTTACAGAGAATGTCCGCTAGACAGAAGCTGCAAACACGTTAAAACCAATAGAGGTGAGTTGGGGAATTTGAAAATGTCCGTTGTAGAGAGAGAGAGATGTCCGTTAACGAGAGGTTTCCGTTAGGAGAAGTTTCACTGTATTAACAGTAAAAGAAAGGGGTTTGAATCACATTGGTTCACTTGATGTTGATGATCCTGCTCAGCAATCTGAGCAGGATCATCAACAACTTCTCTAAAGAACGCATGAGTTCTTTGTTCAGGGGTGGGGGATGCTAGAAGTTTATCAAATTCTAAGGGAGCTGAATGATTTTATGATAACTGGAGGAAAGCGAAAGTGGAATTGTTGAAGTTAAACATAAAAAAGACATCTGGGGTAGATGGGATCAACCCTGAGCCATAATTATGAGAGCATCTTTGGATTTAGGGGAATTTCCTGTGGACTGGAGATGTGGGAATATATCCCAAATTCACAAGGGGGGGGGATCAAAGGATGATGTGTAATTACAGAGCTGTTAGCTTAACTTCTGTTCCAAGGAAAATAAGGACGCCTCCGTAGCCAGGTGGGAAGGAGCAGCAGTGCGTAGCACACACTTCTTGATTAGACCGGGGTTCAAGTCCATCACCACCAAATACGGAGAATGTGGAAAGGTCAGGGAATGACCACCGCATATTTCCAGAGTAATATGGCCTTAGTTGCTAATGCTCCTAAAAACCAAATAAACAAACAAGGAAAATAATGGAGTCACTTGTTAAAAGAAGTAATGCAGGACTATGTAGACAGGGGCACAGTTATACTTCAGGCACAGCATGGATTTGTAAAGGGGAGATCTTGTTTGACTAATTTGATTCGATACTCTGATGCAGTGACAAAGGAACTGGATGCAAAAATGATTTGTATATAATATACTTGAATTTCAGAAACACTTGATGCTGTTGCACATAAAAGACTGCTGTACAAATTGGAGTAGTGTGGCATTAAGGGACAGTTACTGTTATGGATAAAGGGGTGGTTGAGCAGGATAAGACAGAGTAGTTATCAATGGACACTGCTCTTTGTGGATGAATGTTATTTGTGGATTCCTGCAGAGTTCGGTGCTGGATCCATTTTTGTCTTCTGTATCTATTAATGATATTGATGAGGGTATATCAAGCTTAATGTCTAAGTTTGCAGATGATACAAAGGTTGGTAGGGTGGTTAATGAAAGTAATGAAAGTATGCTGCTGCAACAAGATCTGGAAAAATTAGGCATATGCTCTGAGAAATGGCAATTGAAGTTTAAATTTGCAAATGCAAGGTACTGTGTATGGTTTGCGGTAATCCCAGATTAATGTATCAACTATGTGGTACTCCACTCAGGGTAGTGGAAAATGAAAAAGACCTGGGGATAATTGTGCAGTCAGATATGAAGTCTCTGAGCAGTGCAGACAGGCTGCCAGGACAGTTCATGAAGTTTTGTCAATGATATACAGGAATTTTGCTAGCAGGGATAAGGAGGAGATCATCCCGTTGTATAAGGCAGTGGTTAGGCCACATCTTGAGTACTGCATACAAGTCTGGTGGCCTCATTTTAGGAAGGATGTAGAACTGCTGGAATGGAAGTCATAGCAATTATAGAATGGAAGCATAGCAAGTACTGTATTTTCAAAACGTGAGCAAAATAATTTTTTTAATGCTGTTTCTCAACTCCATACTTGTAAAACAATAGAGAAAAATTACTTTCATTAAAGAAACAAAACAATATTGAAAATTTGTTGACCAATAGCTATTGGAGGGGATGGTTTTTTTTTTTTTTTTTTTTTGATTTGGTATTTGTTGGCGCATCGGCTTCTGTGGCCATATTGCACCTCCCAAGGTTTTTGCAGTACTTTGATCCAAGCCCGAGGCGGGAATTGAACCCGCGACCTTTGGGTTGCCGGGCAGGTACTTTACCCACTCGGCTAGCCCGGTCGGCTTGGAGGGGATGGATGGATAGGGAAATGGTTAAACTTCACCATAGGTAACATGAGATAATAATAAAACTTTTTCTGAGGCTATTAATGGTAACCATTAGAAATTCCACTTCCTTTTTTTTTTTTTTTTTTTTAGTGAGAGAGCGAGATTAGTCTACTGATCTCGCTCTCTCAGTAAATTAGCCTTTATTTTGTGATTTCAGGTGAGAATAACACAATGGATCTTTTTCACAAGAATATGCAACAAAAAAAAAAAGAAAAAAAAAGTAGATAAGAAAATAAAAATTAAGCTCTACACTTCTCATGTAGGTAACTATCCAGTGGACCTTTGAATTTCTTCAAACTGTCAGCCTTGACTACCTGTGGAAGCAACTTGTTCCACTAGTCAACAACTTGCTGACTAAAAGAAAAGTTCCTATAGTCTATAAGTCTAAACCTCTAATTTGAATTAATGGCCCCTTGTTCTGGTATTCTTTATAACATTCATATGTGATGTATCCAAGCCCATACTTCGATTTTAGCAATGTATTGTTGCTAATATAATTTAATGCAGAATATACTAAAATAACGTTCAGTGTGTAGGTTTCCCATTTGCTATAGTGTCATCTTGTGGTAGGGCAAGTTCCAAGGCTGGTTGTTGGTGTGTATTGTTAGTTTATGTGAAAGTGTGATGTTTCGTTGTGTTGAGTGGCCAGCATCTGTCAATTTATACACCTCAATCAGGTACCCTCTAAGGTGTCTGGTTGTCAAGCTCTGTAGCTCACATAATCACAATCTTTCCTCATACAGTCATCTATTTGCCAATCTCACCATGCACGTCGCCTGACATTTGGATCCTTTCAAGAAGCTCAATGTCTTTTTTAGATGAGATCTCCATAATTGAACACAGTATTCCAAATGTGATCCTGTAATTGCCTTATACAGTAAGATTATGACCTTCTTATCTCTACAGGATAACATTTGATAAATCATCGATAGAATACCATGGGCTTTCCTGACTGCCTGTTTACACTGTTGAGAAAACTTCACATCTGCCTGTATTGTAACTCCCAGATCCATTTTCTCCTCCACTAGTTTTAATTGAACCACACCAAGTGTATAATTTATTTGGAGGTTGCTATTCCACAAGTGTAAGACTTTGCATTTTGCAGCATTAAAACATAGCTGCCACTTTTCTGACCTGTTGAAATCACCCTGAAGGAGCACTGCTTGGTACTAATCATTAACAACTTTCCCTATCAGTACGTTATCTGCAAATTTTGACAGTATGCTCTTTATCCCCCTGTCGATGTTGTTTATGAAAATCAGAACAGTGGTCCAAGATCTGATCCTTGGCAGACTCCACTTCTGATGTTACACCAATCTGAAGAATATCCATTGATCACAAATCTCTGCTTTCTGCCCTGCATTCCATCTTAGAACCTTTCCATCATGCCCCTTCTCCTGTCAATGTCTGTAACTGGCAAAGAAAAGAATCAATAATCACATGCTCCAGCTTTTAGTAACCTCATGAGGTTACTGGAAAGTACTGAGTCAAATGCTTTACTAAAATCCAAATAAACTATGTAGAAATTGATCCCTGCATCCAGGTCATGAGTAACGAGCTGGATGTGATTAGTTAAACATGATTTTCCCTTAGCAAAACTGTGTTGTGTGTCCTTCAGAATGCCATCTCTTTCTAAAGGTCTCTGGATTGCACTCTTAACCATATGACTTTCCCTACCACTGAAGTTAGATTAACCTGTCTGTAGTTACCAATTTCATCCTCAGAACCACCTTTATGTGTTGGCAAAACATTGGAACTTCTCCAATCCAAAGGAATCTCTCTCTCTCTCTCTCTCTCTCTTTCTCTCTCTTGTCCATTGATGTCCTTATAATTAATGTCACTGGTTCAATACTCTCTCCGTTTGTTATTTGGTTTTTAGGAGCATTAGCAACTAAGGCCACATTGCTCCGGGATATGTGGTGGTCATTCCCTGACCTTTCCACATCCTCCGTATTTGGTGGTGACGGGCTCGAACCCCGGTCTAATCAAGAAGCATGTGCTACGCACTACTGCTCCTTCCCACCTGGCTACGGAGGCGCACATATATCTCTCTCTGGCCATCTCCCTCAAAATTACTGTGTATATGCTGTCAACTCTGGGAGCTTTGGTTGCCTTTATGGTCAAACGTTTTTCTAATAAACAATCAATTTTGAAAATAAATAAACAATTTTGAAATCACTGATTTCATATGGCTCAAATTCACTTGCGCAGCATTTCTTCAGCATGAAGGGTCTTTCGTCAGTAGAGATAGTTGCAAAGTACCTGTTTAGTTCATCAGCTGGGTTATCTAAGAATTTTTCATACACAGTACATAAGGATCTTGTCTGTTTTTTTTTTTTTTTCTCTCTTTGTATTCACATACATGAAAGATGCCTTGTCCCCAATCTTTGCTCTTGCCCAGTGCTCCCATACTCAGCCTTTGCCTTCCTAACCTTATCTGTGCTACTGTTGCAGATCAACTTGTAGCTGTAGTAGGCTTTAGTGCATTTCATTGCTCTGTAACTTACCCATACTATCTTTTTCTGCTCTGTTAGACCAGCTAGTCTGTATTCATTCCTTATATCTGAATGAATTCATATTCGTTCAGATATAAGGAGAATGCAATATTTTCTTAATGATATATATGCATTCATGGTTTCTGTGATTTTTGCTAATATTTCATAATTCAAACATATTAGGCACCAACTCAACATTCTGATGGGCCTATGAGAGTTTGAAGAGTCAGGTAGATGCCCCTTGAAGGTATTAAAGTGGGAGGCCTATCAAGATCTCAGCTGCCCAACTCAATACCAGAGCTCATTCTTGTGCATCAGGCAACACAGATGCAATCTTCAAGGAACAATACGCCGGTCCCACCTGGGCTAGTTATTTTCAGGGAGACAGGTAATATGTGGTGTAAAAAAGATAGTTTGAATTTGACCAGGATATGTCTGCGAAGGGGAAAAGTTGATGTTGTAGAGCAGATATCTTTTAAGGTCACAAAAGGTGATATTGTTGTACATGTTGGCACTAATGACATTAAGGGAGTAGGAGATCTGCAGATTTACTTTACAAGTACAGGTCAATGTGAAAAAAAGTCGCGAGTTAGAGTTAAATTTTAAAGTGTCTGCAATCGTACCCAGACATAATAGGGGTATATGATGAGAGCTGTGTCAATCAATTTGGCCCTCGAGAGATTGTGCAAGGCTCATGGAGAAGAATTTTTGTCAACGTGGTCTGTGCTTGTTAACAGGAGAGATTGCTTCTACAGGGATGGGATACACTTAAATAGAAAGGGTGCAAGATGCTATCGAGGCAATCGACCTACCTAACATTGCCTGAATGTATCAAGTCATTGTTAGTTAGGTCAGAAAACTGCTGACTTGGGGGGGGGATCACAGACTAATAGATTAACAGTAGCCTCAGGCAGAGCTGGAAGTGATTCTTGCACTGCTTCTATTGGAATGAGTAGCAGCTCTGAATTTAATTGCTGGAGATTTCAGGAACAACTGGGAGTCTTGAAACAAGTAAATACATGGGCTGCGTTAGAGTAACTAAGAGTAAGAACAGGTGCTAGGAGTATAGAAAATAAATTTGATGAATTTGAAGTGCTGGTCAAGACATCAAAGGCATGATCATCAATATGGTGCAAGGAAGCCTGAAGCTTATGCTGCACCAGCCCCACAATAAATTTATGAGTTACCCTGAGACGAGAGAGAGAGAGAGAGAGAGAGAGAGAGAGAGAGAGAGAGAGAGAGAGAGAGAGAGAGAGACAAGTAGAAGGGTATCACCAAGAAAGAGAAGAATGATGATATCTGGCTCAGGACCTTGGGTGTGTGCCAAGCCCATAATCACCAGATGTGGGCCTCTGGGGGTAATCGTTGGGATATCAGCAATGTGGTGTCACAGATATAAGGAATGCAGAATTTCAATTTGGTGAGTACAATGTGTACAGAAAGGATAGACAGGATAGGAAGGGTTATGTTGTTGGTTAAGAAACAAAATCTAAGGAAGTGCATCCAGTTGACATAGATGGACAGAGCAATGTTGAGTCAGTGTGACATAAGCACTGGGAAAGCAAAAATGAGGCTAGCAGTTTGTTTTAGGCCTAATGACCCTGGTGAATACAGTGAACAATTATACAGAGAAATAGTGGGCCAGTAAATCACTGTCTTATAATGGAAGATTTTAACTTCCCAGATATTGACTGGAACTTGTGGGTTGGTCACTCAAATGCTATCAAGGCCTTTGTGGATTTATTGGATGATTGTTTTCTACAGCAGCTTGTTACAGAGGCAATGATCAAAATCAAGAGTGTTACAGAGGGAGTAACACTCTTGATCTTAATATCAGCAGTGATTATTCATGCATTAGGAATTTACAGATAAAGGAACCAATAGGTAGCAGTGATCACAGTGTAATGATATGGAATTTACTTAAAGATGTAACTACCATCAGGGGTTTTGCTTTCGTAAAGGCAACTACAGTGATTTCAAGAGATTTTTTAAATTCTGTACAGTGGGATCAACTGATGATGTTACAAACAGCAAATTCTAAATGGGAAGCATTCAAGGAAGTAATCTTGGAAGCTTCTAGGCTTTTCGTTCCAACTAAGAAATACTGTTCTAGGTTTAGGTCCAAATGGATCCAAATGTCAGATGAACTAATGAGACTCGTGGCAGACAAGAAAAATTCATACGATGCATATAAATTATCAGGTGACACAGAAGCCTATGGTAGATATAAGCTAGTATATAATCAAGTCACAAAGGAGGGGTGGCAGGCGAAGGGAAATTATGAGAAATCTTTGACAAAGGATGCAAAGAAAAAACAGGAAAGACTTCTTTACTTATATAAACTCTAAAAGGAAGGTGATGAATCAGATTGGTCCACTTGATATCAATGGTTTGACTGTATGTGTTCATTCTTGGCTGCCAAACTAAATGAGTATTTTGCATCTACATTCACACATAACAAGTTATTCAAGGAGGAGAATGCCAGATGTTTATCAAACTCTAACAGGGAATTAAATTATTTTGTAATAACTGAGATGAAAGTGGAGGAGAAATTGTTGAAATTAAACATAAGAAAGCCACCTGAGGCAGATGAGATCTATCTAGTTATATTAAAGGAGGCAGCAAAGAGAGTAAGCAAACCCTGAGCCATAATTATGAGGGTTTCCTTGGACTCAGGGCAAGTCCCTATGTACTGGAGATGTGCAAATGTATCTCCAATTCACAAAGGTGGGAACAAAGAGTGACATGAGAAATTACATGCCTGTTAGCTTGACTTCTGTTCCAGGGAAAATAATGGGTCCCTTGTTAAAGAAGCATTGTAGGATCATATAGACAAGATGTAATAATTGACAAGATGATCTAGACAAGTAATAATTCAGATAAAGCATGGATTTGTAAAGGTCTTGATCTGACCAGTTTTGTTGGATACTTTGATGTGGTCACAAAAAATAATTTTGAAATCATATAGTTGGATTTCAGGAAAGCTTTTGATACTGTTGCACATGGAAGACTTGTACAAATTGGGGAGATATGGCATTAAGGGTAAGTTGATACAATGGATAAAGGGATGGTTGAGTGGGAGATGACAGAGTAGTAATGAATGGACACCTCTCTTCGTGGACAAATGTTATTAGCGGAATTCCCCAGGGTTCAGTGTTGAGCCCATTGTTGTTTTGTATATTTAACAATGATATTGATGAAGGTATATCAGGTTTTATGTCCAAGTTTGCAGATGATACAAAGGTTGGCAGGGTTGTTAACGACAGTAAAGACAGTATGCTACTTTAAGCAGATCTAGATAAGTTGGGCAAATGGGCTGAGAAGTAGCAACTGAAGTTTAACATTGACAAATGCAAAGTACTACTGCATATTTGGTAGCAATAGGGGAGTAGGAGATCTGCAGTAAGAGCTGAAGAGAAACATACCAACTGTGTGATACTACACTCAGGGAAGTGGAAAGTGAAAAAAACCTGAGGGTAATTGTTCAGTCAAATATGAAATTCGCTTAGCAGTGCAGACGGACTGCCAGGCCAGGTCATGAAGTCTTGTCACTGATATATAGGAATTTTGCTAGCAGGGACAGGGAGGTGATTATCGCATTATACAAGACAGTGGTCAGGCCACACCTAGAGTACTGTGTACAGGTCTTAGAGGCCTTGGAAGGATGTAGAGTTGCTAGAATGAGTACAAAGGCAACAAGATTGGTAAGGGGAACAAAGGGGTGCTCTTACCAAGAAGAGCTTAAGTTTTGCAAATTGCACAGCCTGGAGAGTAGGCACCTGCGAAGTAATCTGATTGAGGTGTATAAGGCTTTGAATGGGTTGAGCAAGCTGAATGCTGGTGGGATTCTTCCTCTTGCTCAGATTCAAATTGAGGAAAGACAATTATAGAATAGATGTGCGGAAATTTGCCTTTAGCCAGCGGGTAGTTGATTGGTGGAGCAGAGTTCCATCTTTTGTTGTGGAAGATGATAGCCTAAATAAATTTAAGGCTGAGCTGGACAGGCATTTGGAATGAATAGAGGGGTGAAATTGGAAGTGTTTTTTGTTTTTTTTCTCTCTCTCTCTCTCTCTTTCTCTCTCTCTCTTGGCTGATGCTGCTTAAGCTTGCTTTCTTGCATTGTATACCTCTGCTAATGCTAATGCTAATTAATAACAGCAGCAATATTAACCATAGTTGTAATCCTTGAACAGTGTAACCCTGAAAGTAATTTTAGTGAGAGCCTCTCTGTATATGGCTTTATGGTAATATAACCATAATAGCATTCAGCTAATTGAACTATGAACTGAAATTGATACACTCTGTTATTTGCATATTTCAATGGACAACTGTGAGTGAAAATGATTGCTACTTTCATGTAGTATTAGGACAACAACAATAAAAAAAAATAAAAAAAACCCACTTATGCTTTCCTCTTAGTAATTAACTTTAAACACAGTAAATTTATGTAATAGTTAAGTAATATTTTTTTTAATGCCAAGTTATATTTAACAGGTTTAGACAATTGATAAGCTGTAGTATTTCAGTATTTTTACTTTTTTGCAAAATTTTAATTTAATATCTCAAATTCCCATTAGGCTGTTAAGAAAACACCCAGGCAGAACTATGGAAATCATTATATTGTAGAGCTCTATGACTCTGTAGAAAATAAAACCCTTAACTTTGCTGAAGAACTAAGAAAGCAAGGCTTTGCAGAAGTATCTCACATAGAAAGTCCTTCAGGAGTGGGAGAAGATGAACATGATGATGAACCAGAGAATGAAAAGGTAATTTTTAAAATTTTTTTTAGGTCAATTTGAAATACAGTAAAACTTCATTTTAACAGACTGTATAGCAATAACTCCATTTTCTAAAACTTTCAGTAAGAAATTGAAGGTTTTAAAAGTTACAACCAATAGCACAATCCAAATCATGAGAAACATCGTCATACCTTGGCATCTTCTCCAGACTTAATGTTGACACAAAAACTGTGATACTTATAAGAGTTAATTATAATTAATATTCTGCAAGCATTCTTATAATCCACACTCACCTGTCTGAATGCTACTTATTGCACCACAGCCATTCTAATGGGCGCCTCTGTAGCCAGGTGGGCAGGAGCAGCAGTGCATAGCACACGCTTCTTGATTAGACCCGGGTTCGAGCCCATGAACACCAAATACGGAAGATGCGGAAAGGTCAGGGAAGACCACCGCATATCCCCGGAGCAATATGGCCTTAGTTGCTAATGCTCCTAAAAACCAAATAACAACAACAACAGCCATTCTAATGAACAACATGCCCCTCCGGTAAAATCTGCTGTTCATTATGAGCCCCAATTGTACTATAGAAGCCACATGATCTCACTGTTTGCAGAGACATCTGTATGATGAAATAATCACCATCTTTGGCAGTTGTTTCCTCTCTCTCTCTCTGTGTAAGTGTCTTTGACATTTGAATTATTTCATTGTGAACAGTAGTAGCATACAGTGATAATTCACAAGTCGTCCAACAATCATAAATATGATATTTAAAGTACAAAAAAGGTTTTAAGGCTGAAAGTCTCAGACTATGGGAAATTTAATAGATAAACAAGTTAGCGAAAAGCATCAATTTAGTTCAAAGTAAATCACCAAAGTAAGTGAAATGGCATTTTTTTTAATTTTCATTAGATGATATTTAAATATATTAAAATGCAAATTAAAATGTTAGAAGATCTATGGGGAATTTCAAGATATTGGGTTCCTTCTGGATTTGCAAGGTTACTTGACTAAGCTCTCCTGCTTTCTCTGAACTCTGGGACAGCAGTACAGTAGATCAGCACCGTAGGAGAAAATGGCCTACCAGAATTAAGTTGCAGCCTGGTACACATGATGTGGTAAACAACCTCCTACTTTTCCAAGTAACAAAGTCTTGTTTCCACTACTCCATATTAAGCAGGGAATGAAAACAGTCTATTAAACATTGGATCCTCAAGGTGACAGCTTCATATATGTATATGCAGTCAGTGTTTGCAAAGTTGTGTGATTTAAAAGTGAAAAGTGGTATTATTGGTAACCAAAGTTAAGCAGGCAGTTTCTTCAGCATACTCAAATTCATAAAGAAATACAGATAAACAGTACTGTTTTGAAAATTTGTTATAAGAAGGGATGGTCAAATGAATATCTTCAAAAAGGCCTACGAGGTTGGGAAAGTTCATATTCATAATGACTACACTCAACACCAACCATGGAATTAAATAATATGTAATTTTAAAATATAAAATATGTACATGTAAAATAAATAAAAACTGGTCTATTTACAATAATAAAAGCACTAAAAATTATTAAAATGCTGTAACTAAAATTCTTCAAATACTAAAACACTGAAATACCGGTAACCGTAGCTTTCGGAAGTGACCACCTCCTTTCTCAACAGTGTATTACTATTGTACAGCACATCCTTAAGTAGCAGGCCCACAGCACTCACACATGTGGTTCCACAGGAACATGATCAGTATTCCCCACCTGCATACTGGGACCGGAAATGGCTTGGGCGCATGTGATACAAAACCGATCGTCCAATCGGAGGACAACAGCCTCAAAGAGGTTGGTGCGGGTTGGTGAGCCCACATATATCCATTTTTCTACAGGATCCATGACTGCAATAGACCCTACAATCTGTTCTCCATTCATATATGCCAATACAGAGTGGTCAGTTCTAGATAACCCACTAAACAGTGATCATTTGCAAGATACAAACACGAGTAAACTTGTCCCCATCACAGTGCTCCAACTGGAAATTCTGTAGGGCATGTTGGCATGAATACTCCTGTCTAACTCAGTTTGACAATGATATAATCCAGTCTTAGCCCCATAGATAATGTCACCGATCATGTAACCAACCAGATATTACATGCTGCTACTTCTTCAATACCTAAATCTCAACCTGGGAAACATAAACACAGCAGTTATTCATGGAATCAGGAATGCACATATGCTAAACAAGAAAAAAATAGAGCTTGGAATTTGTTTCGAAAATTTCCTACATCCAATAATCTTATTAAATTTAAAAGACTCAAGGTGAAGTTCTGCCAAATAAGAAGAAGAGCCAAGAAAGATGCCTGGATAAGTTTTATTTCCACTATTAAAAAGGACATGGACAACAGACTCATCTGGAAGAAAATCCAAGCACTTAATGGTAAATACATGCAGTACCCATCCTCAATCCTAAACTGGAAAGGACAGGAGTTGTCCGCACCAACAGAAATAGCTAATGCATTAGGCGAATCATTTGCCAGTATATCAGCAGTGTTTACATACAACCAAACCTTTCAAAAAATTAAGGCATCTGCAGAAAAACAAAATAAAATTCTCTACTAAGGTATCATATCCGTACAATCAGCCATTCACTCTAAAGGAACTTTTGGAGTCTCTCGATAAAACATCCAGTACTGCTGCTGGTCCGGATGGAGTCTGCTATATAATGTTAAAAAAACTAAATAACAATGCACTAAGCTCCCTGTTGAAATTCTACAATAGAATATTTTTAGAAAATAGATACCCGTAATCCTGGTGTCACTCAATTGTTCTAGCTTTTCCGAAACCAGGGAAGGATCATACCATCACGCATAATGACTAGCTGTTTAGGAAAAGTCTTAGAAAAAATGGTACACAAGCGGCTAACGTGGTTTCTGGAAACCAATAATCTGCTAAACAGAAATCAGTACGGATTTTGGAAGAATCACTCAACCTTAGATGTGATGATCAAAGCAGAAGCAAACATCCACAATGCTTTCGTAAGGAGACAGCATCTGGTCATGGTTAATGTAGATATTGAGAAAGCTTTTGACACCATGTGGGGATATGGTGTCATTCAGGACCTTCATTCTTTTGGATTGAAGGGGCAGTTACCCCAATTTATACAGAACTTTCTACACCACAGAACATTTCAGGTCAGATATATGAACAGTTTATCCAAACCATTTGAACAAGGAGAAGAAGGTGTACCACAAGGTTCCATCCTAAGTACATCATTATTCACAATAAGAATTACTAATATGACACAAAACATACCAAAAACAATTGAATCATACATGTTTGCCGTGACCTGATTATTTCTTGTCAGTCACAAACTATGAATGCCATAGAAAGGCAACTTCAAATATCCATAACCAGAATAGAATCGTGGGTGCAACAGAATGGCTATTCCTTAGCAGAAAATAAACCAACAGCAATGCATTTCTGCAAAATATGCAAACTGCATCCAGATCCTGAAATATATTTAAAAAATAACCTGATTCCTCTTACCAATAACTTTCATTTATTGGGTTTGTATCTAGACAATAAACTTAATTTTTCTAATCATATAGCCTACCTTAGAACGGCTTGTCTAAAGAAATTGAACATCTTAAGCTGTCTCCACTAACTCCTGGGGTGCTGATAGACACTCACTATCACATCTCTACAGAACTTTAATTTGGTCCCGCTTAGATTATAGATCACCTGTGTATGACTCTGCAAGGAACAGTTCCTTGTTGCGGCTAAATACAGTTCAGCATAGTGCCCTAAGGATAGCCATGGGAGCCTTCAGAACATCTCCAGTACACAGTCTATATATTGAGGCAAATGAACCCCAATTGCACCTCAGGCGAAAAACCTTACTTTGTAATTATGCTGCAAAAATTAAAAGTATTCCATCTCACCCCAGCTGGGAATACCTGTTTGATCCTCAAAATGTAATGATATACCGTAATAAACCTAATGAAAACTGCCCTGCGGGTCTTCGACTGCAAGAGATAATGAGCAGTTGGAACATTAACCTTCAGCATATCTGTGATGACTATGCTTCTCCTGAACTTCCCTGGATTCAATTTTCACCTCTTTGTGATATTTTCTTTCTGAGATGGGGAAAACGCTACCTGCAAAACAACAACCTACAGCAGTTACATGAAGCCCACACCTTAGAAAACTCAGAAAAACTGCTCATCTACACTGATGGCTCCAAAACAGATGAAGCCGTATGTGCTGCAGCAATTTCTTCTTCCTTCTCAATATCTGTATCTCTCCTACCAAATGCAGTATCTATACTGCAGGTGCCTCCGTAGCCAGGTGGGAAGGAGCAGCAGTGCGTAGCACACGCTTCTTGATTAGACCGGGGTTCGAGCCCGTCACCACCAAATACGGAGGATGCGGAAAGGTCAGGGAATGACCACCGCATATCCCGGAGCAATATGGCCTTAGTTGCTAATGCTCCTAAAAACCAAATAACAAACAAACAACAAACATCTATACTGCAGAATTATATGTGATAAAACTGGCCCTAGATAATATAAGTAAGCAGCATTTCAAGGAAGCTTTGATATACACCGACTCCTTAAGTGCAGTCACCGCCATTCAGTCTGCTACTTCTTCCCACCATCCCAGTCTGAAACAGATCTGATACAGATTATATCAGTATCAAACATCAAACCAGATGGTCACTTTCTGCTGGATCCCTGGTCATGTCAGCATCCCAGGTAATGAACATGCGGATCATGCTGCTAAACATCCTGATAGTACATCATTCTGCCATCTGAAAGTCCCATACACTGATTATAAATCCACTATTAAAACAGCATGTGGGAATCAATGGTCAGAACTGTGGCAAACATAAGTCAATAATAAACTATTTCAGATTAAAAAAGAACTTCAGCTGTGGACTTCTAGTTTCAGGAGAAGCAGGTGAGAAGAAATCATTTTGGCAAGACTTTGAATTGGTCATTCTTATACAATGCATCTGTATTTACTTATGGGAGAGAATCCTCCTCGGTGTCTCATCTGTCAGACCGAGCTAATAATTAAACATATTCTAATAGAATGCCCTCAGTACGCAACTATCCGAAAATCCAGTTTCTATTCTCTATCTAATTTGCAGGAACCTTTAACTTTATTGCACATACTTGGCAAAAATGCAAATTTTGAAGAACTATTTCAATAATTGAAACGTATAAAGTTATATAACTATCTCTGAAAGACATAATATCCAATTTTCGGTCATAAAAAAATTCACGAACAGGCAAAATATGGCCCAGTAGGCCCTTGTGCCAAAAATTCTCAATTACAACAACAACAGTGGTGAGATATATATTTTAGATGGGGGGGGGGGGGGGGCTGATATTCCGAGACCCATAGGGAGTCAGAATATTTGTTCATACACTTGATCTTGGAAATGGAAATGCCTAGCTTTGATCAACACAGTAACAAGATCTAAAATGTTGTCGACATTAAGTGGTAAAATATTATCCAAAGTTAGAAGATCTCGTAAGGCTTAATTTAGGTCAACATTAGTATATAAGGATGCTACATCAAAGGAGGCTAACAAATCATTATCAGAGATCATAATGGGGTTAATGCGCTCAAAAGCTTGAGGTGTATTATAAAGTCGAACTTTAGAAAGCTTCATGAGAAGAGAGATAATCTTTACAGGAAGGAAGATAAATTTGCAAAGGCAGATTTGCTGTAAGAAATAATCGGGCATAAGGGGTGGTTAGGTTTATGGAATTTGATGATGCCAAGCATATGGGGCAAGATGTTATTATGGATGCCAATTTGTTGTAAGGTATGTAAATTTATTTCATGGTTAGCTCTTAGCTTCCTGAATAAGATGTCTAATTTATTTTTTAACTTTGAACTAGTGTAATTATTGTCAGTTTTATAGGTTTGGGTGTTGGAGAGGATTTGTTGTATTTTATTTACATAAATAAAATGTTTATTTATGTAGAATAGTGATTATCTAGAATAGTGATTGTGTCACCTTTATCAGCTTTTTAAATAATGATGTTAACTTACGTAAATTAATTTGTTGTTGTTTAGTTATATTGGGCTGGGGTGTAAGGTGGGAGTTTATGATAGTATTGGTTTCGTGAAAAATACGATTTTTTTCTGGATGGTTCCTGAGTTTTGTCTGTAATTCTATAATGCTGTCCCTGATGGAGTATTGGTTACTTTTGACTGCAAAATTAAAGCCATATTCAAAGCCAGAAAGTTTTGTGGGGGGAAACTCCTGGGTTGAAATGTTACCAACAGAAGGTGGGCATGGTTTATGGTGGGTTGTGCAAACATGTCCCATTTCCTAGAATGCTTCTGGTTAACAAAATTAATTGCAGCATTGATACACATGTTGTTTAATTTGACAAACCTGATCCATTCAGCTGAAGTCATGCTCTTTTTTAAATTTAATTTTAGATAATGTATGTGGGGTAGAAATTTGTATTTGTTACAGAACTTATTCCATAACTCTTCTTGAATAATAGCTAAGGAAAGTTGATGAGTGAGATGCAAATATTTATTACAAACAAATCTAGTACATATGCGAGCGAATTTGGGAATTATGTTGTGTGAAAGGCATTTTTGAAGAAATGAAATGTGCTGTTTGGTCACGAAATATTTACCGTATTTTCTGGCTTATAAGACGCGGTTTTTTTCGCGAAGATACACTCGGAAAATCACCCTACGTCTTATATGGTCAATATCAGATTAGGCCTAAAGACTACTGGCAATGCATTTTCGATGACGCAGTGCCAGTAAACTGAGTTCTGAAAACTTCCCTTTGAAATTCACACCAATTATACTTAAGATTTATCTGTTCAAATATATTTTTAACAATTATCAGTGGTTACAATCTATGGCAACAATACATACCAGTAATCTTTTTTTCGTGGAAAATTTGTTGAAATCTGCGTGATATGAATCTCACAATCAGACGCAAGTAAAAAATTTGTTTCATTTTCCCATGTGTTTGCTTCCTCTATAATATGATCTCGCGCTTTTACGGTATGGTGGGCTAATTAGACTGGATCGGGATTTTTCAATTCCAACCGTCTTTTACAAAGAGAAAGTGACGCCCATATTTGTCTTAGGGTGAATAAGAATTTCTGTTACGTTACTTCTGTCAACTTTTTTCAGAAACAAACATTTCATTATTGGTTGAACATTTACCCAAGCATATACCATTATTTTGAGAAAAATATATTACCGTATTTAATTTTATTATTATTTTCTTTATCAATAATTTTTTTTATAAATTTCAGGACACCCTGTTATTGATGGAGTTGTTGAGAAGGCATTGCTACACAATTGCCTTTAAAATACAAGTAGTAGATAAATGAAAATGTCAGACATTTCATAATCTTTAGAACAAATAAATATTTTTTAAAATTTCTTGTGTTTTATGTTGTAAGTCCATTTAATAAAAAAATTTTAAAAAAATAAATGTAACTCCATTTAATTTATTTTTAATATCTACCCCCTGATTATGTCCCATATCACGCCATATCACCATATTTGTTTACATCAGTTGGTAAAAGATCGCTTCTTAGGTTCACCGTAAACAGTATCGAAGGATAATAGAAGGGTTATTATTTTTTCCAAAATATGTGGCCAAAACTAGGGTGCGTCTTGTATGCCCGTGTGTCTTATAAGCCGGAAAATACGGTAACTAGAGTTTTTGTATACAACGTCTGTCTGTTAAATGTGTCAGCATTCAACAAATTGGCATCTGTAATAACATCTTGCCCCATACGTTTGCCATCATCAAACTCCATAAACCTGACCACCCCTTATGCCCGATTATTTCTTACAGCATATCTGCCTTTGCAAATTTATCTTCCTTCCTGGTAAAGATTACCTCCCCTCTCATGAAGCTTTATAAATTTCGAGTTTATAATACACCTCAAGCTTTTGAACACATAAACCCCATTACAGTCTCTGATAATGATTTGTTAGCCTCCTTTGATGTAGTGTCCTTATATACTAATGTTGACCTAAATTACATCTTACAAGCCTTACACGATCTTCTAACTTCAGATAATACTTTAACTAGCCACACCTCACTTAATATCCACAGCATTTTAGATCTTGTTATTGAGTTGATCAAAGCTAGACATTTCCATTTCCAAGATCAAATATATGAACAAATATTCGGACTCCCATGGGTCTCAGAATATCAGCCCCCCCTATCTGAAATATTTCCAGCAGGTATTAAACTCTACGTTATGCTGATGATGTTCTATTAATTGGAGACAAAATTACCATCAAAATCTCTTTATTAAGTTTAATTCAATACATCCCAGATTAAAATATACCCTGGAATTAGAAACGAATAACACAATTAATTTCCTCAACTTAACCATATATAAAATGGGCAATAGACTAGATTTGGCTTTTGAGTTAAAATACCTCAAGGAAAAATTTACAGCTAGGAAATATCCAGTCAGATTAATTCAACAAACTATTCTAGCAGTCCAGGATAAAATTCATAACTTTAACAATCCTGTTATAAAAAAGCCTAACATTTCAAATACTCTTGTTGTCTTCGCTAACACAGATATTTCCTTAATTTTGTCCACTTATAACAAATTAGGAACTCTCTTTAACAAATACAAAGAAACCCACGTATAGAAATGGGAGATATTAATAATGTAGTTTATCTAGTCAATTGCCAGTCAGATTGCAACGTGTTACATCAGGATCACTACCAACAAATCTGGATCATCCACTACTGCAAATACATGCACATACTACCACGTTAATAGTTTCCAAACAAATCAAGGAAACACAGAGCTCTCTCAACACGTGCATACTCACAACCATAACCCCTCAATTGATGAACTGAAGACAGACTGACATTAGATGCTGTATAATGTTGCTTTTATTATTAAATATATTACACACTTAATTCCAAATTTAATTTATGATGTAAATAAGTTTTAATTATAAAGTAAATTTATAAATAACACTGAACAACACTGCTTTTCTCTTTTGGATAGAGTACTATCATGGGCTTTCAAAATTTGTTTTTTATGCCCTGATCACTTAATATTGCCAAAAATGTTTTGTCATCTACCATTTTTTCAGGAAATAACATTTGTGATTTTTGTAGAATTAAATATGAAAAAACTATATCACAAAGATTTAGCTAGTAGAGTGTGAAGTGTGGCTATTGCCTAATATAATTAATTAAAATGATATCCCAATAGGCTACTAGTCACTGTATCCTACAAAATAATATGAAACAGCAAAGCTTCTTCTGTAAAAAAAATATATCTCATAAAAAAAATTAAATCAAAAACTAACAATAATGAAAACTGTTTTCAAGTTTTAGTTAGTTTTCAATTTAATTTTTATATGACAATTTTACCAAACAGGTAGTTGGTCAAGAGATTGCTCTACTAATTAGTCACAAAAAAAAAAAGAAAGCCAAATCGTATCTGGCCAGCTTTCTTATTTCTCATTGTACGGTAGTTTTGATCATTTTATTAGTCATTCTATAGTATTCTACAGAAAAAAATTAGTTATTTAATGTTGCACATAATGTGTTAATGGTTGTGTATTAATAATCCTGATTCATTTTGTTATTTGTTTGTGAAACTGACTTTGAAATCCAAAACAGGTATTTACTCCACTGACTGAGAATGTGTGTGCATTATACCCTGCATGGCCACTTTATATCGTTAGGGGGTAATGGGGCATTGAAAAGTGACATATAAGGAATGTTGGACTGTTTATGTAAAAAAACTGTTCTTATTGCCTGGAAACATGGTATGGGAATTTGCTGCTTAATACATGTTTTCAGTTCATCCAACAGATGCTCACTGCGATTGAAATCAGAGAATTGAGCTGGCTATTGTCATATTCCTCAAACCAGCCTTTTTCACACCTTTGGTGCAGTGGACAGTTGCATTGGCATCTTGAAAGTATCCTGTCCAAATATGTATAATTGTTTCAGGTGTACTTGATCTGCAATTACATTCAGATATGCTCCAGCATTATTTATTCCACTGGAAGGCACCTGGACAGTGCCTTCCAGTGGAATAAGGGGGACCATGGGTATGTCAGAAAATATGTCAAACAACATTACACCTTTTCTAGTAACCTGTACCATTGGTACACAACAGGATGTTCTAGTACCTTGTGCAGCTTCCCCCATATGTGCACTCTTCCATCAGAGTGTAAATCTTTATTGATCAGGCCACACAACTTGTCTCCAGTTCTCTTGGATTCTTGGCACCAGTGTACCCTTATTTTATGTTGTTTGGTGTCCAAGATCAGTGGCTCTTCTCTGAACGCCTCCTACTCGCATAATGCATCATTTGCATGTTTCTTTGCATCAGTGTAGCAGTTTTCTGTTTGGTGCTCAATGTCACTGACTTCTGTGAATTTCCTTGTAAGCTCCTTCTCTTTGTGCAAATACTGATGTCTTGTAATGTTCTTGCATTAAAGGCAGTGATCGATTATTCCATTGTTTTGCAATAGAACACTCAAAGTGATTATCCACTCCAGGTATCAAGCACTTGCCCAACTTTACATTAATAACCTGACTGTCCTCATTTGAATGGAATCAAGAGTTTGAGAGGTTTTCTTTTTCTCCCTTCATGGAGGACAGATTGCTACATCTTACTCCACCTCTCTCGCATGCTTCTCCATTCTAAACTAGATGGTTTCTTCTTTGGCCAGAAACAGCTCCTTTAATGGTTAGATCTCATTCACCATTAGGCCATTTATTTTCCCACTGGAACATTTTTATACATCTCCTACCCATCATAGTCTGTATGTCAAAACAATTGAACCATCTTTATCCCATTGATTTAAGTAGTTTGTACAATATGCTTTCCATTTTTATGCAGCCATGCATGGAAAAACCTCTGTTATGCCTGCGAGACTCAGCTGACTCTTTAGTAAGTACACTGTTGGCGGGGGGGGGGGGGGGGGGGGTGATGATGTTTTCCACTAATTCAGACAACTCTTTTGACCAGCTTCTTCCTTAAGATATAGGGGAACAGCTACATCTTCTGTCTACTAGCAACTCTGTTCAGCACACAGATGAATATTCAGGCTTATTGCCAGCATACAAAGATAGCTTTAAATTTTTAAGAATTATCAGTGAAATTATTGTTAACTTCACCTATACTCTCACATTGAAAAATGTAGCATTGAAAAATACATTGAAAAATCTCACAATGTGAATCTCACATTGAAAAATATTTGCAACCCTGAAGTATATATGCTACATTTTTCAATGTGAGAGTATAGGTGAAGTTAACAATAATTTCACTGATAATTCTAATTTAAAGCTATCTTTGTATGCTGGCAATAAGCCTGAATATTCATCTGTGTGCTGAACAGAGTTGCTAGTAGACAGAAGATGTAGCTGTTCCCCTATATCTTAAGGAAGAAGCTGGTCAAAAGAGTTGTCTGAATTAGGGGAAAACATCATTTGATTTAAATGAACTTGTCCATTAGTGATGAAACTGGAAATTCACATAAAATAGGTTCAATGGTTAAACTGAGACAGCAGTCTTTACACAAGTAAGGAACCTTGTGTAAAGACTGCTGTCTCATTATTGTTAACTTCACCTATACTCTCACATTCTCAAATTAGAATTATCAGTGAAATTATTGTTAACTTCACCTATACTCTCACATTGAAAAATGTAGCATATATACTTCAGTTGCAAATATTGTATTTGCAAAATTGGCATCAGCCAAAAAAAAAAAAAAAAAAAAACTTCCCATTTCAACCATCCCTTCACTCTAAAAGTGTGTCTAGTTCTTCCAGCCAGCAGTTGGTTAATGACAAATTTCCACATATCTATTCTACAACTGTCTTTGCTCAATTTGAATTTATACCCCTTCAAGTGTGTAATCTGAGCAAGAGGAAGAATTCCATCAGCATTGAGCTTGCTCAAACCATTCAAGGCCTTATACACCTCAACCAGATCACCTCGCAGGTGCCTAGTCTCCAGACGCTGCAATTTACAGAACTTAAGCCTTTCTTGGTAAGAGCAACCCTTTGTTCCCCTCACCAATCTCATTGCCCTTCTCTGTTCTCATTCCAACAGTTCTACATTCTTCCTAAAATGAGGCCTCCAGACCTGTATGCAGTACTCAAGATGTGACCTGACCATTGCCTTATACAAAGGGATAACACCTCCTTATCCCTGCTAACAAAATTCCTGTATATAATTGGTATGAGCCGCTTGTGCAGCCTGACTGCACAATTACCCCTAGGTCTTTTTTATTCTCCACTCCCCTGAGTGTTGTGGGTGCCGTCGGACACTTAACACACTTTACCCTGAGTGTAGTATCACACAGTTGCTAAATTGCTCTGGGGTTACTGCTCCCCATATGCAGTACTTTGCATTTGTCAATGTTAAACTTTGGTTGCCACCTCTCAGTCCATCTGCCCAACTTTTCTAGAATGTTGGGCAGTGGGGTGTACTTCCCAAAACCTGTTGCAGTAGCATGCTGTCATTAACAACCAGCCAAACTTCGTATTGTCTGCAAATTTGAAAGGAAGTCCACAATATTTTCAAGGTTCCTTACTTGTGTAAAGACTGTCTCAGTTTAACCATTGAACCTATTTTATGTGAATTTCCAGTTTCATCACTAATGGACAAGTTCATTTAAATCAAATTTTCTGTTTATATTTTGGGATGACCACATAGGTCAGAGGAGTTCACAAGATAGAAAGAATACAACAGCACTGTATTGAATAGTCACATGAGCTTGAACCGTGGTCACTCAAAGTTAATGCATGGCTATATGCTTTCACTTGGCTGTGGTGGGTAGGGAGTCAAATTTTACTGTTTTTGGTCATCTGCTTGAAGCTTTTGTGCTAACGGATTTTATCTGATCATGCTATGTATCTTTAATATGATTTTTTTGAATTCACAGCTGGACCAATTTTTGGATTATGCATTTTTGTAGAGAATTAATAAAAATTAGTAAAAATTTATTAAAAAATTTTAAATTAATTAAATTTAATTTTAAATTTAAAAGCTTTATACCTGACATTTTACATATTGTTGATTCATCTTGATTTTACATACATAAAGTGGAGGTGGTAGGTGCAAAGGCACTGCTGCTTCATAGGTGGAATTTTTTATGGTTTACTATTAAAGTTTTTCTAAGTTTGTTAATCATGATTAGGAAATTGTTTTTCTGGGTGTAATTAATATCTGATTCTTTCAGAATGATTATTTAAGTAAACTGTCCTTTGTGAATGAATTTGTGGAAGATATAGTGAACAAGGATGATGAACTTCTTCCTACTGAGAAAATTGATGCAAAGAATTTTTTAACTCTGCTTGCTTCAAATAAAATTGTTACTGAACAAAAAATGAAAGTTCAAAAGTCAGAGAAATATATCAGTGAAAATAACAACAGAAGTGCACTTCCAACTATAAGGTGAGTAATCTTTCTTTTGATCCTTAAAATTATATTTTTGCAAATTTTGCATTACTTTTTATTAGTTGTATTGTGATATCAGCTCTTTGTTATAATTTCAAAATAATTTCTGTACTTAATTTATTAAGCTACATGTGCATATAAGTATTCAGTAGAACCTGTCTGTTCTGTGGGGTAAACTTCCCAAAGATGTCTATTAATGGCCTATGAGAAAAATAAGCAGTTATGTACTTTGGTTTGCAATGTTTTTGTATAAAATATATTTTAGTGGCATATTAATGTGGTTTGCACAAAATGACTGATAATCGATTTCATTGGTGTTTAATAAGTGCATATCTAGAGGTTATCTGATTTAGTGGGACTTTAATTAACTTAATGCACTCAAAAACTCTAAGTAATGAAAATTTGATGCTGTGCTCCCTAGGCAATAGGAAATTAAGACCAAGAACACAAGGTGATAAAAGTTAATTATGTACAGAAATGTAAAAGCCTTTTCTTCATCATATCTCTTTGGACTGTTTAGCAGAAATGATGATACATATGTAATAGAACACCTTAATGGCTTTTTCAATCATTAAAACTTCAGTCATTTCAGTAAAATTTAAAAATCACTTAGAAAAAGTGATTGATTGTCAAGAACTCCTGGAACAGTGAATGCATGGCTGTGGCATAGTTTTGATGAGCTTGGGAAGATCTTTCATGTTTTTCTTTCTGGCTTTCATGTTTTGGGTGGGTGAGGGAGATAACTGGCTAGGAAAATTCTTGTTCTGTTTACAGATAATTTAGAAGCAGAACATGCTTTTTTGTGTTATCCTCTAAGGTTAAGGAGTGATCACCCAATTACTACCTACTCCCACATCAACCCTTAACCTTATTTGTGGGTACATATAACTGGCAATTGCCAGTTATATGTACTCCTGCATAGTGTTTGTTTCATCTGGTTGAAACTGAAGTTAATAATATTTGTGAAGAGAAAATTAAATTGTAATTATACTTACATTATTACTGACAAATATTCATTATTTTTATGAATGAAACTGTAGCCCCCCCTTTTTTTTTAACAGAGGTAGCTCACCACATAATGATTGTGACAGTTAAATGAAAGTAGCTGACTGCAAGTCACACAAGCACCAGAAATAAAAAATATATAAGCTGGAGATTAGATTATATATGCTTTAAAGGAGTTTAATCACATTTTATTATTTATATTTTGAACATTTTTCTAAGTTAGAAAAATGTTCAAAAAATTTTAACATAGAAAAATGTCCACAATGAAAATAGAATTGGCATCTAGTATTATTATAATTGCATGGGGCATAAAGAAAGATCTTAGATTGTTATACAAGGCTTTACATGCTTTACATGCTAATAAAATGTAAAAATATGTTTAAAAGTATGGCTGCAGTTTTTAGTAAAGAAAAATCGACCATTCTCTTTCAGGAGCATGACAGAGCAAGAAAGGTGTGTGTGTGTTTCTTCAATTAGATAACTCCAATTGGAAGTGCTTTGGATACTTTGAAGTTTCGGGAGAAGCCTGTTTCTAATTTAAAGAAAAAAAATTATCTGGTTGAAATTTGCTCGGATTGAAATGAATACGTAAATCAAGGATTAAAAAATATATTTAACATTTATGTTGCCTTCACCTTTACACAAAGGACAAGACAAGGCAACAACATTAGAATAATTTGAGTGATTTTTCATTAGAACTGAGTGCAATAGCTATTTACCTGTGGCATTTATTTAATTAAAGTGGAAACTTCGGTGATATGTAAAGTGTTGCTCAGAATTTAGTCGTTTAATTAAAAGGCGGAACCAGTCTATGACTCGGCGAGACCTAGTGCCCTGAGATGACTTGACCCAGTACATCACTGCGCATTCGAATAGTTCTTGGAGCTTTCTATACTTCGCTTGTGCAAAGCCTGTATGCAGAAGCCCAAGAACCACCACTACAAATCAGAAGATATAATCAATTACTTTCCTACACAACTAAAATAAAATCCCTATCGGGTCACCCCATACAGGAAATTCTTTTTACAACAGAACTGGAACAACAAAGAATCAATAAATCTGCAAGCATGAGATTAAAAAACCTTCTCCTCAGTAGAAATCTTAACCTCAATAATATAACTGCACTGACAAAGCAGTCTACACCACCTTAGATCATCAAACAGCCTACATATGATTTCTCCTTCCACATTTGGGACAAACAAGTGCTTCCACATATCAACTATCAGCATCTGCATGAGGTGCCTCGGTAGCCAGGTGGGAAGGAGCAGCAGTGCATAGCACACGCTTCTTGATTAGACTGGGGTTCGAGCCCGTCACCACCAAATACGGAGGATGCGGAAAGGTCAGAGAATGACCACCGCATATCCCAGAGCAATATGGCCTTAGTTGCTAATGTTCCTAAAAACCAAACAACGAACGAGCATCTGCATGCTGCTTATAAGTCACAATTTTTTAGATCATCGCTTCCTATATACAGATGGCTCAAAAACTGATAATCATGTGGGAACTGCAGTTTACACATCTGATGTTACCACCTCAAAAACTCCCAAAAGACTGCAGCATTTATACTGCAGAACTGCAAGCCATAATGTTAGTGCTAAACTAAATTGAACACTCAAGCTCACCAAACAGCATCATTTTTGCTGACCCTCTTAGCTCCATGATGGCTATACAAAATGTTAACTCTAATAAACACTCACTGCAACAACAAATTCAGTGCCGAGTATCAAAGCTCCTTGAACAAGGTCATAACATAAGATTTTGCTGGATCCCAAGTCATGTCGGAATATATGGTAATGAACAAACAGACTAAGCTGCTAAGGAGGCCAACAGCAACATTTTCACACCCGAATCCATTCCTTCCACAGGTTACAAAAAAGTTATTCATAGCAGCGGGATACACCACTGTCAACAGCAATGGCAAGTTCTAAACAATAACAAATAGCACCAAGTTAAAAGTTTACTCCAACCAAGGAAATCCAGCAAATGACAAGATATTTGCAAGGTTAAGAATAGGACATGCTCATTTCAGCCAGGATCCCCCTTTATGTCCTATCTGTCATACACACAACAAACAGTAGAACATGCACTTATTACATGTCCAACTTTTACAGATGAGCGCCGAAGTTGCTTCAAAGAGTTGAAAACCAAACATCACTTTCTCACTCTCAAAACCATACTGGAAGATAGAAAAAATATAGCAGACATTTTTCAGTTCCTCAGGGGAAATAAATTTCTATAATCTAATATGAAACCAAATATAATCTCTACAATAAGCTATAGTCACTCCATGACTCTTGGAAACTATTCGCAGCAAAATACAAATACAAACAAAACTGTTGTAAAAAACCTTCCAGGCGCATTTTAGCCGCAGTAGCTCTTGTGCAAAGAATTTCTAAATCAATCAATCGAAAGGGGGAGGTAAATTATAGGATTCAGTAGTCTTCACACATGTGACTATATACAGCTTCATGTTTAGGGAAACCAAAGAGGCTAAATTATTTGAACAATCATCAAAATAGGAACTAGCATAAAAGATAGGGTAGTATGATATCAGAATAGCAGGTATCACAGAAACTAGGAGAATGAATACTGGTGAACTGCAGCTAAACAATAATTATAAATTATTTTGAGGTAAGATATGTTGCAATTAAGGTATAGCAGTAGCTTTTATAATTTGTTTGGAAGGAAACAAATAAGTATTAAGTATCAAACAAATAAGTAGTTTGACTGATAAGTATTATCCAGTAGAGTATTGTGGGCAAAATTTTAAATGAAACATTGGATGGTAAAATTCATTTTGTGCATATGGGACCACCTGAAGATTCCAAAAAAGATGAATTAGAAGTAGTAGTAATAGCAAATAATGCAAGAAAGCAAGCTTTCTTGCATATTTTCTTTCTTGCACACACTTACTACTTTTGAATGACCTAGTTATTAATTTAATAATATAAATTGATGAATTTTTTATAAACAGTAGATGACATCTTGAAATTTTTAGTGACTGTGTCTCAAATAGTAAAGCGAGGTACAAATTTTCTTTATTATAGTTGTTTTCCAGAAGTAAAGTGGTGGCAAACTGCAGATGAAGTCAGATTCACCATCCAGTTAACCAGTGTGAAAAATTGTGACGTCAAATTTAGTAAAACTAAATTTGTTTTCAGGTAAGATAATAAGTGTTCAATAAATATTATATCTAAGGTAGACAATTTAAAAATTTACTTTTTTAGCATTGTTAAAAAAGTAAATTTTTAAAATTTTTTAAATGTTAAAATTATTCATTTATCAATAATAATCTTAGTCACAGTTGATTGAAGAACATCCAAATTCATAATTAGTAACTGGAGTAAAACACCTGCAGCCAAAATGGATTCCATGAAACACATCTTCAACATAAGTATACAGTAACTCCCCGACTTACGTAAGGAGTGCGTTCCGCAGAATGCTACTTAAGTCAGAATTTCCCCCATGCTTGTACAGCACTCGCAACTGTGCTCGCTGAATTGATTGAATCAAAAAATAAATGTTCGACGAATATGTAAATAGAATTATTTATTGTATTTATTAAATTTTTTATCTCATGCACAGGAATAATTACAAAAGCATGCAATTTAAAAAAATTTCAAAATCATAAAATTACAAAAAAAGAGTGGAGACAGGCATACATTAATAAGTTTTACCTCTTGAACAACATCGTTACTTGCCAGATCGACGTCTTCAGCTGATAAGCACGCCGCTGCGGAGATTTAGAAAGGGTCGGCCACTCAACCTTACGAAAAAACATATTAATGGACGACTGGACAGTGGCTTTTTTCTTTTCATCATAGATTTCTTTGTAGCAAGCAAGCATATCATTCACCCCTCTGTTAACTTTTAAGACTCGTTCACTGTCAGGATCCATCTTCTCAAACCTCGCCATTGCCGATGGAATTTCACGAAATGCCAATGCCATCTCTCTCTCTCTCTCTGGTGATGAAGTGTCTCGGCTCCTCGTTTGGTTCATCTTGAGCTTCATCAGCATTTTCTTCTTTCACTATCCCTGCCTGTAAGTCAATAAGTTCTTCGTTAGATAATTCCTTCTCTTCTTCCTCTGTTAGCTCCTCCACGTCTTTGGCATCAACCTCCAACTGAAGTAGCTCTGCAACCTTTACAATCTTATCAGTAACCTCTTCATATAATTCGTCTTTTTCAAATCCTTCGAAGCCTTTTACATGCCATAGGCATAATTTCCGCCCAGGCCTTATTAATGTTTAAGATCGCGTGGTAAATATTGTAAGATTTCTAAGTCCCTTAATGTAAAATTTTTCTCATCGTCTACTGCAGACAATGCCAGAACAAATGTGTATAAATAGTATGCTTTTAAATTCGAAATAACACCCCAATCCATAGGTTGGATGAATGAAGTTGTGTTTAGTGGTATAAATATGACTCTCACATCTCCTGGAAATAGATGATTTCAATCTCAAATTGAAATCATCTATTTCCAGGAGTATTTTCTAATAGAAGCAAAATCTTGAAAGAAACGTCTTCTTTACCATATTTTTCAACCTCAGGAATGAAGCAGCATTTAAACCAATCCTCAAAGAGAGATATTGTTATCCATGCTCTCTGGTTCGATTGGAAATGCACAGGTTGGGGGGCTTTATTGATGCCCTTAAATGTAAGAGGATTTCCAGAATGGTACACAAGCAGTGGTTTTAATTTGTCATCTCCCACTGCATTAGCCACCAGCAACAGTGTGGCCCTATCTTTTGATGCCTTTAAACCTGGCATTGTATTTTCCTCTTTGGCAATGTATGTTCGATCCAGCATTTTTTTCCAATACAGAGCAGTCTCGTCAGTGTTAAAAATTTGCTGTGTTGAATAGCCACCTTCATCACTAATGTTTTCCAACACATCACAAAATTTCTCTGCAGCTGCAGAATCGGCACTGGCAACTTCACTGCATACTTTAACGTTGTGTGAAACCAGCACAATGCTTGAACCTATAAAACCACTGGTTGCTTGCCACAAACTTGGGTTGGGGTTCACCCTACTTATTCTTAATATCTTTATAAATACTTGTTGCTTTTGCTTGAATGGTTATTAGACTCAGGGGCACTCGCTTCTGAATCTGATTTTCCATCCATATTATTAACAGCTGTTCCATCTTTGATATAGCACCCGAATTCTGTTTTGTAATCACCGTTGATCCTTTAACACATTCTTTTATACGGGCACTGTCCCTTAAAATAGTATTCACTGTTGAAGCAATGAGACCTTAATTCCCTTGCAATAGATGACAAACTTTGTCCTGCTTTGTACTTCTTAACCATTTTAATCTTCATTTCTAAATCAATTTTGTTTCGTTTCCTGGCACTACCACCACTTGCATTTTTATTTCGTTGCTTTCCCTTCGTCAATGTGATACGTAAATAGGAACAAAGAAGTTTCTGAAAATATGTTTTTTATAAGATTGAAGATTTCATTGATGGGGAACACATTTCACCATAATAGCGTAAAAATCCACAGAATTGCAATTATCAGTATTATCGCAAATGCAAAAGATCGAGTTTACTACCCATTTATAATTAGATGAACCGGAAAGTGCAAATTGTTTTTATTGCTTTATGGTCGTTACCTCCAGAAATATGCATCTAATTCAAAGGCGTTCAAAATTGATTCTTATAATGGAAACATATGATAATGATAAAAGGGTAATGCAATTTCTATTATAAATATGACCTTTTAGAGAGATAAATAGCTTAGTAATACAGCGAAATTTTCAACTTCCAAGGACTTGGAACGAATTACAAAAAAAAAAAAAAAAAAACCCAACAATGTGTTATTGTGTTCAGATTACGATATTTTCACAATACCTCCATTTATTGCTTCGGGATGCAAAATACGTTTCCACAATTTTTTTTAAGTTTGCACTGGCCGGCAGAAACTTACATAAAGTCGAATTTCCTTAAGTAGAGTATTGGTAAGTCAGAGAGTTCCTGTATATCATTACAGAAATCTGTGTGCTAGCTGTTTTTCAGAAGATGCTACTGAGCTTAATAAATCCATTTAAACCTTAACTGAGGTGTACAAAACCTCCTCACTAAGCAGGAGTTTAACTGCCTTACTGCAGGTGGGGACCATTTCCCCTCCATTGCATTCAAAACTCCACCCTTAGAAATTTCCTCAGCACTGGAGGCCATTCAATCTGCAGCTTCAGTCACTGGATCTTCTGCACCAATAGCTTAAACTAATCTGAGCAGAATCTGCTGTCATACGTTTCAAGAGTGATTCCACGATTCATATCTGCATCGTGAACAAGGTCAACTGCAACACATTGTTCATGGGCCCACCAAACACAACCAAAAAAGAACAAAATAATCCTTCCACCTTACACATGGTGCAGTATAGCCATAGTTTTTGATGTGCTGAAAAAATTAAAAGAAACAAACTAAATAAATAATCCTTTAGGAATATTTTAAAAGGAAAAAAAAAAAAAAAAAAATATATATATATATATATATATATAGAAAACAACCACAGTACTAGGCTAGAAATAGAAAATATCAATATATTAAAATATAAAAAACTTTATCCATACGGTCTCAATAATAAATTTAATGGGCATTGTTATACCAACAACAATATACATGATACTTGTATATATAAACTCTTTCAAATAGTAAAAAGACCTATAACTAAAGCTAACAGAGTAATAAAAACCAATAATAATAAAATAACTCATACAGGTAAGATAACATGTGATTTTGCTGATATATTAATTAATTGGGATAAACCTATTATACATATCAAGCAGATTCGCGATTTTACCTTCGGGTTGAAGCATAGCAAACTCAGAGCACTCGCCAAAATCAACTCTACATATAAGCATAATAATATACACCTCAACCACCTACTTAAGGATATTTTTAAATTTATGTTAAATAATAAAACTATGGTTACTAATGAATACATTAATATTAAATTCAGCAATGCTATATTGGATCATATATGCTTAGATAAGATTATCCATATACAGTAATACCCCAAAGTTACGCGATAGGTGGGTCCAACGAAAATCGCGTAAGTCGGGGTACAATTTTGCATATAAATACATATAAATTTTGCTTAATTGGGACCAAGAACTAACAAAAACACTAGTTTAGAAGAAAAATATTAATAAAATTGCAGTTCTTTATACATATTAATAAAAAATATGTATTAAAAAAACAAATGACTTACGTTAAAAAGTTATTTCGATGTCGATGGCTTCATAAAATCTAACAAATTCGTCTGATGACACAGCGCGTTCTTTTTTTTCACGCAGAATTTCTTCGTAGCAAGCTAATAATTTTTTTATTCCTTGCTTTGTAGCTATAACGCGTTCTTCGTTGGAGTCTGTTTTCTAAAATTTTTAAGCCCTTTACAATTGAGCCCTTTTCAATTTTCAACCTGTCAAGTTTGCAATTGTCATGTGCTTTTCGCCGTTGCTTCATTTAGGCCTGTAGCACGTGCAATATCACATGGTCTTTCATTTCGCTCAAAGCGTTTCACAATTTCATATTTTTTCTCTATCGACAGAGGCGGACTGGCCATAAGCCTTACCAGGGAAACCCCGGTGGGCCAGTGTGATTTTGGCCATAAACCATAGTATGAGGCCACTATAAATTTTCCTGGGTAAGAATTTTTGACCCAGTCCGCCTCTGTTTATCGATAATTGCTTTTCTTTTTCTCTCTGAATCTGCAGTGTCTTCATCAGGACGCTTCCTTTTCACACCTTTTAATTAAGTATTTTACTCATTTTTAGGGAATAAAGCACAATTACAAAACGAGGAGGCACGCTTGATACGCTTAACAAAGCTGCGCGCATGTAGCAACTGAATAAACAACACCATAGAGGCAGAGATACGCTATTAACACCTCGCATTTCTAGGGGTTACTACCATAAAACAAGAAAAATCTGTGTGTTTCTGCTAGTGAAATCTGTTATAAACTGGTAGTAAACTCGATCTAATTGCATTTGCGATTATACCGATTGCTGGAATTGTGTTGGTTTTTACGTTATGGTGAAATGTGTTTCCCCTTCACTGATATAAAAACATAAAAGCAGCAAAGTTGAATTTTGTTCATCTTTCGCTCTCATTCTCCGCCGTCGCACCGTATATCGATAACATATGAAAAACGACCTTGAAGATAGTGGGCGGCAGCGTTGCCAAACGAAAAAATCAAGAACCGCGTAACTCAGAGTTCGCGTAAATTGGGGTAGCGTAAGTCGGGGTATTACTGTATACAAACATGAATTTCCTATTACAAGTGTGCACATCTACACCAGATTCAGCTATAATAAACCATTTGGACTTACAGTCTGTAATTACAAAAAAACTGCTAGCAACCTAGTTAATAGTGATATTGAGGCCGAATGCTATTGCCATCTACCTCAATATCAGGACTATGTGGACAAACACCATAAACATATCATCACTGGAGATCTGAGTATCATAGACTACCTCGATCTGTGCAAAATCCTTTCTTTTGGTTTTAAACTTCGTCCAAAAACTAATATCAGTACAAAAACAATTATCAAACAACAAAACTTAGATCTAATGCAGTTCTGCCTAAAAACTATCATACAAACACAACATACCTTTAGAACTTTCCACATTTGGCTTACACTTACATACCAGGCTATCGAAAAACAGATAAGGTTAATATACAACAAATTACCACTCACTAAGGTAAGGTTTTCAATCTAGCCAATATTAAATAGAATCTTAAAAAGATACAAAACAGGTTTATTATTACTACTATTGACAAAGCCTCTAATAATTACAGCATAATATGTAAAAAAATTTACACTACTATACTATTAAATGAACTAAACAATAGTCCTACATACAAATTAATAACCGACAAACGCAATTCCATTACTAAGAAAATACTGGCCCTGCATAAAAAGTTTAAAGTTTACTAACCATAACATAATGTATCCTTACATATACTGCATACCTAAATTTCATAAAACACCCACTGGTTTTAGATTTATCACTTCGTGTAGAGACAGCTACGCCAAGATTCCGTATCATAAGCTCGTTCACCTACTAAAAATTATTTTCGACAATATAGTTAATTCTAATATTATACTCAATAATAGCCCGATATTAAATTACCTAAATACTAATAAAGACAATAATACCATAGAACATATTAATACGTACGACTTTAATAACTTGTTTACCAGTATTCCTCACAACAGCCTAAAAACCGTGTTTAGCAATTATTACAACAAATATAAAAATATATTACCATGTCAGAAATACTACTGGGACAACCTCATTAACCTTTGTATTTTCAACAACTACATATTTCATGGCAGCAACATATATAGACAACACATAGGCATTGCTTTGGGAGCCTGTAGCTCTTGTCTAGTAGCCAACTTATACCTTCACCATTTTGAAAATAGCTTTAAACAGGACATTATTCTATACAGATACATAGATGATTTGATTGTTATTAACATGCCTAACTTTCTCACAGAAGCTATTAAATACTGCCCACCTGAATTAATATTAGAATGTACTAACACAAACAGTTCTAAATCAGCTACCTTCCTAGACTTAGACATATACACAGTTAATAATACTATACACACCAAACTGTATGACAAACGTAAAGAATTTCAATTTAATTCCATAGCCCTCACCAATTGGAACTCTAACATCTCCAAATGGATTCATAGAAATATAATAGTTGCACAGTATCAGAAGAACATGCATGTGTAACAAGGTAGATTACATTATAGATACGCTTATAGATTTCAGATCTAAGTTAACAAAAAACGGATTCCCACACCATATTATTGCACGATACCTACATAAAGCTATTTTGATAGCTATTAGCAAAAGGCACAATAACCTTAACCCACATCTTATTATGGATAAAATCTTGAGCCGCACTTATACAGCATAGAATATGTAGGTGTATTTCGTTAAAGTTACTGTTGGCATAGGTAGCTTTTGTTGGACATGTATTAGTAAATTAATAAGAGGAGTTAACCTCAATATAGTACGTGGAACACTTCCGTATGATACCCTCCAGAAATTAAAACGGAAAAAACGAAAAAATCGACAACTTACCGGTACATTAAAGTAAAATATAAATAATTAAATAATCAATTTTTGAATATTTTCGTTAGATTCTTTTAATTGCGTTAATTTGAATTTTAATTGTTTTGAATTGATTTTGAATTGTGTTAAATTGATTATTTAATTATTTATATTTCCTTTAATTATTTATATTTTACTTTAATGTACCGGTAAGTTGTTGATTTTTTCGTTTTTTCCGTTTTAATTTCTGGAGGGTATCATACGGAAGTGTTCCACGTACTATATTGAGGTTAACTCCTCTTATTAATTTACTAATATTATTATCAACGTAGAACATATTGAGTATTACAGCTGCTCTGATTCATACTATCTAGTTGGACATGTATATATGTACATAGTAGGCACTGCCCACGTAGTAAGCTATATATAGCTTACACTCATTGAAAAAGTCGTACCTATATTTACTCTATGGGTAGGAACCAATTCTATTATCCTCTATGATATCTCCTAGAACTATCTATTTGTTAACATTACCTATGCTAGTTCCATATTTATATACAAAATTGCAGAGGGTGTTGTAGATTTTAGAATTAATTTTGGCTATTTAGTGACATTAACTACAGTTACGAGGGGGAGCTTCGATCGCTTAGGTATGCATATATGCTACACATGTGGACTTATTCTGCCTTTCTTACATTTTCTTTGCAGTGGTAAGCATTTTATATATATAAATTTATCTTATACTTATTGACTCTTATTGTTATATCTAATAACCAGGATCCCTTACTATAAGGGATGGGAAGTTACGCTCCCGGTTTTATCCTAAATAAAATTATGCTTCACCTTTTCTATGCTTTTTACCTTTTACTGTAATAATTCTACTTTTCATACCTCATGAACTATTAGAGTAATTCGAGGGGGATTGAGGTACTATATCTATACTTTACTCTACTTCCGTTCGCCTTCTTTAGCTTATGCTACTATTGCTTTGTGGTCCTTCTTGGTCCTTAGCTGGCAGCTGTGGGGGAGGCGGTTGGCCACGCAACCAGTATGCTGCTGTAGGTGCCGCAGGGTTTCGGACTTGCTCTGTGATGTTCTTCCATACTTTACGATCCATGGCGTCGTCCTGGCCTGGTTAAGGTCGAGACGTCGGCTCTTCAAGTCATTTTCCACTTGCTTGGCCCACGTTTTCTTAGGCGCAGTCCGTTGGATGCTCCATTGGGTGGGTCGTCTCCAAAGGAGTGTGGATGGTATTCTGTTCGTGCACATTCTACATACGTGGCCAAACCATCTAAGCCTTCGCTTCTGGATTTGGTCGGCAATGGTTGGTTGCTGTTGGCATCTTGTGCGGATGGTATCATTATTGATGCGGCACGAAGTGAGATGCCCAAAATCTGCCGCAGGCATCGCATTTGGAATACCTCAAGTTTGTTTAAATCTATCTTGAGACAAATCCATGTTTCTGATCCGTAAAGGAGAATGGGCAGGATTAAAGTCCGGAAGAGTCAGATTTTAGTCTTTGAGGAAATGTTGGTCCTCTTCCACAGACACCATTTGATCGAGGCGAACGCAGTGGCCGCTTGTCCAATTCTGCTGTGGATTTCCATGGTGGATGCAACTTTCTTCTCCTGGACCAGCGACCCAAGGTATTAAAGTCCTGCACTTGCTCGATCTGGACACCTTCGAGATAGATGGTGGCTTGCGACCCATCTGTTGTCAGGGACTTTGTCTTATCAGCATTGATCTTCAAACAGTATGGCCGGACAGTGTCGTAGAGGATGTCCGTGGCTTCAGAGTCGTTTAAAGGAGGCGGCAAAGCAACTAAGCAGACCCTTAGCCATAATTATGAGAGCATCCTTGGACTCAGGGGAGGTTCCCACGGACTGGAGATGTGCAAATGTGTCCCCAATTCACAAAGGTGGATCGAAGGGTGACACGAGTAATTACAGACCAGTTAGTTTAACTTCTGTTCCGGGTCGGAGTCGCTGGTTAAAGATAAATAACGGAGTCGCTGGTTAAAGATGCATTGCAGGATCATCTAGACAAGACTGCAGCAATAATTCAAACACAGCATGGGTTTGTTAAGGGAAAGTCTTGTCTGACAAATTTGATTGGTTATTATGATGTGGTCACAAAGGAACTGGATGCAAAAAATAATTTTGATATCATATACTTGGATTTCAGGAAAGCTTTTGACACTGTTGCGCATGGAAGACTACTGTACAAATTGGAGCAGAATGGTATTAAGGGTAAGTTGCTACAATGGATAAAAGGATGGTTAAGTGGGAGAAGACAGAGGGTGGTAATCAATGGGTGCTGCTCTTCGTGGACTAATGTTATTAGTGGAGTTCCACAGGGTTCGGTGTTGGGTCCACTGTTGTTTTGTGTATTTATCAATGATATTGATGAAGGTATATCAGGCTTAATGTCGAAGTTTGCAGATGACACAAAGGTTGGCAGGGTTGTTAATGACAGTAATGGCAGTGTGCTACTGCAACAGGATCTAGATAATTTGGGCAGATGGGCTAAGAAGTGGCAACTGAAGTTCAACCTTGACAAATGCAAAGTACTGCATATGGGTAGAAGTAACCCCAGAGAAACGTACCAACTGTGTGGTACTACACTTAAGGTGGTAGAAAATGAAAAAGACCTGGGAGTAATTGTGCAGTCAGATATGAAGTTTTCTGAGCAGTGCAGACAGGCTGCTAGGGCTGGTCATGGGGTTTTGTCAATGATATATAGGAATTTTGCTAGCAGGGAAAAGGAGGTGATTGTCCCTCTGTATAAGGCAATGGTCGGGCCATGCCTTGAGTACTGCGTACAGGTCTGGAGGCCTCATTTTAGGAAGGATGTAGGTTTGCTTGAGCGTGTACAGAGAAGAGCAACACGATTGGTGAGGGGAATGAAGGGATTCTCTTACCAAGAGAGGCTTAAGTTCTGCAAATTGCAGTGGCTGGAGACTAGGCACCTGCGCGGTGATCTGATTGAGGCCTATAAGGCCTTGAATGGGTTGAGCACGCTGAATTCTGATGGGATCCTTCCACTTGTTCAGATTACCAACCTACGGGGACATAAGTTCAAATTAAGAAAGGACAGATGTAGAATAGATGTGCGGAAATTTGCCTTTAGCCAGCGGGTGGTTAATTGCTGGAACAAACTTCCATCTGTCGTTGTGGAAGTTGATAGGTTAAATAAATTTAAGGAGGAACTGGACAGGCATTTGGAGGGAATGGTGTGATTTTTTTTTTTTTTTTTTTTTTGGCTGATGCTGCATAAGCTCCTACACTTGCTTTCTTGCATCATGTGCCACTACTACTACTACTACTACTACCAGCAAAGGTAGCACTATCATCGGCAAACATCGGGTCAGTCACATAGTGATCCTTGTCATATTGTATGCCCCGTCTGTTTCTGAATGCTTGCCTCATAATGGCGTCGACCACGATGTTGAAAAGCAACGGGGAGGCTACATCCCCTTGGCGGACTCCAGTTTGGATGGTAAATTCCTCAGATAAATCGTTCTGGATGCGCACCTGGCTGGTTAAACCGTTGTATGCAGTTTGGAGGAGTGTGATGACCTTTCGAGGTACATGTTCGACCTCTAGTAGTTTCCATAAGGCAGGCCGATGGACACAGTCGAAAGCAGACTTAAAGTCAATGAAAACAATGACGGTTCGCTGTCCACACCGGATCCTCTCCTCCATCAGCCGACGGATGGTGAAGATTTGATCACAGCATCCTCGCCCAGGTCTAAATCCCGCTTGTTCTTCTCGACTGGTTTGCTCGCAATGTTTTTGCAGCCTTGACTGGATGATCTTCATAAAGACCTTTCCGATGGTGGAAAGGAGGCTGATGCCACGGTAGTTCTTGCAATCCCGGTTATCACCTTTCTTGTGGATCGGTACGATAATGGCTTTCCTCCATGTTAGCGGAATTTGTTCAGTGCACCAGATGGTTTTGAGGAGTGAGTGTAGTCGGCGAAGCAGTACATCTCCCCCGGCTTTGATCGCTTCTGTGGTGACTTGGTCCACTCCTGGTGCCCTGCTATTCTTTAGGGATTGTATGGCTGCTTTCACTTCTTCTACTGTAGGCTCAACATCGACCATGGAGACTTCAGGGGGATCGATCGATAGTGCGGCTTCTGGCGGTCCCTGAGGTGGGTCGTGATTATACAATGGTTTGAAGAATTCACTCCACCACTGCAGGCGTTCGGACCGTGATCGCACGAAGGTCCCATCAGCATTCTTGATGTTGTCACTAGTCAATTTGATCTTTCCACTCAGACATCTGAGGGTGCGGTAGAGAGTGCGATACTTGTTCTTGGATGCCGCCACTTCAAGATCATCTGCCACTTGGTTCCAGTATTCTTCTCTTTCCACTGTCATCCTCTGTCGGACTTCTCGGTTTAGCTGCCGGTACCGTTCAAAGTCGACCAACTTTGCCTGTTTCCGTTTGTCCACGAGGTCGAGGCACTCGTCTGATATCCATGGTTGCGTTCGACGTCGGGCGTATGCTACTTTTAGCGTATGCTACCTATACGATATATAATATACCACATATGTATATGTTTAACAAAGGATGGATCTCTTTCTACATTAGCTACGTATTATTATCTTTTTGTAAATTAGTTAACCGTAATATAGTTTTGTGATCTAATACTACATTACCTTCATTTGGTATTGCTATCTCATACTACATAGCTATATTCTGGACACCGTTAAGCTGAACGATGACTACAGAAACATATAGCCTGTTAATTATGGTTGATACATTGAGAGGGTTAGCCCTCGAAAAAGTCCCTTTCAATGTATCTATATACCTATAATTAACATAATTTTATTTTATAATATAATTTTGATATGTAAGGTTTTGCCTTATGTTATATTGCATATATATTTTTTTTTTCCAGGTTGCTGTAGGCGCGTACATAGGTTCTTATGTTTCTTGGGCCGGTATATTACTGGTTGGTTTCTCGGTATACACTCTAACCTGCTAAATTTTGATTATAAATACACCATTAGACTCTACCACTAAAACTAACATCTTAAATAATAAAATAATATACAGACGGATGTAATGTTAAATCATATAAGATGGCATTAATCGGATCTGTGTTGGTTTATTTATTTATTAAATTAAATTTGGTATATTTATTATATTTAGTTTATTGATTATGCATTTTACATACTTTGGATATATATATATATATATATATATATATATATATTTATATATAAAATGATAATAAATGGAGAGAAAAGAAAGAAAGAAAAAAAATGGTAGGTTTAATATAATACATATAAATTTAATCAACAAGGGAGATTGCTATACAACTGAAAACCCTGGCATCATCCTCAGGTGTCAACTGCCAGAATTGCAAGCAATAATGTCAATATTGTGTCTGTGTTTCTGATGTAAAATATATGCCAATAAAGGTACAGACCAATCATAAGCAGAAAGTAAAATTTAGTTAAAGATTTTGATTGATATTAATAGAAACTAAAATAAACAGAAGTAGAAGAAGGGAGAGAAGGATAATTTATGTGGTTTGTAGGCATGTAGTTTACAGTTGGCACTATAGAGACAGTAAATATATATATGGAAGAAGAACAAAGAACAGAACTTATTGAAAAAGTGCAAAGTATAACTAAAAACTAGAAACTTTGAAATATATAGCATAAACTACTGACATCTAGTGGGGAAACAAAAAGGTAAATAAAATGTGCATACATTGTATAGAAAACATCATATGTAATAATATATAGCCATATGCTATCCAATACATGCTATGTACAGAATATACAGGCCTAAACAATGAGTAGTGAAATTAGTAGAAATTCATGCCAGAGTTTGAAATTGGACAAAAATATAAAGGAGATATAGAAAAAAAATCAGAATATGCAGTATAGTTTAAATAGGGGGGGTGGAAGGATTACAAATCAAAAAATTTTTATATTTTGAATATATTAAATAAAGCCAAGATTATGAGCCAATGGATAACAAATTTAGACCGGCACCCAGTGCTAATGCCAAGGCCAAAAATGTGTAAAATATCACATTATGATATAATAAGCCAACCCCCCCCCCCCCACACACACACAGAAAAGTAAGAAATCTACTGTAGATTAATATATTTTGGAAAATTTTTTTTTTTTTTAAATTAACAATATTGACAGCAAATGAGGTAAGGGAAAAAAGTAGTCAGTGAATTTAAGGAAGAATATTTTAATTAGAATTGGCAATTGGTAATTATTGCTAATGGTGGCAATCCAAACAGATTGGGAAATGATGATATTAGAGTGAATGCTCCTAGAGATATTTGATAACCAATAAGAAAAATTAAGTACTTCAAACTTAAAGGAATCGCATTTGTTATAAAGATTAATTCTGGTTTGTCCATTAATCAGTTGGCACTATAGAGACAGTAAATATATGTGGAAGAAGAACAAGAACAGAACTTATCGAAAAGATGCAAAGAATAACTAAAAACTAGAAACTTTGAAATATATAGCATAAACTACTGACATCTAGCAGGGAAACAAAAAAATAAATAAAATGTGCATACATTGTATAGAAAACATATGTAATACGTAAGTAATTAGCAAAATGGTTACAAGTCTTTTCCAAAATAAGTTCCTGGGGGATATAGATTGCCAAAATCTAAAAGAAAATTTGGACAGTTGAGCACACAGTTTTCATTGACATATCTAAATATGTAGAATGTCTTGTGGAAAAGTGATTTCAGACCAGTAGAGGTATAAATTAGCAATGATACAAGAAGCTGGACTGCCTTTTTGGTGTAACTTTAATTTGCTGATAAACCAGATTACTATCAAAGACGAAATTATTAAAGATACGATTAACTAAATTATTCCAATAAGTGACATTACACATGATTATATGTTTATACTTCTGATGTACTTTCTGAAGCACTATTTTTGACAGGTTGAGTAGATTGTGAAAGTCAAAGGTTTGAATGTCTTCAATAGTATTGGTGTTTAAGACCTCCAGAACAGGTAAATTGTTAAGAATAATTTTTTTATTGGGCTAAATATTTATAATGGGTTTAAGCAATTGTTCCAGAGTTTTTCTGGGTAAGTGTGCATAGCCGTTTTTACAAGAAGTAATAAACCTGAAGCTAATGGGTGTTTTATTAAATTTTGGAATAAAATATACAAAAATAAATTTATAATTGTTAATATTCAATTTTAATTTCTTATTTATGCCTAGTAATTTTTGGTAATAATAGTAAGAGAAAAAAATCAGGTTTGTAGGTATCACTCGATTGAAGTCCTTTCTTTGAGGTAACTGTATAGAAGGTTTTACAGATGAAAGGATAGTTGTTAGAAGCTTTATCAACCTGGATAATAAATGTTTCTGTAGTTCTTGTAATTGAACTTTAAGTTTAGTACGATTATGATGTTTAACCAGTTTGTGATATGTATATTTGGAATAATGATTTAAAAGATTCGAGAAGACAATATTAATCCAAAATAAGGAAGGCTTCAACAGGAGCGTTATTTTTATAAGCAAAAATAACAAAATTAGTTTAGAATTTTGTACAAAATCCTAAACGGTCTTTATGGAGATGTTTTTTATAGGAGGTGAAGTTAAATTTAGGAGTTAACCTGAATTTAAAACCATAGGAAAGAATTTCCTTAAGGTCAGTGTAGGATGCAATATCCATATTCCCATGCATACTTAATAATCCTAATGAATTGTTATTTCGAAACATTTTGGACTATTTCCTACATGTGTATATATATATATATATATATATATATATATATATATGTTTTTTTTTTTTTTTTTTTTTAAATATTTTGTTATGCATATAAATTCTTAAAGCTTTTTATAGAAAAAATGTGTATTAGTTGTCTGTTGACACTTTTAATTGACCAATAATGCAATAACGCCAACATCTCCAAAATTCACCGAAATTTGTACTCTTTCGTGGAAATGACCCAGTCTGTATATTTGTTCAGTAAAATAGCCTTTACCCTTAAACGGGCATAGTTGCAATTTACATTACATCAAGGATATAAGGATATGTGAGTCATTGTCTCCTGGCAATGGGTTCCTTTTTGTTGCATGTGTACAGTATACAGTATTTATTTAAAGTGTGCTACCATTAATCCCTAGTTTTACGACATCCGAGATTTTGGGTTGACCTACTTTCAATTCTAAGAACATTCACTTGTAATACTTTCTAATCGCTTCTTTGCTATATCCAATACTGACCAATAATTTAGAAATGCAGTAAGATTACCACACTTGATATCAACATATTTGATGATGATAACAACACACACACACACACACACACACACACACACACACACACACACACACACACACACACACACACACACACACACACACTTCATAGAGCAAATTGCATCTAATGTCCCTCACCTAGACTCTTATGAGATATAATCAGCTACAGCCAGTAATAATTTAATGCTTGTAATAATAAATGCTGGTTAACTTGTATGTACCTACAGCATCCTATTGATAATTCAGCAGCACCCATCTTTTGTAAATTACAGAACATCATTTACCTGATCACACACTGCGTTTATTATTACAAGTATTATATTCTGGGGATCAGGATATTGTGTCCTATTCCTGAACTGAGGAAAATTCTTTCCTATGGTTTTAAATTCAGGTTAACACCAAAATTTTAATTCTCCTCCTTTAAGAAACATCTCTATAAAGACCTTTTAGGATTTTGTACATCCCTTGCTTATAAAAATAACACTCCTGTGAAAGCCTTCACTTTGGATTAAAACTGTCTTCTCGGATCTTTTAAATCATTATTCTAAATATACATATCATAAACTGGTTAAGCATCATAATCTTCCTAAAATTTCAGTTATAAGAACTACAGAAACATTTGTTTTTACCCAGGTTGATAAAGCTTCTAACAACTATGCTTTCATTTGTAAAACCCATACAGATACCGTAAAGAAAGAAATTCAATCAAGTGATACTATTATTACCAAAAAATTACTAGCCATAAGTAAGAAATTAAAATTGAATATTAACAATTATAAATTCCCTTTGGCAAGTTTTATTCTGAAATTTAATAAAACAGCTCTGCACGCTTACCTGGAAAAAGTCTGGAACAATTGCTTAAATCCATTGGGAGTATTTTGCCTAATAATAATAAAATTATTCTTAACAATTTGTCTGTTCTGGAGGCCTTAAACTTCAGTAATTTGAACATCTTCAGTATTGAAGATGTTCAAAACTTGACTTTCACAGTCTTTTCACCAGTATCAACCTGTCTATACTGGTTCAGAGAAAGAAAGTGCATCATACATAAGAAATATGGCAATATTTCTTACATATTGCATCAGCTGTTACTTTCAGTTATATAAGCACGCTCTGTAAGAGTTGCAGTCATTCCTTGCTTGTGTCGGGGTGGCAAGTTACGTACAGTTGACACCACAAAGAAAGAGCGCTATTGTTGCTTTATGTGAGGAAGGATGTTCTTCCGTCATACTGCTTATAGATTGTCTTGTAATCGGTCGACAGTGAGTAGATTTATTTCCAAACTCAAGAATACTGGTTTTGCTGATAGGAAAAAAAAGAACTGGATGCAAACAAATCTGTATGCCAAAACAAGACCACGTTTTGAAGTGCTTATGCCTTAGAAACCGTACAGCTTTTTTGTCCTAGCTGAAAAGAGAATGGGAAGAACATACAGGAGTGGTAGCAAGTGCAGTAACAGTCAGAAGATGCCTCTTCAAAAATGGACTTGAAATTCCCGTCATCTAACAGGAAGCCCCTCCTCACACAAAAAATGAAAAAGGCCCGATTAATTTAGTGTAAGAAGCATGTCAAATGGACCGAGCAGTAGAAGTCAGTTATTTTCTTGGATGGGAAGAAATTCAACCTGTGTGGCTCTGATGGGAGATATGATTCACTGTAGACATGGTGAAGAATGCCATCCAGACTGTATGGTGTCTACAGTGAAATTCCCTACCAGCTAAATGATATGGGGTGCATTTAGTATCGCGGACTAGGTCATCTGCAGTTTATAAAAGGTTCCGTGAAGGCCAATGGATAGCTGGCTATATTGGAAGGCAAATTGCTGCCAACCATTAGAGACCATTTAAACCTGCCAAGTAACCGCATCTTTCAGGACAGCTCTGCTCCTTGTCATTGGGCGAAAAGTGTAAGTAGGCACTTCTGTAGTTACTTTAGCTTCATTTCTGCATTAGAGGTTCGACAGTAATGTGTTTACATTTGTTACAGGTGAAAATATGGTTGGAAGAACGGTCCATTACAACTCTTAGCTGGCCAGGAAACAGCCTGGCCAGACCTGAATCCTATAGAGAACTGTTGGCATCATGTGGAATCTGCAGTTGCCAGAAAGAAACCAAAGACCCTTCATGAACTTCAGGAAGCCATAATTCATGTTTGGAACCACGGACTATCAGTTGATTATCTTCAGAAATTGATTTTGTCAATGCCTCGACGGTGTGCTGCTGTCATCAGGGCCAGAGGCGGTTAAACTAAATATTAGCTTGCACCTGGTGGACTTTTCATATTGTTTTCCATTTAAAATGATAAACTGAAGAAAATTGAGGGCTTCTGATAACATTTCAGCCATAATTGTTGTGTTTACCAAAACTGTTGTATAAAGGTTGCAAATGCTCATTTTGGAACATTTTGAGAACACCTGTCAAATATTACTTAGTTTTGTCTTAACTATTAATAAATATCTTTTGTTTGTATTTTTATTCGTGATGCTAGTCATTAATGTAACATACCATTTCGAAAAGGGTTAGAAATGTGAAATTCCTAGGTGATGCACTTTCCTTGAACACCAATGTACATATTTAGATATGTTGATGAAGACTGTTTGTTTAAATGTCCAATTTTTCTGAAGATTTTGGCCATCTATATCACCAGGAATTTATTTTGGAAAAGACTTGTAACCATTTTCCTAATTACGTGTGTGTGTGTGTGTGTGTGTGTGTGTGTGTGTGTGTGTGTGTGTGTGTGTGTGAGTGAGTGAGTGAGACACCATATCCTAACGCAGTGGTAAACTTTGGGTTGTGGGATAAATTAAAGGGTATCAGCAATTTTTAAATAAAATTAATTTTTGTGTACATAAAACCTAGAAACCTATTGTTAAAATTACTTTTTTTTTTTTTTTTTTTTTTTTTGCCAGTGCTGCAAAAAGCCTATGGCAAATACTATTACTACTATTACTATCACAAGCAATGTGTTGTCCCAAACAGCAGGTGCCAACTGCCATTCACCTCAGTTGTCAACTAATAGTGGGCTTTCCCAGCACATTGGGTAATTGTGTAGCCCTCTTTGGACCATTCCTGCCACATCTTCACTATGGTGGCCCTCGACAGACGACAATGCCTGCAGTTGCTGAGATTCTGGCCCCTGCCTTCCTAGCACTGCAAATCACTCCTGGTTCAGACTCTGTCAGGTCCTTTCCTTTCTTATTGACAGGCACTGCCTGTGCCATCACTATATATGTTGCACTGGTTGGTGACATCACTCCAAGTTGCTGTTGGATGTATCCAATTGTGGAGTGGGGTAGGGTCGTAATGTTTGGTTCATGAGTGTATTCTGCTGTTGTTGCTACTTCACTGTTTCAAAGAGCAGAATGGCTCAAGGTTTTATATACATGGTCTAACCAACATGGATTTTGGAAGGTCTGTGTTTACAATGGGTTTTCAATTTCATTATCAGAGGTTTCATTAATAGCAATATTGAAGATAAGGATTTAAAGATTTAGTCATCTCTAACTTTTGTTATCAGAAGACAGGAAAAGTGAAGTGGTAGGATACCACTTCATCACTTTGCCAGTCCTCTGATGGAAATGTCTGATTTCCAGTTGGATATAATCTCACATCAGATTTAGAAATGAAATTATCCAGCTGCGTTAATTTCATTTCTTAGAAATGGAAAAATAAAGGGGGGGAAATATATATATATATATATACACACACGCATGCATATACACATCCTTATTCTTCTTAAATAGGTTTACAGAGCTAGTGAGAATATGGTATGAATGTTTAACTCAGCTCAGTAAAATATTATTGGGGTTGGTTATTGTGTAGTCCTCTATTTTATTTTTTTTTTTCATTTTATTATTTCACTATGGTAACTAAAATGAAAAACATCTTTTGTGTGTGTGCTCTCTCCTTCACTCATTTACCTTGGTATATTTCTCTGTAGCTCATATCTTGCATCCAAGCATTATGTTCTAGATATCAAATTATTTGATGAAATAAATCCAGAGCATAGCTCCCACATATGTCAAGATAGTGGTATAAATGTAAAATTGGTAAAGGCACAAAAGAGAAAGTGGCTTCGTCTTTCATCTGAAAGCAAGGTAGGGCAAATATTTTTGTTTCCACTAAATATAATTGTATCTGTTAAGATTTAACATCTGATTATTCCTGAGGTTAATGAAAATGGAGATGGCTTAATTTTATAAGTACAGAGTGCTTTCAAAATATCAAGAGTATCAAAAAAAAAAAAAAAAAAAAAAAAAGGTGGAAAAAACCTCTCCTAATTAAAAGTTATCAGGATTATCTGCTCCATTTCCATAAATAATGCATTTCTTATTAGTATGAATTTGGATAATTATTTCCTCAAAAATTTTATTAATAATGAAGCTGAATATAAAGATCCATTTTTCTATATAAATAGGGATTTAGGTTGATTGACTAGAAAGAAAAATAATCATTATCAATACCACTAATGCTATTTGAAGTAAAAAAAAATTAAAACTAGCACAATCTTTATATTTATCAGCATACCGTATTCAGACAGATTAATTCAATGATTTCATTTCAGTGTCAGTTTCACGAGTTTTTATGCTTTTTCACAGCCTATGAGTCTGGCCTTGGAGTCTGGTAAATGCCTGTATGCCAAGCTCAAAAATCACATCAATTTTTTTTTTCATTAACATAAATATTTTTCACAAAATATCACATGCCTTTGTATATTTTTGAGTAAAATAAGGCTAAAATAATATTGCATTAAAGATTATTATGAGGTTGATGATCACTGGTATTTATTTTTATAGTACAATAACAAACAAGGAACCTCCAGAAACATATAGAATGTACATGCAAGATGGTGTTCGCATACGGGAGACAGCAGACACTGCTAGGAAGCGTTATCCTCCCCTCCTGTCTACTGTTTTAAGGCATACAGTACAATTCAAGTAAAACTTTATTTCTGTATTTGTAAGCTTTGTAGTGCAGTATGACAACAAGAGGTTATGAAAATAAACCTAACACATTTTGCTGCACTTGTGGTGGCTTTGTTGTATAAAATTCAGTGGAAAAACATTCCAGAATTTAAACGAGGTGTATTGTGCCTATTTTATAATGAAAATTAGTAGCCAAGGTGAACAGTGGACTTACCACAAAGGTTTGCCATGCTTATGAGTTGAACAGTTGAGTAAATTGAATCAAGGTATGAAAAAGTTTGTCACATAGTCTGATGTTAACTGAGAAGCCATGAAGATAATTACTGTGTTTGCTTATTTAAAGTGTGAAGCTATAGCATTAAAAATAATAAAAATATCGGATATGAAATGTCATTAAAAATAAAAGTGACATTTCATATCCGATTATACCATCTGCCATAAAACCTATCTTGCAGGGACTAGTCTGCATCTGCATATACCTTCTCCACCAAAATCCTCAGTAAAATTTCATCATCAGATTCTGAATGTAATGTAATATTACATTCTTAATGTATCAATGGCGGCTCCCAGCATGAAAATGCATGTGAGCCACAACAGTTTACCCAAAATGAACTAAATGACTTGGTGGAGATTAATGTTCCAAATTCTGTGGAGATCCTAAAATCAAGGCTTCAAGCTACCCCTTCATTCCCCACGAACGTTTTCATGTTACAGATGCAGATACTATGATAAGGAATTCATTCCATACTTTACTGAGGAAGAGTCATTTGTCAATTCCCACAAAAATAACCTGAAAAACTTTTCCTTTAATAAGGAGAATATTTATGCTTCTGTTGCCATTACACATTTGGCTCACTCGAAGGAAACATGAAAACCTCAGACTTCTTCCTAATAGAGTTAAATATAAAGAACATAATAGGCTAATTTATGAAAATTTGAAGGTTGTGTATATTGTTAGATCAGCAAATAAATTACACAAAACTTCCATGCTTCATACATGAACAGGACAGTCATCATTGGACAAGAAAGTGACATCCCTGTATTGGGTTCAAAAAGTATTGAACATGAAAGTCTGGTGGAGTCAACAAAAGTTCTTTTACTGCCACGTCACATCAATTTAATGAAGCAGAATGTGAAACTCCATCAAAAAAAGGCATTTTCATTAAGCCACAGATAAGCAAGTTAACTTCATACAAGAACAATACATACCAATCTATGCTTCTGTTTATGGTTATCAAATAAGCATAGAGTGGCTTCAAAAATGTTCTTCCCAACTTCTTAGGAAAGAGAAAGATGCCAGTTATAAAAGTATTGTTGAAAATGCACTCAGAAATTTCAAAAAGTAGGATGTGAGATGAGCTTGAAAATTCATTGTGTTCACATCCACATATACTTTTTTTTTGGAAAATCTTGGCTTCTTCAGTGAAGACCAAGGTAAGTTGTTTCAGCAAGATATAAAGCAGGTGGTAAGATGGAATGTAAACATGAAGGCAGATTACCAAGTCTTTAAAAGGGAGGCATCTGGAATATTGCGAAACAGAAAAATCACAAACTATTTAAGACGAAATTACCTTAAATTTGTTAATGCAAAAGTTAATAAATTTTCATTTTTGTATTAATATTTTTCTATTTTCCCCAGTTTGAGTTCATTTTTTTACAAAAAAAAAGTATGGAAAAAACTGTTATTCCGATAAAATTCACAAAAAAAAAAAAAAAATGAATATCAAGAAACCTCATGTTACAAGTTTCATTTGCAGGACTTTTATCAGAAGCTTTATAATAATCACTTTTGTTCATTTTGGAGCCATTACAAATGAATTTACTGGAAAAGATTAAGGAAAATCAACATCAGTAATGCAGGAAAAAAGTGGCAGGAATACTGTGTAGTCTCATATGATACTATATGACCGGTTAAGTGTGTTAAGTTGCTAGTGTTGCCATTTAAAAAAAATCAAGTGTATTATTACTACCATATGGATGGAAAGGTTAAAAAGGCCTGCTCTTGAGAAGGGATATTGAGGCCTTTTAGTGAATGATTACAAGGATTGACAATGAAAATGCATGGCTATATATGAGGAGTTTATGTAAGCTGTTTGTAGTAGTAGTGGCATGTGATACAAGAAAGCAAGTGTATGAGCTTATGCAGCATCAGCCAAAAAAAAAAAAAAATCACACCATTCCCTCCAAGTGCCTGTCCAGTTCCTCCTTAAATTTATTTAACCTGTCAACTTCCACAACGACAGATGGAAGTTTGTTCCAGCAATTAACCACCCGCTGGCTAAAGGCAAATTTCCGCACATCTATTCTACATCTGTCTCTTCTTAATTTGAATTTATGCCCCCTTAGGTTCATAATCTGAACAAGTGGAAGGATCCCATCAGAATTCAGCGTGCTCAACCCATTCAAGGCCTTATACATCTCAATCAGATCACCGCGCAGGTGCCTAGTCTCCAGCCACTGCAATTTGCAGAACTTAAGCCTCCCTTGGTAAGAGGATCCCTTCATTCTCCTCACCAATCTTGTTGCTCTTCTCTGTACACGCTCAAGTAAATCTACATCCTTCCTAAAATGAGGCCTCCAGACCTGTACGCAGTACTCAAGGCGTGGCCTGACCATTGCCTTATACAGAGGGACAATCACCTCCTTCTCCCTGCTAGCAAAATTCCTATATATCATTGACAAAACCCCATGATCTGCCCTGGCAGCCTGTCTGCATTGCTCAGAAAACTTCATATCTGACTGCACAATTACTCCCAGGTCTTTTTCATTTTCTACCACCTTAAGTGTAGTACCGCACAGTTGGTACGTTTCTCTGGGGTTACTTCTACCCATATGCAGTACTTTGCATTTGTCAAGGTTAAACTTCATTTGCCACTTCTTAGCCCATCTGCCCAAATTATCTAGAACCTGTTGCAATAGCACACTGCCATTACTGTCATTAACAACCCTGCCAACCTTTGTATCATCTGCAAACTTCAACATTAAGCGTGATATACCTTCATCAATATCATTGATAAATATACAAAACAACAGTGGACCCAACACTGAACCCTGTGGGACTCCACTAATGACATTAGTCCACGAAGAGCAGCACCCGTTGATTACTACCCTCTGTCTTCTCCCACCTAACCATCCTTTTATCCACTGTAGCAACTTACCCTTAATACCATTCTGCTCCAATTTGTACAATAGTCTTCCATGTGCAAGTAGGTAGGGAACACCTATCTTCTATAAAGAAGTGTTCCCCTACACTCTTCTATCTGTAATGCAAGGCATATTGTCTGTGTTAGAGTTGCTAAGGGTAAAAACACACACGTGTGTGTGCACACAGTTGTTTATGAACTAATACCAGGAACACAGCAGATAAATTTCAATGTGGCATTGTACAGAAAGGATATGTATATTTCTAACTAGGATGATACCAGAACAAGAGTTCATGGGGGTAGGTCCTTTCTGTACATGCAGATGTACATGCAGATGTACAGAAAGGATTCCCCCGTGTGAAGGCAGCCTATGGCAAGACTACTACTGTATGTGAGTGGAAGTACTGTTCCCAGACTCTTAGCTCAGTGCCAAGCAGAATATGAAACTCACTGGTTTCAGATCTTAGCCTGTAAAGGTGGGCTGTTTACTGTCATTGTGAACAATGACAGTAAACTTTCCATGGCAACAGGACCAGTTAACACACACACACACACACACACACAGTAGGCTACATCTCAATCTTAGTCTGTTTATTTGAGACCAAAGAAATTCAGATTCTGAACTAAAGACCCAAAAGAACAAAAAAAAAAAAAAAAAAAAGGAGGTGGAGGAAGGGGAATGTCGTAGGTGAAGTAAACATTGGCAGTGAGCTAGATGATTTTCTAATAACTGAGAGGAAAGTGGAGGAGAAATTGTTGAGGATAAACATAAAAAAGGCACCCGGGGTGGATGGGATCTATCCAGTTATATTAAAGGAGGCAGCAAAGGAAGTAAGCAAACCCCTAGCCATAATTATGAGAGCTTCTTTGGACTCAGGGGAGGTACCCATGGACTGGAGATGTGCAAATGTAACCACAATTCACAAAGGAGGATCAAAGGCTGACACAAGTAATTATAGACCTGTTAGTTTAACTTCGGTTCCGGAAAATTAATGGAGGCACTGGTTAAAGAAGCACTGCAGGATCATCTGGACAAGAATTCAGTTATAGCTCAGACACAGCATGGGTTTGTTAAGGGCAGGTCTTGTCTGACCAATTTGATTGGATACTATGATGTAGTCACAAAAGAACTGGATGCAGGGAATAACTTTGATATTATATATTTGGATCTTAGCAAGGCTTTTGATACTGTTGCGCATGGAAGACTGCTGCACAAATTGGAGAAGTGTGGCATTCGAGGCAAATTGCTGCTATGGATAAAGGGATGGTTGAGTGGCAGAAGACAGAGAGTGGTAATTAATGGACACTGCTCAACGTGGACTAATGTTATTAGTGGAGTTCCTCAGGGTTCAGTGTTGGGTCCATTGTTGTTTTCTTTATTTATAAATGATATTGATGATGGTGTATCAGGCTTAATGTCCAAGTTTGCAGACGATACAAAGGTTGGCAGGGTTGTTAAGGACACTACTGATACTATGCTGCTGCAACAGGATCTGGAAAGGTTGAGCAGATGGGCTGAGAGGTGGCAAATGAAGTTTAACATTGACAAATGTAAAGTACTGCATATGGGAAACAGTAACCCCAGATCAACATATCAACTCTGTGGTACTACGCTGACAGTGGTAGAGAATGGAAAGGACCTGGGGGTAATTGTGCAGGCAGATATGAAGTTCTCTGAGCAGTGCAGACGACCTGCAAGAGTAGCTCATGTTGTCTTGTCAATGATATACAGGAATTTTTCTATTTGATTATTCCCTTGTATAAGGCATTGGTCAGGCCACACCTTGAGTACTGTATACAGGTCTGGAGGCCTCATTTCAAGAAGGATGTAGAGCTGCTGGAACGAGTACAGAGAAGGGCAACAAGATTAGTGAATGGAACAAAGGGTTGCTCTTACGAAGAAAGGCTTAAGTTTTTCAAATTACAGAGCCTGGAGACTAGGCATCGCCGAGGTGATCTGATAGAGGTGTACAAGGCTTTGAATGGCTTGAGCATGCTCAATGCTGATGGGATTTTTCCTCTTGCTCAGAATAATCACCTGAGAGGGCATAAATTCAAATTGAGGAAGGATGGATGTCGGATAGATGTGCGGAAATTCGCCTTTAGCCAGCGGGCAGTTGGTTTGTGGAATAGACTTCCATCGCTTGTTGTTGAAGTTGATAGCCTAAACAAATTTAAGGCTCAGCTGGACAGGTATTTCGAACGAATTGAGGGGTGAAATGGGAGTAGTGGTTGTTTTTTTTTTTTTTTTTTTTTTGGCTGATGCTGAATAAGCTTGCTTTCTTGCATCATATGCCTCTACTAATGCTAATGCTAATGCTAAGACATATTCTCTTAGTTAAGAAGCACATAGTATCTAACGCAGTGCATCTGGTATGTGAGTGGCTCAGTTTAATATTGAGCTTGGTGTGACATGCTATGGGAAAACAAAAGGTGCAAGGGAAAAAAATGAAGGTAGGAATATGTTATATGCCAATAATATTAAACGGCTTGTGGCTTGCTTGCATTACACAAGTATGGCTAATGCTATAATAATAATAATAAGTAGGATAGTTAGAGATTTCCTCGACCAACAGTAACACCAGACATTACAACCACCCTGTGTACTTGGTAGCAGTATCTCACAAAGTGGAATCCCCCAATCAGGCAGAAATAATATAAGAGCACCAACAATAATAATAATAATACTGTATACAGGAACTCCCCAACTCTTACATAATACTTGACTTATGGAAATTCAAATTTACATAAGTTTTTGCTGGCCGGTGCAAACTGAAAAACATGGAAACGTATTTTACATCCTGTAGGAATGAATGGAGGTATCATGAAAATATCGTAACATGAACCCAATAATACATTCTGGGGTGGGGGGCGGGTTGTAATTTCTTCAAACTCTCTGGAAGCTGAAAATTTCGGTATATTGCTAAGCTATTTATTTCTCTAAAAGGTCATATTTATAATGGAAATTGCACTGCCCTTTCATCGTTATCATATGTTCCCATTATAAGAATCAATTTTGATCGCCTTTGTGATAATTTTCAGAAGCAAGTGTCTGGAGGTCATGACCATAAAACAATAAAAACACCTTACACCTTCCGATTTATTGGCCATTTCTGTTAGTGCATCTAATTATAAACAGGTAGTAAACTCAATCTTATTGCATTTGCGATAATACTGATAACTGCAATTGTGTGGGGTTTTATTGTTATTATGGTGAAATGTGTACCGCTTCAAATATGAAGGGAACATCTTCTAATATCATATAAAAAACAAATTTTCAGAAATTTCTCTTCATTCCTATTTATGTATTACGATGATGAAGGGAAAATGACCAACGAAAAGTGCAAGTGGTGGTAGTGCCAGGAAACGAAACAAAATTGATTTAGAAATGAAGCTGAAAATGGTTAAGAAGTACAAAGTTCATCATCTATTACAAGGGAATTTGGTCTCGCTGCTTCAACAGTGAACACTATTTTAAAAGACAGTGCATGTATAAAAGAACACGTCAAAGAATCAACGCATTTAAGATCAGCAGTGATCACAAAACAGTGTTCAGGTGCCATATCGAAGATGGTACAGCTGTTAATAATATGGATGGAAAATCAGATTCAGAAGCGAGGCCCCTGATTCTAATGACCATTCAAGCAAAAGCAATGAGTATTTATAAAGATATTAAGGATAGGTACAGCGAATCTCAACACAAGTTCATGGCAAGAAATGGTTGGTTTAATAGTTTCAAGCATCGTGCTGGTTTCCACAGCGTTAAAGTATGAACTGAAGTCACCAGTGCAGAAACTGCTTTGTGATGTATTGGAAAAAATTATTGATGGAGGTGGCTATTCAATGCAGCAAATTTTTAACACTGACGAGACTGCTCTGTATTGGAAAAAATGCCGGATTGAACATACAATGCCATGTTTCCAGGCATCAAAAGATAGGGCCACGCTTTTGCTTGGGGCTAATGCAGTGGGAGATCACAGATTAAAACCACTGCTTTTGTACCATTCTGGAAATCCTTGTGCATTTAAGGGCAACAATAAAGCTACCCTACCCGTGCATTTCCGATCGAACCAGAGAGCATGGATAACAATATCTTTCTTTGAGGATTGGTTTAAATGCTGCTTCATTCCTGAGGTTGAAAAATATTGTAAAGACAACGACGTTCCTTTCAAGGTTTTGCTATCTATTAGATAGTACTCCTGGACATCCTACGCAAATAGATGATTTCAATTCGAACATAAGTCATATTTTTACCACCGAACACAACTTCACTCATCCAGCCTATGGATCATTAGCATTAGCATTAACATTAGTAGAGGCATTTGATGCAAGAAAGCAAGCTTATGCAGCATCAGCCAAAAAAAAAAAAAAAAAAAAAAACCCACTTTCACTTCACCCCTCTGTTCGTTCAAAATACCTGTCCAGCTGAGCCTTAAACTTATTTAGGCTATCAACCTCCACCACAAGGGATGGAAGTCTGTTCCACCAACCAACCACCCGCTGGCTAAAGGCAAATTTCCGCACGTCTATCCTACATCTGTCTTTCCTCAATTTGAATTTATGCCTCTCAGGTGATTTTTCTGAGCTAGAGGAAGAATCCCATCAGCATTGAGCATGCTTAAACCATTCAAGGCTTTATACACCTCTATCAGATCACCTCGCTGGTGCCTAGTCTCCAGACACTGTAATTTGCAAAACTTAAGCCTTTCTACGTAAGAGCACCCCTTTGTTCCATTCACTAATCTTGTTGCCCTTCTCAGTACTCGTTCCAGCAGCTCTACATCCTTCTTGAAATCAGGCCTCCAGACCTGTATACAGTACTCTAGGTGTGGCCTGACCATTGCCTTATACAATGGAATAATCACCTCCTTATCTCTGCTGGAAAAATTCCTGTATATCATTGACAATACTCCATGAGCTACTCTTGCAGCCCGTCTGCACTGCTCAGAGAACTTCATATCTGCCTGCACAACCACCCGTAAGTCCCTTTCATTCTCTACCACTGCCAGTGTAGTACCACAGAGTTGATACGTTGCTCTGGGGTTGCTTTTCCCATATGTAGTACTTTACATTTGTCAAGTTAAACTTCATTTGCCACCTCTCAGCCCATCTGCTCAACCTTTCCAGATCCTGTTGCAGCAGCATAGTGTCAGTAGTGTCCTTGACAACCCTGCCAACCTTTGTATCATCTGCAAACTTGGACATTAAGCTTGATATACCATCATCAATATCATTTATAAATACAGAAAACAATAATGGACCCAACACTGAGCCCTGAGGGACTCCACTAATAACATTAGTCCACGATGAGCAGTGTCCATTGATTACCACTCTCTGTCTTCTCCCCCTCAACCACCCCTTTATCCATAGCAGCAATTTGCCTCCAATGTCACACTGCTCCAATTTGTGTAGCAGTCTTCCATGTGCAACAGTATCAAAAGCCTTTCTAAGATCCAAGTATATAATATCAAAGTTATTCCCTGCATCCAGCTCTTTTGTGACTGCATCATAGTATCCAATCAAGTTGGTCAGGCAAGACTTCCCCTTAACAAAACCATGCTGTGTCTGAGCTATAACTGAAGTCTTGTCTAAATGATCCTGCAGTGCTTCTTTAACCAGTGCCTCCATTAATTTTCCTGGAACAGAAGTTAAGCTCACAGGTCTATAATTACTTGTGTCAGCCTTTGATCCTCCTTTGTGAATTGGGGATTTCCAGTCTATGGGTACCCGGAAGCTCTCATAATTATGGCTAAGGGTTTGCTTACTTCCTTTGCTGCCTCCTTTAATATAACTGGATAGATCCCATCCACCCCGAGTGCCTTTCTTGTGTTTATCTTCAACAGTTTCTCCTCCACTTTACTCCCATTTATTTCAAGATTCTGTAGCTTACTGCTAGAGTTGAATACACCTCTGGCATTCCCCTTGCTGAATAACCCCTCATGTGTGAATGTTGATGCAAAATATTCATTTAGTTTGTTAGCTACCTGAGCAGGATCATCAACAGTTGACCCATCAATATCAAGTGGACCAATCTGATTCATCCCCTTCCTTCTAGAGTTTACATAAGTAAAGAACTCTTTGCTGTTTTTCTTTGCATCCCTTGCCAAGGATTTCTCGTAATCTGCCTTCGCCTGCCTAACCTCCTTTGTAACTTGGTTGCATATCAACTTGTATCTATCATAGGCTTCTGTGTCATGTGTTAATTTGTAAGTATCCCATGCATTTTTCTTCTCTGCCATATGCCTCATTAGTTCATCTGACATCCATTTTGGCCTAAACCTTGAACAATATTTCTTAGTTGGTATGTAAAGCCTAGTAGCTTCCAAGATAAGTTCTTTGAATGCTTCCCATTTTGAATTTGCTGTTGGTAACATCATCAGTTGGTCCCACTGTATAGAATTTAAATACTGTCTCAGTCCATCGTAGTCGCCTTTACGGAAGCAATAACCCTTCCCTTTACCCCTAATGGTAGTTACCTCTTTGAGTAAATCCCACTTCAGCACACTGTGATCACTGCCACCTAGTGGCTCATTTATCTGCAGATTCTTAATGCATGAAGAATCACTGCTGATAATCAAATCAAGAGTATTACTCCCTCTAGTTGCCTCCCGAACATGCTGATGTAGAAAACAATCATCCAATAAATCCACAAAAGCCCTGCTAGTGTGTGAGTAACCAGCCCCCAAATTCCAGTCAATATCTGGGAAATTAAAATCTCCCATTATAAGACTCTCTGATTTACTGGCCCACTCTATTTCCCTGTACAGTTCCTTATTATACTCATCAGAGTCATTAGGCCTATAGCACACTCCTACTCTCAATTTTGATCTCCCAATGCTTATGTCACACCAAACTGACTCAACACTGCACTGTCCGGTGATGTCGACTGGCTTCGCTTCCTTGGTTTTTATGTGTTTCTTAATTAATAGCAGAACCCCTCTCCCTTCCTATCCTGTCTATCCTTTCTGTAGACGTTGTACTCCCCAAATTGCAGTTCTGCATCTCTTATATCTGTGTGACACCACGTCTCTGATATCCCAACAATATCTGCCTTTGATGTTTTGAGCAATTCCTCAAATTCATAAAATTTATTTACTAAACTCCTAGCATTGGTGTACACGCAAGTATACCTGCACCTGTTTCTATTCTTAGCTACCCTAACACAACCCATGTGTTTACTTGTACCGCAATGGCTCCCAGCAGTCTCTGAAATACCATGCATCTTGTTTTTCAGGCTTCTGCTCATTCTAATAGAAGCAGTGAAAGAATCTCTTTCACCTCTGCCAGTGGCTACTGTCAATCTATTGGTCTTTGTGGGTGTTATTTCGGTGTTATCAGGGTGTTATTTCGAATTTAAAAGCATAATATTTATGCAGAACATTTGCTCAGGCATTGTCTGCTGTAGACAGCGAGAAAAATTTTATGTTAAGAGACTTTTGGAAATCTTAGAATATTTACCAATGCCATCTTAAACATTAATAAGGCCTGGACAGAAATTACTAAAAGTTGTTTAACTCCTTCCCGGAACATTTTTTTCCCGAAAATGTACCTTAACGGATCACTTTTTTTTAATTTTACAGATTAAAAGTATGCATCATGCGAATACTCGTTGTATAGTTTTTTTTTTTTTTTTTTGTGTCATTTATTAATTTTTTCGTAGAAAATACATGGTAGTAATTAACCCATTTGAGCTATCCCGAGTTATCTCGGGTACGCCAAAAAGTGTGCAAATTATACAGATTTTTTTAATAAATTAGCGCTTGAGCTAAAAGAAAGGCACAGAAAAAGTCTTCATTACTCATTATATAAATAAATTTAAAAATCAAGTGGAACGCACAAGCAGTAATCGTGAAATAACTACATTCTGACACATGGCCGCCACAAGTGGCCTGGGGAGGTAAGTGTTGCTTACGGGCAGAAGTTCAAGAGGGTGCCGAAATATTTTTCGATATTGTTTTTGTGAATTATTTTCGTGGGTTCAGTGTTCTGCATTTAGGATGGCAAATTATATTTTGCTTACTGGCGGCACAGGAATGCGCGATACTATTCTGACATTGCTGTACAATATAAGTAAAATGAAAGCCAGTCGTTTGCTGCGAGGCCTAAGAAAATTCTGAGAAAACTCAGGATTTACCTGAAAAAATTAGACAGATAAATACCAGAGAAAATACGTTTCAGTCCTAAATTTGGAGGTATTATTGTTTGCTTCGGGTATTATTGTATCCCGAGATATTTCGTGTATGTTCCAAATAACTTTTAAACCTAAATACAAGATATCTCGGGATAATCTTTGAAGGGGTTAAATGGCACATGGAAGAAAATATGTCCAGGGCACGTAAAAGACTTTGAAAGGTTTGAAAAAGACGAATCTTATGAAGAGATTACAGATAAGATTGTAAAGGTTGCTGAGCTACTTCACTTGGAGGTTGATGCCAAAGGAGTTAATAGAGAAAAAAGAGAAGGAATTATCTAACGAAGAACTTATTGACTTGCAGGCATCGATAATGAAAGAAGAAAATGCTGACGAAGCTCAAGATGAACCGAGTGAGGAGCCGAGAAGCTTCATCACCAGAGAGATGGCAATGGCATTTCGGGAAATTGCATCGGCAATGGCAAGTTTTGAGATGATCCTGACAGCGAACGAGTCTTAAAAGTTAACAAAGGGGTGAATGATATGCTTGCTTGCTGCAAAGAAATCTACAATGAAAAGAAAAAAAGCCACTGCTAGTCGTCCATTAATATATTCTTTTTTAAGGTTGAGCTGCCAACCCTTTCTAAATCTCCACAGCAGCGTACTTATCAGCTGAAGACGTTGATTCTGGCAACAGTGCTCAGAGGTAAAACTTACTGACATTATGCCTGTCTCCTCTCTCTTTTTTTGTAATTTTATAATTTGAAATTTTTTTTAAATTGCACGCTTTTTATAATTTTTCCTGTGCATGAGAAAAAAAAATTGAATAAATAATTCTATTTACATGTTCGTCGAACATTTCTTTTTTGATTCAATTAATTCAGTAAGCACAGTTGCAAGTGCTGTACAAGCATGGGGGAAAATTCCGACTTACGTAGCGTTCTGAAGAACGCAACCCTTACATAAGTCGGGGATTTCCTGTCGTGTGTTTGTATTCTTAGGATGGTGCATGTGAGAATTGCGTTGGTACATATCATAAAATAATGCATATCTACGAGGGTGGTTCAATAAAGAATCGCCCTTACCTACTTCCACATATCGCAGAGTAATGATATTTTGTGTGTAGCATCATACATATCTCTGTACCAAAGGCATAAAATTTCAGCCCTGTGTATTAATTTATTTTTCTCTTACAGAGCTGAACGTGCGACGAAGTAGCATCATGGACAAAGTTGAAGCCAGAACTGTAATCTGTTCGTTCTTGAAGGGGAAATCTCCTATAGAAATCCTCGAGGAGATGACTGATTTATATAAGGATGAAGCCCCATCCTATGGCATTGTGAAGCACTGGCATAAACAGTTTAGGTGTGGTCGGACATTGGTAGAATCTGAGCTCATTTCAGGTCATCCTCATTCAGCCATCGATGACAGCACAATCAGAAAAGTGGAGTCGTTAATCATAGAAGATCACTGGATATCTGTGCATGAATTGTCCCAGGAGGTGAAGATTTGTGTGGGCTCTGTTGAAACAGTCCTTCAAGACCAACTCAACTCCATTTACAGAAATTGAGTGCAGGATGGATTCCCCGATTATTGACTGGTTTCCAGAAGGCTGATCGACAACAGAAATCACAAAAGTTGTTAGCCCTGTGCCAAAAAAATGAAGACTTTTTCTCTCATCTAATCACTCAGGATGAAAGTTGGATACACCATTTCGACCCTGAAAGTAAAAAGCAGTCCATGGACTGGCATCATGGTTCCCCAACCCTCAAGAAGGCAAGGGTCCGAGCATCAGCAGGAAAAGTCTTGCTGACAGTGTTTTGGGATGAGAAAGGCTTATGTAATAATGACTGATTACCTGCCGAAAGGTTGAACAATTACAGGTGCCTATTATGCCAATTTACTCACAAAATTATGGGAGAAAATCAAAACATGTAGGCATGGCATGCTGTCCAAAGGTGTGAGAATGCTTCAGGACAATGCCCCAGTTCACACTTCTGAAATGGCAACAACACAAGCGGCCAATTGTGGATGTGAAATACTGCCCCATCCAGCCTACTCACCCGATCTTGCACCATCGGGCTTCTTCTTGTTTCCTTCCCTGAAATCATTTCTTGAGGGGGGGGGAACCACTTCCCTGATGATGAGACACTCATTTCTGCAACAGAGTCATGTTTCAAAGACCAACCTCCCACTTCTACAATAACGGTATCTGTAGCCTCATCCATCTATGGGAAAAATGTGTAAATCTGCATGGTGGCTATTTAGAGAACTAAAACCTTTGCCAAGAATCAACAGGCTAGCATGTGCAGGTAGGTCAGGGAAATTCTTTGTTGAACCACCCTCGTGTATCACTCCTATTTCCCCTCCCCAAACTAACAGTTTCCTTGAAGTCTCCTCAATGGTATAGGCAAGGATCCTTTCACTGCCTTCATTGAAATGTACTGTACCCCTTCTGCCTACTACAGCAGGCCATGTTGATTTTTTTTTTTTCCCTTAAATGGGGAGGACTTTCAGCACATTCCCTCTTTTTTTTTTGTGCCTGACTAGGATTGTAGACACACATTTTCTGATCTAACTTACGATATTTTTTCATGTGTGGTCCTAGATTTATCCGAGAAATCATTAGTTTGTGTGTAGTTAGCATTAGTTGAGGCATTAGCATATGATGCAAGAACGGAAGCTTACAGCATCAGCCACAAAAAAAAAAAAAAAAAAAAAAATCTTTCCCATTTCACCCATCTGGTCAATCCAAATGTTTGTCTAGTTCAACCTTAAATTTATTTAAGCTATCAACTTCCACAATAACAGATGGAAGTCTGTTCTAACAATCAACTACCCATTGGCTAAAGGCAAACTTCCTCACATCTATTCTACAACTGTCTTTCCTCAGTTTGAATCTATGCTCCCTCAGTTTCTTAGTCTGAGCAAGCAGAAGTATCCCATCAGCATTAAGCCTGCTCAAACCATTCAAAGCCTTATACACCTCACAGGTGCCTAGTTCTCCAGATGCTGCAACTTGCAGAACTTAAGCCTTTCTTCATAAGTGCACCCCCTTTGTTCATCTAACCAATCTTGTTGCCCTTCTCTGTACTCGTTCTAGCAACTCTGCATCCTTCCTAAAATGAGACTTCCAGAGCTGTATACAATACTCAAGGTGTGGCCTGACCATTGACTTATACAAAGGGATAATCACCTCCTTGTCTCTGCTAGCAAAATTCATATATATCATTGACAAAACCCCATGACTTGCCCTGGCAGCCTGTCTGCATTGCTCAGAAAACTTCATATCTGACTGCACAATTACACCCAGGTCTTTTTCATTCTCCACCTCCCTGAGTGTAGTACTACAGAGTTGGTACATTTCTCTTGGGTTACTGCTACCCATATTCAGTACTTTGCATTTGTCAAAGTTAAACTTCAGTTGCTACTTCTCAGCACATCTGCCTAATTTTTCTAGTTCCACTTGCAGTAGCATACTGTCGTTAGTGTCATTAACAACCCTGCCAATCTTTGTATCATCTGCAAACTTGGATATTAGGCCTGATATGCCTTCATCAATATCATTGATAAATATACAAAACAACAATGTGCCCAGCACTGAACCCTGGGGAACTCTGCTAATAACATTAGTCCATGTAGAGCAGTGTCCATTTATTACCAATCTCTGCTGTCTCCCACTCAACCATCCCTTTATCCGTTGCAGTAGCATTGCCCTTAATGCCATACCACTCCAATTTGTACAGCAGTCTTCCATGTGCAACAGTATTAAAAGCTTTCCTGAAATCCAGCTATATGATATTAAAATTATTTTTAGCATCCAGTTCCTTTGTGACCACATTGTAGTATCCAATCAAATTGGTCAGACAAGGCTCCCCCTTTACAAACCCATGCTGCGTCGGAAATATTGCTGCTGTCTTGTCTAGGTGGTCCTGTATCACCTCCTTAATCAGTGACTCCATTATTTTCCCTGGAACAGAAGTTAAACTAAGAGGTCTATAATTATTTGTCACCCTTTGAACCCTCTTTGTGAATTGGAGATACATTTGCACATCTCCAGTCCATGGGTACCTCCCCTGACTCTAAGGATGCTCTCATAATTATGGCTAAGGGTTTGTTTACTTCCCCTGCTGCCTCCTTCATTATAATTGGATAGATTACATCTGCCCTAGGTGCTTTTTTTATGATTAACTTCAACAATTTCTTATCCACTTTGCTCTCAGTTATCACAAAATCACTTAGCTCCCTTTTAGAGTTTGTTAAACTTCTGGCATTCCCCTCGTTGAATAACTCCTCATGTATGAATGTAGATGCAAAATATTCATTCAGTTTATCAGCTACTTGAGCAGGATCATCAATAGTCGAACCATCTATGTTAAGTGGACCAATCTAATTCATCCGCTTCCTTCTAGACTTTACATAAGTAAAGTCTAGAAGAAAGCAGATGAATTAGATTGAACTCTTTGCTGTTTTTCTTTGCGTCCTTTGCCAAAGATTTCTCGCAATCTGTCTCCGCCTGATAATTTATATGCATCCCATGCATTTTTCTTCTCTGCCACGAGCCTCATTAATTCATCTGACATCTATTTAGGCCTGAACCTTGAACAGTGTTTCTTAGTTGGTATGAAAAGCCTAGATTATGTCCCTGAAAGCTTCCCATTTTGAATTCACTGTTGGTAACCTCATCAGTTGATCCCAGTCTATAGAATTTAAAAACTGTCTAAGACCTCTGTAGTCACCTTTACGAAAACAAAAACCCTCCCTTTACCAATGATCCTAGTTACATCTTTAAATAAATCCCACATCAGTACACTGTGATCACTGTTACCTAGTGGTTCCCTTATCTGCAAATTCCTAATGCATGTGTCATCTCTGCTGATAATCAAATCAAGAGTATTATTCCCTCTGATTTCCCCTGGAACATGTTGCTGTAGAAATCAATCCTATAATCAATAAATCCACAAAAGTCTTGCTAGCGTGCAAGTGACCAATCCACAAGTTCCAATCGATATCTGGAAATTTAAAATCTCCCATTACAAGAAATTCTGTTATACTCGCCCATTCTATTTCTCTGCATAGCTGTTCATTGTACTTATCAGCGTCATTAGGCCTGTAACATACTCCTACTCTCATTTTCCCTTTCCCAGTGTTTATTTCACACCAAATAGACTCAACATTGCACTGTACACCCCCCCCCCATGTCACCTGGATTCACTTAGATTTTGTGGGTCTTAACTAATAGCATAACCCCTCCTGCCTTCCTACCTGCATGTCCTTTCTGTTAGCATTGTACTCCCCAAATTACAATTTTGTACTGCTTATATCTGTGTGACACCATGTCTCTGATATCCCAACAATATCTGCCTTTGATGTCTTGATCAGCACTTCAAATTCATCAATTTTACTTACTATACTTCTAGCATTAGTGCACATATAAATATACATGCACTTATTCTTACTGTTAGTTACCCTAACACAGCCCGTGTATTTACTTGTTTCATGATGACTCCCAGCAACTTGCTCTTTACAATAGAAGCAGTGCAAGAATCGCTTCTGCCTGTGGCTACCATTAATCTTTTAGTCTGTGAATCCCTGCAAACTAGCAGTTTTCCGACCCCTAACACTGCATCGGTAGCATCAGCAAATATTCTTTCACCCTTTGTATTTAAGTGTATTCTACCCCATGAGCCTTGCACAATCTCTCCAGGGCTGAATTGATTAACAAGGCTCTCATCATATACTCCCTCCTATTGTGTCTGGGCACAATTGCAGATCCTTTCAAATTTAACCCTTACTCGCAACTTTTTTTCAGCATTGACCTGTACTTGTTAAGTAAATCTGCAGATGTCTTACTCTTAAGGCCATTATTGCCAACATGTACAACAATATCAAATTTTGTGCCCTTAAAAGATGATATCTGCTCTACAAAGTCATCAACTTTTGCCTCTGGCAGACATACCTTGGTCCTGTGCCACCTATCGCTTGTGCATACTATATTCCCCGTCTCCCTGACAATAATTAGTTCCTGTGGGACCAGCGCACTCTGCCTTGGAGATTGCCACTGTGTTGCCTGATGCACAGGAGTGATCCCTGCCATTGAGTTGTGCAGCTGAGAGCTTGATGGGGCCCCTCGTATTAATTTCTTCAAAGGCATTTACCCTACACCTCAAACTCTCATAGACTCCCATCACTACGCTGAGTTGGTGCCTAATTTCTTCACAGTCTCTGCACCTAGCACACACAAAGACATCCTCCTTGGTAGATCATGTCCTGTTCTAGACAGGTCTGCAAACATTTCACATTTTGCGCATTGTTTTAGACTGTGATGCGTGGGAGAATTGCCCCCTTCGGTTCTTCCACGAGCCACAGCACTGACTATTCCGTGAACGCTGCTTTGCTGCTCTAGTCTGGGTCATGATTCCATTTAAGTATAATTTAATTAACAAAGAAATTTAATAAGATTAATAAATTTTATTGATAATACTATACTAATCTAACAGATTTCTAATACACTGCTAAGTATTTCGCTATCTAGTTTTACATTAAACCTTACAGTATTCCATATCATATAACAATGGCAGAAAGTTATGAACATAAAATCTATGGACACTAAGTATTAACTTTCAGAATCACTATCTAAATTCAAAATAAACCACAGAGCTTGGCTAGAACTATAAAGCTGCTTATAGAAAATAATTTAGTATAGTTAATGTTATTAGTTCCCATAAGAATAGTAATGTTCTGTTTAGATCCTCATAAAAACTGTTGGTTTCGTTATCAAAAGTTTTCTCCTGCAAACACACTCTGCTTCTGGTCCACCTATCTGTATAACAAAAAGCGTTATCAATTTTCGTGACAATAATCTCTCAATAAAGCAATCCCTTTAGCCAGAGCAGTATGTACCGGACATTATTTTCTGAAGCCCAAATCACGTGTGCAATGCTTGGCTAATCACTAGATACTCAAGTACCTAATGAATTTTCAGGAAGCCCTTGTGCACTAAACTGCTAATACAACAGAAATATTAGCAAGAGATATAGAAGCATTTTATGCTAATTTTGGTTTGCACATTTTTAAATTATTTATGTACTTGAAAGAACAATTATTATTTTCTGATGTGTAAATTGTGTTATGTTCAACATAGGTTCCATACATCAGAGCTGACTTTGATCACTTAGAAACAGATTCAGACACAGAAGGTAAGAAACTAAATATTAATATGTGTTTAATATACCTTAGAAATTTGTTTTAAAGTTGTATAAGGATTGCATTATATTATGTGCTATAAATAAATAAATATCAGTACTAAGACTGGATCCAGGAACAATATGAAGATTGCTCAAAGATAAACTGAATTCTTGATGTGTTGGTAGTGTTGACTATAAGTTTCTGTTGTTCTGATGAAAGTTTGATTGTTTGTGTGTTTGGGAGGTGAGAGGGAGAGAGATTATGAGACAAGCAATTAGACCTCATCTCTATTTCTGTTGACAGGATTGTTATTTTCTGTTTATGCTCCAGAACTGCCAAGTGTGATCAGAGGAATCTACAAGAGACTTCAAAAATGTTATCATATGGGTTTCAACATGTGTTGTGTGTGTGGGTGGCAATGTCTCAAATTTTTTATCTTTTTTATTACTGGTATTTACTAGTATTTTTTATTTATTTACTAGTATTTTCTACTAGATTAATTTTAAAAAAAAATTTTTTTTTTTAAAGAAGTTATTGTTTTGGTATATATATATGTATATATATATATGTGTATGTGTCAGCAATTCTATTGTCAAGGAAATAGAAAATATATTGTGCAAAAAGGATAGGTGAAATAGGATATCTGCCATAGTCAAAAGTTGATGACGTTGTAGAGCAGATATTATCTTTTAAAGGTACACATTGGCACTAATGACATTAAGAGTAAGAGATCTGCAGACTTACAAAAAAAGTACAGGGTAACATTGAAAAACAGTCGTGAGTTAGGGTTAAATTTGAAACTGTCTGCAGTTCTACCCAGACACGGTAGGAGTAGTATATGATGAGAGCTTTGTCAATCAATTTGGCCCTGGAGACATTGTGCGAGGCTCGTGGGATAGAATTTTCTCATCGTGGTCTGTGCTTGTTAACTGGAGAGACTGATTTTACAAGGATAGGGTACCTTTAAATACAACGGGTGCTTTCATAACTATATTTGCTGATGCTATCGAGGCAGTATTAGATGGGTCGAAAAACTGCCAGATTGCAATTTTTCCCCTATACACCAAAACTCTCACACATTGCTGTAAAGCATATTATATGCTTTACAGACGAAACCATGGTGTATAGGGGGAACCCTCGAGACCGCTTGAAAAACAAAAATACTTTGTCCTTTCTATACACATTGCTCTCCCCATATTCAAATTCTGCATCCCTTATATTTGAGTGACACCACTTCTCTGATATCCCAACAATGTCTGCATTTGATGTCTTCACCACACTTCAAATTCATAAAATTTATTTGCTATGCTCTGCAGGGGTGAAAGTGATTCTTGCGCTATTGGAATGAGCAGCAGCCTGAAAAGCAAGGTGACAGGGATTTTAAGGACTGCCGGGAGTCATGGTGGAACAAGTAAATCATGAGCTGTATTAGGATAACTAAGAGTAAGAACAGGTACATGTATACTTGCATGTACACCAATGCAGAGCATAGCAAATAAAAAACTGTATAGAATTTTAAAAACTGTCTCGGACAGTTTTTAAATTCTATACAGTGTGACCCAAGTGATGGTATTACAATCAGCAAATTCTAAATGGGAAGCATTCAAGAAATTAATCATACTTTAATCATATAAAATTAATCAAAATACTGTTTGAGTTTTAGGCTTAAATGAATGTCAGATAAACTAATGGGACTTGTGGCAGAGAAAGGATGCATATAAATTATCAGGGGACATAGAAACCTATGGTAGATATAAAGTAGTCTGTAATCAAATCACAAAGGAGGTTAGAAAGCAGAGAAATCTTTAGCAAAGAAATACAATAAAGACTTTACTTATGTAAACACTTGAAGGAAGAGGATGAATTAAATTGGTGCACTTGAAATTGAACACTCGACTGTTGATGATCCTGCTGACAAACTGAGTACTTTGCATCTACATTCACACGTAAGAAATTCTGTAGGGAAGGAGATGCCAGAAGTTTATCAAACAAACAGAGAGCTAAATGATTTTGTAATAATTAAGAGGAAAGTGGGAGAGAAATTAAACAAGGAACTTTGGATGTGATCTATCCAAGTATATTAAGTGAGGCAACAAAGGAGGTAAGCAAATCCTTAACCATAATTATGAGAGCATCCTTTGATTCAGGGGATGTATCCCCCCCCCCCCCAGATTGGAAACATGTGAATGCATTCCCAATTCAAAAAAGGGGATCGAAGGGTGACACAAGTAATTACAGACCTGTTAGTTTAACTTCTGTTCCATGGAGAATAATGGAGTCACTTTTTAAAGAAACAATGTAGGACCATGTAGACAAGACTTCAGTTATACTTCAGAAACAGCTTGGGTTTGTTAAGGGGAAATCTTGTCTGCAATTTGATTGGATACCATAATGCAGTCACAAAGGAACTCAATGAAAAAATATAATTTTAATATCATATACTTTGACTTCAGGGAGGTTTTTGATATTGTTGCACATAAAAGACTGCTGTTCAAATTGGAGCAGTGTGGCATTAAGTGAAATTTGCTGCTGTGGATGACGGGGTGGTGACTGGGAGAAGACATAAAATGGCAATCAGTGGACACTGCTTTTCATGGATTAATGTTATTAGTGGAGTTCATCAGGGTTTGCTGTTGGCCCCATTGGTGTTTTCTATATTTATCAGTAATTATTGAAGGCATATCAGGTTAATGTCCAAGTTTGCAGATGACACAAAGGTTGGCAGGGTGGTTAATGACAGTAATGAGGGAAGGTATGCTACTGCAACAGGATCTAGAAAAGCATAACCCCTCCCCCCTTCCTATCCTGTCTATCCTTTCTGTAGACGTGCAATTTGGGGAGTACAACGTCTACAGAAAGGATAGACAGGATAGAAAGGGGGGAGGGGTTATGCTATTAGTTAAGAAACACATAAAAACCAAGGAAGTGAAGCCAGTCGACATCGCTGGACAGTGCAGTGTTGAGTCAGTTTGGTGTGACATAAGCATTGGGAGATCAAAATTGAGAGTAGGAGTGTGCTATAGGCCTAATGACTCTGATGAGTATAATAAGGAACTGTACAGGGAAATAGAGTGGGCCAGTAAATCAGAGAGTCTTATAATGGGAGATTTTAATTTCCCAGATATTGACTGGAATTTGGGGGCTGGTTACTCACACACTAGCAGGGCTTTTGTGGATTTATTGGATGATTGTTTTCTACATTAGCGTGTTCGGGAGGCAACTAGAGGGAGTAATACTCTTGATTTGATTATCAGCAGTGATTCTTCATGCATTAAGAATCTGCAGATAAATGAACCACTAGGTGGCAGTGATCACAGTGTGCTGAAGTGGGATTTACTCAAAGAGGTAACTACCATTAGGGGTAAAGGGAAGGGTTATTGCTTCCGTAAAGGCGACTACGATGGACTGAGACAGTATTTAAATTCTATACAGTGGGACCAACTGATGATGTTACCAACAGCAAATTCAAAATGGGAAGCATTCAAAGAACTTATCTTGGAAGCTACTAGGCTTTACATACCAACTAAGAAATATTGTTCAAGGTTTAGGCCAAAATGGATGTCAGATGAACTAATGAGGCATATGGCAGAGAAGAAAAATGCATGGGATACTTACAAATTAACACATGACACAGAAGCCTATGATAGATACAAGTTGATATGCAACCAAGTTACAAAGGAGGTTAGGCAGGCGAAGGCAGATTACGAGAAATCCTTGGCAAGGGATGCAAAGAAAAACAGCAAAGAGTTCTTTACTTATGTAAACTCTAGAAGGAAGGGGATGAATCAGATTGGTCCACTTGATATTGATGGGTCAACTGTTGATGATCCTGCTCAGGTAGCTAACAAACTAAATGAATATTTTGCATCAACATTCACACATGAGGAGTTATTCAGCAAGGGGAATCCAGAGGTGTATTCAACTCTAGCAGTAAGCTACAGAATCTTGAAATAACTGGGAGTAAAGTGGAGGAGAAACTGTTGAAGATAAACACAAGAAAGGCACCCGGGGTGGATGGGATCTATCCAGTTATATTAAAGGAGGCAGCAAAGGAAGTAAGCAAACCCTTAGCCATAATTATGAGAGCTTCCAGGTACCCATAGACTGGAAATGTGCAAATGTGACCCCAATTCACAAAGGAGGATCAAAGGCTGACACAAGTAATTATAGACCTGTGAGCTTAACTTCTGTTCCAGGAAAATTAATGGAGGCACTGGTTAAAGAAGCACTGCAGGATCATTTAGACAAGACTTCAGTTATAGCTCAGACACAGCATGGTTTTGTTAAGGGGAAGTCTTGCCTGACCAACTTGATTGGATACTATGATGCAGTCACAAACGAACTGGATGCAGGGAATAACTTTGATATTATATACTTGGATCTTATAAAGGCTTTTGATATTGTTGCACATGGAAGACTGCTACACAAATTGGAGCAGTGTGACATTGGAGGCAAATTGCTGCTATGGATAAAGGGGTGGTTGAGGGGGAGAAGACAGAGAGTGGTAATCAATGGACACTGCTCATCGTGAACTAATGTTATTAGTGGAGTCCCTCAGGGCTCAGTGTTGGGTCCATTATTGTTTTCTGTATTTATAAATGATATTGATGATGGTATATCAAGCTTAATGTCCAAGTTTGCAGATGATACAAAGGTTGGCAGGGTTGTCAAGGACACTACTGACACTATGCTGCTGCAACAGGATCTGGAAAGGTTGAGCAGATGGGCTGAGAGGTGGTAAATGAAGTTTAACATTGACAAATGTAAAGTACTACACATGGGAAACAGCAACCCCAGAGCAACGTATCAACTCTGTGGTACTACACTGACAGTGGTAGAGAGTGAAAGGGACTTGGGGGTGGTTGTGCAGGCAGATATGAAGTTCTCTGAGCAGTGCAGATGGGCTGCAAGAGTAGCTCATGGAGTATTGTCAATGATATACAGGAATTTTTCCAGCAGGGATAAGGAGGTCATTATTCCATTGTACAAAGGGTACTAGGAAAGTTTTGCAATATGACACAACAATGAATCACAGGAAGCTGCTTGTTGCTGCATTTTGAGACATGTTCATACTTGCATAGTAGCCGCCACGCCAAATCGATGGGCTCAGTTATTCATTAGTAGTGAGAGTGTAAAGTGCTTGCAATGGCATCGTGGTCACGAAATGAGATAAGGACAGTTTTGCGGTATAATTTTGTGCATGGTTTAACCATAGACCAGTGCTTAGAAGAAATGACTCTTGCACTAGATGATGACTGTCCACATCGTACAACGATATTCAGGTGGTATAGAGAATTCCAAAGGGGAAATTTCACTCTGGAGGATTCTGAGAGGCCGGGAAGGCCACGAACGTCAGTTACGGAGGAAAACGTTACTGCTGTGAGGAAAATGCTTGACGAAAACAGGCGGGTGACCTACCAACAGATAGAGGATACTTTGGGCCTAAATGCACCAGCAATTCGTCCAATTCTGCAAGATCATTTGCACGTGAAGAAACTTTGTTTTCTCTGGGTGCCGCATCAACTGATTGAAGAGCAGATGACACGACGTGTGACTTGGTGCCGGGTGATGTTGAAAAAGTTTGATAAGGGACAATCTCGGTATGTGAACAACATCGTGACAGGTGACGAGACTTGGCTGTACTATTACGATCTGCCGACCAAGGCTCAAAACAAAGTTTGGGTCTTTGATGATGACGACACACCCGTAATTGTCAGAAAATCCCGATCTGTAAAGAAGAAAATGATAGCTGTATTTTTCAAATCGAGTGGAATTGTGGAACGTGTCGTTTTGGACACGCAGAAGACAGTCACAGCTAAGTGGTATACTGAACAATGCCTGCCTAAAGTCATTGGATCTATGAAGAACCTGCGGCCAAAGTCAAGAATGGACACTTGGTACCTCCATCACGAAAATGCTCCAGCTCACCGCGCCAAAGCCTGCACCGAATATTTGACCAGGACAGGACTGAAACTTCTCGAGCACCCTCCCTACAGTCCAGACCTTGCTCCCTGCAACTTTGCACTGTTCCCGCATGTGAAAATGAAGCTAAAAGGGAGGCGGTTTTCCAGTGATGAAGACCTTCTACGGGCTTGGGACAACGAGTGTGCTTTACTCCCTAGTGAAACTTGGCAGAACTGGTTTAAAGATTGGTTTTGGAGGATGGAGAGATGTATTGAATTTAGAGGAAATTACTTTGAAAAAATTAAATAAACAAAGCTGTATTGCAAAACTTTCCTAGTACCCTTTGTATAAGGCAATGGTCAGGCCACACCTAGAGTACTGTATACAGGTCTGGAGGCCTCATTTCAAGAAGGATGTAGAGCTGCTGGAACGAGTACAGAGAAGGGCAACAAGATTAGTGAGTGGAACAAAGGGGTGCTCTTACGAAGAAAGGCTTAAGTTTTGCAAATTACAGCGTCTGGAGACTAGGCACTAGCGAGGTGATCTGATAGAGGTGTATAAAGCCTTGAATGGTTTAAGTATGCTCAATGCTGATGGGATTCTTCCTCTAGCTCAAAAAAATCACCTGAGATGGCATAAATTCAAATTGAGGAAAGACAGATGTAGGATAGACGTGCGGAAATTTGCCTTTAGCCAGCGGGTGGTTGGTTGGTGGAACAGACTTCCATCCCTTGTGGTGGAGGTTGATAGCCTAAATAAGTTTAAGGCTCAGCTGGACAGGTATTTTGAACGAACAGAGGGGTGAAGTGGAAGTGGGGTTTTTTTTTTTTTTTTTTGGCTGATGCTGCATAAGCTTGCTTTCTTGCATCAAATGCCTCTACTAATGCTAATGCTAAAAGTTAGATGGTTTGAGAAATGGCAATTGATGTTTAACATTGACAAATATGCATATGGGTAGCAGTAACCCCAGAGTAACATACCAACTGTGTGGTACCACACTCATTGTATTACAAAATGAAAATGATCTGGGGATAATTGTGTTGACAGGCTGCCAAGACAGCCCATGAGGTTTGTCAACAATATATAGGAATTTTGTTAGCAGGGATAAGGAGATGATTATCCCATTGTATAAGGCAATGGTCAACCCATTGCCTTATAGACTAGGTACTTGCGAGGTGATCCGATTGAGGTGTTTAAGAGTTTGAATGGATTGCGCAAACTCAATGCCAATGAGATTTTTCCTCGTGCTCGGCTTGCTCAAACCATGCACATGAGGGGGCATAAATTTAAACTGAGGAAGGGCAGTTGCAGAATAGATGTGCAGGAGTTGCCTTTAGCCAGCAGGTTGTTGGTTGCTGGAACTTCCATCTGTTGTTGCGGAAGTTGATAGCTTAAATAAATTCATGGAAAACTGGGCAAGTTATTAGATTGAATGGCTAGGTGAAATGAGTTTTTTTTTGTAATATTGTATAAACTTGCTTTTTTGGTCATTTGCTTCTGCTAATGGTAATATATTAATTTTGTTATCACTGGTAATAAGGGAAGAATACCTTAAGATGGTTTGTGTTCAGTTCAAAAAATAAATAAAATAAAAGACTAATTTGAAATTGTATATATTTCTGCCTTCAGTTTCTTTTCTTGGACGTTTTGATCTCTCCACGTACAAGGAAATACTTTCAGTCTTGGTTTATGTTCACATTAAAGATGACCCTTAATATTGTTTTTAAAGTTGCTAAAATTGTTTTACTATAAATAACATCACCAAAAAAGGTGAATTAGCTATTTATTTAAAACTTAAGGCACCATTATTACATCTGTTTTAAGACTTACTGGTCTTTCATATGATGATGATGGCTAACAAACTTCCATCAACCAGTGAATAATGTATCAAGTCTAAATATGGAATAAAAACTTCTAAGGCTAATAAAATCCTTTGCAATTAATGAAGTTATAATGATGCCTAATGTACAAATTTCAGTTTGTCTTAATATTCAACTGTATAGTAATTATGCACTTAAACAATATCATAGTTTGAATTTTACATAGCCAGGCTTCTGCCGTAAATTTTATTAGTTGAAAAAGTACGCCTTTTGACATTTCTCATTGTGTCACAACTGGATCATCAGCTCTTATACCTTTGGGTAGCTACTCACTCATGAATATGAGGCCAAATAGCTTTGAAATGGTGCTGTTTGGGTGGTGGTAGTACTCAAATGAAAATAAGTAATAGTAGACTTCTGTAATGGGAAAGTGTTATTTATTTGAAGTGTAAGGGGAAGATAATTCATGAAGGATTTTGCAATATGAGAAGTTATAATAATGATACCTAATGTACAAACTTTGGTTTTCTTTAAATTCAACTAATGATCCAATTACATTAAACAGTGCCACAGAAAAACTTCTGATTTATCACATAAAGAAGTTTATTACTTTCAACTGTTAATACCATATTTGTTATATTTCATTGCAGGTGCTCAAATAATCTGAAAATTGTACACATTTCTATATACAAGTTTTTAAAGTCTGCATACAAAGGTATCCAAGACAGAAGAAATGTATGCAAAGTGTATCTGAGACAGAAGTCTTGGATATGCTTTGATTTTGTCAAAGACAGAAACCAGCTTTTGCCTTCTGGCTAATTTGGGTTGATTTGTGAATAACAGTGTTATCCGTAACATGAGTTTAAACCCAAGCTTTTGAGTTTTGAAAGTCTCTCTCTCTCTCTCTCTCTCTCTCTCTCTCTCTCTCTCTCTCTCTTGTTGTTATTGTTTTTGGTTTTTAGGAGCATTAGCAACTAAGGCCATATTGCTCCGGGATATGTGGTGATCATTCCCTGACCTTTCTGCATCCTCCGTATTTGGTGGTGGCGGGCTCGAACCCCGGTCTAATCAAGAAACGTGTGCTATGCACTGCTGCTCCTTCCCACCTGGCTACGGAGGCGCCTCTCTCTCTCTCTCTTAGTGGGGGCTCTAAAATATCTCCAAGCTAGAAATTGAATGTAGAAATGCAGACAATTTTCAAATTACTTCACTGCCTGCATTGAAATATAACCATGCAGTTTTTACTGCTTTAAAAATAGACTATTATTTCACAACTAAGTACTCTTCACTACTCTCAAAATATAAGTTTTTGTACATATTGCATGAAATAAGTAAAATGTTACTTGGTAGCAGTTAGCTGAATTATTTTCCTGCTAATAAGCATCTAATTATTGTACAGGTGAAGAGATTCTTCCATTTGATCCTGATGATTCTGATGCCAATTCTCCTGCTGTTACCTTAAACAGTGATAATGAAGACAAAGAAGAAAATGATGAATACAAATGGAAAGATCTAATAGATCCACATGATCCATACAGCCTAATATAATTGAGAGTTAAATTTTTAATGATCAACAAGGAGACTTAAACACTGATTTCTTTTAATTCCTGAGATGTGCGTTTTACTCTATTTATTTATTTTTATTATTTATAATAATAATTATAAAATTATTATTATAAATAAAATAAATTATTTATTTATTTTTTTTGTACATGTATTTTAATGGTGAGTCTAGATACAGAGAACCTGCCATTTTTATGCTTACATATTGATTTGTGATATCCCAGTTTGTGGAATGTATTTAAGGTCACCACTATTAAAACTGATTTGTAAGGCACATCATTGCACCAAAAATATTGCATGTGAAAAATACATAATAGTGCTAACTTATGTTATGTTACTTATGCTTAAGTGTTATATGGTTTTCAAGGTTGTTATTGCTCAAGTTATTTTGATGCTATTAGAATTTAAACTAATTCTGATGATGTCAAAATAATCCCAATTATAGTTTAATAAATAACAGTATACTGTAATTATCTTTTCCTCTGATATTATATTCCATAACTGCTTCTGTTTTTAAGAAAATCAACCCATGTTTTATCTTTGATATAAAAGCATTATCTTTCAGTGTAGTTACCCATCTTTGTATATAGATTTTTTTTTTTTTTTTTTTTAAATCTTAATTACAGCTAAAAGTGGAAGTTATGTAAATTTTGTCTTGGGGGAGGGGGGGAGGTACTTGTAAATTTTGATAGGGAACATGCAAATGTTATGGATGTAGGACATTTTAAAGAATGGCAACAATACTATAGCTGTGATGTTTCCGTTGCTTTTCATTTGATTTTGTACTGGTTATATTTTTGAATTTTATTACATAATACATTTGAAACCTGTAATTAACTTCATTTTATAAACCCATTAAACAAAGTACTGTTTTGCAGTAGTTATTTGTATGTGGAGTTTGACTTGGAGGTAGTATAAGTTTTACCAATAATGACTTTTAACCATTGATCATTTCTGCCTGGACTTCATTATATACAAGCAAAGAGAAATTTTATATCTTTTAACATGATGATGATATCATTTGATAATTGATATTGACCATGTTGTTTACACAAGTTGTTGGAATTATACTACTTTGGCTATCCCAGTAGACTGTTGGATTAATGCATTTATTTGTTAACTCCAGCTTGGGCTAGGTAATATAAGGTAGTATCAAAATTTAAAACACTCCTTTGATGGTGTGTATATCTGGGCTGTGCACATTATGACAAGAGCTATTAATCTATGGACCAGTGATGCCTAGTTATTTTTATCCTTTACCATCTTTGCAGATAGTGTTATGTCTCTAATATTCTAAATGGTTTTGTATTTTTGTTTTAAATTACTGTAGAGCTGCTGTATCTGTATTTTTGATAAAACACTTATATAATTACCATCTGTGAAAGGCCTTTCTCACTCTTATATAATTACCATTTGTGAATGGCTTTTCTCATTTCATAATCTCTTTCATTTCATAATCTCTTGAATTGTTGCAAAACTAGACAGTTAAACTGGTTGGTGATTTGATTCATTTAATGAATGTGTTCTTTGGTCTACTATGTGTTTCAGGTATCTCCACAGCATTCTGAATTCTCCTGTTAGATACTTTCAGAATAGTTAGTATGTTTTAAGAGAAAATGCCTCTTCAAATTATTTTTTGGTGTTGACAAGTTTCTCATTGCAGATAAGACAAAGGAATCACAGCCAGACTTGAATGTGAAAGATTCAGTACATTTATTTTTGAATCTTAATTTTCTTTAATTTGTGAAATCATTCCAAATTTGTTATATCAGTTTTATTTCATATTTAATTGTGATGTTGATTTCTTTCTTAACATTCACATTAACTGTACACAAATTTTGCAAGCTTACATTCCCCGAAAAGAATCAAAAGACAGCTAGATGATTCTCTCAAAACAAGGATAGGTTATTCAGATAAGGTTAGAGATTTTTAATGTTAAAGTTGTGCAAAACATCCATAGAGCTGCAGATGCCATTCCAGGCTAGGCAAAACAAAAAACTGAAAGAATAAAAACATTGCTAGGGTATACTGTACTACCATTGTTGATAAAGGAAATGTTTCACTTTTTATATATACAGTGGTACCTCGGTATACGTCCTTAATCCGTTCCAGATCCTTGGACGTATACCAAACGAATTTTTCCCATAAGAAATAAAGGGGAAATGATTAATCCGTTGCCATGAAAAAAAATCCTGTGGTTATTGGCATATTATACATTGATGGGGTTGTATAAAATAATTTAAACACTGCTTAATACTAAAATACATGAATACAAAAGCAATTAGATGAAATAAATGAAAATTTAACAAACTTTAATTTTCTCTTTTCTGTCTCTTTTCCCTACTTGGACCTGGTTGAGGATCACCAAGTTTGACGTTTACTAAAAATCTGTCCAAAGAACTTTGCTTCTGCCTTCTCCTCAGGATGTTTTGGAAATGTGACATTGTCTGGTCATTCCAGACAATGCTATTATGGCTTGTTTGGGCTTTGTTGGGGTGGTACTAATCTGCAAAGTTTTTGACATCCATCCATTTGGCAAAGATTTCCTTGATTAATGAAGTAGGGGCTTCCTCTATCTCCTCCTCCTCCTCCTCCAAGCCTTAAGAGAGTGTATCCATCTTAGTCTTGTGCTCCTCAGTGGTCAGCTCTTCCCTGTGCCCCTCCATCACTCACATCCAGACCCATGGACCTGCCCAGAGAGACAATATCCTCCACTATAGGCACAGCCTCAAAGTCCCTTTCAGTCACTGCTTCTGGCCACAAATTCCTCCAAGAAGAGTGCATTGTTCTGTAGGAAACTTCCTGCCAGGCTTTGTCAATGAGGGATATGCAATGGACGATAGTAAAGTGATCTTTCCAAAACTATCTCAGGGTTAATTCTGTGTCAGGGGTCACTTCAAAGCACCTCTGGAATAGTGCTGTAGTGTAGAGTTTCTTGAAATTACTGATGATCTGCTGGTCCATGGGCTGAATGAGAGGAGTCGTGTTAGGGGGAAGGAACTTTACAGTGATGAAGTCAAACTCCGGCAGCACATAGTCCTGCAAGCTTGGAGGGTGAGCTGGAGCATTGTCCATTATGAGGAGGGCCTTTAGAAGCAGGTTTTTCTCCTCTAAATAACTTTTTACACTTGGCCCAAACATAACATTAAACCACTTGTTGAAATATTCTCTGGTTGTCCAAGCCTTGTTGTTTGACCTCCACATCACAGGTTACTGAGTTTTCTGCACGTTATGTTTCTTAAAGGCCCTCGGGTTTTCAGAGTGGTAGATCAGTAGAGGCTTCAGTTTGCAATCCCCACTTGCATTGCCACAGAACAAGAGAGTGGCTTGTGCCCTGGCAGTGCCTTCTCCTCTTGTGTAATATAGGTCCTGTTAGGCATTTTCTTCCAAAACAGGCCTGTTTCGTCACAATTAAAAACTTGTTGGGGAACAAAACCCTCAGCCTCCCCAAATTCCCCAAACTAACAAAATCATTGGTGGCATCTTTTATCAGCACTGGCTCCCTCTCCATGCCTCACAACACTGTGAATGCCAGTCCTCTTCTTAAAAATGATCAAACCAGCCATGGCTGGCTTTAAACACTTCACTTTCTTGGCTCATTCCTGCCTTGTTTTTCAAAAGATCGGCATGCATCAGTTTTGCCTTTTCGCAAATCATTGCCTCCCATATGCTGTTGCTAGCACACTGTTTTTCTGTTATCCAGATCAAAAGCGATTTCTCAAAATGCTCTAATGTCCCTAATCTTTGTTTGGTGATCGATTTCACCCCCTTCGCAATGTTAGCAGATTTAATAACGTCTCTGTTTTTCACAATTATAGATACCATCGTTCTCGGCATACGGTATGTAGCAGCCAAGTCCCGAATACGCATGCCACCTTCATACTTTTTCAACAATCTCTTTTTTCACCTCCATGGTGATCCTAACCATTTTCTTCGTTGCTTGGCTCTTCTCATTAACTTTCCTAGAACTCATGGTTAATGAATTTCAAAAAATTTATGCGAAAAAACACAAAATCACGTGAAAATTCACAGAGTTATAGCACGGGTTGTTCACTGAATGGTAGAAACTGTCGTACGCTCGTGGGCAGTCATGGCAGAGATGCCAGATCTTACCCCCTCTCCAAAAGCCGAATTCAGTCGATCGAGGATGTAAACGTGCACTGTGTGCGATACATTCTCGGTCGGTTTTATTCGGAAAGCCGAGTGAGGGCAGGCGCACATACTTTGCTAGTGTTTGTCCTTTGCTGGCTTTTATTCGGTTTTTGGAGATGGGGCTAAGATCTGGCATCTCTGAGTTGTGGCTTTGTCTCGAGAGAGATAAACAAGGGTAGCGCGTGGTGTTGCGACTCATTTTGATGCACAAGTCGTATTCTAAACAAAGGTCGTATACCAAACAAAATTTTTCGCGTCCAAACAGGACGTATATCAAGTTGGACTTATTCCAAAGCGGATGTATACCGAGGTACTGCTGTATATATAAATGGAAAACAATAAAATATATCTTCATTTTTTGTTGTGACACAATCACTGCCATGAAGTTCTGTACAGATTTAGACTCTTGTACATCATTTGAAAATATATTAAAATGATTAATATTATAAGGTATTATTTAATCTCATTATTTGTTACAACAAGCTTAAATCACATTTATATTAGCACAAAACAGTATTGACTTTGTCAACTTTCTGTTTTTCCCATAACCTTCCACTTAGAAAATTGGGATTTTAACCTTTTCAGAGACCAATTATGGGTCCCAACACAATAAAAACTACCAGTTGTAACATGTAGAGCTATAATGCAAATTATATTTGAATGTTATTTAATTAATATTGTACTTTCTTGTCAGGAGGATATAGTTCATATATTATTTATCCATTAGAATGCAGTTATTTGTTTAAAAATCAAAGCACATTACTATAAATACTGTGGTTTTGGCCTGAAATAATTTTTAAACATTTTTTGATGTCAACTATTTACTTCTCCTCCTTTACTCAGCACACACTATAAGAACATGTTGAAGCAGAAAACAAGGCTACAAAAATACAGGGTACAGGAATCCCTCGATTAGCGCGATTAATTGGTTCTGTGAAATTGCACTAATCGAAGTTAATAATCAATACAAAATAGCCGAATTCGTTCGAAGACCTACAATATATCATTCTTCTTTTTCTTGGTGATTCCCTTCTACTTCTCTCGCTCTCGTGGTAATTCAGAAAATTTTGTTTTTTGGCTGGTGCAGCATAAGCCTCAGGCTTCCTTGCACCATATGGCTAATAATAATAATAATACCAATCAATATTTTTAAAAATACATTTTTTTATGGCAATTTAATGTACAGTAGTATAAAAGCAAAGGATAATTATAAATATTTGCAGTAAGTAATCAAAGGTTTGAAATTAAAAAATTACAATATATAACTCACTTTATTTCTTTGTAAAATATTTCAAAAAGGCTAGTTTGCGCAGCCTTTTCTTTCTTCCTTTCATCATAAATTTGCTTGTATGAATACACATCTTTTTCAGTGTTCCTGCGAATTTTCATACTGCGCTCGATATCTAGGTCTGCATGCATGATTAGTTGTTTCAAATTTTCAGCTGCGCGAAATATTCCTTCAAGTTCTTTTAATGTCAACTTCTTTTCTTGAACATTTTCTTCCTTGCAAATACCTCGTCATATGCTCGTTGTTCATCAATATTAAGGAGGTCAGAATCACTTACTTAATTGTTCTGAATTTGATTCCAGCAATTTGCAAACATCACTGTTGTCGATTTCATCAAAGCCTAGATCTCTTCCAATATTTGCTATTTCATCAATAACAATGTTGACATGAGTGAAACTACAGAAATCATTTGCGCAATATGGCAAAACATGCTTCCAAACTGCTCTCATATTGCTGGATGTTCTTCAGACCATGACTCATGAATATTGTCTTGCTTTCCTGATGTTGTAATTTCTCCAAAATTCAACTAAAGAAACTGCACCGTCTCCAGTTGTTGCTTAAGTTGCTTGTGCAAATGTTCTGCTTAATTAATAGGCCTTAAAAGTAGGCTGTAGAAGACTTGTTCGTATTTGGAGGTAAAAAAATAACCTTCACATTTTCACACAAATCAGAAAGTGCTGGTGGGTGGCCCAGGGAATTTTCTAAAATTAATAAAATTTTGAATGCAAGATTATTTTCTTCACAGTAGGCCTTAACTTTCGGACAAAAATAGCTAGTGAACCACTCTTCAAATAAAGCTTTCATGACCCAAGCTTTTCTATTAGAGCGCCACACAACAGGTAGACTTGCTATATTAAAATAATTTATATTTATATTAAAATATAATTATAGCAAGTCTACCTTTCGGTAAAGGTAGACTTGCTACCTTTACCGAAAGACCTGGGAGTTTTATTTCTATAGATAACCATGGGTTTTAATTTCAAATCTCCTTCTGCATTGCCTCCCAATAAAAGTGTTATTCTATCTTTGGAAATTTTATAGCTTGGTTGAGCCTTTTTTTTTTTTTTTTTTTTTTGGTAGAAAGGGTTTTTTTTTGGCATTCGTTTCGAAAAGGCCTGTTTCATCAACATTAAATATTTGTTGATCTGTGTAGCCGCCGCCATCAACAATTTTCTTTAAAATTTTGGGATGTTTCATGGTTGCATCTTTATCTGCACTTGCCGCTTCTCCAGTCGATGCAACATTATGCAGTCCTGTTCTTTTCTTAAAATGTTCAAACCAGCCTTTACTGGCAGTTAAATTTTCTTCCATTTCCATTTCAGTCACTTTTTCTTTTGAAGAACTTGCTTGAACATTTATTTCAGTTATCACTCTACCCAAGTTTTCTATTGTTGACTTTCCCTTTAACATTGCAAAAAATACTCAAGGCTTTTGTTTTTATAGTCATTGTGCAGATTGGAATTCTTTTTTGATTGCAGTCTTCTATCCAAATGGCTAAAGTTTAAAAGTGTGTGGGGGTATGTAGTATGTTGTACCCATTGTTCATTCGGCCTTTTAGCCGCCGGGCCCCTAGTGAGACCCAACGTTACCAATACCAGCCATGGGGAGGCCGGTCAGGTGTTACCAATATTTGTACTCTGGCGTGTCCTGCCACATACTTTCCTGAGATTTCAGTGGCTGGGACAAAAAAAAAAAATAAATAATTGCAGTTAGAATTAGTGATACTTTAACAAGTTAGTATTAATAGCATGCAACGTGGGGCTGTATGGTAGAAACGCATAGTTAATGTGGTTTTTAAATTTTTAGCTCCATTAGTGACAGAAAAAGTGGTGGGGGGACACGAAAATTACTCGTATTTTCTTGTCTGGTGCTGCCAATTTTAATTTAAAAAATATTTTAAAATTATATTTTAAACCTCCTCATTGAGCTGAAGTTACAGCAAGCATCCAACTTCAGTGTCTGTAGACAGATTCTTTAAAGAGAGAAAAAAAAGTGTCTGTTGCCACCAAAGAAAATTTTCTAAAAGCTGTTGTGTGCTTTAGACACATAGGACAAGGGTGCTAGAACAAGATGTGTTGCTTCACTGCACAGTGAATTCCAGACATGTCAGAAGTCACATGATTACATTATGTTCTAAAATTAAATTTGGACGGTTCCTTTTAGAAATGAAGTGTACACTGAGTGGCCTCTTCACAGAATAATGTTTACTTTAGTAAGAGCATCATGTGGGCAGATATGTAGGACCATATATGTGCAATTCAGCATGGGAATGGCTAAGATTTAAATTACCTTGAATGTGGCATGGTAGTCAATGCTAGACATGCTGGTATGAGTATGTGGTGTGTATAACATCCAGCCAATGATGATCCTGTGCAAAAAACAACTTGTTGATGCAAGGAGCCAATGGAAGCAACAGTGGTAATCAAAGAGGTATTTCAAAATGTACAACTTATCATACATTGTCTTGGATTGGGTATCACAGTTTACAACCAAACAGGGTTTTAATCTTGTCAACAAAAAACAAGAAGGTACAGTTACAGTGGACTCAGGAACACCAATGCTGGACAATAGAGGACTATGAAATGTTTGTTGTTGTTGTGAAAAATCCTGATTCTTCCTAATAGGGGGAGCAAATAACAAAAACAGCACAAGGTCATGGGCCCAACTTACCAACAATGTAGGCTGATGGTGTGGGGAGTGTTTTTGTGGTGTACAATTATTGGGGTTTGTTTGCTGATATCAATAGGGGCATTGATATCAACGAACAAGATTTGAATGCCATAAGTTATCTGTAAATTGTTTCAAATCAGGTGCATTCCTTTCTGGCTGCAGTGTATTCATCTGTGAATGGGTTCTTCCAACAGGAAAATATTCTGTCACAAGAACAGAATTGTACAGAACTGGTTCTAGGAATGTAAAAAGTGAATTCACCCTACTGTAATGGCCTCATGAATCACCAAATCTCAATCTCAATCTAGTTGAGCACTTGTGGGATGACGCAAATGAGCTCTTTGGAGTAGAGATCCACAACCATACAATTTGAAATAACTGTTGGAAGTGAGTGAGTTAACACAGACCAGCATCCCTGCGGCACAGTTTTAACACCTCAATGGGTCTCATGATGAACACATGCTGTTCTAAGCACTAAAGGAAGGGGGAACCTGCTTGCCATTAGGCAAGCGTAGATAATAAATTGGCCACTCAGTGTATATATTAATTACCTGTCACTTTGTGAATAATAATTGTTTTTTAAAGTGTGATGTTCATAACTGTAATATTTACAAATGTACCAAAGACACGACAATTTAAAAACAGAACTTCTCCAATTCCTTGGAGTGGTGGTTTTGACTGTCACTGCTGTCAATACAAGTTGTCTCTGGAACTTGTGAAGTGGACAACATAATTTCAGCATTATGATATTTTCACCATTTATCTTGTCCATGTCACTTATTAAACAGTGCATTGAAACACAGTTATATAGAGGAAGCTGAAGCATTATTTGGGTTTGAAAAACTATGAAATATTTCCTACTTTAAAAAATCAAAGATTCAGCCTTTCTGTGGAAAAATAAAAGAAATATATATATAAGCTATATTTTTTTTTTAAGAAGTGTGATATTTTATAAGTTTAGTTCAAAGAAGTACACCGATGAGCCAAAACATCATGACCACCTACCTAATATGATGTTGGTCTTCCATATGCAGCCAAAACAGCTCGTACCTGGCGAGGCATGGACACTGCAAGATTTCTAAATGTGTCTTGTAGTAGTAGTAGTAGTAGTAGTAGTGGCACTTGATGCAAGAAAGCAGTGTAGGAGCTTATGCAGCATCAGCCAAAAAAAAAAAAAAAAAAAAAATCACACCATACCCTCCAATTGCCTGTCCAGTTCCTCCTTAAATTTATTTAACCTATCAACTTCCACAACGACAGATGGAAGTTTGTTCCAGCAATTAACCACCCGCTGGCTAAAGGCAAATTTCCGCACATCTGTTCTACATCTATCCTTTCTTAATTTGAACTTATGTCCCCGTAGGTTCGTATTCTGAACAAGTGGGAGGATCCCATCAGAATTCAGCGTGCTCAACCCATTCAAGGCCTTATAGACCTCAATCAGATCACCGCGCAGGTGCCTAGTCTCCAGCCACTGCAATTTGCAGAACTTAAGCCTCTCTTGGTAAGAGGATCCCTTCATTCCCCTCACCAATCGTGTTGCTCTTCTCTGTACACGCTCAAGCAAATCTACATCCTTCCTAAAATGAGGCCTCCAGACCTGTACGCAGTACTCAAGGCGTGGCCTGACCATTGCCTTATACAGAGGGACAATCACCTCCTTTTCCCTGCTAGCAAAATTCCTATATATCATTGACAAAACCCCATGACCTGCCCTAGCAGCCTGTCTACATTGCTCAGAAAACTTCATATCTGACTGCACAATTACTCCCAGGTCTTTTTCATTTTCTACCACCTTAAGTGTAGTACCACACAGTTGGTACGTTTCTCTGGGGTTACTTCTACCCATATGCAGTACTTTGCATTTGTCAAGGTTAAACTTCAGTTGCCACTTCTTAGCCCATCTGCCCAAATTATCTAGATCCTGTTGCAGTAGCACACTGCCATTACTGTCATTAACAACCCTGCCAACCTTCGTGTCATCTGCAAACTTCGACATTAAGCTTGATATACCTTCATCAATATCATTGATAAATATACAAAACAACAGTGGCCCCAACACCGAACCCTGTGGGACTCCACTAATAACATTATTCCACGAAGAGCAGCACCCATTGATTACCACCCTCTGTCTTCTCCCACTTAACCATCCTTTTATCCATTGTAGCAACTTACCCTTAATACCATTCTGCTCCAATTTGTACAGTAGCCTTCCATGCGCAACAGTGTCAAAAGCTTTCCTGAAATCCAAGTATATGATATCAAAATTATTTTTTGCATCCAGTTCCTTTGTGACCACATCATAATAACCAATCAGATTTGTCAGACAAGACTTTCCCTTAACAAACCCATGCTGTGTCTGAATTATTGCTGCAGTCTTGTCTAGATGATCCTGCAATGCATCTTTAACCAGTGACTCCATTATTTTACCCGGAACAGAAGTTAAACTAACTGGTCTGTAATTATTCGTGTCACCCTTCGAACCTCCTTTGTGAATTGGGGATACATTTGCACATCTCCAGTCCGTGGGAACCTCCCCTGAATCCAAGGATGCTCTCATAATTATGGCTAAGGGTTTGCTTAGTTGCTTTGCCGCCTCCTTTAATATAACTGGATAGATCCCATCTGCCCCAGGTGCCTTTCTTATGTTTAACTTCAACAATTTCTCCTCCACTTTGCTCTCAGTTATTACAAAATCATTAAGCACACTGCTACAATTTGATAACCTTCTTCCATTTTCAAACTGTAATGATTCCTCACGTGTGAATGTAGATGCAAAATACTCATTCAGTTTGTTTGCTATCTGAGCAGGATCATCAACAGTCGAACCATCGATGTAAAGTGGACCAATCATTTCAGCCCCTTCCTTTTAGAGTTTATATAAGTAAAGAAATCCTTGCTGTTTTTCTTAGCATCTTTTGCCAAAGATTTCTCGTAATCCGCCTTTGCCTGCCGAACCTCCTTTGTGACCTGATTACAGACTAGCTTATATCTGCTACAGGCTTCTGCGTCGCCTGATAATTTATATGCATCCCATGCATTTTTCTTCTCTGTCACGAGTCTCATTAGTTCATTTGATAACCATTTAGGCCTAAACCTTGAACAATATTTCTTCATCTGTATGAAAAGTCTAGTAGCTTCCACGATTAATTCCTTGAATGCTTCCCACTTAGAATTTACTGTTTGTAACATCGTCAGTCGATCCCACTGTACAGAATTTAAAAACTGTCTGAGACCACTGTACTCCCCTTTACGGAAGCAAAAACCCTTTCCTTTACCCCTGACGGTAGTTACCTCTTTGAGTAAATCCCACTTCAGCACACTGTGATCACTGCCACCTAGTGGTTCCTTTATCTGCAAATTCTTAATACACGAATGATCACTGCTGATAACCAGATCAAGAGTATTACTTTCTCTGGTTGCCTCTCGAACATGCTGCTGCAGAAAACAATCATCCAATAAATCCACAAAAGTCTGACTAGTGTGTGAGTGACCAACCCACAAGTTCCAGTCAGTATCCTGGAAGTTAAAATCCCCCATTATAAGACATTCTGATTTACTGGCCCACTCTATTTCTCCGTACAATTGTTCATTGTACTCATTCGAGTCATTAGGCCTATAACACACTCCTACTCCTACTTGTGGTATCTGGTACCAACACGTAACCAGCAGATCCTTTAACTCCTGTTGTAAGTTAGTTTGGTATTTTACTCAATGTGTTTTTTTTTTATTATTATTATTTCAAATGATGCATTTTAATATTTACAGGCACATATACAAAACCGTAGGGTGGGTCCTACAATATAAAAATATTACATTCCATGCTTTAAAAGTTCAGCATTCACTCCCTCCATTAAATATTTGGACTTGCCCTGCAGTAAGCCAGGTGGGCAGGAGCAGCAGTGCATAGCACACGCTTCTTGATTAGGCTGGGGTTCAAGCCCGTGACCACCAAATACTGGGGATGCGGAAAGGTCGGGGAATGTACACCGCATATCCCCGGAGCAATATGGCCTTAGTTGCTAATGCTCCTAAAAACCAAACAACAACAACAACCCTGCACCCTGCAGTGAAGCATGATGCAAAGTTTAAGCCATTCCCTGCCATGCATGATGGCAGGGAATGGCTTAAACTTACACTTAAACAGACACAGTAGTTTAAATGTCTTCTAACATTTGATTGTTCAGCAGGCTGACAGGACAGGCTGCAAATAACAACTAGTTTTATTAGCAGTGTTAACATTCTGTATCATGATGATGCTGATCATGTTTTCCCTTCAAGTACAAATTCACAAGGAATCTGTACTTAAAGGGAAAAGAGTCAATGCTACATTCTACATACAGGTGTTTCAAAGACTGGAGTACATGTCCTGGTGAGGCTGCAGTTTTGAGAGAAATACAGCAGGTTCTTGTTGCATGACAATGCCCCCACCCGTTCTACACTTGTTGAGAAGATATTTCTGATTATGGAATTGCACAGGTCAGTCATCCACCCTACTCTCCCAATTTAGCACAGTGGACTTCTTCCACTTTCTCAAGATGAAAATTGCCCTCAACGGAAAAAGATTTCGGGATGTTAAGGACATAAAGAAAAACATAACTGCCAAGCTGATCATTAATCTTTTTGGAATGCCTTCACTAACTCTTTTTCTTGTTCAAAGACATCCACCATCTTGTGAGTGCATAACTCAGTGACTTGCCAGCATTTGAAGCCATCTCTGCCATGTTTGTAGTCCCTGGTGTGAAGACTCAGGTTGTGACTGTTTATTTACTTCCAGATCATAACCCCGACGCAAGGAATGAACTTACTAACTTTCAGGTGTAGTAAGTGCGGTCAATCAGATGGTGATTACTTTCAATAACAAAACTATAATTGATCTCCTTCACTTTGTTTTCTTTTTATTGCACCAGTCTTTATTGCCAACATCGTATGTACTATGCACATAAATCTTTGTGTAAATAAATTTCAAATATCTAAAATTTTACTTCTCTTATTCACACATATATTTTACTTAGATTGTTATTATTGAAAAACAATCACTGACCTAAATTTTACAATATAATGTTTTTTTCCTGATAAACAGAAAGAAAAAATGCAATTGTAGAAATAATACATATAAAGTGTCTTGTTAGTCTATATTATTAAATGTTTTGTGCTGTTTATTTTGTCATATGGCCAATAAAAGATAGAATTCTAGACTTGAGATCGATTATATGTTAATAGTGACACTTCTGGACAGTTTTAGGCTATGTAATAGTGCCCATGCTCATTTCTGGCAAAAACAACCCCATACAACAACCATTTTTTTAATGAATTATTAAAATGGTTGTGAACCATTTTAAAAACAAACAACTAGGGGTTCTGCTCGCTTTGCTTCCCAACCCCCGTGCTTGCTTTTCTGCATAATTCATACCTCTATATATTACGTAGAAAAGCATGCACAGGAGTTGGCGAGTAAGTCAAATCTTTTCTACTTAAGACACACCTGTCGAAACACACTGATCGATATCTAATCTAATATATAAAAGAAATTAGAAAGTGTAAGAAAAAACTATGAAAAGTAAAATTGTATGAATGTCAAGTGAATGAAAGTTATTAATTGCATGTTCTATCTTAGCTTCTTCACTGAACAGACTGATGCTATGCAGGCCCTCATGGTTATCCCAGCTGACACCATGCTGTAGCTTTTCCTAGCTGGTATGGTGTGGGATGCTGTTTGGATGGTGGTTGAGTGTCCTTCCCCTACCCCCCTTTTGCATGGTGATTCACCCCACCAACCACTTTCAACTCTCACCCTCTGGACCAGGGTGGGCTTCCTGTACCAGGAAACTGTCCCTTACTGTCTCCCCTTTCAAATCAGGTGAGTGCCTCAACCACTGCCCCCCCTCTGTTCTCTGCCCCTTTTATCCCATCCTCTTCCTATCTCCCCATTATCTCCTTTCCAATAAATTTTTTCTTTTTTTTGGGGGGGCACTCCTTGGATGCCTAGGCTACACCAGGGTTCATCCCGCCAGAGCTTTCTTCTCTCCTAATGTGTTCTGGCCTGCCTCCCTGGGGTGGTGATGGAAGCTGTGAGTATTAGTGGCCAGAGGAACAACACAACCCACACTAATACTTCACAAAACACACACCCTGGCCTTATGCAGAGTACTGTATTCTACACAGAATAAAAACGCAGAGTTGGGGAGACTCCCGGTGCCGCCAGACAAAAAACAGCATGTCAGTATGATCGATATCTAATCAAGAAATAATCTGTTTAATTATTTACCTGCATTTACATAGGTCACTTAGGAATAGGCCTTTTGCTTTGGGTTTCATAATGCATGAGGAATATTGTTACATTCCAAAGAGCAGGACTAAAATATTTAACTGAAATATTTACAAACTATACAAATGTTTTAAATATTTACAAAATACTAAATTACTGTATTTACAAATATACAATATTCATTAATATATAAAAATGTTACAATGGAACATCAAATATTAGACAGTGAAGCAAGAGGTTGGTGAATGTTATGGATTGGCAATAATTAATCAGATGTGTAGTGACGTAATTGCCTTGCTCTCTTCTCCCATTGGCTCGAATAAATATTCTAGTCTAGGAGGAAAACTTTCTTAATGTATAGAGAGATGTACATATTGCTGATCAGGAATAAAAAAAAAAAGGTAATGAGAAATATTTGCACATGATCATGTTATTAATGTCTAAAAGGCTAGAGTGGAAATACATATTACAAATTAGGTTAGATTTGGCTGAGTTACCAAAAATATTATATTGATTGTATCATTCTGAATTTTTTTTTTTTTTTTAATGAAACCCTAAGCACGAGGTGGTAGAACCTAAAGTACTTAGTACCTTGAAGTTGAGAAGATGAAATAACAAGTTACTTGTTGATTATTAGGCTTGAATTTCTGTAGATTGTAATTTTTAGGAAATACATAGCAAAAGAGATTGTTCCAGAAAACAGAAGCTGAAAAGTTAATTTTGTGGGTTTCAAGTTGGACAGTAAAAGGATGCTGACTGGTTCAGCATGTGTTTGAACTGGTTTGGAAGAAAGAGAGACCGGGAATTACTGAAGCCAATTCAGAAGAACAGTGCCCATGGAAGTATCTATAGAAAAGACATGCGGCAGAAACAAAATGTCTATGACACAGAGAGTGAAGAGACTTTTTTAGAGATGTATCATTAATTAACCTAAATGCCCTGCTTTGAATGGAGTCTAGAAGCCTGAGAGGTTTTGGGGGCACCACCCAGTTTTTTAGATACAGAGAAAGCAATATTTGTGATGCACTTATGCCAAGAGAGAGAGAGAGATTAGAAGTCAAGGTAATCCATAATAAAGATGTGTGTGATTTTGTCTTGTCCTTTTTGTGGGATATAAGAAGACTGACTTTTAGAAGGATTGGAATCAACTAAGTTACGTTTTCTCCACTGGAGAATTAGATGGAGATCAGCATTTAAAGAATTGGTAGCGGCTATTCAAGAAGTTGAAGTTGTGCAGGGGAAGGTGAAATGCAATGTGTTATAATCAGCAAAACTATGGATAGGATTTTCAGTTGATGGAAGAAAGTTATTAATGTGCAAGAGGAAAAGAATGGGAGAAAGAACTAAACCTTCGGGAACACCAGCATTAGTGGAGACGTTAGAAGATACAGAGCCATCTACCATCAGAGAGAGAGAGAAGTGGATACCCAATACAAAAAACAGTCGGTAAACCATAAGATGAAAGCTTATTTAGGAGACCTCTATGCCAAACACAATCTAAAGCCTCTGAAATGTCAAGAATGACTGCTTGACAAACTTATCCACTGAATTTGTCCATAAATGGATAAAATAAGCCAGTATATAACAAATGGATTGACAGTGACAGAAACCATACTGGCAATAATTGATCAAATGTGGAAAGTTTCTAGATAGTTTAGGAGCTGGCAGTTAATGGATTTCTCCATTACTTTAGAAAGGGTAGAATAAATTCAATGGGATGATAATTGGATGGGAGGGATTTATCACCCTTTTTGGTTAGATATGAGCAAATTTCTTAGCAAAAGGGAAAACACCTGTGGAATAAGAAATGTAAAAGGGGTGAAACCGAAAGGGAGTGAACTCAGGAGCACAGGTTTTGAGAACAAGTGGAGAAATGCCATCAGACCTGTGCTTTCTTAGCATCAAGACTGTTCAAAATTCTTCTGATATCCTTTAGATGGAAGACCATAGGAGGCATTGAATGGAGTGTACTGGGAATGGTAGGAGGTGGTTTACCAAGATCATTAAGTTAAAAGAAAAGTAGGATGCTAGCAGGTCTGCTTTATCCTTAGCTGAGGTGGGAATAGAGATGGGCAAAAAGTGGGGCCTCCCTCCAGGCACTATTTAGCAGAGTAGAGGCAATGAGATAGCTGGTTCTGAACCAGCTAGTGTATAAGCTTTTTAATTGGTAACACAGCTAGGGCACCTCCGTAGCCAGGTGGGAAGGAGCAGCAGTGCATAGCACACGCTTCTTGATTAGACCGGGGTTCTAGCCCGTCACCACCAAATATGGAGGATGCGGAAAGGTCAGGGAATGACCACTGCATATCCCCGGAGCAGTATGGCCTTAGTTGCTAATGCTCTTAAAAACCAAATAACAAACAAACAACACAGCTAGTGTTACCAATTAGCTTTGGCAAAAGACCAGAATGTTTGACCACCATTTGGACAAGAAGCAAGTTTTTTACTTTTAGTTTGGACTGATGAATTTGTTTGTGTGGTTAGGATTGTCTGGTATTCTGGTACTCTACAATTGTTGCGAGCTTTGGTGCAGGAATAAAACTAACCTGGAGATTTGGATGCAAGCCAATTGCAATATGCAACGTTCTTATCTTGAACAATCTTAGCACATTTATTGGAAAACAAAAGTTTAAATAAAGGACAAGATTTTAAGGTTGAGTGTGGAATAAAGGATTTCATCCCTACAAAAACAATTTCATTGACACAATCTTAGCAAATGCTGGCATCAGACAATTTGAAACAGTATTCTGACCAAGGGAAAGAAATCTCACAGATCATCCATTTTGCAGTCTTGTAATGCCATACAACACAAGGTTGAGAATGGCCGTGAAAGAAGGCTCCAACAGAGAATAGAACATCAAGTTATGATTTGAGGTGGCTGGAGGACCATTCACCTCGACTGTGTACTTGGAAGGTTGTTAGGAGAAAAAGATCAAAGAGTGTTGTTTGTGTGGTTAGGATTGTCTGGTATTCTGGTAGGTAAATCAACTATGTGTTAGGTCATTAGCAATTACAAAAGTCTCAGCATCTTGAGCAGGTGGGTCCATATGACTAGAATTTTAATGTTCACAAATGAAACCAGCTTCAGTTGTGAACATTAAAATCACCAAGGAAAATTAATTCAATGTTAGGAAAGCTGGACTGGAGGAAGTCAAAGAGTTCCAAGTGATTAGTGGAGTTGGAAGAACGATAGAGGCAACAGATCAATTTAAAAGTCTCCGACAGTGAGAATGTCAGACTGGACATATGTGCAAGTACCACCTTTGAAGCAGGTGGGCAGGAGCAGCAGTGCATAGCACACGCTTCTTGATTAGACCGGGGTTCGAGCCCGTGACCACCAAATACGGAGGATGCGGAAAGGTCAGGGAATGACGACCGCATATTCCCGGAGCAACATGACCTTAGTTGCTAATGCTCCTAAAAACCAAATAACAAACCACCTTTGAAGCAAAAAGAATTGTACAGCTGAATAATGAGAGAAACTGGGATGAGCAATGGTTGAATCAACTGATAATTGGGATTCTGTCAGAAAATGTACATGGGAATTAGCAGACTGTAAGTTGGATATGGCCATCACTAATATTGGAAATGAGACCGTGTATATTTGTGAAATGGTTGAGGGAGTGTTTCAGAGGTTTAGATCTTTTTGCAGATAACTGTTCATCTATTAGTCTGACTAGTCATAATGTATTCAGTAGTAAGAAAAGGTGGGGAAGACACATATGAAGTAATGAACTTTTTGGATATGGTGTACATAAATAAGAATAATATGGTCTCGATATTGCCCCCCCAACACACACACACACACACTACTCAGACTCCCTCCAGTCACTGTTACGAGCTGTTTTGGCTGCATGTGGAGGTCCAACATCATATTAGGAAGGTGTCATAATGTTTTGGCTCATCGGTGTATATCGGTCAGTGGCACTATATGAAGGAGAGACATGGTGCTGGCACAGGATGGAAAAAAATTAAATGGACTGAAAAGGTGTCAAATGTGGAAGTATTAAGACATGTCCGAACAAAGGAAAATTCTAGGTAGAATAAGATCAAATGGGTGGTTTGCTTCTGGATGCAATGGAGAGGAAAATGTCTTAGGGGTAGACCAAAAAAGACCTTCATCGGGATGTTGCTGGATGAAGCAGGACTTCGAAATTTTGAGGAGATCTGAGTACAGGACAATGCAGGGAAAATGTCACGAGTTGGGATTAAAATTTTGAAAGTGTCTGCAATCCTTCCAAGACACAATAGGAGGGACCACATGTTGAAAACCTCATCAGTCAATTCAGCCCTGGAGAGAATTTTTCTCAGTGTGATTTGTGCTTGTTAACAGAAGAGACTATTTTTGCAGGGATGGGATACACTTAATATTTAGAATATTAAGAATAATAGTAAGAATATTAAATGATGCTACTAAGGCAGTGTTAGGTGGCTTGGAAAACAATACTAAGTGGTAGAACTCGTGTTTAGTCTCCAGAGAAAAGCTCTGGCAACCCTTCCATATCTTTCATCATGCAGCATGATTGTTTTTTAAAGTTATGTTGGACATCATGGCAAGATTTTATTTACATTTCAAGGGTACAGCTCTAAAACTGTGTTTGTAAGCCAACCACTAGGTAGTCCACCAAACCGAAATCACTAGGAGGTGTCTGGATTAGCTAGCGTATAATCTTTCTGCCTCTGCTTTACCAGATAGTGACTGGAGAGAGTCCGAGTAGTGTGTATGTGGGAAGGGGTTACTGTCAAGGCTATGTTATGTCAAGCAGTTGGGTATATCTTGCCATGTGTAAACCATATCCAAAAAGGTCATTACTTCATACATGTCTTCCCCATCTTTTCTTACTACTAAATACATTATGAATAGTCAAACTAACAAAGTCTTATCTGCGTAAAGATCTAAACCTCCCAAACACTTGCTCATTCATTTCACAGATATACGTGGTCTTGGTTCTAATTTCAATGATGGCCATTTCCACTTACAGTCTGCCACAAAACCCCCGTGTACTTTTTCTGACAGAATCCCAGTTATCGGTTGATTCAACCACTACTCATCTCAGTTGTCCAAATTATTCACTGTGTGATTCCTTTTGTTTCAAAGGTGGTATATATTCATATCTCCACTCTGGCATTCCCTGTCGGAGACTTAGTCATTTGGAATCTCCTCTTTTCAATCTTCTCTGGCTTAAAATCTCTCGACTTCATTCAGTCAAATTCATCTGTTGGCTATATCATTCTTCCAACTCCACTAATCACTCCTCTTTGAAACTTGACTTTCTCCAATCCAGCTTTCGTAACATTGAAGTAATCTTCCTTGGTGATTTTAATTTTAACAATTCCTGCTGTGGCGTCCATTTTCTAGTCACAAAGACCCAGCTGGTCAAGCTGCTGAAGCTTTTACAATTATTAATGGCTTCACACAGATTGTTCATTTACCTACCAGAATACCAGATAATCCTAACCACATAGCCAACACACTTGATCTTTTTCTCATAAACAACCTTTCCAAGTACACTGGTGTGCAAAACGTAAGGACCAGCACTATTTCTAAAGGTTACAATCACAAAATTTTTACTTAAAGTACTTGGATTTCTTTTTCTTTACTGATGAGAGTAGATTCTCAGCAGCGATTCTGGACGTCAGTTAATCAGGCGAGAGGTTGGCACACAGTATCACCCCGCAAACATCACTGAAAGGGATCAATGTGACGGTCGAGGTGTTCTCATCTCGGGAGGCATTATCTTGGATGGACGTACACAACTCCAGATACTGGAAGTTGGTACTGTAACTGGTGCACACTACTGTACTGAGGTAATCCTTCCCCGTGTGCGTCTGTTCCGAGGTGCCATTGGCTCCGAGTTCGTGTTATGGATGATAACGCCATACCCCATCGCTGCAGCTGTGATATGCTTTTGGAAGGTGAGGGACATTGTTCGTATGGATTGGCCTGCCGTTCCCATCGAACACATATGGGACGCTCTGGGAAGCTGCCTAGCGGCACGTCCACATCCACCAGAAAATGTTCACCAGCTGAAGATGGCGCTGACAGAGGAATGGATGATGTTACCACAAGAACTTATCAATAACATTGTTTTAAGTATGGACAAGTGGTGCAAAGCCTGCATCGACATTAGGGGTGGCCATATCTCCTACTGAGGACCACCTCTTCCCTTTATTCCATCTTTGGCAGTGATGCATCTGTTGCGTGCATTTTAGTTTATGCAAAAATGCATCAGTGATGCATTTTTGAATAAAGATCCTCTGTACCGTTTTGTTTCCATTGTTGTGTCGGTGTTTTTTCCTTCATCATTTCTGTACCTCACGAGATTCCTTTGGTATGCTTTTCCCATATCCAAGCCACTCCTATGAGAAGCTACAGGTGAAAACCTGACTGGTCCTTAAATTTTGCACACTAGTGTAGAACATCGAATCACAACTTGATGGTCTCTTCGCCAATCTCTTGTGACCATTCTCAACTTTGTGTTCTTTGGCATTACAAGAATGCAAAATAGGATTGTGAAATTTCTCTTCTTTTCCTTGGTCAGATTACTGTTTCAAATCTTCTGATGCGAATATTTGCTCAGATAGTGTCAGTAATATTATTCTTGTGGGGATGAAATCCTTTATTCCACACTCCATCTTAAAATCTCCTTTATCTAAACCTTAGTTTTCCAATAAATAAGGCTGTTCAGTATAAGAATGTTGCATATCGCAATTGGTTTGTATCCAAATCTGCAGATTCATTTTCTGAATAGATCAAACCTTGCAATAATTGTAAAGCAGTTATTGAACAGGCTAAGAGTAGAAAACTTGTTTCTTGTCTAAATGGAAGTCAAGCATTCTAGTCACTGGTCGGAACTTTTGCCCATCTCTATTCCCACCTCTGTCAAAACCAGATGGTACTACTGGTACTTGGATTTTCAGCCAAGGATAAAGCTGATCCGCTAGCATCCCATTTTTCTTCCAACTCATGTATTAATGATCTTGGTAAAACACCTCCCACCATTCCCAACACGCTCCATTCAATGCCTCCTGTGGTCTTCCGTCAAAAGGATGTCAGAAGGATTTTGACGAATCTTGATGCTAAGAAGGCTCCAGGTCCTGATGGTATTTCTCCACTTGTTCTTTGTTGCCTTTCTTATTCCAAGGTGTTTTCCCTTCTGCTTGAAAATTTGTTCATGTCCAGCCAGTTTCTAAAAAGAGTGACAAACCCTCCCATCTAATTATTGTCCCATTGCATTTACTTTACTCCTTTCTAAAGTAATGGAGAAATCAATTGACTGCTTACTCTTAAACTTAATCTAGAAACCTTCCATCTGATCAACAATCACCAGCATGGATTCTGTCACTTCCAACCATTACCCACTGGTGATTTGCTGGTTTATGTTACCCATCTGTGCACAAATTCAATGGAAAAGTTTGATGAAACTCAAGCAGTTGCTCTTAACATTTCGGGCCGACCGGGCTAGCCGGGTGGGTAAAGTGCCTGCCTGGCAACCCCAAGGTCGCAGGTTCGAATCCCGCCTCGGGCTTGGATCCAAGTACTGCAAAAACCTTGGGAGGTGCATTATGGCCACAGAAGCTGATGCGGCAACAACTACCAAAAAAAAAAAAAAAAATCTTAACATTTCGAAGGCTATTGATCATGTTTAGCATAAACGACTTCTAAATAAGCTTCCATCTTCGGGTTTGCCGACTTTTTTTTGTAATTGGGTATCCAGTTGTTTCTCTGACTGCTCACTGCAGGTGATGATAGGTGGATCTCTGTCTTCTAACTTCTCCACTAATGCTGATGTTCCCCAAGGTTCAGTTCATTCTCCTACTCCTTACCTCTCATATATTAATGATCTTCCATTGACCAGAAATCATATCCCTAGGTTTGTTATATGATCGCACATTGCATTCCACCTTTCAATTTGAGAAACCTTGCCCTCCACAAACAGCTTAAAATTCTCAAATATAACTTAGATAACTTAGTTGATAACTAAGTTATCTTAGGCCAAAGATAACTTAGTTGATTTCAATCCTTCTAAAATTCACTCCTGACTTATATCTCGCTAAAAGGATTCTTCTTTGATAACACTCTGATTTTTAGGCAAGGTCATATATATCTATTGGGATTACCTTGACTTCTAATTTCTCTTGGCACAAGCATATTACAAATACAGTCGATTCGGGTTATTTGGGACACATTGGGACTAGTGCATTTTGGCCCGATTAAGCAGCTGCCCCAATTATCCGAAGTTTCACGTAAAACAAGGTTAAAAAAACAACGGACCCTCGCTTTACAATTAGTTCACTGTACAATCAAATCACGTTACGATAGACTCGCCATAGTAAAGTACCGTTCATTATACGATGTGTAGTAAGCGCCGGTGATTGTGATCACGTTTGTGAATTGAATTTTAATTCTATTAAACAGCGATTCTAATTAGCGAAAATAGGATATTATCCAGAGGCTATAAAAGTAAAGAAATATTAAGCACAAATTTAGCCTTTATTACCTTACCAATTAAAAAATTAAATGATAGGTGATAATCGGAATAATTAATACATACTGTAATATGTACATACTAACTAGTTGACATTTCTGTTCACTGACATTTGTGGGCGAGGGTTAAAATTTAAAACAGTAAAAAGATAAGCAATCAATAACAAAGAACACAGCACACGCAAATTTCAAGTAACACGATATGCGCAACTGAGAACAGAGTAGAAGTGTTTAACTGTGGTTATTATAGTGAAAACACGTTTCACTATAATAACCACAGAATTCCAACTTTCGGTATTATTGCAAATTTAATAAGATCGAGTTTACTATCTGTTTATGATAGATTGCACTAACAGAAAAGCCCAATAAACAGGTGACTGCTAATTGTTTTATGGTTGTGACCTCCAGAAATCCAACCGAACCATGTGATACGGTCGGAGACAATCGTAGGGTAATCTCCAGTGCTGCAATCTCCTGCCCTGATTAAACAGCACGTTGTCCCAATTAAGCAAAGTAAACCCTGGCTATTTTCTCGATTGGGTTCTGTTTTTTAAGATTTGCCCCAAATAAATGGCTGCCCTGATTAACCGGTGGCCCAAATAACCGGAATCCACTGTATTACTTCCTCTGAATCTAAATAACTGGATTTTCTCTTTTGCTCTTGGCACTACTTTTCTTCCAAAAGTTGTTCACGAATCTGCCCTACCGTGGAATATTGTTGGGATGTTGTCCCCCAAAACCTCTCTCTCTCAGGCACCTAGATTCCATTGAAAAGAGGGCAGTTAGGCATCTCTAAAAGAGTCTCCCAATCTCTGTCTCATAGATGTTCTGTTTCTGTGATACAGTTTTTCTGAATTGGCTTATATAATTCCCGCTCTCTCTTCCAATCACATGCCACAACCAATCAACATCCTTTTACTGTCTAACTTCAAATTCACAGAACTAACTTTTATTCATTCAACTTCCATTTTCTGAAAATTACAATTTACAGAAATTCAAGTCTAATGGCAACAAGCATCTTCTTTCATCTTCTCAACATTCAGCAATCCATGGTACTAAGTACTCTAGGTTCTAATACCTCTTGTGTTTGGGGTTCTCATTTAAAAAAAAAATAAAGGGAATAATTATACTGCAGTTACAGAACGGAATTGTTGAGGGGCAGTTGTCTAACCAATCTTATTGGATACTATGAGGCAGTGACCCAGGAACAGGATGCAAAAAATAATTTTGATATCATATCCACTGGTGTTCAAAGAAAGTGCATCAACCCTTAAAATTGTAATTGTCATCCAAATAACGTAAGTATATGGCAATATTTCTTACAGATTGCATCAGATAAGATTGACACGCATATGTGATGATGTAATGTTGCAGCAGCTGTTACTTTCAGCTATATAAGCACACTCTACAAGAGTTGCAGTTACTCCTTGCTTGTGTCAAGATGGAGTGATATGTGGAGTTGACGCCATGAAGAAAGAGTGCTATTGTTGCTTTTCGTGAGGAAGAATGTTCTTCCTGTCATTGATTATAAAGTGTCTTGTAATCAGTCGACAATGTGTAGATTTCTTTCCAAACTCAAGAATACTGGTTTTGCATATAGGTAAAAAGGAACCAGATGCAAACGAGTCTCTATACCAAAATAGGACAGTCGGCAGCAGCTGTTACTTTCAGATATGGCAGAGAAGAAAAATGCATGGGATACATACAAATTAACACATGACACAGAAGCCTATGATAGATACAAGTTGATATGCAACCAAGTTACAAAGGAGGTTAGGCAGGCGAAGGCAGATTACGAGAAATCCTTGGCAAGGGATGCAAAGAAAAACAGCAAAGAGTTCTTTACTTATGTAAACTCTAGAAGGAAGGAGATGAATCAGATTGGTCCACTTGATATTGATGGGTCAAGTGTTGATGATCCTGCTCAGGTAGCTAACAAACTAAATGAATATTTTGCATCGACATTCACACATGAAGAGTTATTCAGCGAGGGGAATGCCAGGGGTGTATTCAACTATAGCAGTAAGCTACAGAATCTTGAAATAACTGGGAGTAAAGTGGAGGAGAAACTGTTGAAGATAAACACAAGAAAGGCACCCGGGGTGGATGGGATCTATCCAGTTATATTAAAGGAGGCAGCAAAGGAAGTAAGCAAACCCTTAGCCATAATTATGAGAGCTTCCTTGGACTCAGGGGAGGTACCCATAGACTGGAAATGTGCAAATGTGACCCCAATTCACAAAGGAGGATCAAAGGCTGACACAAGTAATTATAGACCTGTGAGCTTAACTTCTGTTCCAGGAAAATTAATGGAGGCACTGGTTAAAGAAGCACTGCAGGATCATTTAGACAAGACTTCAGTTATAGCTCAGACACAGCATGGTTTTGTTAAGGGGAGGTCTTGCCTGACCAACTTGATTGGATACTGTGATGCAGTCACAAAAGAACTGGATGCAGGGAATAACTTTGATATTATATACTTGGATCTTAGAAAGGCTTTTGATACTGTTGCACATGGAAGACTGCTACACAAATTGGAGCAGTGTGACATTGGAGGCAAATTGCTGCTATTTATAAAGGGGTGGTTGAGGGGGAGAAGACAGAGAGTGGTAATCAATGGACACTGCTCATCGTGGACTGATGTTATTAGTGGAGTCCCTCAGGGCTCAGTGTTGGGTCCATTATTGTTTTCTGTATTTATAAATGATATTGATGATGGTATATCGGGCTTAATGTCCAAGTTTGCAGACGATACAAAGGTTGGCAGGGTTGTCAAGGACACTACTGACACTATGCTGCTGCAACAGGATCTGGAAAGGTTGAGCAGATGGGCTGAGAGGTGGCAAATGAAGTTTAACATTGACAAATGTAAAGTACTACACATGAGAAAGAGCAACCCCAGAGCAACGTATCAACTCTGTGGTACTACACTGACAGTGGTAGAGAATGAAAGGGACTTGGGGGTGGTTGTGCAGGCAGATATGAAGTTCTCTGAGCAGTGCAGACGGGCTGCAAGAGTAGCTCATGGAGTATTGTCAATGATATACAGGAATTTTTCCAGCAGGGATAAGGAGGTGATTATTCCATTGTATAAGGCGATGGTCAGGCCACACCTAGAGTACTGTATACAGGTCTGGAGGCCTCATTTCAAGAAGGATGTAGAGCTGCTGGAACGAGTACAGAGAAGGGCAACAAGATTAGTGAATGGAACAAAGGGGTACTCTTACGAAGAAAGGCTTAAGTTTTGCAAATTACAGTGTCTGGAGACTAGGCACCAGCGAGGTGATCTGATAGAGGTGTATAAAGCCTTGAATGGTTTAAGCATGCTCAATGCTGATGGGATTCTTCCTCTTGCTCAGAAAAATCACCTGAGAGGGCATAAATTCAAATTGAGGAAAGACAGATGTAGGATAGACGTGCGGAAATTTGCCTTTAGCCAGCGGGTGGTTGGTTGGTGGAATAGACTTCCATCCCTTGTGGTGGAGGTTGATAGCCTAAATAAGTTTAAGGCTCAGCTGGACAGGTATTTTGAACGAACAGAGGGGTGAAGTGGAAGTGGATTTTTTTTTTTTTTTTTTTTTTGGCTGATGCTGCATAAGCTTGCTTTCTTGCATCAAATGCCTCTACTAATGCTAATGCTAACCCTTAAAATTGTAATTGTCATCCAAATAACGTAAGTATATGGCAATATTTCTTACAGATTGCATCAGATAAGATTGGCACGCATATGTGATGATGTAATATTGCAGCAGCTGTTACTTTCAGCTATATAAGCACGTTCTACAAGAGTTGCAGTTACTCCTTGCTTGTGTCAAGATGGAGTGATATGTGGAGTTGACGCCATGAAGAAAGAGTGCTATTGTTGCTTTTCGTGAGGAAGAATGTTCTTCCTGTCATTGATTATAAAGTGTCTTGTAATCAGTCGACAATGTGTAGATTTCTTTCCAAACTCAAGAATACTGGTTTTGCATATAGGTAAAAAGGAACCAGATGCAAACGAGTCTCTATACCAAAATAGGACCGCGTTCTGAAGCACTTATGCCTTAAAAACCGTAAAGCTTCTTCATCTGTGCTGAGAAGAGAATGGGAAGAACATACAGGAGTGGTAGCAAGTGCAGTAACAGTTGGTAGATGCCTTTTCAAAAATGGACTTATGGCCCGTCGTCCTAAGAAGCCTCTCCTCTCACAAAAAATTAAAATGGCCCAATTAGTTTGGTGTAAGAAGCATGTCAAATGGACCCCAGAGCAGTGGAATCAGTTATTTTCTTGGGTGAGAAGAAATTCAACCTGCATGGCTCTGATGGGAGACAAACGATTTGCCATAGATGTGGCGAATAATACCATCCAGACTATATGGTGTCTACAGTGAAATTTCCTACCAGTGAATAGATATGGAGGAGTTGCATTTCGTATTGCGGAGTAGGTCACCTGCAGTTTAGACAAGGTTCTGTAAATGCCAATGGATACCTGGCTATATTGGAAGGCAAATTGCTGCCATGACGTTAGAGACCATTTCAACCTGCCGAGTAACTGCATCTTTCAGGACAACTCTACTCCTTGTCATTGGGCGAAAAGTTTAAGTAGGTAGTTCTGTAGTTTAGCTTCATTTCTGCATTAGAGGTTCAACGGTAATTTGTTTACAGGTGAAAAAATGGTTGGAAGAATGGTCCATTACAACTGTTAGCTGGCCAGGAAACAGCCCGGACCTGAATCCTAGAGAGAACTGTTGGCATCGTGTGGAATCTGCAGTTGCCAGAAATAAACCAAAGACCCTTCATGAACTTCAGGAAGCCATAATTCGTGTCTGGAACCATGAAGTAACAGTAACCTTCAGAAATTGATCTTGTCAATTCATCGACAGTGTGCTGCTGTCATCTAGGTCAGAGGCAGTTCAACTAAATATTAGTTTGCACCTGGTGAACTTTTCATTTTGTTTTCCATTTAAAATGATGAACTAAAGCAAATTGAGGGCTTCTGATATTATTTAGGCCATAAATGTCGTGTTTACCAAAACTGTTGTATAACGGTTGCATTTTGAGAGCATCTGTCAAATATTACTTAGCTTTGCCTTAACTATTAATAAATATCTTTTGTTTATATTTCTATTTGTGATGCTAGTCATTAATGTAACATACCATCGTAAAAAAGGGTTAGAAATGTGAAATTCCTAGATGATGCACTTTCTTTGAACACCAGTGTACTTGGATTTCAGGAAAGCTTTTGATACTGTTGCTGCTATGGATAAAGGGATGGTTGAGTGGGAGAAGACAGAGAATGGTAATCAATGGACCTGCTCTTCATGGACTAATGTTATTAGCAGAGTCCCCCAGGGTTTGGCATTTGTTCTGTTGTTGTTTTCTATATTTATCAATGATATTGATGAAGGTATATCAGGCTTAATATCTAAGTTGGCAGATGATACAAAGGTTGTCAAGGTGGTTAATGGCAGTGATCAGGATGAGCCACTGCAACATGACCTAGAAAAATTAGGTTGATTTTCTGAGAAATGGCAGTTGAAGTTTAGCATTGACATATGCAACATATTGCATATGGGTAATTTTAAAGCTGTAATCTCAGAGTAACTTACCAAATGTTTTGTATTATGCTAAGATTAGTTGAAAATGAAAAAGACCTTGCAGTAATTGTGCAGCCAGATATGATATTCTCTGAGCAGTGCAGACAGGACAGCTAATAGGGTTTTGTTAATAATATACAGAAATTTTGCTAGAAGGAATAAGGAGATGATTATCCCTTTGTATAAGGTCATGGTTAGACCACATCTTGAATGCTGTATACAAGTCTGGAGGCATTTCATGAAGGATGTAGTTCTACTGGAATGAATGCAAAAAAGATCAACCAGATTGTTGAAGGGAACAAAAGGGTGCTCTTACCAAGAAAAGCTTCAGTTCTGCAAATAGCATATAGAGACTATGCACCTGCAGGAAGATCTGAGTGAGACGTTTAAGACTTTGAATTGATTGAGTAAGCTAAATTGTTACTGGCATTCTTCCTCTTGCTGAGACTACACACATGAGGGGGCATAAATTCAAGCTGAGGAAGGATGATTGCGTTATAGATGTACAGAAGTTTGTCTTCAGCCAGCAGGTGGTTGACTGTTGGAACAGGCTTCCATCTGTTGCTGTGAAAGTGGGTGGTTTGAATAAATTCAAGGAAGAACTGGACAAATCCTTGGAGGGTGTGGAAGGGCAGTGTATAGTTTTTTTGTTGATGTTACATAAGTTTGCTTTCTTGCATCATTTATTACTATTACTAAAACAGAGAGACAGATTGCAGATGAGTTATTAGATATGCCTGAATTTAAATTTTCATGAGCCTGACAGAATCTTTTGGCAAGCTGTAGTTTGAGTGTCTCTGGAGTGTTTAAGGGATGAAGTAATCATTGCTAGCGGGCAAACACTAGTGTGACAAAATGGAAGGCAATCTGCAAATTGATTGTTGTACAGCATTAACTACTTTTTATGTTATTAAAATGTTTAACAAACTTCAGTGTATTTATCAAGAATTCAAAATAAAAATCAAAAGGTTATTTTTAAGTTACAGAAAAACTATACCACACGATTAATAAATTTGATTTATTGAATTTCCTGACCAAGTTACAAAGCTCAGTGCTCTCAGTTACTAAACTTTTTTTAGGCTACATTCGAGGTCTCCTATTGGTTACATTAAATACATTTTAAATTGAATTACACGTATTGAACATACTGCTAAACTGGTGTAAAAATATTTTAACACATTAATAGTGAAATTAATTCCTATGATGTTGAGAAACTTTGAAATTGACTTGTAATGTTTACCTGATAATTTTAAAGTAGTAATCTACATCACTTCTGCATAATAAACTGTTGTGTCTGGACACACACACAGAAAATGAATGGACCTGGGCAAACTGACAAAGGAAATTAATGGTAGTGAAATTAAATTAAAAATGATGGCGACAAAATTATTACTTAAGTTCCAATGGAGCCCAGAGAAAGGTTACGGTCCAGCCAGATTAGTTACATTATGCATAAGCTGTGATGATCACTGGCCTTGCACACAAGAATTGTAATGACTATTTAAATTATGAATATAAAGCAGTCCTACAATGGCCTTTACAGTATTACCCAAATGAAACTGTATTGGACTGTATTCTATAAACTTAACTTAGCCATGAACTGTCTGAGTTTATGATGGAAATCCATCTTTTTGACTTGACCCTTTTACACCATTGTAACATTTTTTTATAACAGTTTTCTGCAGAATTTTTGCAATAACTTCTCGCAAAAAAAAAAAAAAAAAACTGCACTACATTAAAATCAGAATTTGTTAAAAATAAAATTCTGTAACTATCTTATTTTCATTAATGAATAGAACCATAATGAACACCTGAGAATAGTTTCTGCAACTGTTCAGTTAGCTATAAAAAAAAACATTTGGAGTGACCAGATGGATGAAATGGGAAGTTTTTTTTTTTTTTTTTTCTAATGCTGTATATAAGCTTCCGTTCTTACATTATATGCCTCAACTAATGCTAATTCTAAAATCAGTTGAGGGCTGGACGCAATATCTTCAGGCATGTAGACTTCAGTTTCACCTTCAGAAGCTTCACTTTCAATACTATCTGCTGCTACATTCTCTAATATAAATGGAGGGCATAGCAGATTATTTCCAAATGGTGCTGGTCTAATGGCAGATACACAATGCCCCTCTTACTCTTTGTATTGGATCCCTCTACATTAACTAAGCAATTTTGACAGTCATCACAGGCTCCTGCCAAATAAGGGGACTTGCAAATGGCATAACCTTTTTACCATTTTCCCACAATCTCAATGCTTTAACACAAAAAATCTCAATTTTTTAACACAAACTTTACATGAAGCCCACTGTTTATCTTGTCTTTGCTTGGGGACTACATAACTTCCACAAATATAACAAAATAAATTCAGTTTGTTCAAACACTTGTGTGAAGTCATTTTACTCAATTTTCAGCACAAGTTTGACATGATAACCTCAAAAATAAACTGAATTCACACTGAGAAACACTGCTGCAAGGAGTTCTCAAGGTCAAGAAACAACTGACTGAAAGCATTGCCAACGTGTGAAGATTTAATTTAAAAATTCCCAGAATTTGCTCCTAACTTAATACATTCAATAATACAACCATGACATCAGCTTAAGTGATTTGTGAAAAAACAGTATGCGATATCAAAAATGAATAACATTTCTGAAATCAGTGTAAAAACTGAGTTAAAAACAGCTATTAATTTTCAAACATCAAAAACGTGAAGAGTGGTGTTATAACACAAAAAAAAAGGACTAACTTAAACCTTTATATGCACGTGACAATCAACATATGTCATATATTATATATGTTATTTTTACTGTTGCACTCTTTCCTCCAATCAGTAATGCTCTCTGGCTTTGTGACATTGCTGCATTGGCTGGAATTTATGGGTGCTTCCTGTTTCATGCAGCAAGTCTCCGATTACTGATAAGTTGTTGTCCAATTGCAGTGTTTGTTGAAGCATGTGGTTTTTAAATTTGCATTAACTCGCTGACAAGTAAAGGAATTTTTAATTTTAAAAAATGTATTTTTCGCAGTTTTGTTCAGAAAATATTGAAATAGGCATCAATCTGATTATTCAAATTTTAGCACTCGCAGAGGAACTTCAAATTTTCAAACTGGTGATATGTGCCCGCATGCAGTAGTTCATTTTGCTAAATTGAGGTATTTAGCAAAGTTTTCAGATAAGAATTAATTTCATTACATTAGATATTTTACAGTCGTTTAATAATGTATATCAATTTAAATTGTATCCACCCATCTCTTTAGCCCAAAGATGAGCTCCCATATTCAACCTAAAAAAAGTTCAGTAATTGAGAGTACAGCAGTGTTTTGCAACACTGCTAGTAAAATATAGCTAAATGTATTTATGATATATAGCTAAATGTGAAAACTTCTTCAGGTCCCATGTAATGTCTTTTTGTAATAGTCTGATTGTTTAATTCGCAGACTGGTGCAAAATTTTATGTTTACCACGTGAACTTGCCATAACTGCCGCTACAGGCACTCTCACTGATCACTCTGCAGACTGTGTGTGCATGCCAGTACATGTTGAGCTAAAATAGGCATACTACACTTAGTATGAAGAGTTTTTTTTAGCCGCATGTCACTGATGATCGTTTTGCAGCAAGTATCATGTTGGACATACAGATTTAACAGCAACATGCGATTCATTATTATGTCAGATGGGGCTTAAATGCATCAGAATCATTTAGATGAATAAAGCGTATGGTAATGAGTCTTTTGGCAGGACGATCATATCCCAGTGTGATCGAACTTTCCAATGTGAAGTGGTTTTTCCATCAAGACAATGTCAGGCCCCAATATGGCTAATGTTGTGTAGGCAGCAATCACTGCCATAGGTGCCAAGGTTTTCTGCCACATCCCCCTTTTCACCAGATTTTATTATTATTATTAGCTATGTAGTGCAAGGAAGCCTGAGGCTTATGCTGCACCAGCCAAAAAAAAATTCCCGAGTTACCCAGAGAGAGAGAGTCAAAAGGGAATCACCAAGAAAGAGAAGAATGATGATATCCAGCTCAGGACCCTGGGTGTGCCAAGCCCATACTCACCAGATGTAACCCCATGTGACTTCTTCCTGTTTCCATGTCTGAAGAAAGCTCTGAAAGGCAAGCGTTTCACATCCAACAAAATGATGCTGGCAGAGCCACCATGGAAGCACTTCAGTCTTTCAAAAAATGGATTGCAAGAAGCATTTAATGCATGGGTACGACGGTGACGAAAAATGTGTAAAGTTCATGGGAGAGCATTTCGAGAAGGAGAAATTCACAGAAGATTCAGATGATGACAATTAAGAAAAGATCTTGCACCAGTCTGAGAATTAAATTATCACCCCTTATATTAATGTATATATTAATATGTACATTTTTTTTTTTTTTTGTCGCCTTTTTCCCATTTTATATATATATATATATATGAGATCAGCGTTTTTACTGTTTTGGCATGAAATTTTTATGGCCGGATGCCCTTCCTGACACCAACCCTCACCCTTTATCCGGGCTGGGGATATGCGGTGGTCATTCCCTGAGTTTCCGTATTTGATGGTCACGGGCTCGAACCCCTGTCTAAGCATGTGCTATGCACTGCTGCTCCTGCCCACCTGGCTACAGTGGCGCCAATAATAATATATATATATATATATTATTATTATATGTATATATTAATATATCTATTGCCGTATTTCTATGGTTATCCAAGGTAAGTTTTTTCTTTTATGCTGCACCAGCCAAAAAAAAAAAAAAAAAATCCTTAGTTACCTGTTACCGAGAGAGTCAAAAGGGAATTACCAAGAAAGAGAAGAATGATGTGATATCCAGCTCAGGACCCTGGGATTTTATACAGCACTTCTGACTCTCAATAATATAGTGTACAATTTAATTTAACTACATACAGTATGATTATAATTAAACTGCATCATTTTGAAGACATTTAGGCAGAAAAACAGCTAATTATATAAAATTTAAATTTAGAACAGATAAATAGTCAAGCAATGTGGAAAGATTCATCATACAGTGAATGGAACAGCAGAATTTTAATAATGGCACATTGGTATGATTTCCCAAATATCTGACAAATCTGAGTCTTGACATTATTATTCAATTGGAAATGCACCTTGTCAAGCTAGAGAATATCCAAAGCTTAATTATCTGCACTGTCTGCTTCTATTCTAGCCAGAAAATAAAGATTAAAATCCAAACATTTCTGTGGATCACTTGGAATAATCTGCTGCACAATGTGAAGTTTATATGAATACCATGACAACTGTTCTGGCATTATCAGACAAATGTGAATTGTATACCGTGCTCTAAGTCACTACAAAATAAGTCGTCTATCACAACTTGATAGATAACTCTGTCTATCAAGTTGTGATAGACAACTATGTCTCAATCTACATCTCAGTGAATTTGTGCTTTTGCTGTTCTTTTCTTTTATCACTTTTTCCTATAGTTCTTACAAGCAATGGAATAAAATTTGCTTAATTCTCCTATACATTGTCACTTTATGGAATTATTTTTTTCTCTTATATCATTACCCGAATATAGTCCATACTAATTTTCAGCTCTACGTGTTTAGCTATTTTCAACCTGCAGAGCATTTATTGAAGACTTGTGGGTGGAAGATTGCAAATGATGTAGTTTAATTATACTATACTGTATATTATGATATCCCTAATAGTTGACAATTCTTAGGGAAGACAGCTAGTGCATGGAAACAAGCTCTTTATTTCTAAGAGTGCTGTCTGCATGCATTATAGTATAAAACAGCAGGTAATATATTTTTAGAAATAGTGTAATCTAAAGTGAATTTTTTAAAAGAGAGGTTGGAATGGTTTAAGAGAAAGTAAAACCAATATCAATTAATCATCCCTTAGGGCAGTGGTTTTCAACTGGGGTGCTGCAGCCTAAGTTTAACCCAAACTTAAGGTTTAAGTTACTTAAACTTACTGTTTATTTCATTATAAAAAGGTGTACGGTATCTTTTTAATTTTGTGGTGATCTATAATTGATGTTTACTTAGTACCTCTGTATAAAGAATAAAATTATTATATACTGTATATATATAATTTGTATTATGAAATGTAATTTTTATAATTATATTATTGTAATAACTATCATATAACATATATTTTTAATATTATATATATATATATATAGAGAGAGAGAGAGAGAGAGAGAGAGAGAGAGAGAGAGAGAGAGAGAGAGAGAGAGAGTCGGATCTAACAGACAGAAAATTGAGTAGATTGAATAGGGGTGACGTAAAATAAATTACTTAGGGGTGCCGTTATTAAAAAAAAGGTTGAAAACCACTGCCTTAGATGTAAGCCTATTTTTTACTTGCAAATATGTTAATGTGAAGGGGTTATGATGTGAGTGTTGTTTCTCTTATCACCATTAGGTAAATATTGCAATTTCTTTGATAATAAGCCAGTTACTCTGACTTTTTAAGACTTTGATTCTAATGCACTGCAGGACATTATCTGCAGTGATATTTACATCTACCTTCCCTTTGTGAAATTCACTAATTATGCCAAACTTGTGGCACTCTGCTTTTCTGTCATTAACCATCATTCTAAATTGGGAGCTGACTTCTAAAGTGCCATAATTTAATATATCTTCTGGATACTTATCAGTGCCTGTTTCAATAAATATTCTATTAACAGCTACTGCATAATGAAATATTACATCAAATGTATCATCTCCTTTAGGAGAACTACCCCAAAAATATCCATAAGCAGAACTATATGCTAGTTCTGGATAGAAAGTTTCAAAAATAGGAATAGTGGTTGCAAGGTCTGCTAATGGATTAGAAATCTGAAATTGCCGTGTTGCTTTTGTAAAGCTATCATCCTTTAACTTTTGTATTTTACCATCCAGTGAGGAAAAATAACCGACATGTTGAAATATACTAGGAACTCTTCTTGTCACTACGTTACGGTCAGGCACTAGAAGATCAATAAACTGCAATATCAATAGGTCTACAGGTTTCTCACTGTAGAACAAAATCAGAAAATTGACTAGGCGTTCAAGGTCTTGACACTTAAGAAGTCTACCTATAATAAAAAACCCTGAGAAGGCCAATGAAATCCATTCTCCACGATGAATTCTAATAAAATCTTGAATGGCTGTAATGTAACGAAATGATGCAGTAACATCATCTTCCAGAATCAAAAAGTATTCTGACATCTTCATAGAGTAACTGAAAAGAAATGCAAAATCAATAACCTGTTTAGCTCTCCAATAAATTCTCTTCTCAGAGTCATGAAAAGTTTTTCTTAAGTTATGTAATTCTGGATAAATATTAGGAAGTGTGTGAATAACTTGCAAGAAGCCCGACTCAATATATTTCTGAAAATTATGAGTAATTTCTTTGGCACGTTTCTGACATAATGAAGGATCAGCATCTGCCAGTAAAACAACTATGATTACATTCTGTCTTTCTTCTTCCAGAGATTCATCAATTAATGACTGCAATGTCTGTAAGAGGTAATTATGCTTCTTGTAGCTAACACTTGGAATACCAATCGTCAAAAATATACTTCTGTTATGAGGACGGCTGTGAAGAACGGACTCATTAACCAGAGAAATGAAGTTGTTTAAAGAGAAACTCGATATTATGATACCATTCCTTGTCACCTTGAATGAAAAAAATAATAATAATAATAAAATATATATACAGATACACACAAATTCATGTGTTCATACTAAAAACTATAAACCTTAAATATTAAAATAACAGATTTATAAAAAAAAAAATATTTGCAAAGAAGGATGATGTAATACAGCAAGACATGCAGTCAATGTGATGCACTTGCAGCAACTGCATTCCTTAAATTGTCCATGAACATTGGAATGCGATATCTTCCCTTTTTCCCCACAAGGTTTGTGGGGGAAAGGGGAGATATTAGGTCATAAATCAGTCTAAACTATAAGGTACATTAAATAGAGATTATCTGATTGTGTAATTTATAGTACAAATTAACTTAATGTACCTAAAAACTCAATCAGCAATGAAAGTCAGACATCACATTCCAAAATAATCCCCTCCCTGCATACAAGAAAAACCTTTTTGTGCCATATGTGCAGAAGTATTTCCTTGATTTTCCAAGTGTGAATGGACAGTTCCTATGGTGAAAATAGTTATATACCATCTAAAATTTAGATTTTAGTTACAAAACAAAAAAATATCTGATGGAAAATGTGTTTTTGTTGCAGCAAGTTACACATTCACCATTTCAGGCCTGCAGCCAAATCTGACATGAGGCACTGTAAAAGGGAATAAGATTATGCCAAGTGATTTGTTTACAGGCATTTCTATATCAAACATCAGTTCAGTTATGTGCACCTGTGGGTGCACATAACTAATCATCATTAAGCAAGGCTAATTTGGTGAAGGATTGAGCATCTGATCAAAGAAAAGAAGTAAAGAATAGTCAAAGCAGCTGCCTGTGATACAGAAAATAGGACCTTGAAAATTGACAGCAAATAAGCAAACAATGAATGGCAAAGTTGCAAACTGCAAGGTTTTCCTGTATTATAGATTAATAATCAAACTAACTTTAAAATATACATATAGTAACAGTTCAGAAATTGTTACTATCATAGTACACAAGCCCCACGAAAAAAATTCTAACTAGAAAACAGTCAATACCTGTAAATTATTGATAGTGATACAACGCATTTGACAATATAACACAAGAATCTTAATAATGAATAATCAGCTCACTTATCGCAGTTCAAAATAACCAAGGTGTACATGAATGATACACCCCTATACTAGTATAGTTGATTAACCACTGGCACACATTTAGAAAGGTGTTTTAGTCCCATTTAAGAGTGAAAACAAAAATCCAACAATCTCAAGTAGAGGTGTAAATCAGTCTATTTCTATAAGGTACATTAAATAGAAATTTAGTATGGCTCTGGTCCTCTGTAAGTTATTCGACAGACTGAAAAACATGGTCACCACGATGTGACTAGTATTTTTACAGATTAATCTGGCAGCTGTGAGGCTGAACTGCCAATTTGTTGCTCTATGATTGCTGGCTTGTCTTGCAAGAAGTGCCACAGTTTTTGACTTAGGTAAAATACAATAGACTGTTGATAGTTCAGCACAGTTCTAAACTATTAACAGCATTATTTACAGAATCAACCTTAATGGTTGAAGGAATGTGATGAAGAATAACAGCCCAACCAATTATACAGTGTGTCTCAAAAATATTGGTACAAACATTTAGGGGAAGTAGGTAACATCTAAAGGAATGTGAATCACATAGGAACCCATAACCGGAAACGTCACAGGAAAGTAGTAGCAGAGGCACAAGATAGTAATTAGTGGCAAACATTTATTTGACATAATATTAACAATGACTCCATTGTTACAAGAACATCGTACAAGATGGATGCATTTCATGATGTTACAACAGATGCTCGAAGGTTCCACCATGAGACACGATGCATACGTGACACCGACGCAGCATGGATTGGCGGACACGGTCGAACACACCTGGAGTTTCTTTGGCAGTAGCAGCAGCAGCGCAGACGAGTCTCGCCACGAGATCCATTTCCGTCTCCACAGGCGATTCATACACGATAGATTTGAGGGTTCCCCACAGAAAGAAATCAAGGCTCGATAAATCAGGTGAGCGTGGGGGCCAGGCGAAGGGTCCACCACGGCTAATCCATTGACACCCAAAACGCCTGTTCAAATGGTCACGAACACACCTTCCATAATGGGCAGGAGCCCCATCGTGTTGAAACCAAATGTTGCGTCCAACATTTGTTGGAACATCGTCAAGTAACCCTGGTAGAACTTGTTCAAGAAAGATCCGATATTTAGCGGAGATCATGCGGGATGGTAACAGATATGGGCCGACTAAGCAGTCACCGACCATACTTGCCCACACATTTATTGCAAAGAGATGTTGTGCCGCATGGGGGCACACACTGTGTGGCCTTCTGCTAATCCATACATTAGGTGCATATCTGCCAGCTCACAGTTTGTATATGGATACATGCTCTTCGTGCAGCGACTACTTCTTGAATGAGTAAACCAGAAATTTTCCCTCTCGCGAACTGATGAACAGTGCCGTGTACCAACTTATGGTGACATTTCTGGTTATGGGTTCCTATGCGATTCACATTCCTTTAGATGTTACCTACCTCCCCTAAACATTTGTACCAATATTTTTGAGACACCCTGTATACAACTTTTGTAAGGATGGCACAAAATTAAAGTTACGTAGAGAGTACTTTGTAATTACTTTCTTATTCAACATCAATACAGCAAACAATTTTTTTAACTGATAATATTCAAAGATGTTATGAGCTTAATTCACGTGCATGATGATCAAAGTTGGGGAGTGTCCTGCAATTTAACATCTCTTATACATTTTTAATTTGTATTTCTTTGGTGCTCTGGTAACAGTTATTGTGTAAATATATTTAAAAACTTTCAATTTTCATTATCAACAGACCATCCAATACTATAGTGAAGGTTGATATTGCCAAGTGATTAGAATGTAACTGCAGCAGTTCACCATGGTTCAAGCTCACATTACTGCTAAATATTGTTAATGATTGTATTCTTGTCAAAATACTTAGATGTGAATTCCTCTGACCTACATGGGTATGCCGAAATAAAAACTGATCGATATATTTTTTTTTTTATCACCACCTGACTTGAGCTTGCTGTGTAGTGGCTATCGAAGACTTCTTTTCATGCCATTCTTCCCCCCATTCTCACTTGCAACTAACTTTTGGTAGTGGCACCTAGATCAGGAATAACAGACAATTATTGCATGTATTATTTGTTCCTTGCTTTGTATATCTAGTTTTCTTTTGTGGTTGGTTTATTTTATTACATTTATAATATTTCACACCTTTTTGTCCTTGGCATGGTTGGGTGGTGTCAGTCTATATTTATTATCTATTGGCTTATAACTTACCTATATTTGCCTTATATTTAATGTTTTCAAATTTTTTTAGATACATATTCCCACTCTCCTTCCTTTCCTACTTTAATTCTTGTTTATTTATTTGTTTTCTTCACTTTTTTTTCGGTACTTATTCCATATTGTACATATACACAGGAACTCCATGACTTGCATAAGGGTTGCGTTCAGCGGAATGCTACGCAAGTCAGAATTTCCCTCATGCTTGTGCAGCACTTGCAACTGTGCTCGCTGAATTGATTGAATCAAAAAAGAAATGTTCGACGAACATGTATATAGAATTATTTATTGTATTTATTCAATTTTTTCATCTCGTGAGCAGGAAAAATTACAAAAGCTTGCAATTTAAAAATTATAGAAAAAGAGAGAAGACAGGCATAACGTCAGTAAGTTTTACCTCTTGAGCATTGTTGCCAGAATTGATGTCTTCAGCTGATAAGTACACCGCTGCGGAAGTTGAGGGCTGTGGAGATTTAGAAGGGGTCGGCCACTCAACCTTACGAAAGATATATTAATGGATAGCTGGACGATGGCTTTTTTTCTTTTCATTGTAGATTTCTTTGTAGCAAGCAACCATATCATTCACCCCTCTTAACTTTTAAGACTCATTCGTTTTGGGGATCCATCTTCTCAAACCTCGCGATTGCTAATGCAATTTCATGAAATGCCACACTCTCTGGTGATGAAGTGTCTTGGTTCATCTTGAGCTTCGTCAGCATTTTCTTCTTCCACTATCGCTGCCTGCAAGTCAATAAGTTCTTAGTTAGATAATTCCTTCTCTTCCTCCACGTCTTTGGCCTCAACCTCCAACTGAAGTAGCTCTGCAACCTTTACAATCTTATTGGTAACCTCTTCATATGATTCGTCTTTTTCAAATCCTTCGAAGCCTTTTACGTGCCATGGGCATATTTTCTTCCATGTCCCATTTAAACAACTTTTGTTTAAATGGGGCATGCCCAGGCCTTATTAATGTTTAAGATGGTGTGGTAAATATTGTAAAATTTCCCTTAATGTAAAATTTTTTTCGTCTACTGCAGACAATGCCAGAGCAAATGTTGTGCATAAATAGTATGCTTTTAAATTCGAAATAACACCCTGATCCATAGGTTGGATGAGTGAAGTCGTGTTTGGCGGTAGAAATGACTCATGTTCGAATTGAAATCATCTATTTGGATAGGGTCCAGGAGCATTATCTAATAGAAGTAAAATCTTAAAAAGAACATCGTCGTTACAATATTTTTCAACCTCAGGAATGAAGCAGCATTTAAACCAATCCTCAAAGAGAGATATTGTTATCCATGCTCTCTGGTTCGATCGGAAATGCAAGGGTAGGGTGGGTTTATCGATGCCCTTAAATGCACAAGGAGTTCCAGAATGGTACACAGGCAGTGGTTTTAATCTGTAATCTCCAGATCACTGCATTAGCAACTTGACATTGTATTTTCCACTTTGGCAATGTATGTTCGATCCAGCATTTTTTTCCAATACAGAGCAGTCTCGTCAATGTTAAAAATCTGCTGCGTTGAATAGCCGCCTTCAATAATTTTTTCCAACACATCACAAAATGTCTCTGCAGCCGCAGGATCGGCACTAGCAACTTCAGCTCATACTTTACCGTTGTGGAAACCAGCGAGATGCTCGAACCTATTAACCCACCCATTGGTTGGGGTTTGCCATTCTTATCCTTCCTTAATATCTTTATAAATAATTGTTGCTTTTGCTTGAATGGTCATTAGACTCAGGGGCACTTACTTCTGAATCTGATTTTCCATCCATATTATTAACAGCTGTTCCATCTTCGATATAGCACCTGAACGCTGTTTTGTGATCACTGTTGATCTTTTAACATGTTCTTTTATACTGTCACTGTTCCTTAAAATAGTATTCACCGTCGAAGCAGCGAGACCTAATTCCTTTGCAATATATGACAAACTTTATCCTGCTTCGTACTTGTTAATCATTTTTGTTTCGTTTTCTGGCACTGCCACCACCACTTGACTTTTCATTAGTTGGTTGCTTTCCCTTCATCGTAATATGTAAATAGGAATGAAGAGAAGTTTCTGAAAATTTGTTTCTTATATGATTGAAGATTTCAGTGAAGGGAAACACATTTCACCATAATAGCATAAAAACGCACAACTGCTGTTATCAGTATTATCGCACATGCAATCAGATCGAGTTTATTACCCGTTTATAATTATATGTACTAACAGAAAAGCCCAATAAACCAGAAAGTGCAAATTGTTTTAAGGTCGTGACCTCCAGAAACGTGCTTTAGAAAAATATCACAAAGCCATTCAAAATTGATTCTTATAACAGGAACATATGATAACAATGAAAGACTAGTGCAATTTCCATTATAAATATGGCCTTTTACAGAGATAAATAGCTTAGTAATATAGTAAAATTTAACTTCCAAGGACTTGGAATGAAATAGAAAAAAAAAATGTGTCGGTGGGATCACATTAGTATATTTTCACGATACCTCCATTTTTTCCTAGGGGATGCAAAATACATTTCCATGATTTTTTTAAGTTTGCACCGGCCAGCAAAAACTTACATAAAGTCGAATTTCCATAAGTCAGGGAGTTCCTATTCATATATATCAGGTGGTTATAAAATAAATTTCCCCATTCAGGAGACCCTGGTGTCAAAACGGTTAGAGATAGCACTGTGAAAATCAGGGGGTATGTCATTTAGGGTATGGGGAAGTGATTTGTAAAAGGGAAAAAAAATAGTTTAAATTTCTACCACCAGGGGAGAAATTGTCACTGTAAACATGAGCTGGAATACTTAACTTGGGATTAGATTTTAATATCGGAACTTAGAAATCTACAGATACTGTTCTACATGCTTTCCTTCACTTGAGATAACATTCTGAAAACAAGAGGACTATGTGCAACAGTGTTAGGTACATCTCGCTGGGTACATTGGCTACATGCTGTTTAATGCTTGCTTTCAAATCAACAAACATCTGTATGCTGTCACAGTAAACTCTGTCTTTCAAGTATCCCCATAGCCAGAAATTACAGGGATTGAGATCTGCTGATGGGGCTGGCCAGAACTGCGGTACGTCTCTAGAAATTATGCGATCATTTCCAAATGTTGAATGGAGCAGTTCCTTCTTCCCGCACTTGTCGACCAACATGGGGAGTGGCACCATCTTGCATGAATACATGTACTACAGTCTCCAATCATTTCCTTTCTTGCAGAGCGGGAGTAATGTCATCTCTTAGAAGAGCACAGTACCGTGCACTAGTTACTATACACCTTACAGAGCCATGGGGTGTAGACTTTTCAAAGAAAAATGGTCTGATTATAAACTCTGCTGTGAATCCACGCCATACTGTAATGTATAGACTTTGTAGTGGTCTTTCATGCACAGCAGATGGACGAGAAGTTTCAATATTCGTCAGGTTTGTGCATTTACACCCCATGAAGAGCGAAATGTGCTCCATCAGACAACAAGATCATTTGAGCCCATATATCATCAAGTTCCATACGAGCCAGAAATCGTTGAGCGAAATCTATTCGTTGCTGCTGATCACAAGACTAGTTCTTGCATTACGTGAATATTATACGGTAACCAGCGTAAAAGTATTCGAAGCACTTTAAGTACAGTAGACCAAGGAAGGTGCAAGTCTTTGACACACCTCTGTACTGATTGGTAGTGTTTTGCATTCTGACCACTGCAACTGCCACTTCATCCACTACCTCTGTTCCGATGCGTGATTGTCCCCTGCCTGAAATTACATCTAACTCTCCGGTCACTTCAAATTTATTTCTTTATTAGTTTTTGAAGCCCCACTGACATCATCCTTTATGCTTCCGATATTCACATAGTGCTGCATTAGTGTTACTATTATTCTGGTAGAACAGTTTTACTAAAAGAGCATGTTCCTTTTTTGTAACAGCCATAATGGTCGTTGACGGTGGCGCTGGGCGCCTCCATAGCCAGGTGGGAAGGAGTAGCGTGTGTCGTACACGCTTCTTGATTAGACCGGGGTTTGAACCTGTCACCACCAAATACGGAAGATGCGGAAAGATCAAAATATATCCCGGAGCAATATGGCCTTAGTTGCTAATGCTCCTAAAAACCAAATATGAACAAAATAACAACGACGACGGTGGTGTTGGCTTTTCTGCTTTATCTAACAGGATGTCATTTGCATAAGCAGTGTGTCTTGAAGTAAATGACAACTTTTACATATGTGCAGTGCTGTTTACCTGGGGTGGCCGAAATTTGAACTAATTTTTTTTTCTTCTACAAATCGCTTCCTCATACCCTAAATGACATACCCACCGATTTTCACAGTGCTAACTCTAAACATTTTGACACTAAGGTCTCCTGAATAGGGAAACTTATTTTATAACCGCCCAGTACATATTTCACACATATATACACCGATGAGCCAAAACATTATGACCACCTACCTAATATGTTGGTCCTCCAGGTGCAGCCAAAACAGCTCATACCTGGCGAGGCATAGATGCTACAAATTTTCTAAATGTATCTTGTGGTATCTGGTACCAACATGTAACCGGCAGATCCTTTAACTCCTGTAAGGTCTATGGTTGAGATGCTGCAGATCGGAGTTGCTGTTCCAACACAAACCACAGATGCTCAATGGGATTGATGTCTGAGGAATCTGAAGGCCAGGGATATACCTGGTGCATTATCCTGCTCAAAGACAGCACTGCCAGAGTGGAAGTCCATTGCCATTAAAGGCTGTAGGTGGTAGACATCATTGTGCCCGGCACATGGATGACTGGACCCAGCAAAATATTGCCCAAAGCATGAAACTGCCATCACCTCCCTAAACGATGCACACATACCTGGCCCTCCACATCGTGCAACAGGAAATGAGATTCATTGGACCAGACGACCTTCCAATCACTCAAGGTCCAGTTTCGATGTGCACATGCCCATTGTACGTGCTGTTGCTGCTGGACCATGGTTAGCATAGGCATTCGGAGCAACCTGCAGCGTGTTTCTGTAGACAGGTGGGAAGGAGCAGCAGTGCGTAGCACACGCTTCTTGATTAGACTGGGGGTCCAGCTCGTCACCACCAAATATGGAGCATGCGGAAAGGTCAGGGAATGACCACCACATATCCCGGAGCAATATGGCCTCAGTTGCTAATGCTCCTAAAAACCAAATAACAACAAACAGCAACCTGTGGCTACGCAGCCCCATTTTCAGCAAGGCTCGATGTACTGTGTTGTGACACATTAGTCCCATCACCAGCATTCCGATTACCGGCACCACAGTTGCCACATACCATCCGGGAGAGCCTTCGCTTACCTGAAGCATCAATGAGCCCTGGTCATCCAACACCTCGCCGGCGGTTCGTGGGTTTTCCTCGGACCACTTTCAGTAGGTACTAACCACAGCTGACCATGAGCCGTTTTGGATATGCTCTGACAACAGAATGAGATGCACACTTCACCATGCTTGTATCTGGTCATTTCACAGAGCTCTGTACTCATCATGGTACACTGTGATGAGTACAGAGCTCTGTACTCATCACAGTGTACCATGGCAGAGTTGAACTAATGTTTTGGTGCCGTCGTAAATAAGACACAACAGCACATATGCTCTGACCCAGTCGTCTGGCCATTACAGTATGGCCTTTGTCAAACTCGCTTAAGTGGGTTAAAAGTTGATATAATCATATGGATGTTAGACGAGAACATAAAGAACAAAGAGTTAATTTTGTTGTAATCTTTTTGAAAAAGGAATGCATTATACCAGCATCTGTAATTATTTCAGTTGTAACTTTGGTAAATATACCACATACGGTTTATGGTTACTTGTTTATAACAATGTCTATGCAAAATGTATAGACATTATGCTTCTCAATTCTTACTCTCTCATTACTTATATTCTCAGCATTTGAATTCTATACACAGGCAGTTCCTGCTTTACGAGTTTTTTTCCCCAAGTATCAACAAACTTGAAAATATGAACATTAATTGCAAAAAATGAATGTTAAACATTCATAAATACCACATTGCAAACCACGTGCGTAGCTATACAATAGTGTACCCCACAGAGAACTTGGATTGTTGCTTTGAAAGAACATTTCTAGCCCAATCAGAAATTGATTTGTTAGTGGAAACTGTTACATCAGTTTGAATGGAGACTGTTTTTACAGCATTGGCATGGGTCATATTTTTGGTTATATTAGGTACAACTACTTTTCTCACTTCTTGGTAACTGATTTTGTTTTCAACCTTGTATTTTACTATTTTTTTTCTCGGTTTTCCACTTTTCACATGTCTTAGAATATGCAGGATGGTCACCTTTGCAATTTGGGCAAATCATTTTTGTAGCTGTACAGGTACTTTGTAAGTGATCTGATGATCCACAATTGGGGCAGAGAGGAACTCCTCTACATACAGTTTGTGAGTGGTCATACTTATGGCATTTATAACATCTTAAAGGGTTTGGAATGTAAGGGCGGATGCGGCAAAGTAAATAACCTGCTTTTCCAGAGTAAGTTGGGTGTATTGAAGGTGAGAATAATATTTCTGGTAGGTGTAAGTTGATTTATCTTTTTTAATCATTATTCGTCTTGCTTCAATTACGTGTTGTCCCTGCAGCTCTTGGGTTATTTCTTCTGCAGTGACGTTTAATAGGTCGCAACTGGATATCACACCCTTAGATGAATTTAAGGTTGTGTGAGGAGATATTTTAACTGGAATGCCAGCAAAGCTTGTAAGTTGTAACAGCTTCTCAGAATGTCTGTGGTTTGTGGTTTCTACTATTAAGTCTCCTGATTGCAGTCTTTTCAACATCTTGGGAGATTCTGCAATACCCTCCAGATGTTTTTGTATGACAAAGGGAGACAATTTATTCATGGGCTGATTAGTAAGTGAGTGGATGATTAAGAACGATGGGCAAGGTTGCTCCATCCGATCAGTCTTTTGTCTCTTTGGATTATTGTTCTCAACATCCAGATGGTCTGTGTTTGCAACTTTTAGCCCTTGGCAAGAGGACTTATCTGCCAAGGTTTCCGGCCCCGCCAAGGGGAGGCAGTAGCAGTTAAAGTGGTAGTTGGGTAGTGACCTAGAAATATGGATAAAGAAAGAAAGGTGGGCTTCCTTTCTATGGAACACATCACCTTACTAGAGAAGATTGATATAGAAATTAAAATTCTGGCATTCTAAAAAATATCCAAAGAATTTGAATTAAATTTGGGATGCTGGATGAGACCTCAGTCTACCAATTCTAACTGGAGCAAAAAAGAACAGTCTAAACGAAGGAAGAAACCTTTATCAAATACCCCAAAAGTCAAGTCCATTACATCAGCTCGTGAAGAGATGGTATAAATCTATGATTCTGAGTGTTTTGTTGTCGGTGGATTATTTAGAAAAGGACTATGCAATTTTTAGGGAAATATTAATCTTTACTGTTGCACATGTTTGCGTTGCAATACAAGAATAAGTGACATGGTCACTAAAAGAGTTATCTTTCACCAGGTAGTGTTCCAGCACTGCCTGGTGGAAGATGATCAGTGCAGTAGTGGAACGTTTCATGATTTACCCCAATGAGCATCAGACTTCCACTTTTTCCACAATATGAAATGAGCCCCATTTGGCAAGGAGTCATTTTCACACAGATTCAGCTGTGAAAAATTATATTTATTTATTACATAGGGTATTTTAATTTTATTGCATATTGATTAATTAATTAATGTTGTCACTTGTTTATCTCAAGTTATGTTACAGAAACAACATGCAATTTTGTTGACATATATTTCAAAAGCTTGACAATATATGTTCGCAGCATGCCATGAGTCACTTGCACATTAAAAAAGCATGTCAAGTACTGTGAGTGGCTCTAGTAATACATGACAGTGAAAATGAAATCTTAGATTGCACATTCTTCATAAAGTGTTGTTCCACCTAAGTGGATAAATCAAAAGCCAAAATATGAGGCAACAGAAAAGTCACATGCAATATGCAAAGCACCATTGCAGCCAATAAAAGTCAGCATATGGTGTGTATATTGTGTTGAAAACAAAGCCAAAGATTACCGGTCCTATTTTCTTTGCAGAAAAGTCAACGATATATCATCAAGTTCAAGCTTATTTAGCACAGAATGGCAGGTGCTTCCAATATCTCTTAAATGCATTGTGACCTTATACAGTGGGTCTATACGTAAATTAAACTATATGTTAGCATTAGCATATGATGCAAGAAAGCAAGCTTATTCAGCATCAGCCAAAAAAAAAAAAAAAACCACAACCACTACTCCCATTTCACCCCTCCGTTCGTTTGAAATGCCTGTCCAGCTGAGCCTTAAATTTGTTTAGGCTATCAACTTCAACAACAAGTGATGGAATTCTATTCCACAAACCAACTGCCCACCGGCTAAAGGCAAATTTCCGCACATCTATCCGACATCTCCTTCCTCAATTTGAGGAAGAACAGATGTCATTGTTGTCTCAATGTTCTTCTCACAAATGTAGTAATAGTGCCATGTGATGAAAGAAAGCAAGTGTATGAGCTTATGCAGCCAGCATCAGCCAAAAAAAAAAAAAAAAAAAAATCACACCAGTTCCTCAAATTTATTTAACCTATCAACTTCCACAATGACAGATGGAAGTTTGTTCCAGCAGTTAATCACCCGCTGGCTAAAGGCAAATTTCCACACATCTATTCTACATCTGTTTTTTTATTAATTTGAATTTATGCTCTCTTAGGTTCGTAATCTGAACAAGTGGAAGAATCCCATCATAATTCAGCGTGCTCAACCCATTCAAGGCCTTATACACCTCAATCAGATCACTGCGCAAGTGCCTAGTCTCCAGCCACTGCAATTTAAAGAACTTAAGCCTCTCTTGGTAAGAGGATCCTTTCATTTCCCTCACCAATCTTGTTGCCCTTCCCTGTAAGCTCAAGCAAATCCACATCCTTCCTAAAATGAGGCCTCCAGACCTGTACGCAGTACTCAATGTGTGGTCTGACCATTGCCTTATACAGAGGGACAATCACCTCCTTTTCCCTGCTAGCAAAATCCCTATATATCATTGACAAAACCCCATGACCTGCCCTGGCAGCCTGTCTGCATTGCTTAAAAAACTTCATATCTGACTGCACAATTACTCCCAGGTTTTTTTCATTTTCTACCACCTTAAGTGTAGTACCACACAGTTGGTACTTTTCTCTCGGGGTTACTTCTACCCATATGCAGTAAAGGTTAAACTTCAGTTGCCACTTCTTAGCCCATCTGCCTAAATTATCTAGATCCTGTTGCAGTAGCACACTGCCATTACTGTCATTAACAACCCTGCCAACCTTTGCATCATCTGCAAACCTTGACACTAAGCCTGATATACCTTCATCAATATCATTGATAAATATACAAAACAACAGAGGACCCAACACCGAACTCTGTGGGACTCCACTAATAACATTAGTCCACGAAGAGTAGCACCCATTAATTACCACCCTGTGTCTTCTCCCACTCAACCATCCTTTTATCCATTGTAGCAACTTACCCTTAATACCATTCTGCTCCAATTTATACAATAGTCTTCCATGCACAACAGTGTCAAAAGTTTTCCTGAAATCCAAATATATGATATCAAAATTATTTTTTGCATCCAGTTCCTTTGTGACCACATCATAATATCCTATCAAGTTTGTCAGACAAGACTTTCCCTTAACAAACCCATGCTGTGTCTGAATTATTGCTGCAGTCTTGTCTAGATGATCCTGCAATGCATCTTTAACCAGTGACTCCATTATTTTACCCGGAACAGAAGTTAAATTAACTGGTCTGTAATTACTTGTCACCCTTCGAACCCCCTCTGTGAATTGTGGATATATTTGCACACCTCCAGTCCGTGGGGACCTCCCTGGAGTCCAAGGTTGCTCTTATAATTATTGCTAATGGTTTGCTTAGTTGCTTTGCCGCCTCCTTTAATATAACTGGATAGATCCCATCCACCCCAGGTGCCTTTATTATTTTTAACTTTAACAATTTCTCCTCCACTTTGCTCTCCGTTATTACAAAATCATTAAGCACTCTGCTACAATTTAATAACCTTCTGCCATTTTCAAACCTTAATAATTCCTCATGTGTGAATGTAGATGCAAAATACTCATTCAGTTTGTTTGCTAACTGAGCAGGATCATCAACAGTTCAACCCCTTCCTTTTAGAGTTTATATAAGTAAAGAAATCCTTGCTGTTTTTCTTAGCATCTTTTGCAAAAGATTTCTCGTAATCTGCCTTCGCCTGCCTAACCTCCTTTGTGACCTGATTACAGACTAGCTTATATCTGCCATAGGCTTCTGAGTCACTTGATAATTTATATGCATCCCATGCATTTTTCTTCTCTGTCACGAGTCTGTAACTAAAGATATATGTAACTTTGAGTTCAGCAACTTTCCGAGTAAAAATAGTGTGTGTGTGTAAACTAAAATAACTTTAGCCAAGGTTATTATTCCTAGAACACTACTGTTCATAAAACGTAATCAATCAGTTTAACCTCAAAAAAAAAAAAAAAAAAATAGTTTCATAGGCATATGAAATTTGAAACTACGTTACATATCTTGCTTCCTGCAGTATAGCAGCCACCTTAAAAGAACATCAGATTTTGTGTTATTGTCTTTAGTTTGTGAAAACAATAATAAATATTTCAAAAATAACTAGGGTAAGACTGTAGATGTTTTTGAACTAGTGGAAGAAAAACAAGTAGCTTTAAACAAACAGCATTCGTTCTCGTTCAGTATCATACCACTCTTCAAGCATATACCAAATAGTTACAAAGACCATGGCACAAGACAAGTTCTCACACACATTTCTGTATGAAAACCATAAAAAAATCAATTCAGAAACCACCATAGTAAAAATTTGATTGTATTTAGAAAGGTAGAAAAAGTTTCAAAATTTTAACCACTGATTAACGGTGAACATGGGAACGTTATTTTCGAGAGTCAGATATAAGGTTACCTGCTGGGTTAAATGCTTTTCCTGCTACAGCATCACAATCTTACTCCAGCAGAACTCTCTGCAGCACAAAGTCTATTCAAATTTTTGGCAATTTTATAAACCAGCTTGGTCAGCTATAATTTCAAATGACAAAAAAAAAGAAGTATTTCATGAATGCTGATTAGTGCATACTCAGCCAAAGTTCAGAATAAAATTAATAAATATGTAAGGGTAGTGAAGAGGTTTAAATTGATGGTAGTACAGAAACAGCATCATATCCATAACAAGCCAACGTATAAAAGTTTAATAAGATAACATATATACAATATGCTAAATCTCTTTCCCAGTTATTTAGTTTGGAAATAAATTAGCGTTTCATTTATTATAATAAAAATGGCTTTTTTTTTTTCTAAATGTAGATAAGAATCTAAGTAAACTGGTAATATAGAATTTCAACCAAAGAATATTACCTGATTATCTGTTGTATGTGAAGTTGTTTCTTTAGAACATATATTGACAGCATGCCTGATTGAGACTTCACAATTATCTTCAGCCTGACCAAGCAGTGGGAATTTCCTTTCTATATAACCTAAGGCCGACAAATGAAAACACTATAAATTGCTTAAACATCTGTATGATATAATATTATGGAAATGTAGTAAATTCCCATTACAATCAGTTTAACCCCTAACTAGTACAGTAAAGTCTTCCAGACCATGAGATACTTAAATTTCCTGTTTGTACTACAATCTCTTTCAACCTAAATTTGTGCTACTGAACAGGGCCTCTTTATCCAACAAATGTTATATTGTGTTAATACGCTCTGCATCTTCCATAGCATGTCAGTCTTTTTCTTTTTACCAATAAAAATTAAAATTAAAAAGATACAGAGGGGGGGGATTCAAAAAAGATTTATATTTACCCAGAAGTATTTGTAATAGAAAGACAAAATTTTTGTTTAATATGTTGAAATCTCTATAGAAACCACACAGATTTTGGTTTCAATTTGAAAATTTCTTTTTTGCTTTGCAGTGCTGAATGAAGTGAAGTATCACAATGGATAAAGCGGAATATAGATCGGTGATATGGTTCCCCTTTCTGCAAGGGAAAAGACCCAAAATATCCATGAAGAAATGGTCGCTGTTTATGGAGAAGACTGCCTAGGTTACAGTGTTGTTGCACATAGGTATAAACAATTCAAATGTCGAATTGTGCATGATGAAGAAGTCCGAGGATGCCTAGCCAATGCTGTAACAGAAGAGTGTTGCAAAAATTGAGGCATTAATCCTGGAAGATGGCTATATTAGCATCAAAGAACTAGCTATAGAGCTCTGAACTTATGTAGGATCTGTGGAGAACATCATTCATCAACAGTTGCATATGAATAAAATGTCTGCTAGATGGGTTTCCATAGTTCTGATCCAGAAGAAGGAAAGGGCACAATACCACATCCTGCTTATTTCCCCAACCTTGCAACCTTGAATTTCTTCCTCTTTCCTACCCTGAAGTCCTTTCTTTGTGGAAAACACTTTGCTGCTGATGATGAGGTGATTTCTGTTGCTAAGTCATGGTTTGAAGGACAGTCAGAGGACTTCTACAAAAAAAGCCAGTGAGATAAAAATTATAGTTTGCTTTTTATACCTTGGTTGCAGATATGCCTGATTTTTCCTGCATTATTAGGTTTGTCCCAATTTCCATTACTGAACATTGGTCACCCCAGTTATTTGTATTGAGAAGGAGCCCCATTGGTTGGGACCCTTTATCTTCATTAATAAATAGTCATAATATATTAATAGTCAGGATATAAACTAGACCCTTAACACTAACAAATAATTATGCTGGTTGACAGAAGAATCAAAGGAAAATGGTCCTATAAGATTGGACCATTTTTAATGTTTGCTTGTAATCCCATTTCAGAGCCCATCTCTTACGAAGTTCCTCTGTTTCAACACTTACTAGAAGTCAAATTTTTTCAACTCAGAAAAAGTGCATCAACTCTGAATGATTTTAATGTGTGTTTGCAGTCTGTCACCGTAATTAATTTCCCTTGAAGTTGAAGTTATACTTCATTTAGCCTTCGCACAGTATATAGCTGATATATGAAGGCTATATAATGTGCCAAGCACAAGGTTATTGAGTTGTATGTTTGATATATAAATTTATTTTGCTTTCCCCTGTTAAGTGGCTTTTTTTTTTGTCTTTTCTTTAGATCTTAGTTCTAATTTATTTAGTTTCTTTAGTTAATTTGTTTCTGTATTTCCTTCTAATTAAATTACTTTCAAATATTTCCAGTTTTTCAGTGAAGACTTTTAATATGCATTTGCAGTCTATCACTGTAATTAATTTCCCTTGAAGTTGAAGTGTATTTCATTAAGTTTTTGAAAAATCCAAGCCATATAGTATATGTTGTTTTTGTGTTTGCTGATCTCCTTTGCTAAATTTGTTTCCTTCGCTTTATAAAAAACTAATTATAGTACCAAAAAGGTTTACAAATATTGTTAGACAGTTTCCTTTAGAAAGCCATCTGACGTCCGTATCTAAAAGAAACCTCACATCCTGTTCTTCATTATCAACACAATTTTTTGAAAAGGCGATCATATTTGTTGGTTGACTTTATTTTATTGATGGTTTTAATAACTATACTGAGATATTGATAAAGAACTAGACTAATATTTTTTGCAACCAGATGTCAGTGCACAATGCAATGAATTACAAGAACTTCAGGGCATACTTCCTTTAGATGGACTATAAAACTTTTTTGTCTTCCAACCATGGAGGTAGCACCATCAGTGGAACAGGATACCAAATTTTCCAATGGTACAGTGTATTCCAGTTATTTGGGCCACTGGTTATTCAGGGCAGCCATTTATTTGGGACAAATCTTAAAAAACAGAACCCAATCAAGAAAATAGCCAGGATTTTATTCGCTTAATCGGGACAGGAGACCGCAGCACTGAGATTACACTACAATTGTCTCCAATCGTACCACGTGGTTTGGTCGGATTTCTAGAGGTCAAAACCATAAAACAATAAGCAGTCACCTGTTTATTGGGCTTTTCTGTTAGCGCAATTTATCATAAATGGATAGTAAACTTGATCTTATTGAATTTGAAATAATACCGATAGCTGGAATTCTGTGGGTTATTTTGGTGAAATGTGTTTACACCTCCATGGAATCTTCAATCATATAAAAAAATTAATTTTCAGAATCTTCTCTTCATTCCTATTTTTAAAAACTTCATAACTTGTTACTCCGTTCTCACTTGCAATTTGTGTGTGCTGTGTTCTTTGTTATTGATTGCTTCTCTTTTTACTGTTTTAAATTTTAACCCTCACCCACAAACATCAGTGAACAGAACATATTACAGTACATATTAATTATTCCGATTATCACGTATATTCTTCCAATTTTCAAGTATCATTTAATTTTTTAATTGGTAAGGTAATAAAGGGTAAATTTGTGCTTAATACATCTTTACTTTTATAGTCTGTGGATAATAGTAGTAGTGGCATGTGATGCAAGAAAGGAAGTGTATGAGCTTATGCTGCATCAGCCAAAAAACAAAAAAAAACCACACCATTGCCTCCAAATGCCTGTCCAGTTCCTCCTTAAATTTATTCAACCTATCAACTTCCACAACGACAGATGGAAGTTTGTTCCAGCAATTAACCACCTTCTGGCTAAAGTCAAATTTCCGCACATCTATTCTACATCTGTCTTTTCTTAATTTGAATTTATGCCCCCTTAGGTTCGTAATCTGAACAAGTGGAAGGATCCCATCAGAATTCAGCGTGCCGAACCCATTCAAGGCCTTATACACCTCAATCAGATCACCACGCAGGTGCCTAATCTCCAGCCACTGCAATTTGCAGAACTTAAGCCTCTGTTGATAAGAGGATCCCTTCATTCACCTCACCAATCTTATTGCCCTTCTCTGTACACGCTCAAGTAAATCTACATCCTTCCTAAAATGAGGCCTCCAGACCTGTACGCAGTAATCAAGACGTGGCCTGACCATTGCCTTATACAGAGGGATAATCACCTCCTTTTCCCTGCTACCAAAATTCCTATATATCATTGACAAAACCCCATGACCTGCCCTGGCAGCCTGTCTGCATTGCTCAGAAAACTTGATATCTGACTGCACAATTACTCCCGGGTCTTTTTCATTTTCTACCACACAGTAGGTACGTTTCTCTGGGGTTACTTCTACCCATATGCTGTACTTTGCATTTGTCAAGGTTAAACTTAAGTTGCCACTTCTTGGCCCATCTGCCCAAATTATCTAGATCCTGTTGCAGTAGCACACTACCATCAACAACCCTGCCAACCTTTGTATCATCTGCAAACTTCGACATTAAGCCTGATATACCTTCATCAATATCATTGATAAATATACAAAACAACAGAGGACCCGACACCGAACTCTGTGGGACACCACTAATAACATTAGTCCATGAAGAGCAGCACCCACTGATTACCACCCTCTGTCTTCTCCCACTTAACCATCCTTTTAGCCATTGTAGCAACTTACCCTTAATACCATTCTGCTCCAATTTGTACAATAGTCTTCCATGCACAACAGTGTCAAAAGCTTTCCTGAAATCCAAATATATGATATCAAAATTATTTTTTGCATCCAGTTCCTTTGTAACCACATCATAATATCCTATCAAATTTGTCAGACAAGACTTTCCCTTAACAAACCCATGCTGTGTCTGAATTATTGCTGCAGTCTTGTCTAGATGATCCTGCAATGCATCTTTAACCAGTGACTCCATTATTTTACCCGGAACAGAAGTTAAACTAACTGGTCTGTAATTACTCGTGTCACCCTTCGATCCCCCTTTGTGACTTGGGGATACATTTTCACATCTCCAGTCTGTGGGAACCTCCCCTGAGTCCAAGGACGCTCTCATAATTATGGCTAAGGGTTTGCTTAGTTGCTTTGCTGCCTCCTTTAATATAACTGGATAGATCCCATACACCCCAGGTGCTTTTCTTATGTTTAACTTCAACAATTTCTCCTCCACTTTGCTTTCAGTTATTCCAAAATCATTAAGTATCCTGCTACAATTTGATAACCTTCTGCCATTATCAAACCTTAATAATTCCTCATGTGTGAATGCAGATGCAAAATACTTATTCAGTTTGTTTGCTATCTGAGCAGGATCATCAACTGTCGAACCATCGATGTCAAGTGGACCAATCAGATTCATCCCCTTCCTTTTAGAGTTTATATAAGTAAAGAAATCCTTGCTGTTTTTCTTAGCATCTTTTGCCAAGGATTTCTCGTAATCTGCCTTCGCCTGCCTAACCTCCTTTGTCACCTGATTACAGACTAGCTTATATCTGCCATAGGCTTCTGAGTCGCTTGATAATTTATATGCATCCCATGCATTTTTCTTCTCTATTACAAGTCTCATTAGTTCATTAGATAACCATTTAGGCCTAAACCTTGAACAATATTTCTTAATAGGTATGAAACTTTTAGTAGCTTCCACGATTAATTCCTTGAACGCTTCCCACTTAGAATTTACTGTTGGTAACGTCGTCAGTTGATCCCACTGTACAGAATTTAAAAACTGTCGGAGAGCACTCATATTGCTCCTATTTTTGCTAATTAGAATCACTGTTTAATAGAATTAAAATTCAATTCACAAACACGATCACAATGACCGGTGCTTACTACACATCGTATAGTGAACTGTACTTTACTATGGTGAGTCCATCGTAACGTGATTTGATTGTACAGTGAACCAATTGTAAAGCGGGGGTCCATTGTATTTTTAACTAGAAACTACAGATAATTGGGGCAGCCACTTAATTGGGCCAAAATGGACTAGTCCCAATGTGTCCCAAATAACCGGAATCGACTGTACTTGTTTTTCATTAAACCACGTTTTTACAGCAGCAAAAATGGATGCTCCAGTACAGTCAGTTTCTATAAATTTTACATAAAATCTCTTCTTCCAATTTACAATCAACGTCGAAATAATGAACGTATGCCATTAGAAGGGCCTTATTGTCAGTAACTGTGGATTCAATAATCTGAATAGAAAATTTTCTCATTTTTAGTTTGTCAATTAGTTGTTCTTCGATGTAAACTGAAATCTCATCAATTCCTCTTCGAATTGAATCATTACTCAATGGCAATGCTTTTAAAATACTGGAAGTATTTTGATGCATCACTGTTGAAATTACAGTCTCTAATGCAGATCATATAACAGTCTCAGTAACTGTATGAGCACTACCAGTTTTTTCAATGATTTCTGCAATTTTATAACATGCAATCATTCCATCATCATTTGTTTGTGTGTTCTTCTCTAATAAGGAAGTAACAGCATTACGCTGCTCAAAATTCTATTTAAAATTTTCGATATGTTTACCAACTTTATCAGGATGTTTCCTTTTTTTTAAGTGATCTAAAAGTTTTGATGATTTCATAGCCTCATTTGGAAAAGAACTATTCGTAAGATGCATAGGCTGTCTTGAGTCGAATGGGTTTTCCAGCACTTTACATGATTGATGATGGGTTGAATAACTGTAAAGAATTAAATAATAAAATATAAGCTTTTTTATTTAACTCTCATAGCCCATGTCACTTACAAAAGCACTGTGGATCAAAAATAAACAACTTCCACAAGGAAACAATAAATCAATACTAATTGTCGCTTAGAAAGTAGAAACAATAGACTGAAACATCTCGAACCATCCATGTCTCATACACTGACTAATGAAACAGAAGAATAAGTAAATAAACTACATCCACCACCAAGGTAGCAGCTATCGGAAAGACACAAATGGCAAGGATTGCAGAAACATTACCTCTGTTTTCAGAGGTAATGCCTTTTCATGGGCATTTAATGCCTATGAAAAGCAAAGGTGGTTGAATTAAATCATGCCCACTATCTTCCTTTTATAAAAATTTCTCACTTACACCTAATATAATATACTGTACCTATATGTTAAAAATCAATTTTCACAAAACCATTGTAATACCCATGATTTTTTTGGCCCCCAAAAACCAATTTTTGCTCCCTTGGTGGTGATATTACGCTGTTGAAAATTCCTGCTTTAAACTATATAAAAATGGTATAAATTTATCTGTTTTAGAAAGAGAAAAACTTCTCTGAAGTTACGTTTATCTCCTAGTATAATGCTAAGTGTGAAGTAATGTAGGATAGTTTGAATATGATTTGTTCTCTTGAACAGTTCAGGCATTCCATTAGCATATGATAGACTGTTAAGGTAGCATTACACTTAGTACACTGCACAGGTTCTTCTGAACCAAGGAAATAATTGTATGTAGTGTTTGTATGTCCTATTCTTCATCTTGTTAAGATTACTTCTTCCAGCCTTGCCTTAGATCAACCCCTAAGGAAATGTGCTACATTTTCTTGAGAGTTTGATCTAAGAATTGTGCTCAACAAGTTTGGAGTACTGGTTTACTCTGTAGTTGTTTGTTACTTCCTTGAGTTTGCCAGGTTTGTTGCTAATATTTTATGCAGTTTTTTTTTTATTGTCTTTCTGTAGTCATTTTACAGTACTTGCTGGTGTTGCAACTGACTTAGCTGCTTGGTCTGCAAGAATTTCAATGTGGCTGCGATCCAGTAGGAATCGGATATCCTTCCTTCCATTCTGCAATAAATATTTTTAAGGTATTCTGAATTTGCTATAAGATGAAGTATAGGCATCGAGAGGGTTTTTGAGTGTCTGCAATGCACTCAGTAAGTTAGTATATATAATACTTTTGGCATTATATGTTCCAAGACAATCTGTATTACCTTCCGTTCTGCTGTATATACATAATATTTCCTTTAGAGTCATTGCACTATTGTGACTATCTGTGTACACAGAGATGTAATTTGAGTACTGAGGCATTGATGGCAGAATGCAGCTATAAGAATTTCTCTTTGGGAGTGGATATTTTATTATAGTTTTAAGCTGGAGATTGCATTTGGGCAAAGCCACTTGACATGGTAGAGGGGCAAAGTTTTAGTGGAATTGCAACACTGTCAAAATCAAGATCTACATTTATGAGGATCTTTAAGATTCATATCTAGAGGTCAATTTACATTTGGATGAGCTTAGTATATATTTTCCCATTGTAGTGCAAAAATTGTCAAACATGTTGGGTGGTTTGGCATGGATTTTATTTTGCATTCATACTGTAGTATTAATTGTGATGATTAATATGAATAATGATGATTCACGAGCTTCGGCATACAATCTTCTGGGTATTGGTAATGCCTAGAAGTCAGATCTGAAAGGTTTAACGTCTTGCCTGTGTGTCGCTGCTCAAACTTGAATGTGAAATGACATGTCCTTCAATCAAAAAAATCACCAGTACACCAATTTTGAAAGCGCAAAATCATTCTAATTAATATGCAAAAAATTAAAAGAAATAGCATTTTGAAATATGAAAACGTGTCCAGACCTTTGGTCCATTATTAGTAAACAGTTTAAACAATGAAATCCATATTAATAAAATACTTACTATTTTCATTACTGTATGCTTTAAACATCCAAAGCCAGTTTGTCAGTGCGAGTAGAGTGAAACTCAGCAAAATGATAATAAAGGTAAATCTTCGCATTCTTATCTAATCAGAATATAACAGATCTTGATTTATAAAGTGAAAGAATAAATATAAGGTGTGCTTCTGTACAAATCTTCAGTTGTATTGTTATTTACAAAGTTATCAAACAAAATAAAAGCTAGCACATTTTCTAAACTAAAGTTTATATGTTAAATTTTTTTTTATTTAACTGTAATCAACACAAAAAAAAAAAAAAAAAAAGTGCAAACTGTGGCATTTGTTTGATAAGATATAAAAAACTGCTCTTCCCACAAGATATAAAAGAAATTATAAGCTACTTTTTATATATGAGAGGCATCCCATAAATTTTAAGTTTAACCAGGCAGAAATGTTCATATACAGGGGGACCCTGGTATCTGAGTCCCTGCAGTTACAAGGTTTCAATATGAAGACTGCAATGAAAATAATGTGGAGGACTTTTGGAAAAGTTTTAATATTCTGCACAGTATAAAAATGATTTGAGAAACCTGGAACGAAATTTCGTGTAGATTAATGAAAAGGAAAAACTTATACTCTGATGCTGTTTGTGAATATCCTCTTCTTCTGCTTCCCTTCTTCTAGCAGAATTACACTCACAGAAGAAGAGGAAGCCGAAAATGATGATGCAATGGAATCACCAAAGGATAAAGATTTGAAAATTAAAGAATTAAAGGAAGCCTTTGAGAAAATTGACCAAGCACTTGAATATATTTGTGAGGACAACTCTCTTCATGATCATACAGCAAAAGTTGTGTCAAGTTAAAGACATAACTAAATGCTAGGACACAGTGTTATCTGAATAAATAAGGCAAAAAAAAAAACAACTCTTTATTCATAAAATTGAAAAATAGTGTAACTTCAATAAACTTTACTTAACCTTACATTGTTCAACATATTATAATAAAAAATGTCTAATAAAATAATTGTTTAATTTTTCATTTCCTTCAATCCATTTTATATAATATACATTACAAAAAGGTGGTCCCCATTTTAAGTGGAATTTTCCAATTATCCTCGGATAATGAGGGCCCCCCCCCATATATTCATGAAATTAATATTGTATAACAATCAATTCCTTTTTATGTTTATGCTTCAAATTTTGTTCCGTTTGACAAGACATGAAAGGTGACTTACTGCACTGAAAGCTAATAAATGGAGACACTTGAAGTAATCAAGTACCTGTACAAGGACCTAAATCCACAAGCCATCTTTGCTAATATGGTGGACAACTCAGGACATTTTCTCCCTTCAAAAGCCACTGTTAAGAAATGGGCAGCTGAATTCAAGCATTATAGAGAGTCAGCCAAAGACAATCATTGACAGGGAAGTCTTCCAACATCATCACACTCAAAACACCTTAATGTCCACGAACTCATCATTAATGCCTGACAATGGATAATCTGGTGGATTGCTGAGATTGTGTACTTACCAAAAACAGCAAATGATAAAGTGGCGACAGAGAATGCAAAGATGAAAGATTTCTGCATTCTGGGTTCCAAAACTTTTGAACCCTGAACAAAAGCCAATCAGATGTCATGTGTCAAGGGAAAACCTGTAACTAATCATGGCAGACCCAGTTCTTTTAAACTTTACTATTTATGGATGTAAATCTATAATCACCATTTCGGAATCACTATGAATATCAGGTCCTGGATGTGCACATGAATTTTTCTCTCTGTTCCTATACTTCTCTTTTATCATTATATAATTCAACTGGTATCTTTCCACTTCTGGAATTTTCCAATCATAACACCATTTATGATTCTTTAACCATATTTTCATCAACACCAGTTTATTTCTGCTCCCAAACCAGTTTTTCCTGCATTCCTTTCTTTCTCTCTCTCTCTCTCTCTCTCTCTCAACTCTCCACACAATTCCCACTACAATCAACTCTTTTTCTCTCTATTAATTATTTCTTCTACCCTCTCATATATTACATCTATTTCCTTTCATCATAATCCAATGTTGGCATAGATACTTGCACCACCACCACATTTCTAGGTTCTGATTTTATCATCACCATCATTATCTTATCAGGAACATGTTTGACTGCTTCCACACATTCCATTAATTCTTTAGACAACACTTTCAACATCACCTCTCTCTTCTCCACCAGAATATTGACTTCTGAAGTCCTCTCCCACCAAGTCTCACATAAACATCTTCAAATCCATGTTGCTATCCTAACTGAATTCTACTTCCTACAACTTTGTTTTCCCATAAGGATTTTGCTCACTGACAAATTAAAAGGCCTCATCATCTTCCCTATTGGATTTGACACCCGCTTGAAATTTTTTGGATCCCATCACCAATATTATTAACTTTTGAGTTCTTTGCCCTCAAGACAGAAATAAACAGGTTAAGATGGTACGCCATGATTCAAGAGAGAAGAATCTACTAAAACCAGTGGCGTAACTATGCCAATGCAGCTGCATTGGGGCCCAAGCTTGAAAGAGGCCTGTGAAATTTGGAAGACAGATTCATTTCTCAAGGCAATTAATGAACTTCATTAATAAAAGAGCAATTTTTTAAATTAAATATAACACATTCTTATCAATCCATCCATCTATCCACCCAAGTATTGCTTAGACTGTGCTATGCTTAGAGAAATATTAGTAAATAAAAGATAGTCATGAAATATTCAGCAAAATCAGTGTCAAATATAAATATACATCATAGTCTTGATGTTACTCTAGTGGCGGTGAATTTATTTTACATTTTTTGTGTGTGAACTCTGATTGTTGTTGGAAGGCAATATGTTTCATTTTACATTACACAAATTTGTCACATAACAGGCTAGGCCAGTTATGGTATGGCCCGTGTTGTTGTTTTAGCACCTTTCGTGCTGGATTTGGCACATTTTTTTTTGTTTGTTTATCTGAAACAAACTACAAGGACTACAAATGAGTTATTACTATGCTAAATTGCAGATCCTTTGATCCTCAAGTATATCAATGATGTTCTGAAACTGACTAGTGCATTGAGAGGAACCCTTCCTGTAATTAGCGTTTATCCTGTGGTGTTCAGAGGACCGATTAAACAATGACCAGGCAAAGTAAAGCATCTACTTCAGTCACTCCAAAGCATGCAGTTTTGTTAAATTTATAGTTTTGAGGTTTATTTCCCATTTTCACAAGAACAACAACATTCTACCCTTGTATATTGTTTGTTTCTATACAGCCAACAGGACCCAAGAACTGGGTCTGCCATGATTAGTTACAGGTTTTCCCTTGACACATGACATCTGATTGGCTTTTGTTCAGGGCTCAAAAGTTTTGGAACCCAGAATGTATTATTCATAGCCAGACTTTCTCTGGCTATGAATAACATTTTAAAACCCTTTTATATCTATCTGTTCTGTTTTCATTTGGGTAGGAAAATTTGTTGCAAAGTTACTTGAAGGGGTAACTTGGGAAACAACACAAAAAAAATTCAGCCAATCACAGAGATTTTCATTTGCTTTATTGGCAGAGAAAAAGTTCTGCAGCTATTATCAAGCATCATGTACTATTATTCTACATTGTCAAGTTTCTCAGAACAAGAAAAACACTTTGTCGATCATTACCATTACAACCATTTTTTATAACTTGTGATATAAAGGCTGAAAATGTAAGTAAATTTATTATTCCAGTTTTCATTAGTTTACATTAGCATTAGTAAAGGCACATCATGCAAGAAAGCAAGCTTATATAGCATCAGCCAAAAAAAAAAAAAAAACAAAACTCCTTCTCATTTCACCCATCCACTCGTTCCAAATGTTTGTCTAATTCTGCCCTTAAGCTATCAACTTCTACAACAAATGGAAGTTTGTTCCAGCAATCAACCACCTGTGGCTAAAGGCAAACTTCAAATTCAACCCTAACTCGTGGCTTTTTTTTTCAACATTGACCTATACTTGTTAAGTAATTCCCCTGGTCTCCTACTCTTAATACCATCATTAGTGCTAACGTGTACAACAATATCACCTTTAGTGCCCTTAAAAGATATCTCTCTACGTCATCAACCTTTGCCCCTGGCAGACATACCCTTCCACCTATCCTTTTTGCACAATATCTTCCCCATTTCCCTGACAATAGAGTCACTGACAACAACTAGTTCCTTTGGGACCAGCGCATTCTGCATTGGGAGTTAGCATTAGCAATAGTAGAGGCATACGATGCAAGAAAGCAAGCTTATGCAGCATCCTCCATGCGTTCCAAATGCCTGTCCAGCTCAGCCTTAAATTTATTTAGACTATTAGCTTCCACAACAAAAGATGGAAGTCTGTTCCACCAATCAACTACCCGCTGGCTAAAGGCAAATTCTACAATTATCTTACCTCAGTTTGAAACTGGCCCCCTCAGGTTCTTAGTCTTAGCTAGAGGAAGAATCCCATCAGCATTCAGCTTGCTCAACCCACTCACAGCTTTTCTTGGTAAGAGCATCCATTTGTTCCCCTCACCAATCTTGTTGCCCTTCTTTGTACTCTTTCTAGCAACTCTACATCCTTCCTAAAATGAAGCCTCCAGACTTGTACACAGTACTCTAGGAGTGGCCTGACCATTTCCTTGTATAACGGGATAATCACCTCCCTGTCCCTGCTAGCAAAATTCCTATATATCATTGACAAGACTCCATGACCTGCCCTGGCAGCTCTTCTGCACTGCTCAGCGAACTTCATATTTGACTGTACAATTACCCCCAGGTCTTTTTCACTTTCCACTTCCCTGAGACTAGTACCACAGAGTTAGTATGTTTCTCTTCGGTATCACTACCCATATGCAGTACTTTGCATTCGTCAAAGTTAAACTTCAGTTGCAACTTCTCAGCCCATTTTCCCAACTTATCTAGATCCAGTTGGAGTAGCATACTGTCTTTACTGTCATTAACAACCCTGCCAACCTTTGTATCATCTGCAAACTTGGACATTAAACCAGATATACCTTCATCAATATCATTGATAAATATACAAAACAACAAAGGTCCCACTCAACCATCCCTTTATCCATTGTAGCAACTTACCCTTAATGCCATACCTCTACAATTTGTACAGCAGTCTTCCATGTGCAACAGTATCAAAAGCTTTCCTGAAATTCAAGTCTATGATATCAAAATTATTTTTGGCATTCAGTTCCATTGTGACCACATCATAGTAGCCAATCAAATTTGTCAGACAAGAACTCCCTTTAACAAACCCATGCTGTGTCTTAACTATTACTGCAGTCTTGTCTGGATGATCCTGCAATGCTTCTTTAACCAGTGATTCCATTATTTTCCCCGGAACACAGGTTAAACTAACAGTTCTGTAGTTACTTGTGTCACCTTTTAAACCCCCTTTGTGAATTGGTGATATATTTGCACACCTCCAGTCCACGTGGACCTCCCCTGAGTCTAAGGAAGCTCTCATAATTATGGCTAAGGGTTTGCTTACTTCCTTTACTGCCTACTTTAATATAACTCGATAGATCCCGTCCACCCCAGGTGTCTTCCTTATGATTAACTTCAACAATTTCTCCTCCACTTTGCTCTCAGTTATTAGAAAATCACTTAGCTTCCTGTTAGCATTTGATAAACTTCTGGCACTCCGCCTCACTGAATGACTCCTCATGTGTGAATGTAGATGCAAAATACTCATTCGGTTTATCAATTACCTGAGCATGATCATCAACAGTCAACCCTATCTATGTTAAGTGGTCCAATCTGATTCATCCCTTTCCTTCTAGAATTTACATAAATAAAATACTCTTTGCTGTTTTTCTTTGCATTCTTTGCCAAAGATTTCTCATAATCTGCCTTCACCTACCTAACCTCCTTTGTGACTTGATTACAGACTAGCTTATATCTGCCATAGGCTTCTGTGTCACCTAATACTTTATATGCATCCATACATTCTTCTTCATGGTCACTAGTCTCATTAATTCATCTGACATCCATTTAGGCCTAAACCTTGAACAGTATTTCTTATTTGGAAAGAAAAGCCTAATAGCCTCCAAAATTAAGTCCCTGAAGGCTTCCCATTTAGAATTCAACATTGGTAACATCATCAGTTGATCCCACTGTACAGAATTTAAAAACTGTCTGAGACCATTATAGTCACCTTTACGAAAGTAAAAGCCCTTCCCTTTAGCCTTGATGGTAGTTACATCTTTAAGTAATTCCCACATCAGTACATTGTGTTCACTGTCACCCAGTGGTTCCTTTATGTGCAAATTCTTAATGCATGAATAATCACTGCTGATAATCAGATCAAGAGTTACTCCCTCTCGTTGCCTCTCGAACCTGTTGCTCTAGAAAACAGTCATCCAATAAATCCACAAAAGTCTTGCTAGTGTGCAAGTGACCAACCCACAAGTTCCAGTCAATATCTGGAAAGTTAAAATCTCCCATTATAAGACATTCTGATTTACTGGCCCACTATTTCTCTGCATAATTGTTCATTATACTCATCAGATTAATTAGGCCTATAACCCACACCTACTCTCATTTTTCCTTTGCCAGTGTATTTCAGTAAAGTAAATTTTACTGATTAATTGATACTACTATACTATACTATACTAAGCTAACAGATTTCTAATACAGTGCTACGTGTTTCGCTATCTAGTTTTATGTTAAACCTTATGCTGTCTAGTTCGGGATATATGTTGTATCATATAACAATGATGGACAATTCTCAAATTATGAATTATCCATGACGTTAGTGGTTAGTGATTGTCAAATGTCCAGTTCTGATAGTAATATATGTTACTCATTGCTGTAGATTTATTTATTTATTTTTTTTTTTACTCTTCTTTGCATTTTGTTACAATTTGACAGAACGATTTGTAATTTTATTACTCTGGCATCAGTAAAATTTTTTTATTAAAAATTTGTCGATGGATCATTTACAGATCACAGAAAGAGATAATATGAATTTCAACAAGTTATTTTTCCTTGTCTGCACTTTTTTTCCCCCTTTTGCACATTTCTGAATAGAGAAGTATGCACTGATTGCTTTATGCATACAATGCAATGCCAACTTTGCAGTGATTCTGTAATAAGTGAATTTATTATTCCAGTTTTCATAAGTTTACGTGATGGGCCAGTCACAAATTTTAAATCGTTCATGATGTCGGCACTCGTCAAACATCTAGTTTGTGATACTAATATATGTTACTCATTGGTTTAGCTTTATTTTATTTATTTTTTTATTATTCTTTGCATTTTGTTACAATCTGACAGAACTATTTGTAATTTTATTACTCTGATGTCAGTAATTTTTTTTATTGAAAATTCGTTGCTGGATCATTTACAGATCAGATGTTTGTTTGTTAGTTATTTGGTTTTTAGGAGCATTAGCAACTAAGGCTATATTGCTCCGGGAATATGCGGTGGTCATTCCCTGACCTTTCCGCAACCTCCATATTTGGTGGTGACTGGCTCGAACCCCAGTCTAATCAAGAAGCGTGTGCTACGCACTGCTGCTTCTTCCCACCTGGCTACGGAGGCACCATTACAGATCAGAGAAAGATATTTTAATATGAATTTCCATCACTCAGAACTATTCAACTTTCTTTCTTTGAAATTCAACTTCCTGCAGTCTAACTTTCCAAAAAAGAGGGTCGCTTTATGATGATTTCACTTTTTTGAATTACTGGAGTATCCTGCCCAAAACATAGATGCAGTAACTTAAATCGTTTCCGCATACAAACCACTGTTCTGAATACGTTTAACAGTGTTGATGAAACTTTTCCTTTATGATGATTCAATTACTTTGAGTAAGTAACTTTTTTTTTACTTGTGAATTTTCATATTAAACTGTAGTGTGTAATTTTGATTTTTACCCCTCTCTGAAAATGAGCAAAAATATATTCAACACTTTTGTGATCAATAGCTCAAAGACGCTAAATATAAGAACTAGCTCTTCAAATTAGATGGTAATTATTTAAAACTTTTTTATAAATATTGTAAATGTGCAATGACAGCCAAATTAAGTGATATTGAAAGGCACTATAATATAAACAAAGCACAAGAGCCCTTCAGTTTTCAGCATCAGAGAGTACAGGCAGTTCTCACTTTACAAGTTTTTTTTCCCCAAGTATCAACAAAATCAAAAATATGAACATTAATTGCAAAAAATTATTGTTAAACATTCATAAATACCGCATTACAAACCATGTGCATAGCTATACAATACAGTGTACCACGCTTTACGATATTAATCAGTTCCAGAGACACCATCGTATTGTTAAAATATCGTACATTTTAACCCAGTAGCACATTGTTTTTTGGTAATTCGTCTCAAGATCTCGGAAGTTGAAATTTTCGCTGTATAACAAAGCTATCTATCTCTCTAAAATGTCTTTTTTAAGGTTATGAGCGTAACCTTAAGGCAATATAAAAGGTCGTGAGCATAGTTTGTATATTGAATTAGTTACCAATTCAAATCATTAAAATGCACTACACTTTCATCGTTATCATGTGTTCCGTTATAAGAATCAATTTTGAACGCCTTTGTGATATTTTTCTAAAACACATTTCTGGAGGTCACGACCATAAAACAATAAAAACAATTTGCAGTTTCCAGTTTATTGAGCTTTTCTGCTACTGCAAGCAATTATAAACAGGTAGTAAACTCTCTTCTCCCATTTGTGAAAATACCATTAGTTGGAATTGTGTGGGTTTTTACGTTATTATGGTGAAAGATTTCAGTAAAGGGCAAGTGTTTGCCCTTTACTGAAATCTTCAATCGTATAAAAAACATAAATAAATTTTCAGAATCTTCTCTTCATTCCTTTTTTTTTTTAAGCTTCGTAAACTTGTTACGAATTGTGTTAGTTGCAATTTGTGTGTGCCGTTAAAAAATGCTTATGCGTGCAAATGTGAAATTTATAATTAAAAGAGAAGATTATCTTGGAAACAAATGCCTCTTGAAACATTTCTGAGGAAGACGACTCCTTATGCAATAAACCAATGAGTGCCAAACCAATAATGAATGATCAATGAGTGTGCATTTAGTCGACGATGATGAAGAATAAACATTCTTTAACATTTGTAAGTCGTAAATAATTACTCTATTATTATAATTTGCTTGATTTTACAGGCTACATTTTCATTTCTTTCGATAAATCAATCATTGGTTAAACAAACTAATTAGCTAACTAAGCCAGCATAAAAGAAATGGAACCAAATGCATTATATGTTCATTGTGCAGCTCATAACATCAACTTGGTGGTGAATGATGCAGTTAATGGTATCCCAGATGTATCAAAGTATTTTGCAGTTATACAAAGCATCTATGTGTTTTTTGGACATAGCATCAGTCGTTGAGACTTGCTATCTTCAATATTGTGGTGAATCAGATGTTACTTTAAAAATGAATGCTAAACCCTACACAGTGAGCTTGTCATCTTTTGTCGTTAATAGCAAAAACACACCGATATAAGAATAATCTGATAATTTTAAACAAAATCATTTAGGATACTACAAAAAAAGATGAAAAAACAGAAGCAATCAGAATAAAAAAAAAATGGAAAATTTTGAATTTGTTGTTAATACTGCAATAATGGAAAAGGTTCTTCTGAATATAAATTTAGCACTGAAATTTTTACAAAGAAAGGATTTAAGGCAACAACACATTTAGAAATGTCTTTTGTCACAGTAAAACAACTACGAAATGAATAATAAAAAAAAAGTTTTCCACGAACTTGTAGATCACCGATTTGAAAATTTACAGCATTGTTTCCAAGTTCTTTTATACAATAACTGACATTGTAACCAGTCAATTAAACTACAGAAGCAAGGGTTGGAAAAACTAATGCCCACTTATTTTCAATTTTTAAAACCAAAAATATTACCGAACATGAGAGATGAAGAAATCAACCAAAACCAATATTCGAATGATTTATCCAAATATTTTTCTCCTCAGTTATTACTTTTCATCAAATCACTCTGAAGGGAAATAGAGAAAATTAAAACAATTGTGTTGAGCATGGGTTACACTGAAATGTGTTCATTACTAATTTATTTATTTTTTTTTTTCTTTTTTGACAATTCCGGTAACCGTCGCAGCAACGGAACAACAGTTTTCAAAGAAGTTAATAAAAAAATTATTTAAGAAACACCATGAGTCCAGAACGACTGACTTAGCCCTTTAAGCATAGAAGCAGAAAATTTGGATGTGTTTCAGCTAATTGATGATTTCGCTAACATGACAGCTCGTCAAAAGAATTTCTAAACACAAATTTTCAAAGCAAGAAAGCAGAAGTCAATTTATATGTCGGAATATATGGTAAGCTGTTTTGTGTTATTTAAAGTATTAATAAAATTTATTCAATTTGCATACTTGCTATTTAAATCTATTTCTTTGTACATCATCTGCTTTTGTGTTAGCATTAGCATTAGTAGAGGCATATGATGCAAGAAAGCAAGCTTATTCAGCATCAGCGAGAAAAAAAAAAAAAAAAACACAACCACTACTCCCATTTCACCCCTCCATTCGTTCGAAATACCTGTCCAGCTGAGCCTTAAATTTGTTTAGGCTATCAACAACAAGTGTGATGGAAGTCTATTCCACAAACCAACCGCCTGCTGGCTAAAGGCAAATTTCTGCACATCTATCCGACATCCGTCCTTCCTCAATTTGAATTTATGCCCTCTCAGGTGATTATTCTGAGCAAGAGGAAGAATCCTATCGGCATTGAGCATGCTCAAGCCATTCAAAGCCTTATACACCCCTATCAGATCACCTCGCCAATGCCTAGTCTCTAGACTCTAATTTGCAAAACTTAAGCCTTTCTTCGTAAGAGCAACCCTTTGTTCCGTTCACTAATCTTGTTGCCCTTCTCTGTACTCGTTCCAGCAGCTCTACATCCTTCTTGAAATGAGGCCTCCAGACCTGTATACAGTACTCAAGGTGTGGCCTGACCAATGCCTTATACAAGGGAATAATCAAATAGAAAAATTCCTGTATATCATTGACAAGACAACATGAGCTACTCTTGCAGCTTGTCTGCACTGCTCAGAGAACTTCATATCTGCCTGCATAATTACCCCCAGGTCCTTTTCATTCTTAACCACTGTCAGCGTAGTACCACAGAGTTGATACGTTGATCTGGGGTTACTGTTTCCCATATGTAGTACTTTACATTTGTCAATGTTAAACTTCATTTGCCACCTCTCAGCCCATCTGCTCAACCTTTCCAGATCCTGTTGCAGCAGCATAGCATCAGTAGTGTCCTTAACAACCCTGCCAATCTTTGTATCGTCTGCAAACTTGGACATTAAGCTTGATATACCATCATCAATATCATTTATAAATACAGAAAACAACAATAGACCCAACACTGAACCCTGAGGAACTCCACTAATAACATTAGTCCACGTTGAGCAGTGTCCATTGATTACCACTCTCTGTCTTCTCCCCCTCAACCACCCCTTTATCCATAGCAGCAATTTGCCTCCAATGCCACACTGCTCCAATTTGTGCAGCAGTCTTCCATGTGCAACAGTATCAAAAGCCTTTCTAAGATTCAAATATATAATATCAAAGTTATTCCCTGCTTAATAGGTATGAACCTTCTTAATAGGTATGAAACTTTTAGTAACATCCACGATTAATTCCCTGAATTCTTCCCACTTAGAATTTACTGTTGGTAACATCGTCAGTTGATCCCACTGTACAGAATTTAATAAAATGTCTGAGACCACTGTACTCACCTTTATGGAATGAAAAAGACTTAGGAGTAATTGTGCAGTCAGATGAGGTTTTCTGGGCAGTGCAGACAGGCTGCCAGAGCAGCTCATGTGGTCTTGTCAATGATATACAGGAATTTTGCTAGCAGGGTTAAGGAACTGATTATCCATTTGTATAAGGCAGTGGTTAGGCCACACCTTGTGTAGTGTATACAGGTGAAGAGGACTCATTTTAGGAAGGATGTAGAGCTGCTGGAATGAGTAGAGAGAAGGGCAACAAGATTGGGGAGGGAAACAAAAGGGGTGTTCTTACTTAGGATGGCTTAAGTTCTGCAAATTGCACATCTGGAGACTACGCACCTGCGAGGTGATGTGATTGAGGTGTATAAGGCCTTGAATGGTTTAAGCAAGCTCAATGCTGATGGGATTCTTACTCTTGCTCAGATTACGCACTTCGAGGGGCATAAATTCAAATAGAGGGAAGACAGTTGCAGAATAGATGTGCGGAAATTTGTCTTTAGCCAGCGACTGGTTGATTGGGGGAACAAACTTCCATCTGTTTTTGCGAAAGCTGATAGCTTAAATAGATTCAAGGAAGAACTGGCCAAATATTTAGAGCGAATGGGTGAGTGAAATGGGAAGTTATGATGCAAGAAAGCAAGATAAGCTTGCTTTCTTGCATCATATGCATATGCTAATACTAATACTAAAATAATAAAAATATAATATAAAAAATCAATAAATTATTTAAAACTGACATGTATGAAACAAAACTTTAGAACAATAATGAAAATGTATGCTGTAGTATTATGAGATTAATGTTGACAAAAACTAATCTTACCTTACTTGACCACCTCTGTAACTCAAGGCTTCACTTACGTTGTCGGAAGTAATCAGTTTTGAACTTCATCCCATACTCACACATTATCATGAAGGTGTTTCACAATACACTTTCCAGTGCAAGTCTAACAGACACATGTTTCCTATCAGCACATCTACACGCTAACATCCGCCATCACCTTGAATTGCGTTGAATACAAGAGTACAATGTAATATCACCCAGACCTTACAAACTTCTTTGCTTGCACGTATGACTTCATGTACCAGTTACAACATAATCTGTGTATAACTTTGTGGCACACCCTCACATTCTCATGAAGGAGAATCCATTTTTCATTCAGGCACATGCTTCTCAAAAACACATGTGCATGTAAACATCCGCAATCGCTTTGCATGACGGTACAAACTATAAAGGTACGATAAAGTGATACAACCTGCAGCGTATGTTATTTCTTCTCGCTATTTATGTCAGGATAACAAACCAGAGTGACGAAATATCAAGTACTGTACAGTAACGAAATCACTTCCTCTCTCTAACTAATCTACTACATCTTTATTTTGTCATTACAATACACCGTACTCGCACTGCATGAAAACTGCAAACAACAGAAATATGTAGTAATAAAAATAACCTGTGTTCAATTAGAAGTAATTTAAAAAAAACAAAAAAGCTGCAAACTACTTTAGTTTTCATTACCGAAGTAAAAATCCCCAGGGGCTCGCATCTGGTGAGTATGGGCTTGGCACATCGAGGGTTCTGAGCTGGATATCATCATTCTTCTCTTTCTTGGTGATTCCCCGTCTACTTCTGATTATTGCTTCCCTCCCCCCCCACACCCCAGCGTAAAAAAAAAACAATGTTTGACTGGTGCAGCAAAAGCCTCAGGCTTCCATGCACCTTACGGCTAACAATAATAAAGTATCCCAGGTTAGCACGGAAATTTCAAACTACAAAGAAGTTTGTAGGGGTTTGTTTATTTATTTATTTTTTTTTAGTTTGCAGCTTCGGTACTGACGTGGGATTACAGTATAATTATAATTCATTTGTAGTGTAATTATCACTAATTTAGAGTATAATTATCACTACTTTGTAGTTTGAAGCTGTTTTGTGGGTTTCAACTATTTTGTAGTTTACACCTCGCCACTGACGTCGAGTTATATTATTTTGTTTTATTTATTAATTAAAGCGGTCCCAGCCAACCGATGACAACCGCGTTTACATTTACAGATAATTTAGAAGTACAGTACTGTACTCCAATATACACCCTCTCCTTTTCGCCCAACTATAGGAAGGGAAAGACTTCCACGACCAAAACAGATATATATGAAAAAACTGAATAATCGAATTACACAAAACTAAATATAATTAAATATTAGACAGAGTTCAAACTCCGGTTTCAGCTATTCACTCAGAAACTAATTTAACTCATGGGGACAGCTCATGGTCAAGGATATACAGAAATTTTGCCAGCAGGGATGAAGAAGTGATTATCCTTCTGTATAAGGCCATGGCTAGGCCGCATCTTGAATACTTTATACAGGTCTGTAGGTCTCACTTTAAGAAGGATGTAGTCTACTGGAACGGGTGCAGAGAAGGCCAATCGGATTGCTGAAAGAAACAAAAGTACTCTTACCTCGAAAGACTTCGGTTCTGCAAATAGCAGCGTCTCAAGATCAGGCACCTGCGGGGAGCTTTGATTGAGGTGCATAAAGTCTTGAATGGATTGAGTAAGCCGAATGTTAATAGTATTCTTCCATTTGATATGACTATACATATGAGTGGGCATAAATTGAAATTGAGGCAGGATAGATGTGCAGGTTTTCCTTCGGCCAGCAGATGGTTGATTGTTGGAACAAGCTTCAATCTGTTGTTATACAAGTGGAGATCGGTTAGCGTTAGCATTATTTGAGGCATATGATGCAAGAAAGCAAGCTTACACAGCGTCAGCCAAAAAAAAAAAAAAAAAAAAAATCCTTCCCATTTTACCCATCCGGTCACTCCAAATGTTTGTCTAGTTCAGCCTTAATTTTTTTTTTAAGCTAACAACTTCCACAACAACAGAGAGAAGTCTGTTCCAGCATCAACTACCTACTGGCTAAAGGCAAAACTTCCGCACATCTATTCCACAACTGTCTTTCCTCAATTTGAATATATGTCCTCTCAGGCTCTTAATCTGAGCAAGCGGAAGTATCCCGTAAGCACTGAGCCCTGCTCAAACCATTTAAGGCCTTATATACCTCGATCAGATCACCTGCTAGGTGCCTAGTTTCCAGAGGCTGAAACTTGTAGAACTTAAGCATTTCTTCGTAAGCGCACCCCTTTGTTCCTCTCACCAATCTTGTTTCACTTCTCTGTACTCGTTCCAGCAACTCTACATCCTTCCTAAAATGAGGCCTCCAGACCTGTATACAGTACTTAAGATGTGGAATTGACCATTGCCTTATACAAAGGGGAAAATCACTTCCTTGTGTCTGCTAGCAAAATTCGATTATATCATTGACAAAACTCCATGACCTGCTCTGGTAGTCCATCTGCACTTTCAGAGAACTTTATATCTGACTGCACAATTACCTCCAGATCTTGTTCATGCACCACCTCCCTGAGTGTAATACAACACAGTCCGTAATTTTTTTTGGGTTACTACTACCCATGTGGAGTACTTCGCATTTGTCCATGTTAAACTCCAGTTGCCACTTCTCAGCCCATCTGCCTAACTTTTCCAGATTCTGTTGCTACTGCAACAGGATCTAGAAAAGCAGTCTTTATTGTTATTAACAACCCTGCCAAACTTTGTATCATCTGCAAATTTGGACATTAAGTCTGATATACCTTCATCATATCATTGATAAATACACAAATGGGCCCCGCACCGAACCCTGGGGGACTCCATTAATAACAGTCCACATAGAGCAGTATCCATTTATTACCACTCTCTCTCTCTCTCTCTCTCTCTCTCTCTCTCTCTCTCTCTCTCTCTCTCTCCCACTCAGTCATACTTTTATCCATTGCAGTAACTTGCCATTACTGCCATGCCGCTCCAATTTGTACCGCAGTCTTCCATGTGCAACAGTATCAAAAGCTTTCCTGAAATCCAAGTATATGATATCAAAATTATTTTTTGCATCCAGTTCCTTTGTGACCACATCGTAGTATCCAATCAAATTGGTCAGACAAGACTTCCCCTTTACAAACCTATGCTGTGTGTGAACTATTACTGCAGTCTTAGTCTTGTCTAGGTGATCCTGTATCACCTCCTTAACCAGTGACTCCATTATTTTCCCGGAACAGAAGTTAAACTAACAGGTCTATAATTATATGTCATCCTTTGAACCCCCTTTGTGAATTGGGGATACATTTGCACATCTTTAGTTCATGGGGGACCTCCCCATGACTCAAAGGATCCTCTCATAATTATGGCTAAGGGTTTGCTTACTTCCCTTCGCTGCCTCCTTCAATATAACTGGATAGATTCCACCTCCCCCCCCCAGGTGCCTTTTTTAAGTTTAACTTCAACAATTTCTCTTCCACTTTGCTCACTCACTTAGCTCCCTGTTAGAGTTTGATAAACTTCTGGCATTCCCCTCCTTGAATAACTCCTCATGTGTGAATGTAGATGCAAAATTCAGTTTATCAGCTGCATGGGCATTAATAGTCGAACCATCTATGTTAAGTGGGCCAATCTGGTTCATCCGATTCCCTCTAGAGTTTACATAAGTAAAGAACTCTTTGCTGTTTTTCTTTGCGTCCTTTGTCAAAGATTTCATGTAATCTGCCCTCGCCTGCTTAACCTCCTTTGTGACTTGATATGTGGGTTGAATAAATTCAAGGGAGAACTAGATGAATTCTTGGATGTTACGGATGGAAGAACACGTTTTTTTTTTTTTTGATGCTATATAAGCTTACTTTCTTGGATTATTTGCCTTTGTTACTACTAACTCCGAGACCGTAAACTACAAAGAAGTTTGCATCTTAAGAGAATGAAAAACGTAAAAAAATGAAATAAAAACATTTGCAGTATTTTCAGTTTATAGATTTACAAAATCTACAAACTTAAAATAATGAACAGTGAACTCATTATTAAAAATTAGTTTAATTATTTAAAAATGTAATATTACGATCTCAACTGGGCCCTTTGAAAAATTGTGGACCGGGCTGCAGCAGTGAGAGGAATCAGCCTTAAAATTCATACAACAGAGTTAATGCGCCCTCAAAGCAAAACAATTATACTAGGCAGAGCGTAATTTGTAGGGATTTAGCTTTACTACAACGGGTAAAAGCATGGTTTTTCTTGTGAACACTCCGGTTTTTCGTCCAGTTTTTATTGCTTCTAAATAGGCAGGCCACGGAACTCGCGAAATTTACATACATAATATATACGGCACAATATAGACCAAGTTATATAACAACTGGATAAATTCCACAACAATATACCTGATACTTGTCACTCTTGCTACAAATCACCTGTAAGGACAGCAAAAAATGGACTCTGAATCACATTGTAGGATACTACTAATCCAGATTTAGGTCGGATAATGTGGTCACACAAGAGGTATTCGCCTATGGTAATTAGCACGCTGCTCCCATGATTTGTGTCTTTCTTCCTCCTTCCTGTGATTTATTCCTCCTCCCTCTCATTTCGCCTGGTAAAGCATATAGGGCTTAGCTCCACTGTCACACCAGACGAATGCCCTCGTCTACATCCCCTTTATTCTCTCTTTACCTCCTTCTCTGGTACATCCCGTACTTTCCCAATATTTTAGCCCTTTTTTTGTGTGTCTTCGTCCAGGAAGCTCAGAAGACCCGCCAGAAAATAATAGACAACCGTGGCTACCTCCCAGTGGTGTGTGTGTGTGCGATAACATGGGGTCCAACTAGTGGCCCGATGGACAAATGCCAGGACACAACACCAGAACTCAACATAACACTTACATAAGCAACATATAACACTTTACTGGCATTAACTAAACTATTATATTAGGATCACATGGAAAGTAGCTCTCAAAAACCCATGTGTATTGTATCTGTAAATTGCGTACGTTCTCTTGCTGGATAAACCCCCCCCCACCAGTTTTTCGTGGGCAAACCTTGCCATCTATGCCTAAGACTGACTAACTCATGACTAACTCAGCCATGGAGTGAAAAAAGCCCATAAAACTTCCTAGTCCTCTCAATTAATGGTACCAAGGGCGAAAGTGTGCCTAGCGCATAGTGGTAGGGTGTCTGATGCGTATGGTGGTTTCCCACTGTACGCTGTATTCATGTTTCAGAGTCAAATCAAATTATTATATTAGGGCCACCCGCAATTGATTACATATACCCATAGGTAATCAATTGCGGGTGACCCTAATATAATACAAAATACATATGGGTATACAAAGGGTACTAGGAACGTTTTGCAATACAGCTTTGTTTATTTAATTTTTTCAAAGTAATTTCCTCTACATTCAATACACCTCTCCATCCTCCGAAACCAATCTTTAAACCAGTTCTGCCAAGTTTCACTAGGGAGTAAAGCACACTCGTTGTCCCAAGCCCGTAGAAGGTCCTCATCACTGGAAAACCACCTCCCTTTTAGCTTCATTTTCACATGCGGGAACAGTGCAAAGTCGCAGGGAGCAAGGTCTGGACTGTAGGGAGGGTGCTCGAGAAGTTTCAGTCCTGTCCTGGTCAAATATTCGGTGCAGGCTTTGGCGCGGTGAGCTGGAGCATTTTCGTGATGGAGGTACCAAGTGTCCATTCTTGACTTTGGCCGCAGGTTCTTCATAGATCCAATGACTTTAGGCAGGCATTGTTCAGTATACCACTTAGCTGTGACTGTCTTCTGCGTGTCCAAAACGACACGTTCCACAATTCCACTCGATTTGAAAAATACAGCTATCATTTTCTTCTTTACAGATCGGGATTTTCTGACAATTACGGGTGTGTCGTCATCATCAAAGACCCAAACTTTGTTTTGAGCCTTGGTCGGCAGATCGTAATAGTACAGCCAAGTCTCGTCACCTGTCACGATGTTGTTCACATACCGAGATTGTCCCTTATCAAACTTTTTTAACATCTCCCGGCACCAAGTCACACGTCGTGTCATCTGCTCTTCAGTCAGTTGATGCGGCACCCAGAGAGAACAAAGTTTCTTCACGTGCAAATGATCTTGCAGAATCGAACGAATTGCTGGTGCATTTAGGCCCAAAGTATCCTCTATCTGTTGGTAGGTCACTCGCCTGTTTTCGTCAAGCATTTTCCTCACAGCAGTAACGTTTTCCTCCGTAACTGACGTTCGTGGCCTTCCCGGCCTCTCAGAATCCTCCATACCACCTGAATATCGTTGTACGATGTGGACAATCATCATCTAGTGCAAGAGTCATTTCTTCTAAGCACTGGTCTATGGTTAAACCATGCACGAAATTATACCGCAAAACTGTCCTTATCTCATTTCGTGACCACGATGCCATTGCAAGCACTTTACACTCTCACTATTAATGAATAACTGAGCCCATCGACTTGGCGCGGTGGGTACTATACACGTATGAACATGTCTCAACATGCAGCTTCCTGAGATTCATTGTTGCGTCATATTGCAAAACTTTCCTTGTACGTGTGCTGCAGGATTTGTGCATTACAGCACACATAGAGAATGGTGGATCCAGGTGTTAGTTAATCCCTGGTGGCGAAATGGCCTGACATAATGCTCTTTTTTTCAGGCCTGTCTTGCAGACGTTCTGAGCTTTCTCAGGAGTAAAAGGTGGAGATGGGCTTGTGTCTAGGAGCCACCCTTCATATCAGGACACACACAATCAATGTACAGAAAGACTACAGTATATATAAGAGCATGTATATAAATCTGTATATAAATATTGTATATAAATTGATTAATATTGTATGTAAATTGATTAAGATAACTTGAGAATGTATATACAGTTGTGTGTTAATAAATAAAAATAAAAATAAAAAATGTACCCTTTGTATGTATTTTGTCTTTAAATTGCGTGTTCTCTGGTTGATTTGCCTGTTATGCTGGACGAAAAAAACTCCAGTTTCTGTGGGAGAAAAAAATCTTGCTATCTATGCCCGAGCCCGAATAACTCAGCTACGAAGTGAAAAAAGCCCATTAAAGGTACTCGCGTCATCGACGGGATTCTATCCAGTGTGGGGAGGATGGTGACGCTACCACTGTGTTTCCATCACAGACCCATGTTTCAGTCAGTATCATCATATCATGGAACCCCTTCCGAAACTGGACGTCAACTGCGACATCTAAACATGGTAACTCCTTAAGAGTCAACGTGTGTATTACTAAATGTTATAATTAGTATCTTCAACATGTCAAAAATTCATGTCGAATCACGTTTCTACGTTTTAGCATTAGTAGAGGCATTTGATGCAAGAAAGCAAGCTTATGCAGCATCAGCCAAATAAAAAATAACCACTTCACCCCTCTGTTCGTTCGAAATACCTGTCCAGCTGAGCCTTCAACTTATTTAGGCTATCAACTTCCACGACAAGGGATGGAAGTCTGTTCCACCAACCAACCACCCGCTGGCTAAAGGCAAATTTCCTCACATCTATCCTACATCTGTCCTTCCTCAATTTGAATTTATGTCCTCTCAGGTGATTATTCTGAGCAAGAGGAAGAATCCCATCAGCATTGAGCATGCTCAAACCATTCAAGGCTTCATACACCTCTATCAGATCACCTCGCTGGTGCCTAGTCTCCAGACACTGTAATTTACAAAACTTAAGCCTTTCTTCGGAAGTGCACCCTTTTTCCATTCACTAACCTGTTGCCCTTCTCCGTACTCGTTCCAGCATCTCTACATCCTTCTTAAAATGAGGCCTCCACACCTGTATACAGTACTCTAGGTTTGGCCTGACCATTGCCTTATACAAGGGAATAATCACCTTATCCCTGCTAGAAAAATTCCTATATATCACCGACAATACACCATGAGCTACTCTTGCAGCATATCTGCACTGCTCAGAAAACTTCATATCTGCCTGCACAACCACTCCCAGGTCCCTTTCATTCTCTACCACTGTCAGTGTAGTACTTTACATTTGTCAATGTTAAACTTCATTTGCCACCTCTCAGCCCATCTACTCAACCTTTCCAGATCCTGTTGAATTTATTGACAACCCTCGTATGGTCTGCAAACTTGGACATTAAGCTTGATATACCATCATCAATAGCATTTATAAATACAGAAAACAATAATGGACCCAATACTGAACCTTGAGGGACTCCACTAATAACATTAGTCCACGATGAGCAGTGTCCATTGGCGACTAAGGTCATGTTGCTCTGTGTATATTGTCTCTAAATTGCATATGTTCAGAGGGCTGATCAGCAGTGAGGGGACAGTGTTTCTTGATACCACTTCTCACTTGTCTTGGCCTGTTGTCCCTTCATCCGAAGTTGGGGTGAGGCTACGTTTGGAAGGTGATTGCTGTGTGTTCGTTAACGTTAACTATTGAAGAGTTTCTTTAGCTGTTTTTTTTTTTTTTTAATAGTTTCAAGGTGAAATAATAATTAACTTTTGTAATATTGCTATTTGATTAAGTGTGTGTGGATTACTGCATTGGCAGAGCCAATTTGGCTGCCATGTGGCAATGATCATAGTCGGCGGACACGTAATTTAGCGGGAAACGTAATTGGGTTTTCCTGCTGATAGTTACTGTATTTCTGGTGTTTCTGAGTTGATCAATTATCTGGTTTAAAATATGGATAAGAAGAAAAATCCTAGAGGTGGGGGAGGAAGAGAAGAGCCTGGCACCTTCCCCCCCTCCTCTCCTCGCGAGTTCCCAGGCTACACGGAGAGGTGGCTAAAAAGCCAACAGATCCAAAGCATAAAATTAAGAACGTTAAAGCTGGTTCAACTTCAGTTCAAGGTGCAACTTTCAGTTCTAATCCAGGAGTTAGTGGTACAAGGAATGAGGATAAAGATGTAGGTTCCATGACAGTGTTATAGATCAGGGAACACAGAGTGAAGAGATCAGAGAGGATATACAGGATTTACAGTTAACATCAGAGCCAAGGATATCAGATGCTTCAGAGGCTCATTCAGAATTTCTTAATGTTGACGTTGACAATTCTTCTGGGGATATTAGCAGACGAGGCATAGGTACCAATGTCAGAGAGAGCAACATAATAGTCAACAATATATACAAGCAAAGATGCAGATATGGGAATGTAAATACAGTATATGAGTTGATTACAAAGTTAAAGAAGATTGTGGTTGATTACACCACGAGCGAAGCCAACAAGGTTATAAAGACAGCATCAAATTTTATACTAGATAAATGGGTTGACATGGAGATAATTACTACAGCCTTGCTCATTGATAATGAGCATTTGAAGACTAGGATTGATGAGCTACAATTAAGAGCCAATCTATTCGATGATCTTATTAGAGATCAGTCCAAGCTGTCAACAATTGGAGAACAACAGGCAGTTTCTTATGCAGATAAATTGAAATCAGGTGTTGTGAAGGAGCAATTGGGTGCTCAAGTTGTTTTAGAGGATCATGAAGGTGTGTCAGATGGAAGTCATTGGCATCAACCTAAAAACATTCAGCAAAAACAGGGCAATACTCTTATATTGCGAGCAGAAGACAATACTCAATTTACTTCCAGTCAAGAGGTGAAGGATGTTGTGGCTCAATCCCTGAAAGAAGGCTTTAAGGACATTAAAATTAGAAATTTAAAAATGATAAGAAATAAGGGAGTGCTGATTGAAACAGTTAAAAGGGAGGATTTGAATAAAATTATCAATTCTGAACAGTTAGTAAATAAAGGTTTAAAACTAGACAACATTAAACTTTCAGACCCTTCAATTTTAGTATATGATGTGCCAAAGGATGTGGAAAAGGAGGAATTTTTTGAGGACTTGTTTTATAAGAACTTTAAGGATTTTGGTTTTACTGAATTGGAAGTTAAAGAGGGTGTATTATTTAGATTTTGTACTGGATCTAAAGCCAGGTATAATAATTGGGTTATAAGTATGAATCCAAAATTATACAGGTGTATCTTAGCTTGTGATAGGTTATACATTGGGTTTGCTTCTTTTAAATTCAGAAAGTTTGTAATAATATCCAAATGCTTTAAATGTTTGGGATTCGGGCATTCAGCTGGTAACTGTACACATAGGACTGTGTCTTGTGGGCATTGTGCCCGGGGGGGGGGGGGGGTGCATAAATATAGTGATTGTCAAGATAAGGATGGTACTCCAAAATCCGTTAATTGTAAAAGGAAGGGAAGATTCATGATCATTCTATAAGAGATGTTAATTGCCCTGAATATATCAGGGCATTGGAAATTGCAAGTATGCGAATTAATTATGATGAATAATGCTAGTACGTATGATCATAGAGTAAATTATTTAAGAATTGTTCAATTGAATGGGCAAAAATCAAGAAATGTGATGGATGAAATTAAAGTTGGTATGATTGAAGGAGGTTATGATATTCTGTGTCTCCAAGAAACTTATGTAGGTACATTTGCAAACTCTTGTAAGGTCACTGGATTTCCAATAACTGCTCATGTTATACACACTACTGTAGTTAAACCTAAAACTGCTATTGTAGTTTTTAATAAGAGTTTTAATATCACTGTTATATCTAGTCTTTGCTCTGAACATGCTACTTGTATTCATGTTTCAACTAATGTGATATCATTTTATTTAGTATCTCTATACTGTCCACCTTCATTTAATATTGATATTTCAGTGCAATACTTAGAAAATGTAATGAATTTTGTAGCTTCTACTAACCTTATTTTAGCAATGGATGCTAATGCAAAATCACATTTGTGGTATAGTGATATGGTTGATTATAGAGGTGTTCAATTAGAGGAATTCATTTTATGTCATAATTTAAGTGTTTTGAATGAACCTTTTAAACCATATACTTTTGATAACATTCATGGTGTTTCCAATATTGATATCACCTTAGTAAATAATCAATTAAATAGAAGAGTCAGTTCTTGGGATGTTGTTACAAATATGACTAACAGTGATCACAGAGCTATTGTAATAATTATAAATTTATCTGAAATTAGCAATACAGATATGTCAACAGATGATACTTTGAGATTTAATTATAAAAATATTAAGTGGGATAAATTTAAAGGTGCTGTGTTGGATAGTTTTTCAATTTATACTAGGTAAAATTTAAATTCATTAACTGCTTCTGAATATGCATTTTTTGTTCAGTCCTCTATTTTTAATGCTTTAAATTTGGCTGCTAAGAGAAGAAAACAGAGAGGTTATAAAGTACCTTGGTGGTCTTTGGAGCTATCAGTATTAAGGAGGGAAGTGTTTAGAATGAGGAAGCTTTTTTCAGAGGGTTAGAAGTAGAAGTAATAATGAAGCATTAAGGTATAAAGAAATGTATAAAATTAAGAGGAGAGAATACCATAAGGCAATCTCTGAACACAAATTTAATGCATGGAAAGAATTGGTTTGTACTACTGGAAATAGTGAGCCATGGGGATTGTTGTTTAAGTTAACTAGAAACAAGTTAAATGTTAATAATTTAATTAATACTGTGTATTCAAATGATACTGAGTCTACTGATTGGTATTCTACAATTGCTACTATTACTAGCACTTTATTTTTGAATGACAATTGTGGGGAAGATAGTGTACAGCAGCAACAAATTAGACAGGGGAATGAACAATACACTGGATCATCTGAGATGGGATTGTTTAATATTGATGAAGTGAAATTTGTATGTTCTAAGGTTGGGGATAATAAAACACCAGGTTTAGACTTGATTGAAAATAATTGTGTTAAAACGTTTGTTGACTTGTGTCCAGAAATAATGGTTAATATGTATAATAAGTGTTTATTGAAAGGAGTTTTTCCAGGATTTTGGAAAATTGCTCTGTTAAAATTATTACAAAAACCTGGCAAATTGTTAACTGATCCTAGGGGTTATAGACCCATTTCTTTGTTAGCAAATTTGGGTAAAATATTGGAAAGACTGTTGTTGTTAAGGCTAGAGAAATTGTTCAACGAACAAAATCTTCATTTTAAATATCAATATGGTTTTAAGAGAAATAGTTCAACAGAGGATGCCCTACGCGATTTGATTAATTTTAGTGTAAATTCTGGTGAGAAATATGTGTTAGCATTATTTATAGATTTTGAAGGAGCATTTGATACTGTATGGTATCAAAGTGTGCTTTTTTCATTAAGAGAATTAAATTGTCCCAATTTATTATACCAAATTATTAAAAGTTATTTAATGGATAGACAGATTATTATAAGATCCCAACATTTAACTTTTAATAGAATTATTGATCGCGGTTGTCCACAAGGATCTGTGTTGGGTCCTATTTTATGGAATCTGGTCTTAAACCAGTGGTTAAGTAGAACAGTCCCTAATTGTTATAAGGTGGCTTATGCTGATGATTTGGTTTTGTGCGTGACAGGAAGATCTAGAGCAGTATTAGAAAGTAGAATGGAGGTTATTGTTCAGGATTTGACTGATTGGGCTACATTAAATAAACTAAAAATTTCATCTTCTAAAACTGTCATGATGTTATTAAAAGGAAAATTAGACTACAACAGACCACCTCGATTATTAGTAAATTAATTCCTCTTGTTTCCCAGGTAAAATATTTAGGGGTTATCTTGGATGACAAGTTATTATTTTCCCAACATTTGAATTATTTAAGTAGGAAAATAAAAAATTACACTGCTTCTATAGTTAGGGTTACCAGAAAAGATTGGGGATTAGGTAAACGCATTTTGTATCTATATTATAAAGCTATTTTTATTCTGATTGTGTCGTATGCTACATCAATTTGGTATGTTCGTACTGTCAATGTAAAATTTAAACAAAACTATTATCAATACAAAGAATAATGTTGTTAACTATTTTGCGTGTTTGTAAGACTGTTTCGACTAATGCTCTACAGGTGATTGCGGGGGTATTGCCTTTGGATTTAACAGTCGTGTATAGAGCTTTTTGTTATTTTATAAGAAAAGGAATACAAATTACATTTCTCGGGATTACTAATGAAGTTTCTTCTGCAGTCAGCAAACAGAAGAAAGAAATTTTGGTGAAATTAATTAAATTATGGCAGGACCGTTGGGATTCCAGTAGTACTGGTAGAGTAACTTATTTATTTATACCTAGCGTTGAATTTAATTTTAATAACAAATTGCATCGCTGGTTTTATCCAAGTATGGAATGCTCATATTTAATTACGGGGCATGGTTCCTTAAAAAGTAAGTTGCATCAGTTTAGTTTAGTGGAAGATCCTTACTGTGTTTGTGGAAGGTTGGAAACATGGGATCATATCTTATATGAATGCAATTTGTATGATTAATTTAGATTAGACTTATTTAATTTGGTACCTAATTTTATTAGGGGTTCTGAATTAATTTGGCTGTCTAATGAAAGGAATTTTGTAGAATTTCAACGGTTTTGCAGGTTGACATTTAATAAAAGGAGGAGTATACATGTTGTTACTAATACTGACTAAAGACCTGTTTTTTTTTTTTCCCTCCTCTGGATGGATAGGCATTCTGTCTTGGAGGCGGGGATGTTTGTTTGTTTGTTATTTGGTGTTTAGGAGCATTAGCAACTAAGGCCATATTGCTCCGGTAATATGCGGTGGTCATTCCCTGACCTTTCCACCTCCTCCGTATTTGGTGGTGACGGGATCGAACCCCGGTCTAATCAAGAAGCGTGTGTTATGCACTGCTGCTCCCTCCCACCTGGCTACGGAGAGAAATTTTTTTTTTTTTTTTTTTTTGGCTGGCCTTGTGGAATGACCATGAGGCGGGATTGTTGCACTCACTAGTAAGATGTATTCTCCTAGTTGGTGCATTTTTTTTTTTTGCTGGCTCTTGGGTGTGGGCACCCCAGGAGCGGGTGCGGGATTTAGGTGCAATATGCACCTAAATCCCGCACAGAGTTAATAGATCCAGGCATAGCTCCTCATGCCAGGGATGGGTACCAGGTGGTAATTTCCCAATGGACTATCACCTGGTGGCAGAGTAGCCTGTTTGACTTATAACACATTACACACACGTGTACACACACTTACACTAACAGGCCATTATGAGAATATGATATTATATGATAAATTGGTGGAGATGGATGTATGTCCGGGTGCCACCCTTCGACAGTAAAATACATACATACATACATATGATACCACTCCTCCAGTGTTCAACTAGCGTGTTGTTGACACCACTGCATTTACCATTGTGAATGCAGTGGTGTCAACAACATGCTAGTTGAACACTGGAGGACTGGAAATGAGTGTGCTGTTCGATGTTTAGATACCTGGAACAACACACTGAAAGACAATTTCAGGTTTGGCGATATCTACTCGAGTTTATGGACCCATCGTGCCCACTATCCAGGCAGGTGGTAATGGTTGCTTAATATGGGGCATGTTGTGCTGGTAAGAATTGGTACCTGTGGTGCATATGGACTAGCATTTCACTCATAGGGTCCATCGGCAGCTCTTAGGAGATCATGTGTAACCCCTGCCATGTTGCAGGGGTTTCACACGATCTCGAACAGAAACGGGATCTTCCAAGACGATAATGGCCATGTCATTTGAGGAACACAGTGAAGTGTTCCATCTTGATTGATCTTCAAATTCGCCTGATCTTAATCCAATTAAACATATGTGGATCTTTCGGAATGGGAAGTGAGGAACACCGTCGTCTATTCTGACCCTGGAAAACTTTGCCAGCAGTATGGTTGTAAATCCTACGGAGGTCTTCAGATTTCTAGTCTAAAGAAAATAAAGTGTATAAGGCATCAAATTTTATTCAACGCTCGGAACTGCAGTATATTGAAACGCTGTTCAATTCGCCACACGCATTGGTAATATCGTGTACCATTCTGTTATCTGTGGTCGATTACATCGAGAGACTATGGGGAACTGTCCACAAGATCACTGGGCAGAAACTTGGTACCCCGCACATAATAAATTCCATAATAGAACAGAGCACTGTGGAAATTACCTCCTGGTCAAACACCATGGGAAAGATATTTGATTAAATCAACATACAGAATATATCATATAATTCTCACCAACAATGCATCCCCCATGGGCATGGAGGAACACTCTTCTAAAACCATCCAAAACATCAAGTGACAAGGCTCCTGGATTTGACCAGATTAAAGGTGTAGGAATTAATGAACTTGAATTTTGAATTGAAGCAATTCAACTTACTTGAAATGCTTCACCTACGAGTAAGTAGGTCACTTGCTCCCAACTCACCCGAAGACCTCTTTAATATCTGCCTTCGCAAAGGTACCTTCCCTGAAGCGCACAAACATTCATTTAATACCAAAATAGTCGTCTTCTTCTACCAGGTTTCTGCTGATCGATTACCTTTCTACCCATTCTGGGCAAGATCCTTGCGCACTTGCTGCTAGCAGGGTATTACTATCTATGAGACAAGGGATTCAGTTCTACTTACGAATATTGATTTAAATCAGGATGATCCACAATTGCAGTCTAGGGCATTTGCGATGCAAAAGAGAGATCAGGTTCTACATGCATGGCAGCTATCTTTATAGATTTCAAGGGGACCTATGTAATTGTCCTGGTGTCATGAGACAGGTTACAGCCATTGAATGTGCTCCTGAGCTCTGAACAAATGCTTTGTAACAGCTTTTTAAAAATAGGAAAATCACAATCGACTCCATTCCGTTGGATTATAAGGCAGAGTCATGCCGATGGTGAGGCAAACGAGGCTCTTGCCTCAGCTTAAAGGGGTGCACAATTTTTCATTCTTACCTCAGGTATTGAAATGGCTAAGGCCAAGGTCCTACTCTCACTTTCCCTGTCCCAGTGTTTATGTCACACCAAACTGACTCAACGTTGTACTGTCCACCCATTTCAACTGGATGCACTTCCTTAGATTTTGTTTCTTAACTAACAGCATGTGTTCAGCTTGAAGATTTACTGTTTTTTTGCATGCATTTTTCAAGTCTATTTCTTCTATTATGCTACGGCATTAGGGGTGTTCACAGCAGAAATGTGGCCTTAGAGTTGCAATGATGATATCAGCTGCCACAACAAGTTTCAAAGCCTAAAACTGGATTGAAAAAAAATAAACCTGGGAGACAGTAGGAGACGTCACCATGTAATCTGCTCTAAAAATGAAACAGAAATTATTATAAAATAGAAAATATGGTTTAATATATTCTGAAATAATTAATACAGAGGAATAATTAAGCTATATTGTAATAAAATGAATTTACTCAATCATATTTTATTGTAATTCTTTCTGCTTAATCATATTTACTATATTTGATCAATTGGCTGTTAGTTTTAGGTGAATCAGCAACAGACCATATTGTACCATTATTGTGTATTGTCTGTACAAGTATGAACATGTGGTGAAACACATGGCATGAAGACTGAAAAAAACCGGAATAATTCATAGGGAAACCCTACTCCCTCCATCTGAATTGGCTAACTTACAACCACAAATGATGGGGCCTTTAGAAATTCCTCAATTTATTGACAGGAATCAAACTCAGACCCAGGAATGGAGTTATATGAAATTTTGTGAACAATGCAACGCAATGAATATTTTTATTAACAGGACCTACATATAGTATGCGCATCCTCGATTTCCAGTAATTATTTCAATAAACGAATAAAAACACAAAATCGTTTCCAACTTTGAGGTTTAATTAACTGTAGGCCTCACAGTGCACCAGGCAGATACATTTTGCATTCCAGTGAATATCTGGTAGTTGGTTGCCATTGGCAACTTGCCAATATACATTTTTTTATAGGCAAAACGAATCAAAGTCACTGTGAAGTGCACAACGCAGATTTCATCGTTGATCATGATGGTTGGGTGTGTGTGTGTAGCCACAATGTCTGTGTCTTTTTATTTGCCTGAATTCCCATTAAGTAACTAAATAATATCAGTGTTAAGTCTCAACAATCAACAGTGTAATTATGTGATTACAGCTTAATTGAGCTTGAACTTAGTAAGTTGAAGTTATATTATGAGTGATGTATAAGTAAAACATTATTTCTGATTTTCTGAAATTTGATTCTATCATGGCCTCCATGCTTCCCCATGAAGTAAATCACGTGACAGTGAACAAACTTCAGGAAATTAGTTTTTCACAATTCTCTCTCCAAGAAAAAAATGCGATTAAAAAAGAAGGCCGCTCCACACCAAAGATTCAAATTTCTCAGCGCGTAATAAATAATAATAAGAAATATATTTTCAGTTTTAAAACTGAATGGTACCAAAGGAAAAGTTGGCTTTGTAGTTGTGAAGTTAAAAATGCATTGTTTTGTTTTCTGTGTTTACTGTTCAGAGGTGACTTAATGTGGACAAAAAGTGGCTTTATAAACATAAACAGAATGAAAGAAAAATACTCTAAAACATGCGAGTTTGAAGAAACATACTGATAATGTGATTTCACTATCGCTTTTATGAAGCGTAAATATTAAACAGCTTAGTGAGAGCCTACAGACTTTTGATCTGCAAACATAACAGAAAAGTTACCAAGAATCGTGAGGTATTATCTAAAATGACTGCATTAAATTTTGTGGATAGTTTGAAATTCCTTTACGTGGACATGATGAAAAATCCAGATGGACTTCTAAAAATCCAGTATTCAGAGGATTAATAAATTTCGCCTGTACATTAGATTCCAATTTAAAGAACCATTTAGAAAGTAATGCAGCATTTAAAGGCATTTCAAAAACTGTTCGGTTTGATATTCTTGACTGTTTGCTGCAAATATGCCGAGATGAAATAAAAAGAGAAATTAAAGAAGCTAGCTTCATTTGTAGCTGTCATGGCTGATGACACAACAGATGTTTCAGAACATACCCCAGGGGCTCACCTCTGGTGAGTATGGGCTTGGCACACTAGGGTCCTGAGCTGGATATCATCCTTCTTCTCTTCCTTGGTGATTCTCTTCTACTTCTCTCTCTCATCACATCACATAGAAACTTAAAATTTTTTTTTTTTTTTTTTGGCTGGTGCAGCAAAAGCCTCAGGCTTCCTTGCACCATATGGCTAATAATAACACCAGTTTCCTCCCTCACCCCAGTAAAATGAAACTGAACAAGAAATCTCCTCTCAGAGGTTTTCTAAATGCTCAAAATCTTCAGGGCTATTACTGCTAGTATTTTATTTTTGGTGGAAACTACTATTCCTGCCAATATGAGGGCCCCACTGACAGCTTTGATTTGGTATATACTTTACAAAATTTAGAATTTACAGCTTTGCCACTGCACTTAAGGAATATTTTATGCATCTTTCTTATGGATGAGCAATGTTGAAAAAGGAACTGTTTCTATGAAGCAAGCTGGAGGCACACCAAAGAACAAGCCTGGGTATAATGAAATGTTTCATTCTCAATACAAACTGGTTCACTGTGCCCTTTGCTCTCATCAGAATGTTATAGATGTCACCTGCAGAATATAGGTAGGAGACAAATGTGACTTATATGGGCAGAAAGGATTTTGGATTAGGTTTCAAATGCTTGCTGAAAACAAATATAAAATGCAATGAATATCAAAGTACTCAAATCTACAAAAATCTACTTTAGCTATCAGAAAACATCATCACATCACATAGAATAAATGCAAACATGGACTAACACTTTGTAACAGGATTGCAACTTCAGCAAGTAGTTGAACTATTAGCACTAGCATTAGTAGAGACACGATGCAAGAAAGCAAGCTTATACAGCATCAACAAAAAAAAAAAAAAAAAACCCACTTTACATTTCACCCATCCATTCACTTCAAAAGCTTGTCCAAGTTCTGCTTCGAATTTATTTAAACTATCACCTTCCATGACAGATGGAAGTTTGTTCCAGCAATCAACCACCCACTGGCTAAAGGCAAATTTCTACACATCTATTCTGCAACTGTCCTTTCTTAATTTGAATTCATGTCGCCTCAGGTGTTTAATCTGAGCAAGAGGAGCAGTGAGCTTGCTCAAACCATTCAAGGCCTTATACACCTCAAGCAGATTACCTCGCAGGTGCCTAGTCTCCAGATGCTGAAACTTGCAGAACTCTTTGTTCCCCTCACCAATCTCGTTGCCCTTCTCTGCTTGATTTTTTTTTTTTTTTTGATTTGGTAGTTGTTGGCGCATCGGCTTCTGTGGCCATATGGCACCTCCCAAGGTTTTTGCAGTACTTTGATCCAAGCCCGAGGCGGGAATCGAACCCGCGACCTTTGGGTTGCCGGGCAGGTACTTTACCCACTCGGCTAGCCCGGTCGGCTGCCCTTCTCTGCACTGGTTCCAGCAGCACTCCATATCCTTCCTAAAATGAGGCCTGTATGCAGTACTCAAGGTGTGGCCTGACCTAACACCACCTTATCTCTGCTAGCAAAATTCCTGTATATCATTGACAAGACCCCATGAGCTGTTCTGGCAGTCTGTCTACACTGTTCAAAGAACTTCATATCTGGCTACATAATTACCCCAGATATTTTTAATTCTCTACTACTGTGAGTGTAATACTGCAAAGTTGTTACGTTACTCTAGGGTTACTGCTGCCCATATGGAAAATTACTTTGCATTTGTCAATGTTAAACTTCAGCTGTCACCTCTCAGCCCATCTTTTCCAGATCCTGTTGTAGTAGCGTATTGTCATTACTGTCATTAACAACCCTGCCAACCTTCATATTGTCTGCAATCTTGGACATTAAGCCTGTTATACCTTTATCAATATTATTGATAAATATAGAAAACAAAAATGGACCCAACACTGAACCCTATTAGCCCCTGCAGGAGAAGAAACAAGAATTAAGTGTACACTTCTGAAAATAAATAAAGACAACACATTTAAAAAATGAGAAACAGAACTGGCATTTCACGCATGTCAATTACTTCACTATAACAGAAGTAAATTGTATTAAATGGAACTGGAAATATGTAGGCACTTCATGACATTGAAAATAAGGAATCAAATGACAAAATGGCTTGCTGGAAGGAAAAACAGCTGACCATGAGAACTAATTATGCATTCAGGAGAGTGGCACAATCTGAAAAGATTTATTGAAAACATTGATATGTATTAAGCAATTTTGGCATCACATAACTTTTACTTTCAGATGCAGCTCAAAATTCATCAAATTTTATGTACATGTATTTAGTGAAACTGATTTCTAAATATAAAAACTGTATATTTGCATGTGCACACACAAATCTCAGGCTACCAAATATATTTATTACATACACTGAATTCAGTTCCAGGAAAAACACAGAAAGATATTTTTAGTGTGTGTGTAAAATTTTTGAATTGCTTAACATTTTTTAAATGTAATTCTTTCCCCTTGGGTGGGGGGGCACTTGCTAATCCTTTTCACTCTGGGCCTTGCAATTTGCTAAGCCAATAATTATAAACACATACTTTAATTAATGAGTTGTGTTAAAAATATATTCCAGAAAAAATAACTTTGTGAAGAAAATAAGTTTTCAGTGTGACTGATAATAGGTTGTAAATTACAAAATCTTTTATATGAATTATAATTTGAGAACCCAATACCAGTATGGTGAACCATAAATAAATTTGGCGCCTCCGTAGCCAGGTGGGAAGGAGCAGCAGTGCGTAGCACACGCTTCTTGATTAGACCGGGGTTCGAGCCCGTCACCACCAAATACGGAGGATGCGGAAAGGTCAAGGGAATGACCACCGCATATTCCTGGAGCAATATGGCCTTAGTTGCTAATGCTCCTAAAAACCAAATAACAAAACAAACAATAAATAAATTTAAATAACAATTCATGAAAGTCTGAAAATATTCATTCAACATTTCTACTTTGCCAAAATGGGTTGGGGGGGAATAATAAATATTAATTTTTTCAGTTTCCATGGTCTGTTCTTGAAATACAAAATTTGAAAAAAAAAAAAAAAAAAAAAAAACATGGCTCAAAATATTTTAAGCCAGTCATTCCTCTTTTAACTGTTTTAAGGAAACTTGACTAAACAAGTTTTTATCAATTTTAAAATCCATGTCCATAATATTTTAAAAGCTTTATACATATTTAATAATATATGTGAAACTTTATATTATTTAATATTTTTAAAAGCATCCATTTCATAAATTTTGATTTATTGATGGGTGCAGCCTGTTTTTCCAGATACAATTCATTTTATACATATCAAATATTTCCTCCTTAAATATTTTTTTTCAGCCTAAATTTGTGATCAGTTAAACTTTTCACACGTGTAAGATAAATTTTTTCTCACCATGCAATTTCAGCATTTCAATCATTTGATGTGTAATGGACCTCTATTATGCAAATTTCGGTACATTTAGTTTTTAGTATTTGTTTATTATTATTATCATCAGTGGCATATAATTCAAGGAAGCAAGCTTATAAAGCATCTTATATAATATAAGCAAGCTTATATTATACATTTATTGTTATTTATGTTTTGGATTAGCTTCTGTGCACCTAATTTCAAAAATGGCATACACTTGCTGTGCACCTCACCTATAGAACAAATCATCCTAAGGGACTGAAAGTTGAACTGCAAGTGCAACCTTGATTTAATGTATTTCTTCATATTGCGGATATGATCAGTTCCCCAATACAAATTATGAAAAAAAAGTAATGTGTTCAAAGAACTAGCAATATTGGAAACTGGAAAAAGTGAATACTGTATATCTACTTACTACCATATTTCCAAGAGGGGAAATTAGCTAAAAATTGGTCATATATTTGCTTCGGTATATTCAGTATTCAACTGCAGAATAATTTTTGTAAACAACAGGACTCATCAAAGACTAATTACTGTAGACAACCAGTTTCTCCTCTCAGCTTGAAATGCAATAAAGGAGCACATCTCTTTCAGTAGAACACCAATTACAAACAGTTATCTCTGGAGGGGAATACAGCTACCATTCATCAAGTGTGTTACAGTAGTTACAAAGTAAATTTTTGTAAACAACAACACAACATCCTTTCTTTGACTAGAAGTTACATTGGGGTAGCAAAAACTGCTATAGTCTAAACTAGACAAAAATATACACGAACTGACAAGTGATTTAAGGAGAAATCATGTGACTTAATTTTGACACTATGATAGGCTGGACTGTTTGGTTCTGATTCAGTTTTCTCAAAACATGGTAAATTTTAGGGGATCAGAAATAAATACGGGGCAAAATTAGTAAATTAGTTGGACTAATGGCCACCAAGAGAAAAAAATGTAAAAAAAAAAAAAAAGAAAAGTTATAAAGATTATCAAACGAGTTAAGAGTGGAAAAAACAATGTAGTATATTTTGTAAGTGTGGAATTCCATGGTTGGATGAAAAATAAAGCAAAATTGTGTTCATTCGTAGATTCTGTAGATGAAGCAGGCCCAAAGAAAGAAAACTAGACTTTGTGAAAACAATTATGCTGAAAACAGTTATACAAGTGACCAATGCTTATACAATACAAAAGCATAGTGGAGTACCAATAAATGGGGTAATTTTGAAAGCAGAGGCACTTAAATTTCATGATACTTGGTAGAGATCATAACACATTTAAAGCTTCTGCAGGGTGGCTTTGGAGATGGAAGGTCCATAATGGGATATCCCAGGTTAGACTTGTAGGTGAATCTGCATTTGGTGACATTACAGCAGCAGAAGTGTTTCCTGAATTTTTGCATAATGTGATTCAAGATGTTAAATTCACAGATGAATAGTTGTACAACTGATGAAACATCACTGTACTCTTTCCCTGACAAGTCACTGGATTTTAAAAAGTGCCCAACAAAATAACCATGTAAACTAACAGAGAGAGAGAGAATACTGTGTTACTGTATGCAAACAAGACTGGAAATCAGAAGCTAAAGCCACTATGTGTTGGTAAAATGCCCTGTTGAAGTCCCCAGTGTTTAAAGCAAATCAACACAACCTGTACATGTGATTTATAAAAATAGCTCCACTGTTTGGATGATGATGAGTGATATTTTTGCTTCATGGATTGAAAGGGAGTTTGTGCCATTGGTGAGATGCCACTGGCTTTCCAAAGAATTTGAAGATAAGGCTCTGTTACTGTTGGATCACTGTCCAGCTCATCCTTCCGCTAATGTCCTGAAATCGAAAGAGGGCAAGATCAGAATTGCGTTTCTGCCAAGTAACACAACTGCCTTAATTCAGCCCATGGATCGGGGCATTATTTGAGCCTTCAAAGCCGACTACTGTAGTGAGCTACTTACTGGTGTTTTGAACTCATAAATTCAAGTTCTAGAATTTCTGAAAACCTTGCCAACAATATTGGATTAGCATGGGAGAAAGTAAGTTCAACAGCAACTGAAAACTACTGAAAAAAAATTATACAGGAAATGACAAGATTACTAATATAATAACCTTGAATTAGCAGCATTTTCAGAACAAGAAAGGCTGCTTGTAATGTACTTGTAACATCTTCATATAATGCTGATTTTTCACTTCCAGAACATATATTCACTTTTTTCAAGTTGAGAGTTGTTTGTATTGATGGTAGTAGCGAATCTGCTGCTGCTGCATTTTTTTATAAATCCGCATGCATATTTATACTTAGTGGGCTGTGACAAATAATTGCACCTGTTGTCTGTCATTACATCTTATATATATATGTTAGATGTTGGCAATACAGAGATATTCCAGGTAACATACTGTAAGAACTGTTTTGTCTTGACATGCAAAAGAAAAATGTAAATATGTTGATGTGGTTTTATGTGCATTTAATTACTTTTTCTTATGCCTTTACATTTTTTTTTTTTTTTTTTTGTTCACTGAGAAGACAAAAGTGTACTTGGTTTCTAAAACTTCTGTACTTTATGTATAAATGGAGAAATGACCTGGCTGTTTGGATTTAGGTGGATGCAGAAGCCCCAGTTACACGTTAACTGAGTGAGGAAGAAATCACAGCCTCTGTGAATAGTGGGAAGATAATCGACAAACAGAAGCCCAGTGGCATAGGGATAATGTGGATGACTTGTGTAAGGAAAAACACCAGAAATTAACAAAGTGCTTGAAAACATTATTTGAAACAAAAGTTAGAATGTCAGAGTGATAGTGAACATCTTCATTTATTGCATCTGATCACTATTAAAAAATATCTACTGAAAAAATGAAATGCTATAATCAGTTCTGGCAAACTAAATTACACGACTATTTCAGAATGGATGTATAAAGGGCAAGTCCACAACAGCACTATGTATTAGTGTTCACACTTACATGTGAGCACATTAGTTCTACACCCGAATGTACACTATTGTCATTTGCACTCTAAAGAAAAATGGCCACATTTTTAACGAGAATTTGTTATGATTGCTTTTCTTTGCTTTTGGATGAAGACGATGGGAGTAACAAGAAGAAGACAAACTTAATTATGCACAATGAGAAACCTGAGAGAACTGGTGTGTTCAAACTTAGAACTGCACGATTTGCTGCATCCCAATAAGTATCTAGAAAGCAATTTAAAGGAGAAAATTTGAAACAAATGTATTATAATACAGTTTTCATAAAAACAATTACTAACCTTATGATTTTTTTATAACCAAGAAAAGCAAAAGATTATATCTGTGTAATTATCAAATTAAAACAAAAAGCTAAGAACTTATATATGTAAATAAAGAATTTACACATCTCAGATGAATTATTTTTAAATATGCTTATCTACATTTTATTATCTTACCATGAGACAGACCTACAACTGTAGTTTAAAAATGCTTTCAACATTTCTCCAATAAAGAATGCTTGCTGCTTTATGTTTCCTCCCCTATGTTGGTTTATTTTCCAATGATATTTGGGCAGATGATTATTATTTATCTAGTGCATTAGCATCATGATGCACTGTGTGCATATTCATGGGCAGGCTTGCACGTTGTGCACGCTGAAAAATTGAGAATAACTTACAGGGTAAACCCGATTCCTCCACCCTGTGATCTGCTAACTCGAGTTCCAATTGAAGAGGACTAAGAATTTCTCCCTTCTCTGATAGAATTCAAATCCAAACCTCTCCAAATGAGTGATAAGTGTGAAACCACTACACTATTACAGAGGAGAGATGTTATTGTAGTATTATTAACGGAATTATTGAAGATGAGTACTGTTGTATTTTTTTTTAAATAAAATTATGAAGAAAATGTATAGCTAGTATGGCTACATCAACACTTTCTGGTTTTGACTGTATCAACTTAATCTAACAACATGAAGATTTTACAAAGAGGGGGCAGATTAAGGTTAGAGCTAGTGTTAGCATTAGGATTAGTTGAGGCATACAATGGAAGAAAGCAAGCTTATGCAGCATCAGCCAAAAAAAAAAAAAAAAAAAAACCCCCTCCCATTTCATCCATCCTTCACTCCAAATGCCTATCCAAGATCAGCTTTAAATTTATTCATGCTATCAACTTCCACAACAAGAGATGGAAGTCTGTTCCAGCAATCAACTACTCACTGGCTAAAGGCAAATTTCTGTACATCTATTCTACAACTGTCTTTTCTCAATTTGAATCTATGCCCCCTCAGGTTCTAAATCCAGGCAAGTGGAAGTATCCCATCACCACTGAGCCTGCTCAAACCATTCAAGGCATTATACACCTCAATCAGATTACCTGACAGGTGTCTAGTCTCCAGATGCTGCAACTTGCAACTCAACTCCAGATGCTCCAACTTGCAGGACTTAAACCTCTCTTAATAAGAGCACTACTTTGTTCCTCTCACCAATCTTGTTTCACTTCTCTGTACTCGTTCTAGCAACTCTACATCCTTCCTAAAATGAGGCCTCCAGACCTGTATGCAGTACTCAAGTCCTGACCACTGCCTTATAGAAAGGGATAATATACTTCTTTTCCCTACTAGCAAAATTCCTATATATCATTGACAATACCCCATGGCCTGCATTGGGAGCAGCCCGTCTGTACTGCTCAGCAAACTTCATATCTGACACAATTACCCCCAGTTTCACTCTCACTTCCCTGATTTTTCACGAACACAAGTTAAACTAACAGGTCTGTAGTTACTTGTTTCACCTTGTGAACCTCCTTTGTGAATTGGTAAAACATTTGCATACCTCCAGTCCATGAGGACCTCCCCTTAGTCCAAGGAAGCTCTCATAATTATGGCCAAGGGCCTGCTTACTTCCTTTGCTGCCTCCTTTAATATAACTGGATAGATCCCATCCACCCCAGGTGCCTTCCTTATGTTTAACTTCGACAATTTCTCCTCCGCTTTGCTCTCAGTTAATACAAAATCACTTAGCCCCCTGTTAACGTTTGATAAACTTCTGGCACTCCCCTCATTGAATAACTCCTCATGTGTGAATGTAGATGCAAAATACTCATTCAGTGTATCAACTAAATGAGGATGATCATCAATATGTTAAGTGGTCCAATCTGATTCATCCCTTTCTTTCTAGAGTTTACATAAGTAAAATACTCTTTGCTGTTTTTCTTTGCATTCTTTGCCAAAGAAATAATAATCTGCCTTCACCTACCTAACCTCCTTTGTGACTTGATTACAGACTAGCTTATATCTGCCATAGGCTTCTGTGTCACCTAATACTTTATATGCATCCATACATTCTTCTTTGTTGTCACTAGTCTCATTAATTCATCTGACATACATTTAGGCCTAAACCTTGAAGAGTATTTCTTAGTTGGAATGAAAAGCCTAGTAGCCTACAAAATTAAGTCCCTGGAGGCTTCCCATTTAGAATTCACTGTTGGTAACATCATCAGTTGCTCCCACTGTACAAAATTTAAAATCTGTTTGAGACCTCTGTAGTCACCTTTATGAAAGCAAAAGCCCTTCCCTTTAGCCTTCACGGTAGTTACATCTTTAAATAATTCCCACATCAATACATTGTGATCACAGTCGCCCAGTGGTTCCTTTATCTGCAGATTCTTAATGCATGAAGAATCACTACTGATAATCAGATCAAGAGTGTTACTCTCTCTGGTTGCCTCTCAAACATGTTGCTGTAGAAAACAGTCATCCAATAAATCCACAAAAGTCTTGCTAGTGTGCGAGTGACCTACCCAGAAGTTCCAGTCAATATCTGGAAAGTTAAAATCTCACATTATAAGACATTCTGATTTACTGGCCCACTATTTCTCTGCACAATTGCTTATTATACTCATCAGATTCATTAGGCCTATAACACACACCTACTCTAATTTTTCCCTTCCTTGTGATTATTTCACACCAAACAGACTCAACACTGCATTGTCCACCAGCATCAATTGGATGCACTTCCTTAGATTTTGTGTTTCTTAACTAACAGCATAACCCCCTCCTCCCTTCCTATCCGGTCTATCCTTCCAATACACATTGTACTCTCCAAATTCTAACTCTGCACTGCCTATATCTGTGTGATACCATATCTCTGATATCCCAACGATATCTGCCTTTGATGTCTTGACTAGCGCTTCAAGCTCATCAAATTTATTAACTATACTCCTAGCATTGGTGTGCACGCAAGTATACATGCACCTGTTCCTAACCACCCTAACACAGCCCATGTATTTACTTGTTCCCCTATGACTCCCAGCAGTCATGAAAATCTCCATTACCTTGCTTTCCAGTTTGCTGCCCATTCTAATAGGAGCAGTGCAAGAATCACTTTTGCCTCTGCCTGTGGCCACTGTTAACCTTTTAGTCTGTGTTGGTACATTACCAGCTATTGGTAATGTACAGTTGGTACAAGAGAAATGTACAGCTGGTACATTTCTCTTGGGTTTCTGCTACCCATATGCAGTACTTTGCATTTGTCAAGGTTAAACTTCAGTTACCACTTCTCAGCCCACATGCCCAACTTATCTAATGTTAATGCTGCTGTAAATTTAAAAATCAGCAAATAAAATATATGCATGCAGAAGTACCTTGTTTGCAATATTTTTATCCTGCATAATTCTCTTTACCACTTATGTCAGTAAGTATGTCAGCTTCTTCTAAGATCAGTCCTACTTATGTAGAATAAAATAAACAACCCCTCCAAAGTTACTAAATATATTTTATTTACATAATACAATCACAAAAATGAATAGTACAATATTATTTACAATTTTTTTGGGAATCACTGTCCAGTTCAGTGTTAGCAAAATATATTAAAAAGAAATGAAGGGGCTTAAAGGAGGAAAACAAAACTTAAATACCATGAATGCTAGTGTAAGAGCCACACTTTTTCACCTCCAACAGGGGAGAGAGAGAGAGAGAGAGAGAGAGAGAGAGAGAGAGAGAGAGAGAGAGAGAGAGAGAGAGAGAGAGAGAGAGAAAAAGTACAACTGCAGTTATTCACTAAGAACAATACTTTTCTTAACATAACAAAGATTATTCTAAAAAAATTTATTTCTCTTTTCTCCACACTTTTGGTAACAATTTCTTCCTTCCAATAGTTTTCTTCCCTCTTATATGAAACTTTATATGATATATTTTGGTCAATGTGAATGAACATTATAACAATTATTATTTCCAAAAAAAAAAAAATAACACACTCAAAGCCATCAGATTTTCATCATAACATCGATTTCAGTGGATGATTCTTGAAAACAAACTATCCATTTTTATAATCATATTTCATTGCACAACTGAAGTTGATAAGACTGGGTGTTTCACTCAATCTTCCAAAACCATCCAGTTGTAGTAACTAGCTTCTCCACTGATGTTCAGACCTAACATACGAGTGTGGTAATTGCAAAGAGTTTTCCCTTCAAGCTTTCTTGATGAAAATATTTGAAATACTGTGCGTATGTGGGTGTGGCCATTACACAAATTTAAACATCATGATAGAAAAATAATAAGTTCAGAAGGAATCTAACTTATATTCTGTAACATAAATATTCTTAAAAAAAATGAATATAGTACAAGTTTTGGGTGACAATTTTTACAAATTTAAATGTTCAAGGCACCGAAAGAATAATGATATAACAGAAGTGAAATATAAATATTCCCTCAAAGGTTTGTTTGTTAACAAATATTTTTTCACATAACAGCAGCAAATGAAATAACTTTTATGTGCTAAAATAGTTATGTATTAAAATCTTGGAAATACAAGATTAACCACCACATTCTGAAATATGGATTCACCAAACTGAAGTTAGTGAGAGTGTACGATTGCCAATCTTCTTATAAAAAAAGTTCATTTGATATTTTTTAACACTATCCCAGCCTATAAACATATATGTGCACTAGCTGCATCTGGAAAGAGTGTGTGATAGTTCACTACAGGGACATAAGCAGCAGTAATTATCCTTCCTGTAAAGACAAAAATATGATGTATATAACAGTACCTGCATAAATATAAGACAAACTATGGATACAACAAATGAACAATACTTGCACTATATTACCAAAAGAATAATTGAACATTCACATTTCACCATTTATAATAATAATAATGCACTGACCCAGCTTTGTCCTTAATTACCTTATTTGTAGCAGATCTGGAGAGACCAAACAATCTTTTGCATGTTCAAGCCTTCAGACCAAGTCATTAAAGGCTGTGCAGTATGACATGATACAAAGTTATGCTGAAACAGAAAAGGGCCCTTGCACTACTACCACAGGAGAGGAATAGTGACATTATCTAAAATGTCAAAATATACCACATATTTTCACTGGTTTAAGAATGATGACTAATTGTCTCAAGACTAAACAATGAGAAGAGAACTCTAGTAAGTTTGGACAGTCCCCTAACTCAAACACAGCCATCAATCATGTACTCTGATTTTTCACTCTATAACACAGTGGTTTTCAACCTTTTTTTAATAACGGCACCCTTAAGTAATTTATTTTATTTTGTGCTGCCCCTACTTAATTTTCTACCTGTTAGATCTGATTCTCTCTCTCTCTCTCTCTCTGTATATATATATATATATATATTATTAAAAAAAAATATGTTATATTATTATTATTAGCCATATGGTGCAAGGAAGCCTGAGGCTTATGCTGCATCAGCCAGAAAAAAAAAAAAAAAAAAAATTCTCGCATTACCGTGAGAGAGAGAGAGAGAGAGAGAGAGAGAGAGAGAGAGAGAGAGAGGGAAGGGAAGGGAAGGGAAGGGAAGGGGAAGAAAGAAAGGAAAAGGAAGAAGAGAGAAGGGAAGGGAAGATAATGATATCCAGCTCAGGACATTTGCCAAGCCATATGGTAGTTATTACAATAATATAGCTATAAACAAAATTACAATTAATAAAACAAATTATATATATGAGGGTGGTTGAATAAAGAATTGTCCTCACCTACTTCCACATATTGCTGAGTCATGTTTTTTTTTGTGTGTAGCATTATACATATCTCTACTAAAGGTGTAAAATTTCAGTCCTGTGTTTTAATTTGTTTTTCTCTTACAGAGCTGAATGTGTGACGAAGTAGCACCATGGACAAAGTTGAAGCCAGAGCTGTAATTCGGTATCTGTTCTTGAAGGGGGAAATTTCCTAAAGAAATCCACGAAGAGATGACTGCTGTATATAAGGATGAAGCCCCATCTTATGGCATTGTGAAGCACTGGAATACAGTTTAGGTGTGGTCATACATCGGTAGAATCTGAGCCCATTCCAGGTCATCCCCATCAGCTATTGATGACAGCATGATCAGAAAAGTGGAGTTGTTAATCATGGAAGATTGCTGGATATTTGTGTGTGTGTGTCCCAGGAGGTGGTGAAGATTAGTGTGGGCTCTGTTGAAACAGTCCTTCATAACCAACTCCATTTACGGAAATTGAGTGCAAGATGGATTCCCTGATTATTGATTGGTTTCCAGAAGGCTGATCGACAACAGAAATCACAAGAGTTGTTAGCCCTGTGCCAAAAAAAAAAAAAAAAAAATGAGGAAGATTTTTCTTTCATCTAATCACTCAAGATGAAGGTTGAATACACCACTTCGACCCTGAAAGTAAAAATTTGAATTTTTTACACAAACCGAAGTTTGTATATTGCATCATTATTTTAACAAACTTTCGTTTGTCTAAAAAATTCAACCCTGTAGTAATGATGCAAATGCACCTACTAATGTCTTAGTTATCATAATTAAACTGTTATGCTACACCTTACTGGTAATGAGCCATCAAACAATCAAATGCTACTGATTGCAATTTGCTGTTTAGTTCAACAGAGGTGTATCATTTCTTACTTTCCCTAATCCAACTTATGTTTGCTGTGTCTGCAGTTGCACTATCAATGGAACAAACAGATGCCCACCATGCTTTGCTGTGTTCAAAAATACACCCTTGAAAATCCCCTTTGGATAATTAATGCAATCTCTAACCATCTTTGTTCCACTATCTTTATAGTTATTAATAAAGTAGTACAGAAAGTACCATGAAACTTCTGAGCATAACTGGAAGCAAGAAATGAAGAGAGATTTTATCTCTATACGGGTACCCCAATTCCTCATAATTAACTTGCACAAGTATTAACTCCTTAGAATTATATAAGAATATCTCATAAATATGGTCAAAATTTTTCCTAGGCACGAACTCGTGAATTTCATCTGTTCATCTCCGTTGTTGTTTTCCGGGTTTTCTTATAGCTCCTCTTGGGTACTATTCTGTCATCATGCCTTAGAGCTATGTGTCCTGCCCAAGTCCATTTCAGTTCTTTAGAAGTTTTGTTACTGGTGGGTAACTAGGCATACATCACTACAGGACTTATTAGGATATAACAATATTGTAATAAAAATGTTCAATATAACTGTTTTCTGCTTTGATCTGCTTACTGCCCTTAAACATTCCAGAAATCTGTCAGTGATTTAGTATTAATAAAAGAGAAAAAATGTAGGGAAGCTAGGACTTTGCTGCATCAGCAAAAACACACATGCTCTTCTCAGTGCCAGAAGAATCCAATTCTGCTGACCCTTAAATTTCTCCAGACCGACAACCTCAATATCAACAACCCAAGGGGGCAGTTTATTCCAGTAGTTGACAATATGCTGACCAAACTAACCTAGCATTAGCATTAGTAGAGGCATATGATGCAAGAAAGCAAGCTTATGCAACATCAGCCAAAAAAAAAAAAAAAAAAGCTTCCACTTCACCCCTCCATTCGTTTGAAATATCTGTCCAGCTGAGCCTTAAATTTATTTAGGTTATCAACTTCCACAACAAGGGATGGAAGTCTGTTCCCTTTCTGGGGTCCAGTCTATTTTTCATAACAGTTTGTAGTATTTATGTCTCCTCCCCCTCAAATAGACACACAGTTTCCAAGCTCTGTAATCCATATTTTAGTCTCTCATCACATGGATATTCCTTTGCTAACACTTTCAGTAAAACAAAACGACACAAAGAAGTAAGCTTTCATGGTATCAGCCAAACAAACAAAAATTAGCACAATTTGTTTGTTCATTTATTCTAATAATGTGTCCAATCCTTTTTTTATATCCATTCCAACTACCTAATTAATGCTATGCGGGAGCTCCAACAATCAATTATTCTGGCTGAAGGAAAAATTTCCACATATCTATTCTTTAGCCATTAATTTAAATTTGTCTCCCCATGTGGGAAAAAAAAAGAAAGAAAGGGTGTCACTAGCATTTAGTTTAATTGACTTTTTTAAAGCCGTAAGCACTTCAGTTAGGTCACCATGCAGAAGCAGAGTTTTCACAGGATGAAATTTACAGAACTCCAGTTTTTCTTGGCAAGAATATCCCTTTATGCCCCAACTAATCCTGTTTCTCTTCTCTGCACTATCCTCTCCAACAAACTCTCACCCTTCCTAAAATGATGTTTACAAACCCTGTATGCAGTATTCCAGATGTGGGATATCTAATAATGGCAAAACAATGAACAAATAACTAGATGATTTATCCTTTCAAGAAGCATGTCTTTTCTGAGAAGCTTTGAACCCACCTAGCTTTGAACATAATATTCCAAATGTAGTCTCACTATTGATTTGGTATAAGCAGAGTATAACCAATGATTACACTGCACGGCAATCTTCATGTCTGCTTGTATCAAAAGAATCTGGCCTCTCCCCCCCCCCAACTCTCCATTTGTACCCTTCACTCAGTGTGTAAGTTACACATGCAGTGGGTCAAAATGTTCAGAAAATTTATGTTTCTCTACAGAGAAATTCCCTATAATGTACTTTATGAGTTGATGTATGCATTTTGTTTTGGAGAGGGTTGGCTATTTTTTTTTTTTTTGTTTCATAACAAATTTAGAAATATTTTCTGACTCTCCAAAAAGTAAGCCCATGCACTGTAATACAACCCCCCGTCTTACCGGATGGCAAAGCAAAGGTGCAGTGAAGAGAAATATGATTACTTATTGGCATAAAACATTCTGGTGTGTGTGTGTGTGTGAGAGAGAGAGAGAGAGAGAGAGAGAGAGAGAGAGAGAGAGAGAGAGAGAGAGAGAGAGAGAGAGAGAGAGAGAGAGAGAGAGAGAGAGAGAGATCATTTTAGTTTTTGTGGGTTGCAAAATCTTGAGACCAGAAGTCTGTGTGGGGACTTCAATCTTTTGCAAATGCATAAATAAAAAAATATATTAAGAAAGGACAGTTGCAGAATGGATATAAGAAATTTTATTTTATCTAGAGGGTTATTAAATGTTAAAAAAAGCTTGCCACTTGATACTGTTTTTCACAACCCTACCTGAAATTTATGTTCAGGAAGGGTTGGGCAGATATTTGGGTAAAATCTGGTAAATGGTTTTTATTTTTTAAAATTTAATTAATTTATTAATATTTTAAGGTTGATGCTAAATAAGCCTGGCTTCCAGCATTAATTCATGAATTTTGGATTCACTGAAGTACACGCACTTGGGTGACTAAGTCAAGCCTGCATGACTACTAAATAGTGATGTTATTGTATTCTCTCTACATTGTACACTCCACTGACTTTATGTGGTTGTCCCAGAGTATAAACAGAAAATTTATTTTATTTTTTTTTTAAATAAAAGGTTACAGAAATTTCTTAAAAATAAGTTCACATTCCTTCCACACATGGCATACCTGCTGATACACAGAGCAAATTCAATGCAGCACAATCGACATCCATTTTGGAACAATCATTTCAATTAGTTTGGAAAGTGACAAGTTAAAAACCAATTTTTGCATAAGTCCCTTGTTATAGGATGGATGTTATGAAGACAGATAACACTGTTCAACAAAAAAATTTTTTGAATTTGTTTCCTTTCTTAAAATAGGCAAACTTTACTAATTTTGGGTCGAGAAAAACAAATATGACTTCAGAAATTTTTTTATTAGTTCTAGTTTTTGAGATACAGTACTTTTGCTATTGTCTAAGAATATAGAAAATTTCAGTAGTAGTCAGAGTGAAAAGTAATATTAAAACAATCTCATATTTACATTTCCTTGATACAACATAAATCACAGTTGTTTTTAATTAAAACATAAAAAAATAAGAACACAAGAAAACTGCACAGGAACCGAAAGTACTTTCTCAAAATGTGGCCTATTCATGACAGCGCCTTCTTTTTGCTTGTCACTTGTATTCCAATTCCGGGGCATCTCTTGTTACCATCCAACAGTAGTCAGCAAGCATAGAAGCATTCCACCTACTCTGATATCTTCTTTCCATTTCTGAAATGTTTTGGTGGATTAGCTCACCGTGCTCGTCACTCACTGCACCACAGTTGTCAGGGAAGAAGTCCAGATGAGAGTCAAGAAAGTGGATTTTAAGTGACATGCTGCAGCCTAATTGATAATTTTCTACACAGTCTCAACGCAGTTTCCAGCTCTTCGGTTTCCCAGGAAGTCATGCACAACACTTTTAAAAGCCTTCCAAGCTGCGTTCTCGTTACCCTGGAGGACTCCCTCAAAGTTTTCATCCTTTAAAAGTTCATGAATTTGTGGACCAAGAAAGATTCCTTCCTCAACTTAGCATCACTCAACAGTGGAAATTGTCCTCTCAGGTACTTGAAAGCTTCTCCATCCTAATTCATCCCTTTAACAAAAGTAACACAAGTCCCAGTTTTATGTGTAAAGGGAGCAGAAGAATTTTGCTTCGATCAACCAGAGGATTGTGCTGGACATTCCCTCCCCCCCCCCCCCCCCCCCCGGGGGTGCAGATTTTCCCTTATAGGCCAGACTTTTCTCTTGTAGTGTGAGGACCTAGCACAACTATCCCAACTGCATGCCCAACAGTATTGCAATCACTTTCAGGTCTCCACAGATCTGCCATTGGTGGTCTTTGTACTTCACTGCTTCCAGAATTAATTTCATATTCTAATATGTCTCCTTCACGTGGACATTTTCATTTTCATTTATTCATGAAAATGTCCACATGAAGGAGACATATTAGAATATGAAATTAATTCTGGAAGCAGTGAAGTACAAAGGCCACCAATGGCAGATCTGTGGAGACCTGAAGGTGATTGCAATACTGCTGGGCATGCAGTTGGGATACACGAAGTACTGCTATTTCCAGTGTGAGCGGGATAGTCGAGTTTGTTTGTTATTTGGTTTTTAGGAGCATTAGCAACTAAGGCCACATTGCTGCGGGGATATGCGGTGGTCATTCCTGACCTTTCCGTATTTGGTGGGCACGGGCTCGAACCCTGGTCTAATCAAGAAGCATGTGCTATGCACTGCTGCTCCTGCCCACGGAGGCGCCGGGGGGGGGGATAGTCGAGCTAGACACACTACAAAAAAAAAGTCTGGCCTATAAGGGAAAATATGCACTCCTGGGGAAAAAATGTCCAGCACAATCCTCTGGTACTTTGTGTATCCCAACTGCATGCCCAGCAGTATTGCAATCACTTTCAGGTCTCCACAGGTCTACCATTGGTGGCCTTTGTACTTCATTGCTTCCAGAATTAATTTCATATTCTAATATGTTCTCCTTCATGTGGACATTTTCATGAATAAATGAAAATGTCCACACGAAGGAGACATATTAGAATATGAAATAAATTCTGGAAGCAATGAAGTAAAAAGGCCACCAATGGCAGTTCTGTGGAGACCTGAAAGTGATTGCAATACTGCTGGGCATGTAGTTGGGATACACGAAGTACTGCTGTTTCCTGTGTGAGCGGGATAGTCGAGCTAGGTCCTCACATTACAAGAGAAAAGTCTGGCCTACAAGGTAAAATCTGCACCCTTGGGGAAAAAATGTCCAGCACAATCCTCTAGTACTTCGTGTATCCCAACTGCATGCCCAGCAGTATTGCAATCACCTTCAGGTCTCCACAGGTCTGCCATTGGTGGTCTTTGTACTTAACTGCTTCCAGAATTAATTTCATATTCTCATATGTCTCCTTCATGTGGACAGCATGGGCTAGAGGAATTGAAGGAAGAGCATTGCCATTGTGGAGCAAAACAGCTTTTAAACTTAGCTTTGATGAGTCTACAAATAGCCTCTAGTCCTGTGGGTTGTGCTCCACATTCAAAGCTGTCATCACAGCAGGCAACGAGGTTGTTTTCACTTTTAAAATATAGAGTCAAAGAATTCTGCCTGCTCCTGTACACAGACACCTTGATTTGGTTGCAGAAGATTCCACTGTTGGAGTCTTGATACCAGAAGCTCTGCTTTATCTTTCAATAGATCTAGGTCTCGAATTAGATCACTTAGTTCACCTTGGGTGATTTTGTGTGACTCACTCAGGAACTCAGGTTCTGGCGCAAAAGCAGGATCCTGTGATGCTGAAGGCCCAGGTTGACCAGAACCAACTTTTCATCTTCCTCGTTTATTCATTCAACTGCCATTTTCTGGAACAACCTTCCTTCATACGTATTTCCTGAAAATTAGTCTACAGAAGTTCAAGTCTAATGTCAACAAATATCTTCTTTCATCTTCTCAACCTCCAACCCAAGCACGGTACTAAGTACTATAGGTTCTAACACCTCTCATGTTTGGGGTTTTCATAAAAAAAATAAAAATAATAATAAATAACACTAAAAACAATACTTTTAAATTTAATGTACATAGGAAGGGTTGGGTAGATACTACTTTATTTGAATATAACAAAACTGATAATTCTTGTCAGTGAGTCATGTTGAATCTCATGCAGAGTATCAAATATAAATGTGCCACTTCACTGGCAATTATCAGTACAGCATAATGGGCATCTATTTTGGAACATTCACTGTATTTAGTTTGGAAAGTAACATGTTAAAACTAAATTTCTGCATAAACCCCTTGTTATAGGCAATCAAATTAAACCACAGTGTTACTCTATCATTTTAAAGATAATGTATTGGACAGCCTGGTTGTTCTGTTCAATATTACACACTATATTATAGGCATTATATGTAGATTAAATACGAGATATGGTATGGTATGATTTTTTAAATACACAACTAAATCAATTTAAATAATTAGAGTGAATAATAATGTTACCTGCAAACCAACGGCCATGGAGAGCATTCACAGAAGCTACTGCTGCTGTTATACTAGGACACTTAACATAGACATTTCCTTGAGATGAGGCTTTGTCAACAAAAACATGAAGAGCACCTCCATGATTTCTACATTCATCTACAACATCATTTTGAATCTCTTCTTCCCACCGTGGGTTTGTTTCCCTGTAAAAAATGACAGATTTTCAAGAATAGACAAATTTTGAAAGGTGAAAATTAACATATATGAAAACTGTGAATGTGACCGAAGCCATATACATAATACTCTTGTTTGTTGAGCATATCTTGTTTGAGGACAATAGAAAATTTTTCTCAGACTTTTTAAAATGTTAATCAGGTTAACTCAACTTTTGTGGGTTGGTCATTCATACAATAGAGTTTTGTGGATTTATTGGAGGACTGTTTTCTACACAAGTATGCTAGAAAAGCAAGGAGAGAAGGCAATATTCTTTATCTGTTATCGGTAGTGACTCCGTGCAGTAAGAATCTGCAGATAAAGGAACCACCAGGTGGCAGTTATCACAATGCACTGTGGGATTTACTTAAAAGATGTAACACTGTCAAGGGAAGTGCTTTTGCTTTCATAAAGGTGACTATAGTGATCTCAGACAGTTTTGAAATTCTATGCAGTGCGACAACTATTGATATCACCAACAGCAAATTCTAAATGGGAAGCATTCATTTATTTATTCTTTACTCGGCCTTGTAATTGCATAAAAGTATCGGTAAGGGTATCAAATCCAAGTGTTACAAGTTGCAGCTCCGCTGAACAAGACGTTTTTTAGCCATATTTAGTCGCTTTATTGACCAATTGTTACATCAAATTATTTTCTATAAGTAACTTATAGACCTAGTCAGGATCGTTAGTTTATTCTGAATTGAGACAGCGAGATTTGGAAGTTAATTAATATTTAAGCGTCCGTAGATTTACCGTTTGTAACTTGCCGCCTTTGTTATACGATACAACGTATATCCGAACTAGATAGCATTAGTATAGTATATAATATAATATTGTCAATCAGTAAAATCTATTAAACTATTTTGTTAAACTTCATTGTCAATTAAATTGTACTTTTAACTAAATACATATAACGACTTAGATTACATAACATAATTAATTAATACATAACTTGATACAGAAGTTATATAAAGGGAACTCGTAGACAATACTTGATACTGAAAAATATATATAGCGTTATAACTGTGTTGGGATACAAGTTTAGAGTTATAATTGTGTACTGAAATTGAAATTAAATAGAAATCATGACTCAGACCAGAGCAGCAAAGCAAAAGGCTCAAGCTAATGAGAATACTGTGGCTCAGAGGAGAACTGAGGGGGCAGTTGCCCTCTGAATCACAGCCTTTTAAAATGCACTGCTTGCATGATTTTGTGGAGAAATCGGGTACGGAATATGATATTGCCATGGGGGATGTCTTTGTGTGTGCGCGCGCGATGCAAGGAGTGTAATGAAATCAGGCAACAACTCAGCGTTGTTATGGGTCTATATGAGAGCTTGAAGGACAGGGTGGATGCCCTCAGAGGATCTAAATTGAGGGGCCCATCAAGCTCTCAGCCAGAGCTTGCACTTGTTCATCACGCAACACAGTGGCAACCCCCAAGGCAGAATGCGCTGGTCAAATAGGAACTAGTAGTTTTTGGTGACTCTATTGTCAGGGAAATGGGGAACATGCTTTGTAAAAAGGATAGGTGGAACAGGATCAGGGTATGTCTGCCAAAGGCAAAGGTTGATGACGTAGAGCGGATACCATCTTTTAAGGGCACAAAAGGTCATATAGTTGTACATGTTGGCACTAATGATATTAAGAGTAGGAGACTGGCAGAACTACTTAACAAGTACAGGTCACTGTTGAAAAAAAGCCATGATATAGGGTTGAATTTGAAAGTGTCTGCAATTCTGCCCAGGCACGATAGGAGGGAGTATATGATGAGAGCCTTGTCGATCAATTCGGCCCTGGAAAGATTGTGCAAGGCTCAAGGGGTAGAATTTTTTTTCAGCCTGGACTGTACTTGTTAACAGGAGAGATTGCTTCTACAGGGATGGGATACACTTAAATAGAAAGGGTGCAAGAATATTTGCTGATGCTATCGAGGCAGTGTTAGGTGGGTCGGAAAACTGCTAGCTTGGGGGGAGACAAAGACAAATAGATTAACAGTAGCCACTGGCAGAGGTGAAAGAGATTCTTGCACTGCTTCTATTGGAATGAGCAGAAGCCTGAAAAACAATATGCAGGATATTTCAGAGACTGCTGGAAGTCATTGCAGTACAAGTAAACACATGGGTTGTGTTAGGGTAGCTAAGAATAGAAACAGGTGCATGTATACTTGCGTGTACACCAATGCTAGGAGTTTAGTAAATAAATTTGATGAATCTGAGGTTTTGCTCAAAACATCAAAGGCAGATATTGTTGGGATATCAGAGACATGGTGTCACACAGATATAAGGAATGCAGAACTGGAATTTGGGGAGTACAACGTCTACAGAAAGGATAGGAAGGGAGGAGGGGTTATGCTATTAGTTAAAAAACACATAAAATCGAAGGAAGTGAAGCCAGTCGACATCGATGGACAGGGCAGTGTTGAGTCAGTTTGGTGTGACATAAGCATGGGTAAATCAAAATTGAGAGTAGGAGTGTGCTATAGGCCTAATGACTCTGATGAGTATAATAAGATACTGTACAGGGAAATAGAATGGGCCAGTAAATCAGAGAGTCTTATAATGGGGGATTTTAATTTCCCAGATATTGACTGGAATTTGTGGGTGGTCACTCACACACTAGCAAGGCTTTTGTGGATTTATTGGATGATTGTTTTCTACACCAGCATGTTCGGGAGGCAACTAGAGGGAGTAATACTCTTGATCTGATTATCAGTAGTGATTCTTCATGCATTAAGAATCTGCAGATAAAGGAACCACTAGGTGGCAGTGATCACAGTGTGCTGAAGTGGGATTTACTGAAAGAGGTAACTACCATCAGTGGTAAAGGGAAGGGTTTTTGTTTTCATAAAGGCGACTACCATGGTCTGAGACAGTATTCAAATTCTATACAGTGGGACCAACTGATGATGTTTCTAACAGCAAATTCAAAATGGGAAGCATTCAAAGTACTTATCTTGGAAGCTACTAGGCTTCCAAGATAAGTTCTTTCTAAGAAATACTGTTCAAGGTTTAGGCTTAAATGGACGACAGATGAGCTAAGGAGACACATGGAAGAGAAGAAAAATACATGGGATACATATAAATTAACATGACATATAAATGACACAGAAGGCTCTGATAGATATAAGCTGGTCTGTAACCAAGTCACAAAGGAGGTTAGGCATGCAAAGACATATTATGAGAAATCTTTAGCAAAGGATGCAAAGAACAACAGCAAAGAGTTCTTTACTCATGTAAACTCTAGAAGGAAGGGGATGAATCAGATTGGTCCACTTGATATCGATGGTTCAACTGTTGATGATCCTCCTCAGGTAGCTAACAAACTAAATGAATATTTTGCATCAACATTCACACATGAGGAGTTATTCAGCGAGAGGAATGCCAGAGGTGTATTCAACTTTGGCAGTAAGCTAGATAATCTTGTAATAACTGAGAGTAAAGTGGAGGAGAAATTGTTGAAGATAAACACAAGAAAGGCACCTGGGGTGGATGGGATCTATCCAGTTATATTAAAGGAGGGAGTAAAGGAAGTTAGCAAACCCTTAGCCATAATTATGAGAGCTTCCTTGGACTCAGGGGAGGTACCCATATACTGGAGATGTGCAAATGTGACCCCAATTCACAAAGGAGGATCAAAGGCTGACACAAGTAATTATAGACCTGTGAGTTTAACTTCTGTTCCAGGAAAATTAATGGAGGCACTCGTTAAAGAAGCACTGCAAGATCATCTAGACAAGACTTCAGTTATAGCTTGGACACAGCATGGTTTTGTTAAGGGAAAGTCTTGCTTGACCAATTTGATTGGATACTATGATGCAGTCAGAAAACAGCTGGATGCAGGGAATAACTTTGATATTATATACTTGGATCTTAGAAAGGGTTTTGATACTATTGCACATGGAAGACTGCTGCACAAATTGGAGCAGTGTGGCATTGGAAGAAAATTGCTGCTATGGATAAAGGGGTGGTTGAGGGGGAGAAGAAGACAGAGAGTGGTAATCAATGGACACTGCTCATCGTGGACTAATGTTATTAGTGGAGTCCTTCAGGGTTCAGTGTTGGGTCCATTATTGTTTTCTATATTTATAAATGATATTGATGATGGTATATCAAGCTTAATGTCCAAGTTTGCAGACAATACAAAGGTTGGCAGGGTTGTTAAGGACACTACTGACGCTATGCTGCTGCGACAGGATCTGGAAAGGTTGAGCAGATGGGCTGAGAGGTGGCAAATGAAGTTTAACATTGATAAATGTGAAGTACTACCTATGGGAAACAGCAACCCCAGAGCAACGTATCAACTCTGTGGTACTACACTGACAGTGGTAGAGAATGAAAAGGACCTGGGGGTAATTGTGCAGGCAGATATGAAGTTTTCTGAGTAGTGCAGACGGGCTGCAAGAGTACCTCATGGTGTCTTGTCAATGATATACATGAATTTTTCTAGCAGGGATAAGGAGGTGATTATTCACTTGTATAAGGCAATGGTCAGGCCACACCTTGAGTACTGTATACAGGTCTGGAGGCCTCATTTCAAGAAGGATGTAGAGCTACTGGAATGAGTACAGAGAAGGGGAACAAGATTAGTGAATGGAACAAAGGGTTGGTCTTACAAAGAAAGGCTTAAGTTTTGCAAATTACAGTGTCTCGAGACTAGGCACCGGCGAGGTGATCTGATAGAGGTGTATAAAGCCTTGAATGGTTTGAGCATGTTCAATGCTGATGGGATTCTTCCTCTTGCCCAGATTGTTCTGGGCAAGAGGAAGAATCCCATCACCTCAGAGGGCATAAATTCAAATTGAGGAAAGACAGATGTGTGGAAATTTGCCTTTAGCCAGCGGGTAATTGGTTGGTGGAACAGACATCCATCCCTTGTTGTGGAAGTTTATAGCCTAAACAAATTTAAGGCTCAGCTGGACAGGTATTTCAAACGAACGGAGGGGTGAAGTGGAAGTTTTTTTGTTTTTTTTGGCTGATGCTGCATAAGCTTGATTTCTTGCATCATATGCCTCTATTAATGGTAATGATAATTTTTATAACAACTAAAAGATACTGTTCTAGGTTGCTTGGACCTAAATAGTAGTCAGATGAACTGGTGAGACTCATCACAGAGAAGAAAAATGCATGGGATGAATTATAAATTATCAGGTGATAACAGAAGCCTTCAAGCAGATAAAAAATAGTCTACAATCAAGTCACAAAAGAGGTTACGAGAAGTAAGGGGATAAATCTCATTTGTCCACTCGATATGAATGGTTTAACTGTTGATGAACCTGCATGGGTTGCTGACAAAATGAATACTTCTTTTGCATCTACATTCCTTCCTCTGTGTGAACGTAGATGCCATACTTCTTTTGCATCTACATTCACACAGAGGAATCTTTTAGAGATGGGAACATCAGAAGTGTATCTGATTCTAACAGATGGCTAAATGATTTTGTGATAATTGAGAGAAAAGTGGAAGAGAACTGTTGAAGATAAATGTATAAAAGGCGCCTGGGGTGAATGGGATCTACCTAGTTGTATTAAGGGAGGCAGAAAATGGAGTAAGCAAACCTTTAGCCATAATTATGAGAGCACCCTTGGATTCAGGTGAATTTCCTACAAAATGAAAATGTGTAAATGTATCCCCAGCTCACAAAGGGGGAATATCAGAGGGTGATCTGTTAGCTTGACTTCTGTTCCATAGAAAACTGAAACAGGCATCAAGCTAATGGAGCCACTGATTAAAGAAGTAATGTATGTAGGAGCACCTAGAATGCAGTTATACTGCAGCCACAGTATGGATTTGTTCAGGATGATCTTGTCTGACCAATCTGATTGGATTCTGTGATGCAGTAATAAAGGAACTGGATGCAAAAAATAATTTTGGAACCACATACTTGGATTTCAGTAAAGTTTTTGATAGTACACCACATAAAAGAAAGCACCAATTGGAGCAGTATAGCATTAGAGGCAAGTTACTGCTATGGATAAAGGGATAGTTGCATGGGAGAAGCCAGAGAGTGGTTATCAATGTGTACTGCTCTTCTTTGACTAGTGTTACTAGTGGAATGCTCCAGGTTTCAGTGCTGGGCACATTGTTGTTTTCAACATTTATTAATGATATTGATGATGGTATATCTTAATGTCTTAAGCTTGCTGATTTTCCAAAAAAGTTGGTAGGGTGGATAATGGCAGCAATCAATGGATTGAATAAGCTCAATGCTAATGGCATATTTCCTGGAAGGAAGAAGAAAGCCTGGGAGAAGATGTACAACGTGGCTTGAAAACATTAAGAACTAGACACTGAACAGCTGTTCAGACCTACCAGAGACAAGAGACATTTGTGTGGTGGTCGCTGACCTCCATTAGGAGATGGCACACAAAGAACTAAAAAAAAAAAAAAAAATACAATAATAATAAAATAACCTAGGAAAATTTTATCATTAACATAATCTTATAGAAAATTGTACAAAAGACTTAGCCCAAAACTGTCTCATTTTAAATGTGTGTTATTGTCATGACAATTTTTCATATTTTAAAATCAATATTACTTACTTTAAAATAAAATAATGAAATAATAGTCATCTACATGAGTATATTGTTTTTACCTTCTTTTTTAACTTGTATAAAGGGAAAAATATGATATGCTATCATTTCTCATTCTGCAAGCTATCTTGCAAACTGTTTACTGAGACAGCTAAGGAAATTATATGTTCAATTTAAGAACATCTGATTATGTGAGACAATCTGTCTAAAGCAGACATTACAACTTTAGAAGGTCGGGGAATGACCGCCACATATCCCGGAGCAATATGGCCTTAGTTGCTAATGCTCCTAAAAACCAAATAACAAACAACTTTAGATGCAGTCTTTAAAAAAGGCTAAAGAGCTGGAACAGTATAAATTTGACAAGGCTTGTGTAAAAAAAAAAAAAAAAAAGTGTCAAAGCTGATTTTAATTATTTTCAGTACATGAAAATGCTTTATCTTCTCAACCAGCAGATATGATAGAGCAGGTAACTCATAGAATATGAAATGACAGAAACTAAAAAAATTCAAACCATGCAAAATATACAACAGTACAGTCAGTCCTCACAACACAGTAGTTGAGTTCCTAGAAACCCATATGCAATGCAAAATCGTGCAATATAAATAACAGACCTTGTGGGAAAAATAGGGTTAGGTGCCAACAACCCAAGATTGAACACACATTTATAACCAAAACATTATTAAACACAATAAACAATCATAATAAAATATTGCTAATGCTTTTGCTTCTATTGTAAGCAAACTTGTTCCTATCTCTTCTTTGTTTGATCTTCTATCAAACAGATAACAGATTTTGCTTCTCTTCCAATTCTTTGTGTCTTGATCTAATGGATTTTGTTACATTTTGAGTTGTTCCTACTATGAAAGTTGCTTTTATTTTCCCTGTATTCTTTCTAATTTTTCCCAGCCTCATTTAGGCCTGTAGCATGCACAATATTATATGTTCTTTCATTTTGCTCAAAGCATTTCACAATTTTGTATTTTTCCTTTATCTATATTGCTTTTCTTTTTCTCTCTGAATATGTAGTATCTTCACCAAGACACTTCCTTTTCACAAGTATTTTACTCATTTTTAGGGGATAAAGCACAATTACAGTATAAACAAAACAAACAACAACAAAAAAAAAAAAAACCAGGAGGCACACTTGATACACATAAACAAAGCAGCGTGCATGTAACAAATGAATAAACAAAGCACTAAAGGCAGAAACACACTATCACTTCATGCTAGCTCACATTTTACTAAAGCACATTTCTGGAGGTCACTACCATAAAACAAAAATAATTTGCAGTTTCCGGTTTATTGGACATTCCTTCTTGTGGAATCTGTTATAAACAGGTAGTAAACTTGATCTAATTGCATTTGTGATATTACTGATAGCTAGAATTCTGTTGGCTTTTTATGTTATTATGGTAAAATGTGTCTCCCCTTCACTGAAATATTCAATCATATAAAAAACAAAATTTCAAAATCTTCTCTTCATTCCTATTGTGTTGCGTTCAGTTGTGGTGATTCCCACATTTGACCGCCATTTGTTATAAACACAAAGGACTGACTGTAATTAGTGAACAATATATTTCTGGGAAATGCTGAACGGACATCTATCAGTGTCACGTAAGCTTTTCAGAATACTGTCCTCAGACCTGGTTCAATTAACAAATATTGGAATGAGGAACAATAACAAAGAAAAGACGTCAAAATCTCTATTTTTTTATTTTTTATTTTTTTTAATGCATTCAGCTGGGACACCTTTCTCTCTTTCCATAGTAATGTTTGCCAGTTTGGATTTAAGTAAGTTAATAAAACCCAGCCTGCTGCTGCCATTCCTCATTTTGCACCACACAAATACCACCTACAGATAATGCTGCGTCAAAGCAGTTGAGCATGTCCTCCCCCGCCTCAACCCACTAAAAATAAAGCCTTCCTGGATTCAGGAGCTGACAGATTTGAGGTTACTCTATCCTAACCAATAAAGATTCTGATTCCACTGGCACTTTTAAGTCCAACAAATACATATTCTAGGGTGCACACCATATGTACTTTTTGTAACATATTACATTAAATTCTGTATCTATATCTCTCCATCTAGATTTTATATTTTTTCCAGATTTCAGAGAGGTCTCAGACAGTTTTTAAATTCTGTACAGTGGGATCAACTGATGATGTTACCAACATTGAAATCTAAATGAGAAGCCTTCAGGGACATAATTTTGGAGGTTTTTCATTCCAACTAAGAAATACTGTTCAAGGTCTAGGCCTAAATGGATGTCAGATGAACTAATGAGGCTCATGGCAGGGATGCATATAAAGTATCAGGTGAAACAGAAGATTATGGCAGATATAAACTAGTCTGTAATCAAATCACAAAGGAGTTTACGCAGGTGAAGGCAGATTACGAGAAATTCTTGGCAAAGGATGCAAAGAAAAACAGCAAAGAGTTTTTTACTTATGTAAACTCTAGAAGGAAAGGGATGAATCAGATTGGACCTAGATGGGTTGACTATTGATGATCATGCTCAGGTAGCTGATAAACTAAATGAGTATTTTACATCTACATTCACACATGAGGAGTCATTCAATGAGGGGAGTGCCAGAAGTTTATCAAATGCTAACAGGGAGCTAAGTAATTTTGTAATAACTGAGAGCAAAGTGGAGGAGAAATTGTTGAAGTTAAATATAAAAAAGGCACCTGGGGTGGATGGGATCTATCCAGTTATATTAAAGGAGGCAGCAAAGGAAGTAAGCAGGCCCTTGGCCATAATTATGAGAGCTTCCTTGGACTCGGGGGGAGGACCCCATGGACTGGAGGTGTGCAAATGTATCACCAATTCACGAAGGGGATTCAAAAGGTGATACAAGTAACTACAGACCTGTTAGTTTAACCTCTGTTCGGGAAAATAATGGAATCACTGGTTAAAGAAGCTTTGCAGGATCATCTGGACAAGACTGCAGTAATAGTTAAGATACAGCATGGGTTTGTTAAAGGGAGGTCTTGTCTGACCAATTTGATTGGATACTATGATGTGGTCACAAAGGAACTGAATGCCAAAAATAATTTTGATATCATATACTTGGATTTCAGGAAAGCTTTTGATACTGTTGCACATGGAAGAATGCTGTACAAATTGGAGAGATATGGCATTAAGTGTAAGTTGCTACAATGGATAAAGGGATGGTTGAGTGGGAGAAGGTAGAGAGTGGTAATCAATGGACACTGCTCTTCATGGACAAATGTTATTAGTGGGGTGTTCCCAAGGGTTTGGTTTTTTGTTGTTTTGTATATTTATCAATGATATTGATGAAGGTATATCAGGTTTAATGTCCAAGTTTGCAGATGATACAAAGGTTGGCAGGGTTGTTAATGACAGTAAAGACAGTATGCTACTCCAAATGGATCTAGATAAGTTGGGCAAATGGGTTGTGAAGTGGCAATTGTAGTTTAACATTGACAAATGCAAAGTACTGCATAATGGGTAGCAATAACTGAAGAGAACCGTACCAAATCTGTGGTACTACACTCAGGAAGTGGAAAGTGAAAAGAGGCTCTCAACAAAATGCATGGCAACATCACAGTTTCAGTACCACCATGCTCTGCATTGCGTGATAAGTTGTTGTTGCCTCAAATGCACCTTCAACTCTCCAGTAATCTTGAATATGGCTAGGTATGGGTTGATTTGTTTTCAGTTAATGGTTGTTCCCTGTGAGATTCCTACTTTTTGCACAGTATGTGTGTTGTGTAAGATTAATATGCCCAGTAATTGTGTGAATAGTCAGGATGGCTTCTCTTACGTATGTGGAGAAGTCACATTAGCTTCAAGAAAGCATCCCTTAACTAGAGCCATAAAAAAAAGGCCTTGGGTGTAAGGTAGGCAACCAGGCCAAGAACTGGGCTCGACACATATGCTGCACTACCTGTTCATCAAAACTCAATGTGTGGGTGAATCGAAAGGGACGTTTTATGCCTTTCACAGTGCCCATGATATGGAGGGAGCCAACAAATCAAGTCACAGGTTGTTACTTCTGAATGGTGGATTATTAGAAAAGGGATGAACTTGATGACACTAATAAACATCACCTTGATATACAAAAAGAAGTACAGCAGCTGTGTATGTCAAGGGATCCACCATTTTGTCCAAACCTTTATCCTTCTGAACCACATAAGTTCACAGAAAGTGAGCTTAATGAGTTCATCAGGGATCTCAAACTGCCGAAGAATAAGGCAGGGCTTTTTGCCTCAAGGCTACAACAGCAGACTCTTCTAGATCATTTTGTGAATGTGACATTTTGTACTTGAAATAAAGACTATAATAAACTCTATCAAACAGAAGGTAAACTCACTGTTGGTAAGGATGTTGATGGTCTAATGGCAGCAATGAACATGAGGCATGTTCCCGAAGAATGGCAACTATTTACAGATGTTTCTAAGGTTAGCCTTATGGTTGTGTTATTAAATAATGGAAATATGCTGCCTTCAATACATCTTGCATATGCCGTCCACAAAAAAGAAACATATGCAAACATGGAGAAAATCCTCTTAGGGGTACACTATCAGAAGTATGAGTGGCAGATATGTGGTGATTTAAAGGTAATTGGCATTTTATTAGGACTACAAAAGGGTTACACTAAGTATTGTTGCTTTCTCTGCGAGTGGGATAGTCGTGCCAAGGATATGCACTATGAAAAGAGGAGTTGGTCTCAATGAAAATCACTAACATCTGGAATGAAGAACGTAGCATTTGAACCTCTGGTAGATCCAAATAAAGTTTTGTTTCCACCACTAAACATCAAACTGGGGCTCATGAAAAATTTTGTGAAGTCTTTGGAAGTGAACGGTCCTGCATTAGATGCACTGTACCAGGGCCCCAATCAAGGGAGCCATCAAAGTCTCAAAATAAATAAATGAGACCCCTTAACCCCTTTTGCATCCAGGCCCGCAAGTACCTTTGCATGGCCTTGCTTGCAAGAGAAATTCCCAAGACTTAGTACAGAGAAGATTAAGGAAGGCATTTTCAGTGGTCCACAAATAAGGCAACTTTTCAAAGATGAACAGTTCGAATGTGCTCTTAGTGATAGCGAGAAATCAGCATGGAAAACCTTTCAACTGGTTTTCTAGGAAATGTTAAAGCTGGCAACTACAGACAGCTTGTGGAAAATCTCATTACTTCTTATGAAAAACTAGGGTGCAACATGTCATTGAAGATGCATTTCTTGCACTCACACCTGGATTTCTTCTCACCAAACCGCAGTGCCATCAGCAACAAACATGGTGAGTGATTCCATCAAGACATCACAACAATGGAACAATGATACAAAAGCATATGGAGTGTCGCCATGTTAGCCGATTATTGTTGGATAGTGAAAAGGGATGCTCTAGAAGCTGAATACAAGCAAAAGGAGAAAAGGTCCCCGTGTTTGATACAAGTATGTTCGTAGCTACATCTTACTGCCATAAAACGAAAAAATACCTTATATAAATATAAAAAACTACTTTTTTTTTTTTTTTTTTTTTTTTTTTTTAAAACAAGAGCCAATTCGCCATTTTAAGCACTATTTCTATGTTTAGCACTCCAACATCTATAAAGTAAACTTACTTTCATGTCTGTAACAAGATATGACCCAAAATTTGTTGTTCAGTGTAACTCACAAACAATTACTTTAGAACTCTTTTGTCTGCATGTTGTCTCATCACTGCAGTCTCATCTTTTAAACAAATGGTTAATAATCTAAGAGTGAGCTATATGTTTGACAGTAGTGCAATATGACGGAAACTCATCACAAAGGTAGGTTTATTCTGTTGTGAAAATCATGTGAAAATTAAAATCATGCATTATCAAACCCTTCTTTATACTTTTATTTCTCCTTTTTCAATTTCTTCTATCCTTGCGTATATAGATGTGATTCTGTATATGTTTGAGTGCATACAGATTTACTCCAATGTCAAATGAGATGGGACATTAGCATCTCTATGTGGCTGAATCCTTCTCTGCTCCTCCTATTGATATGGAATCTACTGGTATCCACAGGAGTTGTACTACTGCCTGTGGGTGTAGGATTTGGTCTATTAAGGAAAGTACGTGAATATTTGTTGCCCACTTCCTCATGGTTTGGATGTGTACTGGAGGAGCAGCCTTCCTGGTGATAGCTGCTTCCTTGAAGAAAATTGACAAAAATGACTAAACAATGCGTGCACGCACACGCACAAAGCATTGCACTCATTTCTGGCTATTTTACAGTGTTCTGTATCATCGCAGTGTACCGTGGTGAGGTGAACAGCATTCAGGAGCCACCTTATGTACGATACAACACATGTCCACTTGATCAAAGCAGTTTAAATTGTGCTGGATGCAAAAACAGATGAAAGGGCAAGTCCTACATCTTGTAAAGAAAGAAATTTCACTCTTTTTTTTTGCACGAATGTGATTGTCAATAAAAATTCTAGATTTTTAAGTGTCAGATTTTACAGATGAATTTGATAATCTTATTTATATATCTATAATATTAGGAGATCCTTTTATTTGCGACATCACAGTAAAGTTATTTATCCAGGAAAATTGTTAATTTTCTTGGGTGTTCCTTTCTAAGGAATATGGGAACTATTTCCCTCTGGACCCTGGAATAGAGCTTACAATACTGAGATTACAGGATCCCGAATACTGGTCATTTTTTTCCGGTATTCAAATCACGGTATTGATATACAAATACCGGTTTTTCGGTACTAATTTAAAAAAATAATTATCCATGATTTATTCACATAATGGTTATAAAATCGACAACAATAAATCATTAATGCTGCTGAATTTGCAAATGGGGATTGTCATACACAGTAAAAATGCAACGGAAACCTGAAAACGTCATGAAACTCTAAGACATAAAATCTTACAAATATATTTCTCTTAGTAAGTATAGTGTGTGTGGAAGTAAAATACTTAAGGAAAAACGAAAACATCATTATAGAAATATTTCCATTAGTGGCAGTAGGGCTGGTAGCAGAATTAAGGAATATGGTGAACAGTGGTATGGCAGGTGCAGAAGGGTTAAAATTAAAAGCTTCTGAAAATAGTTTAATCCCTCTATTACACCGCTACTTGAGGATGCCACACTTAGTGCATTTTGGGAAAGGGTGTCAGTATGGAGCAGTTCAAAGGTATGTGAACAGGTGATCTTGAGATAAAAGATGAAAGCATTTCGTTGTGTGAGAAAAATATTAGTTTTTAGGAAGAAGAGCGAGTTTAAAGAATAACACTGTGATTGGGTCAGGTTTAAATTTGATAGGGTGAGATAGGTAAATGCGTCAAACTCCTCTGGAGTTTGCACATAAGCTTCCGTATAAAAAAGTAGTACAAGGGGCAATTGTAACTTGCAATCAATTCAATAAATAAATAAATGAGAAGGAAATAAATAAGGTGTTTGCACCAAAAGAGGGATTTGCGGTTGTTCGGAGGGGCTGCAGATTTCCAGTGGTGTATTTCTGGGTTCAGTTCTGGGAGTGTCCAGCTATATAGTGAAGGGTTCCACCGGGCATGTTCCTATGCTAGAAGTTAATCGGGAAGTTGAATAACAAGCCAGTTAGATAGTGCCCTGGCTTCGTCTACTGCTGTGGCAATTTCCTTCAGTATTAACAGAGAACTGTTCTTGAAATCCCGAAATAAGACAGTACTGGAAGAGCTATACAGCAGAGATGCAGAGTTCAACTAAGAAGAGAGAGAGAGACATCACCGCACTCCGTGGAAGGAACCCGCACAAAGGAATCCCACCGTGAAAGAGGAAGGTAAGTCCTCTGAACTGTGTTGTTTTGGAAATTGAGATAAAGTGGGAGATTATTTTAGAGTAAGGTTGAAGTTGAAGAAATATGAGAAATAAGGAAATGTTAGTATTGAGTTGGTTTATTGGTTGAAGTTGTAAAGAAAATTGCTATTGCTAAATTAAGAGAATTGATATTGGTAATTAAGAGAAACAAAATGAGGAAGTGATTAAGATTGAATTAGTTTAGTGTTTGAAGCTGTACAGAGAGTTGAAATTGTTAATTGAGAGAAATTTTATGGAAACAACATCATGTATTAACAGATTAAATGAGAAACATGAATAGATGAACACCAGTTATATATTGTAAGTAGATTTGTATGATAAATGACTTGTTTTATATTTGTGTCATTGCTCTTGAGAAACTGACAGCTCACATATAATATTTATATGATATATAATATATATATATATATACTCGTGTGTGTGTGTGGAGGGGGATATCCCTCAGCTCCAGGAAATTCTCATATTTTAACGCAGTCAGATAGCTTGTGGGGCTTAGTGCCTGAGGGTAACTGCTGTATGAAAATCATAACAATGACCGGCCACTGACTACGATATTAAGGTACAGCGAAATAAAAATTAATAAATAACCCCACCCCCACAACTTAGATTTGGTTTCCTCACCAAGCTTAAACGTCAGCCCCTTTCTTTCATTAATATGTATATTTTTTATTTTTGATAAAAAGGAAATAAGATTTTTTGAAGATAAGGGAATAAGTGTGGGGGGGGGGGGGTTAACTTCAACTCATCTACGATTATCTCAGTACAAAGTACCAATCAGCACAGAATCCAAAAGAATGTTTTCTACTGTTAATTAAATATGTAACAAAATTAGATCCAGTTTAAACGATAACACTACTGAGTTTCTTAAGAGATCACTTTATCTGGACAGGTAGTGTGGTTGCTTATTTTTATGTTTTTAGAATAACTGTATGTTTAATATTTTTGCTAGAATATTTATTATTGTAATAAAAGTTTGCTTTAAAACGTGAATTCACGTAAATACTTGTTCTTTCCTTACTTTATTGCACCTAATTTTCATCAAAATTTATCACAAAAAATGTTTTTTTTTTTTGGAATACCGGTATTGTGAGCTTCCCTACCCTGGAAGCCAAGGAACACGAATTCTCAAATTCACCAAATAACACAAGTCAAAAAGGTAAAACTTAATTATTATTAGCCATATGGTGGAAGGAAGCCTGAGGCTTATGCTGCACCGGCCAAAAAAAAAAAAAAAATTCCCTATTACCCTGAGAGAGAGAGAGAGAGAGGTAGAAAGGAATCACCAAGAAAGAGAAGAATGATAATATCCAGCTCAGGACCCTGGGTGTGCCAAGCCCATACTCACCAGATGTGAGCCCCTGGGGGTAATACAGAGCATTTAGCACAATTATATAACACTGATTTTGTTTAAAAAAGTTGGAACCTACAGACAATAAAGATACAACAGAATTTTAAATCCTGTGCTGAACTATATGATTGAGTGAATAAAGAAAAACCTTCAGCCAATATATTTTTTTTGGTTTTTTTTTTTTTAGAAGCATTATCAACTAAGGCCATACTGCTCCGGGATATGCAGTGGTCGTTCCCTGACCTTTCCGCATCCTCCATATTTGGTGGTCACTGGCTCGAACCCCGGTCTAATCAAGAAGCGTGTGCTATGCACTGCTGCTCCTGCCCACCCAACATATATATATGGATTCAGATGGGGTTAGACAAATAAGACTAATGAGCTGTGGACACACAATTCAAGTCCCTCTTATATGATGCTATCAATTCTGAAACCCATTTTACTAAATGTCTTTTTTTTTTTTAATGAAAACCCCAAAGGATATTAGAAAGGTATTAGAACCTACAGTACCATGCATTGGTTTGAGACTGAGAAGAAGAAAGAAGATACAGACAATAAAAAGATACTGACTGGTTGTAGCATGATGTTTAGACTGGTTTTGAAGAGAAATGGGGAATTATAGACAGAAGAACAGGACCCATGGAAGCATTCATAGAAAGCAGGCAGCATAAACAAAATGTTTATGAGACAGAGAGTGGAGAGACTTTGTAAGATATAGTTCATTAATTAACCTAACTGCTCTCTTTTGAATGGAGCCTAGATGTGTGAGAGATGTTATGAGGGCACCTTCCCAGATTTGTGTAACAATATTCACTTATTCACTTAAATAGAGTGAATAGCCCTTTAGAAGAAAAGTAATACTAAGAGCAAAAGATAAAATCCAATTTCTTTGATGCAAAGGAAGCAATATTTATAATATGATTATGCCAAGAGAGATAAGAAGTCACGGCAATTCCTGATAGAGATGTGTGAACTTGTCTAGAAATCTGAGTTTTGTCGAAGATGAGCATAGGAGCAGAAGAATCTTTTTGTGAGATATAAGCCAGGTCTCAGTTTTAGAAGAATTAAAATTAACCAAGTTATCTCTGCCTCACTGGAGAATTACCTGGAGTTAGCATTTAAGGAATTGGTAGTAGATATTCGAGACATTGAAGCTGTTTGTGCAGGGCAAGGTTTCTCAAACTGGAAGATGGAATGCAATGCACTACTGTCAGCAAAACTATGAATAGAATTTCAGGAACTGGTTAGCATTAGTACAGGCATTTGATGCAAGAAAGCAAGCTTATGCAGCATCAGACAAAAAAATAATAAATAAATAAATAAATAAAAAATAACCACTTCCACTTCACCTCCCTGTTCATTCGAAATACCTGTCCAGCTGAGCCTTAAACTTATTTAGACTATCAACTTCCACGACAAGGGATGGAAGTCTGTTCCACCAACCAACCACCCGCTGGCTAAAGGAAAATTTCCTCAAGTCTATCCTACATCCATCTTTCCTCAATTTGAATTTATGCCCTCTCAGGTGATTATTCTGAGCAAGAGGAAGAATCCCATCAGCATTGAGCATGCTCAAACCATTCAAGGCCTTATACACCTCTATCAAATTTATACATCTCTATCACCTCTATCTATACACCTCTAGACACTGTAATTTACAAAACTTAAACCTTTCTTCGTAAGAGCACTCCTTTGTTCCATTCACTAATCTTGTTGGCCTTCTCTGTACTCGTTCCAGCATCTCTACATCCTTCTTGAAATGAGGCCTCCAGACCTGTATACAGTACTCTAGGTGTGGCCTGACCATTGCCTTATACAAGGGAATAATCACCTCCTTATCCCTGCTAGAAAAATTCCTATATATCATCGACAATACACCATGAGCTACTCTTGCAGCCCATCTGCACTGCTCAGAAAACTTCATATCTGCCATTCAATGCAAGAAGGTCATTAATATACAAGAGGAAAAGAGCGAGAGAAAGAACTGAATGTTGGGGAACACCAGCATTTGTGGAGAAGTTAGAAGACAGAAAGCCATCTAACATCCCACACAGTGAGCAGTCAGACAGAAAACTGGATACTCAATTACAAAAAAATGGTTGGAAAACCATAAGATGGAAACTTATTTAGAAGATCTTTATGTCAAACATGAACAAAAGCCTTTGAAATGTCAAGAGCAACTGCTTGAGTTTCACCAAACTTTTCAACTGAATTTGTTCAGAGGTGGGCAACATAAGTGAGTATATCACCAGTGGATCGACACTGACAGAAAATATACCAGTGATCACTGACCAGGTGGAAGGTTTCTAGATGGTTTAGGAGTTGGTGGTTAATGGATTTCTCCCTCACTTCAGAAAGTGTAGAAGTGCAATGGAAAGTGTAGAAGTGGTTACTGTGTGATAACTGGATGGAAAGATTTGCCACCCTTTTCAGGAACTGGTTAGGTATGAGCAAATTTCCAAGCAGAAGTTAAAAACTAGTGGAATATGAAAGTGTTAAAAGGCAACACACAATAGAAGTCTAAAAACACAGGTTTTAAGAAAAAGTGAAGAAATACTATCAAGACCTGGTGCTTTCTTGGCATCAAGACTGTTCAAAATTCTCCCGACATCCTTTTGATGGAAACCCACAGGAGACATTGAATGGGAGTGTACTGGGAATGGTAAAAGGGGTGGTTTACCAAGATCACTAATACAAGAGTTAGAAGAAAAGTAGGATCCTTGCTGGTTGGCTTTATCTTTGATGGCAATAGAACCATCGGGTTTTAACAGAGGTGGGAGTAGGGAGTAGAATAGAGAAGTGGGAGTACAGGGAGTATTTCCAGTAAAAACTGTAAGCAAAAGTTACAGCCAATAGCTTCGGCAAGAGACCAGAATGCTCGACTACCATTTAGACAAGAAGCAAGTTTACTACTCTTAGCAGGTTCAAAATCTAGTTTGGACTGATTAATAACTGCATTACAATTGTTGCAAACTTTGGTGTAGATAGAAAATGAAGCTGGAGATTTCATTTGATGCAAAATGCAATATGCAACATTCTTACCTTGAAAAGCCTTAGCACATTTATTGGGAAACATGATAATGATAAGATTTTAAGGTGGAGAGTGGAATAAATGATTTCATCCCTACAAGAATAATTTCACTGACACAATCTGAGCAAACATTGACATCAGAAGATTTAAAACAGTAATCCAATCAAGGAAAAGAACAGAATTGTCACAGATCATTCCATTTTGCATCCTTGTAATGCCAAACAACATGAGGCAGAAAAAAACTGTGAGAAAAAGGCTTCATTTGAGAAGAGACCATCACTGAGTTGTGATTTGAGGTGCCTAGAGGACTTATCTCAACTGTGTACTTGAAAGGGTTGTTTGTGAGAAAAAGATTAAGAGTGTTGTTTGTGGTCATTATTTTCTAGTATTCTGGAGGTAAATGAACAGTCTGTGCGAGGTAATCAGTAATTGCAAAAGGCTCAACATCTTGACTGGGTCCTTGTAACTATAAAATGGAAGCCAGCTGGATTTGTGGATATTGAAATCACCAAGAAAAATTTACCTCACTGTTAGGAAAGCTGGACTAGAAAAGGTCAAGTTTCAAAGAAAGGAAGTCACAGAGCACCAAGTGATTAGTGGAGTTGAAGGAACAGCAGATGAATAGGTAACAGATGAATTTGGCAGAATGGGGCAGACAGATTATAAGCCAGAAAAGAGGAGATACCAAATTACTAAGACTATGGCAGGGAATATCAGAATGGACATAAGCACAAGTACCACCTTTGAAGTGAAAGTAATCGTATTTGTGAAACGAATGAGGAAACATTTGGAAAGTTTAGATCTTTTTTTGCAGATAAGTTTGTTCTATTAGTTTGGCAATTCATGATGTAAGAAAAGGTGGGGAGGGCATGCTTATGAAGTAATGAAATTTATGGCAAGAATATACACAGCTCCTTGACATAATGTGGCCATGATGATGCCCCCCCATTACCTCCAGTTACTATCTGGCAGTGAGATTATAAACTAGGTCAGTAGTAGTACCTACGGCCTGGAGGCCGGATCAGGCCCGCGAGTAATTTTTATATGGTCTACATGGAAAGTAAAACAGCATTTCAGAGAGTGGTGCCACTGCATGTACAGGCATGCAAACGTCAAGCTCGACTGTATCAAACGTGTAAATGTGGTTCAGTGCAGTCATATGTATGCTAAATATAGTTATGTATGTATCAACCTTTACATATTGTGAAATTCTACTATTTCGATATAACTTGTTCATTGTATAGAATCATTATTAATTTGTATCGAATTAAAAAAATCATCCTTAAAAATGTTCCGAAAGAGGAAAGTCGATTTGGAGTGTTGTGTTTTTGATCAAAGGTGGACTGAAGACTATTTCTTCATTGATTACCATGAAAAAGCAGTGTGTTTGGTGTTTAAAGTTACTGTGTGAGTTTTTAAAGAATATAATTTAAAACGACACTATGATTCCAAGCATAAATCTTATGATCAACATAAAGGAGTGTTGTGAAGAGAAAAGCATTCAGAGTTACAAAACAAATTAAAACAACAAAACACACTGAAAACGTATTAGTCAAGAAATTTATATGCTGTAAGTGCCAGTTATCAAGTTGCACATTTGATTGCTTTTGAAAGTAAACCATTCAGTGATGATAAATTTGTTAAGCATTGTTTGTTAAAAGTTGCGGAAAAATGTGTACAGAGAAACAAACAATGATCCAAGACATTAGTTTGTCTCGACAAACAATTATGCGAAGAGCAGAGAAGATATTGGAAACAATTTGTTCGAACAACTTTTGGAAAACATAAAACAAATGAAATACTTTAGTGTGGCACTGGATGACAGTACTGATGTTGTAGTAGTAGTAGTGGCATTTGATGCAAGAAAGCAAGTGTATGAGCTTATGCAGCATCAGCCAAAAAAAAAAAAAAAAAAATCACACCATTCCCTCCAAATGCCTGTCCAGTTCCTCCTTAAATTTATTCAACCTATCAACTTCCACGACGACAGATGGAAGTTTGTTCCAGCAATTAACCACCCGCTGGCTAAAGGCAAATTTCTGCACATCTAATCTACATCTGTCTTTTCTTAATTTGAATTTATACCCCCTTAGGTTCGTAATCTGAACAAGTGGAAGGATCCCATCAGAATTCAGCGTGCTCAACCCATTCAAGGCCTTATACACCTCAATCAGATCACCGTGCGGGTGCCTAGTTTCCAGCCACTGCAATTTGCAGAACTTAAGCCTCTCTTGGTAAGAGGATCCCTTCATTCCCCTCACCAATCTTGTTGCCCTTCTCTGTACACGCTCAAGTAAATCTACATCCTTCCTAAAATGAGGCCTCCAGACCTGTATGCAGTACTCAAGGCGTGGCCTGACCATTGCCTTATACAGAGGGTTAATCACCTCCTTTTCTCTGCTAGCAAAATTCCTATATATCATTGACAAAACCCCATGACCTGCCCTGGCAGCCTGTCTGCATTGCTCAGAAAACTTCATATCTGACTGCACAATTACTCCCAGGTATTTTTCATTTTGTACCACCTTAAGTGTAGTACCACACAGTTGGTACATTTCTCTGGGGTTACTTCTACCCATATGCAGTACTTTGCATTTGTCAAGGTTAAACTTCAGTTGCCACTTCTTAACCCATCTGCCCAAATTATCTAGATCCTGTTGCAGTAGCACACTGCCATTACTGTCATTAACAACCCTGCCAACCTTTGTATCATCTGCAAACTTCGACATTAAGCCTGATATACCTTCATCAATATCACTGATAAATATACAAAACAACAGTGGACCTAACACAGAAACCCTGTGGGACTCCACTAATAACATTAGTCCAAGAAGAGCAGCACCCATTGATTACCACCCTCTGTCTTCACCCACTTAACCATCCTTTTATCCATTGTAGCAACTTACCCTTAATACCATTCTGCTCCAATTTGTACAATAGTCTTCCATGCGCAACAGTGTCAAAAGCTTTCCTGAAAACCAAATATATGATATCAAAATTATTTTTTGCATCCAGTTCCTTTGTAACCACATCATAATATCCTATCAAAAATATCAAATTTGTCAGACAAGACTTTCCCTTAACAAACCCATGCTGTAGTCTTGTCTAGATGATCCTGCAATGCATCTTTAACCAGTGACTCCATTATTTTACCCGGAACAGAAGTTAAACTAACTGGTCTGTAATTACTCGTGTCACCCTTCGATCCCCCTTTGTGAATTGGGGATACATTTGTACATCTCCAGTCCGTGGGAGCCTCCCCTGAGTCCAAGGATGCTCTCATAATTATGGCTAAGGGTTTGCTTAGTTGCTTTGCTGCCTCCTTTAATATAACTGGATAGATCCCATCCACCCCAGGTGCTTTTCTTATGTTTAACTTCAACAATTTCCCCTCCACTTTGCTTTCAGTTATTACAAAATCATTAAGTATCCTGCTACAATTTGATAACCTTCTGCCATTCTCAAACCTTAATAATTCCTCATGTGTGACTGTAGATGCAAAATTCTCATTCAGTTTGTTTGCTATCTGAGCAGGATCATCAACAATCGAACCATCGATGTCAAGTGGACCAATCCGATTCATCCCCTTCCGTTTAGAGTTTATATAAGTTTATGTAAATAGCACAGCTGAACTTCTTACCTTCAATACTTGGAATTAATGATAATTTTGTACCAGTTGAAGATTTAGCTGATCTACAGAGTATGCAGAGAAGATATTGGAAAGAATTTGTTCGAACAACTTTTGGAAAACATAAAGTGAATGAAATATTTTAGTGTGGCACTGGATGACAGTACTGATGTAAATAGCACAGCCGAACTGCTTACCTTCATACTTGGAATTAATGATAATTTTGTACCAGATGAAGATTTAGCTGATCTACAGAGTATGCATGGAACAATTGCAGGTGAAAATCTTTTTGAAAATTTTTGCCAATCTATCGAAAAGTCAAGATTAAATATTAAAAACTTGTTAGGAGTTACAACTGATGGTGCAAAAAAAATATAACTGGTAAAAACATTGGGCTGATGGGTAGAATAACCAAGAAAATGATAGATATCGGAGCTGAAACTATAATTGGAATTCACTGCATTGTGTATCAAGAAGTTCTCTGTGATAAAGTATTGGATCTCCAACAAGTTATAAGTGTGGTTATTTCAACTGTAAATTTTATAAGATCACATGGTCTTAATCACCGAATGTTTCATCAGTTTCTTTCAGAAACTGAAGCTAAATACGAAGATGTAATTTTATATTGTGCAGTGAGATGACTTAGTCATGGCAAAGTATTACATCGGTTCTTTAAACTATGTTGTGAAATTGATATTTTATGACAGAAAAAAGAAAACCAATAAAACATCTATCAAAATATGGAGTGGCTGTTTGATCTTGCAATTCATACAGACATTTCTAGTCATTTAAATCTCTTAATTTAAAACTACAATGACAAGGAAAATTGGTCTGATTTGTTTGGTGACATCAAATCATTTCAGAATAAGTTGTTATTATTTTAATCCCAAATTGTGCAAGACAATTCAGTTCACTATGAATGTTGTACTGAGCTAAAGGAGGAACACATTTATAAAGAATCATTGCTTCTCATTATGATAATTACTTTTTGAGTCTGAAAGTCGATTTGCTAATATAAGATCCCATGAAAAGACATACGCTTGTTTGAGAAGCCATTTATTTCTATGACTAAAAAATACAATCCCAGCTTGCAATTATTGATCTTCAAGCCAAAACATGGTTCAAAAATAAGTACAGTATATTGACTGCGAAAATAAACTACTTGAATTGTACAAGTCTCTCCCATCTGAAGATTTTCCACTAATAAAATAAAATGCCATGAAAATGGCTACTTTTTTCATGCATGAAATCAAATAAATATTTAAAAAGAAAGAGAATAACAGATGAGCATCTTCATTCCATATCGAAAATTGGTGTCACAAATTTTCGAACAAATCTTGAATAATTATCTAAAAATATCCAGCCTCAGTCATCTCATTAAAATTTTGTTCAGTAAATGTTATTCTGTATTGTACTTAATAAAATTTTCGAATATTTTCATTTTAGGTGTATCATTATATTTATTTATTCACCTTAATATTGAAAAGCACTGTTCCTTTTCAGGTTGTAAATTTTCTAAAGTGACCATTTAAAAGCAAAAGTAAAGTATTTTTTTTTTTTAAGAAAAGTTAAGTATTTAAAAAACAAAACAAAACAAAAGTAAGTCATATTTTTATAATTTTAATAAAATCTAAAAAATAAATCACTGACATAGATTTGTTGCACATGTTGGAAACTTGCATTTTTTTATATATGTAGTACTTGAAAATAAAAAACGGTAACATCAAAATAGAAACTTTCTTTTACATGTAACACCCAATTTTTTCTAGAATTACTGTGTTGCACACGAAACAAATCTAACTTGGAATATGGCCCCCGTATGGGAAAAGGTTGGACACCACTGCATTAGGTGATTCCGACATCTTCTAGAGAGTTACCAATAGGTTTGGTCCGGTGGACTATCTAGTGGCTGACTTGCAAACACCACTTTAGAGCTATATCCTTGAAATGTAAGGAAGACTGGATCTTGCCATTATGGCCATCATAACTTCAAAAGACATCAATTATACTGCATGATGGAAGAGATGGAGTTGCCATAGCTTTGCTCTGGAGACTAAACAGGTTTTGCCACTTCAAGCTTCCAATAATTAAAGTGGTGGTATTCCTCTGCCTGGTGTGGTGCAGCCACCACATCTTGACACTTGCTTATGTTGGTTCACACCTGAGTGGTCACTTCCAGTATATTAGGTGACATATTTTAGGACCTGCACAAGGGGGTTATACCCAAGGTTACTAAAGTGTCACCATTGTGAAGGTGCAAGCAGAGGATTTGGCTGTCAGAGAACTATAACACTTTGTCGAAATTTGGTCCACTTGTTCTTTGTTCTATTGCAGTCTGTATAATTTCCCACAGAGTGTTGGAGACGTTGGGTTTCTGCTGAATACCAGTAATAAAATAAAATATTTATTACTAGTGGTAAATAGTAATTTATTCTAATTTTTATGCACAAAAATAATTACTTAATTCACTCTAATTTTGTTTTTTAATTTTTTTCAGATAATCTACCTACAAAAGATGCCTTCAATAGAAGAGAACATGAACTGCATTTTATGGCTAGCAGAGAATCCCCACCCTAAAGCCCATCCATATCAGCAGTTAGAAGATAATTTATGACACATTACACAAAGAAAGTTCTGCATACAGAAATTAAATTTCAACCCAGATGAAGAAGTTTAAAAAGAAATGATTCCATTAATGATAAGCTTCAAACTGATAGGCTTGGATTAGATGAGGAGACTGTGGCAACTCTTGAGGAACTTTTCAGAAAAGCCCACAAAAATCATTAAGATGGGCATCTCCGTAACTTGGTGTTTCTAGAGCAAAGTGCGTAAAATTCTTAGAGTGAAACTGAACAATATTCAAATGCATCAAATGTTGCTTTCTATCATGAATTTAATGAAAACGGCATCTTATCTTTTGACAATCTAATGTTCAGTGATGAAGCCACATTTCACATTAATGGCAAGGGTTAATCACCATAACTTTTATACTGGAGACTGGAGGGCCAGAGAAAAACTACAAGAAGTCTGGGAATGTGAAAAGGATTCCCTTAAAGTCAATGTCTGGTGTGCCCTGGGAAAAAACACACATAATTGGTATTTTCACTTTTGAAGAAATAGTGGTTAATGATAGTTATCTTTGTGCAGATTTTTTATTCCTGATCTAAGGCAATAAGAATTGACGCTAAAACAGTTTTTTAGCAAGAGGGAGCACCTTTCCACTTTGCTTGGGATGTTCAACAAAATTTTAAATGAAGACTTCCCAAACAGACAGACAGATCAGCAGAAGTGGGCAAACTGCTTAGCCAGCTTGCTCACTTGATTTGTGCCCAGTGAACTTTTTCTATGAGGGCACATTACAAGTATGATTTACTCCTCAATATGATCTTTATACCAGGATCACAAATGTAATTAATGCAGTAACTGAAACACCACTGGTGTTTATGGAATTGTAAAATCATACTACACTTTGTATCAGTAATGAAGGTTATGTTGAGTCTTAATAATCTTATGAATATATACCCTAAAAATTACAGTAAATTGTCTTTCAAATGCATTTTTACAGATTGTTTTTATTTCATATATAACCTAAGTAATTGCAGTTGGACAAGGACTTTATGGACACCTGTATAATTTTTTTGGTAATCAATACAAATGCCTCAACTCATCAGGACTGAGGCACCATTTGTGTTCCTTGACACTTGAAGTTTTAATTGAATGAGTGCACACAGATATGGGACACCACAATCCATTTTTACGAGGGGCTCCAGTTTCACTTCAGAGCTCCACTCCAGTGTGCAGGGTTCCATATAATAGAAAATAAGATGCTCGAGGAGATTTTTTGTCCAAAATAGCAAAGGAGACTAAACTTTGGGACATGTTTAAGATGGGCACTCTTTGCTTATAACTTTATTTTTCTGTATAAGCAAAAGATTTTTATATACTTATGGCCATGTCTGATATTACTTTTGGACACCTTTTTGATTAACTATGATTCTGATAACAATGGTACAATATCTGATAAATTTGCCTCAGTAAACAATGTCATAAAGTAATATAATGAAACTGGAGGTGAGAGGAAGAGAAATTATATAAACACATATAGAAGCTACAAGCTAAGAACTGGCTGAAAAATTACAAGGGATAGCCAGTCCTTAAAGAGTTACCAAGAAATTATCCAAAATAAATTTTAGGATTACAAACATTAAATATCCACACAAAGGAGCCAGACACAAAAATATAATTTTGACATAATATAATTAGATTTCACTAAAGCTTTTGATACTGTTCCACTTGAAAGGCCGCAGAACAAATTAGGGCAATGTGGCATTAGGGGCAAGTTACTGCTATGGATAAAGAGATGGTTGAGTGGCAGAAGACAGAGTGGTCATTAATCATTACTCGGGCTAATGTTATTAGTGGATTCCCTTAGGGTTCAGTGCTGAGCACCTTATTGTTTTCAATATTTATTGATAAAACTGATGAAGACATATCAAGTTTAAAAATGTTTAAGTTTGCAGATGATACAAAGAGTGGCAGGGTAGTTAATTACAGGAGTCAAGGTATGCTACTGCAACAAGATCTAGAAAAATTAAACAGATGGGCTGAGAAGCAGCTATTTGCATATTATATTAATCAGAGCAGAAATGTAAAATACACATTATCTTTCAATTGTTATTAAAATCTGGGAGGAAATAAAAGTATATAACAGAAATGTTCATTGCATAATATGAACTGAGGTACATGCTACTATTTGTTTATTTTATTAAATCACAGAAGATTCATGAAATGTGTTGCATTTCCATTTATATTAAAAACCAGGACAAAATAAGTAAAATATTACAAAATATTGAGTAAATATCATGTTGTGAGGAATGTGCAATGATGTGGAAACATATACTTAATAAACATATACTTATACATAATTAATTGGTAGCAAAGATAACTAGTTATTAACTTTTCATTTATATTAGTCACAGAAAAAAAAAATGCTGTTAATTTATGAAATAAAAATCAAACACTCTTTGAAATGTGATGCACCACATACATTACTTATAATTTGTTTTTTTATAATTTTAGTCATGCTGCTCTCTTTCTGTATCGATATTAGTTAATATCAGTTATTACACAAAGAAATTTACTTGAGAGAGTTTATAAAACTGTTGAGTTCCCTGAACTCTTTAACTCAACAAGTTTATAGAACTTATAGATTATAAGGATAATTCAGATATATTAATTTTGTCACTGTAAAGTTATGCCACAGTGAAGTTTTATGGGTTGTTGTTGTTGTTATTTGTTTTTTAGGAGCATTAGCAACTAAGGCCATATTGCTCCAGGAATATGCTACGGAGGTGCCTAGTTTTATGGGTGAATGGGAACATATTTACAGTACTGATTCACATATAGCACTCTTGGACTTATCAGTTTAATTTTTATTGGGAGAGGAGGGAAACTTCTGAGGAGAGAATGGGAGAAGTGGATTGGCATCTTTTTATATCATAAGAACAAAATATAATTTGAGTTACAAAAACAGTTACTACAGAAATGCTTATCTTTATGGAAGGAGTGAGCACTGATATCATCAGTGCTCACCCTTTATCATGTTAACCAAATAAAGGAATCATTAATTAATAAAATTAATTAAATGTTAAATTAAATTATAATCAAATTAATTAATTAAAGGAATGAGTGATTAATTATATCAGTGATATCATATTAATCTGATTTTGATATAGTTACATAACAAAGACCAATGACTTCTGATTTATGTGTTGAAGGGCATTGGGACATGGAGGTATAAATCCTCAGAGAAAGGATTGGCTTGATCATAATATGTGAAATAAACTTTAATAAAGTGAAATGGATACCACTCTAATGAGTTACACTTAAAAGCTGCACAGGATATAGAATCTGGCAGTAGCAAGGATGAAAATTTAGATAATTTTAGTAAACTAAATGGATGAAAATAATGACCAGAAGGGTGTCAACAATTATAGTCATCTTGCAGCTAGGAACGAATGTGCCCACATGATCTCCTATGTCATGTAGGCTAGTTGTCAGCCACTAATAAGACCTGTTCCTCAACCTCTGTTCCATACTCTTTCCAGTTCATGACTATATGAGTAGTCTCTGGCTAGGAAGAAAGAACCAGACCATAAGACTTTTGTTTTTATTCAACTTTAAACCACAAGAACCCAGAAAAATGGGCTGCAATACATCCAATTTTAATATACTCATAGTTTTCTAAAAATATCTAAGTTTCATTCCAGCTATCATCAAATTCTAAATCCTGTGCAGCTTTATAAGCATAAGCTGATTAAAGAAATTATCAAATTTATATTATTACAATTTATGTTCCCATATTACAACCACAAAGTGAAGTGTTTGTTATCTAAAGACATCAAAGAATTGACCTTTATTATGTATTATTTGGATGCATTTTTACAGTGAAATGCTAACTGAAAATTAAAAGAATTATTTGAAATTAAATATCCCTGAAGAACTTACACTGTAGGATCAAACATGTTAGATAACATGAAACATTGGGTAGCTATAGGAGGAACATTTTGCTGTCCTGACAGACTAGTTGAAGTCATCTGCAATGCATTTACTGCTACTTGAGGCAACTGGAATCCAGTTCCTGTTTAAATAAATTCACTGTATAAAATAACTTAATTACTAATGTATTAAAATTTATTAATAAAAAGTAAATGGTATTCTGTGTAAAAGCAAACGGTATTCTGTGTAAAAGCAAACAAATATGATCATTCCTAGCATATGCCCCTCCACCCTGATCCCACCCATTTAATGGGAGTCGAGTCATCAACAAAGCTATTAAAAATAGAAGATATTTTATGTGTACACACACACACACAGTCCAGTCAAAACAAAACATTATTACTACCTACCTAATAGTAGGTATATCCTCCTCCTATTGCTGCCACATGGCAAGGTGTTGACGCTATAAGGCCTCTGAACATTGCAGAAGGTATTGTACCATGCTGCCATGATTGCGTCTTGTAGATTGTGATAATCTGTGATGGAGGATCCAAACATTGTATCTGTCGATCCATGTAATCCCAGAAATGTTATATGGGATTCATATCCTGAAAATTCAGCAGCCAAGGTAGCACCTGAAAGTCAATTTCATGTTTGGCAAACCACTTTTTTTTCGGCAAACGAACAACACCTGTTATTGTTATTTTTTCGGCAAACAACACCTGTTATTGTTATTTGGTTTTTTAGGAGCATTAGCAACTAAGGCCACATTGCTCCAGGAATAATGCGGTGGTCATTCCCTGACCTTTCCGCATCCTCCGTATTTGGTGGTGACGGGCTCGAACCCCGGTCTAATCAAGAAGCATGTGCTATGCATTGCTGCTGCTCCTTCTCACCTGGCTACGGAGGCGCCTCGAACAACACCTGCAACATGGCAGGGTGCATTGCCTCACTAGAACATACTTGTGCGATCCAGGGAGACGTGATTTGACTTCTGATGCAAGAGTAACAGAGGCTAAATTGTGCCGCGACTGACCAAAGCATAATAAATAAGAAGAAAAAACATTTTTTGTAACCTTTCAGGAAGGTTATGGTGTCAAAATTGTATAAAATACAGTCTAAAAATAAATACACATTATACATATTTGTAAAAATTTTAAAATATCTGGCACATGGTCATCGTCTGATAAAATCTGACTGAGTGTATATGGCCATATCAAATGGGCAAAAACAGAAACAACATATTTCGTTCACTGGTAAAGTTATCACATTCAATTAAAATACAGTCAGTTATGCACAATACACAGTACATGTATTCCTAAAAGTCACTGCTTTATGGTATTTTGCACATTAAAAACAATAGGGTTTATGGGAAAAATAGGGATGGGGCAGAGCACTCAAAAAAATATATATATATATTCAGTCTGGTAATACTCTAACTTTTTTTAGTGTATTACCAGACTGAATATTATAAATTTTACCTTGACAAGATATGAAGTTTGCTTGTTGAAAGTGGGTGTGGTGAAGAGTTGTAGCTGGGGAGTTATAGTGAAGAGGTAGAAGGAGGGTTATCATTCTCAGTATGAAATGTTGTTACACCCAATGGTGTGACTCATTGTCCTGCTTTTCTTTCTTTGTGCTGGCTTAAAATAGCTATCAAGCTTTTGTTGCTTTTCCTGCCTCCTTTCATACAGGAGCTGCCTGTATGGTTCCAAAAGAGTCTGAATCCTACTACTTTCGGCATTATAATCATTATCTTCAATCCACTTTTCAATCCCACTTAAAGCAGCTGATAACTCTGCTGTTTTAAGTTCTCGTGGGGCAGCCTGCTGGACTTTGTCGTCATCTTGACTGTCCACTTGGCTGGCTACAAGTTGTTGCAAGCCTTCAGTGTGAGACTCTAGAAGCTCTTCAACATTTTTATTTTCTACTTCCTTGAAACCAACTTCTTTTGCAAGAGCAACACAACTTGCTTTGATTTCGTTGGTTGCTCTGAAGGTTCAAAGCCTTCAAAATCATGAATTAAATGAGGTATAAGGGATAAGTTTCTGTCACACATGATGCAAAGCAGTCTTTCATTCCATTACATCATTCCAGACATCTACAATCATACCAATGGCAACTTTGATGTTAAATCTCTTCCAAAATTCTATAACAGTTTGTGCCTTGTAACCTTCAGTAGCAGCAATCAACACCTTGAATGTTCACCTTAAATAAAAATAAATAAATAAATCTGCAGCCATTATCAACCCACTGCAGGATGGAAGCCTCCTCAACAATTTATGTTGAGGGAAATGGACTATAATCTGCCACATTGGCCCAGTGTGGTTTGGCAGATCACTGTATTTAGCAGTCAGGAGCTTGAACCCCGGTCTACTCAAAGAGTGTTTGCTACTGCACTCCTGCTCCTGACCACTTGGCTAGGGAGGCCACCTTAAATACTAAGCCTTAAATGCTGATATCACACTCTCGTCAAGGGGCTGTAATAGAGAGGTTGTGTTCGGTGGTAAAAAGATGACTTTATATTCGGAGAGAGTTCTGCAACCGTTTGAGGATGGATTGGTGCATTATCAAGAATTATAAAATCTAAGTTCTTATTGTAATAATTCTTGAAAACACCATAAGCTTCAGCTAAAATATCAGTGAACATCACACTTAAGCGATCTTTTGCAGCCTTAAATCCTGAGGCATGTGCTTCTGCCTTAGAGATGTAGGTCCTTGAAGGCATGTTTCCAATAGAGTCCTGTTTCATTAAAACTGAAACTCTGACCCAATGCTAGCCGCTGCCTTCAATTATTTTCTGTACCACAGGTGGAAATGCCTTTGTGGCTTCGCCAGACAGCTTAACATTGTGAAAAGAGTAGTGGTGTTTGCTCCCAATTTTTTTTTTTTTGGTTTGGTCTTCAATGCATATGCTTAGCAGTCTTCAGGCCTTGTTCTAATTGATTTTGTGACACTTGAAATTGTTCCAGCTACACATGTAGCTTTTATTTTCGTGGCTCTGTCTCTGATGGTGTGCAACGTGGATTCACTTAAGCCTGTTGCTCTCGAGATATCACATCTATCATTTATTTCAAAACGTTTTATTATTTCAAGTTTCTCTTCTATACTTAATGCTTTCCTTTGCACTCACTGCTTGGAGCCAGGATGCTTACCCATGTCTGGAATGTTGTATGAATACTTTTTATAAAGAAAAGTTAACAAATGCACACACACACACACACACACACACACACACACACACACACACACACACACACACACACACACACACACACACAGGTGAACTGAGGTAAGAGATAAATGAGGTTTGTGTGTGAGTTTTATGTATTGCTGCACAGGTCGCTACGTTCAGCTTGGTGTCGGGATTTCACATTCATCTGGTGTTAATTGCAGATAAAATCGTCCATGAGCCACCTCGAAAATTGCGTTATACTCGCATTGATCCTTAATATATCAGTCATGTTGCTAACATGCATGCTATAGTAGAACTGACTGTATGTTTTATCATTAAAATGGTGTCACAAGACACACACACAGGAGGGTCATCTGCCCTCAGTAGGAAGGAGTGTGTAAGATGACTGTGTCCTATGCGGAGTTGAGCAAGAACAACTTTCTTGCTACAATTGCTGCACAGACTAGACTGCCATGCTTCAATTACGGGCTTTATCTGATGTAATTTATTTGTTGTCTGTCTATTCCATGAATACTGCCATTGGGAATATACCTTGTTGTGTATTATTTGCATGTAGCCTGTATAGGAGACTGACAAGCAATGGTTATTAATGGGGCCTTGCAGATTTGGCTGCAGTATCAGCCAAATCATTTCTCATAATCCCAATGTGGTTGATTGAGAATCCAGCAGAAGTGGACATCATATTCATGTTCAGAGAGAGAGAGAGGGTGTGTTAATATGTTGAACTTGAGACAGAAGTGGGTGAGGGTTATATCTCACCAATGATAAAGCCTGCAAGACGCTCCAAGAACTGGAATAGATAGCAAACCGTTGGTATTGGCGAGTACTCATGTGATTCATGGCATGAATCTAAAGCATGCAGCTCTTCAGTGAAAATACTGCATTAGAGAGAAGCTTCTCAGATATGTAGTGTCTGGAAAGCAGCAGCAGATCCTACATATGATTCTGACTTCAAGCCATCAGTGTAAACTAGCAAGAAATCAGAAGGTTCAGGTTGGTATGCTGAATAGAGCTGCAGGTAGACAGATGATGCAGTATCAGAGTTTACCCAGTTCTCAAGAGAAAAGTCACATGCTGGAAAGCGAGCATGATAGGGTGGAAGGGGTTACTTTGGTGATTGTGCAACCTTGTCTACCATGATATTAAGCTCCACAAGTAGCTCTTGGACATGAATACTAAGGGATGATTGGTAGTCTGATGGGCGTTGTACAAAATTTCCTATCGTGGCTCAAAAACAGATAGCCACATAGGATGGTCTGGCAGGGATTTCAGTTTTAAAGCATACTTTAAACACAACTGCTTACGTCGAAGCGATAACAGTGGTTCATTTGCCTTAACATATGGGCTCTATCCAGAGCCCATATGTAGCAATATGGATAGTCTGATAATGGATGAAGTTCAGCCATCGAAGTACACTGTTTCTGGTGGATGGATATACCACAACATATAGAGGAGAGAGCACAGAAAATGTTCAAGATTATTGTGCACTTTTTATGGAGTTTGATGGATGTGTTCTATAGAAAGGTCAACTCTTTATCAAATATGAGTCCCAAGAATTCTGTCTAACATTACTGAAATAGCACTTTGTTCAAACCTCAATTCAGGTTCAGGATGAAGATTACACTTATGACAAAAATATACACAAATGGCCTTCGGTGGCAAGAACCTGAATCGATTAGCAAGTGCCCAGGATTTAAGGCAATCAATGAATTGCTGTGCAGTTGTCTTTCAATAACCCTCATGTTGCATGCCTAAGAAAATATGCTAAAATCATTAACACAGAGGGTGTTGTTTACAGTTGGAGGAAGTTGTTCTGTGATAGAATTTACTTTGATGGCAAAAAGCATAACCTTTAATACTGATCCTTGCAGTGGTACTCCTCTTGGAAAAATGCACAAGCCAGTGAGGATCTCACACGAACTTGGAAAGACCAACTGGCTAAAAAGTTTTTAATAAAAATGGGGAGATGTCCCTTTAAGACCAAGGCTAAACAAGTCTTTTAAGATGCTAAATCTCCAAGTTGTGTTGCATGCTTTCTCCATTTCAAAGAATACAGACACCAGATGTTCACATTTTAGGAATGCATCCTGGATGGATGTTTCCAGTCTAATTAAATGGTCCAGAATGGATTGGTTCCTTTGGAAGCTGCATTGCATGCTGGAAAGTAGGTCGTTTGATTCTAAATACCAGACAAGGCACATTAACCATTCTTTCCAAGATTTTGCACAAATAGCCAGTCAGAGTGATAGAATGATAATTAGTAGAATTTTAGACCCTTTCCTGGGTTTGCAAAGGCAAGAACAGCTGCCTTGCACCAGGCATCTAGAGATGTCTGTTTGTTATTTGGAGCATTAGCAACTAAGGTCATCTTGGAACAAATAAATACATGGGCTGTGTTAGAGTAACTAAGAGTAAGAACAGGTGCATGTATACTTGCATGTAAACCAATTTTAGAAGTATAGTAAATAAATTTGAAGTGCTGATCAAGGCATCAAAGGCAGATATTGTTGGAATATCAGAGACATGGTGTCACACAGATATAAGCAGTGCAGAAAGAGAGGAACAGTCATGCTGTTAGATAGAAACAAAATCTAATAAAGTGCATCCAGTTTACATGGGTGGACAGTGCAATGTTGAGTCAGTTTCATGTGACATAAACACTGGAAAAGGGAAAATGAGTAGGACCGTGTTATAGGCTTAATGACTCTGATGAGTACAATGAAAAATTGCAAAGAGAAAAGAGTGAGCCAATAAATCAGAATGTCTTGTAATGGGGGATTTTTTAAAAATTTTAACTTGTGGGTTGGTCACTTGCATGCTAGCAAGACTTTTGTGAATTTACTGGAGGACTGTTTTCTACAGTAGCATGTTCGAGGAACAACAAGAGGGGGTAATACGCTTGATCTGATTATCAGCAGTGATGATGAATGCATTAGGAATTTGCAGATAAAGGAACCACTAGGTGACAGTGATCAGTCTACTGATGTGGAATTTACTTAAAGAAGTAACTATCATCAAGGGTAAAGGGAAGGGTTTTTGTAAAGGTGACTAGAGTGGTCTCAACTGATGATGTTACCAACGGTGAATTCTAAATGGGAAGCCTTCGGGGACTTAATCTTGAGGACTACTAGGCTTTTCATACCAAATAAGAAATACTGTTCAAGATTTAGGCCTAAATGGATATCAGATGAACTAATGAGGCTCATGGAAGAGAACAAAAAAGTGTGGGATGCATATAAATTAACAGGTGAAACAGAAGCCTATGGCAGATATAAGTTATACTGAAATCAAGTCACAAATGAGGTTAGAAAAGTGAAGGCTGATCATGAGAAATCCTTGGCAAAAGATGCAAAGAAAAACAACAAAGACTTCTTTACTTATGTAAATTCTAGAAGGAAGGGAAGGAATCAGATTGGTGCACTTGATGTTGGTGGTTTGACTGTTGACGATCCTGCTCAGATAGCTGACAAACTGAATGAGTATTTTGAATCTACATTCACACGAGGAATTCTGTAAGGAAGGGGAGGACAGAAGTTTACTAAACTCTAATAGGGAGCGAAATGATTTTGTAATAATGAAGAGCAAAGTGGAGGAGAAATTGTTGAAGTTAAACATAAAAGAGGCACCTGGGTCAGATGGAATCTATCCAGTTATATTGAAGGAGGCAGAGAGGGAAGTAAGCAAACTCTTGGCCATAATTATGAGAGCATCATTAGATTCAGTGGAGGTCCCCATGGACTGGAGATGTGCAAATGTATCCTCAATTGACAAATGGGGTTCAAAGGGTGACAAAATAATTATACACCTGTTAGTTTAACTTCTGTTCCAGGGAAAATAATGGAGTCACTGGTTAAGGAGGTGATACAGGATCACCTAGACAAGACTGCAGTAATAGTTCGGACACAGCATGGGTTTGTTAAGGGGAAGTCTTGTCTGACCAATTTGATTGAATACTATGATGTGGTCACAAAGGAACTGGATGCAAAAAATAATTTTGATATCATACACAGTCTGTCCTCGTATAGCACGATAGTTGGGTTCCTAGAAACGCTCGTGCAATGCAAAATCGTGCAATATAAACAACAGGCCCTATGGGAAAAGTAGGGTTAGGTGCCGACCACCCAAGATTGAACACACATTTGGAACCAAAACATTACCAAACACAATAAACAATCGGGTAATTTTAATCGTAATAAAAATAATATTATATTATAATAAAGTATTTTTAGTATTTTTTAATACTAAAAAAGTATTAAAAAACCCCTGGCACCACCATGCCGTGATGGGACTAATTGTATGTATATCATGCTACAATTAAAGATTCTATTTTTTACGGATAAAATACGTATTTTATTCGTAAAAAATTTATTATATTAAATAAAATAGTCGTAATAAAATATTGCTAATGCTTTTGCTTCTATCGTAAGCAAACTTGCTTTTTGTTTGATTTTTAATCCAAACAGATGACAGGCGTTCCATCTCTTCCAATTCTTTGTGTCTTAATCTAATGGATTTTAATTAATTACACTTTGAGTTGTTCCCGCAATGAAAGTTGTTTTTATTTTCTCCGCATTCTTTGTAATTCTCCGCGTTGCCTCATTTAGGTCTGTAGCATGTGCAATATCACATGGTCTTTCATTTCGCTCAAAGCGTTTCACAATTTCATATTTTTTCTCTATCGACAGAAGCGGACTGGCCATAAGCCTTACGGGGAAACCACGGTGGGCCGGAGGCCGGTGTGATTTTGGCCATAAACCGTAGTATGAGGCCACTACAAATTTTCCCGGGTAAGAATTTTTGACCCAGTCCACCTCTGTTTATCGATATTGCTTCTTTTTTTTCTCTCTGAATCTGCAGTGTCTTAGCCAGGACGCTTCGTTTTCACACCTTTTAAGTATTTTACTAATTTTTAGGGAATAAAGCACAATTACAAACGAGGTGGCACACTTGGTACACAGAAACAAAGCTGCGCGCGTGTAGCAACTGAATAAACAACACCGTAAAGGCCGAGATACACTATTAACACCTCACATTTTACTAAAGCACATAAGCATTAGCATTAGTAGAGGCATTTGATGCAAGAAAGCAAGCTTATGCAGCATCAGCCAAAAAAAAAAAAACCCACTTCCACTTCACCCCTCTGTTCGTTCAAAATACCTGTCCAGCTGAGCCTTAAACTTATTTAGGCTGTCAACCTCCACCACAAGGGATGGAAGTTTGTTCCACCAACCAACCACCCGCTGGCTAAAGGCAAATTTCCGCACGTCTATCCTACATCTGTCTTTCCTCAATTTGAATTTATGCACTCTCAGGTGATTTTTCTGAGCTAGAGGAAAAATCCCATCAGCATTGAGCATGCTTAAACCATTCAAGGCTTTATACACCTCTATCAGATCACCTCGCTGGTGCCTAGTCTCCAGACACTGTAATTTGCAAAACTTAAGCCTTTCTTCGTAAGAGCACCCCTTTGTTCCATTCACTAATCTTGTTGCCCTTCTCTGTACTCGTTCCAGCAGCTCTACATCCTTCTTGAAATGAGGCCTCCAGACCTGTATACAGTACTCTAGGTGTGGCCTGACCATCGCCTTATACAATGGAATAATCACCTCCTTATCCCTGCTGGAAAAATTCCTGTATATCATTGACAATACTCCATGAGCTACTCTTGCAGCCCGTCTGCACTGCTCAGAGAACTTCATATCTGCCTGCACAACCACCCCCAAGTCCCTTTCATTCTCTACCACTGTCAGTGTAGTACCACAGAGTTGATACGTTGCTCTGGGGTTGCTGTTTCCCATGTGTAGTACTTTACATTTGTCAATGTTAAACTTCATTTGCCACCTCTCAGCCCATGTGCTCAACCTTTCCAGATCCTGTTGCAGCAGCATAGTGTCAGTAGTGTCCTTGACAACCCTGCCAACCTTTGTATCGTCTGCAAACTTGGACATTAAGCCCGATATACCATCATCAATATCATTTATAAATACAGAAAACAATAATGGACCCAACACTGAGCCCTGAGGGACTCCACTAATAACATCAGTCCACGATGAGCAGTGTCCATTGATCCACTCTCTGTCTTCTCCCCCTCAACCACCCCTTTATAAATAGCAGCAATTTGCCTCCAATGTCACACTGCTCCAATTTGTGTAGCAGTCTTCCATGTGCAACAGTATCAAAAGCCTTTCTAAGATCCAAGTATATAATATCAAAGTTATTCCCTGCATCCAATTCTTTTGTGACTGCATCATAGTATCCAATCAAGTTGGTCAGGCAAGACTTCCCCTTAACAAAACCATGCTGTGTCTGAGCTATAACTGAAGTCTTGTCTAAATGATCCTGCAGTGCTTCTTTAACCAGTGCCTCCATTAATTTTCCTGGAACAGAAGTTAAGCTCACAGGTCTATAATTACTTGTGTCAGCCTTTGATCCTCCTTTGTGAATTGGGGTCACATTTGCACATTTCCAGTCTATGGGTACCTCCCCTGAGTCCAAGGAAGCTCTCATAATTATGGCTAAGGGTTTGCTTACTTCCTTTGCTGCCTCCTTTAATATAACTGGATAGATCCCATCCACCCCGGGTGCCTTTCTTGTGTTTATCTTCAACAGTTTCTCCTCCACTTTACTCCCAGTTATTTCAAGATTCTGTAGCTTACTGCTAGAGTTGAATACACCTCTGGCATTCCCCTCGCTGAATAACTCCTCATGTGTGAATGTCGATGCAAAATATTCATTTAGTTGTTAGCTACCTGAGCAGGATCATCAACACTTGACCCATCAATATCAAGTGGACCAATCTGATTCATCCCCTTCCTTCTAGAGTTTACATAAGTAAAGAACCTCTTTGCTGTTTTTCTTTGCATCCCTTGCCAAAGATTTCTCATAATCTGCCTTCGCCTACCTAACCTCCTTTGTAACTTGGTTACAGATCAACTTGTATCTATCATAGGCTTCTGTGTCATGTGTTAATTTGTATGTATCCCATGCATTTTTCTTCTCTGCCATATGCCTCATTAGTTCATCTGACATCCATTTTGGCCTAAACCTTGAACAATATTTCTTAGTTGGTATGTAAAGCCTAGTAGCTTCCAAGATAAGTTCTTTGAATGCTTCCCATTTTGAATTTGCTGTTGGTAACATCATCAGTTGGTCCCACTGTATAGAATTTAAATACTGTCTCAGTCCTGGGGGTTACTACCATAATCGGGTAGCAATAAAAACACTAACAATAAACAATTACTAACAACAAAAACAATTACTAACAATAAAAACAATTTCCAGTTGCGTTTCTGCTAGTGGAATCTATTATAAACTGGTAGTAAACTCCATCTAATTGTATTTGCGATTATATCGATAGCTGGAATTGTGTTGGTTTTTACGTTATTATGGTGAAATGTGTTTCCCCTTCACTGATATAAAACACATAAATACATTTTCAGAATCTTCTTCGTTCCTATCGTGTTGCGTTCAGTTGGGGTGATTCCGCATTCGACTGCCATTTCTTGTAAACACAAAGGCGAATCGTGTATAAGCGAATTCGGTTCGTGTTATATAAGATAACGTTCCCCTATTTATAAATCGTGTATGATCGAATTCGTGTAATGCAAACACGTGTTATACGAGGAACGACTGTACTTGGATTTCAGGAAAGCTTTTGATACTGTTGCACATGGAAGACTGCTTACAAATTGGGGCAGTATGGCATTAAGGGCAAGTTGCTGCAATGGATACAGGGCTGGTTGAGTGGGAGAGGGCAGAGAGTGGTAATCAAGGGACACTGCTCTAATGTTATTAGTGGAGTACCCCAGGGATCGGTTCTGGGCCCATTGTTGTTTTTTTTGTGTATTTATTAATGATATCGATGAAGGTATATCAGGTTTAATGTTCAAGTTTGCAGATGATACAAAGGTTGGCAGGGCTGTTAATGATAGTAAAGACAGTATGCTACTGCAACAGGATCTATAAAAGTTAGGTAGATGGGCCGAGAAGTGGCAACTGAAATTTAATATTGACAAATGCTAAGTACTGCATATGGGTAGAAGTAACCCTAGAGTAACGTATCAACTGTGCGGTACTACACTCATGGTAGTGGAGAATGAAAAAGACCTGGGGTAACTGTGCAGCCAGATATGAAGTTCTCTAAACAGTGCAGACAGGCTGTCAGAACAGCTCATGGAGTTTTGAGTATTGCATACAGTATTGAGTATTACACACCTTGAGTATTGCATACAGGTCTGGAGGTTTCATTTTAGGAAGGACAGAGTTGCTAGAATGCAACAAGATTTGTGAGAGGGACAAAGGAATTTTCTTACCAGGAAAGGCTTAAGTTCTGTCAGTTGTAGCATCTGGAGACTAGGCACCTGCGAGGTGATATGATTGAGGTGTACAAGGCCTTGAATGGTTTGAAGAGGCTTAATGCTGATGGGATTCTTCCACTTGCTGAGATTATGAACCTGAGGGAGCATAGATTCAAATTGAGGAAAGACAGTTATAGAATAGATGTGTGGAAGTTTGCCTTTAGCCAGCGAGTAGTTGATTGCTGGAACATATTTCCATCTGTTGTTGTGGAAGTTGATAGCTTAAATAAATTTAAGGCTGAACTGGATAAATATTTGGAGTGAACAGATGAGTGAAACAGAATTTTTTTTTTTTTTTTTTTTTTTTTTTTTTGGCTGATGTTCTATAAGCTTGCTTTCTTGCATCATATGCCTCAAATAATGCTAAAATGCTAATGCTAAGGTGCCTAGTTTCCAAGCTCTGCAACCCACATATTTAAATTATTTCTTCATATGGACACCCTTTTGCTGATCTCACAAGGCCATACCCATTTTTCGTCCCTTTCAAGAAGAACAACACCCTTATATAATGAATTATGACATCCTTATTTCTACTTGCAATTGTTCACTAAATCATCGATAGGACACCATGGGCATTCCTTGCAGTCAGTATACAATGCTCAGAGAACTTTGTCTGACTGTATCATAATTCCCAAGTCTCTTTCCTCCACTACCATTTTTAGTTGAATTCTGCTAAGTGTATAAGTTATTTTGGAGTTACTGTTTCCCAGGTGCAATAACTTACACTTTGCTGGATTAAAGCTGCCATTTTTCTGACCATTCCTGAAGTTTATCTAGGTCACTCGAAAGCTCTGCTTGGCAGTGATCATTAATTACTCTACCAATCTTTACATCATTTGCAAATTTAGATATCACGCCCTCTATCTCTTCTAAGCCATCCAGCTAACAATTTTCCCCAAGATTCCAACCTGTTCCATCTTATAAAGTAACTGCTCATGTGGGATTGAGTCAAATGCTTTGCTGAAATACAAATAAACAATGTTGAAATTATTCTCTAAGTCCAGCTCTTGAGTGACTCTGTCAAAATAGCTAACCAGTTTAGTTAAACGTGATCTTCCCTTTACAACACCATGCTGAGTATCCTTCAGAATTCCATTTCTATCTAAATGATCCTGAATTCCACCCTTGATCATTGTCTCCATGATTTTCCCTAATACTGAAGTTAGACTAACCAGCCGATAATTTCCCACTTCACTCTTAGAACCGCCCTTATGTAGTGGAAATACATTAGCACTTTTCCAATCCAATGGAATTACTCCCGAGTCCAGTGATGCTCTCATAATTAGCATCAATGGTTCAATGCACTCACTTGCCACTTCCCTTAAGATTATAGGTATATGCCATCAACCCAGGAGCCTTACTGGCCTGTAGGCTAAAAAGTGTTTTCATTAATTACATTTTTTTCAACTTCAACTCACATAATTTCTCATTGACATAAAGGATTTTTCTTCTGTAAATATCAATGCAAAGTAACTGTTGAGTTCTTCTGCAACTTAAGCTGAGGTATCTAATACTATCCCATGTCTATTACATAAGGGTCAGATCTGGTTTGTCCTTCTCTTCTTTGCATTCATATATAAGAAGAATTCCTTATCCCCCTTCTTTGCTCTCTTTGCCAGTGATTTCTCATAATTTGCCTTTGCCAGCCTGACCTTTTTTGTGGCACTATTACAGATCAATTTGTAGCTGTTATAGGCTTCAGTACTTTTTATTGCTCTGCAACTTTTCCATGCCATCTTTTTCTGCTCAAGTAATCTGGCAACTTCATTATTCATCCAACTTGGAATCCTCCTCATGGAGTATTTTTTTAATGGTATATAAGCATTCAAGGTTTCTGTGATTAATGTTTTAAATGTATACCACAATTCAAATGTGTTTGCTCTCTGTGAGATATCTACCCAATTAACAGAGGCCACATAGAATCTTAAGCCGTCATAATTTCCTTTCCTGAAATTATAACCCATTCCTTTGCCTTTAACTACTGCTACCTTCTCTCTTCATTGTCCACCGTAGAACTCCAAGATCACTTCCTGCTACTGGTTCTTGTACTGCCAGCCCTATTATGTCATCTGGTTCATGGGTAATGATGAGGTCTAGAGTATTCTTTATCCTAGTACTTTCCCTGACATGCTGATACAAATAGCAGGGTGTCTCAAAAATATTGGTACAAACGTTTAGGGGAGGTAGGTAACATCTAAAGGAATGTGAATCGCATAGGAACCCATAACAAGAAAAGTCATCGTAAGTCAGTACACGGTGCTGTTCATCAGTTTGCAAGAGGGAAAATTTCTGGTTTACTCATTCAAGCAGTAGTCGCCGTACAAAGATTGTTTGTTGTTTGATTTTTAGGAGTTAGCAACTAAGGCTCTGTAGATATGCAGTGGTCATTCCCTGACCTTTCCGCATCTTCCGTATTTGGTGGTTACGGGCTCGAACCCTGGTCTGATCAAGGAGCGTGTGCTACGCACTGCTGCTCTTGCCCACCTGGCTATGGAGGCGCGCCACACGAAGAGCATGCATCGATATACGGACTGTGAGCTGGCAGACATGCACCTAGTGTATGGATTAGCACAAGGCCCACACGGTGTGCGCCCCCATGTGGCACAACATCGCTTCGCAATAAATGTTTGGGCAGGTATGGTCGGTGACTGCTTAACGGCCCATATCTGTTACCATCCCGCATGAAATCCGCTAAATATCGGATCTTTCTTGAACAAGTTCTACCAGGGTTACTTGATGACTTTCCAGCAAATGTGAGATGCAACATTTGGTTTCAACATGACAGGGAGCCTTCCCATTATGGAAGGTGTATTTGTGACCATTTGAACAGGTGTTTTGGGGCGTTGATGAATTGGCCGTGGTGGTCCTGTTGCCTGGACCCCCCATGCTCAACTGATTTATTGAGCCTTGATTTCTTTCTGTGGGGGGGCCCTCAAATCTATCATGTATGAATTGCCTGTGGAGACGGAAATGGATCTCGTGGCGAGACCCGTCTCCACCGATCCATGCTGCGTCGGTGTCATGCATACATCGCGTCTCATGGTGGAACCTTCAAGCATCTGTTGTAACATTATGAAATGCACCCATCTCGTACTCCATTGTTAATATTATGTCAAATAAATGTTTGCGACTAATTACTGTCTTGTGTCATTTCTGCTTCTTGTGCATCTGCTACTATCTAAATAGTAGTAATTCCAGAGGCGCCTCCGTAGCCAGGTGGGAAGGAGCAGCAGTGTGTGTAGCACACGCTTCTTGATTAGACCAGGGTTCGAGCCCATCACCACCAAATACGGAGGATGCGGAAATGTCAGGGAATGACCACTGCATATCCCGCAGCAATATGGCCTTAGTTGCTAATGCTCCTAAAAATCAAATAACAAACAAACAAACTACTTTCCTGTGATGTTTCCGGTTATGGGTTCCTATGCGATTCACATTCCTTTAGATGTTACCTACCTCCCCTAAACGTTTGTACCAATATTTTTGAGACACCCTGTGTTGTAAATAAATATATATATATATATATATATATATATATACTGGGTGTCTCAAAAATACACGGCATAACTTCAGGAATGATTTCCTCATATGTAGAAAATAAAAATATTTTATATCAACCTAGTTCCGGAAATGCTTGGTTCCCGAGTTATTGACCGGAATGTCTTATCTTCCACAGGTGATTTCCTTCATCACAAGGTAATGACAGAATCTGGTGGTTTTCCATTCTGACCATGTACTCAAAATCAGGAGCAAGCGAATATGCACTTTATGCATGGTTTGGCAGACGGCAATGTTCTGGAGGCTCGTTGTTTGTACCACAAAAGGTTCCCAGAACGAAGACGTCCAGACAGGAAACCGTTTTAAGATATCCATCACCATCTTTGTGAACATGGGACCTTTACACCTCGTGATGCCGACAGAGGATGACCAAGATCCACGACTCCTGAAGTAGAGGAGGAGATTTTGGATGTTGTGCGTGCCACTCCTGAAATCAGCACACGCAGAATAGCAATGCAACTGGCTGTTCAACATTTGATTATTTGGAGAGTGTTGCAATGCACCAACATGCACCAACTGTATCCTTACCATCTGCAATGGGTACAGGGCCTTGTCACCAGCAGATTACCCTGCGCGAGTAATGTTCTGCCAGTGGTTCTTGCAGCAGTGTGGTACAACTCCTCACTTTCCTGCCTTAGTGATATTCACAGATGAAGCACAGTTCACACGAGATGGAATTCAAAATTTTCACAATCTGTATGTACGGGCTGAGGAAAACCCGCATGCAATTCTTCCATGACATCACCAACAGTGGTTTAGCCTAACCCCAGGGGCTCACATCTGGTGAGTATGGGCTTGGCACACCTAGGGTCCTGAGCTGGATATCATCATTCTTCTCTTTCTTGGTGATTCCCTTCTACTTTTGACTCTCTCTCTCTCTATCTCTCAGGGTAACTCGGGGATTTTTTATTTTTTTTTGGCTGGTGCAGCATAAGCCTCAGGCTTCCTTGCACCATGTAGCTAATAATAATAATAATAATAACATCTGGGCAGGTGTTTTTGGTGATAAGTTATTTGGACCTCCTATGTACTTCCAAACAAACTCACAGGGCAGGCATACAGAAACTTTCTGGAAAACAACATGCCTGATTTCTTGGACGACACGTCACTGATCATTCGTCAACAAGCACACTTCATGCATGATGGCACTCCTGCACATTTCAGCCACCTAGCCCGCAATTACCTGAATCGAAGGTTTCCTGGTTGGTGGATAGCTAGAGGTGGACCAACTGTCTAGCCTCCACACTCACTAGATTTCTTCTTGTGGAGCCATTTAAAATCATTGGTGTAATCGACTACTGTAGCTGATGTGGAAACTCTGCGCAATCAAATTGTGGCAGGTTGTGAGACAATACGAAACATGCCAGGAATTTGGCATCATCCTCGAGAGTCCATGAGATTTCGATGCGAGGCCTGTATTCAGGCAGAAGGTGGACATTTTTAACAATTACTATAAGGTGATGTGAACAGTTAAGTATCATAGATAGACCTTCAAAACTCGGGAACCAAGCATTCCGGAACTATGTTGATATAAAATATTTTTATTGTCTACATATGAACTCATTCCTGAAGTTATGCCGTGTATTTTTGAGACACCCTGTATACTACTGCTACCTCTCTCTCTTCATCTTCCACCATAGAACTCCATGATCACTTCCTGCTACTGCGAACTTTTTTTCATTTTTGAAGGAGTTCGTAAACTTTTTTTAAAATTTTTGAAGGGGGTCCATAGATCTCAGTAGTGTGGGAACCACTGATTTAGTTGATTTAAAAATTTTGTCCCCCCCATGTGGAGTTTCCTTTCCATTTGCTCCAATCAATTAGAGGCAAATTAAAATCACCCATAATAAGACATTCACGTTTACTTGCCCATTCCATTTGCATGTAGAGGCTCTCATCATAATCTTCTGGCCTGGCGATTACTCCCATTCTCATTATACCTTTGCTTCCAACAATCTCCCACTATACAGATTCTATAGTAGTATGCGAAATGTCTGAATCTGGGAAAGCTTTCATCACGCTCAGGCTGCTTTTGATAAGAAGCATGACCCCACCACCTGTTCCATCTTCCCTATCCTTCCTAAATACATTATACATACCGTACTGATACTCATCATCCTCTATCTCCAGGAGGCACCATGTTTCTGTAAGCCCTATTATGTCAGCGTTACTTCTAACCAGAATTCACTCATTTTATTGACGACACTTCTGACATTACTGTATAAACAATTAAGACTTAGTGCAATATGCATATCGAGAGGTTCAAATGCCATTACCTACCTGATATATTTTTGCTTTTTCATTACATGGAGGGTCTCCAAACCATGGAATTTATAGTGAAAAAAAAAAAAAAAAGACTACTGTATGATTAGTTTCCCATGTGTGTGACATTTATAAATTTTCCGGAAGAATTCACTGCAAATTGCAGGAAAATTAATTTAAATTTGTATATTTAATTTTACATTTTATAAAATATTTAAAACAACCCTTTCACAGTACTTTAAAAAAGGTAGTGAGCAACACAAACCTTTTTTAAAAAGGATGTGCAACAAATTCCTCTTCAAAAAAAGAAAAAAGGTGGGGAGAAAAAAAAACAAAAAAACACCCAGAACAGAAGTGTGTTGTACATCAAGACAGATGAACTAATAATTATTGCTTATTTTTTCATTTTATGTAACGAAAAAGCAAATGCCCCATGTAATTTTTTTTTCATTATAATAAAAAAAAATGAAGTGAAAAAATGAAGTGTATTTCACTTTCATGTTTGTCAAAGGAAAATTTTTGATTAATGATTTCTCCTTTTAATATTAAATTCATGTATCTCAAACTATAAGTGATTACTTTAACTCTTTCAGTAGCGAGTTTCCAACACTGTGTGGACTCTGAAAATTTTTTTTTTGTAAAATATGTAAATTTTCTGAAAAATGAAACTGTGTACATAAATATTTCAAAATATTGTTTTATTACTATTGACCTGATAAGTAGTATTAAATTACCATTTCCATTAAGAGTAGGAGACTGGCAGAATTACTTAACAAGTACAGGTCACTGCTGAACAAAAGCCGAGAATTAGGGTTGAATTTGAAAGTGTCTGCAATTCTGCCCAGACACGATAGGAGGGAGTATATGATGAGAGCCTTGTCGATCAATTCGGCCCTGGAAAGATTGTGCAAGGCTCAAGGGGTAGAATTTTTTTCAGCCTGGACTGTACTTGTTAACAGGAGAGATTGCTTCTACAGGGATGGGATACACTTAAATAGAAAGGGTGCAAGAATATTTGCTGATGCTATCGAGGCAGTGTTAGGTGGGTCGGAAAACTGCTAGCTTGGGGGGAGACAAAGACCAATAGATTGACAGTAGCCACTGGCAGAGGTGAAAGAGATTCTTGCACTGCTTCTATTAGAATGAGCAGAAGCCTGAAAAACAAGATGCATGGTATTTCAGAGACTGCTGGGAGCCATTGCGGTACAAGTAAACACATGGGTTGTGTTAGGGTAGCTAAGAATAGAAACAGGTGCAGGTATACTTGCGTGTACACCAATGCTAGGAGTTTAGTAAATAAATTTGATGAATTTGAGGTATTGCTCAAAACATCAAAGGCAGATATTGTTGGGATATCAGAGACATGGTGTCACACAGATATAAGGGATGCAGAACTGCAATTTGGGGAGTACAACGTCTACAGAAAGGATAGACAGGATAGGAAGGGGGGATGGGTTATGCTATTAGTTAAGAAACACATAAAAACCAAGGAAGTGAAGCCAGTCGACATCGCTGGACAGTGCAGTGTTGAGTCAGTTTGGTGTGACATAAGCATTGGGAGATCAAAATTGAGAGTAGGAGTGTGCTATAGGCCTAATAACTCTGATGAGTATAATAAGGAACTGTACAGGGAAATAGAGTGGGCCAGTAAATCAGAGAGTCTTATAATGGGAGATTTTAATTTCCCAGATATTGACTGGAATTTGGGGGCTGGTTACTCACACACTAGCAGGGCTTTTGTGGATTTATTGGATGATTGTTTTCTACATCAGCATGTTCGGGAGGCAACTAGAGGGAGGAATACTCTTGATTTGATTATCAGCAGTGATTCTTCATGCATTAAGAATCTGCAGATAAATGAACCACTAGGTGGCAGTGATCACAGTGTGCTGAAGTGAGATTTACTCAAAGAGGTAACTACCATTAGGGGTAAAGGGAAGGGTTATTGCTTCCGTAAAGGCGACTACGATGGACTGAGACAGTATTTAAATTCTATACAGTGGGACCAACTGATGATGTTACCAACAGCAAATTCAAAATGGGAAGCATTCAAAGAACTTATCTTGGAAGCTACTAGGCTTTACATACCAACTAAGAAATATTGTTCAAGGTTTAGGCCAAAATGGATGTCAGATGAACTAATGAGGCATATGGCAGAGAAGAAAAATGCATGGGATACTTACAAATTAACACATGACACAGAAGCCTATGATAGATACAAGTTGATATGCAACCAAGTTACAAAGGAGGTTAGGCAGGCGAAGGCAGATTACGAGAAATCTTTGGCAAGGGATGCAAAGAAAAACAGCAAAGAGTTCTTTACTTATGTAAACTCTAGAAGGAAGGGGATGAATCAGATTGGTTCACTTGATATCGATGGGTCAACTGTTGATGATCCTGCTCAGGTAGCTAACAAACTAAATGAATATTTTGCATCGACATTCACACATGAGGAGTTATTCAGCAAGGGGAATGCCAGAGGTGTATTCAACTCTAGCAGTAAGCTACAGAATCTTGAAATAACTGGGAGTAAAGTGGAGGAGAAACTGTTGAAGATAAACACAAGAAAGGCACCTGGGGTGGATGGGATCTATCCAGTTATATTAAAGGAGGCAGCAAAGGAAGTAAGCAAACCCTTAGCCATAATTATGAGAGCTTCCTTGGACTCAGGGGAGGTACCCATAGACTGGAAATGTGAAAATGTGACCCCAATTCACAAAGGAGGATCAGAGGCTGACACAAGTAATTATAGACCTGTGAGCTTAACTTCTGTTCCAGGAAAATTAATGGAGGCACTGGTTAAAGAAGCACTGCAGGATCATTTAGACAAGACTTCAGTTATAGCTCAGACACAGCATGGTTTTGTTAAGGGGAAGTCTTGCCTGACCAACTTGATTGGATACTATGATGCAGTCACAAAAGAACTGGATGCAGGGAATAACTTTGATATTATATACTTGGATCTTAGAAAGGCTTTTGATACTGTTGCACATGGAAGACTGCTACACAAATTGGAGCAGCGTGACATTGGAGGCAAATTGCTGCTATGGAGAAAGGGGTGGTTGAGGGGGAGAAGACAGAGAGTGATAATCAATGGACACTGCTCATCGTGGACTAATGTTATTAGTGGAGTCCCTCAGGGCTCAGTGTTGGGTCCATTATTGTTTTCTGTATTTATAAATGATATTGATGATGGTATATCAAGCTTAATGTCCAAGTTTGCAGAAGATACAAAGGTTGGCAGGGTTGTCAAGGACACTACTGACACTATGCTGCTGCAACAGGATCTGGAAAGGTTGAGCACATGGGCTGAGAGGTGGCAAATGAAGTTTAACATTGACAAATGTAAAGTACTACACATGGGAAACAGCAACCCCAGAGCAACATATCAACTCTGTGGTACTACACTGACAGTGGTAGAGAATGAAAGGGACTTGGGGGTGGTTGTGCAGGCAGATATGAAGTTCTCTGAGCAGTGCAGACGGGCTGCAAGAGTAGTTCATGGAGTATTGTCAATGATATACAGGAATTTTTCCAGCAGGGATAAGGAGGTGATTATTCCATTGTATAAGGCAATGGTCAGGCCACACCGAGAGTACTGTATACAGGTCTGGAGGCCTGATTTCAAGAAGGATGTAGAGCTGTGGAATGAGTACAGAGAAGGGCAACAAGATTAGTGGATGGAACAAAGGGGTGCTCTTACGAAGAAAGGCTTAAGTTTTGCAAATTACAGTGTCTGGAGACTAGGCACCAGCGAGGTGATCTGACAGAGGTGTATAAAGCCTTGAATGGTTTAAGCATGCTCAATGCTGATGGGATTCTTCCTCTAGCTCAGAAAAATCACCTGAGAGGGCATAAATTCAAATTGAGGAAAGACAGATGTAGGATAGACGTGCGGAAATTTGCCTTTAGCCAGCGGGTGGTTGGTTGGTGGAACAGACTCCCATCCCTTGTGGTGGAGGTTGATAGCCTAAATAAGTTTAAGGCTCAGCTGGACAGGTATTTTGAACGAACAGAGGGGTGAAGTGGAAGTGGGTTTTTTTTTTTTTTTTTTTTTTGGCTGATGCTGCATAAGCTTGCTTTCTTGCATCAAATGCCTCTACTAATCCTAATGCTAATGTAAAATCAGGATCCACCATTTCTCTTTGAAGTTTCCATCTTTTATTCAGTTGACCACTATCTGCTAATCATCATTCATCACTTCTTTTGCTCCAGCACTAACTTCTACATCAGTGTCAAGTTAAATTTTTGGACCCAAGCTCCTCTCGATTCCCAGCTTTTGACTCCCTTTCTATTCCTAGCTATACTGGCAGATCCCGAAAGTAAAATATCATTTTGTTCTATTTTTTCAATAATAAAAGCATTGCATCAATAAATAAATCTGTTTTTAACTCGCCTTCAAAATTTGCTCTTCCTCGTATCAAAATATGCAATTTAAAAATTTATCTGCATGCAGTTTGCTGGATATACAATCGCTTATATCTTAGATTCCAGAAATGGGGGGGAGGGATCTTCAGAATTAACTCATTTATAGTGCATATGAAAAGAGTCCACTTTCTCAAATAATGAGTCTAAAATGGCCCTAATATTTCAGGCTCATATGCACCAACAGTTTGAATGCCATTGCTCTACATCTCATTCTCTATCACTTTATTCCATTTTATCAACTTAGGGATCCAAAGAATTTCTTCTTTTTAACTCATGTAAGCCCACATTATCTCAAAGTTGTTAAGATTAGTAAAATGAGGTCAGGAGATGGAAGCACTTATATTCCAATTTTCAAGGCTACTAAATTTTCAAAACAATTCCAAAAGTTCCTGTTATTTTGTAATCTTGTTAATAGATGGAAGCACTGGTACAGTTTCAAGACATATATATGCATGTATGGGCATGCTCTTTTCCAGGTTTACGTTTTTTTTTTTTTTTTTTTTTTTTTTCAAACTATCAAATATCAACAAAATCAAAAATATGAACATTAATTGCAAAAAATGAATGTTAAACATTCATTTTTGTAGCTATACAAAAAAGTGTGCCCAGCTTTACGATATTAATCCGTTCCAGAGACACAATTGTATTGTGAAAATATCGTAATGTGAACCTAATAACACTGTTTTTTGATAATTCGTCCCACGACCTCAGAAGTTGAAATTTTTGCTATAAAACTCTCTAAAAGGTTGTTTTTATAGTGCAAATTGTATTAGTTTTCAATTCAAATCACTAAAATGCACTACACTTTCATCTTGAATGCCTTTGTAACATTTTTCTAAAGCACATTTCTGGAGATCATGACCATAAAACAATTTGCACTTTCCAGTTTATTGGGTTTTTCTGTTAGTGCAAGCAATTATAAACAGGTAGTAAACTCTATGTTATTGTATTTGCAAAAAAATACCGATAGCTGGAATTGTGTGGTTTTTTAAATTATGGTGAAATGTATTTCGCCTTTACTGAAATCTTCAATCGTATAAAAAACATAAATAAATTTTCAGGATCTTCTCCTCATTCCTCTTTTTTTATAAAGCTTTGTAAACTTGTTACTCTGCGCAAATTGTGTTAGTTGCAATTTGTGCGTTCCGTTAAAAAATGCTTATGCATCTATTGAAATTTATAAAGAAAAAAGAATTTTATCTCGGAAACAAACACCTCTTGAACCATTTCTGAAGAAGACGACTCCTTGCACAACAAACCAAAGAGTACTGAGCCAATAATAAGTGATCAACGAGTGTGCATTTAGTCGATAATGAAGAATAAACATTCTTTAAAATTTGTAAGTCATAAATAATTTCTTTATTATTATAATTTGCTTGATTTTACAGGCTACACTTTAATTTCTTTGAATAAATCAATCATTGTTTAAACATAAACTAATTAGCTAACTAATTTCATTGTTGATAACGTAACCCCTATTTTTAACATTGTCTATGGGATTTAATTCCCACTTTACAAGCATGTGCTAGGAACGAATTAACTTGTAAAGTCAAGGACTACCTGTATTATTTTAATATTTCTACCTGTATTATTTTATTTTAATAGTTACTAATTATTTTAATATTTCTATTTCAAAGTGCAGCACTCTCTATACATCTCACTGCTGGCAATCTCCATTGACTTTGCTGGCGCATTTGACTCACTCTGGTGGCCTAGTGTCGTTAGGAGACTTCGCCAGGCAAATGCCCCACAAAACCTCTATAAGGTAATACACAGCTACCTTACAGATAGTGTCTCAGTACGCACAAGGTTCCAGGAATTGACATGCCCTGTGATTAAAGGCTACCCGCAGGGTTCAATCCTTGGCCCTTTCTTTTGGAACATTGTTCTGGACGAATTTCTAGCCTTGGATCGAGCCCCATGGAAAGCCTGGCCTTTGCAGATGATATGATTTTCCTTGTAAAAGGTAACTCACGAGTGGTTGTAGAGCAAAGATCAAATGCCACCCTCTTGCAGCTGCAGGAGTGGGCACAAATGTACATGCTCAAAATATTGCCTGAAAAAACCAAACAAATACTTCTGAAAGGCAATTTGGACATAAGAAGATGTCCACAAATCAAAATTAACACAACCACTATAAAAATGGTAACAGAACTAAAATATCTTGGAGTGGTCTTTGATTCAAAATTAACTTTTTACCCCCATTTGATCTACTTGGCAAAGAAAGTGAGAAATTATGCAGGTATAATTGCCAGGATCAGTCGAGCAGACTGGGGACTCAAAAGAAAGACCCTGGCAATCATATACCATGCAATGTTCCTACCTGTTATCACCTATGGAGCCAGTGCATGGTTCATCCGCTCAGCCATAGTAAGAAATAGGAATAAATTAGAATCGATACAAAGGACAATACTATTCACTATTACCAGAGCATGTTGCACAGTAAGCACACCTGCACTATAGTTGCTGGCCGGAACTCTCTCCACTTTACCTGGAAGTAGCCAAAAGAGGCTTATATTGTAGATTTAAAAAGGGCATACCCACAGAATTTCTGGGGATAGTCCTTGATACAACCAACACCTTCAATGATGAAAGAAAAAGAATAGCCACAAAGCTCCATGAGCTATGGCAAACAAAGTGGGGGAAGGAAACAAGAGGTCTGGTTACCAAATGGTTTCTGCCATGGGTGTCAATGGCAGAAACCTAAAGCCACCTAAGTGGTATGCCCCTGGACTTCTTAAAACATTTATATTGACAGGTCACGGCTCCCTAAAGGCGAAACTAACCTCCTTAGGCCTGACTGATGACCCGAATTGCACCTGTGGCGAAAGTGAAGACTGGGCACACATTCTATATGAATGTATAATATGACATCCCCAGAACAGAGCTAATAGCACAGATTGGTCCCCTTCCCAGGGGAGAAGAACATCTGTTCATCATAGAAGAGCAAAATTATAAAGCTTTTACATCTTTCACCCAGAAAGTATTCGAAATGCACAGAGCAATCCAAAGAATGGCAATTCAGTCTCCCAGCAATTAAATAATAATCAATAGTAAAATTGCCCAAGTTTCCCACCACGCCCAGACGATGACTTAAAAACTGTTAGGATAGCAGTATTCTGTGCCCAGACAGAAACCTGACATAAACTCCCCAGGACTACCCTGCCATGGGTCCTGGGGCCCCCACACCAAATAAGTAACCATGTATGGCAGGGAGATGTACAGGCAGTCAGGGAAGCAGATTAACTGAAAAATATCAGTAAGCTAGTTGCAAGGGGATGCAATGTAAAATGAAAGAAGAATGAATGAATGAAAATAGAATGAATAGACTGGGCACTGAGTGAACTAGTTATGGTAAAAGGGGATAAATGGCAGTTTTGGTGAAAGAAAGAGTGACCTAGCATGAGGGAAAGAAAGAATGAATGGGAATGAGTGGAAGAGCAAATGTAATTGGCCGAAAGAATACAAAGTTAAAAATAACTAACATTACTTTATATATACTGCACTAACAAATATTTACTAACCACATAAACACTATCACTGCATTCTCCCCTGGCCTGCAAAAAAAAAAAAAAAAACTTGCGGCTAGGCTTGCACCACAAATGAAGAATAACAGTAAGGTGAGGTGCCCAGAGAGTGCAGTGCAGAAAGTAAGAGTCGGATAAATGAGATGAGAGCTAGAAGAATGAATAAAAGTGTAAGTGTGTGAGAAAAAGAACACAAACCATAAATGCTACAGGTAAGTACACACTAACCCTAGTTTTAATTAGTATTTAAATTTACACTACACATCATTGCAGCCCCTCCTGGTGTGTGAGAAAAAGATGAATGAGTTGAGTGAAAAAAAAAATATATATATATAAAAATCTTGGAGAAAAAAAATTATAAAATAAGAAAAAAGTATTAAAAAAAGAAATAAAAAAAAAAAAGAAAAGAAAAGAATGCAAGTAGAGTGAGAATGCAGATTATGAATGAAGTAAATGTGTCTCTCCCACCCCCCCCTCGCCTGGTGGGTTCCCCACTGCCAGCTAACATATCCCACCCCCGGGAGCGGGATGGGCAGCTTGACCTTCATACCGGATTCGACACTGCTTGGACATGACACCAACGAAGACATTCTGTGGCTTTGCTGCCAACATGCCATTGGCGATCTGAACTGGGTACTCTAACCTGGTTCCCTTTAAAACCCCAACCCTAGGCAGGGGAGGAAGGAGACGGATCCCTGTCTCCTCTCCTCCCTGCCTACCTCCCCATACTTTGCCTGGTGGGGCTCGTCTCCACTGACCTCTTTGGGGATGCCTATTCTATCGTTCCCTGTTCTTCTATCTTTTCCCCCCAGTCTTCAATCTCCTCCCCTCACTAAATCGACCGAGTACACCTTTAACAACATCGCCAAATTCTACCGGTTTCGTGTAAATCTCTAAGACAACTAACACTATTAGCTTTTATCTAGCGTATAGCCTCACATGTCTAAATTTAATAACATCAAAATTTTACCCGACCTATTAGGCCTTTAACACATCTCTTTAGCGTTCAACCCTAACCAGCGATTTACTAACAGCAATCCCATTAAGCATTAATGTCAAACGCATATTTTTTTTTTTTTAGGTCCTAGCCACTGAAATCCCAGGAAACTAGGTGGCAGGACCTGCCAGAGCAATTTGTTGTGATACTGGATATGCCCGGCTAGCCTCCACGTGGCAAGGTATGCTCAACATCGGGCCCCACTAAGGGCCTGGCGGCCAATAAACCGGACAAACAATGGGCACAGCATATCACACTGCACAGACACGGCCCACACACTTTCAAGTCTCTGGCTTGACAGTGTACTGTCCTCGATACAGCAAAACACACGCGGAGATGCAAGAAATCCCAGGTGCCGCCTGACACGAACATACCTTATAACATCTCACTTTCTATGGTTTACCTTTTCAAAAAGGTTTGTGGCTACTACCTAATATGACTGCTAAATTTAACTGGTGTTAACTGAATACAATTTCCCCAATTTTTACCTTTTTTTTTCTCAATATGCTTGCTAAACAGCATTTATGTGTCAGCATGATGTATCTCTGACTTGTCAAATTTTTATCAGCCTATCATTTATTAATGCAGTCATTAGTTAATGTAAATAGTGCACATTTCATGTGCAATAGCAAATAATATTTCATGATTTATTAAAATCACACGCACACACACAACAGCTATAATATACACTATATGCCTATGTGACATATATAAAAAAAGAAATAATAATTGCCAAATTTTTATTGGTTAAATTTTAATGAAATTTGTGAAAAAAAATTACAAATCATTCTAAAAGAGCCAGCTATAACATTTAAAAAAATTGATGAACATGCAGATGGATGAACAAAGATATGCTAATTGCCTGATTTCTATTGGTGTAATTTTAATGAAATTTGGAGAGGCTCAACAAGTCTCTCTAAAAGAGCTAAATATAAAACTTTATACAATTCTATCCAGTGAGAGTCAGTTGGACAGATAGAGAAATAATAACTGCAGTATTTCTACTTGTCCAATATTAATGAATTTGGGATGGCTTAATGGATTTTTATAGAAGAACGAAATATAGAAGTTTATGAAAAATGAAAATCCATCCATTAGGAGGCAAGTTTTTTGTCAACATAATAATTCCATGATACACAGTCAGACAGACATGAAGACCATAGGTGCTTTACACATATATGTTGACATTTCTAACAGTGCCAAATTTTATCTCTGAAACAGAACAGGTTAATAAAATTATTAACATTTTCTGTTAAATTTGTTACTATTACCTATTAACAGCAAAAATAAAGTTTTTTTTATATATATAAAAGGTGAAGACAAAATCAATACATGCACAGGTGGTATATACTTCTGACTACAATACATCTACCAAAGCTGCAAAAATATGGACAGATTCCAAATGGGGGGAAAAGTTTTGAATGTTTTAAAGAAAGACAGCAATTACACACACCTTCAGCTAATTTTGCCATTAACTGCAGTCGTCCAGTAGCACCAAGGTCAATACCAGTACAATCAAGTTCATCACTATCTAAAAAGGATGGACCCTGAGCAAGATCTGTTCTTTCTGTTACATGGCCAACTTTCATAGGTCGTCCTGCTAACTCAAATCCATTTAGTTGTTCTAGAGCTTTCTTTGCATCTTCAGAATCATGGAACTATAAAGATACAAATGAATTAATAGGTTATGTTAAATACCTTGATTTATTTATTTATTATTTTTTTAATGTCCAAATATGTGGAAGGAAATAATCCATACAAACCTAAAACATGACAGACAAACAAATCAGAAACACCATGAGGAGAGAAACTGAAGGAAAACACATAAAGGCATTTTTTAGTTATTGAAAATATGAAATGATGAAAAAAAATTGTTTAGCATTAGTTTTTTAAACATAATCATTCCATTAATAATAACGTTTTCCTGTGCAGTTTCCTTTTTATACCTCTATAGGTCTAATAGTAATTTTTCATTCATTGGTTTTAAAGTTAATAAATAGCCATACTTTATTAATAAAATAACATTTATTACAATATACAGCATTTGCCACACAGAAATGATTAAATTCTAAAGGGCTTTATATAACTGCATACAGGAATATTTCAGAGTGTTGTGCATGGGTGCTATAATAATAATTACAGTTGTACTTTCCTCTTGTTTTGTATAGCTGTCTCTGTATAAACAGAATTTTTATTTTAATTCTTTTTTGAATATCAACACAGAAATGTACAGAATATATCTGTATAAGCTGCTTTGCAATTTTCACATATACCAGTCAGTTTATGAAAATTCTACTTGAAATAAACTGAAAATTTCCATTTGTAATTTAAAATATGAGTACAGAATGCAATAATATAATTGCAAATCATTTAAAAGTAAAATTTCGTGCATTTAACATGCTTCTGTCAAGTAGTAAACTGAATTCACACACACATACACTCTACCAAGTAAAGAAATGAATACATAATCACACAGAATAATGCTAACAAATGTTCTGTGCTACTTTGTCACATAATGGAAAATGGTGGTGGTGGTGAGAGTAGTAGAAATGAGGAATATTCAACCCTAACTTAAAGGTTTCCTCATAAAAGAAAGAACTTTGCATGCAGACTCATACTTAGGTTTCCACCTTATTATTGAAACAATCATATGGAATTAATCTCTCTCTCTCTATGCTGAAACAAACACTATGTTGAATACATCTGAATTCAAGTAAATTAAATTGAAGCCATAGACACTTGCAAATGAACCTACCTTACAAGATGGCTGATTTTCTGTACATATTTTCACTTCTTTACCAATCCTTTCATGTATTGTTGTGCCTAGAGACAGAGAGACAGCATGATACTACAGTAAACCTTCCCTTACAAAGTAAGTCAAGGCAAATTTACTTTTAATATATATCTTTTACATTTGTGGGTAAGCAGATGCATAGTAAAGCAGGTCTGTTTCTATCCACAGCTTTAGAGAAATCTTAGAGTCAACATACATGGCCCTTACTTTTACTAATGGAAAAGAGAAATGAGGTAAGCTTAATGGTATAACAACTGTTAAAGCTTCTGCAAAATGTAACATTGCCAAGGCAGATAAAAATATAGTAACTGTTTGAAAAAAAATGGCTTTTTTTAAAAAAGGAAAAACTCACCAACCAGAAACTGAGTGTCAGTCTGATGTAGGGAATTCAGGAACAGGGGTGGTTTCCCCCCCTTAGTTAGTTGTTGGCGCATTGGCTTCTGTGGCCATAATGCACCTCCCAAAGTTTTTGCATTTTACTCTGATCCAAGCCCGAGGCGGGATTCGAACCCGCAACCCTTTGGGTTGCCAGGCAGGCACTTTACCCATCTGGCTAGCCCGGTTGGCAACAGAGATAGTACCATATGACTTGTGAGGAAGGAATCTCATCCAAATCCATTATACCCAATACACGTAGAGGTAACTATGATAATACAAATCAGTTTCTTGGGCTACTGGCCTTCCATTTAATACTTTCCACCATACTATCCCACTTCTTGTTAGATCTTTAGCCCTAGCCAAAGTAAATTCTCTCCCAAACCTTCTAATGTTTATATGACATCAACAGTCTACCTTCCACTGGTATGCCTCTCTACCTATTAACATTCATTTTTGCTTTAAACATCTGTTCAACTAATTACACTTTTACCATCTTGTTTATGTGCCCTTATTTAAGTTTGCTTTACTTATGCATGATTAGACATTTGCCATTCCAAGATTTTTTCTTATTTCCTCATTTGTAATATGGTCTTGCCACTGCATTCATCGGTTAATTTCGGTTATTTTTTTTATAAGTTTAATTTCTGAAGATTCTAATTTTTTAAAATATTTTCTTTATTTCTTGCCTAATGCTCAATTCTGAAGGTTAAAATCAGCTTAAAAACTAATATAAACAGCTAATATTATCTTTTACTACAAAAGAATTCGGTTAACTAGCTTCTTGCCTTTACTTATTTTAATGTTTTATTTCCAATGCCTAATCTTCAATATTCATTAACACACCATTTTTTTATAATTATAATTATTAACTTGTTCTAAAAATTGGAACAGGTTAGTAATTTGGTTATTTGGTCTACATTCTAAATTTTCCTTGCCTCTCAATCTTTGCAACTTTGATTTTTGTGTAACTAATTTTCATGCTAAATTCTCAACCTTTATTTAATATATTTAGAGATTCTTGAAGATTTTGCAGTAACCTATTTATCAACAGAATATCATCTTCATATAATACTGATCCAATTTTTACATCTCCTACACTAAACTTTGTAACTTATGTTCTTTTATCAAATGGTCTATTAAAATGGAAAATTGGCAGTGACCCAGCCTCATCGATTTACCATTTTAATACAAACTTTTCATTCTCATTAAAAGCTTATTGTTTATTCTAATTTTTTTTTTTTTTTTAAGAGCTTATCTACATTTTTACATCAATAAATCCTAAATACAGGTTCTTATGTTTCCAGGTTTTTCTATAATTTATTTAGCGCAAATATTTGATCCTAACAACATGCTTTCCCCAAAAACCTAGACTATTCTTCTCAAAGGTTAGATTCAACAAAATATAATTTTCCTCTCAAAGATACATCATAAATTTTTCTTGGTAACATATTAAGAAGTGAAATTCCTTATGTAATTTCCACAATCAGCTTTATTTACAGTATTTTCCAGAATAAAGTTGCTTACCCAAAACTGTATGGTCATGAAAGAAAAAAACATTTATATCTGAACATAATATTTTGCATAAAATATGCACATAATGCTGTCATTATACACTTATAGTTTGAGATAATTGTGAAAACTATAAATTTTGAATACTGATATACAGAACACCCGAATATAAAATAAATTAAAAAAAAAATTAAAATAAAATGGAAAAATAAATTAGTTTGGAGACAAGGAATGAATGCCCCAACCACTAATTCTAATACAGTCGGTCCTCGTATAACACGTGTTTGCATTACACGAATTCAATCATACACGATTTATAAATAGGGGAACGTTATCTTATATAACACGAACCGAATTCGCTTATACACGATTCGCCTTTGTGTTTACGAGAAATGGCAGTCGAATGCGGAATCACCCCAACTGAACGCAACACGATAGGAACGAAGAAGATTCTGAAAATGTATTTATGTGTTTTATATCAGTGAAGGGGAAACACATTTCACCATAATAACGTAAAAACCAACACAATTCCAGCTATCAATATAATCGCAAATGCAATTAGATGGAGTTTACTACCAGTTTATAACCGATTCCACTAGCAGAAACGCAACTGGAAAATGTTTTTATTGTTTTATGGTAGTAACCCCCAGAAATGTGCTTTAGTAAAATGTGAGGTATTAATAATGTATCTCGGCCTTTACGGTGTTGTTTATTCAGTTGCTATACGCGCGCAGCTTTGTTTATGTGTATCAAGCGTGCCACCTCGTTTGTAATTGTGCTTTATTCCCTAAAAATGAGTAAAATACTTAAAAGGTGTGAAAAGGAAGCGTCCTGGCTAAGAAACTGCAGATTCAGAGAGAAAAAAAAAAGAAGCAATATCGATAAACAGAAGCGGACTCGGTCAAAAATTCTTACCCGGGAAAATTTGTAGTGGCCTCATACTACGGTTTATGGCCAAAATCACACCAGCCTCCGGCCCACCGTGGTTTCCCCCCGTAAGGCTTATGGCCAGTCCACCACTGTCGATAGTGAAAAAATATGAAACTGTGAAACGCTTTGAGAGAAATGAAAGACCATGTGATATTGCACGTGCTACAGGCCTAAATGAGGCAACAACGAGAATTAGAAAGAATGCAGAGAAAATAAAACCTTTCATAGCAGGAACAACTCAAAGTGTAATTTTTTTTTTTTTTTTTTTTTTGTTAGTGCATCGGCTTCTGTGGTCATAATGCACCTCCCAAAGGTTTTTTGCATTTTACTCTGATCCAAGCCCAAGACAGGATTTGAACCCGCGACCTTTGGTTTGCCAGGCAGGCACTTTACCCACCTGACTAGCCCCGTCGGCCAAAGTGTAATTAAAATCTTAAACGCTTTGAGCGAAATGAAAGACCATGTGATATTGCACGTGCTACAGGCCTAAATGAGGCAACGCGGAGAATTACAAAGAATGCAGATAAAATAAAAACAACTTTCATAGCGGGAACAACTCAAAGTGTAATTAAAATCCATTAGATTAAGACACAAGAATTGGAAGGGATGGAACGGCTGTCATCTCTTTGGATAGAAAGTCAAACAAAAAGCAAGTTTGCTTACGATAGAAGCTTTGTTTAAGCATTAGCAATATTTTATTACGACTTACGTATTATAATTTATACTTACGTATTATAAAATACGTAAGTATTTTATTACAACTATTTTATTTAATATAATAAATTTTTTACGAATAAATACGTATTTTATCCGTAAAAAATACTTTTTTAGTATTAAAAAATACTAAAAATACTTTATTATAATATAATATTATTTTTATTACGTATTTTAATCGTTATAAAATACGTAAGTATTTTATAACGTTATAAAATACGTAAGTATTTTATAACGATTAAAATTACCCCATTATTTATTGTGTTTGGTAATGTTTTGGTTCCAAATGTGTGTTCAATCTTGGGTGGTCGGCACATAACCCTACTTTTCCCATAGGGCCTGTTGTTTATATTGCACGATTTTGCATTGCACGAGGATTTCTAGGAACGCAACTATCGTGCTATACGAGGACAGACCTGTACTACTGAAATACAAATTGAATCAGAAATTTGTATTTATAATTATATCATCAATTTAATGCAAAACTTAGTTTGTTTGTTATTTGGTTTTTAGGAGCATTAGCAACTAAAGCCATATTGCTTCAGGATATGCGGTGGTCATTCCCTGACCTTTCCGCATCCTCTGTATTTGGTGTTGACGGGCTCGAACCCCAGTCTAATCAAGAAACGTGTGCTACGCACTGCAGCTCCTTCCCACCTGGCTACAGGGCACTTCCAAAACTTAGTTTGTTCCAAAAAACTGGAAGACTACATCATTAATTACAGTCAAAGCACTTTACAGTGACCCTCTTTATAACATCCCAGCACGTTATAATGAACATGTGATAGGTTCTGGCTAATTTTCTATAAATCTAATGCAATTTTACATTTGTTATAACAGCTTTGAAATACGAACAAATTCTTTACAATAATCCAAAAATTTACACCACTCTATCTTATCACTATTTTTATTAAAACATTTACAATTCAATATGAAGGAATGGTAATTTAGCAAAGCTAATGAGGAGCTTGACCACGAGAAATCACAACAAGTTAATTTTCAGCTAGAAGTTCATTTCATTATACAGAATGTATTAACTGTATGTATCAACTTGACATGCCACTTATGAAGCAGATAAGTTAGCCAATTGCAAACAAACTTAAGATTTTACAAGCTATAGATAATGGTGTGTGTGTGTGCACGCGCTTGGAGAAATCTGCTGCACCAGGTGGGATTAGAGCATGAAAGACGAAGTGTCCAAATTTGAAAAGGTACACTTGAAATGGCTGATGATGATGTGTGCAAAAACTTTCCTGTAGGCAAAAATCTTTAAAAAACTAAAGCTGAATCACTCGAGCATTGGATGAATATTGAAGATTAAGTCTTTTGATGGATGGTTCCATAAATATAAGTCTTATCATGGGATCTCTTTTGAAAAAAGATGAATTGAGCAATTAATTTCATGTGTCTTTCCTTTTATACCACTCATATTACAAACACTTAAGAATGACTGCTTATGTTGCTGATGCCAGTGTAATATATTAAAAATACAGGGATTCAAAACTGTTCTCTTCTTCTCTTCTTGATGTCCCTATATTGTGGGGCAATCAGGTACGGGACATGATATTGCCAAGGGGAATGTCTTTCTATGTGCGCGATGTAAGGAGTGTGAGGAAATCAGGTGACAACTCAGCGTTGTTATGGGCCAATATGAGAGCTTGAAGGACAGGGTGGATGCACTCGAAGGATCTAAATTGAGGGGCCCATCAAGCTCTCAGCTGCCCACTTGATCATCACATAACACTGTGGCAATCACCAAAGCAGAATATGCTGGTCCCATAGGAACTAGTAGTTGTTGGTGACTCTATTTTCAGGGAAACACGGAACATGGTATGTAAAAAGGATAGGTAGAACAGGACCTGGGTATGTCTGCCAGGAGGAAAGGTTGATGACATTGTAGAGTGGATATCATCTTTTAAGGGCACAAAAGGTGATATTGTTGTACATGTTGGCACTAATGATATTAAGAGTAGGAGACCGGCAGAATTACTTAAAAAGTACAGGTCACTGTTGAAAAAAAGACGTGAATTAGGGTTGAATGTGAAAGAGTCTGCAATTCTGCCCAGACACGATAGGAGGGAGTATATATAATGAGAGCCTTGTCGATCAATTCGGACCTGGAAAGATTGTGCAAGGCTCAAAGGGTAGAATTTTTTTCAGCTTGGACTGTACTTGTTAACAGGAGAGACTGCTTCTACAGGGATGGGATACACTTAAATAGAAAGGGTGCAAGAATATTTGCTGATGCTATCAAGGCAGTGTTAGGTGGGTCAGAAAACTGCTAGCATGGGGGGGGATACACAGACTAAAAGGTTAACAGTGGCCGCAGGCAGAGGCAAATGAGATTCTTGCACTGCTTCTATTAGAACGGGCAGCAGACTGGAAAGCAAGGTAATGGAGATTTCCAGGACTGCTGGGAGTCATAGTGGAACAAGTAAATACATGGGCTGTGTTAGGGTGGCTAGGAGTAGGAACAGGTGCATGTACACCAATGCTGGGAGTATAGTTAATAAATTTGATGAGCTTGAAGTGCTAGTGAAGACATCAACGGCAGATATTGTTGGGATATCAGAGATGTGGTGTCACACAGATATAGGCAGTGCAGAGTCGGAATTTGGGGAGTATAACGAAGGATGGACAGGATAGGAAGGGAGGAGGGGTTATGCTGTTAGTTAAGAAACACAAAATCTAAGGAAGAGCATCTAATTGATGTTGGTGGACAATGCAGTGTTGAGTCTGTTTGGTGTGAAATAAGCACTGGGAAAGGAAAAATGAGAGTAGGTGTGTGTTATAGACCTAATGATTCTGATGAGTATAATGAGATATTGTGGAGAAACAGAGTGGGCCACTAAATCAGAATGTCTTATAATGGGGGATTTTAATTTCCTGGATATAGACTGGAACTTGTGGGTTGGTCACTCTTACACTAGCAAGACTTTTGTAGATTTATTGGATGACTGTTTTCTACAGCAACGTGTTCCAGAGGCAACCAGCAGGAGTAATACTCTTGATCTGATTATCAGTAGTGATTCTTCATGCATTAAGAATCTGCAGATAAAGGAACCACTGGGCGACAGTGATCTGAATGTATTGATGTGGAATTATTTAAAGATGTAACTGCCATCAAGGCTAAAAGGAAGGGCTTTAATTTCTGTACAGTGTAATCAATTAATTATGTTACCAACAGTGAATTCTAAATGGGAAGCCTTCAGGGACTTAATTTTGGAGGCTACCAGGCTTTTCATTCCAACTAAGAATTACTGTTCAAGGTTTAGGCCTAAATGGATGTCAGATGAATTAATGAGGCTAGTGGCACAGAAGAAGAACGTATGGGATGCATATAAAGTATCAGGCAATACAGAAGCCTATGGTAGGTATAAACTGGTCCGCAATCAAGTCACAAAGGAGGTTAGGCAGATTATGAGAAATCTTTGGCAAAGGATGCAAAGAAAAATAGCAAAGGGTCTTTAATTATGTAAACTCTAGAAGGAAGGGGGAGGAATCTGATCGGTCCACTTAACATAGATGGTTTGACAATTGATGATCCTGCTCAAATAGCTGATAAACTGAATGAGTATTTGCATATACATTCACACATGAGGAGTTATTCAATGAGGGGAGTGCCAGAAGTTTATCAAATGCTAACAGGAAGCTAAGTGATTTTGTAATGACTGAGAGCGAAGTGGAGAACAAATTGTTGAAGTTAAATATAAGGAAGGCACCTGGGATGAATGGGATCTATTCAGTTATATTAAAGGAGGCAGCAAAGGAAGTAAGCAAACCCTTAGCCATAATTATGAGAGCTTCCTTGGACTCAGGGGAGGTCCCCATGGACTGGAGGTGTGCAAATGTATTACCAATTCACGAAGAAGATTCACAAAATGCTGTACAAATTGGAGAGATATGGCATTAAGTGTAAGCTGCTACAATGGATAAAGGGATGGTTGAGTGGGAGACAACAGAGAGTGGCAATCAATGGACACTGCTCTTCATGGACAAATGTTATTAGTGGAGTTCCCCAGGGTTCTGTGTTGGGCCCATTGCTGTTTTGTATATTTATCAATGATATTGATGAAGGTATATCAGGTTTAATGTCCAAGTTTGCAGATGATAAAAAAGGTTGGCAGGGTTGTTAACGACAGTAATGACAGTATGCTACTCCAACTGGATCTAGATAAGTTGGGAAAATGGGCTGAGAAGTGGCAACTGGAATTTAACATTGATAAATGCAAAGTACTGCATATGGGTAGCAATAACCGAAGAGAAACGTACCAACTGGGTGGTATTACCTCAGGGAAGTGGAAAGTGAAAAAGACCTGGGGGTAATTATGCAGCCAAATATGAACTTTGCTGAGCAGTGCAGACAGGCTGCCAGGCAAGTCATGGAGTCTTGTCAATGATATATAGGAATTTTGCTAGCAGGGAGGTGATAATCCTGTTATACAAGGCAATGGTCAGGCCACACCTACAGTACTGTGTACAGGTCTGGAGGCCTCATTTTAGGAAGGATGTAGAGTTGCTAGAACGAGTACAAAGAAGGGCAACAAGACTGGTGAGGGGAACAAAGAGGTGCTCTTACCAAGAAAAGCTTAAGTTTTGCAAATTGCAGCACCTGGAGAGTAGGTACCTGTGAGGTGATCTGATTGAGGTGTATAAGGCCTTGAATTTGTTGAGCAAGCTGAATGCTGATGGGATTCGTTGTCTTTCTCACACTAAGAACCTGAGGGGGCACAGTTTCAAATTCAAGAAAGACAGTTGTAGAACTGATGTGCAGAAATTTGACTTTAACCAGCGGGTAGTTGATTGGTGGAACAGGCTTCCATCTTTTGTTGTGGAAGCTAATAGCCTAAATAAATTTAAGGCTGAGCTGGAAAGGCATTTGGAATGAATGGAGGGATGAAATGGGGGGGGGTTGGCTGATGCTGCATAAGCTTGCTTTCTTGCATCATATGCCTCTACTAATGCTAATGTAGGCTGTACATTAAAATTTTATCCCCCAACGTTCCATCTTAAATTCTGCCCACATAATTCTATTGAATGATGCTTAAAAAAAATTAAGTGAAAACAAAAATAAATCTTTAAAATAATTTACTGAAATTAAAACTATTCCATATGGTGGAATAGTTTTAATTATTTAGTAATTTAGTAACAATTTAAAGTAAAGAATAATGTAGCATCTCAAGTGGCATTAATATAAAACTTGTCATTATATTAAATTCTTTAATCACAGCAGAATCATTTTTAATTAATCTTTAACCTTCAGAAAATAATTTCCAGTCATTGAAGGAACTCAAACACAGACCTCTCTAAATACGGTCATGGAAGCTACTTGGGCAATATGAATTAATATACTAATTGTGCCAAAAACAAACCACTTGGTATTCATATGGAAAGATCTGCATTCAAATAGAATATTAAACCAGGGGCATAAGGTATTTCCTCATGAGTTATTCCATGGGGAGTGGGGTCCTCTGGAAACAGGAAAACCAGTCTTTAACACATTATTAGACCTATAAACACAAGTGTAGAAAGGCAATGGAAAACTACCACCGCACACAGCCTGTATAAAATCCACAGAGTAATGTAATTACTTGTAACCATGTAAGACATTTACATGATTACAAGTTAAATTTAATTGGTAATTCTTGTTCAGTTTATATACTACGATTAGCTTAATGCAGGATCACTGATAATTATACATTCATTTCATGAAATGGCACAGTAGCAATTTTCTTATTTTCACAGGAAAATTCAAAATTTCAATCTCCATATTGAACCTGATCAACAGGTTTATAGTTTTAAGTTTTAAACTGTTACAGAACATTATAACCATCCTGCATGAAGTGTGGCAATAAAGTTAACAGAATGGTGCTGTTGCAGTAATGTTCAACGTGTTTGACAAAACATCTGTGTGACAGAGAGTCGAGGGACTTTGTTAGAGATGGGTCATTAATTAACTAAACTGCTCTCTTTTGAATGGAGCCTAGAAGACTGAGAGAGATTTTGGGGGCACTACCCTAGATGTGGGAATAATATTCCATGGTAGGACAGTTTAGAAGAAAACTAATGCCAAGGAGAAAAGAAAAAACACAATTTTTTAGATGCAAAGGAAGCACTATTAAAGATGTGCTTATGCCAAGAGAGAGTAGAAGTCAGGATAATTCCTAGTATAGACGTGATCTTTTCTATAAATCTGAGTGGCATCAAAGATAAATATAGGATCAGAAGAATCCTTTTTTAAGATATAAGAGAGGACTGAGTTTTAGAAGGATTAAAATCAACTAAGTTATCTATGCCCCACTTGAGAATTACCTGGAGATCAGCATTTAAGGAATTGAAAAGTTGATGCGGCTAGTGCAAGGCAAGGTTTCTCAAACTGGAAAGTGGAATGCAATGTGCTATTACCAACAAAACTATGGATAGGGTTTCTGGTCAATGGAAGAAGGTCATTAATTTTCAAGAGGAAAAGAATGGGAGAAAGGAAAGAACCTTGGGAAACACCAGCATAAGCAGAGAAATTAGAAAACAGAGAGCTGCCTACCATCATCTGCAGTAAGCAGTCAGAAAGAAAACTGGATATACAATTACAAAAAAACACTTGGCAAACCATAAGGAAGCATATTTAGAAAACCTTTATACTAAACATGATCAAAAGCCTTTGACATGTCAAGAGCAACTGTTTGAGTTTCACCAAACACTGAATTTGTCCACATATGGGTAACATAAGCCAGTATATCACCATGAATCTATGCTGACAGAATTCCTACTGGTGATCACTGATCAGATAGAAAGTTTTTAGATAGAGTTGCCAATTAATTGATTTCTCCAGTACTTTAGAAAAAATAGAAGGTGAATGGGATGATAACTGGATGGGAGGATTTGTCACCTTTTTAGGAATTGGCTGGATTGTGAGCAAATTTCCAAGCAGAAGGGCAGGAACTGGTGGAATAAGAAAGCGTGACAAAGAAGAGGAGTAAGCTCAGGTTTTTGAGAACAAGTGGAGAAATACCACCAAGACCTGACACTTTCTTGGCATCAAGAACGTTCAAAATTCTTCTTAATTCTTTTGATGAAAGACCACAGGAGGCATTAAATGGAGTGTACTGGGAATGGTAGCAGGTGGTTTTCCAAGATCATCAATACACGAATACACAAGTTAGAAGAAAAGTTGGTTGCTAACAGGTCAGTGTAATCTTTAGTTGAGGTGGAAATGGAACTGTCTGGTTTTAACAGACGGGCAAAATTTCTGGCCAATACCATTGGCAAGAGACCAGAATGCTTGACTACCATTCAACAAGAAAAGTTTTCTACCTTAGCCTGTTCAAAATCTAGTTTGGACTGATTAGTAATTGATTAAATTGATTTAGTAATTTAGCCCAGAGTGTGAAAAGCAGCACTGTACTATTTCTAAACAATGATTAATTTTAGTATTATTCTCTAACACTTGAGAGACAAGATCTCTTATCAGTATGCACTATTATGGCTATTTTTTTATTTATTTATTTTTGCTGAAGAATAGGAACAACGAGATGTTTTTTTTTTTTTTTTTTGGATACCAGCACATGCTGTTCTAGTTAAGATACTGTGGATTCACTAAGAGGGTTGGTGGGGGGGGGGATGTAAAGAATAGAATGTCTACTGATGCAGTGTAATATTTTGAAAGCGAGCATACAAGTTGGGATAGTCAAACTATACCAAATGTCAAAAAGTGTTATATGATATCAGGTTGGGACTCTCATTAAATGTTTCAGTAGGCAATAAAAAAGTCTGTAGATGGTACTGTTGTCATTTTAGGCTATATTGCGCTGTGTATAGTATTATGTACATACAAGTATGATTTTGTTGGCTGATTTTCATTTTATGCAAGCTGAAAAACCAAAATAACTTACAGGAACAACCGTACTCCCTACATCCGAGATCAGCTAACTACAACTCCAGTTGAAGAGCTTTTCATGAAATCTTCCAGTCCCAAATGGAATTCAACCCTCAGCCCTCGCTCAAAGTCTGTAGGAGGCTTGCTTGCAATGGCTGAATAACCTTTGCACCCAATATATCTGTAATACCATTTGGCAGAATCTGGTAACAGAGGGAAGTTTAATTCTTTGCATTAGGTTAAGAAGGAAAGGGAAGACAAGAATGTTTCTATTATGGATGTTTAGTCTATGCTAAACATGAGATGGAAAATCATGCAGTTTCCATCAGTGTTTTATTTGTTGGTGAAACATGTTATTTTTATTTTATTTCTTTTTTAAGTCCAAATATCTGTTTAAGAAAAGAGCAAGGAAATTTACTAAATTCATTCACATTTACAAGTTATGCATTAGTGAAACAAATAGTTTTTCATTATTAATAGAAAATTCAGTCTGCTATGAAGGCAATTTGCATATATGTAATTTATCTGTTCACTGGCAGTGTTAGCAAACTGCTTTTCTTATGGTGTTTCCAATAGTTGGTTGCTGAGCTCAAAACATTGATTTAAAAAATATAGTTAAAAAACTAACTGTTTAACCAATGATACACAAAGTGAGCCCATGTTTTTTCTGTACAAGTACCTCAAAACACTGATACCACCTGGTTGCCACCAAACAATCAGAAACTGAAGCTGTTGTAATGTTGGTATGGAATGTGAGCATCACTTCTGAGCTCTGCAATGGGACACATCTGATTGTGCAAAAGGTCATACTGCAGGATTCTTACATGCAAGGTTTTCATGGGATACAAAGTTAGCTCTATCATGTCCAAATGAATACAAGGTATTCATCTGGACACCACTGGTGACAAATGGACCTCCCATTTGCAATTATCATCAAGCTGCAAGGCCAGGGTTTCAACATTGTAAGTATAGTCGAAGATATAGTTGGTATAGATGAAGTAGGTATATTTGCTGGCCCTGTCTGCCAGGGTTTCAACATGGTAGGTATAGTGGTTGCCAGTGTGGCACTATCAAGCTTGTAAGTTATACAACAGCATCAAAACTACCACAGACCATAACAGTGTAAATAATGTTGTTTAAAAATGTTCTGTCAATAGGTTTGTAATAAATTGTGTATATCAGAATTAACTACTTTTAATGTCGAAAATAAGTGGCGCCATCTAGCGGGCGAAATAAGAACTAAAATATATTTTTCCGCAACTAAGCCGAGTGTTTCATTGTATTTTAACAGTTTTGTAGCTAACACCATACATGTCAAATAAATGTAAAATTGCTAGTTATATATATCTCAGGTTCTGCAAAGGTTTATCAGCTATCGAAATACTTTTCTGATATCTGTTCACTAGCCAAATTAACAACTGTTCTCCTTGTAGAGCTAGAGAACAATTAAATTACATATAAGCAAATCTGGCTGGGTTATTTAGTATTTGTAAAAAATATCAACAGTTGCACCAAGTATGCAGAAGCTCAACGTTTCAAGGATAAAAGTGCAATGATATCAGTTCCTGCAGTAATAGAGATCAGATGCACATTTACTGACCATTGATTTATCAAATTCAAAGGAAATTTAGGTATTGTTAATGTTTAATGCAGTTAAAATCTATGGAAGGCACAACAATTTAATGTATGATCTTCAAGAAGATGACGACGATGATGACAAGGGATGATTCCATCACCAATGTCAACCCTGCATATAAACTTTCAAAATTGGATGGGTTACTTTTATGAGGCCATTGCTGGAAAAATTCTTCAAGAAAGATACTGTTGCAAACTTTGTAACTCTTCAGAAATGTTGATTCAAAGTTTCCTTTATACTTTTTAAATTTTATGTGTGTATGTGTGTGTATCATTTTTAAAACGTGTCACCTGTGAAAGAGTAAGGATGTAATCAGCATTCAGTTCATATCATTCAGTTTACTCCCTCCTTTTCACAACTGCCAACTTTTGAAAAGCTGGATATCAGCTAACTGGAGGAAAACAGGAGAATTTTTGGAAAAAGCAGAATTTTTTTAAAAGCCCACACACTGCACTATAAATTTCACTGACAATATACACAGTTTATATTAAAATAAAAGCATAGGATTGTTTACTAGTACAGTATGCTTTCAAGCATTAATTTATCCAGGGTTTTTCTGTTTGTTTGTTGTTTGTTATTTGGTTTTTAGGAGCATTAGCAACTAAGGCCATATTGCTCCGGGATATGCGGTGGTCATTCCCTGACCTTTCCGTATCCTCCGTATTTGGTGGTGACGGGCTCGAACCCCGGTCTAATCAAGAAGCGTGTGCTACGCACTGCTGCTCCTTCCCACCTGGCTACGGAGGCGCCAGGGTTTTTCTGTCTCAACTTGTTCGGATTGTCTGTTAGACATCAAGTGATTATGTCAAGAAAGATCGCTTGTGTGTGCGGCGCCATTCCAGATGCTGTTGATGATGAGCAGCGGTCAGGGGTAATCAATGCAGTGGCCAGTATGATTGCTGGCCCTGTCTGCCAGTCAGCATGAAATGGTTTGACAGCTGATGGGGTGACAAAATCAAAATGTGTTTATGTTTCATGGTGGTCTCTGGGATTCCCCCATTAGCCGCTGTAGTGTCTATATGAGGCATGTGTCGATGCTGGCAGTGTGGTAAGTGTGGGTGTGTGAGTGGTGTGTTTGTTCTGTTGAGCGCTGTTTGCTGGCTCCTGGTGTCTTCGGGGTGACAGACAGCAGATGTCACAGCTTGTTGGATGGTAGTCAGCATGGCTGTATATGTGCAGTGTAAACAAGTAAACAGATAAGATGATCCTCCCATTCTGCAGTTCTCTGTTATGTTCCACTACCCATTCAATGAGTAGTTGTACTTTCTTGCAGCCATTGTTGCCAGCATCTGTGCACTGTGGTATTTTCACAGTCCACATGTCCTGGTACATGACAAAGTGAACATCCAGCCTCTCGAAGGCTGATAACCTCTGATATCGATGTTGGACAAGATGTCTCAGCATTTTCTATAATCTCCTTGCACTCTGAAGTCGGTGAGACATAAACATGTTAATTAAGTGTGCCATATATGTGCTGCTTTGAACTGATTTTACCGTTAGACAAAAGCCTGATCACTACGTCATCAGTGGGCTAATCTGTTGTTCTAAGTTGTGCTAAGAAGCCTTTTGTTGCCTTAGTTCATTAGTAGTAGTGTTATTAGTGCTCTGTTTGTACATTACTTGTGCTATTCCATCTCATAAAAGTGCTTTGAAATTTTTAATAATGCCTGGAAAATGTTTTGTTCCTGGATCTGTGGAAATTATAAAGGTGGTCTGAAAGTACATCTTTGGCTTTCTGTTGAAGGATACTTTTTTAACTAACAAATGTTTGAAAGCTATACCAAGGAGACACTTTGTGCCATCCAAACGTTCAAAGGTAAGTTTGCTAAAATAAGTTTGTGGTACGTTAATAACAGTTATCTTAAATAGGAATATTTTAATAGTAATGAAATGATAATATATAAGGAAATTAAACAGATATATTCTTTTCAGAATATAGAAGTAAATTTTGTCAGAATTATGGCTTTTGTGGTTTCATTTATATATAAAATATTCATATCATGTATTGGATACACTGAAGAAAAGTGCATGTTTGTTTAAGAAATCAAAAAATCTCAATATCTGTATGATATGTAATGTTAATTTTATTTATTGAAACTTTTAGTGTAGATATATACACAAAGTGGAATTATATGCACCATTTGATAAGCTACAGGACAGTGTATTCGGACTGAGGTATCCTTAGTTGTAAAAGCTAATAACAGTCATCTATGAGATGCTAATAACAAGTAAAGTGAAATTTGGAAGAGAGCATAAGATTTTGTTCATATATTTCATATTGTTACAGGTATACAAGATTCATTTCGAGCCATCCCAGATAGTTAGATGGACATCTAAATTTGATGGGGAAAACTAAGAGAATCACTGTAGATTTTAAGCATCCAAAATTAATTCACGGAACTGTTCCATCACAATTTCTGAACTGTCCAAGCTATTTGTCATCACAGACATTTATAAGAGACAGTCCCAAAAAGAAGAAGTGAAGATTAGAGGAAAAAAACTTTGAGAAAGCTGTGGAAAATAGTATTAAAAGTACAAATATGATTATGTAAAAGCTCAAGAATTTCACATGTTCACACAAATAGCAGAGTGCCTGAATAGACGAAGTACCTGAATGCTGGAAAGTTATTTCAAAAAATAACTGTATTATGTTTTTATATTAAATATTTCAGCCAGTACCTTCCATTGCCTATTCAGTGGTCAGTGAAGATTTGATTGCCAGTATTTGTTCAGAGTGCTGAAATTAATAATTTAGGCAAGTTAAACTGTGAACTTCCTACGAAGGTGAATAGTGTCAATCAGATTACCGACATCTTAGAACAGATACCAGTAGTTGCCAACAGCATCGATGTTAATATTTCTTTTGTTTTAAATGCTGCTTGTAGTTTACTGAACTCAATTATGGGAGACATTAATAATGAGAGAGCATCAGTGTTTAAATTCATAAGAGAACAGTCACATTTGTTAGAATGTGAAAAGAATGCATACAGGCATTCCACCGAAGTATTAATATTTTAATCTTTGATGTTTTTGATATCTCCACATGGCTACAAATTTCTGCAGCATTCTGCATTCCTACTTCTCCCTCATCCAAGTACTATTCGCAGGCTCTGCTCTTCTGTAAATGCAAAAATTTCAGATGACCAGCAAGAGAATCATTTTCTGATGTATGCTAAACAGCAATTAGCCTTTTTAAATTCGCCAGAATGCAAAATTAGTTTAATGATTGATGAAATTCATCTGAAACCTTATATTGATTATCGATTGATTTTCTTGGAATGATGTTTGCAAAAATGGTTATTTTGGAGAAATTATTTTAAATTTGCTAATTAATACCATTATCAATATTTTGCTCAACAATTATTGTAAAAATAAAAATTATGTATTAAAAGCAACACATGAGCGTAAACTTCAAACATCAAAAATTTAAAATTATTTAAAAATAATTTCTTTTTGACTGTAGTAATCAAATTATTAGATTTAATGAATAAATCTATACATCAGTTGGATTACAAATTATATGGAAAACATCCAAAATGTAACTAATTAGTTAAAGTAAAATGTGTTGTCATTTTTTCAGAATGTTATGATTAAAAAAAATTATCACACTTAAGTATCAAAACTGTAATTTTTTATATTTATTTTTTTTGTATTGTCCCTTGCAACATAATTGTCCTTGAGGTTGTCACAGACATTCTCTCAGATATGCCAGACAAACTATACTTGCTACCTGGGAGTCTAAAACGCAGATGGAACTGATATTCGGGTGACATTCAAGTCAAGTGGACCCAATTTCGGCGAAGTCCGGACAGTCTGTGACAGCCAGATCCTCTGCTTGCACCTTCACGATGGTGGGACTGTTAGTAATCCTGGGTATAACCTCCATGCACAAGTACATGTTGGGTGACCACCCAGGTGAGAACCAACGTAAGCAGGGGTCGAGGTGTGGTGTGGCGCCCATACCACATGGAGGAATGCCACCCCTCTCTGTTACCAGGCAGTTCTAGGTGGTAGATGACTCTCATCAACCCATGAAATACCACCACTTTGCTTATTGGAGGCTTGAAGTGGTGGAACCCATGTTTAGTCTCTAGAGCTAAGTTCCGGTCAACCCTTCCCTATCTCTTCCATCATGCAGTATGACTTTTGAGGTTATGATGAACGTTGTGGCAAGATCCAATATTCCTTACATTTCGAGGGGACAGCTCTAAAACGGTGTTCGCAGGTTGGCCGCTAGTTAGTACACTGGACCGAACCTATTGGTAACTCTCTAGGAGGCTTCCGGATCAGCTAGTGTATAATCTTGCTACCTCTACTCTGCCAGATAGTGACCGGAGGGAGTCCAGGGAGCATTGTCGAGGCCACGTTATGTCAAGGATCTGGGTATATACTTACCACGTGCACGCCATATCCAAAAATTTCATTACTTCATACAGCATGTCCCACCCACTTTTTCTTACTATTGAATACATCATGAATTGTCAAACTAATAGAGCAAGCTTATCTGTGAAAAGATCTAAACCTCCCAAGCACTTCCTAATTCATTTCAAAAATATACGTGGTCTCAATTCTAATCTCAACGATGTCCATTTCCACTTGCAGTCTGCCAAACCCCATGTACTTTTTCTGACAGAATCTCAGTTATCGGTTGATTCAACTAACTCTCATCTCAGATGCCCAAATTATTCGCTGTATGATTCCTTTCGCCTCAAAGGTGGTACTTGTGCATATGTCCGTTTGATATTCTCTGTCAGAGACTTGGCAATTTGGAATCTCCTCTCTTTGATCTTCTCTGGCTTAAAATCTCTCTACCTCATTGTGTCAAATCCATCTGTTTTCTCTACCGTTCTCCCAACTTCACTAATCACTTGGGGATCTTTGATTTCCTCTCTTTGCAACTTGACTTTCTCCAGTCCAACTTTCCTAATGGTGAGGTAATTTTCCTTGGTGATTTTAATGTTCACAACTCCAGCTGGCTTCCGTTTTCTAGTCACACCGACCCAGCAGGTCGAGGTGCTGAGGCTTTTGCAATTACTAATGACCTAGCACAGATTGTTCATTTACCTACAAGAATACCGGACAATCCTAATCATACAGCCAATGCGTTTGATCTTTTTCTCACAAACAACCCTTCTAAGTACACGGTCGAAGTGAGAAGTCCTTTAGGCGCTTCAGATCACAACTTAGTGATTGTCTCTTCTCCGATGGAACCTTTATCTCATGGCTTTTCCCAACCTCGTGTTGTTTGGCATTACAAGAATGCAAAATGGGATGACCTGTGAGACTTCTTTTCCTTGGTGGGATTACTGTTTCAAAACTTCTGATGTCAACATTTGTTCAGATCGTGTCAGTGAAATTATTCTTGCAGGAATGGAATCCTTTATCCCACACTCCACTTTAAAATCTCGTCCTTTATCTAAACCTTGGTTTTCCAATAAATGTGTTAAGGCTGTTCAAGAGAAGTATGTTGCATATCGTAATTGGCTTGTTTCTAATTCTTCAGTTTCATTTTCTGCCTACACCAAAGCTCGCAACAATTGTAAAGCAGTTATTAATCAGTCCAAACTAGAGTTTGAACAGGCTAAGAGTAGAAAACTTGCTTCTTGCCCTAATGGTACCCGAGCATTCTGGTCTCTTGCCACAGCTATTGGCTGCAACTGTTGCCCATCTCTTCATTCTCTTCATCCATTCTGGTCTCTTGCCACAGCTATTGGCTGCAACTGTTGCCCATCTCTTCTCCTACCTCTGTCCAAACCAGATGGTTCTGTTGTCACTTCAGCCAAGGATAAAGCTGACCTGCTAGCATCCCATTTTTCGCCCAGCTCATGTATTAATGATCTTCGTAAAACACCTCCCACCATTCCCAACAAGCTCCATTCAATGCCTCCTGTGGTCTTCCGTCAAAAGGATATCAGATGGATTTTGATGAATCTTGATGCTAAGAAAACTCAAGGTCCCGATGGTATTTCTCCACTTGTTCTCAAAACCTGTGCTCCTGAACTTACTCCTATTCTTTGCCACCTTTTTTCACTTTCTTATTCCAAAGGTGTTTTTCCTTCTGCTTGGAAATTTGCTCATATCCAGCCTGTTCCTAAAAAGGGTGACAAATCCCTCCCATCCAATTATCGTCCCATTGCAATTACTTCTACTCTTTCTAAAGTAATGGAGAAATCAATTAACTGCCAACTCTTAAACTACCTAGAAACCTTCAGTCTGATCAACGATCGCCAGTATGGATTCCGTCAGTGTCGATCCACTGGTGATATTCTGGCTTATGTTACCCATTTATGGACTAATTCAATGGAAAGGTTCGGTGAAACATAAGTAGTTGTTCTTGACATCTCAAAGGCTTTTGATCGTGTTTGGCATTCTTCTAAACAAGCTTCCATCTTATGGTTTGCCAACTGTTTTTAGTAATTGGTTATCCAGTTTTCTCTCTGATTGCTCACTGAGGGTGATGGTAGATGGCTCTCTGTCTTCTAACTTCTGCACTAATGCCGGTGTCCCCCAAGGTTCAGTTCTTTCCCCCACTCTTTTCTTCTTGTATATTAATGACCTTCTTCCATTGACTGGAAATCCTATCCATAGTTTTGCTGATGATAGCACATTGCATTCCACTTTCCATTTTGAGAAACCTTGTACTGCTCAATCAGCTTAAACTTCTAGAAAATCTGCTACCAATTCCTTAATTCCTTAAATGCCGATCTTCAGGTAATTCTCCAGTGGGGCAAAGACAACTTAGTTGATTTCAACCCTTCTAAAACACAGTCTTGTCTTATATCTCGCAAAAATGATTCTTCTGCTCCTATGCTTATCTTTAGTGACACTCCGATTTCTCGGCAAAATGATATATCTCTTTTGGGGATTACCTCGACTTCTAATCTCTCTTGGCACAAGCACATTTAAAATATTGCTTCCTCTGCATCTAAAAAACTTGGTTTTCTCTTTCGCTCTCGGCGTTACTTTTCTTCCAAACAGCTGCTCACTCTGTATAAATTGCAAATCCGCCCAGCCATGGAATATTATTCCCACGTCTGGGGTGGTGCCCCCCAAACCTCTCTCAGGCTTCTTGATTACATTCAGAAGAGGGCAGTTAGGTTAATTGATGATTCATCTCTGACAGAGTCTCTCCACTCGCTTTCTCATAGGTGTACTGTTTCTGCTGCATGCCTCTTCTACAGATAATTCCATGGGCACTGTTCTTCTGAATTGGCTTCTATAATTCCCGCTCTCTCTTTCAAAACAGTCCGAACACGTGCCGCCACCAGCCAATGTCCATTTACTGTGCAACTTCAAACCCATAGAACCAACTTTTTATCTTCCTCATTTATTCATTCAACTGCCATTTTCTGGAACAACCTTCCTTCATACGTATTTCCTGAAAATTACAATCTACAGAAGTTCAAGTCCAATGTCAACAAATATTTTCTTTCGTCTTCTCAACCTCCAACCCAAGCACGGTACTAAGTACTATAGGTTCTAATACCTCTTGTGTTTGGGGTTCTCATAAAAAAAAAAATAATAATAAATTAGGTTTCCATTATGCACAGAAAATAAAGTAGATTATTACATTCAACTCTTGCTTTTCTCAATTCTGTACAGCAACATAGCTTTTCGTACTTCTTATAGCCCACTTATGATGATGTCAAACATGCAGTGATCAGGTTTTATCTAACAGTGGTTTTGTTTGAACTCCATGATCTCTACGCTTGTTTTTATAACAGCTGAAGATTTTGCTCAACTGGTCCCATATGTTAATCATTTATATATCTCAGCAGAACTAATCTGCCTTCTGATTTGCATGCACTTCTGATCATTTCTTCTGAGTGCTCCAATTAATAGAGTGGATATTTTTATTTCTATACTGCGATTGACCACTTGCTAACCCTTGTTTTAAACTACAGCATTACTAAGGTCCTAAACTGGAAATTATAAATCTGTAAATTAGTGATCCCCTTCCTAATAAATAAACATTTAAGAAATTAATTTTTAATTAGAAAGTATTCTAACAGTTTCTATTTTACATGAAAAACTTTCAGGCTTGCTTTCACTAACTCTTCCTCAATCATTTTGGGGTTAGCAATTTTGAAAAGGGGTGGTAATTCTGGGTATATGGGGGGGAAGGCAAAGAGGAAGAGATGAGAAGAGACAAACAGGTGAAATTTTCACACTGAAGTGAGAAACAAAAACCAGGGGCACAAATATAAACTATTGGAGGAAAACTAATAGACTAGCCCTCAGGACGTTCATGTTTAGTTAGTGTGTGGTTGACTGCTGGAATAAACTATTCTCCTTGGTGGCTGAGGTTGGCAGTCTGACAAAATTATTAGAAGGGACAACTGTTTTGGAAGTGTATGATGAGGGATAAAGGTTGTATAGAAAAAGGTTTTTTTTTTTTTTTTTTTGACTGATGCAGCTAAAGATGGATTTTTTTTTTTTTTTTTTTTTTTTTTTGACTGACACCCTTGTATTATTTGGATTTTACTGAGATTAAAAAACTATATACATTCGTGTGCTTCGAAAGCCTTTCAGGTGGCTTTCAAAAACAATTTACCAAACAGAATTCACTATGATAACATAACCTGCAGAGCAACAAAAAGCAATGGTACACATAGTATACGTATAATAGCATTAGAATCACAGTCAGAAAGGAGAGGAGAAATATGTCTTAGCAGACATTGTTATAATTGTTGTTTTACTCTGGTTTGTGGTGCAACATTTTTGGAAATTAGTGAGTGTTTAATGTAGTTAAATGAAACAGATATTGGAGATTTTACTGTGACTGTAAAGAAACTTTAGTGATTGTTGTTGTTGTTATTTGGTTTTTAGGAGCATTAGCAACTAAGGCCATATTGCTCTGGGGATATGCGGTGGTCATTCCCTGACCTTTCCGCATCCTCTGTATTTGGTGGACACGGGCTCGAACCCCGGTCTAATCAAGAAGCGTGCACTGCTGCTCCTGCCCACCTGGCTATAGAGGCGCCAAAAAAACTTTAGTGAAGATTCATAACAGTTTTAATTGTAAATAAAGCAGTACAAAAATTATATACACACAAACTACTGGACATCATAGTTCTAGTTCATATATCTTTTAGAGATATTTGAAAAATGTTAAATGTATCTCAAACCTTATGAAAATGCCTCACATCATATTTCATTATACTGGTTGTTGTTGAAATTATAGTTATATTGGTCTTCTAAACTTGGAGAAACTTTGGCTTCACTGCTGAAAAGAAGCTCTGTAAAGATAACTTCTGTTAAGGCAAAACTGTGTAATGAAGAAATAGTTCATTAGGTTATTTATTTATACACAGAACCTTGCAGTTTTGGTTTTTGCCATTTCCCAATTTGTAGTTAATTTTTCGAGCATGTTTTCTGAATCACATGCAGCAGATTCCTACTACACTTTGATGATAATTTACCCAACATGGGTTAAATGTTCAGTCATTCATCAAATCTCATCTATCTTGGCAACTGTTTGTTGGTCACCAATGGGAAAACTTTTCTGTTGCTCTTGTGTTCACTGGTTTTGAATGCACGCCAATCAAATAAATCACTAAATACCACTTGAACTCCAAAAATTATATTAACATCTTCTGTTGGACTTACTTTTTATTTCACAAAGAGTCAAAATCAGACTGTCAGCTGGCAAATTATGAAAATGGTACAAGGGCATCCTCCCACACACGATAATACATTATCTCAATCAATTACTATTTGAACCCCAGTAATAGATAATATTTATATCTTCTGTTGGACTTACTTTTCATTTCACAAAAAAAATCAAAATCAGTTGAGACCATATGACCATTCTTGCCAATATAAAACTCACATTGACAGCTAGCAAATTATGAAAAAGATCTAAGGGGATCCTCACACACATGATAAAAAGACATTATTTTACATATTTATTTATTATTCCTATAGGTATCTCCTTCAGCTGTTTGCAAAAATTTGAAACACAGCAGATGGCTTTCCTGCTAAGTATGTGTATTTTCATTCCTGAAGGAGTTGGGTTCATGTCTAGTGAATGATGGCCATGCTATCATATCTTCTATGTCCAATTTGTCATTGTGGAAGGTGATGGATATATATAACGTTTGCACCTTGCAAGGTGTGGCAATTCCCATAGCTCAAGTAGTGTTGCAGAGATAAAGTAAGTTACAAGATGAGTAGAAATCACACAAGAACTAGACTAATGATTATCTAAGACAGCAGGAGGCCACACACATAAGTAGAGAATTTCATATTGCTATCTAGCAACAATATGTATCATGTCTGGGCACTGCAAAGTGGTTATTGGTCGAAGCCATACTGTGGAGAATTATCAGCTGATAACAATTGTATTGTTTTATTGTATGTATTGTTTCGCACGACAGGAAACCGAGACACCCAATGTATACTGATGTACGGAAAGTGGAAGTTGGTTAGATATTTTAAGGTAAAGCAGCAAAACAAGTAAAGTCAAGGTGTCAATTACTATATACTGTTGGTTATATCATCACATGGGGTAAGTTTTCTTGGTCCGGATTGCATGTCTCACTAAATGCTATTTGAACTCCAATAACAGAAAACATTAATATCTTATCTTCCGCTGGACTTATTTTTCATTTTACAAAAAATAAAAATCAGCAGAGGCCACAAGACTATTCTTGCAGATGAAAAATGCAGACCGACAGCTAGAAAATTGGGATAATGGTCTGGGGGGGGGGATCTTCACATACATGATGAAAATAAGTCAAATTCTATTTTTTGCCCCTTGAAAATTCAGGCATTATCACATATTCAATGCTTAAGTTAACCTTTTTTAAAATTATCTTTCAAATTGTGTAGTGGTATATTACAGTAAAGTTTGCATTATGGAACCACTGTCCACTTTTTAATTTAATTATTTATGCTGTTTTTTTTTTTTTTAAATGTTTAGGCATATACAGTACTCTCTTACATAGGTCATGAAACCAAAAATTAAGTATAGATGATGTGACATTGGCCTTACTGATGCTCTATACACTGAATTAGCTTTGCATTAGTCACCTATCTAATACCACATGGGGCCACCTTTTGCCTTTAATGCAGCAAATTACGCATTTTGGAAAGGACTCTAAAAGGTGTTGCATAATGTGTCCAGTAATGGCAGCACATTTTCAGGTGGATAATCATAGCATCTAATGTCCTTTTCCAGTAAGTCCCAAACATTCTCAGTTGGGTTAAGAATGGAGGAGTTGGGTGGCCATGGGAGGACGAAGAACTCCCTGTCACATGTTCCTTGAAATTAGTTAGCGGCCTACTGGGCTATCCCATCCCGATACTACTCATAGGTCCTGTCAGTTCTCATCAAATAAAGTCAACTCGGAGTTGGGAGACCACAAGAATTGATCAAATCAAACATGCCAGCACGAAATGTGCAGCAACGACTTGCCTGGAAAAACTTACAAAATATTGATTAATAAAAACAGTTCATTTAGTGACATTAATATGTGGGGGGGAAAAAAATCTTACTGTTATAAATCCATATCCTTTGGATTTTGCTGTCTCTATGTCTCTGATAAGTTCAATTTTGTCAATCTGAAAAAAAACATAATAATAAATAATATAAAGAATAAATGGCATGACTGAATGGTATAGATACAAGACAGATTTAACAGCCTAAAAAATTTACTAATTTCTGTTTGGAAAAATCATATCTGCATACACAAAAAAAAAAAAAAAAAAATCTTTAAAATTTTTTACCATGGTCAAGCCATTACAAATGGTTAGTAATTAAAAACTGCAAAACCAATATAAAACATGCATTATGCAAAAACTGACAATAACCTTGCATTAGATTATTTTTATCAGGTTACTGATCAAAATCTGCTGAAAAAACAAGATATTGGCAAAGATGTTGTAAAAGCATTCAGCATTAAATTGTCAATGTTTTTCACATTTCTGAAAGTTTCATGCTCAAATATTTATTTTTTGTTGAGTAATAATGACAGTATGATGCAAAAGCTTATTTCAGTAGTATTATCCTCCCCCCCCCCCACTAGGAGTAGTAGTAAAAGTACTGCTCAAATTAAAGACATCATAAGAAAGCAGATTTCAACCACAATGAGAGAAGCCTTATTGTAACCTACTTATAATAAAAGGCTTTTATTATTGCAACTTCCACACTATATTAACAAAAAGGATAGGTGGAACAGGACCAGGGTATGTCTACCAGGGGCAAAGAGTGATGATGTTGTAGAGCAGATATCATCTTTTAAGGGCACAAAAGGTGATATAGTTGTACACGTTGGAACTAATGATATTAAGAGTAGGAGACTGGCGGAATTACTTAACAAGTACAGGTCACTGTTGAAAAAAAGCCGTGAATTAGGGTTGAATTTGAAAGTGTCTGCAATTCTGCCCAGACACGATAGGAGGGAGTATATGATGAGAGCCCTGTTGATCAATTCAGCCCTGGAAACATTGTGCAAGGCTCAAGGGGTAGAATTTTTTTTCAGTCTGGTCTGTACTTGTTAACAGGAGAGACTGCTTCTACAGGGATGGGATACACTTAAATAGAAAGGGTGCAAGAATGTTTGCTGATGCTATCGAGGCAGTGTTAGGTGGGTCGGAAAACTGCTAGATTGGGGGGATACAAGGACTAATAGATTAACAGTAGCCACTGGCAGAGGTGAAAGTGATTCTTGCACTGCTTCTATTGGGATGAGCAGCAGCCTGGAAAATAAGATGCAGGATATTTCAGAGACTGCTGGGAATCATTGGGGTACAAGTAAACACATGGGTTGTGTTAGGGTAGCTAAGAAAAAGAACAGGTGCATGTATACTTGCGTGTACACCAATGCTAGGAGTTTAGTAAATAAATTTGATGAATTTGAGGTTTTGCTCAAAACATCAAAGGCAGATATTGTTGGGATTTCAGAGATGTGGTGTCACATAGATATAAGGAATGCAGAACTGGAATTTTGGGAGTACAATGTCTACAGAAAGGATAGACAGGATAGGAAGGGAGGAGGGGTTATGCTATTAGTTAAGAAATAGATAAAATCCAAGGAAGTGAAGCCAGTCGACATCGCTGGACAGTGCAGCGTCGAGTCAGTTTGGTGTGACATAAGCATTGGGAGATCAAAATTGAGAGTAGGAATGTGCTATAGGCCTAATGACTCTGATGAGTATAATAAGAAACTGTACAGGGAAATAGAGTGGGCCAGTAAATCAGAGTCTTATAATGGGGGATTTTAATTTCAAAGATATTGACTGGAATTTGGGGGCGGTCACTCACACAATAGCAAGGCTTTTGTGGATTTATTGGATGATTGTTTTCTACATCAGCATGTTCGGGAGGCAACTAGAGGGAGTAATACTCTTGATTTGATTATCAGTAGTGATTCTTCGTGCATTAAGAATCTGCAGATAAATGAACCACTAGGTGGCAGTGATCACAGTGTGCTGAAGTGGGATTTACTCAAAGAGGTAACTACCATTAGGGGTAAAAGGAAGGGTTATTGCTTTCGTAAAGGCAACTATGATGGACTGAGACAGTATTTAAATTCTATACATTGGGAGCAAATGATGATGTTACCAACAGCAAATTCAAAATGGGAAGCATTCAAAGAACTTATCTTGGAAGCTACTAGGCTTTACATACCAATTAAGAAATATTGTTCAGGGTTCAAGGTTTAAGCCTAAATGGATGTCAGATGAACTAATGAGACATATGGCAGAGAAGAAAAATGCATGGGATACATACAAATTAACACGTGACACAGAAGCCTATGATAGATACAAGTTGATCTGTAACCAAGTTACAAAGGAGGTTAGGCAGGCGAAGGCAGATTACGAGAAATCTTTGGCAAGGGATGCAAAGAAAAACAGCAAAGAGTTCTTTACTTATGTAAACTCTAGAAGGAAGGTACTAGGCTTTACATACCAACTAAGAAATATCGTTCAGGGTTCAAGGTTTAAGCCTAAATGGATGTCAGATGAACTAATGAGACATATGGCAGAGATGGTATATCAAGGGGATGAATCAGATTGGTCCACTTGATGTCGATGGGTCAACTGTTGATGATCCTGCTCAGGTAGCTAACAAACTAAATGAATATTTTGCATCCACATTCACACATGAGGAGTTATTCAGTGAGGGGAATGCCAGAGGTGTATTCAACTCTGGCAGTAAGCTAGATAATCTTGTAATAACTGAGAATAAAGTGGAGGAGAAATTGTTGAAGATAAACACAAGAAAGGCACCTGGGGTGGATGGGATCTATCCAGTTATATTAAAGGAGGCAGCAAAGGAAGTAAGCAAACCCTTAGCCATAATTACGAGAGCTTCATTGGACTCAGGGGAGGTACTCATGGACTGGAGAAGTGCAAATGTGACCCCAATTCACAAAGGAGGATCAAAGGCTGACACAAGTAATTATAGACCTGTGAGTTTAACTTCTGTTCCAGGAAAATTAATGGAGGCATTCGTTAAAGAAGCACTGCAGGATCATCTAGACAAGACTTCAGTTATAGCTCAGACACAGCATGGTTTTGTTAAGGGGAAGTCTTGCTTGACCAATTTGATTGGATACTATGATGCAGTCACAAAAGAACTGGATTCAGGGAATAACTTTGATATTATATACTTGGATCTTAGAAAGGCTTTTGATACTGTTGCACATGGAAGACTGCTGCACAAATTGGAGCAGTGTGGCATTGGAGGCAAATTACTGCTATGGATAAAGGTGTGGTTGAGGGGGAGAAGACAGAGTGTGGTAATCAATGGACACTGCTCATCGTGGACTAATGTTATAAGTGGAGTTCCTCAGGGTTCAGTATTGGGTCTATTATTGTTTTCTATATTTATGAATGATATTGATGATGGTATATCAAGCTTAATGTCCAAGTTTGCAGATGATACAAAGGTTGGCAGGGTTGTTAAGGACACTACTGGCGCTATGCTGCTGCAACAGGATCTGGAAAGATTGAGCAGATGGGCTGAGAAGTTGCAAATGAAGTTTAACATTGACAAATTTAAAGTACTACATATGGGAAACAGCAACCCCAGAGCAACATATCAACTCTGTTGTACTACACTGACAGTGGTAGAGAATGAAAGGGACCTGAGGTTGTGCAGGCAGACATGAAGTTCTCTGAGCAATGCAGACGGGCTGCAAGAGTAGCTTATGGTGTATTGTCAATGATATAACAGAATTTTTCTAGCAGGGATAAGGAGGTGTTATTCCCTTGTATAAGGCAATGGTCAGGCCACACCTAGAGTACTGTATACAGGCCTGGAGGCCTCATTTCAAGAAGGATGTAGAGCTGCTGGAACGAGTACAGAGAAGGGCAACAAGATTAGTGAATGGAACAAAGGGGTGCTCTTACGAAGAAAGGCTTAAGTTTTGCAAATTACAGTGTCGGGAGACTAGGCACCGGCGAGTTGATCTGATAGAGGTGTATAAAGCCTTGAATGGTTTGAGCATGCTCAATGCTGATGGGATTCTTCCTCTTGCTCAGAATAATCACCTGAGAGGGCATAAATTCAAATTGAGGAAAGACAGATGTAGGATAGACGTGCGGAAATTTGTCTTTAGCCAACGGGTGGTTGGTTGGTGGAACAGACTTCCATCCCTTGTCGTGGAAGTTGATAGCATAAATAAGTTTAAGGCTCAGCTGGACAGGTATTTCGAAAGAACAGAGGGGTGAAGTGGAAGTGGTTATTTTTTATTTATTTTTTTGTTTATTTTTTTTTTTGGCTGATGCTGCATAAGCTTGCTTTCTTGCATCAAATGCTTCTACTAATGCTAATTCCTATATGTAGTATATTCATGCACAAAATATCAGAATTAATAATTTAATTCAATCTGAAATAATGCGTTTTATATTGTAGAAAACTCATTTTCATATAATTCATGAAAAATAACATTAAAAACAAAAATTAATGAATGACAAACATTTCTGAATGTATAGACTATTAAAAGTCAATTTGATATGCTACTGCATTTCTTATAAATAAAATATGCTTATATGACAATAATCTCTGTAAAACAAAATTTTACTTTTGTAGTATGTATGTTGCTATTTTATTATTCATTACTGATTTAAGTCAATACTTGTGTACACAGATCACTCATACGAAAACTGCAAATCAACGTAAAATGTATGACATGTATCAAAAAAGATTTGTATTCTCTCACAAGTAATTGCGATAGAAGGTTGAAACAAATACTATGTATTACACTTTTTCATCATAATCACCAGACAAAATTACACATTTTTGCTACCCCTCAATAAAACTTCTGCAAGCCAGTTTTGTAGAAGCCCCCTGACTCTCTTTCAAACTATAACTGAGCAGCAGAAATTGCCTCATCATCAGCAAAGAAAGAACTTCAGGGCAGGAAAGAGGAAGAAATCTGAGTGTGTAAGGTTGGGGAAATAAGCAGGATGTGGCACTGTACCTTTTCCTTCATCTGACACTTTATTCATATGCAACTGTTGAGGGATTATGTTCTCCACAGACCCTACACTAGTTTAGATCCCTGCAGCTACTTCTTTGACACTAATACTGCAACTTCGAGAATTAATATCTCAATTTTTGCAACATTCTCTTCTGTTACAGCAGTTGCTGTGCATCCTGGGATTTTTTCATAATGTACTGAGGTTCTTCCACATTTGAATTGTTTATACCAATGTGCAACAACACTGTAACCCAGGCAGTGTTCTCCATAAACAGTGACCATTTCTTCATGGATTACTTCGGATGTTTTGCCCTTGCAGAAAGAGAAAAAGAATCACTGATCTGTATTACACTTTATCAATTGCAAAACTTAATTTCATTCAGCACTGCAAAGAAAAAAAAAAAAAAAAAAAGAACTATCAGATTGAACCTAAATTTGTGTCATTGCTATAGAGATATCAAGGTATAAAACAAATCTCTTTTTTGACTCCCCCCACTTCATATATTATGCAAAAGACAATGAACAATCTTATGTCAGATTATCTATTGAAATTTTGATAACAAAGAGCATCCACACTGGCATTATTTGGAAACAGCTAAATTACAAGAAATCTGACTGTTTACATAACAGGACTTTTGCAATCATACACCAAAGTAGAGGGGCGATATATTTAATCCAGTTTTTGAATGCAGAAGGAATAAAACCTGCTGAAAATTATCACAGAATGCTGGCCTAATATAAGTGAAGGTGAAACTTGCATGAGTTGATGGCAAGTCTATAAGTGGGTGAATAAGTTTAAAAACGTTTAAGTGTTGAAAGAGTTGAGGATTCTCCTTGACTAGGGCAAGCACACTGTGTCACAGCACCACAAGTCATAACAGGTGCGGAATAACTCGTACAAGAAAATGTCGGTTCCTCAAATACTATCATTAGCGAGGAGCTGCACTTATAAAGAGTATGTCCAACAGATTCCTTGGCATTTAACACTGGAAAATCCAATGATAATTGTGCGTTCTGTGCTTCTTGGACAGCATAAAAGAGATGTCATCTTAAAACACAGTGACCGGAGATGAATCATACATGCATACAAATTCAAAAAATGGCGTTATACAGAATCACCTTGACTGAAGAAAGTCCATATCCCAAGCAGCAGCCAAGGAAGTGTTATTCACTGTATTCTGGGATCATAAAGGAGTGATTCTGGAACATTTTCTTGAGAGAGGAGAACCAATGACAAGTGACAATACTGATCCAAAAGAAATGTCACTGCTATTCTCAGGTGTGTGCTTGCAGGATGATAATACCTGTCACACCACCACCACCAGTTCTACAGTGAATCAGCTACATTAGATGAAATTTGTTATATTGTCTCCACCATCCATATTCACCAGACTTAGCTCCATGTGATTATCACCTTTTTTGGCAACTAAAGGACACTAAGAGGATATCACTTCTTGTTAGATAAAAAAAAAAAAAAAAGGTCAAATGCATAAATGGCTTTGACACCATCTACAACTTCTCTTAAGGAATCCTGACATTAGAGGAATTGTGTGAAATATAATTAGTAATAGTATTTGCCATATAGTGCAAGGAAGCCACAGACTTTGCTGCACTGGTGAAAACAAAAGCCACGAAGTAGATAAGAAAATATAAATGATATGCTTCCCTCCTCACACAAATAACTATCCAGTTGACCTTTGAATTTATTCAAATTGTCAGCCTCAACTACCTGTGAGGCAACTTGTTCTAGCAATTAATGACTTGCTGGCTAAAAGAAAACTTCCTTCAATCTAATCTAAACCTCAGCCCCTATAATTCGAATTTATGGCACCTAGTTCTGGAATTCTTTATAACAGTGAAAATTCCACCTTCAATCATTTTACTAATTCCTCTTAGAGCCTATAAATCTCAATCAGGTCCTCTCTAAGATGCTTGTTTGTTTTGGTTTTTTGGAGCATTAGCAACTAAGGCCATATTGCTCCGGGATATGCGGTGGTCATTCCCTGACCTTTCCGCATCCTCCGTATTTGGTGGTGACGGGCTCGAACCCCGGTCTAATCAAGAAGCGTGTGCTACGCACTGCTGCTCCTTCCCACCTGGCTACGGAGGCGCCTCTCTCTCTCTCTAAGATGCCTGGTTGCAAAGCTCTGTAGCCCACATAACTGGAGACTTTCCTTGTACAGTCATCCATTTGCCACTCGAATTGCCCTTCTTTGGACCCTTTCAAGAAGCACAATGTCTTTTTTCAGATGAGGTGTCCATAACTGAACATAGTATTCCAAATGTGGCCTTATACAGTGGGATTATGGCTTCCCTATCTCTACAGGATAATGTTAGATAAATCATCGATAGGACACCATGGGCTTTCCTGGCTGCCTGTTTACACTATTCAGAAAATTTCATATCTGCCCACATAGTAACCCCAGATCCCTTTCTTCCTTCACTGGGACTACATTTAAGATCAATATGCAGGTTCCTTGTTGTTTCTGAATAACAAGGACACGTTTATTTATTTACAACTTTTATTTTAACTTTTGTGTTTTCATTTGAATAAAACTTGAGTATTTTTATTAGGTAAATAGTCCTACTTGAGTGGTACAGGGAATACCTACCTACCTACCTACCTACAGTAAATATTACTGAAGTTGGCGGGGGCGAGAATGAGAAAGCAGAAATACTTTAAAGTCCCCACTTCTTTGGTTTAAGTAATTTTCTCATGGAACACAGTTTGAGATGCTATTTAGAGATGGTATGAATTTTATTGTGTGACTGATAATTTTTTCAATTCTGATCAGCATCACCAATTACATAGTTCAACAAATATTTTTTGTTAGGGAAAAAAAAAAAAAATGTGGACCGGAAAAATCTTTAGACACTGATTCCAAATCTTTTTTTGGTTTTCCTCTAGCACATATAGTTTTCATGGTGAGACCAATTATAAGAGCACGATGAGAGTGAATATATCACTCACATACCTATTCAGCCAACCTAAATGAATATAACTATTATTTATTTATTATTGTTTATACATTCATATTTATGTCACTGTTTGAATATATATCTTCATTCTTGTCATTTAATTATTTGAGTATAACTTGTTTCAGGTAAGATCTGGTGAATTACTGAAACACATTTCATCATCATCATACCTCAAGTGTAAAAATCATCCAACAAATTCTGCTACGTGGCAGCTCTTTTTTAACTAAATCACAACGGCATACAATCACAATGGATATTAGAATATTCACCAGCTATATACTGGCTGTTCTCAGTGTCTCAAATTTTGATGATGCTCCTCGCATGTACAACAATGCTAGGAGCATTTTAAATAAATTTGATAAATTTGAAGTGCTGCTGAAGTCATCAAATGCAGACACTGTGGGGATAGTGGAGACATGTTGTCACTCAGACATTAAGTGATGCTGAATTTGAATATGTGGAGTACAAAATAAACAGGAAGGACACGGGTAGTATAATGTAGACAGGAGGAGGAGTGGAGAAGTGATGCTCTTAGTTAAGAAGCTTATTAAATCTAAGCCAGTGCATCCAGTCTACATGATTGACCAGTGGACACAGTTTGGTGTGATATAAGCACTGAGAAAGCAAAATTTAGACTAGGAGTGTGCTATAGGCCTGACTGTGATGAGCATACCAAACAGCTATGCAGCAAAAGAGAGTGGGCAGGTAAATCAGAATGTCTTATAAGAGGGGATTTTAACTTTCCAGGTGTTGACTGGAAATTTTAGGTTAGTCACTCACACACTAACTAGACTTTTGTAGATTTACTGGATAACTGTTTTCTACAGCAGCATGTTAGGAAGGCAACAAGAGGAAGCAATACTCTTGATCAGGATATCAACAGTGATTCTTCATACATTAAGAATCTGCAAATAAAAGACCCACAGGATGGCAATGATCACAGTGCACTGGTGTGGAATTAAATTAAAGACATAATTACCAGAGGTAAAGGCTTTGCTTTCATATTGGTGAATACAGTGGGACCAACTGATAATGCTAGCAACAGCAAATTCAAAATGGGAAGCATTCGGGGAAGTAATCACTTCCCTTCAAATAATGGTATATATAAATTAGTCAGTGTGGTACTACACTGACAGTGGTAGAGAATGAAAAGGACCTGGGGGTAATTGTTCAAGCAGATATGAAGTTTACTGAGCAGTGCAGATGGTCTGCAAGAGTATCTCATGGTGTCTTGTCAATAATATACAGGATTTTTTCTAGCAGGGATAAGGTGATTATCCCCTTGTATACGGCAATAGTCAGGCCACACCTTGAGTACTGTATACAGGTCTGGAGGCCTCATTTTAGGAAGGATGTAGAGCTGCTGGAGTGAGTGGGAAAGTCAACAAGATTAGTGAATGGAACAAAGGGTTACTCTTATGAAGAAAGGCTCAAGTTTTGCAAATTTACGGTGTCTGGAGACTAGTGCAAGGTGATCTGATTGAGATGTATAAAGCCTTGAATGGTTTTAGCATGCTCAAGGCTGATGGGATTCTTTCTCTTGTTCAGAATAATCACCTGAAAGGGCATAAATTCAAATTGAGGAAAGAAAGTTGTAGGATAGATGTGTAAAAGTTTGCCTTTAGCCAGCGAGTGGTTGATTGCTGGAACAAACTTCCATCTGTCGTTGTAGAAGTTGATAGCTTAAATAGATTCAAGGCAGAATTAGACAAACATTTGCGAGTGGATGGGTGAAATTAGAAGTTTTTTTTTTTTTTTTGGCTGATGCTATATAAGCTTGCTTTCTTGCATCATGTGCTAATGCTAAATAAGGAGATTAGGCAAACTAAGGCACATTATGAAAAGTGTCCCACAAGGAATGCAAAGAAAAGCAGCAAAGACTTCTATGCCATATTAACAGTCAAAGGAATGGGTTGAATCACATTGGGTCCCTTAATGTCAATGGTTAATTGTTGATGATCCTGCTCAGGTTGCTGACAAATTGAATACGTATTCTGCATCTACATTTACTCATGAGGAATTCTTTAGGGAAGTGGATGCCAGAAGTTTATCAAACTCTAATGGAGAGATAAATAACTTTGTGATAACTGAAAGGAAAGTCAAAGAGAAATTGTTGAAGCTGAACATAAAAAAGGTGCCTGGGATGGATGGAACTGTCCAAATATATTAAGGGAGGCAGTGAAAGAGGTAAGCACACCTTTAGCCATAATTATGATAGTATGCTTGGATTCAGGGGAGGTTCCTATGGATTGGGGATGTGTAAATGTATCACCATTTTATAAAGGAGGATCAAAAAGAGACATGAGTAATTACAGACCTGTTAGCTTAACATCTGTTCCAGGGAAAAAAAAGAGACTCACTGGTTAAAGTAGTAATGCAAGACCATCTAGACAGGATGCAATTATACAACAGTTACAGCATGGATTTTTTAAGGGTCAGTCTTGTCTAACCAATCTGATAGGGTATGATGCGGCCACAAAGAAACTGGATGCAAAAAATAATTTTTAAAACGTGTACTTGTATTTCAGGAAGGCTTTTGATACTGTTGCACTTAAAAGACTGCTATACCAATTGGAGCATTGTGGCAGTAAGGACAAGTTTGCTCTGGATGAACAGATGGTTGATGGATGAACAGATGAGTGGGAGAAGACAAAAAGTGGTTATTAATGGGCACTGCTCTTCATGGCCTGATGTTATTAGTGGAGTCCCCCAGGGTTCAGTTCTGAACCAATTGTTGTGTTCAATATTTATTAAAGATATTGATGAAAATAAAATATTTTCATATTATATAAATTATTAAGTCTGTGTTTCTGTTATTCTTAAAGATATTTATATCATGTAAATTATTTGCATAAAAATTATCAGTGTATCAAAAGAACAGTCGGTTGTGGTAAGGAATAAAAAGAGTATTTTAAAATATTATACATTTTAGTATTTATAATATCACTTTAGTAAATGCTATGATACAATAATAATGACATGTTATTCTTTATAACGATTTTAATATTTTACAACCCACAGGGCTGCTGCAACCCCTGTGCTGCCAGTAAGCAATATAAAATTTTCCGCCCCAAAATATTTGGATAAAAAAAAAAATAAAATAAAGTGTAAATAATTATTATTAATTTATTGAAAAAGAAAAGAATTACAACATATTTCACATATAATATAATGAAACAACAAACAAAATTATTCTGAAATTCTGGAAATAAACTAAATTCTAAATCAGAAAAAGAGTGCACATTTTTCCCACTGAAAAAAAATTTTCCATTTTAATTTCTTCTTCATATTTTAACCATACGGATTAGAAGGTAAGTTTCGTGCTATTTATAAGCAATGCTAAAAAATTGAACTCATATAGAGAATTTATGCTATAAGCATATGCTAACAAATTAGCTTCATTGTTTTTTTTTTTTTTTTTTTGTTGTTTCATTATAAAAATTACCTTGAGAAAAAATTTAAATATATGGTATAAACAAACTATTTTGTAATTGTAAAATATAAATATGTCAGCAATTTCATGTACTGTATTTATTTCAAATGAATTATTTGCCTGCCGTGTTGAATACTGATAAAAGTTAACCATTCAGATGACCAGCGCAACTTCTGGGTATGTGGGACATCCAGTTGAATAAGTTTTACCAACACCACTGAGTTGCAGAATGGTAATATTACCCTTTGACTCTTATTTCATGCTTAGCAGTAGCAAAACTAATTTGCCTCAATTGCCTGAAGGCCAGAGGTGTGAACAATGTGTTTACATAACAATCTGTTCGTTATATGGAAATTTTCTTCATTCTACAGAAACTATTTTAAATGTTTGATATCAAACAAAATATATACATTGACAATGGAGTATACGTTCAGAGTAATTTTCAAGTCGACTTGTGCAAGTGCTCTTGGAGTGATGATAACGTGAGTAACTAGACATTTAGACGGCAGTAGGCTCGTTGACAGAAATGTGGAAAAGACACAGATGATATTATTTAGACTATTTGTGCGCAAGGCCTTATTCAACAGAACCAGGTGCAGGGCCCTGTTTGACAGAACCAGGGCTGAACATGCTTGTGGCTGTTGCTGGCAGGCAGGGTGGTTAACAATAGTAATCAGGGTGTCTACTGCAACATAGGAAAATTGAGTTGACAGGCTGAGGGCAATTGAAGTTTAATATTGAAAAATGCATGGTAATGCATACAGGTAGCAATAATCACAGAGTAATTTATAAACTGTGTGGTACTATACTCAGATAGCGGAAAATGAAAAGGACCATTGTGCAGCCAGATATGAAATTTTCTGAGTAGTGCAGACATGATGCCTTGTCAATGATATACAGAAACTTTGCTATCAGGAATAAGGAGGTAAATATCCCTTTGTACCAATGGTTAGGCCACATCTTGGGTACTGTATACAGGTCTGGAGGACTCACTTTAGGAAAGATATAGATCTGCTGGAACAGGTGCAGAGAAGGGCAATAGAATTGGTGAAGAGAATGAAAGGATGGTCTCACCAAGAAAAGCTTCAAGTTCTACAAATTGCAGCATCTGGAGAGTAGGCACCTGTGGTAATCTGATGGAGGTGCTTATGGATTCTTGAATGTTAATGGCATTCTACCTCTTCCCAAGACTACACACATCATAAGGGGGCATAAATTCAAGTTGAGGAAGGATGGTTTTAATAAATTCAGGGAAAAACTGAAGAACTAGACAAATCCTTTTAGAATATGGATTGGTGAATTGTGTATTTTTATTTTTTTGCCAATGCTATATTAGCTTGCTTTCTTGCATTATTTGCCACTATTATTACTACTACACTAGTATGGCTTTAGCAGATTTATTGGATGACTGTTTTCTACAGCATCAAGTTAGTAAGGTAACATGAGAGCGTAATACTCTTGATCAGATTATCAGCATGATTATACATGCATTAAGAATGTGCAGATAAAAGAACTACTAGGCAACAGTGATTACAGTTTATTGATGAATGATTTACTTAAAGATATAACTATGATCAAGGGTAAAGGGAAGGATTTTCTCTTTCGTGAAAAAGTGACTATATTCGTCTCACACAGTTTTTAAATTCCATGTAGTGGAGCCAACTGATGATGTTACCACTGCCAAATTCTAAATGGAATGCATTCAAGGAAATAATCATAGAAGATACCAGCTTTTCATAACAACTAGGTTCAAGGGTTAGACCTAAATAGATGTAAGATGAACTAACGAAACTCATGGCAGAGAAAAAAATGCATATAAATTATCAAGCAACACAGAAGCCTATGCTAGATATAAACTAGTCTGTAATCAAGTCACAAAGGAGGTTAGGCAAACTAAGGCATATTATAAGAAATCTCTGTCAAAGGATGCAAAGAAAAACAGCAGTCTTTTTTTACTTATGTAAACACTAAAACGAAGGGGTTAAATCACATTGGTCGACCTGATATTGATGGTTCAACTGTTGATGATCCTGCTCAGGTTTGTGACAAACTAAATAAGTCTTTTGCATCTACTTTCACACACGAGGAATTCTTTAGAGAAGTTTATGCCAGAGTTTATCACTCTAATGGGAAACTAAATGATTTTATAATAACTGAGAGGAAAGTGGAAGAGAAACTGTTGCAGTCAGACATTAATAATCCAGTTATAGAAATATAACTGGATTATTATCCAGTTATATTAAGGGAGGCAGCTAAACAGGTAAGCATACTATTAGCCATAATTATGAGAGCATCTTTGGATTGAGGGGAAGTCTCCGTGGACTGATGATGAGCGAATATATCCCCAATATACAAAGATGGATCAAACTAGCAATTACAGATCTGTTAGCTTAACTTCTGTTCCAGGCAAAATAGGGGAATCACTAGTCAAAGAAGTAAAAAGAAGGACAACCTAGACAGGAGTTCAGTTATATTTCAAATATAACATGGGTTTGTGAAGGGGGAAATCTTGTATGAACAATCTGACTGGATACTATGATGAAGTCACAAAGGAACTCGAGCAAAAAGTAATTCTGATATCATGCACTTGGATTTCAGGAATGCCTTTGATACTGTTGCACATAAAACACTGCTGTACAAATCAGAGCAGTGTGGCATTAAGGGCAAGTTACTGCTATACTGCTATGGATAAAGGGTTAGTCGAGTGGCAGAAGACAGAGCGTGGTTATCAATGAACCTCAGGGTTTGGAGCTGGGCCCATTTTCATTTTCTGAATTTATGAGGGCTGTTCAATGAAGAACGATCGTAATTTTTAATGAAAACCCATGCTGCCTGCTATTTCCAACCCATCTGCGGAATTTAAGAGGAAACTACATTGCATCACATAGCAACTGCACAGTTAACTCATGTGCATGGTGTGACCTTGGTGTGCATGGTGGTTGGTCAAGTTTATGTCTGTTCTTTCGCATAAGTAACAATGGACATGACATACGACAGAGATCGGTAACCTTTTTTGAGTGAAGAGCCATTTTTGATCTAATTAAAAAAAGAAAAGAGAATCCGAAGAGCCACACCTCAGCTCAGCTGGGAGGAGAGTGAGGAATGGGGTTTTTTTTTTAAGAAATGGAATAGAGTGGGAAGGTGTTTTATTAAAAAAAATATATTTTTGGAAATATTATTTATTAATACTGAAACAATGTTCGAATTAATGTGACTTTTGCTGTTGAACTTCTTTTCAGTGAGACTCTCAATATCAGGTGAGTATGCCATAATTTTCATCTTTAAACGTGCTGAGAGACTCGCATTGTTCAGACAGCTTCTTGATTTATTTTTAATATAGATTATGTTCGAAAATATTTTCCCGCAGAAATTCGTCGAACCAAAAACTGAGAGAATTCCAAATGTAAATATTTTAAAATTTATATACACTGGTGTTCAAAGAAAGTGCATCACTTCTTAAAATTGTAATTGTCACCAAAATAACGTAAGTATATGGCAATATTTCTTGCAGATTGCATCAGATAAGATTAATACGCATAGGTGATGACGTAATATTGCATCAGCTGTTACTTTCAGCTATATAAGCATGCTTTGCAAGAGTTGCAGTCATTTCCTGCTTGTGTCAGGATGGCGAGTTACGTGCAGTTGACACCACGAAGAACGATTACAATTGTTGCTTTAAGCAAGTAAGGATGTTCTTCTGGTCATATCGCTTATAGTGTGTCTTGTAATCAGTTGACAGTAAGTAGATTTATTTCCAAACTCAAGAATACTGGTTCTGCTGATAGGAAAAAAGGAACCAGACGCAAATGAGTCTCAATGCCAAAACAGGACCACGTTTTGAAGCGCTTATGCCTTAAAAACCGTAAAGCTTCTTTCTCCTAGCTGAAAAGAGAATGGGAAGAACATACAGGAGCGATAGCATGTGCAGCAACAGTCGAAAGATGCCTCCTCAAAAATGGACTTGTAGCCCATTGTCCTAAGAAGAAGCCACTCTTCACACAAAAAATGAAAAAGGTTCGATTAATTTGGTGTAAGGAGCATGTCAAATGGACACCTGAGCAGTAGAAGTCAGTTATTTTCTCGGATGAGAAGAAATTCAACCTGCATGGCTCTGATGGGAGTCAAGCGATTTGCCGTATACGTGGTGAAGAATGCCATCCAGACTGTATGCTGTCTACAGTGAAATTCCTACCGGCCAAATGATATGGGGGTGCATTTCGTATCACAGAATAGGTCACCTGCAGTTTATAAAAGGTTCCGTAAATGCCAATGGATACCTGGCTATATTGAAAGGCAAATTGCTGCCAACCATTACAGACCATTTCAACATGCCAAGTAACTGCATCTTTCAGGACGACTCTGCTCCTTGTCATTGGGAAAAAAGTGTAAGTAGGCACTTCTGTAGTTACTTTAGCTTCATTTCTGCATTAGCGGTTCGACCGTAATGTGTTTACATTTGTTACAGGTGAAAAAATGTTTGGAAGAATGGTCCATTAAAACTCTTAGTTGGCAAGGAAACAGCCTGGCCGGACCTGAATCCTATAGAGAACTGTTGTCATTGTGTGGAATCTGCAGTTGCCAGAAAGAAACCAAAGACCCTTCATGAACTTCAGGAAGCCATAATTTGTGTTTGGAACCACGAACTACCAGTTGATTATAATGAGAGCAGCACAGCGTCGAGAAATTGATCTTGTCAATGTCTCGACGCTGTGCTGCTGTCATCAGGGCCAGAGGCGGTTCAACTAAATATTAGTTTGCACCTGGTGAACTTTTCATTTTGTTTTCCATTTAAAATGATAAACTGAAGTAAATTAAGGACTTCTGATAGCACTGCAGCCATAATTATCATGTTTACCAAAACTGTTGTATAAAGAATGCAAATGCTCATTTTGGAATATTTTGAGAGCACCTGTCAAATATTACTTAGCTTTGCCTTAACTATTAATAAATATCTTTTGTTTATATTTCTATTTGTTATCATCATCATCATCAGCCATTTTCAATCCACTGCAGGATGAAGGCCTCTCCAGCAACTTTCCAGTTCCTTCTGTTTTGAGCACTGGCCATCCATTTACTACCCACAAACTCATGAATTTCATATATCCATCTCCGCCTTTGTCTTCCAGGTTTTCTTCTAGCTAATCTTGGATACCATTCTGTTATTTTCTTAGTCCATCTGTCATCATGTCTTCGAGCTATGTGTCCTGCCCAAGACCATTTTAGTTCTTTAGTTTTGATCAGAATGTCCTTTACTTGAGTTTGTTGCCTAATCCATGTGTTTCTCTTTCTCTTCTTATCTAACAGTCTGATTCCCAATATGATTCGTTCCATTCTTCGCTGTGTAGTTCTCAGCTTCTCTTCCATTCTTTTGGTGATGCCCAAGTTTCACTTCCATAAGTCATGGTGGGGAGTATACATTGATTCATTATTTTACGTTTCAGACAAACTGGGATATTGCTTTTCAGTATGTGACTATATTTCCTGAATGCTATCCATCCAAAATTTATTCTTCTCTTGACTTCCAGCCATTTATCATTATTACAGCTAATGACTTGTCCCAGATAAGTATATGACTCCACCTTTTCAATTACTGCTCCTTCAATCATTATTTCCCTTTCTGTGGCATACTTGTTCATCATTACTTTTGTTTTAGCCATATTCATCTTTAGTCCAAAATCCTTACTAGCTGTGCATAACTGATTAAGATTTTCGTCTAATTCGTTGGGATGGTGGCTAATGACCACAATGTCATCTGCAAATCGTAAATGGTTTAGGTACTCTCCGTTCACATTGACTCCTTTCTGCGACCAGTCTAATCTTCTGAAAGCTTCCTCAAGGGCAGCAGTAAACAGCTTCGGAGATATTGTGTCTCCTTGTCGAACTCCTTTCTCAATTTTAAATTTCCTACTGTCTTTGTCTAGTCTAATAAAGGAGGTAGCACTCTCATATATTTTCTTCAAAATCATAATATATGGGGTATCAATGCCTTGTCTTTCCAGTGCCCGAAACATTGCCTTATGCTGTATGGAGTCAAATGCCTTTTCATAATCCACAAATGCCAGGCATAATGGTGTTTTATATTCATTTGCTTTCTCCATTAGCTGTGATATTACATGAAGGTGATCCATAGTTGAGAATCTTGTCCTAAAGCCAGCTTGCTCTTTCGTTTGATTCTCATCAAGTATTCTTTCTAATCTCTTAGTAATGACCCTTGTGAACAACTTGTAGATGTGGGATAGCAAGCTAATTGGTCTATAATTTCCAATTTCTGATTTATCTCCTTTCTTATGCAGCAAAACTATGATTGCATTATTCCACTGCTTAGGTTTCACACCTTTTCTAATGCACTTTGTGAAGAGCCTTGCCAGTTTTTGTGTGTCTCTTCCTCCCAATTTTAACAACTCTACAGTAACTTCATCTTCCCCCGGGGCTTTCTGATTCTTCATTTTCTTCAATGCATGTTCTACCTCATCAGGAAGAATATAGGGTATGTCGTATGTGTTGCTACTTTGCAATCCATCTTCCCCACTGCTGGCATCATTCCCCTGTTCCTTGTATAATTCTCTATAGTAGTCTTCTGCTATTTGAATTATGCTTTCTCTGCTGTTTATAAGTACACCATCGCTATTCTTCAGTTTCAGTATCATTTGTCTTTCTGTATTACTGCTCATGGCTGCTGATTTAATTCCTTTGTTTTCCCTTAATGCTTGTTCTACTTTTCTTGTGTTAAATCTTCTTATGTCCTCTCTGAGTCTCTTTCTAATGGCTTTGCATAACTCAGTATACTCAATTTTCTCCCTGTCAGTGTTTTTCTTGCTTTTCATTTGTCGTCTTCGGTTCATCATGACAAGTGTTTCTTGACTAATTTTTTCTTCTTTGGATTTCTTTTTCCCTATCAGTTTCTTGGAGTTTATCACTTTCAAAAAGTTGTAATATTCCTCGTCGATATCTTGGTCCTCAGCAGTCTCCAGAAGCTCATACTTGTTCTTAAGTTCCAGTACATACTGCTTTTTCTCCTCTTCTGTTATCTCAAAGACCTTTGTATTATTTACTCGAGTCAGTTTTTTCCTTTCCTTTCCTACATCTATATCAAGTGTACATCTTACCATTCTGTGATCACTTCCAACATTTACCTTATTCAGGACAGTAACATCATTCACAATATATCTTCTGTTAGTGAGGATGAAGTCGATTTCATTAGTAGTTAATCCATTTGGACTCTTCCATGTCCACTTTCTGTTCACCCTTTACTTGAAAAAAGTGTTCATTACTGACAATCCTTGAGATTCTGCAAATTCCACAAGTCTTTCACCTCTTTCATTTCTTTCACCAATTCCAAAATTTCCTATTGTTCCCCTTTCTGTGCTGTTTTGTCTTTTTCCAACCTTAGCATTGAAGTCTCCCATAATAATAGTGTAGTGGGTTTTATGTTCATCTAGAAGACTCTCAATTTCGGTATACATTTCTTCAACCTCTTCATTATCATGGCTCGATGTTGGTGCATAAATCATTATAATCTTTAGCTTGTATCTCTTAGAAATCTTGAGTATTAGTCTTGACACTCTTGGTGATGTACTTTTGAATTCCAAAATGTCGTTTTTAAAATCTTTATGGACCAGAAACCCAACTCCACCTTCACTCCTTTCACTGTTTCCATTGGTGTACAGCAGATTTGCACTTGATAAACTTATAAGTGATTCATTTCTTCTTCTTGTTTCAGCCAAACTGATGATATTCCAATTCACATTTTCCAATTCCTTTTCCAGCTCTAATATCCTGTCTTCACCAATGAGTGTTCTTACGTTATAACAGGCCAAGTTCAGTTTCCGTGCATGGCAGCCTGGTCATACCCAGAGATTCTTAGCACTCTGCTTCCACTCTGATCCTCTCGCTGCCGTAAGAGGGAGAGTGAAAGCTGCTGGGGACTGAGGGCCATTTGTTTCGTTGTGCTTTCATGTGCTGGAGGGTTTGGTCTTTTCCTCTTCACGCTGACCAGGTGTCTTGAAGAGAACTACTCTACATGTTCGTTGCCACCTAAGTGACGTAACAGGTCTTACCATCAAGAAGGTGTGCATGAGTGGATTTTAGGGAGGCAGGCCAACCGGACTTCTTTCTCCTAAATCTTCTGTAATAGAGAGATATTGGATCCATCAGTGTTTTAGGCTGAGTGTCTGATAAAACACAGGATACCTGTTCCCCTTTAAGCCCCCTATTTGTTATACTAGTCATTAATGTAACATACCATTGCAAAAAAAGGGTTAGAAATGTGAAATTCCTAGGTGATGCACTTTCTTTGAACAACAGTGTACGTGTCTGATAAGCTACTCCATGCATCAAATAAACTTGGTCTTGCTATTTCAACTCATCTACCACCATCCATTTGTGTAGAATTGCAAGGGCAGCCTTTTTGCCTCTCCAAATCCTCAATTTTAGTTTTAAGGAATTTTTAGTCTTACACTCCACATGACCTTGATTTTTAAGTCCTCTAACTCCATTTCAAATTGTACTAAATGTGGGATAAAAGTTAAAGAGCCGCAGGGTGCCGACCCCTGACATACGAGGAACAGTATGCTGCTATCAAATTTTGTTTCCATCTCAAGTAAACTTCAGATGAAGTGTATGAAATGGTAAGAGGCTTATGGTGAATCTACACTACCACAGAGCACAGCTTGCAGGTGGTTTAGAATGTGTAAAGATGTACATGATTCAATCACAAAAGTCAGCAGTCTGGGAGCTCCGACCACTGCTGTCACCAGAGAAACCATAAACTCTTCTTCTGTAATTTTGAGAGAAGATCATTGCATAACAGTAAGGCGACTAGTAGAGATGTTGAGAATATCAGTAGGATGCATGCACAGTATTTTCTGTGATTATTTGCATATTAAACTTCTTTTTTTTTTTATGAAACCCCAAACACGAAAGGTATTAGAACCTATAGTACTTAGTACCATGCATGAGTTGGAGGTTGAGAAAACGGTAGTTGAATGAATAAACAACGAAGATGAAAAGTCGGCTCTGTGAGTTTGAAGATGGACAGTGAATGGATATTAGCTGGTCATGGCACGTGTTTGGACTGTTTTAGAAGAGAGAATGGGATTATAGAAGCCAATTCAGAACAACAGAACCTATAGAAGTATCTGTAGAAAAGGCATGCAGCAGAAACAGTACGTCTATGAGACAGAGAGTGAAGAGACTCTGTTAGAGATGAGTCATTAATTAGCCTAACTGTCCTCTTCTCAATGGAAACTAGATGCATGAGAGAGGTTTAGGAGCACTGTTCCAGATGTGGGAACAATATTCCATGGTTAGGTGGATTTGTGATTTGTACAAAATGAACAGCTGTTTGGAAGAAAATTACGCCAAGAGCAAAAGGGAAAACCATGTTTTTTAGATGCAGAGAAAGCAAAATTAGTAATGTGCATGCGCTATGAGAGATTAGAAGTCAGGGTAATCTCCAAAAGAGATATACCATCTTGCCTAGAAATTGGAGGGTCAACAAAGATAAGCATAGGAGCAGAAGAATCCTTTTTGTGAGATATAAGACAAGACTGAGTTTTAGAAGGGTTGAAATCAACTAAGTTGTCTTTGCCCCACTGGAGAATTACCTGGAGAATGGCATTTAAGGAATTGGTAGTGGATATTTGAGAAGATGAAGCTGATTGAGCAGGGCAAGGTTTCTCAAACTGGAAAGTGGAATGCAATATGCTATTCATTGGCAAACTATGGATATGATTTGCAGTCAATGGAAGAAGGTCATTAATATACAAGAGTAAAAGAGTGGGGGGGGGAAGAATTGAACCTTGAGAGAAACTAGCATTACTGGAGAAGTTAGAAGACATAGCCATCTACCATCACCGTCGTTGTGCGGTTAGAGAGAAACTGGATAACCAATTACAAAAAACAGTTGGAAAACCATAAGATGGAAGCTTGTTTAGAAGATCTTTATGCCAAACACGATCAAAAGCCTTTCAAACGTCAAGAGTGACTGCTTGAGCTTTACTGAACTTTTCCATTGAATTTGTCCATAAATGGGTAACGTAAGCCAGAATATTACCAGTGGAACAACACTGACGGAATCCATACTGGCAATTCTAGGTGGTAGATGACTCTCATGAACCGGTGAAATACCACCACTTTGCTTATTGGAGGCTTGAAGTGGTGGAACCCATGTTTAGTCTCTAGAGCTAAGTTCCGGCCAACCCTTCAATATCTCTTCCATCATGCAGTATGATTGATGATTTTTGAGGTTATGATGAATGTCGTGGTGAGATCCAATATTCCTTATATTTCGAGGGTACAGCTCTAAAACGGTGTTCGCAGGCCGGCCGCTGCGAACACCGTTACTGTCCGGACCAAACCTATTGGTAACTCTCTAGGAGGCTTCCGGATCAGCTAGTGTATAATCTTGCTACCTCTACTCTGCCAGATAGTGACTGGAGGGAGTCCGAGTAGTGTGTATGCGGGGAGCATTGTCGAGGCCACGTTATGTCAAGGATCTGGGTATATTCTTACCACATGTACGCCATATCCAAAAATTTCATTACTTCATACAGCATGTCCCACCCACTTTTTTTTACTATTGAATACACCATGAATTGTCAAACTAATAGAGCAAGCTTATCTGCGAAAAGATCTAAACCTCCCAAGGACTTCCTAATTCATTTCACAAATATACGTGGTCTCAATTCCAATCCCAACGATGTCCATTTCCACTTGCAGTCTTCCAAACCCCATGTACTTTTTCTGACTGAATCTCAGTTATCAGTTGATTCAACTACTGCTCATCTCAGATGTCCAAATTATTTGCTGTATGATTCCTTTTGCCTCAAAGGTGGTACTTGTGCATATGTCCGTTCTGATATTCCCTGTCAGAGACTTGGCAATGTGGAATCTCCTCTCTTTGATCTTCTCTGGCTTAAAATCTCTCTACCTCATTGTGTAAAATTCATCTGTTGTCTCTACCGTTCTCCTAACTCCACTAATCATTTGGAGCTCTTTGACTTCCTCTCTTTGCAACTTGACTTTCTCAAGTCCAACTTTCCTAACAGTGAGGTAATTTTCCTTGATGATTTTAACGTTCACAACTCCAGCTGGCTTCCGTTTTCTAGTCACACCGACCCAGCAGGTCGAGATGCTGAGGCTTTTGCAATTACTAATGACCTAGCACAGTTTGTTCATTTACCTACAAGAATACCGGATATTCCTAATCATACAGCCAATACGCTTGATCTTTTTCTCACAAACAACTCTTCTAAGTACAAGGTTGAAGTGAGAGGTCCTTTAGGCACTTCAGTTCACAAGTTGGTGATTGTCTCTTCTCCAATGGAACCTTTATCTCATGGCTATTCCCAACCTCGTACTGTTTGGCATTACAAGAATGCAAAATGGGATGACCTGCGAGCCTTCTTTTCTTCTTTTCCTTGGTCTGATTACTGTTTCAAAACTTCTGATGTCAACGTTTGCTCAGATCGTGTCAGTGAAATTATTCTTGCAGGAATGGAATCCTTTATCCCACACTCCACTTTAAAATCTCGTCCTTTATCTAAACCTTGGTTTTCCAATAAATGTGCTAAGGCTGTCCAAGAGAAGAACGTTGCATATCGTAATTGGCTTGTTTCTAATTCTTCAGTTTCATTTTCTGCCTACACCAAAGCTCGCAACAATTGTAAAGCAGTTATTAATCAGTCCAAACTAGAGTTTGAACAGGCTAAGAGTAGAAAACTTGCTTCTTGCCCTAATGGTAGCCGAGCATTCTGGTCTCTTGCCAAAGCTATTGGCTGCAACTTTTGCCCATCTCTGCTCCCACCTCTGTCCAAACCAGATGGTTGTGTTGTCACTTCAGCCAAGGATAAAGCTGACCTGCTAGCATCCCATTTTTCTTCCAGCTCATGTATTAATGATCTTGGTAAAACACCTCCCACCATTCCTAACACGCTCCATTCAATGCCTCCTGTGGTCTTCCGTCAAAAGGATATCAGAAGGATTTTGATGAACCTTGATGCTACGAAAGCTCCAGGTCCTGATGGTATTTCTCCACTTGTTCTCAAAACCTGTGCTCCTGAACTTACTCCTATTCTTTGCCGCCTTTTTTCACTTTCTTATTCCAAAGGTGTTTTTCCTTCTGCTTGGAAATTTGCCCATATCCAGCCAGTTCCTAAAAAGGGTGACAAATCCCTCCCATCCAATTACCGTCCCATTGCAATTACTTCTACTCTTTCTAAAGTAATGGAGAAATCAATTAACCGCCAACTTTTAAACTACCCAGAAACCTTCCATCTGATCAACGATCGCCAGTATGGATTCCGTCAGTGTCGATCCACTGGTGATATTCTGGCTTATGTTACCCATTTATGGACTAATTCAATGGAAAGGTTTGGTGAAACACAAGTAGTTGCTCTTGACATCTCAAAGGCTTTTGATCGTGTTTGGCATAAAGGTCTTCTAAACAAGCTTCCATCTTATGGTTTGCCAACTGTTTTTAGTAATTGGTTATCCAGTTTTCTCTCGGATCGCTCACTGAGGGTGATGGTAGATGGCTCTCTGTCTTCTAACTTCTCCACTAATGCCGGTGTCCCCCAAGGTTCAGTTCTTTCCCCCACTATTTTCCTCTTGTATATCAATGACCTTCTTCCATTGACTGGAAATCCTATCCATAGTTTTGCCGATGATAGCACATTGCATTCAACTTTCCATTTTGAGAAACCTTGTCCAGCTCAATCAGCTTTAAGTTCTCGAAAATCTGCTGCCAATTCCTTAAATGCCGATCTTCAGGTAATTCTCCAGTGGGGCAAAGACAACTTAGTTGATTTCAACTCTTCTAAAACTCAGTCTTGTCTTATATCTCGCAAAAAGGATTCTTCTACTCCTATGCTTATCTTTAGTAACATTCCGATTTCTAGGCAAAATGATACATCTCTTTTGGGGATTACCCGGACTTCTAATCTCTCTTGGCACAAGCACATTACAAATATTGCTTCCTCTGCATCTAAAAAAACTTGGTTTTCTCTTTCGCTTTCGGTGTTACTTTTCTTCCAAACAGCTGCTCACTCTGTATAAATCTCAAATCCGCCCTGCCATGGAATATTGTTCCCACATCTGGGGTGGTGCCCCCAAAACCTCTCTCAGGCTTCTTGATTATATTCAGAAGAGGGCAGTTAGGTTAATTAATGATTCATCTCTAACAGAGTCTCTCCACTCGCTTTCTCGTAGATGCACTGTTTCTGCTGCATGCCTCTTCTACAGATACTTCCATGGGCACTGTTCTTCTGAATTGGCTTCTATAATTCCCGCTCTCTCTTTCAAAACAGTCCGATCACGTGCTGCCACCAGCCAACATCCATTTACTGTCCAACTTCAAACCCACAGAACCAACTTTTCATCTTCCTCATTTATTCATTCAACTGCCGTTTTCTGGAACAACCTTCCTTCATACGTATTTCCTGAAAACTACAATCTACAGAAGTTCAAGTCCAATATCAACAAATATCTTCTTTCGTCTTCTCAACCTCCAACCCAAGCACAGTACTAAGTACTATAGGTTCTAATACCTCTCGTGTTTGGGGATTTCATAAAAAAAAAAAAAAAAAAAAATTGTTAAACGGAGGGAGGTTTCTAGATAGTTAAAGAGTTGGCAGTTAATTGAGTTCACCATTACTTTAGAAAGAGTAGAAGTAATTGCAATGGGATGATAATTGGATGGGAGGGATGTGTCACTATTTTGAGGAACTGGCTAGATATGAGCAAATTTCCAAGCAGAAGGAAAAACACCTTTAAAAGAAGAAAGTGAAAAAAGCCGGCAAAGAACAGGGGTATGTTCAGGAACACAGCTTCTGAGAACAAGTGGAGAAATACCATCGGGACCTGGAGCTTTCTTAGCGTCAAGATTCGTCAAAATCCTTCTGACAACCTTTCGACGGAAAACCACAGGAGGCATTGAATGGGAAATGCTGGGAGGTGTTTTCACAAGATCATTAATATATGTGTTGGAAATAAAAATGGGATGCTAGCAGGTTAGTTTTATCCTTGGCTGAAGTGATAATAAAACCATCTGGTTTTGACAGTGGTAGCATCAGAGATGGGAAAAGTTGCCAACAGCTTTGGAAAGAGTCCGGAATGCTCAGCTCTGATTTGGACAAGAAGCAAGTTTTCTACTCTTAGCCTGTTCAAAATCTAGTATGGAATGATTAATAACTGCTTTAAAACTGTTGCAAGTTCTAGTTTATTCAGAAAATGAAACTGAAGAATTGGAAACAAGCCAATTATGATATACAACATTCTTTTCTTGAACAGGCTTAGCACATTTATTGGAAAACCAAGGTTTAGATAAAGAACGAGATTTTAAGGTGGAATGTGGAAATTAGGATTACATTCCTACAAGAATAATTTCACTGACACAATCTGAGTAAATGCTGACATTAGAAGTTTTGAAACAGTAATTCGACCAAGGAAAAGAAGAAAAAAAATCTCGCAAGTCATCCCATTTTCACTTCTTGTAATGCCAAACAACATGAGGTTGGGAATAGCCGTGAGATAAAGGCTCCATTGGAGAAGAGACAATCACCAAGTTGTGATCTGAGGTGCCTAAAGAACCACTCACCTCGATTACTTAGAAGGGTTGTTTGTGAGAAAAAATTCAAGCATGTTGGCTGTATTGTTAGGATTGTCTGGTATTCTGTTAGGTAAATGAACAATCTGTGCGAGGTCATTAGTAACTGCAAAAGCCTCAGCATCTTCACCAGCCGAGTCGATGTGACTAGAAAATGGAAGCCAGTTGGAATTGTGAACATTAAAATCAACAAGGAAATTTACTTGATGAACGTCGTGGCGAGATCCAATATTCCTTACATTTCGAGGGTACAGCTCTAAAACGGTGTTCGCAGGCCGGCCGCTAGTTAGTACACCGGACTGAACCTACTGGTAACTCTCTAGGAAGCTTCCAGATCAGCTAGTGTATTACCTTGCTACCTCTACTCTGCCAGATAGTGACTGGAGGGAGTCCGAGTAGTGTGTGTATGCGGGGAGCATTGTCGAGGCCACGTTATGTCAAGGATCTGGGTATATTCTTACCACATGTACGCCATATCCAAAAATTTCATTACTTCATACAGCATGTCCCACCCACTTTTTCTTACTATTGAATACACCATGAATTGTCAAACTAATAGAGCAAGCTTATCTGCGAAAAGATCTAAACCTCCCAAGGACTTCCTAATTCATATCACAAATATATGTGGTCTCAATTCTAATCTCAACAATGTCCATTTCCACTTGCAGTCTGCCAAACCCCATGTACTTTTTCTGACAGAATCTCAGTTATCGGTTGATTCATCTACTGCTCATCTCAGATGCCCAAATTATTCGCTGTATGATTCCTTTCGCCTCAAAGGTGGTACTTGTGCATATGTCCGTTCTGATATTCCCTGTCAGAGACTTGGCAATTTGGAATCTCCTCTCTTTGATCTTCTCTGGCTTAAAATCTCTCTAGCTCACTGTGTCAAATTCTTCTGTTGTCTCTACCGTTCTCCCAACTCCACTAATCACTTGGAGCTCTTTGACTTCCTCTCTTTGCAACTTGACTTTCTCCAGTACAACTTTCCTAACAGTGAAGTAATTTTTCTTGGTGATTTTAATGTTCACAACTCCAGCTGGCTTCCGTTTTCTAGTCACACCGACCCAGCAGGTCGAGATGCTGAGGCTTTTGCAATTACTAATGACCTAGCACAGATTGTTCATTTACCTACAAGAATACCGGACAATCCTAATCATACAGCCAATGCGTTTGATCTTTTTCTCACAAACAACCCTTCTAAGTACACGGTCGAAGTGAGAGGTCCTTTAGGCACTTCAGATCACAACTTGGTGATTGTCTCTTCTCTAATGGAACCTTTATCTCATGGCTATTCCCAACCAAGTGTTGTTTGGCATTACAAGAATGCAAAATGGGATGACCTGTGGGACTTCTTTTCTTCTTTTCCTTGGTCGGATTACTGTTTCAAAACTTCTGATGTCAACGTTTGCTCAGACTGTGTCAGTGAAATTATTCTTGCAGGAATGGAATCATTTATCCCACAGTCCACTTTAAAATCTCGTCCTTTATCTAAACCTTGGTGTTCCAATAAATGTGCTGAGGCTGTCCAAGAGAAGAATGTTGCATATCGTTATTGGCTTGTTTCTAATTCATCAGTTTCATTTTCTGCCTACACCAAAGCTTGCAACAGTTGAAAAGCAGTTATTAATCAGTCCAAACTAGAGTTTGAACAGGCTAAGAGTAGAAAACTGGCTTCTTGCCCTAATGGTAGCCAAGCATTCTGGTCTCTTGCCAAAGCTATTGGCCACAACTTTTGCCCATCTTTGCTCCCTCCTCTGTCCAAACCAGATGGTTCTGTTGCCACTTCAGCCAAGGATAAAGCTGACCTGCTAGCATCCCATTTTTCTTCCAGCTCATGTATTAATGATCTTGGTAAAACACCTCCCACCATTCCCAACATGCTCCATTCAATGCCTCCTGTGGTCTTCCGTCAAAAGGATATCAGAAGGATTTTGACCAATCTTGATGCTAAGAAAGCTCCAGGTCCTGATGGTATTTCTCCACTTGTTCTCAAAACCTGTGCTCCTGAACTTACTCCTATTCTTTGCCGCCTTTTTTCACTTTCTTATTCCAAAGGTGTTTTTCCTTCTGCTTGGAAATTGGCTCATATCCAGCCTGTTCCTAAAAAGGGTGACAAATCCCTCCCATCCAATTATCATCCCATTGCAATTACTTCTACTCTTTCTAAAGTAATGGAGAAATCAATTAACCGCCAACTCTTAAACTACCTAGAAACTTTCTGTCTGATCAACGATCACCAGTATGGATTCCGTCAGTGTCGATCCACTGGAGATATTCTGGCTTATGTTACCCATTTATGGACTAATTCAATGGAAAGGTTCGGTGAAACACAAGTAATTGTTCTTGACATCTCAAAGGCTTTTGATCGTGTTTGGCATAAAGGTCTTCTAAACAAGCTTCCATCTTATGGTTTGCCAAATGTTTTTAGTAATGGTTTTTCCAGTTTTCTCTCTGATTGCTCACTGAGGGTGATGGTAGATGGCTCTCTGTCTTCTAACTTCTCCACTAATGCCGGTGTCCCCCAAGGTTCAGTTCTTTCCCCCACTCTTTTCCACTTGTATATCAATGACCTTCTTCCATTGACTGGAAATCCTATCCATAGTTTTGCTGATGATAGCACATTGCATTCAACTTTCCATTTTGAGAAACCTTGTCCTGCTCAATCAGCTTTAACTTCTCGAAAATCTGCTACCAATTCCTTAAATGCCGATCTTCAGGTAATTCTCCAGTGGGGCAAAGACAACTTAGTTGATTTCAACTCTTCTAAAACTCAGTCTTGTCTTATATCTCGCAAAAAGGATTCTTCTACTCCTATGCTTATCTTTAGTAACATTCCGATTTCTAGGCAAAATGATATATCTCTTTTGGGGATTACCCGGACTTCTAATCTCTCTTGGCACAAGCACATTACAAATATTGCTTCCTCTGCATCTAAAAAAACTTGGTTTTCTCTTTCGCTTTCGGTGTTACTTTTCTTCCAAACAGCTGCTCACTCTGTATAAATCTCAAATCCGCCCTGCCATGGAATATTGTTCCCACATCTGGGGTGGTGCCCCCAAAACCTCTCTCAGGCTTCTTGATTATATTCAGAAGAGGGCAGTTAGGTTAATTAATGATTCATCTCTAACAGAGTCTCTCCACTCGCTTTCTCGTAGATGCACTGTTTCTGCTGCATGCCTCTTCTACAGATACTTCCATGGGCACTGTTCTTCTGAATTGGCTTCTATAATTCCTGCTCTCTCTTTCAAAACAGTCCGAACACGTGCCGCCACCAGCCAACATCCATTTACTGTACAACTTCAAACCCACAGAACCAACTTTTCATCTTCCTCATTTATTCATTCAACTGCCGTTTTCTGGAACAACCTTCCTTCATACGTATTTCTTGAAAATTACAATCTACAGAAGTTCAAGTCCAATGTCAACAAATATCTTCTTTCATCTTCTTAACCTCAAACCCAAGCATGGTACCAAGTACTATAGGTTCTAATACCTCTTGTGTTTGCGGTTCACATAAAAAAAAAAAAAAACCTCACTGTTAGGAAAGTTGGACTGGTTGCAAAGTTGCAAAGAGAGGCAGTCAAAGAGTCCCATGTTATTAGTAAAGTTGTGAGAACAGTAGAGACAACAGATTAATTTAGCATTAAGATTAGTTGAGGCATACGATGCAAGAAAGCAAGAATCAACCAAATATAAAAAAAAAAAAAAAAAAAACACACCTTCCTATTTCACCCATCAGGTCACTCTAAATGTTTGTTTAGTGCAGCCTTAAATTTATTTAAGCTATCAACTTCCATAACAGATGGAAGTCTGTTCCAGCAATCAACCACCCGATGGCTAAAGGCACACTTCCGGACATCTATTCCACAACTGTCTTTCCTCAATTTGAATCTATGCCCCCTCAGGTTCTTAATCTGAGCAAGCAGAAGTATCCCGTCAGCATTGAGCCTGCTCAAACCATTCAAGGCCTTATAACACTTCAATCAGATCGCCTCGAAGGTGCCTAGTCTCTAGATGCTGCAACTTGCAGCACTTAAGCCTTTCTTCGTAAGTGCACCCCTTTGTTCCTCTCACCAATCTTGTTGCCCTTCTCGTTCCAGCAACTCTACATCCTTTCTAAAAATGAGGCTTCCAGACCTGTATACATTAAGGCATGGTCTGACCACTGCCTTATAGAAAGGGATAATCACCTCCTTGTCTCTGCTAGAAAATTTCCTATATATCATTGACAAAACTCCATGACCTGCTCTGGCAGTTCGTCTGCACTGCTCAGAGAACTTCATATCTGACTGCACAATTACCCCAGTTCTTTTTCATTCTTCATCTCCCTGAACCCTAGGGGACTCCGCTATTAACATTAGTCCACGTAGAGCAGTGTCCATTTATTACCACTCTCTGCCATCTCCCACTCAACCATCCCTTTACCCATTGTAGTAACTTGCTCTTAATGCCATACCACTCCAATTTGTACAGCAGTCTTCCATGTACAACAGTATCAAAAGCTTTCCTGAAATCCAAGTATATGATATCAAAATAATTTTTTGAATCCAGATCCTTTGTGACCACATCGTAGTATCCAATCAAATTGGTCAGACAAGACTTCCTCTTAAGAAACCCATGCTGTGTCTGAACTACTACTGCTGTCTTATCTAGGTGATCCTGTATCACCTCCTTAACGAGTGACTCCATTTTTTCCCCCGGAACAGAAGTTAAGCTAACATGTCTAATTATTTGTATCACCGTTTTACTCCCCTCTGTGAATTGGGGATACATTTGCACATCTTCAGTCCATGAGGACCTCCCCTGACTCTAAGGATGCTCTCATAATTATGGCTAAGGGTTTGCTTACTTCCTTTGCTGCCTCCTTTAATATAATGGATAGATCCCATCCACCCAGGTGCCTTTCTTATGTTTAACTTCAACAATTTCTCCTGAACTTTGCTCTCAGTTACAAAATCATCTATCCCACTGTTAGAGTTTGATAAACTTCTGGCATTCCCCTCCTTGAATAACTCCTCATACGTGAATGTAGATGCAAAATACTCATTCAAGTTATCAGCTACTTGAACAGAATCATCAATAGTTGAACCATCTTTGTTAAGTGGACCAATCTGATTCATCCCCTTCCTTTTAGAGTTTCCATTAAATAAAGAACTCTTTGCTGTTTTTCTTTGCATCCTTTGCCAAAGATTTCTCGTAATCTGCCTTCACCTACGTAACTGCCTTTGTGACTTGATTATAGAGTAGCTTATATCTGCCATAGGCTTCTATGTCACCTAATAATTTATACGCACCCCATGCATTTTTCTTTTCCGCCACGAGCCTCGATTTAGATTAGCCTTGACATCGATTTAGGCAAGCCTTGAACAGTATTTCTTAGTTGGTATGAAAAGCCTAGTAACCCTCACATCAAGATTAAGTCCCCGAAGGCTTCCCATTTAGAACTCACCGTTGGTAACATCATCAGTTGATCCCACTGTATAGAATTTAAAAACTGTCCGAGACCACTGTAGTCACCTTTACGAAAACAAACACCCTTCCCTTTACCCTTGATGGTAGTTACATCTTTAAGTAAATCCCACATCAGTACACTGTGATCACTGTCACCCAGAGGTTCCTTTATCTGGAAATTCTTAATGCATGAATAATCGCTGCTGACAATCAAATCAAGAGTATTTTTTCCCTCTGGTTGCCCCTTGAACATGTTAGTGCAGAAAACAATCCACCAATTAATTCAAAAATGTCTTGCTAATGTGTGAGTGCCCAACCACAAGTTCCAGTCAATATCTGGAAAGTTAAAATCTCCCATTACAAGACATTCTGATTTATTTCCCCATTCTATTTCTCTGAATAACTGTTCGTTGTACTCATCAGAGTCATTCGGCCTATAACATACTCTTGGTCTCATTTTCTCTTTCCCAGTGTTTATGTCACAACATTGCACTGTCCACCCGTGTCAACTGGAGGCACTTCCTTAGATTTTATGTGGTTTTTAAATAACAGCATAACTCCTTCCACACCAGCAATCTACCAAGTGATGCACACCCGATTCGAGCCTCAAAACAGAAAAACCAAGTGCAAACTACCCTGGTTAGAAAGGACATTGTTTTATTAGGAGACTCCATTGTCAGGGAAACGGGGAATATTTTTTGTAATAAAGATAGGTGGAGCAGAACAGGGTATGTCTGCCGGGAGCAACTATTGATGATGTCACCAACAGACTGTCAGATTTTAAAGGGGGTAAAGAAAATATTATTATTCATGTGGGGACAAACGATATTAAACGTACACGATCTGACGATTTGTTGGAAAAATACAGGACCATGCTGAGGAAATGTCGCGAGCTAGGCCATAATGTCTATGTGTCTGCAATTCTGCCCAGACACGATAGGAGGGATTATATGTTAAGAGCCTTGTGGATTAACTCAAGACTTGAAGGAATCTGCAAGGCTTTAGGGGGTAAATTTCTATCAGCATGGCCCACACTTGTAGGTAGAAGGAATTTGTTTTGTAGAGACGGGATACACTTAAACAAAGGTGGTGCAAAAGTTTTTGCCAGTATTATTGAGGATACCTTAAAGGCTCAGGGAAACTGCTAGTTAGGGGGGATGTGGGTAATACTGACACGCGTTTATCTGATAATATTGGTCAATGTAACTCTTGCACATACCTTAAGAGTTCTTATCTGTTACCCCAACTGGACGTATTATCTAGATGTTCTGGGGGCAAAGACGTTTCACGTGAGCAGGTAGCTAATATCAGGGAAGAGAGCCTAAAAAACTTCAAGGGTTGTGTTAGGGTTGTTAAATATACAAGAACAGTAAATCTTAATTGTTTATACAGTAACGTTAGAAGTGTCGTCAATAAAATGAGCGAATTCGAACTGCTGGTTAAAACAAGTAACGCGGACATAATAGGGCTTACAGAGACGTGGTGCCACCCGGAAATTGGGGATGATGAGTTTCAGTACGGCTTGTATAATGTATTTAGGAAGGATAGAGTAGATAGAAGGGGTGGTGGGGTAATGCTTCTTATCAGAAGCAGCCTGAGTGCGACGATAGCTTTCCCAGATTCAGACATTTCACATGCTAGTATAGAGTCTGTATGGTGTGAGATAGTTGGAAACAAAGGTACAATGCGAGTAGGCGTAATCTACAGACCAGGTGATTGTGAAGACTATGACAAAAGCCTCTACATGCAAATGGAATGGGCAAGTAAGCGTCAATGCCTTATTATGGGTGATTTCAATTTGCCTCTAATTGATTGGAGTAAATGGGAAGGAAACTCGACATGGGGAACAAAATTTTTAAATCAACTAGATGACTGTTATTTGTATCAACATGTCAGGGAAAGTACTAGAGAAAAGAATATCCTAGACCTCATCATCACACATGAATCAGATGACATAACAGGGCTGACAGTAGAGGAACCAGTAGCAGGAAGTGATCACGGAGTTCTACGCTGGATGATGACGAGAGAGGTAGCAGAAGTAAAAGGCAAAGGAATGGGTTTTAATTTCAGAAACGGAAATTACGATGCCTTAAGGTACTACATGGCCTCTATTAACTGGGTAGATATCGCGCAGAGAATGAATACAATTGAACTGTGGTACGCTTTTAAAACATTAATCACAGATGCCTTGAATGCGTATATACCATTAAAAAAATACTCCACGAGAAGGGTTCCAAGTTGGATGAATAGTGAAGTTGCCACATTACTTGAGCAGAAAAAGGTGGCATGGAAAGGTTACAGAGCAATAAAAAGTACTGAAGCCTATAACAGCTACAAGGTGATATGTAATAGAGCCACAGAAAAGGTTCGACAGGCAAAGGAAATTTATGAGAAATCACTAGCAAACAGAGCAAAGAGGGGGGATAAAGAATTCTTCACATATATAAATGCGAAGAAGAGCAGGACAAACCAGATCGGACCTTTACGTAAGGGAAAGGGGATAGTAATAAATACACCAGCTGCCGTTGCAGATGAACTCAACAGTTATTTTGCATCGATATTTACAAATGAAAAGCCTTTTGTGGCAATGGGAAATTGTGGGAGCGAAGTTAAAAAATATGTAATTAATGATATTGAAATTTCGCAAGATTATTTAATGAAAAAACTTTCAAGCCTACAGACTAGTAAGGCTCCTGGAGTTGATGGAATATACCCTATAATCTTGAGAGAGGCGGCAAGCGAGTGCATTGAACCACTGAGGCTGGTTATGCGAGCATCACTAGACTCTGGGGAGATTCCCTTGGATTGGAAAAGTGCAAATGTATCTCCCATACATAAGGGTGGCTCTAAAAGTGAAGTGGGAAATTATCGACCTGTCAGTCTGACTTCAGTAGTAGGGAAAATCATGGAGGCATTGATCAAGGGTGGAATTCAGGATCATTTGGATCGAATTGAAATTCTCAAGGATACTCAGCATGGTTTTGTAAAGGGAAAATCATGTTTAACAAATCTGGTTCGCTATTTCGAAAGGGTCACTCACGAGCTGGATTTAGGGAATAATTTCGACATTGTTTATTTAGATTTCAGCAAAGCTTTTGACTCAGTCCCACATGAGCGGTTGCTTTATAAGCTGGAACAGGTTGGAATCACTGGGAAAATCCTTAGATGGATAGAAGGATGGCTTCAGGGCAGGAGGCAGAGGGTTGTGATAAATGGCTATTCCTCAGATTGGGTTGATGTAAGAAGTGGGGTTCCCCAAGGATCAGTATTAGGACCACTGTTGTTTTTAATTTTCATAAACGACATTGATGAAGGGATAGAGGGCGTGATGTCTAAATTTGCAGATGATGTTAAAATTGGTAGAATAGTTAATGATCACTGTCAAGCTGAGCTTCTTCAGAGAGACCTAGATAGACTTCAAGAATGGTCAGAAAAATGGCAGCTGTGCTTTAATCCAACAAAGTGTAAGGTATTACACCTGGGAAACAGTAATCCCAAAATAACTTATTCACTTGGTGGAGCTCAACTAAACCCAGTACTGGAGGAAAGGGACTTGGGTGTTACGATACGGTCAGACATGAAATTCTCTGAGCATTGTAAACAGGTTGCAAGGAAGGCCCATGGTGTCCTATCGATGATCTATCGAACTTTTGCAAGTAGAGATAGGGACGTGATAATCCCATTATATAAGGCCTATGTTAGACCACACTTGGAATACTGTGTTCAAGTATGGAGACCGCACCTAAAGAAAGACATCGAGCTTCTTGAAAGGGTGCAAAGAAGGGTAACTCGCCTGGTGAGATCGGCAAAAGGGCGTCCTTATGAAGAAAGACTTCGAATATGTGGGTTGCAGAGTTTGGAAACTAGACACCTTAGAGGAGATTTGATTGAGGTGTTTAAGGCTCTGAGAGGCATCAGTAAAATGAATGAGGACAAAATTTTCAAGATTATAAATGATGCTAGAACTAGGGGACATAAATTCAAGTTACGCGGGGAAATGTTTAGATTGGACTGCAGGAAGTTTTATTTTAGCCAGCGAGTTATAAATTACTGGAATAAGTTGCCTTCATGGGTGGTAGAGGCCGACAGTTTGGGGAAATTCAAAGGTCATCTGGATAGTACTTTCGGGTAAGGGAAGCACATAGGATGATAGGATTAATTTCCTTTTTATTTAATTTTTAATTTCATTTTATTATTTTTATTTATTTATTAATTATTATTATTTATTTATTTAATTTTTGTTTTTATCATTGTTTTGTTCGGATTTTTTTTTTTTTTTTTTTTGGCTGGTGCAGCATAAGCCATAGGCTTTCTTGCACTATACGGCCGTTACTAATACTAATACTAATACACTTTCTGTACACATTGTACTCCCCAAATTCCAATTCTGCACTGCTTATATCTGTGTGACACCATGTCTCTGATATCCCAACGATATCTGCCTTTGATGTCTTGATCAGCACTTCAAATTCACCAATTTTACTTACTATACTTCTAACATTAGCACACATGCAAATATACATGCACTTATTCTTACTCTTAGTCAGTGCTTTTTTTGTAAAAAAATAGGTGACGGTACTCATTCCTTGCTATCGGGAAAAATTGGAAATTAGAAGGATATGAAAAGTACTCTAATATCCCCCCCCCCGATATTGTTATTTTAGTAGCAATTTTTTTTTTTTTTTTTTTTTTTAGAATAAGAACAAGAAATTAAGTATATTAACATGGTTTATTAAGCATAAATTTATTTTTCAAGTATATAAAAAAATAAGTAAAATGTGAGTAAAATAAGTAAAAATAATTTCGTAATAAAGTTTTTGTAGAATATTCCAAATTTTTATTAAGTTCTCATCCGACAGCCTATGCTGACTTCTTTTCCTGCTCTTTGTATCGGTCGCTGAATGACATTTCCGAAGCAGCCACGAATCGACATATTTTGCTGGATCGCAGCAGGTCAGCGGACGGCCCACAAGTGCATGTAAGAAACAGTAGTGAAGAAACTGTGTTTGTCATCAACGAAGCGCTGGTTGGTGATCAGATTTATTTCTGAAAATCCTCGTTCACATTCATTCGGTGAAATTGGTATCGTACTCAGAGCGTTCATCAAATGCTTCAATTCTTCGGAAACCTTCTTATCAATTAAGTATCCATGAATTGTTTAACTCTGACAATTTTCTAACTTCATTTTCACCAAATGCCAACAATTCATGTTTAGAAGGTTTAATACCTTTGTTGTCCTTGTTTTCCTTCTCTCTTCATCGGTATTGTCACTAGTTCTTAAATTAAAATTTTTTTTCTTTTCTTTTTTTGAAACTGTCCCAAATATCGGTATCATTCGGATATTCAGGTAAAGTGTAAACAGAGATAGGGAAATTTTTCGGGAAAATGTGGATAACACACTTCCGCGAAATAACAGATGATTATTATGGGGTAAAAGAAAATCACTTTTCTAATTCTCGAACAGAGCGCTTACAGTTGATTCACAGAGGTGTCCAACCTACGACCCGCGAGGAAAGTGAACTAAAACAGCATTTTAAATTTTATTAATTTTTAAACAAATTCTCATTAAATGTTTTGTTCAGTAAACGTAATTGTGTATTGTACTTAATTAAATTTTTGAATATTTTCAATTTTACTTTTACGTGCAATAAGATATCGAAAATGTAACACACTAAAGAAACTTTGAATTTTTTTGAATATGGCCCCGGTACTGAAAAAGGCTGGACACCACTGCAGTAGAAGGTGGGCCAGAGCCCATTGGGAATACTCCTTGATCTGCTCACTCTTGACCAGCACGACTTCTCCGTATGTGGGACAGGTTGTCGGATAGGTTTTACCAGGTACCGATAAGTTATACAATACTACTCACTTTAGCTCTCTTAATTCGCGCAGCAGCCTAATTGCCTGAAGGCCAGAAATGCGAACAGGCCATACCAAGTTAATTCTCTCCTAATCCATTAGCTATATGAAAACTTTCTTCCCTCAACGGAAACTATTTTAAATGTAACTTCCAAGGGGAATTCAAAATAATTAAACAGAGGTCCGACTGAGTAATTTAGAATTATAAAAATGGTTATACAGTTTTATATAGAAAATATCTTAGCAATAGACAGTAAAAAATGCAAATTTAGTTAAATCATTTTAAGCTTATTTGAATAGTAGGTAAACATGTGAAAAAAATTTACAGAATATTATAAATTTCGAAGTGCATTGCATTCAAATGTCACACATCACTGTTAATAAAGGTGCCGGTACGCCGTACCATTGTGTATCCTCACAAAAAAAGCACTGCTCTTAGTTACCCCAACACACACACAGCCTGTGTATTTACTTGTTCCATGATGACTCCCAGCAGCTCTTGAAGTCCCCAGCAACTTGCTCTTTACAATAGAAGCAGTGCAAGAATCACTTTTGCCTCTGCCTGCAGCTACCATTAATCTTTTAGTCTGTGAATCCCCCAATCTAGCAGTTTTACAACCTACCTCACACTGCTTCGATAGTATCAGCAAATATTCCTGCATCCTTTCTATTTAAGTGTATCCCTCCCTGTAGAAGCAGTCTCTGCTGTTAGTAAGCACAGACCACACTGAAAAAAATTCTACTCTGTGAGCCTTGCACAATCTCTCTCTCCAGGGCTGAACTGATTAACAAGGCTCTCATCATATACTCCCTCCTATTGTGTCTTGGCAGAATTGCAGACACTTTCAAATTTAACCTTAACTCATGACTTTTTCCAGCATTGACCTATACTTGTTAAATAAATCTGCAGATCTCTTACTCTTAAGGTCATTAGTGCCAACATGAACAACAATATTCTTTTGTGCTCTTATAAGATGATATCTGCCCTACAACATCATCAACTTTTGCCTCTGGGAGATATACCCTGGTCCTGTTCCACCTATCCTTTTTGCATAATAAATTTCCCGTTTCCCTGACAATAGAGTCACTGACAATAAATAGTTTCTGTGGGAACTAGTTATTGTTGGAAATTTGACAGAATGGGTAGAGAGATTTTAAGCCAGAGAAGATCGAAAAGAAGAGATTTCAAATTACCAAGTCTCTGACAGGGAATATCGGAACAGACATATTCGAAAGTATCTTTGAGGAGAAAGAAATCATACGGCGATTAATTTGGGCAACTGAGATGAGCAGTGGTTGAATCAACTGATAATTGAGATTCTGTCAGAAAAAGTACATGTGGTTTGGCAGATTGTAAGTGGAAATGGATATCATTCAGATTAGAACTGAGACCACGTATATTTTTGAAACAAAGTCGGAAGTGTTTGAGAGGTTTAGATCTTTTTGCAGATAAGTTTGCTCCATTAGTTTGACAATTTATGGTGCTTTCAATAGTAAGAAAAAGTGGGGAAACATGAAGTAATAAAATTTTTGGATATGGTATACACATGGAAAGAAATACCCAGCTCCTTGACATAATGTGGCCTCGACAATGCCTCCCGCATACACACTACTCTGACTCCCTCCAGTCACTATCTGGCAGAGTAGAGGCAGCAAGATTATACACTAGCCAATCTGGAAGCCTCCTAGTGAGTTACCAATAGGTTTGGTCCTGTGTACTAATTAATGGCTGGCCTGTGAACACCGTTTTAGAGCTGTATTCGTCTAAATGTAAGGAAGATTGGATCTCGCCATGGTGTTCACCATAACCTCAAAAGACATCAATCATACTGTTTGGTGGAAGAGAAGGATGAGGCTTGACTGGAACTTAGCTCTGGAGACTAAACATGGGTTCCATCATTTTAAGCCTCTAATAAGCAAAGTGGTGGTATTGCACCGGTTTATAAGAGTCATCTAGCACCTAGTATTGCCTGGTAACACAGTGGTGCGGCATTCCTCCATGTGGTGTGGGCACCACACCTCAACCCCTGCTCATACAACTGTTACGAGACCTTAAATAATGGAATATTCGAGCTAATGGCACATTGAGATCGATGCTGAAAAAAAGAAAACAGCAAGTCACATGATTACTGTATTTGTTCAAGTTCACCATTTTGAAAGTGAATTCTGTATTGATATCACAGATTTATAACGTTTTACATTTATTTTTGATTAAAAACCTCATACAGAGGAGAAAAGAAGAACATTAAAGCTTAGTGACAATCTTGATATAATAATAGAAAATAGAATGGGAGTAAGTAAGAGTGTATTAATAGCAGAATATAACATTGGATCATCAACACGTTTATGTTTTTTATGTGCAGTTAATAAATTGCATTCTTAATCTCAATATTTCTTATTTAGCCTCATTATTTTTGCATTCAATATATTCAATAAAAATAAAATTTGCATTCAATAAAAATAAAACTTTCTAGATAATGGAAAAATAAAATAACGGCATCTTGAATCCCCGAAGGTGCTGTTATTCTGAAAGTCTACTGTACGTCCTTGGCCTCTTCATGGATTTCAAAGAGGCCTTTGACTCCCTTTGGTGGCAAAGCATATTGGAGAGGTTCGGGGGGGGGGGGGTCAGATTTATGGATTAATTACTAGCTACTTCAAGGAATCATCTCTCGCTGTCACCTTAGGGGATCTGCACAGTCACCAGGCAAGTCAACAGCGGCTGCCCTCAGAGATCTGTTCTAGGCTCTCTCTTTCTCTCTCTCTATCTGCTCGAATGTGGTCTTTGATGGGTGGCTGAAGGTGGAGCAGTAAAATGTCATCAAAGTGGCCTACAAAGACAGTCTTGGCTGTTTTGCTTCTCGGCAGCTCAAGGAGGGAACTGGAGGAGGACCTTGCAAAATATGTCTTGGATCACCTTTCTGGTTGATGCTCTGTTCACAAGCTTAACATCTCTATTCCCAAAACAAAGCAGGTGCTACTTAGAGGAACTCTAAACATAAACAGACCACCAACAATCAAAGTCGATGATCAGGCCACCAAGTGGAGGTCACATATAAATATCTCGGCATTTTGCTGGACAGCAAGTTGAGCGTCCCACACGTCAAGTATATGGTAAAAAAGATTAAACAGGTTACAGGAAAACTAACCAGGACCACTAGGGCAGTCTGGTGTGTCAAGCCCTCAACCCCCAGACTGTATTATGGATGCATCTTCATCCCCATTGATTGTTATGCTGTAGGTGCCTGGGGCGATAGAATCATCAACAGCCTTGTGAAGAAACACCTACTGCAGCCCCAAAGATTTTTCCTGTTTGCAATCTCGAGAGCCTGCAGAACAGTGTCCACAGTTGCACTTCTGTAGTATTGAAGATGGTGGAAGGCTACATGGAGTAGCCTTCCACCATCTTCAATACTACAGAAGGGAAAGCTTCCCCACCAGAAACAGAGACTACGCAATAAACTGTAACTAAAAGGCATACAAAACCCTATTTTATTAGTCAGAGTATGGCAGCAGCAGCAGCTTCAAAATGCATCACATTTCATATCAACATCAAATTCCTGAGGTTATACGGCATACGAATTAGAGTGGGGACCAACATTCGATGGTAATTTGTTCTGCAAAACCTATTGTATTTTGAAAATATTGTAAAGTTGAAACAAATAATACACTGACTTCTTGTAATTCATTCTAAACTCTTGGCAGGCAACCCCAACATCACATAAAATAGATATTTCTTATATGTTATACTTGATTTTTATATTACAAATGGGTTTTATAAAAAATAATTAAATAAATAGTTATAAAACATCTTAACATAAAAAACAAACAATAATTAATACATGCCTTAGACTTGAAGTGCAGGGCTAATGATCAACAGTGACAGTGGTGGTGGGATTAGATCAGAGACATCAGGTGTCTTTTCAGTCTTTTGTCATTTGCTGCCATTGGCAAAGAAACTGTCCAAAGTGGACTGTTTTTGACGACATTTTTGTAGCTTCCTGAAGTATGAAATGACTTCATCTTTCATTTTGCACTTCATGAGTTCGGTGTTTTCAATGCTGGGGTGTTTTTTTTTTACCAAACGCTCCCAACGAGAAATAAGTCTTCAACTCTTCAGCTTACACTTTTTGGGTGTCCTCTTCCTCCCCAGTGTCACCCTTCATAATTTTCTTCAACCCTTGTAGCTCCTGTGCTGTTAGCTCATGTCCATGATTTAACAAGAGTGACAATATCATTTGTCAAAACACCATTATCTTCAAATCAGTCAAAGTTATGGATGATTAAAGGCCAGACATTTTTCCAGGCTGAATTTAATGGTGGAAGCATCATTCCAAGAACTTACAAATAGCCTCACACAGTCCAGAATGGACTGTGTGAGGCTTTCAAAAACCTTTGAGGGTGAGAGCAATTTCAACTGCTGTTGTTGTTATTCGGTTTAACAACACTGCTGTCACTGCTGTTGTTGTTATTCGGTTTAACGACAAAAGGCTACTAAGGCTAAATTGTGTCTGTTCATCGTTAATTCACAAAAAAGCATATTGTTAGAGAGGTAAAATTATATGCTTCTGTACAAGCCAATATGTATCAAATATAATAAAAGTTCTTCAATATTTGCTTCATTTCCTAATAAATGAGATAAATCAGGTGATATATTCAACGTGGAGAGTGACTGAAAAGTGTTTGACCGGTTCGAATGTAAAGGACAATCAACCAGAAAATGATGGACCGAAAGGCGGTCACTGCAAAGCAACTTGCAAACATTTTCTTGAAGTTTGCCATCACTTGCTGGTTCATTGGTTGAAGAAGAGGAGTGACGTAGGGCGGCAAAAATTTTACTTGCGCAAAGTCAGATTGTGCCTCAAGAGATTGAACAGGGTCAGGATCATGGCCTGGCACATTAGCCAGCAGGAAGCTTATTTTTCTCAAAATAACTCTTCATTGAAGGATAGAAAACTTCAAGTGCCCATTCACTGAAGACATATCTTGTAACCCAGGCCTTCTTATTGCTGCACCAAAACACTTCCAGGAAGCCTTTGTTGTTTAAATACTCTGGGGATGTTAGAGTGGTACACCAGCAAAGGCTACAGCTTAAAATCTCCGGAGGCATTGGCACCCAATGGGAGAGTGAGCCTATCTTCCATAGGCTTATGTCCAGGTAAACTTGCTTCATCCTTAGTGATGAATGTACTCCTGGGTATTCCCTTCCAGAAGAGGCCGGTGGTTTCATATAATTAACAAAAATACACTGCTTACACACTGGGCAAGTGCATCAAACAGAAGATAAAGAAACTGTTCAAAGTACTGTAACATGTGGGAATGTTGTGTTGAACAATAACAAAGACACTAACTGTTTGAGAAAAATTGTAAGAATGATGTTCTATGCACCACGCGTCTGAAAACTTCCACCAATGCATTGTTCCAGCTATATCGGAAAGCCATTGGTTACTGCAAATATCATCGGTCCTTAAAATAAAAGATCATATGAAAGGTAAATCAGTTCCTGACAATATTGACTGTCGATGTCATTGAAAGTCGAGGCCCCACTGTACAGTAATCAAAACTGAAACCTTCCTTAGCAGGAAGATTTCAGTGTTCTTTTCATCTGCCTTGCTTTGTTGATTTATATTTTTATACATTTATTTTAAACATATACCTTGGTATCACCCGTTATACATCCCAGGACATACCTTTAGTATGCTTGAATGGTATATACAGATACACAAAATTCATTTTTATTTCTGGCTTCTTTAGAGTATTTTTATAATTTGAAGTCTTCCCTTGCCCCCCAACACTTTCTAGTTTCTTGGGTTTTTATGGTGTGCAAATTTTACATGCCAGGGTCAACACTGCTTTCTGAAAGTTAATTTCCTACACCAATCAATCTGTTTCCTCCCCTGCTATAACACATGAAATACATTCCAAAAAGTCATGGCGCTGTAGAAAGGCAAGCTGTACTATGCACATTTTCATATAACAGTCATGGGTATGTTCCACGATAGCTATATAACTTACTCCATTTTTGCTTATTTTTATTTATACATATTACATTAGTAAATAATGTCAAAACTGAGAGATTATTAAATAAAACTTTATTGAAATAAAGCATGCAGGAACAATACTGTTTTCATTTTTGATGGCTAATTTTTAAACTGGAAGTGGGTGGGGGGAAAGAAATCTTGTTGTACTGAGTCAGTTTTTTTATATCTTCTAAGATAAATCTGTAACCCCAATCAGATTATTCAATGTTCTTTTGAATGTGTAACTTCCTTTGAATTCTGGATCCATGTCAGAATCCATTTTTCCAAAACCTCCATTTTTAATTCAATATTTAATGCTTGCCATTTCCAAGTGTTTATTAAAATGTTTTTCTTTTTCTATCTCTTTTTTTTTTTTTTTTCTTTTGTTCATTGTTTACAGTAAGGGTTGAGAATATCAATATACAGGATCTGTATATAAAATTTTAAACTAAATATAAAATACAAAATATGCAACACAAAAATAAACAACCATAAGCTGAAACAATGCTAGTAAGAAATTGGAAAACAGGCCTTGTGCATCGGGTTGCATTATATCATCAGTTTCTTGTGACGACTGACTAACAGGTTAAAATAAATTTATTAAAATAAAAATATAATATATACATAACATAAAACAGAAATAAAATAAAAGCGTTAAAATACAATAAGATAAAAGCGTTAAAATATATATATATAATAAAAGTGTTAAAATATATAGTAGCGTTCGAAGCGAAGTGCCTCTTCATCAGCTAGCCTGTGACTGGAGTACTTCAGTATATATTAATGGTTACAATAGCACAAGTCAGCTGGACATGATCATGTATCACGAGACTGTGTCGGTAAAGCAGCATTACGTATACGTGATGATCGCCAGCACTCATCGCACTGCAACACAGTACATTCTATAATAGGGTGTAAATGTACTCCCCTCATCCGATTCATAGTACTATTGTTGATGGCTATGTGTTGTGCTTCAAGACATGAGCACTGGCGGTCATCACGCGAATAGGCGACGATTTCAATATCCCTTTGGGGATCAAGATTGTGCTGCTCAACACAATAATGTACAGTGACTGCAGAGCGTTCAAAATTAGCCATTCACAGAGCCACGTCATGCGTGGCTCTGTGAATGGCTTTCTGAAATTTATTCTGCTGATGTATTGCATACATCAGCAGAATAAATTTAACTCTTTATTACATTAGCATTAGTAGAGGCATATGGTGCAAGATGGCACCTCAGTAGCCAGGTAGGCAGGAGCAGCAGTGCGTAGAACACGCTTCTTGATTAGACCGGGGTCCGAGCCAGTGACCACCAAATACGGAAGATGTGGAAAAGTCAGGGAATGACCACCACATACCCCCGGAGCAATATGGCCTTAGTTGCTAATGCTCCTTAAAAAAATATACCAAATAATAATAAAATACTATGATGCAAGAAAGCAAGCTTATGCAGCATCAGCAAAAAAAAAAAAAAAAAAAACGCTCCCATTTCACCCCTCCGTTCATTCCAAGTATCTGTCCAGCTGGGCCTTAAATTTATTTAGGCTATCAACTTCCACAACAAAGGATGGAAGTCTGTTCCACCAACCAACCACCCGTTGGCTAAAGGCAAACTTCCTCATCTATCCTACATCTGTCTTTCCTCAATTTGAATTTATACCCTCTCAAATGATTGTTCTGAGCAAGGGGAAGAATTCCATCAGCATTGAGCATGCTCAATGCTGATGGAATTGAGCATGCTCAAGCAATTCAATGCTTTATACACCTCAATCAGATCACCTTGCAGGTGCCTAGTCTCCAAACACTGTAATTTGCAAAATTTAAGCCTTTCTTCCTAAGAACAACCCTTTGTTCCTTTCACTAATCTTGTTGCCCTTCTCTGTACTCGTTCCAACAGCTCTTCATCCTTCTAAAAATGAGACCATTTTACAGTACTCAAGGTGTGGCCTGACCACTGTCTTATATAATGGGATAATCACCTCCTTATCCCTGCTAGAAAAATTCCTGTACATCATTGACAAGATACCATGAGCTACTTTTGCAGACCATCTGCACTGCTCAGAAAACTTCATATCTGCCTGCACAATTACCCCCAGGTCCTTTTCATTCTCTATCACTGTCAGTGTAGTACCACAGAGTTGATACGTCACTCTGGGGTTGCTGCTTCCCATATGTAGTACTTTACATTTGTCAATGTTAAAACTTCATTTACCACCTCTCAGCACATCTGCTCAACTTTTCTAGATCCCGTTGCAGCCGCGTATTGTCATTAGTGTCCTTAACAACCCTGCCAACCTTCGTATCGTCTGCAAACGTGGACATTAAGCTGGATATACCATCATCAATATCATTTATAAATGCAGAAAACAACAATGGACCCAATACTGAACCCTGAAGGACTCCACTAATAACATTAGCCCACGATGAGCAGTGTCCATTGATTGCCACTCTCTGTCTTCTCCCACTCAACCATCCCTTTATCCCTAGCAGCAATTTGCCACCAATGCCACACTGCTCCATTTTGTGCAGCAGTCTTCCATGTGCAACAGTATCAAAAGCCTTTCTAAGATGCAAATATATGATATCAAAATTATTCCCTGCATCCAGTTCCTTTGTGACCACATCATAGTATCCAATCAAATTGTCCAGGCAAGACTTTCCCTTAACAAAACCATGCTGTGTCCGAGCTATAACTGAAGTTTTGTCTAGATGATCCTGCAGTGTTTCTTTAACCAGCACCAACATTAATTTTCCTGGAACAGAAGTTAAACTAACAGGTCTATAATTATGTGTGTTGTCCTTTGATCCTCTTTTGTGAATTGGGGTCACATTTGCACATCTCCAGTCCATGGGTACCTCCCCTGAATCCAAAGAAGCTCTCATAATTATGGCTAAGGGTTTGCTTACTTCCTTTGCTGCCTCCTTTAATATAACTGGATAGATCCCATCCACCCATCCATTCAATAAATCCCATACAATCCCATCCATTCAATAAAATTTCAATTTCAGTACAAAATTTTAATTCTAAACTTGTATCCCAATGCAGTTGTAACACTATATATCTATATATATTTTTTAAGTGTCAAGTATTATGTTCGAGTTTCTTTATATAAGTTCCGTATATCAAGTTATGTATTAATTAATTTTGTTATGTTCGTTGTAAAATCTAAGTCGTTATATGTATTTAATTAAAAGTACAATTTAATTGACAATGAAGTTCAACAAAATTAATAAATTCATTGATTAACTGATAATATTATATACTATACTAAGCTAACGCTATCTGGTTCGGGATATAACGTATCGTATAACAATGGCAGCAAGTTACGAACGGTAAATCTACAGACACTTAAATATTAATTAATTTCCAAAATCTTGCTGTCTCAATTCAGAATAAATCAAGGATCTTGCCTAGGTCTATAAGCTACTTACAGAAAATAATTTAATATAACAACTGGTCAATAAAGCGGCTAACTATAGCTAAAGTCTTCTGGTTGGCCGGCTCTATAAAATTTGTAAAACACATGGATTGGATACCCTTACCGATACTAAGTAATAACTTACAAAATCTCTATCTACGTTAAAATTTAAACTAAGTATCGTAATTATCAATATAGAACTACTCTAGAAAATAAGTTAATATGCCAATCCAAGCCAATTTAAGTTAATAAAACAGAAAAAACTTCTCTATGTTCCTCAGCAGTAAAAACTTTGCCTGCACAAGGCTACTCTCATCCCCAAATATTACTAGAAGCATATACTGCTAGGAACACACACATATGAGAGATAATTCGCAGTTTGTTTTGAACTTGAGTAGCAAACAATTATCTAAGGAGCAACATGATCTCTTGACCCTCGGCATGAAGTTTGCGGTCCTTCCTTGTAAACCTCCCATTACACATTTGGCTATGGGTGTGGAGGCAACTCTCGACAAGCTACCTGAAGAGATTGCTAACATAATTCGCTTTAAAACAGCTTCGATTTTGCAGCACATCCGGACTATTACTGATAACCTCAGACGATGTCAATGGGAAGCTCTTTCCTTCTTTGTGCAAAGATGGCACTATTGTAGTTTTGCCTGCAGATAAGGGGCGGCGCATGTTACTTGGACAAGTTGGAGTAGATTCGCAAACCCTTGCTCTATTACAGGATCGGGAGGTTTATGAAACTATGCAAGACCCCTGTGAAAGGGGAGTCTTGCACAGTTTGAGAAATTGGAATCCAAAGTTAATAAACTTGTGCATTCTTGGTTTTTAGCCAATAAGATTACCAAGAACGTCCACTGGAATCTTCATGTGACAGGTTGTCGACTCCCGCTTTTATTGACTTCCAAAGATCCATAAACCTGATGTTCCTTTACGGCCCATTGTGTCTTGTTGTCATACACCTACATATGAACTTTCTAAACATGTTGCCAAATTATAAGCACCCCTTGTTGGGAAAACTGTTTACACCGTTTCCAGTAGTACGCATTTTCTGCATATTATTAAAGATTTTATTATTTCTGAGAGTGAGGTTATGGTCTCCTTTGATGTGGTTTCTCCGTTCACTTCTGTTCCTGTACAACAGGCCATTGCCAGCACGAGGCATCTTTTGAGCAGGGATGCCACATTGGGTGATAGAACGTTGCTCTCTACAGATGATATTTGTACTGCTCTCAATCTCTGTTTAATGGGGGGGGGTGATCATGTTCAATGACTCTCTGTTTCGCCAAATGCAGGGCACAGCTATGGGTTCCCCTGTTAGTTCTATCATGGCCAATATCACCATGGAAGAACTTGAGAGTCAGATTTTCTCGAACTTAACAATTCCTATCACTCTCTGGTGTCGTTATCTGGTTATCTGTTTTTTTTTTTTTTTAGGAGCATTAGCAACTAAGGCCATATTGTTCCGGGATATGCGGTGGTCATTCCCTGACCTTTCCGCATCCTCCATATTTGGTGGTGACGGGCTCGAACCCCGGTCTAATCAAGAAGCGTGTGCTACGCACTGTTGCTCCTTCCCACCTGGCTACGGATGCGCCCTGGTGTCGTTATGTTGACAATATTTTTGCAATTGTACCCTGGGGATCAGAATCTGGGCTGCTGCAATATCTCAATTCCCTGTCGCCTGTCATTCAGTTTACGATTGAACTAGATGTCGATAATACCCTTCCTTTTTTGGATGTGTTAATCCAACGTGTGGATTCGTGTTTAGTAACTTCCGTTTTTAGAAAGCCAATGTGTGCAGGCCAATTTAGCAATTATGGCTCTGCACACGCCCCTGGTCTGTTTGTTATTTGGTTTTTAGGAGCATTAGCAACTAAGGCCATATTGCTCCGGGATATGCGGTGGTCATTCCCTGACCTTTCCGCATCCTCTGTATTTGGTGGTGACGGGATCGAACCCCGGTCTAATCAAGAAGCGTGTGCTACGCACTGCTGCTCCTTCCCACCTGGCTACGGAGGCGCCGCCCCTGGTCATTTACGTAGCACTGCGCATACATTATTCTCCCATGCTTGGACACACTCTAGTTCGACTGGTGACAGGCAATTGGAGATTTCAAAAATTAGGGCGGAGCTTTCAATTGAGGCTATCCATCTCATGTTCTAGATAGATGTGAGCTTCAGGCTCACGAATTTGTTATGAAATCTAACCTGCCTCGCGCCAATCAATTTATCTCTACCGCCTACATCCCCTATTATCCACGAGTATCGGAATGTCTTGTTAGGATTTTGCATCTCCATAATATAAAACGTGTGCAACTTCCGGGGAGGAAATTACAATCCATTATTTCTAAGGTGAAAACACCTGTTCCTCCTTTCCTACGGAGTGGTTCTGTATACCGTATTGTGAGGGGGGGGTGTTATGTAGGTGAGTCTGGCAGAAGATTGAAAGATTGGGTTTCTGAACATGAGGTGGCTCTGCAAACGGCTAATTCTGAACGCTCCACAGTCGCCGAAAATTATTGGGTTGAGCAGCACAATCTTGATCCCTAAAGGGATATTGAAATCATCAACTATTCACGTGATTCAAGCCACGAGCACTGGCGGTAACACCGCCAGTGTTCATGGCTTGAAGCACTAAACAGAGCCACCAATAATAGTACTATGAATTGGAAGAGGGGAGTACATTTACACCCTATTATAGAATGTATTGTATTGCAGTGCGATGAGTGCTGGCGATCATCACGTGTACGTAATTCTGCTTTACCGACACCAGACTCGTGATACATGATCATGCCCAGCTGACTTGTGCTATTGTAACCATTAATATATACTGAAGTACACCAGTCACAGACTAGCTGATGAAGAGGCACTTTGCTTCGAAAGCTATTATATATTTTAACTCTTTTATCTTATAGTATTTTAATGCTTTTATTTTATTTCTGTTTTATCTTATGTATATATTATATTTTTATTTTAATAAATTTATTTTAACCAGTTAGTCGGTCGTCGCAAGAAACTTTGATGATGCTAGTAAAGTTTTTAACATGGCATGTTGCTAAGTTATTAGCACCCCTTGTTGGGAAAACTGTTTACAACATTTCCGGTAGTAAACGTGCACATAAATTTTGAATTTCTGTGCCTAACGGTAGATAAGGTGTCAAATAATATGTCCAATAAGATGTATGTAACTTAAAATGTGCATTTTAAGATGACACATTATAAAAGGATGAGCTGTACTCTCTTGGAAACCCTGTATGAAAGATTCCCAATACAGTCTATTGATAGTCAAATCAATAGGGCATCTCTCAGTTTAAACAGCCAGAAGTTTAGTGGTGCTATGTTGTGAATCTGTGGAGGGGGTGAAGTGTTTTAATCCCCTTGTCATATAGAAATTCCATGGCAGCATTGGCCTTGTTGCATTGCATTGTCCTGGAGCAAAATGAAAGTGTATGCTGCCAGATGGGGATGAGCTTGGTCAACAGGCAAATTTGGTTTTGCAGGTCTCTATAAATAATATGCAGTTATTTTGGTATACATTTGAAGAGATGCTGCTAGATCAAGGAAAATGCCTGCTTTTTTCCAGCATCTAAATATTAGATGTTGGGAAAAAAAAAAGTTGGAGATGTGTGCATACTGGTATGCACACATCTCCAACACATCCACATGTTCATAAATATGTGGAAAGCTGTTCAGATGTCTTCAACTGTCAATTATCTGTTCTCTGTGATTGGTTCTCCACATGAGCAGTGTTTCAATTTGTTTGTAATAAACTAAGTACTTAAATAAACTAGGTCCACTTAAAAATATTCAAGGTTGTAGAGCAGGTTTACATGCAGCAGAATTTTCCTGCTTGCACATAACATAATTAACATTTCAAGGTGGTGAATGGTGGCAGGAGTGACTTCTAGGAAATCAAGCACCTGAGAGAGGGGGGGGAAAGGTTACTTTGACTGAACCTCATAAGAGTTGAGCATACAAGTTCTCACTGGAAGTTTTTTCAGGAGAGAGACAGAATCATGACATACATGAAGAAATCCTCAAATAAAGGTGGAGGATATGGTAACATAGCATAGCATAACACAACACAACAGAACACAACATAATCTGGTTCTTATTTTATATTGTTATTTGTTATGCTATTCGTTCTGTACCTTTAGTGGATTATATATCCTGCAGCACACAATAAACCTCATAACCTTATTCCTGCCTTTATGTGGTACAGTAAATTTTATTGTAATTAAGCTTATGTATAAACCAATGGAAACAGTGAAAGGAGTCGAGGTGGAGTTGGGTTTCTGGTCCATAAAGATTTTAAAAACAACATTTTAGAATTCAAAAGTACATCACCAAGGGTGTCAAGAGTAATACTCAAGATTTCTAAGAGGTACAAGCTAAAGATTATAATGATTTATGCACCAACATCGAGCCATGATGACGAAGAGGTTGAAGAAATGTACACCGAAATTGAGAGTCTTCTAGATGAGCAGAAAACCCACTATACTATTATTATGGGAGACTTCAATGCTAAGGTTGGAAAAAGACAAAACAGCGCAGAAAGGGGAACTATAGGAAATTTTGGAATTGGTGAAAGAAATGAAAGAGGTGAAAGACTTGTGGAATTTGCAGAATCTCAAGGACTGTCAGTAATGAACACTTTTTTCAAGAAAAGGATGAACAGAAAGTGGACGTGGAAGAGTCCAAAGGATTAACTACTAATGAAATCGACTTCATCCTCACTAACAGAAGATATATTGTGAATGATGTTACCGTCCTGAATAATGTAAATGTTGGAAGTGATCACGGAATGGTAAGATGTGCACTTAATATAGATGTAGGAAAGGAAAGGAAAAAACTGACAAGTAAATAATACAAAGGTCTTTGAGATAACAGAAGAGGAGAAAAAGCAGTATGTACTGGAACTTAAGAACAAGTTTGAGCTTCTGCAGACTGCTCAGGACCAAGATATCGACGAGGAATATTACCCAAGAAACCTATAGGGAAAAAGAAATCCAAAGAAGAAAAAATTAGTCAAGAAACACTTGTCATGATGAAACGAAGACAACAAATGAAAAGCAAGAAAAACACTGACAGGGAGAAAATTGAGTATACTGAGTTATGCAAAGCTATTAGAAAGAGACTCAGAGAGGACATAAGAAGATTTAACACAAGAAAAGTAGAACAAGCATTAAGGGAAAACAAAGGATTTAAATCAGCAGCCATGAGCAGTAATACAGAAACACAAATGATACTGAAACTGAAAAATAGTGATGGTGTACTTATAAACAGCAGAGAAGGCATAATTCAAATAGCAGAAGACTACTATAGATAATTATACAAGGAGCATGGTGATGCCAGCAGTGGGGAAGATGGATTGCAAAGTAGCAACACATACGACATACCCTATATTCTTCCTGATGAGGTAGAATATGCATTGAAGAAAATGAAGAATCAGAAAGCCCCCGGGGGAAGATGAAGGTACTGTAGAGTTGTTAAAATTGGGAGGAAGAGACATAACACAAAAACTGGCAAGGCGCTTCACAAAGTGCATTAGAAAAGGTGTGACGCCTAAGCAGTGGAATAATGCAATCATAGTTTTGCTGCATAAGAAAGGAGATAAATCAGAAATTGGAAATTATAGACCAATTAGCTTGTTATCCCACATCTGCAAGTTGTTCACAGGGGTTATTACTAACAGATTAGAAAGAATACTTGATGAGAATCAACCGAAAGAGCAAGCTGGCTTTAGGACAGGATTCTCAACTATGGATTACCTTCACGTAATATCACAGCTAATGGAGAAAGCAAACGAATATAAAACACCATTATGCCTAGCACTTGTGGATTATGAAAAGGCATTTGACTCCATACAGCATAAGGCAATGTTTCGGGCACTGGAAAGACAAGGCATAGATACTCCATATATTATGATTTTGAAGAAAATATATGAGAGTACTACATCCTTTATTAGACTAGACAAAGACAGTAGCAAATTTAAAATTGAGAAAAGAGTTCGACAAGGAGACACAATATCTCCGAAGCTGTTTACTGCTGCCCTTGAGGAAGCTTTCAGAAGATTAGACTGGTCGCAGAAAGGAGTCAATGTGAACGGAGAGTACCTAAACCATTTACGATTTGCAGATGACATTGTGGCCATAAGCCACGATCCCAAAGAATTAGAGGAAAATCTTAATCAGTTATGCACAGCTAGTAAGGATTTTGGACTAAAGATGAATATGGCTAAAACAAAAGTAATGATGAACAAGTATGCCACAGAAAGGGAAATAATGATTGAAGGAGCAGTAATTGAAAAGGTGGAGTCATATACTTATCTGGGACAAGTTATTAGCTGTAATAATGATAAATGGCTGGAAGTCAAGAGAAGAACAAATTTTGGATGGATAGCATTCAGGAAATATTGTCACATACTGAAGAGCAATATCCCAGTTTGTCTGAAACGTAAAATAATGAACCAATGTATACTCCCCACCATGACTTATGGAAGTGAAACTTGGGCACTCACCAAAAGAATGGAAGAGAAGCTAAGAACTACACAGCGAAGAATGGAACGAATCATATTGGGGATCAGACTGTTAGATAAGAAGAGAAACACATGGATTAGGCAGCAAACTCAAGTAAAGGACATTCTTATCAAAACTAAAGAACTAAAATGGTCTTGGGCAGGACACATAGCTCAAAGACATGATGACAGATGGACTAAGAAAATAACAGAATGGTATCCAAGATTAGCTAGAAGAAAACCTGGAAGACAAAGGCGGAGATGGATAGATGAAATTCATGAGTCTGTGGGTAGTAAATGGATGGCCAGTGCTCAAAACAGAAGGAACTGGAAAGTTGCTGGAGAGGCCTTCATCCTGCAGTGGATTGAAAATGGCTGATGATGATGATAAACCTATTTGAATGTAAAATATATTACATACTGTAATCATAACTTACTACTTATTATTCTACTTAGCTTACCTTTCCAAATGGTTCAAATATTCCTTTTAGCATATCCTCTGTGATATTGAAATGCAATGAGCCTACATATAACCTCATTGGACCTGTATTACCTTTCTGAAGGTTATTAGCACTTGCTGCAATTCTGTTTTTCTCAGCTTGAGTTGGCTGAACAATAATTGGAACACCCCTTAGCTTCTGACCAGTTAAGCCAAGTGCCTGAAAAAAAGGAACAAATCACCATCATGCATACTTTAACTACATAACACAGAAGCAAACAAGATGTATACAATATATGCTCTAAAGTAGACTCCACCCTCTCCTCCTTCAACTTAAGTGAAATAGTCTGACCACCATATGCAGCTATAATGTCAAGGAGCACCACATACAGATTCGGTAAGGATAATATTGGCCCGAAACTGTGCGATTTATTATTTTAATTTGTGTCAATTATGGACATTGAAGGAGGATCCAGCAGGAAAAAGACTGTCGAAACCTGAAAATGCCACTTTAGAGAGAGTGCACTCACTTTATTTTCTTGTTTTCTTCAGAGTGAAGTTCAGGTGAACCACGGTATACGTGAACTAGATAGATATACTGAGACACGGTATAAGTGAACTAGATAGATATGCTGAGACACGGTATACGTGAACTAGATAGATATTCAAGGTGAGAAACTTTCTGCTGACGAATCGGCAGCGGTGTCCTTTGAAAAGTAAGTTTGCTTCAGTTAAGCAAATTATGAGAAAGAAAACGTTTATAATGTTGATGAGACGGGCTTATTATGGAAAGCATAATAAGCATTACCGAGAAATGCCTGCACCAAGTTTAAGATGAGAAAAGAGCGAGTTGCTGTGTGTGCAAATGCCACTGGGTTGCACAGATTGTCCGTGCTCGTTATTGGTAAGTCGAAAAAACAGAGCATTTAAAAATCTTTCTAATTTTTCTGTTTTGTATAAAAATGACTGGATGGATGTTTCTGTTTTCCAAGATTGGTTTATATATTTTTTTATTTAATTAATCTTATCTAATTTAATCATAAGGTAAGATTTAATTAATTAGCTAATTTAATTATTTAATTATTTATTTAATTAAATTTATTTAATCTTACAGAAAAATTATCCGGAAAATTTGGCTATCCGGAAGAGGTCTGACATTAATTATTCCGGATAACTGACGTTCTACTGTATCCCCAATTCACAATGGGGGATGAAAGGGTGACACGAGTAATTACAGACCTGTTAGTTGAACTTCTGTTCTAGGGAAAATAATGGAGTCACTAGTTAAAGAAGAAGCATTGCAGGATCATTTAGACAAAACTGCAGTAATATTCCAGACACAGCATGGATTTGTTAAGGGGAAGTCTTGTCTGACCAATTTGATTGGATACTATGATGTGGTCACAAAGCAACTGGATGCAAAAAATAATTTTGATGTCATATACTTCGATTTCAGGAAAGCTTCTGATACTGTTGCACATGGAAGACTATACAAATTAGAGCACTATGGCATTAAGGACAAGTTGCTACAATGGTTAAAAGGATGGTTGAGTGGGAGAAGACAGCGAGTGATAATCAATGGACTAATGTTATTAGTGGAGTTCCCCCTGGGTTCAATATTGGGCCCATTGTTGTATTGTATATTTATCAATGATATTGATGAAGGTATATCAGGCTTAACATCTACATTTGTAGATGATACAAAGGTTGGTGGGGTTGTTAATGACATTAATGACAGTATGTTACTGCAAAAGGATCAAGAAAAGTTGGGCAGATAAGTGGCAACCCAAGTTTAACATTGACAAATGCAAAGTACTGCATATGGTAGCAGTAATCCAAGAGAAACGTACCACCTGTGTGGTGCTGCACTCAGGGAGATGGAGAATGAAAAAGAACTGGGGTAATTGTGCAGTCAGATATGAAGTTTTATGAGCAGAGAAAACAGGCTGCCAGAGCAGGCCATGGAGTGTTGTTAATGATATCAAGAATTTTGCTAGCAGGGATAGGGAGGTGATTATCCCTTTAGACAGGATTCTCAACTATCGATCACCTACACGTAATATCACAGCTAATGGAGAAAGCAAATGAATATAAAACACTATTATGCCTGGCATTTGTGGATTATGAAAAGGCATTTGACTCCATACAGCATAAGGCAATGTTTCGGGCACTGGAAAGACAAGGCACAGATTTGCACTGTGTAGACAAGTACTACATAGATTTGCACAGACAAGCACCGCTAGCTTGGGGGGATACAAGGACTAATAGTTTAACAGTAGCAGCAGGCAGAGGTGAAGGTGATCCTTGCACAACTTCTATTAGAATAAGTAGCGACCTGGAGCAAGGGGTGTTGGGGGTTTCAGGGATGGACGATGGACAGCAGTCATTGTGAAATAGGTGGGTATATGGGATGTGTTAGGATGAATAGGAATAGGTGCATGTATGCTTGCATGTATACCAATGCTAGAAGTATAGTAAATAAATTTGATGAATTTGAAGTGTTGGTCAAGACATCAAAGGCAGATATTGTTGGGACAGCAGAGATGTGGTGTCACCCAGATATAAGGAATGCAGAACTGGAATTTGGGGAGTACAATGCATACAGAAAGGATAGACAGAATAGGAAGGGAGGAGGTGTTATGCTGTTAATTAAGAAAAACATAAAATCAAAAGAAGTGCACCTAGTTGATATAGATGAACAGTGCACTGTTGAGTCAGTTTGGTGTGACATAAGCAAAGCAAAAATAAGAGTAGGAGTGTGTTATAGGCCTAATGACTCGAATGAGTACAATAAACAATTATACAGAGAAATAGAGTGGGCCAGTAAATCAGAATGTCTTATAATGGGGGATTTTAACTTCCCAGATATTGACTGGAACTTGTGGGTTGGTCATTCACACACTAGTCAGACTTTTGTGGATTTATTGGATGATTGTTTTCTGCAGCAGCATGTTCGAGAGGCAACCAGAGAGTAATACTCTTGGTCTGGTTATCAGCAGAGATCATTCGTGTATTAAGAATTTGCAGATAAAGGAACCACTAGGTGGCAGTGATCACAGTGTAGTGATGTGGGATTTACTTAAAGATTTAATTACCATAAGGGGTAAAGGAAAGGGTTTTTGCTTCCATAAAGGTGAGTACAGTGGTCTCAGACATATGTTAAATTCTGTACAGTGGGATCAACTGACGATGTTACCAACAGTAAATTCTAAGTGGGAAGGATTCAGGGAATTAATCATGGATGTTACTAAATGTTTCATACCTATTAAGAAATACTGTTCAAGGTTTAGGCCTAAATGGTTATCAAATGAACTAATGAGACTCGTAATAGAGAAGAAAAATGCACGGGATGCATATAAATTATCAAGCGACTCAGAACCTATGGCAGTTATAAGCAAGTCTGTAATCAGGTCACAAAGGAGGTTAGGCAGGTGAAGGCAGATTACGAGAAATCCTTGGCAAAAGATGCTAAGAAAAACAGCAAGGATTTCTTTACTTATATAAACTCTAAAAGGAAGGGGATGAATCTGATTGGTCCACTTCACATCGATGGTTCTACTGTTGATGATCCTGCTCAGATAGCAAACAAACTGAATGAGTATTTTGCATCTACATTCACACGTGAGGAATTATTAAGGTTTGAAAATGGCAGAAGGTTATCAAATTGTAGCAGGGTACTTAATGATTTTGTGCTAACTGAGAGCAAAGTGGAAGAGAAATTGTTGAAGTTAAACATAAGAAAAGCACCTGGGGTGGATGGGATCTATCCAGTTATATTAAAGGAGGCGGCAAAGGAACAAAAATGGTCTTGGGCAGGCCACATAGCTCGAAGACATGATGACAGATGGACTAAGAAAATAACAGAATGGTAACCAAGAGGAGCTAGAAGAAAACATAGAAGACAACGGCGGAGATGGATAGATGAAATTCATGAGTCTGTGGGTAGTAAATGGATGGCCTGTGCTCAAAACAAAAGGAACTGGAAAGTTGCTGGAGAGGCCTTCATCCTGCAGCGGATTTAAAATGGCTGATGATGATGATGATATCCCTTTGTATAAGGCAATCGTCAGGCCACCCTTGAGTATTGGATACAGGTTGGGAGGCCTCACTTTAAAAAGGATGTGGAGTTGCTAGAACGAGTACAGAGAAGGGCAACAAGATTGGTGAGGGGAACAAAGGGGTGCTTTAACCAATCAAGAAAGGCTTAAGTTCTGCAAATTGTAACATCTGGAGACAGATGAGTTGATCTGATTAAGGTGTATAAGGCTTTGAATGGTTTGAGCATGCTCAATGCTGATGGGATTCTTCTTCTTGCTCAGATTACGAACCTCAGGTAGCATAAACTTAAATTGAGGAAGAACAGTTGTAGAATAGGTGTGTGAAAATCTGCCTTTAGCCAGCAGCTAGTTGATTGCTGGAACAAACTTCCATCTGTCGTTGTGGAAGGTGATAGCTTTAAGGAAGAACTGGACAAGCTATTGGAGTGGAATGGATAAGTGAAATATGCAGTGTTTTTTTTTTTTTTTTTGGTTGATTATGTATAAGTTTGCTTTCTTGCATCATATGCCTTTACTAATGCTCTCTGAAATATCCATAATGCCATCTTTGAAAATGGCCTGATGAAGATAGCAACATAAATAAAGCTTTGTTTGGCCACAGCTGATTGTTACAGATCCTTCTTTGGGTAATTCGTAATATGTGAGTATTATGTAGAAATATAATTATAAAGATGTTTCCCCTTGCATATAAGGATTTCTGAGTGATAAAATATTTAAGGCTAGATAATATTTTAATTATAGATCCTGAAAACTGTTTACAAGTGAGAAATAAAGATTTTAACTCGTACCTTAACAGTTTCAAGTACTTCTTAAAATATTAAAAGAGGGGCATTAGGTTTAATTCCACAAACTCAGCTAAGGTTTTTAATTAATTGTAATTTATATTTTTAAATATAAATTACCATTGTTTTATCTATCTTTTTGACTTAATACGGCAGATCACCGCCTTGTTGTTCCCATTTTCCAAAGTCGATGGATGTGGGCATCTTCAGCTTTCAAATTTCTCTTTCTTATGGCTGATAGTGCACCTTCCTTCCATGTTTTTCTAGGGCGTCCTCGCCTTCTCTTCCCTTGTGGTATCTACTCATTATAATTTTAGGCCATCTCACTTCATTCATGAGCAGCAAATGTCCAAACCATCTCAACCTTGTATTTTCTATCCATTCCATAATATCTTCGCCTGTGTGCATACTCTTCTTATTTCCTCATTCGTTATCCTCTCTAGCCTAGAAACCCTAGCACTCCGACACAGGTAGTCCATCTCCAGGGCTCTAACCTTCTTTTTGTCACCCTCTTTCAGTGTCCACACTTCACATCCATAGCAAAGTACCGATTCCACTAACGACTGTCCAATATGTTTTTTAGTTCTACAGGAGATAATGTTATCCCACCATATAGAGTTTAGGGCACTAAGATCTCCCCACTTTGATGAATTCTTGTGTAAACTTCTTCTTTCCCCAATCCTTCTTTAGTTAATCAATATCCAAGATATTTGCGTATGGTGGTTTTGATGCTGTTATATAAGATATTCACCTCTTCTGTTTCTCCAATGTGAGATAGGTGGTTCTGGAGTCTTTTATGATAAAGATCTTTAATACTGTCATGAGATAGTAGTTCCAGTTTATAAGCAATATTTTCTTATACTACCCTATTGTCTTTACTGACCGTATTAGGTCTCACTTGCCTCTTATTCTGGTATTTGAATAATATATCTGCAATCAGCAGGTAATGATCTGACCCGCAGTTGGCACCTCTCATTACCATTAAAGAGTTATACAAGGAGTGAGGGAATGATGCCAGCAATGGGGAACATGGAATGCAAATTAGTATACATATACAGCATACCTGATATCCTTCCTGATGAGGTAGAACATGCAGTGAAGAAAATGAACAACAAGAAAGCCCCGGGGGAAGATGAAGTTATTGTAGAGTTGTTAAAATTGGGAGGAAGAGACATGACACAAAAACTGGCAAGACACTTCAAAAAATGCATTAGAAAAGGTGTGACGCCTAAGGAGTGGAATAATGCAATCATAGTTTTGCTGCATAAGAAAGGAGATAAATCAGAAATTATAGACCAATTAGCTTGTTATCCCACATCTAAAAGTTGTTCACAAGGGTCATTACTAACAGATTAGAAAGAATACTTGATGAGAATCAACCAAAAGAGCAAGCTGGCTTTAGGACAGGATTCTCAACTATAGATCACCTTCACATAATATGTCACCAAAGATAAGCATAGGAGCAGAAGAATCCTTTCTGTTAGATATAAGACAAGACTGAATTTTAGAAGGATTAAAATCAACTAAGTTGTCTTTGCCCCACTGGAGAATTACATGGAGATCGGTATTTAAGGAATTGGTAGCGGATATTCAAGAAGTTGAAGCTGATTGAGCAGGACAAGGTTTCTCAAAATGGAAAGTGCAATGAAATGTGCTATCATCGGCAAAACTATGGATATGATTTCCAGTCAATGGAAGAAGGTCGTTAATATACAAGAGGAAAAGAGTGGGGGAAAGAACTGAACCTTGGGGAATACCATTATTAGTGGAGAAGTTAGAAGACAGAGCCATCTACCATCACCGTCAGTGAGCAATCAGGGAGAAAACTGGATAACCGATTACAAAAAACAGTTGGCAAACGATAAGACGGAAGCTTGTTTAGAAGACCTTTATGCCAAACACGATCGAAAGCCTTTGAGATGTCAAGAGCAATTGCTTGTGTTTCACCGAATATTTCCATTGAATTCATCCATAAATGGGTAACTAGATAGTATGAATCAGAGCTGTAATATGTTCTACATTGATATTAATATTTGTAAAATAATAAGAGGAGTTTACCTCAATATGGTACATAGAATACTTCCGTATGATATTCTCTAGAAATTAAAACGAAAAAATCGAAACCTTACATTAGAGTAAAAAATAAATAATTAAAAACCAATTTAACAAAATTCGAATCAATTTAACACAATTAAAAATCAATTTAACACAATTAAAAAGAATCAATAAGAGTTTAAAAAATGAATTAGATAGTATGAATCAGAGCTTCATAATATATAATTCTACATACTATATTGAGGTAAACTCCTCATTATTTTACAAATATTAATATCAACGTAGAACGTACTGAGTATTACAGCTCTGATTCATACTATCTAATTCATTTTTTAAACTTATTGACTATTTCATTCACTTCCTGTCTCTCCAGGTGTAACCTATCGATACACACAATTATGGGGGATTTTTTGAATGGCTTTGTGCAAAATTACATTAAATCAACACTAAGATACTCGGGCCCAAAGTCACCATATTTCTTTTTTAAAATATTGTCTTCAAAACAACATCGTTCCCGAATTTGCCAGGGTTAATTTAAATCAAAAAATTTCAGGCATAAAACAACCAACACGGGCCACATTACGTAATATTGTTAAGCTTGCCTTAAAATCTTGATATTCGAATAAACAAAAATACCTTTCCCAGGTTAGGAAGCTTCGCGATAAATTAAAAAATTATTTACATCCGAATGATGGGTCTGTATTGAAGACCTCCATAGATTTGCGACGGGAAACACAGGCCTCAGAAATAAAAAAACAAACACGTTAATAAATTGCAAACATTATCGGATAGGCCAAGACACGTTCATGCGAATTCTAACACACTGTCGCGGGCTTGCGACCAAGTACATACGAGCTGGGTGACAACCCCCCATAGACACACAACATACTACCACGGAATATGTCAGCTAGGTCACGAACACCCCCTCACCCAGTATTCGACTAACCGACATATCAACAGGTTACAAATCTTTCCTCGTGTACACTATTGCAGGACCAGATTTCACTTTTATCCAAAGGACTAAATTATAATTTACCACCTCGAAAACTACCTGAAAAACAATGCATAATTGATATTGAATTTGGACTTCGTAATGTTCCACAAAAAGATTTATTTATTCAACAAGTTAACCAAGTAGTGAATAACATAAAAGAAATGCAACTCCGTAAATTGAATACACATGACAGTTCAGCTTTATCAGAACTTCAGGGAAATAAGGACATTATTATATAGAGGGCAGATAAAGGAGATACAGTGGTAATACTAGATAAACCTGATTATATTAATAAGTTAGATTCAGTTATTTCAGATACCTCCACTTATCTTGAAACAGACCCAGCACTGTTTACCAATTTGATCAATTAATACATTAAAACGTTAACCACATATCGAAAAACAACTACATTACTATGGCCCAGTTAAAGGAATTAAAGACCAGAACATACAATATTCCTGCACTTTTCGGTCAGGTAAAATTACACAAGACTGGATTTCCTATTCGACCTACTGTTTCCTACAGGAACTCGGCATTTTCATCCTTAGCCACACATGTATATAGCATTATAAAACCCTTTAGACAGGTAATACAATTTGGGATTAAGACCTACGATACAATATTCAATAATCTTAAAAACTGTAGACTTGGCGACAATGACAATTTATTCTCACTAGATGTTACCTCGTTATATACGAATGTAAACGTTGAATACACATTAGATATTATTTGGGATATATTAAATAAAAACCCGATACCGATTAATTATACGAAGCTACCTATTAAGGAAATTTTTTCACTAAATTTCACTAAAACTGTTAGTTGAGGCCAACTATATAACCTTTTGAGACAAGGTGCACAAACAAATTTTTGGATTACCAATGGGTTTGAGCTTGAGCCACTTAATGTCAGAGATCTATCTCTCAACGATTGAGCATATACATCTGACACCTTTTCGACCCCGTATCACATACCATGGGAGGTATTTAGATGATGTTCTAGTTATTACTGATAGTAAGCAGCCATACAATCCCTGAAGAATGGCAGGGCACCAGGAGTGGACCAAGTCACCACAGAAGCGATCAAAGCCGGGGGAGATGTACTGCTTCGCCGACTACACTCACTCCTCAAAACCATCTGGTGCACTGAACAAATTCCGTTAACATGGAGGAAAGCCATTATCGTACCGATCCACAAGAAAGGTGATAACCGGGACTGCAAGAACTACCGTGGCATCAGCCTCCTTTCCATCATCGGAAAGGTCTTTATGAAGATCATCCAGTCAAGACTGCAAAAACATCGCGAGCAAACCAGTCGAGAAGAACAGGCAGGATTTAGACCCGGGCGAGGATGCTGTGATCAAATCTTTGCCATTCGTCAGCTGATGGAGGAGAGGATCCGGTGTGGACAGCGAACCGTCATTGTTTTCATTGACTTTAAGTCTGCTTTCGACTGTGTCCACCGGCCTGCCTTATGGAAACTACTAGAGGTTGAACATGTACCTCGAAAAGTCATCACACTCCTCCAAACTGCATACAACGGTTTAACCAGCCAGGTGCGCATCCAGAACGATTTATCTGAGGAATTTACCATCCAAACTGGAGTCCGCCAAGGGGATGTAGCCTCCCCATTGCTTTTCAACATCGTGGTCGACGCCATTATGAGGCAAGCATTCAGAAACAGACAGGGCATACAATATGATAAGGATCACTATGTGACTGACCTGATGTTTGCTGATGATAGTGCTATCCTTGCCGGTAACGACGCTGAAGCCACGGACATCCTCTATGACATTGCCCGCATTGCCCGGCCATACGGTTTGAAGATCAATGCTGGTAAGACAAAGGCCCTGACAACAGATGGGTCGCAAACCACCATCTATCTTGAAGGCGTCCAGATCGAGCAAGTGCAGGACTTTAAATACCTTGGGTCGCTGGTCCAGGAGAAGAAAGTTGCATCCACCATGGAAATCCACAGCAGAATTGGACAGGCGGCCACTGCGTTCGCCTCGCTCAAATGGTGTCTATGGAAGAGGACCAACATTTCCACAAAGACTAAAATCCGACTCTTCCGGACTTTGATCCTGCCCATTCTTCTTTACGGATCGGAAACATGGATTTGTCTCAAGTTAGATTTGAACAAACTTGAGGTATTCCAAATGCGATGCCTGCGGCAGATCTTGGGCATCTCTCTTTGCGACCGCATCACTAATGATACCATCCGCGCCAGATGCCAACAGCAACCAACCATTGCCGACCAAATCCAGAAGCGAAGGCTCAGATGGTTTGGCCATGTATGTAGAATGGGCACGAACAGAATACCATCCACACTCCTTTGGAGACAACGACCCACCCAATGGAGCATCCAACGGACCGCGCCTAGGAAAACGTGGGCCAAGCAAGTGGAAGATGACTTGAAGAGCCGACGTCTCGACCTTAACCAGGCCAGGACTGAAGCCATGGATCGTAAGGTATGGAAGAACATCACAGAGCAAGTCCGAAACCCTGCGGCACCTACAGCAGCATACTGGTTGCGTGGCCAACCGCCTCCCCCAGCTGCCAGCTAAGGACCAAAGAAGAAGAAGATAGTAGTACCATCCAAGACATTTTACATTCGTTTAATAATATTCATTCTAGACTCAAATTTACATTGGAAAGGGAGGATACGGATACAAAGTCATTAAACTTTCTAAATTTCACACTTACTCGGGACTCGAATAAAATCCACTTTAGCATCTATCGAAAACCTACAAACACCGGTACGCTTCTACACTGTAATAGCTATCACCCATTCACCTACAAAAGATCAATTATCTTTGATCAATTTCTAAATGCCTATACATATTCAATGACGGAATCTGCTTTGGGCTCAGAAATACAAATATTAACCAGCAGGTTCTTAAACAGGGGTTATCCCCTTGCCACAATAAACCGAATTAGGGTACAGGCGAAGGATAGGATACAAAATACTTCACCAGCCAACAATAGTAATATCAAAAAATACTTTATTTCTGTCCCATATGTTGAACAGTGGCACAAACAGCTTAATAGATTCTTTAAAGATATCGAACTTAAAATTGTGGCCAGGCCAATACGGAAATTACACACTATACCGAACAATCGCTTGGTTCTTTCCACGTTCGCAACACAAATTAATGATCTAGTATACAACATTTCTTGCGGTGATTGCGACTCGTCTTACCAAGGTTCGACGTGATTTTCTCTGAATATCGTGTAAATCAACACGAAGCCACAGTTTGTGCTTCTCGTTCAGCAGCATTAGAATTAGCCTTTCATGCTATTAACGAAAAACATACTTTTTATTTAACAAGGCCAAAATACTTAATGTTCAACGTAATTATACGCGACTATTAATTGCAGAAACCGTAGAAATTAAATTACATGAGAATTCTGTTAATGTTCGGTGGCCATATTTGATCTCTGATGCGTGGGCCTTTATACGCATGCGCGAAGACAAATAATCTCTATTTAAGCTTCAAGATTCAACTCTATTCGGTAATTTTCATTCCTGTGATCACGACATATGGTCGAAAAGCATTGTCAGCTTCAGGAAGGAAAATCGTTTTGAATATTTTAGTTAGATTCTTTTTAATTTTTAATTGGGTTAATTGATTTTGAAATGTGTTAAATTGGTTTTTAATTATTTATTTTTTACTCTAATGTAAGGTTTCGATTTTTTTGTTTTAATTTCTGGAGAGTATCATACGGAAGTGTTCTTCGTATTATATCGAGGTAAACTCCTCTTATTATTTTACAAATAAATGGGTAACATAAGCCAGAATATCAACAGTGGATCGACACTGACAGAATCCATACTAGCGATCGTTGATTAGATGGAAGGTTTCTAGGTAGTTTAAGAGTTGGTGGTTAATTGATTTCTCCATTACTTTAGAAAGTTTGGTTTGGTTTAAAATTTTAATGGCGCATTAGCAACACTAGCTATTATGTGCCAAGAAACTTTAGAAAGAGTAGAAGTAATTGCAATGGGACGATAATTGGATGGGAGGGATTTGTCACCCTTTTTAGGAACAGGCTGGATATGAGCAAATTTCCAAGCAGAAGGAAAAACACCTTGGAATAAGAAAGTGAAAAAAGGTGGCATAGAACAGAATTAAGTTCAGAAGAGCAGGTTTTGAGAACAAGTCGAGAAATACCATCAGAACCTGGAGCTTTCTTAGCATCAAGATTTGTCAAAATCCTTCTGACATCCTTTTGATGGAAGACCACAGGAGACATTGAATGGAGTTGGGAATGGTGGGAGGTGTTTTACCAAGATCATTAATACATGAGTTGGAAGAAAAATGGGATGCTAACAGGTCAGCTTTATCCTTGGCTGAAGTGACAACAGAACATCTGGTTTTGACAAAGGTGGGAGCAGAGAGATAAACAAAAGTTACAGCCAATAGCTTTGGCAAGAGACCAGAATGCTCAGCTACCATTAGGGTTTCTACTCTTAGCTTATTTGGTTTTTAGGAGCATTAGTAACTAAGGCCATAATGCTCCGGGAATATGCGGCGGTTATTCCCTGACCTTTCCGCATCCTTCATATTTGGTGGTGATGGGCTCTAACCCCGGTCTAATCAAGAAGCGTGTGCTACGCACTGCTGCTCCTTCCCACCTGGCTATGGAGGCGCCCTACTCTTAGCCTGTTCAAAATCTAGTTTGTACTGATTAATAACTACTTTACAATTATTGCGAGCTTTGGTGTAGGCAGAAAATGAAACTGAAGAATTGGAAACAAGCCAATTACAATATGCAATGTTCTTCTTTTGAACAGCCTTAGCACATTTATTAGAAAACTGAGGTTTAGATAAAGGATGAGATTTTAAAGTGGAGTGTGGAATAAAGGATTCCATTCCTGCAAGAATAATTTCACTGACACGATCTGAGCAAACGTTGACATCAGAAGTTTTGAAACAGTAGTCTGACCAAGAAAATGAAGAAAAGAAATCTCGTAGGTCATCCCATTTTGCATTCTTGTAATGCCAAACAATACAAGGTTGATAACAGCCATGAGATAAAGGCTCCATTGGAGATGAGACAATCATCACGTTGTGATCTGAGGTGCTTAAAGAACCACTCACTTCGATTACTTAGAAGGGTTGTTTGAGAGAAAAAAAGTTCAAGCATGTTAGCTGTATGGTTAGGACTGTCTGGTATTCTTGTAGGTAAATGAACAATTTGTGCAAGGTCATTAGTAACTGCAAAAGCCTCAGCATCTCGACCAGCCGAGTGGCTAGAAAACGGAAGCCAGCTGGAGTTGTGAACATTAAAATCACCAAGGAAAATCACCTCACTGTTAAGAAAGTTGGACTGGAGAAAGTCAAGTTGCAAGGAGAGAAAGTCAAAGAGCTCCAAGTGATTAGTGGAGTTGGGAGAATGGTAGGGACAACAGATGAATTTGACACAATGAGGTAGAGAGATTTTAAGCCAGAGAAGAACGAAAAGAGGAGATTCCAAATTACCAAGTCTCTGACAGGGAATATCAAAACGGACATATGCACAAGTACCACCTTTGAGGCGAAAGGAATCATACAGCGAATAATTTGGGCATCTGAGATGAGCAGTAGTTGAATCAACCGATAACTGAGATTCTGTCAGAAAGAGTACATGGGGTTTGGCAGACTGCAAGTGGAAATGGACATCGTTGAGATTAGAATTGAGACCACGTATATTTGTGAAATTAACTAGGAAGTGTTTGGGAGGTTTAGATCTTTTTTGCAGATAAGCTTACTCTATTAGTTTGACTATTCATGGTGTATTCAAAAGTGATATTCAAAAGTGATATTCAATAGTGATATTCAATAGCCTATTAATATTAAACTTCAATTCCCACTTCTCATCCCATCTGCCTAATTTTTCTAGATCATGATGCAGTAGCATACCCTGATTACTGCCATTAATCATCCTGCCAACCTTCATATCATCTGCAAACCTAGATACTAAACTTGACATGCCTTCATCAATCCTGTTAATAAACACTGTAAACAGTAAGGCACTCCACTAATAATATTAGTCCAAAAAAAAAAAAGTGCCCATTTATAACCACACCCTCTGTTTTCTGCCACCTAACCATCCTTTCACCTATAGCAGTAATTTTCCCTAAAGGCGCAATATAACTTTGTTATTTTTTGAGTCATAAAAAACCAAAAACCAATCAACCAACCAGCCATTTTCAAGTCAACACTACCAATTTGTATAGCAGTCTTTTGTGTACAATGGTATTAAAAGCTTTTCTGAAACCTAAGTATATGATGTTAAAATTAATTTTGCATCCAGTTCCTTTGTTACTGTGTCCCAGTATACAATCAGATTTACCAGACAAGAATGACCCTTAACAAAACCATACTGTGACTGCAGTATAACTGCGTTCCTTTATTTCTGTGTGAGATTCCTTTATTGAGAATGGCTCCATTATTTTCCCTGAAACAAATGTCGAGCTAACAAGTCTATAATTATTTGTGTCACCCTTTGATCCCCTTTATGAATTGGGGATATATTTGTACATCTACGGTCCATAGGGACCTCCCTTAGATCCAAGGATGCTGGCATAATCATAGCTAATGGTTTTGCTTACCTATATTGCTGCTACCTTTAATATAACTGGGTAGATTCCATTTATCCCCAGGTGCCTTTTTAATGTTTAGCCTCAACAATTTCTCTTCCACTTTTCTCTCAATTATCACAAAATCATCCAACTCCCTGTCAGAACTTGACACATACTCCTGGCATCCCATCCCTAAAAAATGCCTCATGTGTGAATGAGAATATGTGAATATTCTCATTCACACATGAATATTCATATATGTGAATATTCATATGTGAATACAAAATACCTATTTAATTTGTCAGCAGCCTGAACAGGATCATTAATAGTTAAACCATTCATATTTAATGGGCCAATGTTATTGTTTGTAGGCTTTACGGTGCAAGGGCATAGCTAAATACATAGTTATATCTGTATAGATGTTATTCAAATATATACTGCGTTATACAGTTTTATCTGTTTGCAGAAACCAAAACTTTTAGTCACATGGCAAGTCTGCTAGGAGGTCAGAAATGCTGAAAGAGATGTTCGTCATGGAAAACGAGGTAAACATAGCTTGTCGATCAGTATTGTATTTGGGGCAATCAATAAGTACATGCTGGACAGTGAGCTGAGTGTTGCACCTTGTGCACCATGGTGGATCAGTGTCTGCAAGAAGATAAAGATGTGTCAGGTGTGTATGGTCTATTCATAGTCGAGCTAATACTACTTCTTCAAGTCTGTTTTCACGTATAGTCGACTTCCAAGGCCTCAGATCTTTCTTTATATGGAGCAGCTTGTTACCAATTTTATTTTTCCAGACATGGTGCCATTGCTCAAAACTTTACTTCTTTATAATTAACTTGAAATGGGAGAGTAATATGCTTAAAGGGGTTAATGTAATTCATCCCCTTCTTTCTGATGTTTTCATAAGTAAAGAAGTCTCTGCTGCCTATTTTTGCTAGAGACTTCTCATAATCTGCCTTAGCTTGCATAACTTGCTTTGTGACTTGAGTGAAGACAGTTTATATCTACTGCAGACTTCTGTATCATTTGATAATTTTATGCATTTTTCTTCTGTTCCCTGAGTCTCATCAGTTCATCTGACAACCATTTAGGCCTAAGCCTTGAATATCTCACAGTTGGTTTGGTATAAAAACCTAATAGCTTCTATGATTACATCCATGAACATTTTCCATTTAGAACTTCATGGTGGTAATATCATCTGCTGGTCCTACTGAAAAGATTTTTTAGCACTATCTGAGGCTATTGTAGCCTCCTATAAGAGAGCAAAATCCCTTCCTTTTACTCTTGACACCCATCACATCTTTAGTGTGAGTACATTGTGATCACAATGTGAATACATTGTTATCACTGCCACTTAGTGTTTATCTGTAGATTCTTAATACATGAAGAGTCACTTCTGATAATCACACCTAGAGTACCACTTTGTCATTTAAGAACAAGATACTCATATCAAGAGTGCTGTCTTTTTGCTGGTATTGGACTTAACGACACAGTAGCCCTTGTGTCGTTAAGTCCAATACCAGACAAATTGTGTCTGTTTGTTGTTTATTTACAGGCAACATATAGCTATAGTTGGTAAATTATATGCTCCTATACAGGTCAATATATTTTAGGTACATCAAAAGTTCTATATTTGCTTCATTTCTATGAAGTGAGATAAATCATGAGAGATGTTCAATGTGGAGAGAGACTGAAAAGTGTTAAGAGCAGATGGTTGAATTTACATTCAACCATCTGCTCTTAACACTTTTGGGACAATCAACCAGAAAATGACGGACTGTCAGTTGCATCTGACAGGAACAACGAGGTGGGTTATCTCCCAATAGTAGGAAGAGATGAGTGTGTCCAATTCTGAGTCTTGCCAATACCACTTCCTCTCTACAATTTCGTCGGAAGCTAAAGAGCCACAGCGTTGGATTTTGTTTTACCTGGTCAAGTTTATTGTTAATATTCCTTTTCCAGATCTGTGACGAATTGTCGTAGCATGCTTTGCGAATGATAGGCTTATATCACTGTAAGGAACCTGAGGACTGTCTTTCTGCATAGAAAATAGTCATCTAATATAACCAGAAAGGTCTTGCTGCTATGTGAATGACTCCACAAGGTCCTGTCAATATCTGGAAAGTTGAGCTCCCTTAATTTAAGACAACCTCACTTGCTGGCCCAGTCTATATGTCTGTGCAGCTGTTCATTATACCCATTACAATCATCATTAAGCCTAGGAAATTAAGCACTGGTTGCACTGCCTTATATTTTATGTGCTTCTTAACTAAAAGCCCACCCACCATCTTTCTATACCACTGAACAAAAAAAAAAACTGGCAAAATGGCCATTTTAAGGAAGTAATTAGTGATTGTGGAAACATAAATGCACATACTAAAAAGAACCAAATTTATAAATTAATCTAATTATAACATTACAGATAATTGCTTATTGTGATGTATGAGTTTTTTAATTTTTTAGAAGATTAGCTTTGTTGAATATTACTTAAAATGTACATTAAATAATATTTTTTATAAGTTTCATGTTACTAGAGAGAGAGAGAGAGAGAGAGAGAGAGAGAGAGAGAGAGAGACAGAGAGAGAGAGAGAGAGAGAGAGAGAGAGAGAGAGAGAGAGAGAGAGAGAGAGAGAGAGAAGCCTTTTGGTAGACTTTGCATAGGAGCCCAAAAATTCTAGCCATGCCACTGGGCAGCAGTCATCAAATGGGAAGACCAAGTGAGAAAAGTCAAATAGGTGAATTACTGAATAAATTTAAAGCTGCCATCATGAAAGCCACAAATACATATACACTAACTTCCAAAGGTATTTTTACATCATATTTGAAAAAAAAAAAAAAAAAAAAAAAAAGTTTAAATAAACAAACTAATAGGATGGCCTTTGGAACAGTTTTAACTAATTCCTTGTAAAGGACAACAGGAATTGGTGCGTACTGGTTGTACTCTGATTCAGTATTAGTTCATCCCAAAGATGTTTGTTCAGATTCAAGTGTGGACCCCTGGGCCAACATGATGACCCAAAGTCTTCTTCAGACTGTTTATCTCAAACCAGGTTTATCTATTACTAATTGTATGGGATGGATCATTATTGTACTGAAACATGGAGGGTCTACTTCTACAGAGCTTCCAGAGTACAGACACCATGGTTTTTGACACTACATCAGTCTGAGTATGAACAAGAAAGATTCATTCCATGCCTTCTCCTTTGAAGTTCATTGTGAGCATAATACACTGCAGCAGATGACGTTTTCTAGTCATTCTAAACATCTACTCCTGAAGTCTATCCCTACCTCCATCTAACCCATCTGACCTGAAGCCCACACAGTGCAGCATTTTTAGGATCTCTTTGCACTGTTCCACAAATGGACTAGACACCACAGCAAATGAGATCTGGAACTGTGATGTGGGACTTTAGGTGTCAGCTCTCCAGCCCCCTAAAGATCATGAAAGCATTTTATAGACACTCCTGTGGACATCTGGAGCTCCAATGTAACATTTGCCAAGAATGTGGTTCAGCTTGCTCTCACCACTCTTTTCAATGATTGGGAATTCCTATCCACCAGTTTTGCATGCTACCTGACTGCGTGCACACTTCCACTGCTCTTGTTCTTCTTCCATCTTTTCAACACAATAGCTATAGTTCAATTTCATGCGGCTACAGCAGGTGAGGACAAATTGTTGAGATGACATCTGATGATTAATTCTCTTTGAAATGCCATATCTTTCCATAACTCATTATTTTGTTTTCTTTTATTTGTACTACTGCCTACACAGTCTTAAACCTATTCCTGCTTTGCAAACATCTTGCATGCACCATTCACTAATGGAAAAGGTTGTCCAAATACTTTTGGTAGGGTGGTTTTCCATTATATTATAAAATATAGCATGAGGGTAAATGTTGACGTGGATGAAAATGATACTGCAAGTTTAACTTTCTTTTGGCAATATATATACTAATATATGTTGCCAAATACAGTCAGTCCTCATATAACACAATAGTTGTGTTCCTAGAAACCCTCGTGCAATATAAACAACAGGCCCTATGGGAAAAATACGGTTAGGTGCCGACCACCCAAAATTGGACACACATTTGTAACCAAAACATTACCAAACACAATAAATAATTGTAATAAAACAAACAATTTAAAAATGTAAAATTAATAATTTAATCATTTAAATTTATATTCTTACCTTAAAAATAAATGAAGACAGCTTGAGGGAAAGGGCTTGAGAAAGGGTTGAAGCAGTGGAATTATGGGGAATTATGGAGTTTCTGCGGGTTTTACATTATTATGTGAAATGTGTTTCCCCTTCCACAAACTCATAAAAACAAATAAATTTTCCGAATCTTCTCTTCATTCCTACTGGGCTGTGTTCAGTTGGGGTGATTACGCCGCGTTTGACTACCATTTCTTGTAAACAAAAATGCGAATCGTGCATAAGTGAATTACGTTTGTGTTATATGCGACATCGTTCCCCTATTTATAAATCATGTAGGATCGAATTCATGTAGTGTAAACACGTGTTATACGAGGACTGACTGTACAGTAATTAGAATATTGAACTTGTCTCTTCAGTACATTATACAGACACTGCACTATTCACAAATATATTTAATATTTATTTAAATATATTTGTTGTTATATTTTTCACACATTTTTACTATTTTTCCATGCAAGTAGGAATGTGACTTAATTGAAAAAAAAAAAAAAAAAAAAAAAAAGCATTAAGCATGACTACAACAATTTGCGATCCACAGTAGCTGATCCCACCTTGATGAAGAGGTTACTGTGTTTTCCCAAACATTTCTTTATGTCATCTTTCATATTTCCGCATGTTCTCCTTGAAGTGAGGGCTGGCATTTGCTTTTAAGTTTGAACACATATAGAGTTCTTGCCTTAATCCATCTGCAGCTTTATCACTTTGTGTGTAAGGTTCTACGCTATTTTGCTTCCTAGAGTGAGTACTGGCTTTCAATTTCATTCTAGTTTTCTTCTGTTTAGTATTTTTCTTTGTTTCTTCAGGCTGCTTAATTACAGAACAATTGAAGATGGCAGAAGCACCTCACAGGCATACACCGATGAGCCAAAACATTATGACCACCTACCTAATATGATATTGGTTCTCCACATGCAGCTAAAACAGCTCATACCTGGCGAGGCATGGACACTACAAGATTCTAAATGTGTCTTGTGGTATCTGGTACAAACACGTAACCAGCAGATCCTTTTACTCCTGTAAGGTCCGTGGCTGAGATGCTGCAGATTGGAGTTGCTGTTCCAACATAAACCACAAATGCTCGATGGGATTGATGTCTGGGGAATTTGGAGGCCACGGCAATACCTGGAAGTCTTCCTCATGTTCCGCAAACCAGTCTCGAACAATCAGGGCGGTGTGGCATGGTGCATCATCCTGCTGAAAGAAGGCACTGCCAGAGGGGAAGGCTGTTGCCATGAAAGGGTGTACCTGGTCAACAATGATGTTATGTAGGTGGTAGACATCAGAGTGCCCAGCATGGATGACTGGACCCAGGGTATCCCATCAGAACATCACCCAAAGCATGACACCGCTGCCACCAGCTTGTTTTCGTCCCACGGTGTATCCAGGTGCCATCACTTCCCCAGGTAAATGACACACATGTACCTGGCCGTCCACATGATGCAACAGGAAACGTGATTCATTGGACCAGACGACCTTCTTCCAATCGAGCCTGTCACCACCAAATACGGAGGATGCGGAAAGGTCAGGGAATGACCACCGCATATCCCGGAGCAGTATGGCCTTAGTTGCTAATGCTCTTAAAAACCAAATAACAAACAAACAAACAAAGCACCAAGGTAAATGTAAATGTCCCACAAAAACTTATGGCATGATGCAAACCATTTAATAATGCATACCAGTGTGTGATCCCAGGAACTTTTTTGAATGTACTACATATATTTTAGATAATATATGTATTTCACAACGTTCCTTACAAACATATAGGGACACATTACGCTTCTTCTGGGTTTCCAATCTCAGTGACAGTGGAGATGAAAATTGAAATCTGCATTTTTACTGCCAGAAGAAAACTCAACGTCTTCATATAATTAGCAGAAAGTTTTTTGATCCTAGCCTCATTAAGTTTCTTATTTTTTTTTTGCCCAATTTCAAAGTATGGTAATCCGTTCTAATGAATATCTTGACTAGCATCACTTCTTTACAAAACAATGGAGAAGGGACAATAAGATCACATTTTGTTTTTTCTCACACACTTTATAATACTTTATATTTTATAATACTATCCCCACTTGGTAGACTATGTTCTAGATTACTAGTTGCTTTTTATAATCAAGAAACAAAATCTTTCTTTAAAAAAAAAATAAATTTTTTATTTCTAAGGCTCGAATTGAAGAGAAATTTGGACAACAGGTACAATAAAGAATGTACTCGCCATTTATAGGGAAAAAAATAATAATAAATAGTTTAAAAATTTGTCACCGCACATAACTATCTTAGTTACAATTATGCACATAACTTAAGTTATTTGCATAATTGTAAGTTATTGCCACAGTGCCACCACTCAGCTCTACTGTACTGTATAAAAGCAAAGCAGTCTCTTCAAAATCATACAGTAGATGTTTGCTTGCACTACAGCAGCAATGCCAACAACATTGGAGGAAAAGGTGCTATTAGTGAAGCTATCAGAACAGCAACAATGCAGTTGCGACTATTAGAGAATTCCGGCATCAGAAGCACATAAGGCAGGTGGACCTATGACTGTTTGTGCTGTCTGCAAAATGATTGTGAAATTTGAAGCTACAGGACATCTTGGTGTTCAACCAGGTAGAGGTAAAAAAAGGAGTGGACTCCTTTCGTGGCTATGGCTGTCATTGATTTATCAAGTCAATCTCCATGTGGAGATTGACTTGATAAATGTGCAAGTGTGCCAGCTGTTTCTCATGAAGTGGACAGGTGTTGCAATACTATCCTTACAAGACACACATGCTACAGCAGCAGCTGAAGCATGGCGATGCAGATATTCGTTTCACATACGCACTTCAGTTTCTGGCACGAATGATAGTGGATATCACTTGGCCATGGAACATCCTTTGGAGTGATGAAGCCCACTTCTGCTTAAATGGACAAGTGAATATGCACAACTGTAGCATTTGGGCAACAGAAAACCCTCGAGTTATCCAAGAGCTCCTGTTGCATTCTCCAAAAGTGAGTGCGGTGTGGATTCATGATTGGGCCATATTTTTTTGAACAGGTAACACTGACTGGACCCTGCATCTGTTCCATCACTGGACAGAGATATTATGAAATGTTGGAAAATTTCCTAATACCAGAGCTGCAACAATGTGAGCGCCTTCAGGATACCATATTCATGCAAGATGGTGCACCACCACACATCCACCTTTGTGTCCAAATTTTGCTAAGGCAACACTTTACAGAGGAACGGGTCATCAGCCGCTGTTTCCAGACATCTTGGCCACCCTGATTACTGGACCTCACCCCATGCGACTTCTGGTTGTCGGGTTTTTAAACCAGGTGTATCGGGAAGGATGTCAAACTCTGGCAGATCTGAAGGATGTCATGTGCTGGCTATTCCAGTTGACATGTTACGTTCTGCTGTAGAAAATGCTGTTCTTCGAATGGAAACTGCTGTTGACCAAAATGGAGGACACATTAAACAATTGTAGTGCTGTTCAAATGATTTGTATTGCCACAGCGCCACAGAGTAACAAATTTTGTAACTAATTTTTTTTTTTCCAATAAATGGTGAGTGCATTCCTTATTGTACCTGTTGTCCAAATTTCTTTTCAGTACAAGCCTTAGAAACTCGCCACAGAGCCCTCTACATAGGGATAGTTTAATTTTAACAACCCTGTATATAAAAATGAAACTGAAACAGACATAATGGATAGGTAGAAAGACAGCTACAAGCAAAAATGTTTGAATGGATCAATTCTGGCCTCACTTGACATGTAGAAAATTGAAATTGATTTTTTTGGAGAGGTTCAGTTCTTTTTGCAGATAATCTTGTTACATTAGTTTTATTATTTGTGCATTAACGTAAATGAACTAAAAGTTGAAGGGAAACATGTATAAAGTGATAATATATTTATATATGACATATAAAATAGCAAGGTTTACACAACTCTTTGACATAGATGGTCTCAGAAGCCCCCCCCCCCCTTGCATGCGTACTATTTGAACTTCTCTCCATCACAACAGGCACAGAGAAGACAAGAATATTTGTCAGCTGATCCAGATGTTTCCTAGGGCATTAATAGGTGTCATCTGGACTATCCAGAGACCAACTTCTGAAAACCATTTTAAAGCTGTCATTAAAATATAAGAAACACTACATCTCACCACTATGAACCCTAAAGATAGGACTCCTAGTGCACAGGTGGGAAAAGCAGAATTTTGCTCTGAAGACCAAATGTGGTTTTGGACACTAAGCTTCTGTTAAGCAAAGTGGTGGTATTATACCTGGCAATGCTATTTATTCACCATCCAGTAAATGTCACAGAGCTTAATGTTACACAGGTTTGTCCATTACTTTGTGGGGGGATAACTCACCTCAACCCCTGCCCATGGTTCACATCTGGATAGTTATCATAATGTCATTTATAGCATTTCTGTATCTTGCACATGGAGGGTTATATCTAGTGTTACTAACAGTCCGTGCCAAAATGAAGGTGTAAGCAAGGAATTTGCTGACACAGAATGACCAAACTTCTCTGAAATTCACTACACTTGACTCACAAGTGTGAGCTGTATATCATCTCTCCATCAATATTTCAAACTTACAAGTGGTGGCCTCACCTCCCATCACTGTATGACAAACATCGGAGAACATGTGCCATTACTGATATCAAAACTGGGTTGGTACAAATAAAGAATGATAAAACACTCAGTGTTATGAATAAAATCTTCAAGAAAAATCATTTAATTATTGTAAAGATTTAATAATTTCTGATGACTATGTATATATTAAGTGCAATAGCATCATTAATACACAGCCATTTCTGAATAAACAGAATATTTATAAGGCGGCATCGTTTTAAGTTATATCTCATATTGTGAATACCTTCACAACGAGTTGCCATGATATTGCACTACTTCGAATAAGTAACACTTCACCTAAGGAGAAGACTAATGTTACTTATTCTCAGATAGGTACCGCCACCCAGACGGCACCGTTTCAAGGCTATTTGGCCCTTCTTCGGTGGGTGGGTAGGTACCCAAGTGATGCAATGATGGCAAAACAGTTATGAAGCTTAACTCCACAAATATGAGAGATGCCTGATGGTGTATGATGTATTTAGACTAAGATGCATTTGGGGCTAAAGCCTCAAGCTGTGAGCAAATTTAGACTATGTATATATTAAGTGCAATAGCACTTAATATATACATAGTTTTGTACACAGCCATTTCTGAATAAACAGAATTTTATTCACAATATGAGATATAATTTAAAACAATGCCGCCTTATAAATATTCTGTTTATTCAGAAATGGCTATGTATTAATGATGCTATTGCACTTAATATATACATAGTCTAAATTTGCTCACAGCTTGAGGCTTTAGCCCTAAATGCATCTTAGTCTAAATACATCATACACCATCAGGAATCTCTCATATTGTGGAATTACACTTCATAACTGTTTTGCCATCATTGCATCACTTGGGTACCTACCCACCCACTCACCTACCGAAGAAGGGACAGATAGCCCTGAAATGGTGCCATCTGAGTGGTGGTAACTATCTGAGAATAAGTAACATTAGTCTTCTCCTTAGGTGAACTGTTACTTATTCGAAGTAGTGCAATATCATGGCAACTCGTTGTGAAGGTATTCACAATATGAGATATAACTTAAAACGATGCCGCCTTATAAATATTCTGTTTATTCAGAAATGGCTGTGTATTAATGATGCTATTGCACTTAATATATACATAGTCTAAATTTGATCGCAGCTTGAGGCTTTAGCCCTAAATGCATCTTAGATATTTCTGATGATTAAAAATCATTTAATTATTGGAAATCATTTAATCACTTCTGATGCGCTTGCACTATATTTATACATTATTGGGAAATTTTAAATAATTAAAACCAATACAAAAAGGATTCTCCCCAATATTTCCATGAAGAGAAGCATTTGATTTTAACTTCAATTTTATTGCAAGGTTGGATCATCATAAAGAGAGAGAAAATGAATCAGAGAGATTAGAATAATGAAAGTTTGAGCAAACATATGTCAAAGGAAGAGATACAGATTAGGAAGTCTCTACTAATAACAGAGCAGACAGATGCATAAAGTTTTGGTGGTGCATTGCATAAAGTTTTATTATGTTCATTGGCTTGTCTAATATTCCAAGGTTGCCAGAGCTCACAATATGAGAATTAACTGCAGTTCAGACACAATCATGAACTTTCATTCCAGCTATTCACAAAACCTGGTTAGCCACTTATTCTACTATTTTCAATTGCCTTGATTTTTTTGTCCTGATACTGTAGTAAAATGAAGACAATTTTATTCTCTCTCTCTCTCTTTTTTTTTTTTTTTCACGTGTACCTTTCTTTCTTGCATATCCAAAGTACTCAATATATATATAAAAAAATTGTCCTATATAAATTGCATCTCATTTGGTTAACAACTAAAGATAAATGATAGCATTAATTTTCTGCTTTGAGCTGTTAAAAAAAAAAAAAAAAAATACAGGAAGTATTAAAAGATAGTTACCTGTTGCTGAATAAAAACAATTCAATACATGCATCATTTACGTAAGGAACTACTTTCAACAGACAAAAATCCTCAATAAATTACAAAGATATCAGTTTTGAGCTGGACTAGTGCTCACCATTCTTTCTATATGCAAAAATTGAAGAAATAAAATGCCAATGAGTATTTTTTTTATTGTGTATAATAAAAAAAATAAAGCATTAAAATATAAACATTCATACTTCAGTTATCTGTAAATAACTTATTAAAGAAATAGTGGTATGTTTCACTTTCCCACGGCTAGTGGAACAGTGTAATAATAACAATAACGCATTTTGTAAGGCAAACTGTTTATTTATAATTAGTGGAATAATTAAAAAAAAAAAAGGGGGCCTCAGTAGCCAGGTGGGCAGGGGAAGCAGTGCATAGCACACGCTTCTTGATTAGACCGGGGTTCGAGCCCGTGCCCACCAAATACGGAGGATGCGGAAAGGTCAGGGAATAACCACCGTATATCCCCGGAGCAATATGGCCTTAGTTGCTAATGTTCCTAAAAACCAAATAACAATTAAAAAATTATAAAAATTTATATTTATATGTTTAGTTCAGGAATCATCCACTCACCAGAGACACAGATCTGGCATCAGCAAACTCAACATAAGCAATACCTTTAGAACGCCTTGTTTTATTATCCATTATAATGCGAAGATCACGAACCTAGTTATAAAAAACAAAAACAAAGTAAAGTACCTATATAAAACTCACTGTGTTCAGTATTTTATTTCTATGATATACAAGAACAATACCAATTTTAGACAAGTTTATTTCTTTCCAGTATAACTTATATAGTCCAAACAAGAAATCTTTTTTCTAAAGCTTTGCTGCATAAAGAGTGGATGACATTTATAAGCAACTATGCTACTAATTATAAATGTTTGATGCTGTGTACTTCTGGAAGTAAGTAATTATCATCATTGTCGTAAAGGTAGATGAAATTAATTCACTTTCACATGTTAATTGTGCCCCCTTGGCTATCAGTCAGGAGATGCTTGTTAACAGACTGTTTCTACAGGGATGGGATACACTTAAATAGAAAGGACTGCTTGTTAACAGGAAAGACTGCTTCTACAGGGATGGGATACACTTAAATAGAAAGGATGCAAGAATATTTGCCGATGCTATCGAGGCAGAGTTAGGTGGGTCGGAAAAGTTGGGGAGGATACAAGGACTAATAGATTAACAGTAGCTGCTAGCAGAGGTGAAAGTGATTCTTGCACTGCTTCTATTGAAATGCAATTGAGCGGCAGCCTGGAAAGCAAGGCAATGGGGATTTCCAGACTGTTGGGAGTCATAGTGGAACAAGTAAATACATGGGTTGTATTAGGGTAACTAAGAGTAGAAACAGGTGCATGCATACTTGCATGTATGCCAATGCTAGAAGTATAGTTAATAAATTTGATGAGCTTGAATTGCTAGTCAAGACATCAAAAGCAGATATTGTTGAGATATCAGAGACGTGGTGTCACACACACATAAACAGTGCAGAATTGGAATTTGGGGAGTACAATGTGTACAGAAAGGGTAGGAAGGGAGAAGGGATTATGCTGTTATTTAAGAAACAAAAAATCTAAGGAAGTGCATCCAGTTGACATGGGTGGACAGTGCAATGTTGAGTCTGTTCGGTGTAACGTAAACACTGGGAAAGGGAAAATGAGAGTAAGAGTAAGTTATAGGCTGAATGACTCTGATGAGTATAATGAGCAATTATGCAGAGAAATAGAGTGGGCCAGTAAATCAGAGTGTCTTATAGTGGGGGATGATTTTAATTTCCCAGAGATTGACTAGAATTTGTGGGTTGGTCACTCACACACTAGCAAGGCTTTTGTGGATTTATTGGATGATTGTTTTCTACAGTAGCAGTTTGGGAGGCAACTAGAAGTGATTCTAGTTCAGAAGTGATCAAGGAAACTTGATCTGATTATCAGTAGTGATTCTTCATGCATTAAGAATTGGCAGATAAAGGAACCACTAGGTGGTGTGATCACAGTGTGCTGAAGTGGGATTTACTCAAAGAGATAACTACCACAAGTGGTAAAGGGAAGGGTTTTTGTTTTAATAAAGGTGACTATGGTGGTCTGAGACAGTAATTAAATTCTATACGGTGGGACCAACTGATGATGTTATCAATAGCAAATTCAAAATGGGAAGCATTCAAAGAATTAATCTTGGAGGCTACTAGGCTTTTCATACCAACAAAGAAATATTGTTCAAGATTTAGGCCTAAATGGATGTCAAATTATTATTATTATTATTATTATTAGCCATATGGTGCAAGGAAGCCTGAGGCTTATGCTGCACAAGCCAAAAAAAAAAAAAAAAATTAATTCCTTGAATGCGTTCCACTTAGAATTTACTGTTGGTAACATCGTCAGTTTATCCCACTGTACAGAATTTAAAAACTTTCTGAGACCACTGTACTCACCTTTACGGAAGCAAAAACCCTTTCTTTTACCCCTGATGGTAATTATATCTTTAAGTAAATCCCACATCAGTACACTGTGATCACTGCCACCTAGTGGTTCCTTTATCTGCAAATTCTTAATACACGAATGGTCACTGCTGATAACCAGACCAAGAGTATTACTCTCTCTGTGGCTGCCTCTTGAACATGCTGCTGCAGAAAACAATCATCCAATAAATCTACAAAAGTCTTGCTAGTGTGCGACTGACCAACCCACATGTTCCAGTCAATATCTGGGAAATTAAAATTCCCCATTATAAGACATTCTGATTTACTAGCCCACTATTTTTCTGTACAATTGTTCGTTGTACTCATTAAAGTCATTAGGCCTATAACATATCATGCTCTTTTTTTTGCTTTCGCAGTGCTTATGTCACACCAAACTGACTCAACAGTGCACTGTTCATCTATATCAACTGGGTGCACTTCTTCTGATTTTATGTTTTTCTTAATTAACAGCATAATACCTCCTCCCTTTCTATCCTGTCTATCCTTTCTGTACACATTGTACTCCCCAAATTGCAGTTCTGCATTCCTTATATCTGTGTGACACCATGTCTCTGCTATTCCAACAATATCCGAATAATGAATAATGAATTGTCTTCTCTGCTGTGTGTTTTGGATGAGCTTTGATTATCCAAAAAAATAGTTGCAAACATTGGATCATGATCAGATTTAAGAACTTCATCAGCAATAAGGATTACAGAAAGTTGGAAGATATCACTGGAAGATTTCCAATTTAACAGGGAGCAGAAAAAAAAAAAAAAAAATTATTTTCACTCCCTGTTAAAATTCAGGGTGATTCTTGTAGATTTCACATTGCTGAATTCAAATATGGCAATCATATTGCTGTAACACCCACCAATTTTAAGCGAGGAGGGATTAAATTTAAAAACTAAGTTTCTAGTAAAAAATTTTTTATACATTTTAAGGAAATGTTACATACAGTAATAAACATTGAACAATGAGTCTATTAACCCTATTCTATTTACAAAAATGTTTATTTGAAAACAAAACACCTCAAACTGGTGTCTACTGGTGTCTCCCATATGAGATTACATGAACAGTAGTCTTTCAACATATTTGGAATCCATTTGCCTGGTATCTTTTTTCAATTTGAGAAATTTCTTGTTGAAACCTTTTACCGTGTTCATCATAGACCGCTCCTAAGTTTTCAGGGAAAAAGTCTAAATGGGAATGTAGAAATGAAGCTTTAACAACATGTTGCATCCCAACTCTCTGTATGCCAAAATTAGCTCATCCACAATTTCACTGTAAATTTGTGATTTCTCATTGCCTTAAAAGTTCTGGCAGGCGTTTTCAAATGCCTTCTAAGGCTCTTAATTCTGTAGCATTTAATTTTTTAGTTGTTGTTATTTTATTTTTTTTTTTTTTAGGAGCATTAAGCAACTAAGGCCATATTGCTCCAGGGATATGCGATGGTCATTCCCTGACTTTTCCGCATCCACCGTATTTGGTGGTCATGGGCTCGAACCCCAGTCTAATCAAGAAGTGTGTGCTACGAACTGCTGCTCCTGCCCACCTGGTACGGAGGCACCAATTGTTTAGTGAATTCCTCATCTTGGAATAGCAGGATCTGCAAAAATTCCCTCTTTCATCATGGCCTCACTGATTCGAGGAAACTTTTGCCTCAAACAGGAAAATCCTTTTCTTTTTTGTCCATCACTTTCACAAATATTTTTATCAAACCTAGCTTGATGTGCAATGGAGGTAAACAGGTTTTTGACTTATACACCGAAGGAGAGTGTGCTACATTTTTTTGGCCTGGTGTAGTTTCTGAACGGTCTGGCCACTTTTTATCCCATATTGACAATTCTTTGCTCAGCTGTCCTGCTCCCATAAAAAGCAGCAGTAATCAGTGTATGCACCTTGCAACCCAGTGAGCAAACCCCATTTCTATTCTTGATAGCATATTTTTTTGCAGAAGAACCTGTAGGTTCTCAAACGTTTCCTTCATGTGAACTGCACAGGCCAATGGTATAGATCAGGGGTGGCCAACGAGTCGATCACGACGAATTTTAAATATAGAATCATCCCTCGATTTGGCGGTCAGGTATACTACCAAAATTTTATACCGCGCAGCGGGTTTCGATACCAGCACGTTATTTTTATTTTTTTTATTTCTTTTTTTTACAAAGCTTCAAAAATAGGAATGAAGGGCAGATTTTGAAAATTTATTTTATTTATTTATTTTTTTTTGCATGATTGAAGATTTCATTGAAGGAGAAACACATTTCACCATAATAACATAAAATACCACAGAATTTCAGCTGTCGGTATTATTGCAAATGCAATAAAATTGAGTTTACTACCAGTTTATAATTAGATTGCACTAACAGAAAAGCCCAATATACTGGAAAGTTCAAATTGTTTTTATTGTTTTATGATCATAACCTCCAGAAATAGCATTAGAGAAATATCACAAAGGCATTCAAAACTGTTTGGTTATATCCTTATAAGAATCAGTAATAAATGGTGGTGTGTTTGTCCGGTTATTTTGGAAACAACTTCCTCATTCGGGAATCCTCTTCATCAATTTTCCTAACATTAGCTGTTCAGACAGAATATTTTTCCGGTTTGCGCAACGCAAAGTGTTTTAATCGGGTAAGCATTGCTTTTGCTGATTTAATAACTGAACAGTACTTGTATGTTAATTTAATATCTTTTGATTTAAAATGAATACTACGAAAAAGAGTAAAACATATCATTTTCATCAAGAGTGGGAATTAGAATAATTTTTTGTAATGGTGAAAGAAAAATGTAGCTGTTTGATTTGCAATGCTTCCATGGCTATACCCAAAAAAGGAAATTTAGAAAGGCACTTCACGCACTCCACGGTAAATACCAATTGGATTTTCCGCTGAATTAGAAGAACTTAAATCCAGATTATTCGCACAACAAAATTTCTTCGTGACACCTAATTACAATCTAAAGCAGTAACTGTAGCATCATTTAAAGTGAGTCATCTTCTTGCAAAATAATACAAATCATTTTCTGATGGTCAATTCATCAAAAATGCATTTTTAGAAATAACAGATTCTCTTTTTGAAAATTTTAAGAACAAAAATGAAATTAAAAGTGCTCTTCAAGATCTGAAATTATCTCGAAACACTGTGATGCGACGCATCAAAAAAATGAGTAAAAATGTGAGCAAACAATTGCGTGCTCATATTGCTAATCATGTATCCTTTTCTTTACAACTAGAGGAATCTACAGATGTCAGTGATACAGCTCAGTTGCTCATTTTTATTCGTATGGTTTTCGATGATTCTGCCACTAGAGAGAACGAACTAGAAGAAAGAACTAGAGGTCTTGATATCTTTAACTTATTCAAACATTTTATTGAAAAAATTAAATTACCACTATGTAAGCTCATATCAGTAACAACAGATGGAGCTAAAGCAATGACGGGGCATCTTAACGGATTCATCGCATTGTGCCAAAAGGATGATGAATTGCCAGATTTTTTGAGTTACCACTGTATCATCCACCAACAAGTGTTAGCCAGCAAAAGATTAAATACTAAAAGGGTTATGGACAGTGCTTTCAAAATCGTGAATTCCATCAGAGGACAATCTCTTCAAAGGAGGCTTTTCAAAATGCAACTTGATGAAAAAGAACCAGATCTGATATTACACACAGATGTGAGGTGGCTGAGTTGGAGTAAGTTTCTACAAAGATTTCGAAATTTGCTGAATGAAATTAAAGTGGAGATGATTATCAGCAACTACAAGATACGGAGTGATTGTGTGATCTGGCTTTTTTGGCAGATTTTACCAGTAAATTAAGTGATCTGACTTTTGGAATTATAAGGAAAACATAAAAATGTGGGTGACATGATTAGTAGTATTTCTGCATATAAATATCAATTTTTGGCAATGGCTAAGGATCTCAAAGAAAAAAAATTCGACCATTTTGCAAATATGCAAGATCATTTGCAAAAATATCCTGTTTTTGCATTTAATAGTGAGAAATATGTTTCTGAAATTGAGAATGTTATGGACAATTTTGAAACCAGATTCAGTGATTTTAAAACAATTGAAGACATTGTTCAATATATTTCTTATCCATTTAATGTTGACTTAGATACAAAACAAATTGCAGAAAAAAAAAAAAAAAAAAAATCGCTGCAATTTTTCACATGGAGAAAATATTACTTGAAAATAAAATTATTACATTGATATCTTCCTAAAAGCCAGATCATCAGAAAAAGAGTTTTGGAAATATGTTTGCCGAGAAAAGTACCCAAATGTAAAAAAATGCAGTGAACTTTTAAATTTCTGTTTTGGTTCCACATATCTATGTGAATCGGTCTTTTCGTATTTGAAACAAACAAAGACGAAGAATCGCTGTGCTCTTACAGACTTGTATACAGAAGATTCTTTACGGTTGGCTTTATCACAGTATATCCCAGATTTTGATACTTGGCAGATGACATGAAAACACAAACTTTGCATAAATTAAAATTTTAAATATGTATGAATTTAAAATAAGAATTCTGAATTGTATTGAATTTTAAAATTTATAAACAACATTTTTCAATGTGTGTTCATTAACTTTTTTAACCTTGTGCAATGAAATTTTTGAGATGGTAGATCGGGGGACATTTTAAGGAAAAAAGTAGATCGCATCACAAATTAAGTTGGCCACCCCTAGTATACATGGATACTTACTTTCATTATGGGGTAAAACTGCTTTCAAACTGACATTGGATGAATCAATGAAAAGCCTCCACCGCTCGAAGACATGTTCCAGATATCTCTTTCATTATTTCTTGGACATTATTACAATAAACCACAGCACCATCCATGGAGTAATAGGCCATTATGTTAGATTGCCTCTTCCTATAAAAACACACTTAGTCATCCTTTTCAAGAAGATTCCACTGCTGATGCCATGATCCATGAGAACCCATAAAAATTCCTCTTTTATTTTGGCCTCACTGATTTGAGGAAACTTTTGCCACAAACAGGAAAATCCTTCTCTTTTTTGTTCACTGCTTTCACAAATATTTTAATCAAACCTAGCTCAATGGGCAATGGAGGTAAACAGATTTTTTTACTTATCCGCCAAAGGAGGATGTGCTAAAATTTTCTGGCCTGGTGTAGATTCTGAACGGTCTGGCCATTTTTTTTTTACCTTGTAGTGCAATCCTTTGCTCGACTGTCACAATCCAAAATAGAGTTCATAGGCTTTTCTCACAAATTGTGACAGTGACTTCCACTGCAATTTTAATACCACTTCTCTGCAAATGTAACAAAAAGATATGCTTATTTTGGCAAGAATGTGAAACATTTCATGTATGGTTGAGGTACATGCACATAAGAACACGATTAAGAAGTTTTAGATTTTTATTTCTCATTTAATTGCAATTCACGATTTACGCTAATACACACACTTGTTCACTACTCACTCTCTGAAACACATACACTTTTTGAAATATGAAAATGCTTGCTTGGTGTGGAACCCACTCATATATATACTAATAGAGAAGTTTCTAGAAGGCTCACAATGTTTCTAGAGAACTCTGTCAAAAGTTCTAGAAACTTCCAGAAACATCATGAGCCTTCTTCCACACAACAATATTCTAGAATGTTGCAGAACATTCTTGAATGTTTTAGAAAGTACCCGAATTCTCTAGAAATCTCCTGAATGTTCTAGATAAAAATTTAAAAAAAAAAAAAAAAAAATAGATAAAAAGATGGAAAAGATGAATAAACCAACTACAGGTTTTAGGTTTCGGAGGGTGATGAGAACTTTTTTAAGCACATATGAGTTTTTGAACGTATTTCCTACGAGAATCTGTCGAAATTATTTCAGGGAGCAAATTGATGCTGACAAAGAAGTATTACAGGTGGGATATTATCAATGCAAATAATTTACATATCAGCTCTGGTTTTTGATCAAGGAATTCAGAAGCTTTGTAAAAGTAGGCTAGAGAAGGTCAGTCTCTAAGAGTAACATATGGATTGAAGTCAGCCAAGCAGTCAAGCTCACAATCACCTCTTCAGACAATGCAGATGGTATAAACTACAAACATGTTCTTTGTGAACCTGTATATTCCAAGTATTATTTTTTAAGATCTGTCACAGGGTATAATGATCACTTCATAAGTGAGAAAATGCTTTGTTAGCCAACTACAATCCCTTTTTGTCTGATAACAGAAGTTGGCAGGAAATGTTGTTATATTCACATCTTCCCTCAGTTGTATTTGAAGTAAAATGATAAAAACAAATTCAGAATTGAACAACAAAGTAAGTAGAATTTTTAGTTCATTCTTTAAAGTATTTTGCAGAAAACAAGTGGCTTGGACAGAGTATTGGAATTATCAATCCAAGAGGTTTGTATTGATAATTCACTTACCATGGTGAATGTAACAGGATGAACTGGATTCCACAGCCTGTCTGAAATGTGTTACTGAGACTGCAGGAACTGGGCAGCTGGTTGCAAGAGTAAAGTTTGGAGACTGCAACAGTTCCTATTTGTACCACTCTTCCAGAAGATTACTGCTATGTGTCAAGACTTACATGTTACTGCTCAGTCTGAATGTATCTTGTTTTCAGTGATAAATTCTATTTCCTAAAATGACAAATAAAGCATTGGTAATAGCCCTGCACGCCAAAGATTGCAGTATGTTGCAATCATTCATCAAGGTAAATCATGAAAGGAGCATAAAAAGGATGGCTTGTTCATAGCTAAGTTGGCCTACCAGAGCTGTTCAACTCATAACCGAGTTTATCTGTATCAACTCTGCTAATAAAGATCTCAGTGGGTTTACTGGTAGAGAAGTGCCCATTAGCAGCTCAGCAGTTGCAAATAATTGCATTCATTTTTATAACGAGTCATTTTTTATAACTTTCCAATTACATAAGGCTATTTGTGGTGCAAACAATGAATCCTGTAACTAGATAATGGTAATATCACACGCTGTAGTAGTTAATCGCAGTGTTTTAAATTGTAGTAAATAAATAGTTTGAAAGTCCTAATAACAGGGGTTAGCTTATTTTTATATTTAGTTAAGCATTTAAAATGACAGAAATATTATATAGAAATATAACATGGTACATATTGCTGTCACATCACTAGAATAGGGTAGCATTATTATACTCCGATCTCTTGTTGTATGTGGTATTTTAAAATTAAAGTCACACTAAAATCATGGTAGCAAAGCAAAAAATTTCAAAGTAGTGAAGAAAATGCTTTTGCTCAGGAGATGGCCATCAATGGCAATTCTCTTGTGAATCAAAGTTATTCACAGTGTGCTTTTTATTTTCTTTTTTGCAGAGCTATCTCAAATGGGACATGGCACATAGCCAAAGAGAATGTTTATGTATGCTTTTGTTGCAAGGAGTGTGAAGAAATTAAGTGCCAATTCAGCATTCTGATGGACTTATATGAGAGGCTGATGTTCTCAAAGGAATAAAAAAGTAAAAAAGGACCTATCAAGCATTCAGCTGCACAGCACAATGATATCCTATATGGCAGAACGCGTGACCCACAGGATGTGCCTAGTTGGTGACTATTTCAAGGAACTTGTAGAGAGAGCAGTTGTCATCTTTTAAAGGCACAGAAAAGGTGATGATGTACATTGGTACAAATGATATTAAGATTAGGAGACTGACTTAACAAGTACAGGACAATGTTGAAAAAAGTCACGAGTTAGGATTAAAATTTGGGAGGGAGTACATAATCAGTCTTGTTCAGCCCTAGAAGGACTTTAAGGCTCATGGGGTAGAACTTTTCTGAGTCATCAGTGCTTGTTAACAGGAGAGACCATTTTCACAGCAATAGGATACACTTAAATCGAAGGGCTGCAAGAATATTTGCTGATGCTATTGAGGTTAGGTGGGTTGAAAAGCTGCTAGCCTGGGGGGCACACGGACTAAAGAATAATGGCAGGTGCAAGCAGAGGTGTAAATAATTAAGCAAGTAAATAATAAAGCAAGCTGGAAAGAAAGGTGTCAGGATTACGAGGCCTGCTCGGAGTGCTCATGGAACAAGCAAATGGGCTGTGTCAGGGTTATTAAAAGGGTGTACACTAATGCCAGAAGTTAGTGAACAGATTTGGCGAATTTGAAGTACTGATTAAGACATCAAACACAGATATTTCAGGGATATTGGAGACATAGTGGATGTAGAATTGAATATGGGGAGTACAATGTGTAAGAAAGACGGACAGGACAGGACAGGACAAGACAGGAAGGAGAAGTTATACTCTCAGTTAAGAAGCACACAGAATCTAAGGCAGTGCACCGAGTCGATGGAAGTGGCCAGTGCAATGTTGAGTCAGCTTAGTGTGGCATAAGCACCGGGGAAAACAAAAATGAGGGTAGAAGTATTATAGGTCTAATGACTGAGAGGTGTATAATGAACAACTATACAGTCAAATAGCAATTTTATCTTTTTGGTTATTGACTGGAACTCGTGGGTTAGTTGCTCTCATTGCAGAAACACCATGTTGGATTTACTGGATGACTATTTTCTACACAAGTATATTAGAGAGACAGTAAGAAAAAGCAATCCTCTTGATGTGATTATCAGCAGCAACACTTCATGCATCAAGAATATGCAGATAAAAGACTCATGATCACATTGTATTGATGTGGGATTTACATTGGTCACAGATAATTTTTAAATTCTATTCAGTGGAACCAACTGATGAAGATGCCAATGGCAAATTCTAAATGGAAAGCATACAGGGATACAATTGCAGAAGCTACCGGGTTTTTTATACTGACTGAGAGAGACTCTTCAAAGTTTACACCTATATGAATGCTGGATGAACTAATGAGACTTGTAGAAGAGAAGAAAAATGTATGAAATATATATAAACTAGTCTGCAATAAAGTCACAAAGGAGGTTAGCCAAACTAAGGCAGATTATGAGATGTCTTTGGAAAAAGAATGCAAAGAAAAGTAAAAAAGACTTCTTTACTTATGTAAATACCAAAAGGAAAGGGATAAATTGCATTGGTTTTCTATATATGAATGGTATAACTGCTGATCCTGCTCAGGCTGCTGACAAACTGAATGGACATTTTGCATCTATGTTCACATATGAGAAGTTTTAAGAAATGGGGGATGCCAAAAGTATATCATATTACACAGGGATCTAAATAATTTTGTGATAACTGAGAAGTGGAAGAGAAATTATTGAAGTTAAATGTAAATAAGGAATCTGGGGTAGATGGGATCTATTCGATTATAATAAGAGGCTGCAAAGGAGTCAGAAAATCTTTAGCAATAATTATGAAAGTATCCTTGTATTCAGGGGAGTTTCCCAATTTGCAAATTTGCAAATGTATCCCCAACATATCCTCACTTTTCTCCCACCAAAAGTGTGGGAGAGGGGGATCGTAGAGTGAAGTGAGTGATTCCAAACTTGTAAACTTCACTTTTGTACCATAGAAAATAATGAAGTCACTAGTTAAAGAAATAATTCAGGATCACAAAAACAAGAATGCAATTATGCAGCAGTTAGAGCATGAATTTTTTTTTAAGTGGAAATCTTGTCTGACCATAATGATTGGATACTAAGATGCAGTAACAAAGAAACAAGATGCAGACAATAATTTTGACATCATCTAACAGGAATGGAATTACACAGAAACCACAGCATGGATTTGTTGGGGGAGGGGGGGGTTCGTGTCTGGCCAATATGATTAGCTTCTATGATGCAGTAACAAAGGGGCACTGGAGGCAAATAATGATTTTGATATAATATACAGCAGACTCTTAATTTTTCGGGATATTTGGTTAAAAAAAAAGATAATCCAAAAAAGATAACCCAGATAATCCAAAAATAGCATCTCCAACACATGTGAGATACGTTCCAGGACTTTTTACATAAGTCGAGTTTACGTAACTTGGAAATGACTAATAAAATATTGCTACTGTATCCCTGATATGCCAAAATTACAAAAACTACATAATATCCTCAGAGGAATGAAGAAAAACAGTTATATAATTTTAATTAGTTCAATTAAAAACTTTATCTGAGTACAGCAGTGAAGTAGCCAGAGTGGCACATAAGAAAACGTAAAAGGAAGGAAAAAGCATATTATTGTACCGTAAAAATTGATATGTATTTCGTAGCCCTGGTTATTATAGTTGACTTCATTGGTGCCGATCGTTTCACCACTTCTCATATTCTGTCTTTTTCTCTCTTATTATTGTGTTCACAGTTGCCACTGACAAATCTGAATTCTGTGCGATACTTGTTAATGCTTGGCCATTTTCATACATTCTTATTATTTTAATTTTTTGATCCAACTCGATCGCTTTCCTTTTCTTGATAGATTTACTAGTGTGATTTGGTTTTTAGGAGCATTAGCAACTAAGGCCATATTGCTCCGGGATATGCGGGGGTCATTCCCAGACCTTTTCCGCATCCTCCGTATTTGGTGGTGACGGGCTCGAACCCCGGTTTAATCAAGAAGTGTGTGCTACGCACTGCTGCTCCTTCCCACCTGGCTACGGAGGCGCCTAGATTTACTAGTACCACTGTCACTTATTCTCTTAGTCAGCACCATGATAACAGTCAAAATTAAATTTTCTGAAAAGAACTTCACAGAGTTTAAGGCAAAAACTCACTATTATTACCCCACTTTTGCAGTGCGAAGGAACACAACAATCGACGCGACACACTAAAACAAACTAAACATTTTGTATCTTTTTTTTTTTGAGCAGTTAGTGTGAAGACAGCGGGGGTTGCAAGAGAATAGGCACGCTAATCTCCCAATGATGACTTATAATGCCGCAAAACATCTGTTTATACCTATTCTAGTTATTACTTGAATTTTATGATTTTTTTTTTTTTTTTTTTTTTAATTTGGAGTCTTTAAGTGTCCCTGTTAATCCGATCCCGGTAAATCGAGAGTCTGCTGTATTTAGATTTCAGTAAAGCTTTTGACACTGTTCCACAAAAGCTTGCTGTAAATAAATGGATGGATAATAAGTGGGAGAAGACAGAGGGGTTATCAATAGACACTGTTCTTCTTGGACTAATGTTATTAGTGGAGTTCCCCAGGGTTCAGTGTTGGGCCCATTGTTGTTTCCAATATATACTAAATATTGATGACAATCATCTATATTTAATAGATACTGATGACTTTCAATATTTATTAATAATACTGATGAAGGTATATCAGGCTTAAGTTTGCTGATGATATAAATATTGGCAGGCTGGCTAATGATAGTAATCAGAATATACTACTGCAACAATATCTATAAAAATTAGGCACATGGGCTGAGATGTGGCAATAGAAGTTTAACATTGACAAATGAAGATAATGCATATGGGCAGCAGAGAATGAAAAGGACCAAGAGATTATGCAGTCAGATATGAAGTTTAATGAACAGTATAGACAGGCTGCTAGAGCAGCTCATGGGGTTTTTGTCAATGACATACAGGAATTCTGTCAGCAGAGATAAGGTGATTATACAGTTGTATAAGGGAGTATTCTGCAATCGGTGTGCTGAACTTTGCTGAAGCTGTATACTTATAAATAATACTATACGTATTATGATGAGAAATTGACAACTGAGAACTTTTACCTATTGTAAGAAATTAACTGTATTTACATTATTTAACATTAACTGTATTTACATTAATTAACATTATTTACTCCCAATTATAGTTTTTATATATGTTTGTAATGCTATTCATTGTTATATTTCCCAATATGCCATTTTTACTGAAACACAATGTTGTACGTGTGGGACAGTAAATTATTTTTCATGTGAGTATACAACACTTGCTTTCTAAGGTTATTTGTGTGTTTGCCCTTCCAATATTTCTTGTTTTGTCACTGTGCTGACTGAAATAAGATGCCACTTGTTAAAGTTAGATAGTACATGCTGTTCCTTAAAAGTGTAAGGATTAGCAAAACATCCCCCATCTTTTATTATTTTATTGGGTTGTTTTGATTTTTGTCCCTGTTTATCCATGCTACTTCAACTTTATTACTTTGTTCCTGTGCTAATGCACCCACCTTCTGTTCAAAGAGTACTGGTCCCACGTCTATTACTTTCAGTTTCCTCACAGCTGTGCTCTGAAATAGTCAGAAAACTGTAATCGCGAGCTATAACATTGTTAATTTTACTATTTTCTTTTTTTATCAATGGACAAGTTTCTTGTAATGGGTATTTTATCCCTGAGTGCAAGTACTGAAAGTGACAAGCCTGAAAAAAAAGAAACAAAATTAGTGTGTAGACAGAATAGTGATAATTATTTGTCTTTTCGTTTTTTCTGGTGTGGTGAAAAACATGCCCAATCCCAGAGTGTCTCATGTGCGGAGCAACGCTGCTATGGTTCCTATTAAACTGAAACCACATTTCTCAACAAAGCATTCTTCTCTGGCATGCAAAGATATCAGTTATTTTTGACGGTTGTTGCAACAAAACAAAAAAGAGGCAATGTTCGTGACTTCATCGGTACGTGTTTCGGAAAATGTACAGAGGAAGCTAGCTATAAAGTAGCCAAACTTATTGTAAAGGCCAAAAAGCCACACACAATAGCTGAAACTTTAATAATGCCAGCTTGTAAAGAGATGATGAAAACAGTCCAGGCCCCAGAAGTTGCTAATGAAATTTCAAAAATTCCACTCTCAGCTGACACAATTCAGTTGCCAAGTCAGTGATATGTCCAGTGACACTGAAGACATTATGAAGGAAAAAATCAATAGCAGTCAGATCTGCTGATGATTTTCTAAGTCTTTGCCATCTGCTCTGAAATTTGTGCTGGACGAAGTAGTAAAAGTCGTTAACTTCATCAAATTGCAGCCCCTCAATTCACAGCTTTTATCCGTTTTGTGTCAAGAAATGGGATCTCAACACACCACACTCCTGCTACATACAGAAGGTGGTTATCACGTGGTAAAGTGACAAACACCGTACTTCTGTATGAGACATTTTTAACCATTGAGGGGGCATGAATATGCACAGTTATTTGCAGATGATGAATGGGTGACTAAGTTGGCATATCGTTCCGATATTTTCGTTCACTTGAATGAGCTGAACCGAAAAATGCAAGGCAGGAACGAAAATCTTTTTACGAGAATGGATAAGATTCAAGGCTTTCAGAATAAGCTGGATTTGTGGATACGACAAATTGCAAATGGATCATCTGAGATGTTTCCAACTGTATGGTCGCTTGCTGCTGGTAATAAAGTGGTGATGGACTTCATTAAAGAACATTTAGATAACTTGCAGCAGAAGTTCAAGGATCATTTTGGGGAACACATTGAAGATTTCGACTAGGTTCGTGATCCATTTGTTGCAGATATAAATCTCTTCCAATGAATGTACAAGAGGAACTAACAGATCTAAAGGAGGACAGAACATTCCGATTAAAACATTGTGAAGTACAGTTTGGACACATTTTGGTTGTCAATGGGATGGCAATAAATGTGTTATTACCATTTTTGACTACATATATGTGTAAACTGGGCTTTTTGACTTGACAAATTAAAACATCGAACACGGAGAGACTCAGATCCATTGATGAAGAAATAAGGCTTGCATTGTCAAAAATTCTGCCCCGCATCAGCAGTCTGTGTTCAGCAAAGCAGGCACAAGTATCACATTGAAGGTATGCGTAGTTATTTGGTTTAATACTAATAGATTTTTTGGCTTTGCTTTGCTTTTGTAGTGATTTAGGGTTCATAAAATGTTAATATATGCACAAGCCAATTTCTGTTGGATTGTTGGAATTGATTCTGTATGACTTACAGAATATTTATATTAACATTGAAATAAACTATGCTTTTTGTGGGATTAACATTTTGATGTTGTTTGTTTGTTATTTGGTTTTTAGGAGCATTAGCAACTAAGGCCATATTGCTCCGGGATATGCGGTGGTTATTCCCTGAATGACCTTTCCGCATCCTCCGTATTTGGTGGTGACGGGCTCGAACCCCGGTCTAATCAAGAAGCGTGTGCTACGCACTGCTGCTCCTTCCCACCTGGCTACGGAGGCGCCCACATTTTGATGTGCCTTGTTGTATCATGGAAAACTTAAAGTGTGCCACAAAGAGAAAACGATTGTGGAACGTTGGTATAAGGCAATGGTCAGCCACATATCAAGTATTGCATACAGGTCTGGATACCATAGTTTAGGGAATATGTGGATCTGCTGGAATGGTGGCAGAGAGTATGAGCCAGCAGCATGTTGACATACAAAAACTCGTCAATTTCTGTGACAATTAATGAGGATATGAGGCGCAAACTTGGCAGAAACATGTTGCATTCCTAAATCTTACGTTCAAATTGATTGACAGATCCCATAAAAAATAGCAACTTCACTAGCTATTTTGCATATAGTTAAACTTAATCACTCCTAATTAGATCACGATTGTGAGTGTTTGAAATTGAAGAACAGCTACAGTGAGGACCATGTTCTACAGACAAGAAGCCATCCTTATACTTTGCAGATCAATGAAAAGTCTTCAAACAGGAAAGAAAAATCTTCAACCTTCAAAGAAAAGTTTTCACACAGAAACCAACAAAATGTTAAAACAACTTTCTTCGATTTTTAACATTTTGTTGGTTTCTATTGCACTTTATCAAATTTCGAAACAAAAGTCTATGCAAATTCACTGCTCATTGAAATCACTGATTTTAAAATAGAAGGTAACGTATTAAACACCTTCCATTCAATACACACTAATTTAGACGGACTGCATAAATGAGTTATTTGTGCATTCCTATTTCTATTTTAAACTATAATCTTTTATTTTTTTAATGAAAACCACCGAATGAGAGGTATTAGAACCTACAGTACTTACATAAGCTTACTAATAGAGTAATTTTATCTGCGAAAAGATCTAAACCTCCCAAACACTTCTAGTGTTTTTGAGGTTCAGAGCCCATACTCATCAGTATGGGCTCTACTCATCAGATATGAGCCCCTGGGGTTGATTTTTTTTTTTTTTTAATGTAAACCCCAAACACGAGAGGTATTAAAACCTATAGTACTTAGAACCGTGCTTGGGTTGGAGGTTGAGAAGACAAAAGAAGATATTTGTTGACAATGGACTTGAACTTCTGTAGACTGTAATTTTCAGGAAATACGTATGAAGGAAGGTTGTTCCAGAAAACGGCAGTTGAATGAATAAACGAGGAAAATGAAAAGTTGGTTCTGTGAGTTTGGAGTTGGACAGTAAATGGTTGTTGGCTGGTGGCGGCATGTGTTCGGACTGTTTTGAAAGAGAGAGCAGGAATCATAGAAGCCAATTCAGAAGGACAGTGCCCATGGAAGTATCTGCAGAAGAAGCATGCAGCAGAAACAGTACGTCTATGAGACAGTGAGTGGAGAGACTTCGTTAAAGATGAATCATTAATTAGCCTAACTGCTCTCTTCTGAATGGAATCGAGAAGAATGGAATGGAAAAGAGAGGTTTTGGGGGCACCACCCCAGATGTGGGAACAATATTCCATGGCAGGGCAGATTTGCGATTTATACAGATTGAGCAGCTGTTTTGAAGAAACGTAATGCCAAGAGCGAAAGAGAAAACCAAGTTTTTTAGATACAGAGGAAGCAACATTTGTAATCTGCTTGTGCCAAGAGAGATTAGAAGTCAGGGTAATCCCCAAAAGAGATATATCATTTTGCCTAGAAATCGGAGTGTCACTGAAGATAAGCATAGGAGCAGAAGAATCCTTTTTGCGAGATATAAGACAAGACTGAGTTTTAGAAGGGTTGAAATCAACTAAGTTGTCTTTGCTCCACTGGAGAATTACCTGAAGATCGGCATTTAAGGAATTGGTAGCAGATTTTCAAGAAATTGAAGCTGATTGAGCAGTACAAGGTTTCTCAAAATGGAAAGTGGAATGCAATGTGCTATCATCGGAAAAACTATGGATAGGATTTCCAGTCAATGGAAGAAGGTCATTAATATACAAGAGGAAAAGATTGGGGGAAAGAACTGAACCTTCGGGGACACATGCATTAGTGGAGAAGTTAGAAGACAGAGAGCCATCTACCATCACCCTCAGTGAGCAATCAGAGAGAAAACTGGATAACCAATTACTAAAAACAGTTGGCAAACCATAAGATGGAAGCTTGTTTAGAAGACCTTTATGCCAAACACGTTCGAAAGCCTTTGAGTTGTCAAGAGTTGCCCACTTGTGTTTCACCGAACCTTTTAAGCCAGAATATCACCAGTGGATCGACACTGACGGAATCCATACTGGCGATCGTTGATCAGAGGGAAGGTTTCTAGGTAGTTTAAGAGTTGGCGGTTAATTGATTTCTCCATTACTTTAGAAGGAGTACAAGTAATTGCAATGGGATGATAACTGGATGGGAGGGATTTGTCACCCTTTTTAGGAACTGGCTGGATATGAGCAAATTTCCAAGCAGAAGGAAAAACACCTTTGGAATAAGAAAGTGAAAAAGGTGGCAAAGAATAGGAGTAAGTTCAGGAGCACAGGTTTTGAGAACAAGTGGAGAAATACCATCGGGACCTGGAGCTTTCTTAGAATCAAGATTCGTCAAAATCCTTCTGACATCCTTTTGACAGAAGACCACAGGGGGCACTGAATGGAGCATGTTGGGAACGGTGGGAATTGTTTTACCAAGATCATTAATACATGAGTTGAAAGAAAATTGGGATGCTAGCAGGTCAGCTTTATCCTTTGCTGAAGGGACAACAGAACCATGTGGTTTGGACAGAGGTGGGAGCAGAGATTGGCAAAAGTTGCGGCCAATAGCTTTGGCAAGAGACCAGAATGCTCGGCTACCATTAGGGCAAGAAGCAAGTTTTCTACTCTTAGCCTGTTCAAACTCTTGTTTTGATTGATTAATAACTGCTTTACAATTGTTGCGAGCTTTGGTGTAGGCAGAAAATGAAGCTGGAGAATTAGAAACAAGCCAATTATGACATGCAACATTCTTCTCTTGAACAGCCTTAGCACATTTATTGGAAAACCAAGGTTTAGATAAAGGACGAGATTTTAAAGTGGAGTGTGGGATAAAGGATTCCATTCCTACGTGAATAATTTCACTGACATGATCTGAGCAAACGTTGACATCAGAAGTTTTGAAACAGTAATCCGACCAAGGAAAAGAAGAAGTCTCGCAGGTCATCCCATTTTGCATTCTTGTAATGCCAAACAACACGCGGTTCGGAACAGCCATGAGATAAAGGTTCCATTGGAGAAGAGCAATCACCAAGTTGTGATCTGAACTGCCTAAAGGACCTCTCACTTCGACCGCGTACTTAGAAGGGTTGTTTGTGGGAAAAAGATCAAGCGTATTGGCTGTAGGATTAGGATTGTCCGGTATTCTTGTAGGTAAATGATTTTTTTTTGGTTTTTTTTTTTTTTTTTTTTTTTTTTAGGAGCATTAGCAACTAAGGCCATATTGCTCCGGGATATGCGGTGGTCATTCCCTGACCTTTCCGCATTCTCCGTATTTGGTGGTGACGGGCTCGAACCCCGGTCTAATCAAGAAGCGTGTGCTATGCACTGCTGCTCCTTCCCACCTGGCTACGGAGGCGCCGTAGGTAAATGAACAATCTGTGCAAGGTCATTAGTAATTGCAAAAGCCTCAGCATCACGACCAGCTGGGTCAGTGTGACTAGAAGAAAGGAAGCCAGCTGGAGTTGTCAACATTAAAATCACCAAGGAAAATTACCTCACCGTTAGGAAAGTTGGACTGGAGAAAGTCTGCAACAGGATCTGGAAAGGTTGAGCAGATGGGCTGAGAGGTGGCAAATGAAGTTTAACATTGACAAATGTAAAGTACTACACATGGGAAACAGCAACCCCAGAGCAACGTATCAACTCTGTGGTACTACACTAACAGTGGTAGAGAATGAAAGGGACTTGGGGGTGGTTGTGCAGGCAGATATGAAGTTCTCTGAGCAGTGCAAACGGGCTGCAAGAGTAGCTCATGGAGTATTGTCAATGATATACAGGAATTTTTCCAGCAGGGATAAGGAGGTGATTATTCCATTGTATAAGGCAATGGTCAGGCCACACCTAGAGTACTGTATACAGGTCTGGAGGCCTCATTTCAAGAAGGATGTAGAGCTGCTGGAACGAGTATAGAGAAGGGCAACAAGATTAGTGAATGGAACAAAGGGGTGCTCTTACGAAGAAAGGCTTAAGTTTTGCAAATTACAGTGTCTGGAGACTAGGCACCAGCGAGGTGATCTGATAGAGGTGTATAAAGCCTTGAATGGTTTAAGCATGCTCAATGCTGATGGGATTCTTCCTCTAGCTCAGAAAAATCACCTGAGAGGAAATTGAAATTGAGGAAAGACAGATGTAGGATAGACGTGCGGAAATTTGCCTTTAGCCAATGGGTGGTTGGTTGGTGGAACAGACTTCCATCCCTTGTGGTGGAGGTTGATAGCCTAAATAAGTTTAAGGCTCAGCTGGACAGGTATTTTGAACGAACAGAGGGGTGAAGTGGAAGTGGGTTTTTTTTTTTTTTTTTTGGCTGATGCTGCATAAGCTTGCTTTCTTGCATCAAATGCCTCTACTAATGCTAATGCTAAAGTCAAGTTGCAAAGAAAGGAAGTCAAAGAGCTCCAAGTGATTAGTGGAGTTGGGAGAACGGTAGAGAAAACAGATGAATTTGACACAATGAGGTAGAGAGATTTTAAGCCAGAGAAGATCAAAGAGAGGAGATTCCAAATTGCCAAGTCTCTGACAGGGAATATCAGAATGGATATATGCACAAGTACCACCTTTGAGGCGAAAGGAATCATACAGCGAATAATTTGGGCATCTGAGATGAGCAGTAGTTGAATCAACCGATAACTGAGATTCTGTCAGGAAAAGTACATGGGGTTTGGAAGACTGCAAGTGGAAATGGACATTGTTGAGATTAGAATTGAGACCATGTATATTTGTGAAATGAAGTGGGAAGTGTTTGGGAGGTTTTGATCTTTTCGCAGATAAGCTTGCTCTATTAGTTTGACAATTCATTGTGCATTCGATAGTAAGAAAAAGTGGGTGGGCCATGCTGTATGAAGTAATGAAATTTTTGGATATGGCGTACACATGGTAAAAATATACCCAGTTCCTTTACATAACATGGCCTCGACAATGCTCCCCGCATACACACTACTCGGACTCCCTCCAGTCACTACCTGGCTGAGTAGAGGTAGCAAGATTATACACTAGCTGAAGCCTCCTAGAGAGTTACCAATCTCATGCTTATCTTTGGGGACACTCCAATTTCTAGGCAAAAGGATATATCTCTTTTGGGGATTAATGTAACTACTAATTCCTTTTGGCACAAGCACATTACAAATATTGCTTGCTCTGCATCTAAAAAACTTGGTTTTCTCTTTCGCTCTTGGCATTACTTTTCTTCCAAATGGCTGTTCACTCTGTACAAATTGCAAATCAGCCCTACCATGGAATATTGTTCCCAAATCTGGGGCGGTACCCCCAAAACCTCTCCCAGGCTTCTAGATTCCATTCAGAAGAGGGCAGTTAAGCTAATTAATGACTCCTCTCTAACAGAGTCTCTTCACTTGCTGTCTCATAGGTATACTGTTTCTGCTGCACGCCTTTTTTACAGATACTTCCACGAGCACTGTTCCTCTGAATTGGCTTCTATAATTCCTGCTCTCTCTTTCAAAACAGTCCGAACACGTGCCGCCACCAGCCAACATCCATTTACTGTCCAACTTCAAACTCACAGAACCAACTTTTCATCTTCCTCGTTTATTCATGCAACTGCCGTTTTCTGGAACAACCTTCCTTCATACGTATTTCCTGAAAATTACAGTCTACAGAAGTTCAAGTCTAATGTCAACAAATGTCTTCTTTCGTCTTCTCAACCTACAACCCAAGCACCGTAACTAAGTACTATAAGGTTCTAATACCTCTTGTGTTTGGGTTTTCACATAAAAAAACAAAAATTCACATCGGAATTTAACGTCTGCACATTGTAATTTTCAGGAAATGCGTATAAAGAAAGTTGTTCCAGAAAACAGATGCTGAATGAATAAACGAGGAAGATGAAAAGTTGGTTCTGTGAGTTTGAAGTTGGACACTAAATGGATGTTGGCTGGGGCGGCACATGTTCGGACTCTTTGGAAGAGAGAGAGGAGGAATTATAGAAGGCAATTCAGAAGAACAGTGCCCATGGAAGTATATATAGAAAAGTCATGCAGCAAAACTGAACATCTATGAGACACAATGGGGGGGGGGGAGAGAGAGAGAGAGAGAGAGAGAGAGATGAATCATTAAGTAACCTAACTGCCCTTTTTTGAATAGAATCTAGAGAGGTTTTGTGGGCACTGCCCCAGATGTGAGAACAATATTCCATGGTAGGGTTGATTTGCAATTTGTACAGAGCGAACAGCTATTTGGAAGAAAAGTAAAGCTGAGAATGAAAGAGAAAACCCAGTTGTTAGATACAGAGGAAGCAATATTTGTAATGTGCTTATGCCAAGAGAGATTAGGAGTCAGGGTGTTCCCCAGTAGAGATATATGATCTTGTGTAGAAATCAGAGTGTCACTGAAGATAAGCATAGGAGCAGAAGAATCCTTTTCATGAAATATAAAACATGACTGAATTTTAGAAGGATTGAAATCAACTAAGTTATCTTTGCCCCACTGGAAAATTACCTGGAGACAGGCATGCCCAGGATTTTTTGTCGGCAGATACATTCACAAAAAAAAAAAAAAAAAAAGTGCCAATTGCCTAATGGTAAAAAGTACAACAATACAAGATTTCGGCATCAGGGGTACAATGTACCCACTAACCCTAACATGGCGATGGCACTGCTTGAAGATCAGCACTTAAGGAATTAGTAGTGGATATTCAAGAAGTTACAGGTGTTTGTGTAGGGCAAGGTTTCTCAAACTGGAAGGTGGAATGCAATGTGCTATCATCAGCAAAAAACTATGGATAGAATTTCCAATCAATGGAAGAAGGTCATTAATATACAAGAGGAAAAGAGTGTGAGAAAGACAGGAACCTTGGGAAACACCAGCATTAATGGAGAAGTTACAAAAAACTGGAGGCAAACCATTAGACTAAATATGATCAAAAGCCTTTGAAACGTCAAGAGCAACTGCTTCATCAAACTTTTCCACTGAATTTTTCCACCGATGGGTAACATAAGCCAGAATATTACCAGTGGATTAATACTGACAGAATCTATACAAGTGATCAACCAGATGGTTAATGGACTTCTCCCTCATTTGTAGTAGAAGGGCAAAGGGATGATAATTGGATGGGAGGGAGTTCTCATCTTTTTTAGGAACTGGCTGAATATGAGCAAATTTCCAAGCAGAAGATAAACACATTTGGAATAAGAAAGTGATAAAAGGTCAGACAGAACAGGAGTAAGTTCATAAGCACAGGTTTTGAGAACAAGTGGAGAAATACCATCAGGACCTGAAGCTTTCAAAGCATCAAGATTGATCAAAATCCCTTCGACATCCTTTTGACAGAAGACCACAGGAAACATTGAATGGAGTGTACTGGGAATGGTTCAAAGTGGTTTACCAAGGTCATCAATACAGGAGTTGGAAGAAAAATAGGAAGCTAGCAGCTTTATCTTTAGCTGAAGTGGCAATAGAACCATCTGCTTTTGATAGAGGTGAGAACGGAGATGAGCAAAAGTTGTCAACAGCTTTGGCAAGAGTCCAGAATGCTTGGCTACCATTTGGGCAAGAAGCAATTTTTCTACTCTTAGCCTGTTCGAAATCTAGTTTGGACTCATTAATAACTGCTTTAAAATTGTTGTGAGCTTTGGTGTAGACATAAAATAAACCTGGAGATTTGGAAACAAGCCAATTATGATATGCAACATTCTTATATTGAACAGCTTTGACACATTTATCGGAAAACCAAGATTTAGATAAAGGACAAGATTTTAAGATGGAGTTTGGAATAAAGGATTCCATCCCTACAAGAATAATATCACTGACATGATCAAAGCAAACATTGACATCAGAAGATTTGAAACAGTAATCCAACCAAGGAAAAGAAATCTCACAGATCATCCCATTTTGCATTCTTGTAATGCCAAACAACACGAGGTGGGAATGGCTACAGGAGAAAGGCTCCATTGGAGAAGACTCTCACCACGCTGTGGTCTGAGGTGTCCAGAGGACCACTTACCTTGACTGTGTGCTTAGAATGGTTGTTTGTGAAGAAAAAGATCAAGAATGTTGGCTGTATGTTTAGGAATATATGGTATACACTGGTAGGTAAATTAACAATCTGTGTGAGGTAATTAGTACAGTCGGTCCTCGTATAACACGTGTTTACATTACACGAATTCGATCATACACGATTTATAAATAGGGGAACGTTATCTTATATAACACGAACCGAATTCGCTTATGCACGATTCGCCTTTGTGTTTACAAGAAATGGCAGTCGAATGCGGAATCACCCCAACCGAACGCAACCCGATAGGAATGAAGAAGATTCTGAAAATGTATTTATGTGTTTTATATCAGTGAAGGGGAAACACATTTCACCATAATAACGTAAAAACCAACACAATTCCAGCTATCGGTATAATCGCAAATGCAATTAGATGGAGTTTACTACCAGTTTATAACAGATTCCACTAGCAGAAACGAAACTGGAAATTGTTTTTATTGTTTTATGGTAGTAACCCCCAGAAATGTGCTTTAGTAAAATGTGGGGTGTTAATAGTGTATCTCGGCCTTTACGGTGTTGTTTATTCAGTTGCTATACGCGCGCAGCTTTGTTTATGTGTATTAAGCGTGCCTCCTTGTTTTGTAATTGCGCTTTATTCCCTAAAAATTAGTAAAATACTTAAAAGGTGTGAAAAGGAAGCGTACTGGTGAAGACACTGCAGATTCAGAGAGAAAAAGAAAAGCAACATCGATAAACAGAGGCGGACTGGATCAAAAATTCTTACCCAGGAAAATTTATAGTGGCCTCATACTACGGTTTATGGCCAAAATCACACCGGCCTCCAGCCCACCGGGATTTCCCGGGTAAGGCTTATGGCCAGTCCGCCTCTGTCGATAGAGAAAAAATATGAAATTGTGAAACGCTTTGAGCGAAATGAAAGACCATGTGATATTGCACGTGCTACAGACCTAAATGAGGCAACGCCGAGAATTACAAAGAATGCGGAGAAAATAAAAACAACTTTGATAGCAGGAACAACTAAAAGTGTAATTAAAATCCATTAGATTAAGACACAAAGAATTGGAAGAGATGGAACGGCTGTCATCTGTTTGGATAGAAAATCAAACAAAAAACAAGTTTGCTTACGATAGAAGCAAAAGCAGTAGCAATATTTTATTACGTAACAGTCGTAATAAAATACGTAAGCATTTTATTACGACTTACGTATTATAAAATACGTAAGTATTTTATTACGATTATTTTATTAATATAATAAATTTTTTACCAATAAAATACGTATTTTCTTCGTAAAAAATACTAAAAATACTTTATTATAATATAATAAATAATAAATATTTTTTATTATTTATTATATTATAATAAAAACATATTATATTTTTTATTACGTATTTTAATCGTTATAAAATACTTACGTATTTTATAACGATTAAAATTACCCGATTATTTATTGTGTTTGGTAATGTTTTGGTTCCAAATGTGTGTTCAATCTTGGGTGGTCAGCACCTAACCCCACTTTTTCCATAGGGCCTGTTGTTTATATGGCACGATTTTGCATTGCACGAGGGTTTTTAGGAACACAACTATCGTGCTATACGAGGACAGACTGTAATTGCAAAAGTCTCAGCATCCTGACTAGCTGGGTCCGTGTGACTAGAAAACGGAAACCAGCTGGAGTTGTGAACATTAAAATTACCTCACTGTTAGGAAAGTTGAACTACAGAAAGTCAAGTTTCAAAGACAGGAATTCAGAGTTCCAAGTGATTAGTGGAGTTGGGAGAATGATAGAGGCAACAGACGAATTTGACAGAATAAGGTAGAGATTTTAAGCCAGAGAAAATCGAAAAGAGGAGATTCCAAATAATCAATTCTCTGACAGGGAATATCAGAATGGACATATGCACAAGTACCACCTTTGAAGCGAAAGGAATCATACATCAAATAATTCGGACAACTGAGATAAGCAGTGGTTGAATCAACCGATAACTGGGATTCTGTGAGAAAAAGTATATGGGGTTTGGAAGATTGTAAGTGGAAATGGACATCACTGAGATTGGAACTGATTGCACGTATATTTGTGAAATGAATAAGGAAGCATTTGGGGGGTTCAGATCTTTTCGCAGATAAGTTTGTTCTATTAGTTTGACAATTCATGATATATTCAGCAGTAAGAAAAGGTGTGGGGGTGTGTTGTATGAAGTAATAAAATTTTTGGATATGGCATACACATGGAAAGAAATACCCAGCTCGACATAACATGGCCTCGACAATGCCCTTATATGGGGGATTTTAATTTCCCAGATATTGACTGGAATTTGTGGGTTGGTCACTCACACACTAGCAAGGCTTTTGTGGATTTATTGGATGATTGTTTTCTAAATCAGCATGTTCGTGAGGCAACAAGAGGGAGCAATACTCTTGATCTGATTATCAGTAGTGATTCTTCATGCATTAAGAATCTGCAGATAAAGGAACCACTAGGTGGCAGTGATCACAGTGTGCTGAAGTGGGATTTGCTCAGGGAGGTAACTACCATCAAGGGTAAAGGGAAAGGGTTATTGCTTTCGTAAAGGTGACTATGATGGTCTGAGACAGTATTTAAATTCTATACAGTGGGACCAACAGCAAACTCAAAATGGGAAGCATTCAAAGAACTTATCTTGTAAGCTACTGGGCTTTACATACCAACTAAGAAATATTGTTCAAGGTTCAGAGCTAAATGGATGTCAGATGGACTAATGAGACATATGGCAGAGAAGAAAAATGCATGGGATACATATAAATTAATATGTCACCCAGAAGCCTATGATAGATATAAGTTGATCTGTAACCAAGTTACAAAGGAAGTTAAGCAGGCGAAGGCAGATTACGATAAATATTTGGCAGGGTATGCAAAGAAAAACAGCAAGGAGTTCTTTACTTATGTAAACTCTAGAAGGAAGGGGATGAATCAGATTGGTCCACTTCAACTGTTCATGATCCTGCTCAGGTAGCTAACAAACTAAATCAATATTTTGCATCTACATTCACACATGAGGAGTTATTCAGGAAGAGGAATGCCATAGATGAAGTAAACACTGGCAGTTGATCTTGTAATAATTGAGAGTAAAGTGGAGGAGAAATTGTTGTAGATAAATACAAGAAAGGCACCTGGGGTGGATGGTATCTATCCAGTTGTATTAAAGGAGGCAGCAAAGGAAGTAAGCAATGCGTTAGCCATAATTATGAGAGCTTTCTTGGACTCAGGGGAGGTACCCACAGACTGGAGATGTGCAAATGTAAGCCCAATTCACAAAGGAGGATCAAAGGCTGACACAAGTAATTATAGACCTGTGAGTTTAACTTCTGTTCCTGGAAAATTAATGGAAGCACTGGTTAAAGAAGCACTGCAGGATCACCTTGACAAGAATTCAGTTATAGCTCAGACACAGCATGGTTTTGTTAAGGGAAGGTCTTGCCTGACCAATTTGATTGGATACTATGATGTAGTCACAAAAGAATTGGATGCAGGGAATAACTTTGATATTATATATTTGGATCTTAGAAAGGCTTTTGATATTGTTGCACATGGAAGACTGTTGCACAAATTGGAGCAGTGTGGCATTGGTGGCAAATTGTTGCTATGGATAAAGGGATGGTTGAGTGACAGAAGACAGAGTGGTAATTAATGGACACTGCTCATCGTGGACTAATGTTATTAGTGGAGTCCCTCAGGGTTTAGTGTTGGGTCCATTGTTGTTTTCTGTATTTATAAATAATATTGATGATGGTATATCAAGCTTAATGTCCAAGTTTGCAGACAATACAAAGGTTGGCAGGGTTGTTAAGGATGCTACTGATGCTATGCTGCTGCAACAGGATCTGGAAAGGTTGAGCAGATGGGCTGAGAGGTGGCAAATGAAGTTTAACATTGACAAATGTAAAGTACTACATATGGGAAACAGCAACCCCAGAGCAACATATCAACTCTGTGGTACTACACTGACAGTGGTAGAGAATGAAAAGGACCTGGGGGTAATTGTGCAGTCAGATATGAAGTCCTCTGAGCAGTGCAGACGGGCTGCAAGAGTAGCTCATGGTGCCTTATCAATGATATACAGGAATTTTTCTAGCAGGGATAGGGAGGTGATTATTCCCTTGTATAAAGCAATGGTCAGGCCACACCTTGAGTACTGTATACAGGTCTGGAGGCCTCATTTCAAGAAGGATGTAGAGCTGCTGGAATGAGTACAGAGAAGGGCAACAAGGTTAGTGAACGGAACGAAGGGTTGTTCTTACGAAGAAAGGCTTAAGTTTTGCAAATTACAGTGTCTGGAAACTAGGCACCAGTGAGGTGATCTGATAGAGGTGTAGAAATCCTTGAATGGTTTTAGCATGCTTAATGCTGATGCGATACTACCTCTTGCTCAGAATAATCACCTGAGAGGGCATAAATTGAAATTGAGGAAAGACAGATGTAGGATAGATGTGCGGAAATTTGCCTTTAGCCAGCGGGTAGTTGGTTGGTGGAACAGACTTCCGTCCCCTGTTGTGGAAGTTGAAATAAAATAATGATAGCCTAAATAAATTCAAGGCTCAACTGGACAGGTATTTCGGACGAACGGAGGGGTGAAGTGAAAGGGGTTTTTTTTGGCTAATGCTGCATAAGCTTGCTTTCTTGCATCATTTGCCTCTACTAATGCTAATCTGATGACAGCTATACCACTTTCATTTTATTTTTATTTGCATTTTATTGTACTAATTTTACTTTACAGTTTCCCCACTTTATATTGGCTTGGCAATTCAGCCCATAATTTACTTAATTCATCATAACCTCTAGGATATTAACATTCTTTCACCTTTCACAAATCTTCTTTTTCTACTTCACTCACCCTTATAGTTACTGGCTCCTTATGTAACTTTCACATCCATTAATGCATACTTAATTTAATTTAATAATAATACAACTTACATATGCTCTTCCATCCTTTAATGCTGCTTTGCACTTTTAGGTGCATCTGTCATACGTAATTTATTGATCTTGCTTTCACTGATACCATTTAATCTATTGTATACCTCTTTTCTGTGTAACTCTTTAAACTTTTCCTTTAAAGAGTTACATTGAATACCCAGATATATATATATACACACAAATAAATTAGTATGATTTTAAAAAAAATAAAAATAATGCCAGCAGCATGACAAGAAAGAGAGAAAACTGTTTTCTCTCTTTCCAACAAACTCTCTTTCTCTCTTACCAACAAACAGGGAGGGAAGAGAAGGGTAACAAGAGTAAAAATATTGCAGCAGAAATTCTCCAAGATAATTTAGAAAATCTAAATGCAAAGATAACAAAATAATAATCAATTAAATTTTGAATGCCAATTAAATAGAAATTTAACGGCGTTCCCTCTGACAGGCACCAAGTCCAAATTTATGTGAAATATCACCAACAGAGATGTAAACCAATTACAATAAAATAAAACAAAAATAAACTAAAAATAGACTGACCACTACGCCCATCAACACTACCCTCAACAGCGGATTTGCTAATGCTGTGCAGGTGCTGCCATCCATAGTTCATTGTTTGTCTATATAATCTGGTTAAGATTACTTTTTGTCAGTGGTGTGGCTTTGCATTGGAGTGCTTGTATCTGTCCTATTTTTAAATTTCACTGCATCACTATTCAAGTCCTCTGCATTGGCGGTTCAATCTGGGGATTGGGTGGTGGACTGATCTTTTGGTTGACTCACTTTTGTGGCGATTTGTCTAGCAATTGAAATGCAGCGATTCCCTGACAATTATTGGGCTTGTGGTCCTCTGTTGAGATGGGGCATAGTAGTCAGTCTATTTCTGATTTATTTTTGTTTTATTTTATTGTAGTTGGTTTACATCTCTGTTGGTGATATTTCACATAAATTTGTACTTGGTGCTGTCAGAGGGGGTGCCATTAAATTTCTATTTAACTGGCATTCAAAATTTAATTGAATATTATTTTATAATCTTTGCATTTAGATTTTCTAAATTATCTTGGAGAATTTCTGCTGCAATATTTTTACTTTTGTTACCCTTCTCTTCCCTCCCTGGGAAGAGAAGGGTAACATATTTAATTTTGACTATTTTCGCTCTTCTGTCTTGCCATGCTGCTGGCATTAATTGTATTTTTTTTATCATCATTCTAATTTCTTTTTATATTTCAAGCATCAAGCAGAGGAATATGCTTTTTTGCTGCCTCTGATGTTTGCTTTTTTATATATATATAAAATATTATTAGTATAAAATACAGTAAGTAGATGTTTATGCATAGAAATAAACTAATGAAAATACGGTGTACCCTGGGAGCGATATACATTGTGAACGAATGGGGGAAGAAAGGAACCGGAAAAAATAATTGTAACAATTGAAAAGTAAACCAAATGAATTTTTTGAAGAAACAACCAAGGTGGAGATAGCATTGCAGAGTCTTTCATAATTTTTGTGTCTTCATCAGAGGTCATCCACAAAAATCATGAAAAAGACAGCAATGCTCTTACTTCTGTTTCTGACATGCTCTGTATATCAAAGTACCCGTGCGAAAGTCCATGTGGTAATATCAATTTTAAATTTTGAATAAAATTATACCAAGTTTGCAATTACATAATGTGTTAATAAGATATTGCATACAGAACATGGATGACCTTACAGAAGTAAGTGGAATGCTATGAAAGTAGAAAAAGCAAAGACAAAGGCAAGGAAAATCCGAACGACAAGAACTTACCGCTACAGGCCGGACTGACAGAAAAGACTGTGTAAGTGGGTTACCAGTGTATTTATGCATGGGTACGCTAGCGGTGCCTAGCGTTAGACAAATTTTGGTGTGTGTTTTTTTGAAATACAATGAAATGACGTGGGCGGTGAAGCTACATTAGGTTAAGTACATAAGTACAGTAAACCCCCGCTATTCGCGGTATCTGTATTCGCGGTTTCGTGTATTCGCGGTCGCTGATTTAATATAAAATGAAACCTAAAAAAATTTGAATTTTAAAGCGCCATGAACATTTTCTGCCATAAAAATACATGGGCATGGCTAAAATTATCTTTCCCGGCCAAAACAGTGCCCAGTGGTTGGGGGGAGAGGGGTAACAAAATCGCGAGCATGGATGTTTCTCGCTAATCCTTGTTTAGTATGTGTTATGCGCTTGTCAGGTTTTTTGGAAGGTTTCATCGTTTGCTTTTAATTTATATGCTTATAAATTTATCAATTTATAAATTGATTTACTTACAAAAATGATAAATCTACCATTTTGCAGTGTAAAACAGACTTTTTCGAGTGTGTTAATTGAAGAAAGTAACTTTATTGTGGACAAGTTCTATCTAACCCGTACAAAAATATCGCTACGAATAACAAGGAAAATGTGAAAAGATCAAAGAAGGTGATGCCATTAGCGAATAAAATTGAGTTGGATAAATTTTCTAATGGTGAAAGTGTCTCCTCAGTGGCAAAACATTATAAAATCAATGAGTCAACGGTACGATCAATCAAAAAATCAGAAGAAAAAATCTGCCGCAGTGTCCATGAAAACGCGCTAATTGCTTCAAAAATTTGCTCTGTAACTCGTGATGTTATATTAGAAAAAATGGAAAAAGCTTTAAATCTGTGGATAAAAGACCGAACTCAAAATAAAATTCCGTTAAGTTCACTCATCATTCGTGAAAAGGAAAAACCCCTGTATCAACACTTTAGCGAAATTGGTGATAGCACTGGTGGGATAAGTTTTTTAGTTAGCAAAGGCGCTGGTTTGAAAGATTTGTTTGAAATTTCTAATAAATATTACATTTCATATTAAATTGTTTCTTATTTTCATTTCGATACCATATGCTTGCATTTCACTATGTACATAGTCATATTATGAAGGTACATATAATACATACATAGACAAAATTTCTGACTAGTTTTTCTTATATATTTCATACTTTGGAATGAAACCCCTTTATTACTGTGGGAGCCATAACTCAGTATTCGCGTTTTCGGTATTCGCGGCATTTCTCAGGAACGTAACCACCGCGAATAGCGGGGGTTTACTGTATTAGGTTAAGTACTAGGTTAAGTACTTAAGTACTGATATTACCACGTGGACTTTCGCACGTGTACTTTGACATACAGAGCATGTCAGAAACAGAAGTAAGAGCATTGCTGTCTTTTTCATGATTTTGGTGGATGACCTCTGATGAAGGCACAAAAATTATGAAAGACTCTGCAATGCTATCTCCACCTTGGTCATTTCTTTAAAAAATTCATTTGGTTTACTTTTCAATCGTTACAATTATTTTTTCCGGTTCCTTTCTTCCCCCCCTTCGTTCACAACGTATATTGCTCCCAGTGTACACCGTATTTTCATTAGTTTATTTCTGTGCATAAACATCTACTTACTGTATTTTATACTAATAATATTACATTATGGCTGTAGGATACTTTTGCGATAGCAGTGACCCTGATCCATAATTCATGTTATTGTAATTCAGTCTTATCTAATCTTATCTAATCTAATTCTTCATTTTCTTCCCCCTATAGCATATAACTTCTCTATTGCATTATTCTTGATGATTATATATATATATATATATATATATATATATATAATTAGATAAAGTATTCGTAGATGGAGGTGAAAATTACACAAAGTACCAGTGACAAGAAGGATAAGGATAGTAGAAAAAGAAATATAGTAGATTTGTAAAAGGTGAAAGAATGTTAATATCCTAAATGTTATGATGAATTAAGAAAATTGTGGGCTGAATTACAAAGCCAATAGGAGGTGAGTGAACTGTAAAATAAAATTATTAATAATAAGGTAAAATACAATACAAAAATAAAATAAAATAAAAAAGTGGCAAAGCTGTCATCAGATATGGGTGGGCATATTTAGATAAAAGTCAAATGCAGGTAAGGCAAATATGCAGAATCTGATGTCAGCTAAAATAAATATTGATACATGGTCAGATGTTTCATCAGGGACTACAGTTGACCATGCATCAGGATCTCTGTTTCTATACTTGTCCATAGTAGTAGAAGAAAGGTGAAAGGCCAAAAAGCAAAAAAATGAAATTAGCACATTCTTATACAGTAGGACAAGGTAGTCCCAACACAGTGTCAATTATTAAGGTAAAAATAAGGATCAAACTAGAATAAAATATAGTTAAATGTTTTCATAGAGGGAAAAGGTGTTTTTTAAAAAATGTAGAGTTTTAATGTTGTAATTTTGTGGAAATTAGAAGAAGAAGAATTAAATCATTTAGAACAAGCACATGGTATAAGGTGAGGTATTAAATTGAGGATAAGCAAGGGAAAAATGAGCAAGTAAGTAAATAAAGACGAAAATAGTGATAGGAGGAAGATAGTAAGAACATTCGTACCACCCTCGTATACGCTAATAGTTTTACAAATGGGAAGAAAGGTAGAAATAGAAAGATAAAAAGCAAAGAAAAAGTTATTAAATCATTCTGAGCTAGCTGGGGTTGTGAAGCCCAACCTTATAGTAAGGGCTCTGGCTTTGTAAGTGTTAGTATAAAAGAGAACTAATACCAAATGCTTGTATTGCAAGGAAAAAGCGGCAAGAAAATATGCAAGTCGAAATATGCCAAGAAACAAAACCGAAAGTATAATAAGAAAGTGAATGATACCTGGAGTTTTCAAGTAATGCATAGCAAAAGTAACCTGGTGAGAAAATAATAAGTAGTTGAAGGAAAAAGGTGGGGAAATACAGCACACAAAATTAGTAGAGTAGATGAACTTAAACTAAATAAAGAAAACTCCACTAATCACACTGCCAACTTCCTTGACCTCAATATTACTCTTAGCAATGCTTTACTACTATATAATATTGACATATATAATAAATTTAATAAATTTAACTTTGATGTCATTTACCTTACCAACTGGCATTCTAATATTTCCAACAAAATACATTTACTGTTCACCAAAGCTCTACAACTACTTTACAATAAGCTACAATAACATCCCTATCTTACAGCTAGGTCGCGATTAATGCGAGTTTGAATAATGCGATATTCGATTTAGTGCGAACTGTATAACAATACCAGGTCACGTTTAATGCAAACCAAAATTCAGTTAATGCGAGGCTAGAGCAGCTAGCCTCATATTAGACGATTAGTCTCGCATTAGATACTGCTACACTTGTTTATCTTCGCATGTGCATGTGCTACTGCCTGTCGTATTATACGTTAGTTTTCGTGATTTGTTTTAATCGTTTAAGAAGTGCCCATAACAAAATGGACAAAAGGAAGATTCCTTCAGATAAAAACACTATGAGCACAAAAAAGAAGAGGCTCGTTATTAGATTAGAGCAAAAAATTGATGTGACTGAACAACATGAACACGGTCGTGGCAACTCTAAAATAGGATGAGATGTCGGAACGCCTGAATCTACGGTAGGGAATATTATAAAACATGCAGGGGAAATAAAAGAAAAATGTAAAGTTGAATCAGCCTTTTGTGGTTTGCAAACATCTACAAGGAATGGAAGTATTACTATGATAGATGTGGAGCATCTTTTAACTGTATGGATTGAGGATTGCAATCAAAAACACATTACCATTAGCAGAGCAGCCATTCAGACAAAAGCTTTAAATTTGTTTAAGAGAGTGAAAGAAAAAAATAATGAAGTAGAAGAAAAGTTTAGTGCAAGTGCTGGTTGGTTTGATCGATTTAAAAATAGAGTTCAGCTGCATAATATTAAAATTACCGGTGAGATGGCCAGAGCAGATGAGGATGCAGCATCTAAATATACTGATGTTTTAAAAAAAATAATCGAAGATGATGGATACACTGATCAAATATTTAACGTGGATGAAACCGGTTTATTCTGGAAAAGAATGCCTTCCAGAACTTACGTTTCTAAGAAAGAAAAAACTCAACCAGGATTTAAAGTATCTAAAGATCGCCTAACACTTTTATTAGCAATGCTCAAGGTGATTTTAAATTGAAACCAATGCTTGTTTATCGGTCTCCAAAAGGCTACAACTATAGATCACTTCCAGGTATTTGGCGATCAAATAAGAAAGCATGGGTGACCCAAGCCGTGTTCACTGATTGGTTTTCAAGCTATTTTTGTCCAGCTGTTGAAAAATATTGCAAGGAAAGCAACATCACATTTAAAGTTCTACTAATTTTGGATAATGCTCCAAGTCATCCAACTACACTCGGTTCATTATGTGAAAATGTAAAAATCATTTTTTTGCCACCAAACACATCTTTGTTGCAGCAAATGGATCAAGGGACCATCGCAACATTTGAGGCCTACTACATAAGAAAAACTCTAAGTTGCTAAAACTACAGGAGACAATGCAATTTTCTTAACAGAGTTCTGGAAAAATTATAACATCAGACATGCAATAGAAAATATTTAGCATGCTTGGCAACAAATAACTGCAAACAACATGTGTGGAAGCACATTCTGCCTCACTGTGCAAATAGTAGTGGTTTCGAAGAAACTGTTATAGAAGAAATAACAAATATTGGAAGAAAACTTGGATTTGATGAACTAGAAAATGACAATGTTCGGGAACTGCTCAATTCACACTCGGAAGAATTGACTGATGATGATCTCCTACTTTCAGATTAACAAAGAGCATTTGATGAAGCCGACAACGATGCCAAAGAACGAGATAATGTGAAAGTGAAGGAGTTCACTCTCAAGCAATTCGAAGATATGTTTTGAGATGTGGAAGTTGTGAAGCAAAAAATTATGGATGCTGATCCTAACCTCAATTGAAGCATGCAAATTTGCCGAGATGTGGATAAAGCACTCGGCATCTACCAGCATATGTACGAAGATTTAAAGAAGGAGAAAACAGTTTAGTCTGCACTGCTAAAATATTTCAAAAGACAGTAAAGATGTTTTCGTTAGTGTAAGCTTACCTTTAGGAATGATATTTAGAATTTTTTTTGTTTTTATTTTGCTTTCTATAATTACAGTATTATATGACTTTGTTAATAATAAATTTAAATTATAAGTATATTCTTTTTATCCTTTACTGTAATATTTCGTTAATAAACATAAAACCTTATGTTTCAAATTTTTCATTACCTATTTTCATCGAGCTGGAACCAATTACTGTATTCTACACATAATTATAACTTCAAATAGTGTGAATTCAAATAATGCGACTACTTCATGGGATTCATTAGTCGCACTAATCGCGACCTAGCTGTATTTTAAAAAATACTGTTTCAATATAGTTTCCCATTTGATCAGAAATAAATTCAGTTATAATTTACTATTAACTGGTCAGCTCTAATCGTATTTATAAAATTGTAATACAATATAGTGGGAATTCCACTACTTCGTAAGTAATAACTATACATGATTTTCAATGTAATTATTTTCTTAGGAATGATTACTTTGTTTCTTTACTCACTAAGTTTCTACTGTTAAGTGTTCACTTTTCTCATGTATTCATTTGATATGTTTTAACAGTTCTTCATGAATTTACTTATAATTCACTTCCCATGTTGAGTCTTTGTTGACATTTCCTATTTTTTTTTTCAGGTATGGATTATAATTTATGTAGATAAATGCAAAAATTCATTTGGGTCTTTTCAAGTATTAAAGTTACGTTAATGTATACACAAGATGTGGTAACTTACTACTCTACCTTTAAATATCCACCTCTGGATATTAGTGATGATATTGCAACAAATTTTAGTATAAATTACTTTCTACAGTCTCCTAACTACACCACGATTGGGTCTAGAAGCATTGAGTTATTTGTATCCTTGGAATTATTTCATGTTCTTCCATCTTCGGATTTAAACTAGTTTTGTATCCTTGGACTTATTGCCCATTCTTTCATCATTGGATTCTTAACTACACTACTATTGGGTCTAGAGTCACCCAGTTATTTATATCCATGGAATTATTTCATGTTCTTTCATCATTGGATTTAAACTAGTTTTGTATCCTTGGACTTATTTACTATTCTTTCAACAGTGGATTCTTACTACACCCTTTCACCTTTGGTTTACACCTGAAACTACCTTTGGATTTAAGCCATTCTATCAATTATGAATTTATTTATTTTTACAGAAATGATTACTGATATTACTTCAATATTGGTACACTCCATTTTGGATTACAGATTATAATTATTAATCTAACTTCTCTCTATCTATCTAAGAATATTATGTGATTCTTCACATATTTCCTTCTTTCTATGCTTAGATATGTAAGCAATTACTCCCCTAATTAGTAATTTTTTGATTTATATGGGATTATACAACTTCAATTGTCAGCTTAATATATTGTAGCCATATCACTTGGTCTATTGTCTATTAGTTTTGATCTGCATTCCTTTTATCACCGCTATATTCAATACTTTTTATTTGTATATGAAATGTTATATGTTTATTTTTTATTTTTGTATATCTTATGACTTTATTATGGTAAAGTCCTATTATTCCAACCACATTTCTTTTTTCCAATGCTAATCTTATGTACCTCCATTTATTTGCTGAAAATACGATCACTATTTTGAAAATAGAGATCACTATTTTCCCATCTTTTTCCATTTCTTCATAGCTCTCTATTAATAATGCTGCTATAAATTGCTTCATCACGTAGCTATCATTACTGTTCATTCATCAACTCTATTAAATATGTGCATTGTATTTCCCCGCCTTTTTTCTTCAGCTACGTATTATTTTCCCGCCAGCTTACTTTTGTTACACATTACTTGAAAATGTCCAGGTATTGTTCACTTTCTTATTATACTTTCAGTTTCGTTTCTTGGCATATTTCGACTTACATATTTTCTCGCCTGCTTTTTCCTTGTAATACAAGCATTTGCTCTCTTTTATACTAATGCTTACTAAGCCAGAGCCCTTATTATAAGGTTGGGCTTCACAACCTCAGCTAGCTCAGTGTGATTTAATAAACTTTTATCTTTCTAATTTCTATTTCTACCTTTCTTCCTGTTCGTAAAATATTAGTGTATATGAGGGTGATATGAACATTCCTATATCCTCCTTCTATCGCTATTTTCATCTTTATTTACTTAACTACTCCTTTTTCCCTTCCTATCCTCAATTTAATACCTCACCATATACCATGTGCTTGTTCTAAATGATTTAATTCTTCTAATTTCCACAAAATTACAATATTAAAACTCTACATTTTTTTAAAAAACACCTTTTCCCTCTCTGAAAACATTTAACTATATTTTCTTTTAGTTTGATCCTTATTTTTAATCTTAATAATTGACACTGTGTTGGGACTACCTTGTCCATACTGTATAAGAATGTGCTAATTTAATTTTTTTGCTTTTTGGCCTTTCACCTTTCTTCTACTACTATGGACAAGTATAGAAATGCAGTTCCTGATACATGGTCAGGTGTGGTCCCTGATTAAATACCTAACCATGTATTTATTTATTTATTTATTTTTTTTGGTAGTTGTTGGCGCATCAGCTTCTGTGGCCATAATGCACCTCCCAAGGTTTTTGCAGTACTTTGATCCAAGCCCGAGGTGGGATTCGAACCCGCGACCTTTGGGTTGCCAGGCAGGCACTTTACCCACCCGGCTAGCCCGGTCGGCAACCAAGTATCAATATTCACTTCAGCTTCTGCATATTTGGCTTACCTGTATTTGACTAATATCTAAATATGCCCACCCATATCTGATGACAGCTTTACCACTTTTCATTTTATTTTATTTTTGTATTGTATTTTACCTTATTATTAATAATTTTACTTTAGAGTTCACTCACCTCCTATTGGTTTTGTAATTCAGCCCATAATTTTCTTAATTCATCAAACGTTTAGGATATTAACATTCTTTTATGTTAATATCCTTAAACATTATTAGCATTAGCATTAGTAGAGGCATATGATGCAAGAAAGCAAGCTTATTCAGCATCAGCCAAAAAAAAAAAAAAAACCCTCTCCCATTTCACCCCTCCGTTCGTTCGAAATACCTGTCCAGTTGAGCTTTAAATTTGTTTAGGCTATCAACTTCAACAACAAGTGATGGAAGTCGGTTCCACCAACCAACCACCCGCTGGCCAAAGGCAAATTTCCGCACATCTATCCGACATCCGTCCTTCCTCAATTTGAATTTATGCCCTCTGAGGTGATTATTCTGAGAAAGATGAAGAATCCCATTGGCATTGAGCATGCTCAAACCATTCAAAGCCTTATACACCTCTATCAGATCACCTCGCCGGTGCCTAGTCTCCAGACTCTGTAATTTGCAAAACTTAAGCCTTTCTTCGTAAGAGCAACCCTTTGTTCCATTTACTAATCTTGTTGCCCTTCTCTGTACCCGTTCCAGCAGCTCTACATCCTTCTTGAAATGAGGCCTCCAGACCTGTATACAGTACTCAAGATGTGGCCTAACCATTGCCTTATACAAGGGAATAATCACCTCCTTATCCCTGCTAGAAAAATTCCTGTATATCATTGACAAGACACCATGAGCTACTCTTGCAGCTCGTCTGCACTGCTCAGAGAACTTCATATCTGCCTGCACAATTACCCCCAGGTCCTTTTCATTCTCCACCACTGTCAGTGTAGTACCGCAGAGTTGATACATTGCTCTGGGGTTACTGTTACCCATATGTAGTACTTTACATTTGTCAATGTTAAACTTCATTTGCCACCTCTCAGCCCATCTGTTCAACCTTTCCAGATCCTGTTGCAGCAGCATAGCGTCAGTAGTGTCCTTAACGACCCTGCCAACCTTTGTATCATCTGCAAACTTAGACATTAAACTTGATATCCCATCATCAATATCATTCATAAACACCGAAAACAACAATGGACCCAACACTGAACCTTGAGGAACTCCACTAATAACATTAGTCCACGTTGAGCAGTGTCCATTGATTACCACTCTCTGTCTTCTGCCACTCAACCATCCCCTTATCCATAGCAGCAATTTGCCTCCAATGCCACACTGCTCCAATTTGTGCAGCAGTCTTCCATGTGCAACAGTATCAAAAGCCTTTCTAAGATCCAAATATATAATATCAAAGTTATTCCCTGCATCCAGTTCTTTTGTGACTACATCATAGTATCCAATCAAATTGGTCAGGCAAGACCTGCCCTTAACAAAACCATGCTACGTCTGAGCTATAACTGAATTCTTGTCTAGATGATCCTGCAGTGCTTCTTTAACCAGTGCCTCCATTAATTTGCCTGGAACAGAAGTTAAACTAACAGGTCTATAATTACTTGTGTCAGCCTTTGATCCTCCTTTGTGAATTGGGGTTACATTTGCACATCTCCAGTCCATGGGTACCTCCCCTGAGTCCAAAGAAGCTCTCATAATTATGGCTAGGGGTTTGCATACTTCCTTTGCTGCCTCCTTTAATATAACTGGATAGATCCCATCCACCCCAGGTGCCTTTTTTATGTTTATCCTCAACAATCTCTCCTCCACTTTCCTCTCAGTTATTAAAAAATCATCCAGCTCACTGCCAATGTTTACTTTACCTACATCATTCTCCTTCCTGAATAACTCCTCACGCGTGAATGTAGATGCAAAATACTCGTTTAGATTGTTAGCCACCTGAGCAGTAACCTCAACTGTTGAACCATCAATATCCAGTGGACCAATCTGATTCATCCCTTTCCTTCTCGAGTTCAAGTATGTAAAGAACTCCTTTCTGTTTTTCTTTGCATCCTTTGCTAAGGATTTTTCGTAGTCTGCCTTTGCCTGCCTAATCTCCTTTGTGACTTGGTTACAGACCAACTTATATCTATCATAGGCTTCCATGTCACCCATTAATTTGTATGTATCCCATGCATTTTTCTTCTCTGCCACATGTCTCATTAGTCCATCTGACAATCATTTAGGCCTAAACCTTGAACAATATTTCTTAGTTGGTATGTAAAGCCTGGTAGCCACCAAGATTAGTTCCTTGAATGCTTCCCATTTTGAGTTTGCTGTTGGTAACATCATCAGTTGGTCCCACTGTATAGAATTTAAATAATGTCTCAGACCATCATAGTCGCCTTTACGAAAACAAAAACCCTTCCCTTTACCTCTGATGGTAGTTACCTCCTTGAGTAAATCCCACTTCAACACACTGTGATCACTGCCACCTAGTGGTTCATTTATCTGCAGGTTCTTAATGCATGAAGAATCACTACTGATAATCAGATCAAGAGTATTGCTCCCTCTTGTTGCCTCACGAACATGCTGATGTAGAAAACAATCATCCAATAAATCCACAAAAGCCTTGCTAGTGTGCGAGTGACCAACCCACAAATTCCAGTCAATATCTGGGAAATTAAAATCCCCCATTATAAGACTCTCTGATTTACTGGCCCACTCTATTTCCCTGTACAATATATTATTATACTCATCAGAGTCATTAGGCCTATAGCACACTCCTACTCTCAATTTTGATTTCCCTATGCTTATGTCACACCAAACTGACTCGACACTGCCCTGTCCATCGATGTCAACTGGCTTCACTTCCTTTGACTTTATGTGTTTCTTAATTAATAGCATAACCCCTCCTCCCCTCCTGTCCTGTCTATCCTTTCTATATACATTGTATTCCCCAAATTCCAGTTCCGCATTACTTATATCTGTGTGACACCACGTCTCTGATATCCCAACAATATCTGCCTTTGATGTTTTGAGCAATACCTCAAATTCATCAAATTTATTTACCAAACTCCTAACATTGGTGTACACGCAGGTATACATGCACCTGTTTCTATTCTTAGCTACCCTAACACAACCCATGTGTTTACTTGTAACGCAAGTTACAAATAAACACATGGGTTGTGTTAGGGTAGCCAGCAGTCTCTGAAATATCCTGCCAGACTACCAGCAGTCTCTGAAATATCCTGCATCTTGTTTTTCAGACTTCTGCTCATTTGAATAGAAGCAGTGCAAGAATCACTTCCACCTCTGCCAGTGGCTACTGTTAATCTATTAGTCCTTGTATCCCCCCCAACTAGCAGTTTTCCGACCCACCTAACACTGCCTCGACAGCATCAGCAAAAATTCTTGCACCCTTTCTATTTAAGTGTATCCCATCCCTGTAGAAGCAATCTCTCCTGTTAACAAGTACAGTCCAGGCTGAAAAAAATTCTACCCCTTGAGCCTTGCACAATCCCTCCAGGGCCGAATTGATCGACAAGGCTCTCATCATATACTCCCTCCTATCGTGTCTGGGCAGAATTGCAGACACTTTCAAGTTCAACCCTAATTCACGGCTTTTTTTCAACAGTGACCTGTACTTGCTAAGTAATTCCGCCGGTCTCCTACTCTTAATATCATTAGTGCCAACGTGTACAACTATATCACCCTTTGTGCCCTTAAAAGATTATGATGAACTAAGAAAATTATGGCTAGAAGCATGACTATACTTTTGCATCCTTTAATGCTACTTTGCACTTTTAGGTGCATCTATCATACCTGACTTATTAATTTTTCATCAACTGAAACCTTTTTTCATCTACTGAAACTCTTATTTTAAAATTACATTTAATATATATATATATATTAGAGTATAAATAATATATATATATATATTAAATAATATATAAACAACAAGCCAAGCCAATGAAGGGCCAACAAGCCTTGAAACAGTGCCGTCTGGGTGGTGGTGCCCACCGAGAATAAGTAACAACAGTCTTCTCTTTTGGTGAAGCGTTACTTATTCGAGGTAGTGAAATACATGGCAACGTGTTGTGAAGGAGGAGCACAATATGAGATACAGATAAAATGATGCCCCTTCAAACTACAAACGAATTTTTTTTGTTTAAGAGTTTTCTATGGTGTATTTACACCAATATTATATAGTATTTATATATAAATATATATAATTGATAATAAATATAAAATTAAAATCAAATAAAAACATATGGCAAAACTGTAGAGCAAAAATTTAACTTAAAATTAAATCAGCAGGGAGGGGGAAAGTAACAAGACAGAAACTGTAGCCGAAAGCTTCCAAATAATTTAGAAATTCAATTAAATCTAATTAATAGTAAATCCATATTAAAATTTAAAATATAAGCCCAATTATATAAATTTAGCAGTAACCCCTAGTAAGGTACCAGTTCCAAGAGACTACTAAAATAAAACAAAGAAACAAAATAATAGACTGATCATTATGCCCCATATCGACGGAGGACCACGAGGCCAATAATTGTAGTTTTGCTGCCTCTAATGATAGCATTATATTTATTTTCTTATTTATTTTATTTTATTTTATTTTCTTAATATCATTATTCAGACATATATATATATATACATAAGCATGTAAGAATAGATAAAGTCTGATGAAGTTTGCATAGATGGAGGTGAAAATTACACAAAGTGCCAAGGACTAGAAAGGTAAGGATAGTAGAAAAGAAGTTTGTTTGTTTGTTTGTTATTTGGTTTTTAGGAGCATTAGCAACTAAGGCCATATTGCTCCGGGATATGCGGTGGTCATTCTCTGACCTTTCCGCATCCTCCATATTTGGTGGTGGCGGGCTCGAACCCCGGTCTAATCAAGAAGCGTGGGCTACAAAAAGAAGTAATGTAGAGATGGCAAAAATGCAAAATCTGATGTCAGTAGAATTAAATATTGATACATGGTTAGGTAATTCATCAGGGGGACTACATCTGACCATGTATCACGAACTGCATTTCTATACTTGTCCATAACAATAGACGAAATGTGAAATAAAGCCAAAAAGCAAAAAGAAAAAAATTAAGCACATTCTTTTACATTCTTTTTTTGGGAATACCTTGTTCATACTGTAAAAAAAAGTTCTATTTTTTTTTTTTTTTTTTGTCTCGCCTCAATATTTATAAATGCTGACTTCAGATTTTGCATTTTTGCCATCCCTGTATTTGATTTATAACTAAATTTGTCTATCCATATCTGATGACAGCTCTACCACCTTTTATTTTATTTTTTACTTTATTTTGTTGAATTATTTGGTATTAATATTTTTACTATACAGTTCCTTCACCTCCAAATTGGCTTTGCAATTCCTTAATTTATCATAATTTTTAGGATATTAACATTCTTTCAACTTTTTCAAATCTACATTACTTCTTTTTCTACTATCCTTACCCTTCTAGTCCTTGGCACTTTGTGTAATTTTCACCTCCATCTATGCAAACTCTATCAGACTTAACTATTCTTACATGCTTATATACTTTTGCATCCTTTACTGCTGCTTTGCACATTTTAGTGCATTTTTCATATCTTGTTTATTCATTTTTTATTTTTATATCAACTGTTACTCTGACTTTACATTACATTTAATATACACGTTTTATGATATATATATAATAGATTGTAAATATATGACAATAATTCGTGTCTTTCTAACAAGCCTTTAATTTAGTTAGGTTTTCATTCCCAGTATATGTCAACCATAAAATTTAAGATGTTTTAGTGTTTAAAAGACAGAAACACTAAAAAATAAGGGCATTATTTTAATGATGGAAGCATCAGTCCACTGGCCTGTTTGAATGTTAAGTAGCTTCTCCTTCCATCTTTTATTCAGGATGAAAAAAAAAAATAAATAAAAAAAATAAAAAAACTCTAGCTCCTTCAACTGAAGCTGACTAACTAGTGACCTAAAGGAAAAGGCCTTAAGGCAATTACTAAATTCAACAATTGAAAATGAATCCAGATCTCTTCAAATTAGTGATGAAACCACCCAAGGAAGTCATATCACAGTTTACAATTTACCATATTAATTTATCAGATTAAAAAACATTGGAAATATTTTTTTAATCTGATAAATTAAGTATTAAAATTTTATTTTAATACTTACTTTGCCAACTGATGAAAAAAATTCTTCCAAATCATGGGCACGTACGTGCTGTGAAAGCTGCATACAGAATACAGTTCTCTGATCTCTTTCTTCAGGAGTAAGCTCAGTATTGTGGGATCTTGAGCTAAAATTAATATAAAAGCTAAGCTACAGTTTTTTATGTATTTTTTAGAGAATATTATATATATTAAATGAGCTTACATTATTCTGAATTACTTCTAATCTAATTCACAACAGTACTATAGTAAAAGACAACTTCCATGGCTAAATATCATATAGTAAATATAACTCTGGTTATATTTACTATATGACATCATACCATGGAATCAGCGCCAAAACCATGATCTGAATATACGGGGGCAAAATGCTGAGTTGCCGAGCCTTCTGATGCATGAAAAACATGTCAAAGAGCAATTATATTTTGCAGGTGAGAATTATAATGTATAGATAAATTATAGATAATTACTTAATATAATGAGCTTTATGAAATTATAAGCTTCAATCATAATGTTATTAAATTATTTTAATTATACATTACGTTGGCTAAGTAGTATTATCTGCATTAGTTTTCTTAAAGATAAAAAAAAACAAAAAAAAAAAAAACCTAGTGTGTATACCCTGTATGCACGAAAGATGTTTTATTTTATGTGAAAACATCCTTAGGAAATTTACACTAGGGATTGTATTTTCAACACTTTTCACAATTCAACAGTAGACGACAAAAGAAAATTAAAATCATTTAAATATTTAAACCCAAACAGCTAGAACAGAAGTTATGAACGATGTAACATTTTGTGCCTATGCCTGCTACTTACTCTGCCAAATCAACATTAGTGACTGAGTTAGCATCATCGGCGTCATCTAGGAAGTGACGTCATTCCTGTCTTATATTATCATTACCAATCAACTTTACTTCAGTCGAAAAAATTTAGTAAATGCCACCAAAGATGTTTTCACATTAAAAAAAAAAAAAATTATTTGTCACAAGAACTTTAAAAGTTCAATGCATTCTAAAATTTGTTCCAAATATATTAAAGAATGCATTTAGTTGGAAACATTTTGAGACATTTGGTTGAAAGGTGGAGTCATGGTTTCTACAATTTTTGATCACCTCCTTTATTGAAGAAAACAGGAAAAAAGAGAAAGTTGAAATTAAAATAGTTTTACCTGTTTTGGTTGAAACTTTATTTTAATTTCAACTAGGCATGCACAAAATCCACAAATTATTTTTAAAAATATTAAGAATAAAAAATAAGCCTGAAGGATTAAATTTATTTTCTTCTAATGAAGAGCTAAATATAATTCATATGAAAATAATCTATTAATTTTAAAATACATAAATACAATCCATTTACAGTATTCAGTTTTAGTTGTACAAAACTTATCAATATGATAGCAATTAAAGCCTACATGGATTAAGGATACATATTATTCAGGTAGGGCAATCAGTGGTGAACCACCAATTTTGTAAAATGCTTTATACATATTTAGCATTTGTTATTTCACAAATATATAGATGAATAACAGACTTTCTGCCTTCTATGTCTGCATAACTTTTTTTTAGTGCAGAACATACTTCCACAGTAGAAAACAATTATGTAAAGTTAATGCAAATTATTTTTAGAAAACCTTTTCTGATCACCAATACAGCATATTGCAGCAGAATAAAAGATACTGAACAGATCAGTAAAGAAGAAAAGATTTTTCTCATATTGGAGATTTAATTTAATTTGATACGCAGTCTCTTAAAAGTGCAAAAACAACTGCAGAGAAACAGAAAATAACTTTAGAGGAAAGACATCACTCTTTGCATAAAAAAAGAAAAAAAAAATACACTGCATGAAGAAGAGTGTTCCCCTCAGAAAATTTTTATAAAAATTGAAACAGAAGCAGTTTATATGTGAATTCGTGAAACAATGGAGGTACACTTTTGTTACTCTGCAGATTAGTTGTTTTGAAATCACTTTGCAGACCTGTAAGAGAACTTATTAAAAGAAAATTTCATGGAAATATAGCAAATAAGTAACCTGCAAAGTTCCTATTCCAGTAAAGCATATATGAGCAGTATTCTGAAACTTTGTCTTCAAATTTTTTTCTTGGATGCCATTGAAGAATGCCAATTTAAACTGTATAGGTTAAAACTTAATCTTCACGGCCAGTCCACAAACTTAGATAAACCTTGGCTTTGCACATGGTCTCAAGAGGGAAAGAAAAATTTAAGTTGTAAGGGTTGGAAGTAGTACAAGCGTAAAGCAGTGTCTTTTCTGATGCATAAAAAGCTCACAGTATTCCTCTGTAAGCTTTGTGCATGTATGGGTGCACACATGGTGAACTTTTCTTAAATACTTATGTTCCACTGCAGATGGCAATGTCTAGCAAACGTTTGGAAAAAGAAGAGGGTGTTGGCTCATATAAAAAACAAAGAACGACCATTCTGCTTGAATGTAAATGTAATTAAAAAGTATAGAAAAGGTGATAGTTTTATAGAGTAAACCGGCTAAATTAACCCTGAGTCAGTTGAGCAAAGTCAATTAAACCCCAACAATATTTAAGAAATTTGTGTTTCACCTTATCTGCCCACATAACTGAAACTCCTAATAGCTGTTTTTGAAAATGTTTTAAAATTTTCTGCTGAAAATTCTAGAAATGTCTGTAATTATCATACAAATAGGAAAAATACATGATTAAAACTATTAATTATATGCATGTGCTGATTGCCATAGGTCATATGTCATTCTTAGCAAGTCTGCTTTGCTTCTGCATGCTTTCCTCTAATTGATAATGCACTCTGGCTTTGTAACATTGATATATCATCTGGAATCAAACTATTCATCTGTTTGCTTCATGTTTCATGCATTGAGCACTGCTGTTATTGACAGGCTAGAATTCACTGAAGCGAGCAGTTTTTAAATTTGTATTTGCTTGCCGACAGATCTAAAGGGAATTTTAATTTAAAAAATTAATTAAAAATGTTTTAATATAGAACATCAATTTTTCACAGTTCTGTTCAGAAAAGAAAAATAAATGTGGCATAAAAAAATGAATAATTCTGAATTATTTTTTGCTGAATTTTCAAATTTTTGTGTTCCCAGAGAAATTTCAAAATTTCAGATGCCCAACTCATGGTTAATTTTCATCTTTTTGTATTCATTATATTTTTAATTTAAAAATAAATAAATCTATAGCCATTGTCAATCTACCACATGATGAAGGCCACCTCAACAAGTCATGTTGAGGGAATAGATATAATCTGCCATGCTGGTCCAGTGCTGGTTGGTAAATCAACAGTATTTAGCAATTGGGCTTGAACCCCAGTCTACTCAAACAGCATGTGCTATTGCGCTCCCACTCCTGACCACTCAGCTATGAAGGCCTCAATTTTAATTTATTTTTGAATACAGTTCAATTTGAAGCTGAACTTAACTCAATTTGCAACCATAAATTTCCAAAAATGTATGTACAAAACAAATGTACATAGCCATTATAGTAATATAAGTAAAATTCAAAATAAACAAGTAACTCTTTGTAGAAGAGTTTAAAGCACCAAAACACAATATTAGTGAGATATAGGAGTGAAAAGTAATGCAAGTGTGTATTTTTTAGTATTAGACCCCAACTTAAAAACAGTGCATATCTGAAGAGCTACATGTAATCAAAAATTCTTGCTTTCCAGGGAGTGTTCTCCCCAGTGACAAAAGCAGTTATCATAAGGAAGTATGTAGTATACACTATCTATAGATGTACTGTGCCTGAGGCTTGAGAGATATTTTCAAGATGTATACATTCCAATTTTGCATTAATTCATTAACTCTTATAACCTAATTTCTGTAGGTTTATTTTCATTTGTTTTGTTTCTATTTATTTTTACCCACTGAAAGTCAAAGAGATACATATATATATATATAGCAGACTATATAATTTGGTGCCTACTGAAGAAGCGGCAGGCTTTCTCCTAAGATGTAGTGGAAGCTCACTGGAGTGAATCTATACAGAGTGCATTGGGGATGTTCTGAAAGCTTCCAGGGGAAGATTGTGCTGGCCTGAACTGAGCCATGCCAATAGGGTCTTCTGTGCAAATTCATAAACCAGGGCTCTGTAGTCAAAGCAGATCTGATTAAAATTTGATATATATATAGTGGGGATGTTCTGGAGTGTAATCTGCTTCCTATGTTATGGAAGCAGTAACTAAATATACTTAGCTTCTCATACACTTCTGGAAGGGGCGCCTCCGTAGCCAGGTGGGAAGGAGCAGCAGTGCATAGCACATACTTCTTAATTAGACCTGGGTTCGAGACCGTCACCACCAAATACGGAGGATGCGGAAAGGTCAGGGAATGACCACCGCATATTCCCGGAGCAATATGGCCTTAGTTGCCAATGCTCCTAAAAACCAAATAACAACAACAACAACAACTTCTGGAAGGTGTCCAGAACCAAATATTAGGTCTAAGAGTTGAATACTGTTCACAAATGATACTGGTGGGCTTCCCAGCAGTAGCTGAGGTTCTGGAAGACATTGTAGTTGTCAATGTCAACTACATCAAAGTATGTGGTGTTTGATGAAGAGAGCCAATAACTATCATGGGATACCACACTCTATTTTGTTTATTGAGAGTCTGAAGTTATTGTTCAATTGAACACATATTCTATGAGAAAGATATTGTAAGATCATCTGCACAGAGCACTCGGTGTCAAACGCATCTTAATAGTAGTTGGGATGTGCGCTGTTAGTGTTTATCCTGACCAAAAGAGCACAGCACTAAGAACTGATATTTGCAGTATACTGTCTTCTGTGGTAATGCACTTGAAGAGTTCTGTTATGTACCAGGTATTACTGTATATGCAAATTTTGAAGAATGCACATTGCCTGGTGGAATCAAAGGCATTGTTTAATATTCAGGCATACCATGCATATGAAACATTCCACAAGTTGGATTCTGCCTTGACAATGAAGGTTTAATGTTGATTGACTTTTCTGGGGCCACACAAGTCAATTGTGACCATTTTTTCTAATATCTTACCAAGGCAACTGCTGAGGAATAGTGGGCTATTGTAAAATAGGAGTATACAGAGAAATTCAAGAAATATCAGAGGAAAAATTATCCTTTAGCTTGTAGTACACTTCTAAAACAGCATATACAGTGGTATACAGACAAAATGAGTGAAAATTGCTACTCAAACTTTGATGCCTGACATTTCAAGGCTGTCAGCCAATAGTAAGTTTTATCCACATATTTAATAATTTGCTTGATATCAAAAACAGTAGAAATCTTCTGAGTAAAAGGTTTTAAAGCTTAAGTAATAGGTGCCAATAAACAAATTATTTTACATATTTTTGGGAATGTATCGAGAAAAGTGTGATGCACACGCTATCCACACAAACATTTTTTGTTTATATAGAAAGTGTGTGTAGTCTTTTTAATTCTCTTGTAGGAAGAAATGATGCACCAATGAACTTTTTACTTACCTATAAATTTATATTATATCAAGAACATTCAGAGATATTACCAGCGCAGTGCAAAGTAAAGTCCTGCAGCCAGGCAATTTCAGTTGGCATATAACACACAAGTCATATAAATACTTCAGGTTCATCAAACTGTATAATACAGGATAACACAAATATTTTCAATGCTTCAAGTTGTCAAATCAATATACAGTCCAAGTCATTTATGGAAAAAACAGGATTAACAATATTAATGCCATTTATATTACTGAATCTTATACTAATCACGCAATTATCAGAGGTTAGCCAGAATAGTGTTCACAGTTGAATGATATTCAGCTATTATTAAATTACCTCTATCAAATTTTAAATTAAATATCAAATTTTAAATACAGTAGACTCTCGATTTTCGGGGATAGATGGTACCAAAAAAAAAAAAAATCCTGAATAATCGATTTCCCGGTTAATCCAAAAATATAGTACGTCGCCGACATATGTAACTCGGGAATGACTAATAAAATATTGCTACTATATCCCTGATATGCCAAAATTACAAAAACCACATAATATCCTCAGAAGAATGAAGAAAAATAGTTATATATTTTTAATTAGTTCAATTATAAACTTTATCTGGGGACAGTGGTGAAGTAGCCAGTGGCACATAAAAGAAAAAAAAAAAAAAAAAAGTGTTATCATACTGTAAAAACTGATATGTATTTTGTAGCCTTGGTTATTATAGTTAACTTCATTGGAGCTGATTGCTTCACCGCTTCTCATATTCTGTCTTTCTCTCTTATTATTGTGTTCACAGTTGCCACTGATAAATCTGAATTCCACGCAATACTTGTTAATGCTTGGCCATTTTCATACATCCTTATTTTAATTTTCTGATCCAACTTGATCACTTTCCTTTTCTTGGTAGATTTACTAGTACCACTGTCACTTATTCTCTTAGTTGGCACCATGATAATGGTCAAAATTAAATTTCCTGAAAATAACTTCACAGGGTTAAGGCGAAAACTCACTATTATCACCCCACACGAGCTCACATTTTTACTAAAGCACATTTATGGAGGTCACTGCCATAAAACAAAAACAATTTGCACTTTCCGGTTGTATTGGGCTTTTCTGTTAGTGCAATTCATTATAAATGGGTAGTAAACTCGATCTTATTGCATCTGCGATAATACCGATAGCTGGAATTCTGTGGGTTTTTAAGTTATTATAGTGAAACGTGTGTCCCCTTCGTTGAAATCTTCAGTCATATAAATATAACTATATTTATAACTATTAATACTATAACTATATTTTTATCTATTTATAAATAAAAATAACGTAATGTATGTCCAAAGCTACATAAGTCGGGGACTTACTGTATCAAAAAATACTCAGAAACCTATGTAAAAAGTATGGCGTAGATAAAAAAATTAAAAACTTACCACGTACTACTTGCATGTCCAATACGATGCTTCCCTTTATTTTTTACGATGTTGATTTTAAATCTAATAGCCTCCCTTTATTTTTTAAAATGACGTGTATGGTTTGGTCACCAACATTATAATGGTTCTTTAGAGATTTAACGGATACTCTGTTTTCAAACTTGAATAATTTAAAGTTTTTGTTTAATTGAAATCACAACTCTTGTGTTTGCCTCAATTTTAGCGATTTCTAAACAAAAAAAAAAAATTCCGACCTCCCTGACATAAATAACGAAACAAAATTTGTCCTTTTGCAGTGCGATTGAACACAACAATCAACACAATGCACTAAAACAAACTAAACATTTGGGATTTTTTTTTTTTTTTTGAGTGGCAAATGTGAAGACAGCAGGGTTTGCAAGATAATAGGCACACTAATCTCACAATGATGACTTATAATTCCACTTCTTATCGCTTATTTATGACTTGCAAAACATCTGTTTATACTTACTGTAGTTATTACTTGAATTTTATGATTGCTGACTGATTTTTTTTTAAATTTGGAGTCTTGAAGTGTCCCAGTTAATCCGATCCCAGTAAATCGAGAGTCTGCTATAGTAGTTTAATGCAACTATCAAGTAACAATGCTTACTTATGTCAAATAGCAGAAGAATTTTTGGTGTTTTCAAAGCAATGGGGGGGGGGAAACCCCCAAAAGAAAAATATGATAAAATAGCTCATTATTTATTCAGTGGGCCAATTAATCCATTTTCAAAATTTTATGTGAAGATATACATAATCATGATCACTAGAAGATCACAAATCATTACTAATTAAATCCACACTATTTGAATATTTCAATTATATGTCTTTCATCTAGAGAAAATTTTGAAAAGACTTTAAAAATTAATATAAGCACAAATTCAAAAAATAAAAATAATAATGGGTGAGTAATTTTGATATTATAAAACTTCTTAGAATGTAATTAAGCTTATTTATACCTGTTTTAACCCTACAGATTTTAGCCTATTATTTAAGATAATTCTGTACACTTGTCTATTTTAAGCAAAATTATATTTTGCTAATTACAGCAAGAGATGAATACAGATATGCAGTGCAAACCAAGGCCATCTACTTATGGCATACTGGAAAGCTTTCAGAGATGAAGGTAATCTTTAACCCTTTCCAAGGAGAGTTCCTTAAATACGTATAGGCCCTGACAATGAGTTTTCTACTAACAGTAAGCTCTGATGGAATGCATTGATGAAATTTTGAAAATTTATAAAAATGAAAAAACTTTGTACATAAATACTTTTAAACATTAATTTGTTCTTATTTTGACTTAGTTTTCCAATACAGTGAAATTATTTCAAAAATCAAATCAGAATAAATAAAAAAAATTGTAAAAAAAATCAGTTCTTTTTTGATGTGATACTACCTTCTATATCTATTTATGTATCAACCAGATTCAATTTCACCAACTTCTGCATCTCAATTCCAGACAATCACCTTTCATAAGACAAAACTGGATAGCAACAAACATGAGTTTTGGTAAGCTTATTTTTTAAATATAGTTAGTGATTTTGTAAGTTAAAACTCGCTACTCCTACCATAGAGATGTTTTTGGCAGGAATATTGTAGCGTAACCAGTAGATCAGAAGAATAGTGAGGTTTGAATTGTAATAATTAAGTATTTTGAAGGGTTTAATCACCTCTTGGGCATATATTTGTTTTATTTTTTGATTAGTTAACATATTAATTTGTGTTTTACAAATTGATTAAATAGGCTTAGTAGCATTCGTTAGTGTATTTTTTAAAATTTAGCTAGTGATTTTGTAAGTTACAACGCGCTACTCTTGCCGCTATCATATTGGTGTTTTGGCTGGAATATTCTAGCATAGAATTGTAGGGTTTTAATTGTAATAAACAAGTATTTTGAAGGTTTTAATCACTCTTTGACTGTTTGTATTTAGTTAAGGATATAACTAAGTTAGCATTGTGATGTTACCAAGTTACGCTATACCATAATTGATATAGCGTAACTTGGTAACATATATCTCGAATTTGATAGCTAAGGTATAATGTAAAACTATATAGCGGTATAAGTATTTATGCATTAGCTTAGTATAATATTGTATAGTCAAGTATAGTATAGTAAATTAATCAATTAAATAAAAATTAAAAAGTACTACATATGGAAAGCAGTAATACCAGAGTAATGTAGCAACTCTGTGGTACCACACTAACAGTGGTAGAGAATGAAAAGGACCTGGGGGTAATTGTGCAGGCAGATATGAAGTTTTCTGAACAGTGCAATGGTCTGCAAGAGTAGCTCGTGGCATCTTGTCAATGATATACAGGAATTTTTCTAGCAGGGATAAGAAGGTGATTATCCCCTTGTATAAGGTAATGGTCAGACCACACCTTGAGTACTGTATGCAGGTCTTAAGGCCTCATTTTAAGAAGGATGTAGAGCTGTTGGAACGAGTACAGAGAAAGGCAACAAGATTAGTGAATGGAACAAAGGGTTGCTCTTATGAAGAAAGGCTTAAGTTTTGCAAATTACAGTGTCTGGAGACTAGGCACTTGCAAGGTGATCTGATTGAAGTGTATAAATCTTTGAATGGTTTGAGCATGCTCAATGCTGATGGGATTCTTCCTCTTGCTTAGAATAATCGCCTGAGAGGGCATAAATTCAAATTGAGGAAAGACGGTTGTAGGATAGATGTGCAGAAGTTTGCCTTTAGCCAGTGGGCAGTTGATTGCTGGAACAGACTTCCATCCTTTGTTGTGGAAGTTGATAGCCTAAATAAATTTAAAGCTGAGCTGGACAGGTATCTGGAACGAAGGGAGAGGTGAAATGGGAGCAGTTTTTTTTTTTGGCTGATGCTGCATAAGCTTGCTTTCTTGCATCATATGCCTCTATAATGCTAAGGCTAATGATCACAGGTCAAGGTAAAAGATTCTCTTTCTGTCTGAAGCAACAAAAATGCTAGTTTCTGAACTGTGACATACGATGGGTGATAAACTTATGGTTTAATGATCAATGTTTTGATTGTCAAATCTGAGGCCTTCAACAATCCTATTTAAATGAAATGTACAGAAGTTTTACCATACGAGGGACATATTATTTATTGTAATGCATTGATTCCAGCTGTGAAGCAAGTTTTCTCTCAAGCCATGGGGGGGGGGGCCCATATTACACAGACCTTGTGAGGCATTTGCATGAAAACGTCAAAAGTAAACACCAAGGAAAACCCATCAAAGAAGTCTTGTTCCACCAGGACAAGACAGTGCAGACAATTACAGACTTTTGCCTGTTCACAAGTCTGTCATTTCCGTGGCTGCATGGTACAGCCCTGGTGATTATCTGGCCTTTTTGAAGGTAATCCACTAGCAATGCTCCAATAGCAAAAAAAAAAAAAAAAAAAAACTATGCCATCACCTTGCCAGCAAAAGGAATAGACCTGGTTTTCTTTGGAGGGGAGAAGGGCTGTGTTTCCACTGTTTGGACTGGTCTTTTTTTTTTTTTTCTGGCTGAAAGTGATGGACCCACATCTCATTCATAGTCACAATCCTTGTAAGGAAATTTGCTGGATTTGCTTCAAAATGATGCAAATGTTCACTTAACTTTACAACTCTTGTGTATTTTTGATCTGCTGTAAACAACTTTAGGACCCATTGTGCTGATACCTTTTTCATAGTGAGAACCTCTATTATTATGTGGTACACATGTTTAGAGGAGATGCCCAAGACACTGGCAATGAATCGAACTGTCACTCATCACCAGATCACTCATCACACTGTCAATAACTTCTGGAGTGATGGATGATTTTTATAAGTCTTCCACAGCATGGGTTATCTTCCAGGCTCTGTCTACCTCATTTAAATTCTACCCACTTCTTAACGATGGAATAGGAAGGAACCTCCTTTCCCAGTGTTGTAACCATATCCTCACGAATTGCCTTTGGCGTTAGTCCCCTTTTCCCAAATATTGGATGATTGCTTGGTGACTCATTTTGTCAATCTTTCCATACACAACTTTTCAAAATAGTTCCCAATGTTGAAAAGATAATTTTGCATCAAAAAGTGAACTGGTTGCTGCATGATAAGATGCTCATTACATCTCAAATTACATTGACATAACTAGAAGATTATTCCATTTTGAAAAGCTTAAACAAAAACACATTATTACACTGTGTAATGAACCTGATACAAGAATTTTAAGATATTTATAGAAATAAAAAAAGAGAACAATTCAGACATGATTAAAATGACAATGAAAAGTTATTAATTACAGATATCAAATTCACACTTTTTTGACTTCAGGACCTGTAATTAAAAAAATATATTACTGAAAGTGCCTGAAACTTGGTGAGTTACTATTTGAAGTGTTATACATCAAGTACAGAAAATTTTAATATTGTACCACTACCCTTTCATGCTCAGGCCATGAACTTTTCAAATGCCACTTGTAGCTGACAGTGGGAACAGAGTATTTCAGCAATCTTATTATTACAAACAAAACAAACTTTTAACAGCTGATAGTGTGAAGCAGAGCTTTCAGTAATCCTATTATTAAAAAAAAAAAAAAAAAAAAAAAAAGAGGAGCGTTTAACAGCCGAGGGTGGGAAAACAAATAAGGAGCAACATATTTGCTAGTTCCAACTTCCATATTGGCTGAACACATAATCTATATAAACTTTATTTTGTTCATTCACTTTCTATACAATAAAATCTTTGTCTTCAATAACTAAAAACAAAATAATTCAAATTAATTATATCTGAAGAATGTTTTTAGTACAGATAATTGGAGTATACAGTAAACCCCCGCTATTCACCGTATCTGTATTCACAGTCGCTGATTTAATATAAAATGAAACTTTAAAAAAATGTGAATTTTAAAGTGCCGTGAACATTTTCCGCCATAAAAAAACATGGATGTGGCTAAAATCATCTTTCCCGGTCAAAACAGCGCTCGGTGGGTGGGGGAGAGGGATGACAAAATCGCGAGAGTGGACGCTCCCCACTATTCCTTGTTCAGTATGTGTTATGTACTTGTCATGGACGGTTTCGTTGTTTGCTTCTAGTTGATATGCTTATAAATTGAATAAATTTATCAATTTATAAATTGATATGCTTACAATAGTGAAAAATCTACCGTTTTGCAGTGTGTTAGCGTAAACAGACTTTTTTGTATGTGTTAACGGTTAAAAGAAAGTGACTTTATTGTGGACAAGTTCTTTTCTAACCCCTAAAAAAATTTGGCTACGAATAACAAGGGAATTGTGAAAAGATCAAAGGTGATGACATTAGCGGGTAAAATTGAGTTATTAGACAAAATTTCTAATGGTGAAAGTGTCTCCTCAGTGGCAAAACATTATAAAATCAATGAGTCAACAGTACGATCAATCAAGAAATCGGAAGAAAAAATCTGCCGTAGTGTCTGTGAAAATGTGAAAATTGCTTCAAAATTTTGCTCTGTAACTCGTGATGTTAAATTAGACAAAATGGAAAAAGCTTTAAATCTGTGGATAGAAGACCGAACTCAAAATTCCGTTAATTTCATTCATCATTCGTGAAAAGGCAAAACACCTTTATCAACACTTTAGTGAAACTAGTGATAGCACTGGCAGGATAAGTTTTTTAGCTAGCAAAGGCACTGGTTTTGAAAGATTTGTTTGAAATTTCTAATAATTATTTCATTTAATATTAAATTGTTTCTTATTTTCATTTCGATGCCTTATGTATTTCATTATCTACATAGTCATATTATGAAGGTACATATAATACACACATGTACAAAATTTTAGACTAGTTTTTCTTATATATTTCATACTTTGGAACGGAATCCTTTTATTACTATGGGAGCCATAACTCAGTATTCGCGGCATTTCTCAGGAACGTCACCCCGCGAATAGCGGGGTTTACTGTATTTTCTTCTTATTTTAAGAAGTGTAAAAAATAGTGAAATGAAGATAAGTGCTAATTTTTGGTGCAACGGTTCATAGAACACGTGGGTAATACTCACATAAAACCAGTTTAAAACTACTTCAGAAATCATAAAACCCTGTATTAAGATTAAGTTACTAGTGGAATGAAAATTAGTGAAAAATATATATCTGGCTACCTTTTAAAAATAAAATGAATGAACAGGAAGAGGAAAAAAGGATACATGGACAATTCCTAAAATTAAATAAAAATTCAGCTATGAATGCAAATGTAAACATATTCACTTGTGACTGCTGTATTTTGTCAAAACCTTATATAACAGGAGAATATTCTTTAAAAAAAAAAAATGTACAAGCAATTCTGTCTAATTTATTCTCAACAAAAACTAGAGGAAACCTGTAGGCCTTTCCTACTTTTATGTATGCATTATCTTTAAAGGAATGAGATCAGCGATTTGAACTTCAAATGTTTCCAGCAAAATAATGAACTGTCATTATATGAGAGATTGATTTTCAAGAGTAAGGTAAAAATACATTAATCACAAAGAAAATGTTAATTCACAGGTTAATAAATAACACTGTTCATCATGAGTAGCATAACTCTATTTTATTCTGTGTAATTTCAAAAGCTTATGCACAAAATAACTCCAAATGTTCCAATAGGAAGAAAGCTGATTCTTGCATTCCTAAGCTTGGAAATGAAATAAAATTGAGTATATTTACTAGGGATTGCATTACCGGTAACCGGTTTACCGGTGAGCCGTTAAATGGTGGAAAACATGCCTCAATAAAATTACCGGTAATTCTTTACTTTTTATCAGTATTTCGGTACAAAATCAGCATTACATCCAAATGAGTAATCGAAAGACTTCCTATGCCAAAAATGTTTCCTATACTCTGTTATTTCTGAGGGACTAGATTCATACTACCCAACACAAGTAATAATAAACTTATCAAAGTTATTCTCGGAGGCGACAATGGCGCAAGCACAAATCCAGTGGTTCCTAATGCAACTCTACCTAGAGTTGCATTAGGACAAGTTTCTGTATTATCCATAAAAATAATTTGCTTAACTGATAAGTAAAATAAAAAACATTTTTATTTTTAGTGATGAATAAAAATTTGCCATGGCATTACTTCAATTGCACACAAGGAAGAGACACAGGTGTCTGTATGCAGTGCTCAAAAACTATCAGAGCAGTAGGTGAGAGTGCTAGTGGACTGCATAATCACTTCCAGCGACATCATAACATCAATTTATTGAAACAAAAAAAATCAGAAGAAACAATTGAAGGTAACACTAGCACAACTACATCCATTGAATCTCATCAAAAAATTACTACTTTTTTCAAGAAAGCGCATGATGACTCCTCCAGCTGTTATATCTCGTATGACTGCACTAGATGGATTTCCATTCTCAAAATTTTGTACATCCGAAGATTTGAAAAGACTCTTGTCTGTAAGTGGTTACATAAATATTCCAAAGTCACCAAACTCAATTAAAAATGTTGTCAAAGAATATGCACAAAAAATTCACAAAGAGGTAGTAAAAGAAATATCAGAGTGCAAACTTCGTGGAGAATCATTCAGTGTAACATGTGATGAATGGACATCGCTAAAAAATCATTGCTATATGAACGTTTTTCTGCATGCAAGTTATAAATTTTGGAATCTCGGTTTGATTTGCATAAATGGATATCTGTGTGGTGAAAACTGTGTCGAATCGTTCAGAAATAAAATTAAATGAATTCAATGTTAATTTCAACAATATTGTTTCTGTAATAACTGATGGGGGCTGCATCAATGAAGAAAGTTGCAAAAATTATTAATGTGAACAACCAATTGTGTATGGCTCACAGAATTCGGTTGGCAGTAGTGAAAATACTTTACAACAAAAGTGATTCTCAAGAAAGGGAAGAACAAATAGATTCTGAGCCCAATAATGAGGATGTATATTCGGAAGTCTTTGTGAATGAGTTCGATGGCTTAGAAGTGACATAAGAACATTTTATTGATGGTGATTATATGTTATGAATGTTTTACAAGATGAACATTTGAATTTTTTAATAATGAAAATACGAAATGTTGTCAAAATGTCTCACAAGTCACCCCCTAAAAAATGATACTCTAAAACACATTGGAGGAGTTTGTTGGCCATGTTGGAGCATTTTTCAGAAGTAAAAAATTCTGTTAGAAAGAATCTCATTGACATTAATTCAGATATGACCTTTACTGAAAATGAACTTGTGCTACTCTCAAACACAATATTGATATTACAGCCTATAAAGGTAGCAGTAGAATCATTGGGTTCTGAAAACATGACTTTGTATGTTGCAGATATAACAATAGAATTCCTGTTAGATGAATTATCCAAGCAAAATTTCTATTTTACGTAATACACTGAAGCAAGAAATTATCTTGCGAGTGAAAGAAAGACGTACCATTTACTCTGATATTTTACGCTTTTTACATAACCCAGAAATATTAAACCAGGGAGATAAGTATGGAATTTTCAATACCGTAAGTAAAAGTATACTGTTGAATGAAATTGTAGAACTACTCAAGCACATGGCAATGATAAAGAATTAAGGGAAGATCATGTTGTTAGCTACTCACTCAGAACAACACCAGCAACTTCCAATTCATTCACAGCAACTGTTTCAACCACACACTACAAATATACTTTTAACAATGAAAGAGAAATTGAATTTATTTATTAAACATAAAACCAGCTTATATGTTGATCACACTAACATAAAGAAAATGATAAGTAGAAAAAACATAGTGAAAAAGGAAACAGGAAAGGATTACTTCACAGAGCAAAAACTGGAAGGTAAAGTTCTGAAAAAAGTTTTGGTTGCATTAATGACAATTTGTCCAGTAGCATTGAATCAGAATGAGCATTTTCTAATGCAGGTACTATTTGCACTAAAATTAGATCAAGGTTAGACAATGGCAGTTTTAATACACTATGCTTTTTGAGAGGCTATTTTCTTAATAATAAAAAATGAGTAATTAATTCTAAGTATTTATTAAATTTAATTGTGATATTTTGCAATAATTTTCATATAATGCTGCTTAGACATTTCTATGTATAACTTTAAAAAATAAATGTTTGCTCATTCTCTGTATCAGTAAGTTAGTTTTACTGTAAATTTGTATTTTGGAAATTCTCATTTAATGCTTTTTTCACATTACTATGAATAACTTTCAAAAATAAATGATTACTCATTCGCTCTTTCAATAATTTAGTTTTATTGTAAAATGTTTGCATTTTGTAAATTCCCGGTAAATTCGTGGCAATTCGGTAAATTTAAATACAATTACCAAATTACTGGTAGTGAAAGAACCCAGTAAATTTGCAATCCCTAATATTTACGGATCTGCACATGTATTAAAAGAATATTAAACTTATAAATTATAACTCTTAAAATCACCATCACGTTTTCTAAAATATCTCTGAATATAGATGATTATAAAAATATTTTATTAGCAAAATACAAATATAGGTGATTATTACTGACCAATAACAGAAAAGAAATGTTAATTAATTAAATATATATTTATAAGAAACATTTTTGAATATAATATTGAAGTTTAATTTGATTATTGGAAACTGTTTTCTAGAATTCATCACTTTATAAAACTTCTTTCTAGGTATTTTAGCAAAACATCTACACTGAAATTCTTAGAATTTTCAGTGTAGATGTTTCACAATGGAGATCTGAGCCTACTCTCTTGTATGCTATCTTCAATTAATGGTATCACTCATATCATTCCTTGAAATTGCTCTAAAGACAAAAAAGTTGACCATGGGAAAATACTGGGTTAGGCAAATATAGTCCAACTTCACTAAAAAATGGTTTGCTAGATGTGACTGCAAGTGCTAGGCAAATAAACCAAGTGGAAATGGCCTGGTTTTGACGAACAAAGCTGAAGTTTTCCTCACTGAGATGGGAGAAGTCTTTATGGTTAATTTCATTTCGTAACCGAGTTAGTCAGTCTCAGCAAAGGGTGGGGGTCTCCTGGTCCCAAAAACCCAGGTTCCTTTTCCAACAACAGGTAAGTCATTTTACCACAGATTATACATGGTGTGCAGATGAATACACTTTTAAGATTGACAACAGTGTACAAATGTAGCATGAATGCAGGGGTTAGTACATTATATTACCAAAAACTATCTTCCCAGAAAATAGTAAGAATGTCAGAAACAGCAAATTAAGAGAAGATAGTTACAAAAATACACAAATCAATCTCTGAAAAATTAGGAAAGAATACAATATAGTACTAAGCACAGAGTTGTATTTAGTGAAATAGTAAAACAAACAGATAATTTCCTTAATCTTAATATACTAATAAAGAAAACAAATAATAATCTAATCAAAACGTTTCTGCAGGAACTTCTGCATAAGAAACATAGAAAAATAAAAACCAAAATATACCAGTTGCACAAAAGTAGTGTTTGTAACAATCTAGTACTTACTGTACTGCCTAAAACCATTTGGTATTTAAAAATGAATAATTGCCTTTTTATATTTCTTATCCTATAAATATTTGCAGGATAAGGAACTCAGGAAATTATCTATTCATTTTAACCTATTTGGTGTATATTATATCATTATAAAGTCAGTCTAGACCTCAATTTGTGCCAAATTATATGGCAACAACTAAGGCTTTGAATTATCAGTGCATTGTCTGTAAATTGCATGTATTCTATTGCTTGTGTGTGTGTCCACTTGATGGATAGAACGGGGAGAGGGAGCTGTGCAAACCTTGCCCAAGATCAACCAGGTTGGAACAAAAGAGTGCAACTGCACTATCTGGAGACTAGGCACTGGGGAGATCTGATTAATATATAGTGTCTATCTTTGTAATACTTTTACATTGCAATTATCTCTATAATAGTGTTGTACCACAGTTATCACCTTGGTTAACAGTATCATGTTCCAGATCATGTTCATGATCTGGTCAGTTCCTTGGTAACATGCACTATTCCTCTCAACAATCAGCCTGTCTCTTTTAACTTTATATTCTGTTGCCAAATAGCTGCATCCATAATGTATCTATATCCCCCACCCTCTCATATTTCTATTTACTATCTTATCTTTAAATTTTTATAACACATACTTTCTTTAACTTTTCTTTTGATATCCCATCTCCCCCTCCCACCCTGATTATTTTGAAAATTTTTACATTGAACATGTAGGTGCATTCATAAGTGTGTTCAACTATCCCTGACTTCCTAGTATTTTCTCTCTTTTTTTTTTTTTTTTTTTACATGCTCACAATGTATGGAAACTCTCCTTTCTTGCTAATGCACTTTCCTGCACTCACTTACATTCTTCTAGTTGGGAAATTAAATGAAATATTACCCATATTGTGTATTACTTTAAATACCACATCAAGTCTGTATATATTATAAATTCTCATAGTTTCTCTCTTTCTTTTGTGTATGGTACTGTGACTACATTTTCTTTCTTTGTTTCTTTTTTTTTTTTTTGAATTTGTCTGTATTCTGCTGCTGCTTTATTTCCCTGTGGATGTTGATCATACCCTATGAAAACTCACTGTTAGTAAGAGTTGAGGCAGATTGTGCCAATGTGTTCAAGTTTATCATCTAACTTTTTCAGCTCACAGAACTTGCTGCTCTATATGTTAATGATTTGATGATGCCCTTTTTAATATTCACTAAGTGGTTCTCATTAAAATTAGCGTATTATCTGGTCTGTCATTTTCACATTTACATGGGTAACAGAATTTTGTTCCCTCTTGTCTATGGGAAAGCTAGGCCAAAACTAGCTTTCCCATCTTATTTTAGTTTACTAATATGACATTTAGTGCAAAAGAGCTTACATAGTGGCCTCTTATGCTACATACAGTAAGCATAAAAAGAACCAACAGAATGTTCACAAAAAATGCTAAAATTTTCCAAATAACACTAGAAAAGCTCTCAGCCTATCTGCTAGCAAAAACAGTTCCATCAAAAGACTTGTATAAATAAACAGAACAGGCAAATCAAAGGTTACAAGATGAAAGAAATAGCAAAGTTATTTCTGCACATTACAAATAAATAACACTTCTAATAAAGTATAATGTATTTATTTGTAATGTGGAGTTTTCTGCCACTGCGGTGATAACCACCACAGCAGCAATCTGGTGGTGCCGTGGACTAGGGGGAGGGGTATTGCAATGTCAAATGTTGTGTGACCTGCCATTGAGCCTGTACAATGCACTGTACCCTTCACTCACCACATATGGATATCTGTGGTGAGAGAAGGGTACAGTGTTTACTTTTAGTTTACTAATCTGACATTTAGTGCAAAGAGCTTACATAGTGGCCTCTTATGCTACATACAGTAAACATAAAAAGAACCAACATCTTGGTTAATCTTGGGTAATCTTTTACAGTTCTATCAGCGGGAGGTGGTTTGACTAATTCGACACCATTCTTTGTACACCTTAACCAGAGTGGGGTGTAAGCAACTGATGCACAAGCTCCCACAATCATGCTCTAGATGCAAATTACTGTTGCTCTAACATTCAAAACTGTCCAGCTTTTTATACTGTGAGCTATGTAGCATGGTCCATTACAAATGGGGGTGGTCATAATTCAGTGATCACTGAGTGTATATTATCTGTTAAAATTTCAATACAAAAAGTTTAATTATCATATAATTGAACTTGGCTTACTTAAACTCTAGAATTCAGAATATATCACATATTGCACATAAAAATAAGTATAGTAAACCCCCGCTATTCGCAGGGGTTACGTTCCTGAGAAATGCTGCAAATATTGAAAACGTGAATACTGAGTTATGGCTCCCATAGTATGAAAAGTATGAAAGTATGAAATATATAAGAAAAACTAGTCTAAAATTTTGTCTACGTATGTATTATATGTACCTTCATAATATGACTATGTACATAGACAGTACATAGTGAAATGCAAACATATGGCATCGAAATGAAAATAAGAAACAATTTAATATTAAATGTAATATTTATTAAAAATTTCAAACCAGCGCCTTTGCTAGCTAAAAAACTTATCCCACCAGTGCTATTACCAGTTTCGCTAAAGTGTTGATAAAGGAGTTTGCCTTTTCACGAATGATGAGTGAACTTAACTGAATTTTATTTTGAGTTCGGTCTTCTATCCACAGATTTAAAGCTTTTTCCATTTTTTTAAATTTAACATCATGAGATACAGAGCAAATTTTTGAAGCAATTAGCGCTTTTCACAGACACTACAGTGGATTTTTTCTTCCGATTTCTTGATTGATCGTACCGTTGACTCATTGATTTTATAATGTTTTGCCACTGAGGAAACATTTTCACCATTAGAAATTTTATCTAAAACTCAATTTTATTTGCTAATGTCATCACCTTCTTTGATATTTTCACATTTCCCTTGTTATTCGTAGTCATATTTTTGTACAGGTTAGAAAGAACTTGTCCACAATAAAGTCACTTTCTTCCATTAACACACTCGAAAAAGTCTGTTTTACACTGCAAAACGGTAGATTTATCACTTTTGTAAGCATATCAATTTATATATTGATAAATTTATTCAATTTAAAAGTTTTCCTTACAAAAATCAATATAACACAAAAGTAGCTATGATATCTGTTCTCAGAAGAAAAGCTAAAACAAGTTTTCTTTTTTTTTTTTTTTGTTACATTTGGCAATAAGATGACAAAAACCAATATCCCTATGATAAAAGAAAAGAAAATTTAATAACCTGTACATTTATGCAAAAAAGAAATATGCATTAATATTACTGAATTGATAAAAGCAGAGCCATCTAGTGCAGAGCATCCAAATTGACGGTAAAAAAAAAAAAAAAAAAAAAAAGACTATTTTATATACAAATCACATTCTGCTCTGATAGTTTAGTGAATATTTGCACTCAAAACAAAACCAATATATCCAGAACTTGTCTAAACTGCTCTCAAAAAGGGAGGGAAAAAAAAAAGTGTAGCAGGAGGTTGATTATCAGTCTGACATTGCTTGAGCCACTCCAGTGCTCACACTGAACTTTATTAATTTTTCATAAATCTTTATGAGTTGGCCTTTTAGATACTATACTTTGTAACAGTACTTAAATCTGCTATGAGCAAGATTTCATAAGGGGTATCCATAAAGATCATCAATGGACACAGTTCATGAAAAGATATCACTGGCTTACACACGAATACATATAATAATCTGGCCCAATGTGTCTGTCATTTTATTTATTTATCTGAAACTGAATTTTAGAATAGGTGTCTGTGGAGTAGATGAAAAATACAATGCAAGAAATAATTTTAAGCAGTGAGGAATGAAATAAATTATGGAAATCCCAATGAATAAAAGCCTATTTTTCAATTTAAAAAACACGCAGGCACGCATGCACACGTGCACGCGCGCACATGCACACACGCGCGCGCGCACACACATTTTTTTAAATAAAAAATGGTGTATAATAGATAGAAATACAGCTGCATTCCATTTAGGGACATAATTAACAGAGGGGTTAAGCAAAAACAGAGTATTTTATAATTTATTAGTAGAGAGGTTTTGATTTGCAATAAAGAAGCATATATCTAACTAAGTTGTTTAGACACATCCTTTGCCTTATCTTCAAGTTAAAGGTAAACGAATGCTGCAGTTATTGAAATAGAAGTTCTAAGTCGTGGACTTTCTTACAGTAAGTCTGAACATCTGGAAACAAACATGATCTATAATTTAGATGAAAACTAACATTAATTAACAAAATAATGTAACTAAAGAATTTTTTTTTTTTTTTTTTTTTTCCTGAAATAACTTGCCTAGTGAAACTTGGTGAAATTGCAGCTGGTAAGGGTGCAGAAGATAGTGATGGTGTAGGGGCTGGTGATACTCTGCAAAAGAATAATGAAGAGAAAGTGTCTTCAATAAAGAATTTTCAAAAACTTTTTCTTTTCCTTTCAAATGCAATATTGTGTACGACTGAGGCCAATTTAAGAATTTAGTACCTACAGGCACTAAAGTAAGAGCAGCAACGGTTTTGCATTCAAATGTATAATAATTACTTTTTTTTAAAATTAATACATACATACTAGGATTTACTATTAGATAACTAATATTGAGTCACAGGGACACAATTATGATAAATGTATACTCCAGCCCATGTACTGCTGCTGTTTCTCAGTTTATCTAGGCAAGCTAGTGGAAAGCATGGAATTTATCCAGTGAATTCAAAATTTGTTGCTCTAGTTCTATGTGTAAATCTGCCTGTCTGACTGAACATTCAAAAAGATAACACACAGCTTGAAGTGGAGTGAGTGTGTGACATTAATCCTATTTGAACAATAATCATATATCTGAAAAGCATCAAAGAAGTCACAGAAATGTAATTCAACAAGTAAATCATTTCAGCACAAAATAAATACAGAATTCTATATCCATCCAAGTTCTTTTTAAAAGGTGTATGTACATGTGTGCAGTGATAGGATGATGTCAGCAATTTCATCTGCATTTGATTTATCAATTCTGCAGGGTTTTGGGCCTTTTATTATGAGAATGCCTTTGACATATCATCCTCCATCTCACTAAGCAGGTGAGGGGAATCAAAGAGAGTTACAACTGAGGATTGAAGAAGAGATACAATTGGACCTTATCTACGGATCCTCTTTCCAGGGATTTATTAAGAATTCTGAAAATTTATACACTTCAATGGATAGGCACATTTTGCTGAACTAACACCTGCTCAAGGATACCTAATAACACACAATATCTGTAATTGGCTGTTCTATAAAATAACAGGGAGCCAATTACTTCCCATTGGAGTAAAGTAAAGGAAAGGAGCCATATCAAACAGTCATTTGGAGATTTTTTAATTATTTTCTATGCTATGAGGAGAGTTCCTGACTGTTTACACTGATGAATGGATATCTCATTAGTGAATTTTTTCTCTCCCTGAGAAATCCAGGATCTTCACCCATTCTAGAAAGCATAATAAGAGCCCAGATAAGTTTCTCAAATCAAGTGAATTTTGGACATATATATAAAGACTGAGATGAAGAACTTCAATTTACAGTTCTTTGCTTGTTAATTCACAAAACCATAAGCTGCACTTCTTTCAACAGCCTGTTTTTGAGAAAGGAGTTTTCCAGTGGTAAATTGATTCAGAGCCAAGAGTATCAACTCAAACAGTATAAAATTTTTTGTTGTACATGGTACAATCCTCTATGGCAGCTTAGTCAACATGATATATCACCACAAGGCACTTTTTTGGAGAGAGCAGCTAAGTTTGATATCCATTGACAACTGAAATTTTTTTTAGTTCTCTTCAAGGTTATGATTAGTCAAATCTCAGGTGAAGGGGAGTATGTTTTTTTCTCCATGAGTTATTCATTTATTTTATTATTTGTTTTTTCAGCCTGCACAGCATGAAACCTGGACCCTGAACACATTTGTACAGATAACTAAACAACATGGATATGAGCATCAACCTTGAGTACTTTTAATATTCTAATCTGAATTTGTATAAGTGGATCTGAGAAGAAAATTGTATATTCTGCACACATCACTTAAATATGTCTTTCATCAAATTATTACAGAACAATTTTCCTCGTAATTTAATATTTAATTCTTTGTGCCATTAGCTGCCAATCATTTTCAGTCTGGACTATGGTCCAGATTGACAATGCCTTTACAGAGAATTCTTCCAGTCTGTGTGACAGGAATCAAGCCTCACACCATTTCCAAATGGCGTGATGAGTAACAATGCCATTATAGCATCATGGAGGATTGCTGTCCAACAGAATGGCACCTTCTAAGAAATCCAAAAAATTTTCCCTGGGTAAAAATTTTTTGAATAATATGAGACAATAGATACTTTCTAATTGATGTTTTACATTCATTTCTCTTGTTTGAACAAAAAACCTTCTCAAAAAGTTTGCTTGTAAATGAAGGAAGCCATCCAAATTAAACAGCTAACTAAATGGGTTAATCTCACATGCTACTGCTGCTACACTTGTCAAACAGGTGTGGCTTGCAGTGGTGAGGTTTTCACAGCTGAAAACTATCTCAGGACCTTCCAAATTCTGATTTAGTTGGAACCTGTGTAGATTATTTGTGTGCATGAATACACTACTTTAGAAAAACAACTTTATGGATCACTATCTACAAAAGCAATATAAATAAATAGTAGCCGAGATATAAACAAAGAAATTTCTGTTTATACTTGGCATATAGCTCCCACAGTCACAGGACTTCACAACTTCAGTGTAACTGTTTTACTGTAGCTGAATGAAACAGCACAGCTGCTAACAATGAGCCATGAATATTTTGTGGTGGCATACTCTTGATATTGCAATGTGCATACCCATGTACATTATCTGGACTATTGCTAGATGAGACTACATATATCTGAAGTGAATCAACTGTACACACTTAGCACTTCTATAATGCTACATATATATTATGAACAGACGGTGTGAAGTTTCCTCATATATACATTATTCCTTTCTAACAACTCTGCAACACATAAAGAAAACACTGCTGGTATGATGGTAGCTATTAAAAATCATACCATGCATGAAATTTAGGACAAATTTCTGTACTGTATATTTTAATATGGAAAAACTGGCAGCCAGTGGGGAGAGAAAAAAAAAAAAAAGACCTGCAATAAAGTCAAGAAATGATCTTCTCTTTATGAAAATCCCAACCATAACTGCAAATAACACCTGGGATAGCAAATAGGGGAATGTCGATAACTGCAGCAGTGTACTTATGCCGTCAAGTATGAGTTTGTAGTATATTTGATATCTTTGTTTGTTTTTTTTCCATGCACATTGTTTTTTAATGATGATCCTATTGAAAATATACCATGGACAGGTTAAAAGTAAGAAATGAAAATAAAGTTGTTCACTGTATACTTTTCACTTCTGTACCTTGTAATTTTCAAGTAATACATAAGTAGGCAGGTTGTTTCACATACTAGTGAATCTGGAATTCAATATATACTTCCACTATATTCTAATCATATATATCTCCAGGGCTGGTATTAGGTTGAATGGTTCCCAAATTGGGTCCCTAACTTCTTCCGTAATATATTATTGACATCCACACAATTATTCATTTTGTTCTCTAATGTTTATTCTGATCAGAGGCAGCCAGCTTATTTTTTTTTTGTTACTAAAACTAGCTCCATACACCAACCTTGAAATGAAGTGCAAAAGTAGTGCAGAAAACAGATGACGTAAAAAGAAAGAAAATAAATAAATAATACGTCTAGATTTCAATCCTGAAAATGCGTCAAATTGACTGACTTGTCAACTCTAAATTATTCGTTTCATAGTAATGACCCAACTTACTTATCATGGGGAACTCATTTAACCAGTACATTTAACAAAACAGCTAATTTGCATTACATTCGCAGTTTGATTAGTCTAATTATTAGCTATATCTGTAACCAGATTAAATATATTGCATTACGTATTCACAGTTCAATTAGTGTGGTGGTTTTCAAATGTTTTCAGCTGACGGCACCCACTGGACAAGGTGACATAGCCCCTAAATTTATGAACCATTCATTTAATTTCACTAAAGTAAGAGAATTATTGGTTTACTTCCTTCAGTAACACACTGGTTAACTGAAAAATCAATTATCTGAACTGAAGAGGGAGGCAGTGAATTCTATGAAGTTATTAATAAACCCAGGTAACTTCCTTAGAACAGAAATGAAATTACACTATTCTTTCTATTGATTGTTAAAATAAGTTTGCACATTTATTGAATCCATCAAAATAATAAATTTTCAGAAAGTTCAAGGTACCCATACAAAACATGAGTGGCACCCAGATTGTGAACCACTGGTCTAATTACACTGACTAAACAAAAAAAAAATTTTTTTTACACAACTCTGGAGCAAAAGTTGCAGATTCTGAAGGAAATTGATCTACTGATTCAAAATATCTTACAACAATACATGTGCTATCTTGAAAATAAATCTTATTAATTGCAAAATACTTTAATCAAACATATAATATTCTACATATGTTTTATTTCCTTATAAATATGCCACTCAGCGAGTTTTTCTTATAGTTAATTTTTTTTCCCCGCTTAAGAACCTAGCAGTAATTTCCCATCATGACAGTATCTAGTAACTTTGGTACTGCTTTTCCATTATGGATATGCCCTGATGAAAGCGTTCCCCTTGCTCATCACTTATATTTCCCAAATTTTGAGGGAAAAATCAGAGATGGGAATGAAGAAAATGAATTTCAAGGACATTCAGTAGCCCCATAACTTTATAACACTGCAGTAAGGTTGACATCAGATATTCATTATTATATTCTTTCCTTCTTCCAAGAGATCCATGCACAACTGATCAAGTTCAGTATCCTACAGCTTTATTTCAAATACAATCTTTGAGGAGTTTCTTTATTTAAGGTCCAATGAAAATTCATTCTTTCAGTTTTGCATCTGTTAAACTGGGAAGCACTTCCCTTAAGTAGTAGAACCCACTTCCTTCTTTATATCCAGAGCCCTAATAAAATTCTTCATTAATACAAATTACATAAGCAAAAGTGGAAGAAGAAATCTTCTTTACTTCAATCAGTGGAACATATTTTACATCACTTCACCCAGATAAAAAATTCCTCCTTCTTTTCCCACTGCTACATAATATAAGGTTTGTCTGTTGCATGACTGTCTCACAAACATAAAAAACAACAGTATTTTGTGAACCATGCAGATCAGTAACCAATTACTTGACATGGAACATGAAGCCTGTAGTAGAGGAACTGATTGGAATGTATTTCCATTATGCAGCAAAACTGCTTTTAAACTTAATTTTGAGACATCAAAAATATATACCATTCATCAGGACTGTGTTCAATGTCCAGTTCGTTTAAAAGGCCACTAATATCTTGAAAAAAGATGTACCATCTTCCATAATGAATTATTTTAAAAATACTTTGTGATTTTCAATATGCTGTAAATTTAATTCTTGCTTCCACTTTTGTAATCTAGAAACAAGGATGCTTGCTCTTTAGATAAGTTTAAATCATGAAGTGGAAGTATCAAAGTCATTCAACTTTCTTTGCTTAATAAAGAACAGCATGTCAGATTAAGATTCTTGTAATGCAAAGTCCTTATTTGGTGCCTTATAACTTTTCATGTTTACATGGGAGAAAATAAGACAAACCAAACATCGCAGTGGAAGTATCAGTTATAGCATTTTGATATGACTTTAAAACAGTACATTTCTGCAACACAAGAATCCTCACTATATTCATCACTGTCTCCTTTATCCAATGATTTTGGGGAATCTAGTAATAACAGGTCTTCATTATGTGGAAAAAGGCCTTACTGAAGATTCTTGCAATGCAAAGTCCTTATTTGGTCCCTTAACTTTTCATGTTTACACAGGAGAAAATAGGACAAACCATATTTAATGCTACACTTGCTTTTTTGGGACACCACTGATATTTTTGTCATTCGGAAATGGCAACTGTCAATATGGTTTGCAGTTCTTGCCACCACCTAGGAAAAGCAAAAGGCATACTTATAATTTTTCCAGTTAGCTACATTCTCAAATTTGTGGTGCAGGTAATATTGCTGAACTTATCTGGAGCCCAAGTTTTGTTCTGGTCACTAATCTTGTAACTAATGTACAAAGAATATGAACATTTAGTAATTTCTGTTACATGTGATACACGTAGCAGAAAATGTCAGGGTGATACAAACAGTTACTTTGCTTCTGCTTAAAACTGTATTGTTAAAATGATTCTCCATTTTAGAGAGAGAGAGAGAGAGAGAGAGAGAGAGAGAGAGAGAGAGAGAGAGAGAGAGAGAGAGAGAGAGAGAGATAGGAGGAAGAAGAAGAGGTTGCCATGCAAACATTCTTTTGTAGGTAATAGATCGATGTCCTACCTACTTCTCTAAATTGAGTAAGGGTAAATATAAAAACTTGTATACGTAGAAACTGGACATGATGTGAAATTTTAAGAATTATTTTCATATCTATACACGAATATTGACTGCAAACAGCTAATAATAGTGGAAGTAAACCATATTGACCCATGCTATCAATTATTATATATGTGTAATTGAGTAAAATATTGAGTCAGTTTGAGTTGATATTGAGTTAGTCTGGTATAACATAAACACTGGGAAAGGGAAAATGAGAGAAGGAGTGTGTTATAGGCCTAATGACTCTGATGAGTACAATGAACAGTTGTGCAGAGAAATAGAATGGGCAGTAAATCAGAATGTCTTGTAATGGGGGATTTTAACTTTCCAGATATTGACTGGAACTTGTGAGTTGGTCACTCACACGATAGCAAGGCTTTTGTGGATTTATTGGAGGATTGTTTTCTACAGCAACGTGTTCAAGGGGGAACCAGAGGGGGTAATACTCTTGATCTGATTATCAGCAGTGATGACTCATGCAGTAGGAATTTGCAGGTAAAGGAACCACTAGGTGACAGTGATCACAGTCTACTGATGTGAAATTTATTTAAAGATGTAACTACCATCAAGGGTAAAGGGAGGGGTTTTTGTAAAGATGACTACAGTGGTCTCAGGCAGTTTTTAAATTTTACACAGTGGGATCAACTGATGAATTAAAAATATTCAATTCTAAATGGGAAGCCATTAGGCTTTTCATACCAACTAAGAAATACTGTTCAAGATTTAGGCCTAAATGGATGTCAGATGTTGTTGTTGTTGGTATCGAGTTTAACAATACAAGGGCTACTAAGGCCAAATTATGTCTGTCCATCGTTTATTCGCAAGAAGCATATCGTTTTAAATACAATAAAAGTTCTTCAATATCTGATTCATTTCCTAAGAAATGAGATAAATCAGGTGATATATTCTCTCAGAATCTCTTTCTAATGGCTTTGCATAACTCAGTATACTCAATTTTCTCATCGTCAGTGTTTATCTTGCTGTTTATTTGTCATCTTCAGTTCATCATGACAAGTGTTTTTTGACTAATTTTTTTCTTCTTTGGATTTCTTTTTACCTATAGGTTTCTTGGGCTTTATCACTTTCAGAAAGTTGTAATATTCCTTGTCAATATCTTGGTAATGAGCAGTCTGCAGAAGCTCAAACTTGTTCTTAAGTTCCAGCAAATACTGCCTTTTCCCCTCCTGTTATTTCAAAGACCTTCGTATTATTTACTCGAGTCAGTTTTTTCCTTTCTTTTCTTACATCTATATCAAGTGTGCATCTTACCATTCTGTGATCACTTCAAACATTTACCTTGTTCAGGACAGTAACATCATTCACAATATATCTTCTGTTAGTGAGGATGAAGTTGATTTCATTAGTTGTTAATCCAATTGGGCTCTTCCATGTCCACTTTCTGTTCATCCTTTTCTTGAAAAACGTGTTCATTACTGACAATCCTCGAGATTCTGCAAATTCCACAAGTCTTTCACCTCTTTCAATTCTTTCACAAATTCCAAAATTTCCTATAGTTCCCCTTTCTACGCTGTTTTGTCTCTTTCCAACCTTAGCATTGAAGTCCACCATAATGATACAGTAGTGGGTTTTCTGCTCATCTAGAAGACTCTCAATTTCGATGTACATTTCTTCAACCTCATCACCATCATGGCTCGATGTTGGTGCATAAATCATTATAACCTTTAGCTTGTACCTATTAGAAATCCTGAATTAGTCTTGACAACCTTGGTGATGTACTTTTGAATTCCAAAATGTTTTTTATATCTTTATGGACCAGAAAGCCAACTCCACCTTCGCTCCTTTCACTGTTTTCATTAGTGTACAGCAGATTTCCACTTGATAAACTTATCATAAGTGATTCATTTCTTCTTCTTGTTTCAGCCAAATCGATGATATTCCAATTCATATTTTTCTAATTCTTTTTCCAGCTCTACTATGCTGTGTTCACTGATGAGCGATTGTATGTTGTAACAGGCCAAGTTCAGTTTTCTTGCATGGCAGCCTGGTTGTACCCAGAGATTCTTAGCATCCTCTGCTTCCACTCTGACCCTCTCGTTGCTGTAAGAGGGGGAGTGGAAGCCGTTGGGGACTGAGGGCCATTTGTTTCATTTTGCTGTCATGTGCTAGAGGGTTTGATCTTTTCCTCTTCACGCTGACCAGGCATCTCAAAGGAACCACTCTACACGTTTGTTGCCACCTAAGTGATGTAACAGGACTTACCATCAAGAAGGTGTGCATGAGTGGATTTTAGGGAGGGAGGCCAACTGGACTTCTCCTAAATCTTCTGAAATAGAAAGATATTGGATCCATCAGTGTTTTAGGCTGAGTGTATGATAACACACAGGATACCTGTTCCTCCTCTAAGCCAATAATCTTACTAAGCGCTAACTTAATGGCATATATTTCACCTGTGAAGAACGTTGCAAGCTAGCAGTAGTGTGGCTGAAATTGTACATAAGGGAAAAACTGCCGCAGCACCTACCATACCGCCGACCGGGCTAGCCGAGTGGGTAAAGTACCTGCCCGGCAACCCAAAGGTCGCGGGTTCGATTCCCGCCTCGGGCTTGGATCAAAGTACTGCAAAAACCTTGGGAGGTGCAATATGGCCACAGAAGCCGATGCGCCAACAACTACCAAATCAAAAAAAAAAAAAAAAAAAAAACCTACCATACTGTTAGTTTTGGAGCCATCTTGTATAAATTTTACAGGTATGGTTGTTCATAGGAGCATGAGCTGAATGTAACTGTCTCATATTGCAGGGAGTTTTACCCAACTGGAGAAAGTGTATATCTTGAGATAGATACATGTCGACAGTGGAACAAGTGCAGTTGTGTCTTAAAAAATTTTCATTTAAATTGACATTGCAGGGAGATATAATATTTTTACCCAACTGGAGAAAGTGTATATCTTGAGATAGATACATGTCGACAGTGGAACAAGTGCAGTTGTGTCTTAAAAAATTTTCATTTAAACTGACATTCCAGCTCTGAACAAGCTCTTTGATCTTGAGAGGCAAGTCGATTTTCATTTGGCTTGTTCTCTTAGAAGGATTCCCACCGAGTATTATAAAGATACTCCCAACTGTGGTGTGATGGTAGACTCTGGATCTTAGCAGCATGGTGGGGCAGTAGTGTTTTTCTACACAAGTGTAAATTGGGATCATGCATTTCAATACAAAGACTTTGGACAGGAGAAGTCCTGAAAGCTCCCAGCACAATTCTCAGAGCACTGTGCTGGATTACATTTAGTCATTAATGTCAGATGAACTAATAAGGCTCCTGGCAGAGAAGAAAAATGCGTGGGATGCATATAAATTAGCAGGTGACACAGAAGTCTATGGGAGATATAAACTAGTCTGTAATCAAGTCATAAAGGAGGTTAGGGAAGTGAAGGCTGATTACGGGAAATCCTTGGCAAAGGATGCAAAGAAAAAAACAACAAGGACTTCTTTACTTATGTAAACTCTAGAAGGAAGGGGGATGAATCAGATTGGTCCACTTGATGTTGGTAGTTCGACTGTTGATGATCCTGCTCAGAAAGCTGAAAAACTAAATGAGTATTTTGCATCTCCATTCAGACATGGGAAATTCTGTAAACTAACAGGGAGCTAAATGATTTTGTAATAATGAAGAACAAAGTGGAGGAGAAATCGTTGAAGTTAAACATAAAAAAGGAACTTGAGGCAGATGAAATCTATCCAGTTATGTTGAAGGAGGCAGCGAGGGAAGTAAGCAAATGATACAAAGGTTGGCAGGATTGTTAATGATAGTAAAAGTAGTACACTACTGCAACAGGATCTAGAAAAGTTAGGTAGATGTGCTGAGAAGTGGCAACTGAAGTATAATACTGACAAAGGCAAAGTACAGCATATGGGTAGCAATAACCCCAGAGTAACGTAACAACTGTGTGGTACTACATTCAGGGAGGTGGAGAATGAAAAAGACTTGGGGGTAACTGTGCAGTCAGATATGAAGTTCTCTGAGCAGTGCAGACAGACTGCCAGAGCAGGTCATGGAGTTTTGTTAATGATATAAAGGAATTTTGCTAGCAGAGACAAGGAGGTGATTATACCTTTATATAAGGCAATGGTCAGGCCACACCTTAAGTACAGAGTAGATGTCTGGAGGCCCCATTTTAAGAAGTAGAGTTACTAGAATGAGTACAGAGAAGGGCAACAAGATTGGTGAGAGGAACAAAGGGGTTCTCTTACCAGGAGAGGCTTAAATTCTGTAAATTGCAGCATCAGGAGACTAGGCACCTGCAAGATGATCTGACTGAGATGTACAAGCATTTGAATGGTTTGAGCAGGCTCAATGCTGATGAGATACTTCCGCTTGCTCAGATTAAGAACCTGAGGGGGCATAGGTTCAAACTGAGGAAAGACAGTTGTAGAATAGAGGTGCAGAAGTTTGCCTTTAGCCAGCGGGTAGTTGATTGCTGGAACAGAATTCCATCTGTTGTTGTGGAAGTGGATAGCTTAAATAAATTTAAGGCTGAACTAAACAAATGTTTGGAGTGACTGGATGGGTGAAATGGGAAGGTTTTTTTTAATTTTTAATTTTATTTATTTATTTATTTTTTTTTTAGGCTGATGCTTTATAAGCTTGTTTTCTTGCATCATATGCCGCAACTAATGCTAATGCTAAAGGTGTTAAAGTACATAAGGAAAGTTGTTACATAGCAATTCCAGTTTTATAAACACAGGGTAAGTCAAAAGTAGTTTCAAAAATTTGGTGCCTTATAACTTTTCATGTTTGCACAGGAGAAAATAAGAGAAACCCAAAGTTGCAATGGAAGTAACAATTACAGCATTTTGATATGACTTCTAGCAGTAATACAGTACATGTCCCAGTCAGTAATCAGCCTCTTGCCATACATGCTGTAACATGGCTAGTGTAACTGTGTCAATCGCTGCAGTAATCCTTCTCTTCAAGTCATTCACACCAGTTGGCAATGGGGGGAAGGCAGGCTTGTACACTGAAAAGACAGAATTCATGGGATACCTGATTCCTGGGCAACACAATGCTGTCACTCCTCTCACTAGTGGATGAACACACCACTTGGCAGGTATACAGGTACACTACATTAACTTGTTGTTATTTGGTTTTTAGGAGCATTAGCAACTAAGGCCATATTGCTCCGGGGATATGCGGTGGTCATTCCCTGATCTTTCCGCATCCTCCGTATTTGGTGGTCACGGGCTCAAACCCCAGTCTAATCAAGAAGCGTGTGCTATGCGCTGCTGCTCCTGCCCACCTGGCTATGGAGGCGCCCACTACATTAACGTAGACAGTAATTCGATGTCAGTATGAATAACAGTTGTGAGTTAACTGACTTTGAAAGAGGGATGATAGTGGGTGCCCGACACATGGGTCACTCTGTTGTGGAGTGGTACAGAAATTGCACTATCCCTGATCGACAGCATCAAGAGTGTATCGGGAATACACCATTTCCGGAATAATAGCTCATTGTGGACAAAGAAAGGTGGTGGATGAACGTGGGGGTTGATGTCTGTCTCGCATTGTTTCAGCCAATGAGAAAGTGACAGTGGCACAAATCACCACTGACTTCAACGAGAGAGGCGCCAGAAATGTCTCCACCAAGACCATCAGAGGATCATTAGTCGCAATAGGTTATGGCAGCTGCCAACCCAACAGAGTTCCATTGCTAACACCATGACACAAGACCCTATGCCTCAAATGGGCGAAAGAGCATCGGCACTGGTTCTTGGATGATTGGAGACAAGCCTAATGGTACAATGAGTCCCATTTCCAGTTATTTCGAGCGGGTAGGAGGGTGCATATCTGGTAGAAACTGCACAAAGCTATGCACATGTCAACTGTTTAGGCAGGTGGATGATGGTCGGGGCATGTTCAACTGTCACACACTGGGACCTCTGGTACATCTAGATGCATCTCTGAACGGTCCAGTTTACATGTCCATCTTGCAGACCATCTGCATCCCTTTATGATCATTGTGTACCCACAGGGCAATAGACTTCCAGCAGGACCATGCGAATTTTTGCTATAGAATTCTAGCTCGAACAAAACCCGAAGAGCATTCTGCAGATTTTACCACCATGGAATTGCCTCCCTGTTCACCACACATGAACCCTGTGGAGTATCTCTGGGATGCTATGGAAAGGTCCATTTGAGCTTTAGATTGTCCACCCAGGAATGCGACAGAATTATGGACAGCGGTGCAGCAAGCATGGATGGATGGAAATACCCATGGAATGCTTTCATGAACTAGTGGATTCAATGCCTCGCTGTGTGACTGCCCTTATCTGAGTGAAAGGTGGGCCTATCTATTACTAAGTAGGTATCCCATGATTTCTGTCCACTCAGTATACATCTGGTTTTAATGCAACCCTACAAAATGCAAATCCAGTGGTGCAAAGTCTGATGAGTAAGTTGGCCACAGAACTGGACCTGTGAACCATACCCATTGATCTGAAAATTGGAGATCAAAACAGCGTCTACATTCTTATGAAAGTGGGGGGAGAGTGCACCATCTTGTTGGAATAGCATTTTGTTGCTTGGATCATAATCGTTCCTGGGCAATTTGCAGATCACATAATTTTTCAATATGTCTTAATACACTGGGCCAGTAATTATTCTTTCTGTGAAGAAGAACAAGTCCGTAGCTATCTGCAACTTGCAGATAGCTGTATAGCTTTTTAAAATATGTTAACTTGGGACTATCTTGGATGCGTTCCCAAACCATACTGGGTTTTTCACTTCCCTACAGTTTCACAGAAACAGCAAGTAATAGCTAGTAGAAAAGAAAAACATTCACACAGAAAATATAATCCATATTTTAAAAACTTAGCTTAACATGAGGACAAAGAGGTGTACTGCAGTGAAATATTAATAGTCCACTTTGCAGAACATTAATCATTCAACAAATAAAAAGCAATGCTAGTTGATAAAAGTAGAATACTAATTATAAAAAATATGCACATTTACTTTACTTTATACATATTACTCACATTGGACTTCGAGATCTGGATCGTCTCCTACATAATAAAAAAGAATGTTTATTTGTAACATCAAAATAAAAAACTAGCTGTATGAAATAACTAATCTTTCAGTAATCTTTAAGGTAATCTTTGCAGTAAACGTTAAGGGCAAGTTACTGCAATGGATAAAAGAATGGTTGAGTGGTTAACAGCAGAGAGTGGTAATAAATGGACACTGCTCTACGTGGACTAATGTTATTAGCGGAGTCCCCCTAGGGTTCGTGCTGGGCCCATTGTTGTTTTGTATATTTATCAATGATATCGATGAAAGTATATTAGGCTTAATGTCCAAGTTTGCAGAGTTGTTAATGAGAGTAAAGACAGTATGCTACTGCAACAGGATCGAGAAAAGTTAGACAGATGGGCTGAGAAGTGGCAACTGAAGTTTAACATTGACAAATGCAAAGTACTCCATATGGGTAGCAGTAACCCAAGAAAAACGTACCAACTGTGTGGATAAATACACAAAACAACAATGGGCCCCAGCACTGAACCAGGGAGGTGGAGAATGAAAAAAGACCTGGAGTAATTGTGTAATCAGAGATGAAGTTCTCTGAGCAGTGCAGACAAGCTGCCAGAGCAGGTCATGGAGTTTTGTCAATGATATACAAGAATTTTGCTAGTAGAGACAAGGAGGTGATTATCCCTTTGTATAAGGCAATGGTCAGGCCACACCTTGAGTACTGTATATAGGTCTGGAGGCCTCATTTTTGGAAGGATATAGAGTTGCTAGAACAAGTACAGAGAAGGACAACAAGGTTGGTGAGTGGAGCAAAGGGGTGCGCTTACGAAGAAAGGCTTAAGTTCTGCAAGTTACAGCATCTGGAGACTAGGCACCTGCGAGGTGATCTGATTGAGATGTACAAGGGTTTGAATGGTTTGAGCAGGCTCAATGCTGATGAGATACTTCCACTTGCTCAGATTAATAACCTGAGGGGGCACAGATTCAAATTGAGGAAAGATAGTTGTAGAATAATAGATGTGCAGAAGTTTGCCTTTAGCCAGTGGGCAGTTGATTTCTGGAACAGACTTCCATCTGTTGTTGTGGAAGTTGATAGAATAAATTTAAGGCTGAACTAGACAAACATTTAGAGTGACCGGATGGGTGAAATGGGAAAGGGTTTTTTTTTTTTTTTTTCCCCTTTGGCTAATGCTATATAAGCTTGCATCATATGCCTCAATAATGCTAATTTAAGATTTCGCAATTTTTTTAAATTAAGTTTTTCTCAGTCGGAAAGCCCCCCTCCCACTTTAGCTTAAAAACAGTATACAACACAAATTGTCCTTGTATGGCAGAAATTCTACACAGCTATACATGGATACTGATGAAGAGTGATCACATACAACTGCTTTGTTTGTTTCATATATGTCTTCAAATAAATTGGTTTATTCATTTCTGAAGTAGATCGATGAAAGTTTTTTCTAAACTGAAGATGAGGAATAACTCCTGTTGGACAACTTGCCAGATACCCCACATGAATTGTTTTGACCAGAATTTCACCTGGTACCCTGAAGGCGCACTGTTGCCATACACAGCCACCATCCTTTCATGAATGGCCTTTGGCCCATTTCCTTCTCTGTTGAGAAATTTGATGACTGAATGATGCTCCAATTTTAGCAAATCCATAATTTCATTCAGGTGTCTTCCTTCTTTCTGTTACAGCAGCACAACTTAAAAAAAAAATTGGGATCAAAATTGGTATGATTTAAGTGAGATGTGTAGGGAAATGATAAATCATGAATCATTGAAATATAACTATGGGAAGTACCTTAGGGAGATAATGTTTTGAATGCACCTCATATGAGTGTTTACAGTTCCTTGGTGGTAAGAGAAGTCTATTTTATCAGCTGTGTGTGTGTGCGCGTGTGTGTGTGTTGTTGTTGTGGGGGTTTCTTGGTGCATAAGCTACTTTGGCTATAATGCGCTGTGTGTGTGTGTGTGTGTGACAGTAAAGTTACTGACTGTAGATTAGAGGATTGATCCTACAAAGAAGGATGTATAAAATTAGTGTATATGATTAGAATAGGGGTTTTTCAATTAAAAATTGAGCGTAAAATACACTATTTCATTAAAAATGTAAATAATTTAATTTTTTTGATTTTTACACATTATTTTATGAAAATGAACAATTTTAAGAAAAAATGGGAGTGTTTTTAGAGCATTCGTTTTTTTTGTATTTGTAAAAGTGTCCTAGAATCCCCATTTAATATACTTACTAACGTTTTACATTTACTGTATGTATAAAACACAGCTTAGTAAAGTTTTACTATGTCAACTGCCATGCCCCTTTCTCCCACTGGCTCGAATAAATATCACTAAGAGGAAAACTTTTTTAATGTATAAAAAGATAAGAAAATTAAAAAATAATAATAAATAATAAGAGAAAAGGAAATAGACAAACTATGCATTTCCCTCCTCCTGTAGGTAATTATTCATTTGAATTTCCTCAAATTGTCAGCCTTTACCACTCATAGGTAACTTATTCCAGTAATTTATAACTCACTGGCTAAAATAAAACTTCCTGCAATCCACTCTGAACATCTCCCCAAGTAACTTGAAATTATGGCCCATAGTTCTAGAATCATTTATAACCGTGAAAATTTCATCCTCATTCATTTTACTCATGCCTCTCAGAGCATTAAACATTTCAATCAAGTCACCTTTAAGGTGCCTAGTTTCCAAGCTCTGCAACACACATATTCGAAGTGTTTCTTCATATGGATGCTCTTTTGCTGATCTCACTAGGAGAGTTACCCAACCCTTTCAAAAAAGCACAATGTCTTTCTTTAGGTGCAGTCTCCATACCTGAACACAGTATTCCAAGTGTGGTCTAACAATAGCCTTATATAATGGGAAATGACATCCTTATCTCTACTGGTTTGTTTGTTTGTTTGTTATTTAGGAGCATTAGCAACTAAGGCCATATTGCTCCAGAATATGCGGTAGTCATTCCCTGACCTTTCCGCATCCTCCGTATTTGGTGGTGACGGGCTCGAACCCCGGTTTAATCAAGAAGCGTATGCTATGCACTGCTGCTCCTTCCCACCTAGCTACGGAGGCGCCTTTTATCTCTACTGGCAATTGTTCAATAAATCATTGGTAGGACACCACGGGCCTTCCTTACAACCTGTCTACAATGCTTGGAGAACTTCATGTCTGACTGTATCGTAACACCCAAATTCCTTTCCTCCACTACTGGCTTTAGCTCAACTCAACCAAGTGTATAAGTTATTTTGGGGTTACTGTCCCCCAGGTGTAATACCTCACACTTTGCTGGATTAAAGCATAGCTGCTATTTTTCTGACCATCCCTGAAGTCTATCTAGGTCAACTCTGAAGAAGCTCTGCTTGGCGGTGATCATTAACTACTATACCAATTTTTACATCATCTGCTAATTTTGACATCATGCCCTCTATCACTTCATCAATGTCATTTATGAAAATTCAAAACAACAGTGGTCCTAATACTGGTCCTTGGGGAATCCCACTTCTTACATCAACCAATCTGAGGAATAACCATTTATCACAACCCTCTGCCTCCTTCCCTGAAGCCATCCAGCTAAGGATTTTCCGTGATTCCAATGTATTCTAGCTTATAAAGTAACCGCTCATGTGGGACCGAGGCAAAATGATCTGAATGATCCTGAATTCCACCCTTGATCATTGTCTCCATGATTTTCGCTACTACTGAAGTTACGCTAACTGGCCGGTAATTTTCCGCTTCATTCGTAGAACTGCCCTTATGTACTGGAGATATATTGGCACTTTTCCAATCCAACGGAATTACTCCCGAGTCCAGTGAAGCTCTCATAATTAGCTTCAATGGTTCAATACACTCATTTGCTGTCTCCCTCAAGTTTATAGGGTATATACCATCAACCCCCAGGAGCCTAACTGGCATGTAGGCTCAAACGTTTTTTTATTAAATAAATATGTGAAATTTCAATATCATAAATTACGTTTTTTTCAACTTCACTCCCATAATTTCTTATTGACACAAAGGGTTTTTCTTCTGTAAATATCGTTGCAAAGTAACTGTTGAGTTCATCTGCAGCTTCAGCTGGGGTATCTAATACTATCCCACCTCCATTTCATAAGGGTCCGATCTGGTTTTCCCTTCTCTTCTTTGCATTTATATGTCAGAAGTTACCAAACTTTCTCAGTTCACAGTGCTCCTAGCCCAAAAGAAATACCTAACAAGTGGTTTTCAGCCTTTTAATAATCCGATTCTCTGTGTGTGTGTGTGTGTGTGTGTGTATATATATATATATGTTATATGATAGTTATTACAATAATATAATTATAAACAAAATTACAATTCATAATACAAATTATATATACTTATATTATATTCTTTATATAATTTTTATTTAATTTTATTCTATATATAGAGGTATTAAATAAACATCAATTACGGATCACCACAAAATTAATAACGGTACGGTACAATGGATACCGTATACCTTTTTATAATGAAATAAATATATCCTTTGTATAAGTATAGTGCGAAATCATCAATAATACATAGCCAAATCTGAATTAAAAGACTGTTAGCAAAATTGCATCATTGTAAGTTATATCTCATATTGTGAATACCTTCACAACGAGTTGCCATGATATTGCACTACTTTGAATAAGTAACGCTTTACCTGAGGAGAAGAGTAATGTTACTTATTCTCAGAAGAAGGGCCAAATAGCCCTGAAACTGTGCCATCTGTTGTTGCCTATTCTTGGAAACTCCGGACATCATTAGGCTCCCCTTGGTGCCGTTTCAGGGCTATTTGGTCCTTCTTCGGTGGGTAGGTACCCAAGTGATGCAGTGATGGCAAAACAGTTATGAAGTATAACTCCACAATATGAGAGATGCCTGATGGTGTATGATGTGTTTAGACTATAAGGCGTTTTGGGCTGAAGCCTCAAGCTATGGAAAAGTCTAGACTATGTATAAGTATAGTGCGAAAGCATCAATAATACATAGCCAAATCTGAATTAACAGAATGTTAGCAAAACGGCATTGTTTTAAATTATATCTCATATTGTGAATACCTTCACAACAAGTTGCCATGATATTGCACTACTTCGAATAAGTAACACTTCACCTGAGGAGAAGACTAATGTTACTTATTCTCAGAAGAAGGGCCAAATAGCCCTGAAACTGTGCCATCTGGGTGGTGGTATCCATCTGAGAATAAGTAACATTAGTCTTCTCCTCAGGTGAAGCGTTACTTATTCGAAGTAGTGCAATATCATGGCAACTCGTGAAGGTATTCACAATATGAGATTAGCATTAGTAGAGGAATATGATGCAAGAAAGCAAGCTTATGCAGCATCAGCAAAAAAAAAAAAAAAAAAAAAAACCCTTCCACTTCACTCCTCTGTTCGTTCGAAATACCTGTCCAGCTGAGCCTTAAATTTATTTAGGCTATCAACTTCCACAACAAGGAATGGAAGTCTGTTCAACCAATCAACTACCCGCTGGCTAAAGGCAAATTTCCGCACATCTATCCTACATCTGTCTCTCCTCAATTTGAATTTATGCCCTCCCAGGTGATTATTCTGAGCAAGAGGCAGTATCCCATCAGCATTGAGCATGCTCAAACCATTCAAGGCTTTCTACACCTCTATCAGATCACCTCGCCGGTGGCTAGTCTCCAGACACTGTAATTTGCAAAACTTAAGCCTTTCTTTGTAAGAGCAACCCTTCGTTCCATTCACTAACCTTGTTGCCCTTCTCTGTACTCGTACCAGCAGCTCTACATCCTTCTTGAAATGAGGCCTCCAGACCTGTATACAGTACTCAAGGTGCGGCCTGACTATTGCCTAATACAAGGGAATAATCACCTCCCTATCCCTGCTAGAAAAATTCCTGTATATCATTGATAAGACACCATGAGCTACTCTTGCAGCCCGTCTGCACTGCTCAGAGGACTTCATATCTGCCTACCCAATTACCCCCCAGGTCCTTTTCATTCTCTACCACTGTCAGTGTAGTACCACAGAGTTGATACGTTGCTCTGGGGTTGCTGTTTCCCATATGTAGTACTTTACATTTCTCAATATTAAACTTCATTTGCCACCTCTCAGCCCATCTGCTCAACCTTTCCAGATCCTGTTGCAGCAGCAGCATAGCATCAGTAGCATCCTTAACAACCCTGCCAACCTTTGTATCGTCTGCAAACTTGGACATTAAGCTTGATATACCATCATCAATATTTATAAATACAGAAAACAACAATGGACCCAACACTGAACCCTGAGGGACTCCACTAATAACATTAGTCCACGATGAGCAGTGTCCATTAATTACCACTCCCTGTCTTCTGCCACTCAACCATCCCTTTATCCCTAGCAACAATTTGCCACCAATGCCACACTGCTCCAATTTATGCAGCAGTCTTCCATGTGCAACAGTATCAAAAGCCTTTCTAAGATCCAAATATATAATATCAAAGTTATTCCCTGCATCCAATTCTTTTGTGACTACATCATAGTATCCAATCAAATTGGTCAGGCAAGACCTTCCCTTAACAAAACCATGCTGTGTCTGAGCTATAACTGAATTCTTGTCAAGATGATCCTGCATTGCTTCTTTAACCAGTGCTTCCATTAATTTTCCTGGAACAGAAGTTAAACTCACAAGTCTATAATTACTTGTGTCAGCCTTTGATCCTCCTTTGTGAATTGGGGTTACATTTGCACATCTCCAGTCTGTGGGTACCTCCCCTGAGTCCAAGGAAGCTCTCATAATTATGGCTAAAGGATTGCTTACTTTCTTTGCTGCCTCCTTTAATATAATTGGATAGATCCCATCCACCCCAGGTGCCTTTCTTCTATTTATCTTCAACAATTTCTCCTCCACTGTACTCTCAATTATTACAAGATCATCTAGCTCACTGCCAGTGTTTACTTCATCTATGGCATTCCCCTTCCTGAATAACTCCTCACGTGTGAATGTAGATGCAAAATATTGATTTAGTTTGTTAGCTACCTGAGGGATTATGAACACTTAAACCATCGATATCAAGTGGACCAATCTGATTCATCTCCTTCCTTCTAGAGTTTACATAAGTAAAGAACTCTTTGCTGTTTTTCTTTGCATCCCTTGCCAAATATAAGATATAACTTAAAACGATGCCGTTTTGCTAACGTTCTGTTAATTCAGATTTGGCTGTGTATTATTGATGCTTTCGCACTATACTTACACACAGTCTAGACTTTTTCATAGCTTGAGGCTTCAGCCCTAAACGCTTTATAGTATATATATCCTTTGTATAATGAAATAAATATTAGATAGTATGAATCAGAGCTGTAATACTCAATATGTTCTACGTTGATAATAATATTAGTAAAATAATAAGAGGAGTTTACCTTAATATAGTACGTAGAACACTTCCGTATGATGCCCTCCAGAAATTAAAATGGAAAAAACCGACAACTTACCGGTACATTAAAGTAAAATATAAATAATTAAATAATCAATTTAACACAATTCAAAATCAATTTAAAACAATTAAAAATCAAATTAACGCAATTAAAAGAATCTAGGAAGGAAAATCGTTTTGAATATTTTCGTTAGATTCTTTTAATTGCGTTAATTTGATTTTTAATTGCATTAATTTGATTTTTAATTGCATTAATTTGATTATTTAATTATTTATATTTTACTTTAATGTACCAGTAAGTTGTCGATTTTTTTGTTTTTTCCGTTTTAATTTCTGGAGAGTATCATACGGAAGTGTTCTACATACTATATTGAGGTAAACTCCTCTTATTATTTTACTGAAATAAATATATAATTTTCAAAAAATATATATATATATAAGTTTAAGTAACTTAAACCCAAATTACATGGCACCCCTGAAATGTTGTTGTGGCACCCTAGTGCGCTGCAGCACACTGGTTGAAAACCACTGATATATGTGAAGAATTCTTTATCCCCACTCTTTACTCTCTTTGCCAGCAATTTCTCATAACTTCCTTTTGCCAGCCTAACCTTTTCTGTGGCACTAGTACAGATCCATTTGTAGCTGTTATAGGCTTCAGTACTTTTTATTGCTCTGTAACTTTTTCATGCCATCTTTTTTGGCTCATTAATTGTGCTTATAATTGTGATTGACATGGAAGGAGGCCTTTACTAACTAATATTTCTAGAATGTTGGCAATGAGTTAGAAATTGAAAATGAATAATTTTTTTCAATTAAAATAAATCTTCAATTATATTAGTTTTTAAAAAACTTTAAAATTATTTTATTAATCTTTGATTTCTAAATTGAGAGAAGATATCATCAATGGGGCAATAACATACAACCCGGGAATGATATCTTCATTGCATTGGAAGTGAAAACTTGAAAATCTGCATAAGAAAGTTTGCTTCTTTTTTTTTTTTTTTTTTTTTTTATGATTAACTGAACAATTAGACCATCTATTCTCAGGAATTTACATGTGGAAGGGGTTTACATATTACATATGTAAGCAGAAATTTGCAGAAACTTTTATTAATTCTGCTGAAAAAAAAAAAAAGTAACTATCATAAAATATAAATGTGATGCTAATAGTCACTTAATTTTTCAGTGGAAAATTAAGAGTGCAAAATTTAAAATTGTGTGGAAGCAGAAACTTTAAATTTGCTGGGAAAAAAAAAAAAAAAAAGTCACAATCAAAATATAAACATGAACCTAAAAGCCACTTCCATTTTCCAATGCACAAAACTGTTAAGTGCATGAAATTCCAAAATTACACTTGCATGCTTTTTTCTGCTTAGAATTCTGTTTGGTATAATGCCAGCAGAAAATCCTGGGAAGAAGCAAAAAAAGTTATAGCATCTGGGGGAGGTGGGGAAGAAGTTAGAATGGAAATAAACCTTTACAAACTACATATAAGAAAGTACTTTTTAATTAAAAACCTATTTTAATGGGATTTTACAATCTTTCACCATCATGCTAACTCCCATACAATTTTGGTACTCAAAAAGGATAAATTACTAGCATAGCTGTTTTGTTTTCTAAAGATTTTATAAATTTATCATTAACTCAATATAAGACATGCTTGCTGTTATTGAATACACTGTGTGTGTGTGTATATGATTAAATTTAAAAAGAGATTCTCAAACTTTGTTTTAAATGAAATTACATACCATCTATCTCGCCTTGGTGACCGTGATCGTTTTCTTTCTCGACTGTATCGTCTACGATCCCGGCTTCTGGACCTGAAAAGAAATTGTTTGCATTATGCAATCAAAAAATGCAGTAATGATATTATACATTTCCTACTTCATAAATCAATATATTTCAGTTAATTTTTAATACACCCAGGGAAAAAGAAAAGTTAATATATAGTCATTCTGATTGTATACATATTGAATTAAAGAGAGCTAGAGTTTTTCTGGTACCATAATGCACAATGGATAATAAAATTTTTATGGTAGCATCTGAGCTTGAATCCAGACCTTTCTTTCTTGTGATTGTACAAGATAACTGTCTGTAATTGATTTTAATCAATTTAAAATAGATTTACCTGTTTAATGCCCCAGCATTTAATACAGCACATAATAAACATGGATAGATTGAAAAATACATGGGCTGCTACAATATTTCTGTTGCTATAGTTATGATTGATTTGCCAACGGTTCAGTATGACAGATTAATCATTCTTTAGTTGGTATGCATATAATTTTCACCATGTCTTGTTTCATTGTTGAGCAATTAATTATTTTGTGAAGTACTAATTGCTATTGTGGCCAAGACAGAAGCTTCTGCCGTTATTCAACAAATAACTTTGGCATAGTTTTGTATTAAACTTGAGAAAACTTGTCAGGAGACTCAGAAAATGATTCAAGAAGCCTATGGAATTAATACTTTCAAATATTAGAAATATTTAAGTGGTGGAAACATTTTAAAAGTAAATTTATAGAGGACCAGAACTGAAGAAGATGATTAAGCACTGCTGCAACATATGCAAATGCAGTAAGAGCAGAATAAGTGTAAAAGTAAGCAAATGACTATTGCTGAAAGAATTAGTGGCAAAAATTAACTATTTTCTTTGCATTAAACATGTCCCATGTTATGTCAGATGAGTTCCAAGACCTTACAGACAAGCAAAAACAAACATGACTTTAAATTTGTTGACAATTCGTAATATGATATAGGTGGAACTACACCTGAATTTTTTTTAATCCTCAATCATCACATATGGCAAATAAATGATATATCATCATTATAATCCAGAAACTAAGTAGCAATCCAGCATCTGGAAGTATAAAGGCTCTTCTGAAGCTATAAAAAAAAATAATTCTTTATTGTTCAATCTAAGAAAAAACTCGCAGCACTTTAAATGGTGAAGGGGGGGATGATTCACATTATGCTAACACGAAAGTGCATTTGGGTAAGGCTATTAACAAATAAATAAAAAAGCACCTAAACTGATGGAGAGCAGTTGTTTCTCTTACAGGATAACACAAGAAATACTGTCTAAACAGAGCAAGACAACCCATCGATCACTGGCAGCAGAACATCTTTAGAATACACGTGTCTACAGAAACACTTCAGAATGTCCAAACTGTAATCAGTCTAATATTTTGAGCTTTGTTCTGCAAGTCAAAATGTTAAGTTATCAAAAAAAAATTATTTAAAAAAAATAATAATTCCAAGGCTAAGGATACCTCTAACTCAGACAGTACATATTACATCTTTTACAATCTATTATGGAGGCAGATTGAAAGATTTGGACTGATTCTGAATAGATTGGAAATTATTCTCAGTTTCAAAGGTAATCAATTTATAATAAATAGATAAAGAATGAAAATGTAAAATAATATCCATTTGGTATTCAACATATTGCTGTTTTAAAGAAAAATAGCCACTTTCATACATATTTTAACCTCTTACACTTTTCTTTATATTCCAATAAGTATTTATTAGTTTTATTTGTCAAAAAACTTTGTATATTTTCTTTTCTCTAAATACTGCTCATAGTTTTCTGGGTCCACCATATTCTGAATTTCCTGTTTTGACAAACCTTCTACTCCTCATCTCTTTTGAAGTTTCTACTAAAGTTCTTTTAAATTTTTGCCATTCTTCCTCAAAAGTCAAGTTTGCAAAGAGTATTATAAATCCATTTGCCATGGTGATTATAGAATCTGGTGTGATAACTAGTATTTTTAAAGTCACATAATGGCTCTGAGGCTAAACTGTGAGTTCTTTGTTTTCTGTACCTTTCCAAGGAGTGACACAGCTTTCAAAAGAGATACAATACAGCAGACCCTTAGCATGGATGCCACACTATCAACACCATCCCATTATGGAATAAATCATATTGGTTGAAGGAAGGTAACAGAGAATAATAGCCCAACCAATTATATCCAGCTTTCATATGGATAACATGAAAACTAAAGTTACCTGACGAGCATTTCATAAGTAGTTGAATAAAACTTTTTTTTTTTTGTCAAAACTAGAATACAGCACTGCAAACCATATAATAGATGGATGAAATACTTCTTGATCATTTCAAACAGACACAATCACTGCACTGGATGAGCTTATGGAGAGGTCTGAGTTGTTTATACTCCAGACAGTCCTTGCAAAAGAGTATAAAAGGATACATATTTAAACTCAGTGGCGGCTTGAGATTGATGTTTGGGAGTGCTGCGTCTTAAAGTTACATTAAATTTCCTTGGTTATAAGACATGTAATAATAATAAGCAAGTTAAAATTACTACAAAACATTAACTAGACATTTACTATTAACAGACTTGAACTTTTATTTAAAAACAAAATCCATTCTTCAGTTTTTATTTGTTAAAAATAGATTAATAACTTTTTCATTCAAGTTTGGTGCACTGTTGACCAAGCTTTTCTCTATTGAAAGCACTGCTTGAGCATTTAGCCTTTCCTGATTCATAGTGCTCCTTAAAAATGTTTTTATTCTTTTTAATGTCGAATGGCAGCGTTCGGGCTCTGAAGCAGTCATCGGAATGGTCAAAAGAACTTTTATGAGTTTTGTAAGTTCACCAAGAACTTCAGCTAGATTATTTTCTGAAATAAATTTCCAACAAGTCAGTTAATTTGCAATAATTGTGTATATCATGTCTGCTATAGAAAACTTGTAATTTGGTAAGACGTTTTTCTCTTTCAATCATGGGATATGCCTCAGTGGTCTCCTGTACCTCTTCCATGGGCATTTTCATATGAAAAACAACAAAGTTCTTCTTGTTAAATAATTTAGCAGCAATTAATTGCTTTCTAAAATAATATCTCTCACCTATGTCCACACTTATATAGTTGCATACTTCCTTCGCTTCAGTCATGAATGTTTTTGAAGGATTTTCACAGTGCGTTGAATTACTAATTTTTAGAATGGCATTCTTAAAGTTTCCTATATATTCATGTATGGTGTGAAAACTCAAGGACCAACACTATTTCTAAAGATTACAACTACAAAATCTTTACTTAAGGTAGTCTTTACTGATGAGCGTAGATTCTCAGCAGCAATTCTGGATGTCAGCTAATCTGGCGAGAGGTTGGCACACAATATCACCCCACAAACATCACTGAAAGGGATCAATATGGCAGTCGAAGTGTTCTCATCTGGGAAGGTGTTATCTTGGATGGACGTGCACAACTCCAGATACTGCAAGGTGGTACTGTAACCGGTACATGCTACTGTACTGAGGTAATCCTTCCTCATGTGCGTTTGTTCCGAGGTGCTATTGGCCCCGAGTTCGTGTTTATGGATAATAACGCCGACCGGGCTAGCCAGATGGGTAAAGTGCCTACCTGGCAACCCAAAGGTCGCGGATTCGAATCCCGCCTCGGGCTTGGATCACAGTAAAATACAAAAACTTTGTGAGGTGCATTATGGCCACAGAAGCTGATGTGCCAACAACTAACAAAAAAAAAAAAAAAAAAAATATGAATAACATCGCCAAACCTCATCACATTGCAGATGTGATATGCTTTTGGAAAGTGAGGACATTGTTTGTATGGATTGGCGTGCCCATTCTTCCGATCTAAATCCCATCAAACACATATGGGATGCTCTAGGGAGACACCTAGTGGCACGTCCACACCCACCAGAAAATGCTCACCTGCTGAAGATGCCGCTGACAGAAGAATGCACAATGTTACCGCAAGAACTTATCAACAACATTGTTCCAAGTATCGACAGGCGGTGCAAAGCCTGCATCAACATTAAGGGTGGCCATATCTCCTACTGAGGACCACCTCTTTCCTTTGTTCCATCTTTGGCAGTGATGCATCTGTATCATGGCATCCAGTGCTATGCTGCCACTTTTGAATAAAGTCCTTCTGTACCGTTTTGTTTCCGTTGTTGTTTCCTTCATCATTTCTATACCTCACAAGGTTCCTTTGGTATGCTTTTCCCCATATCCAGGCCACTCCTATGAGAAGCTACAGGTCCTTAAATTTCCCACGCCAGAGTATTTTAACTGCCTCAACTTCTCGAGATTGCATTTGATTATAAATAACTTCTACGTGAGGCATTATCTGATGGAAAAGTTCTAAACAGAACTCGAATTTTTCATTACTCAAGATGCGCAAAATTCCAGTTGCTTCTGAAATCGTCTTATCTGCATTTGCTGTCACTTGTAGATCCTCCATGCACTTTTTTAAAGATTCAAAATTTTCATAAATGCTGTTCACGGTGTGTTTATTGAAGTTCCATTTTGTAGGAGAAGGTCAGGCAACACAGCTGTCCATATGCTTTCTGAGAACAGAGAGATGCTGTGGTGATCTCGAGAAAAATGCTGGTATTGACATGAGGTTCAAAAAGAATATTCTTGAACCTCGGGTACTACTTGCTGCATTTCTCATCATCAGATTCAGTTGGTGTGCATAGCAGTGAATAGAATGTGCATTTTTGTACACTTCTTTTATTTTAGTCTGAACTTCCCCTTTCTTGCCTTTCATCACACTTGCACCATCAAATGTCTGAGCAACCAGTTTTTTTGAGTATTTCCTTCAAGGATTATGTCTAACCGATCTAGAATGCACTTTGATATTCTGCCGTTTGGTTTTCCGGAGTGAAAAAAACCCCAAAAACGCTCAAAAATGTCTCCATTCAGTTCATATCTTGGAACAATTCCCATTTGTATATGTTCTGAAACATCTGTTGTGTCATCAGCCATGACAGCTACGAATGAAGCTTCTTTAATTTCTCTTTTTATTTCATGCCAGCATATTTGCAGCAAACAGTCAAGAATATCATTCTGAATAGTTTTTGAAATGCCTTTAAATGCTGCATTACTTTCTAAATGGTTCTTCAAATTGGAATCTAATGTACAGGTGAAATTTATTTAATCCTCTGAATACCTCTGGATTTTTAGAATCGTCTTTTTCATCAAGTCCACGTAAAGGAATTTCAAACTGTCCACAAAAAATACCACACAATTCTTGGTAACTTTTCTACAGATCGGAAGTCTGTAGGCCTCAACTAAGCTGTTCTTTAATATTTATGCTTCCTAAAAGTGATAGTGAAATCACATTATCAATGTGTTTCTTTGAACTCTCATGTTTTAGAGTTTTTTCTTTCATTCTGTTTATGTTTGTAAAGCCACTTTTTGTCCACGTTAAGTCACCTCCAAACAGTAAACACGGAAAACAAAACAATGCATTTTTAATTTCACAACCACAAAACCAACCTTTCCTTTGGTACCATTCAGTTTTAAAACTGCGAATATATTTCTTATTATTACTTATTTCCCGCTGAGAAATTTGAATCTTTGGTGTGGGCCAGCCTTCTTTTTCAATCGCATTTTTTTCTTGGGAAGATAATTGTGAAAAACTAAGTTGCTGAAGTTTATTTACTGTCATGATTTACTTCATGGGGAAGCATGGAGGCCGTGATCGAATCAAATTTCATAAAATCATGTGACGTAGAAATAATGTTTTACTTACGCATCACCTCATAATATAACTTCAACTTACCAAGTTCAAGCTCAATTTGCAATTAAGCTGTAATCACATAATTACACTGTTGAATGTTGAATATTGACTTAACACTGATATTATTTAGTTACTTAATGGGAATTCGGGCAAATAACAAAAGAACACCGACATGTGGCTACACACCCATCATGGTCAATGATGAAACCTGCACCGTGCGCTTTACAGTGACTGATTTGTTTCATCTATAAAAAATGTATATTGGCAAGTTGCCAATGGCAACCAACAATCAGATATTCACTGGAATGAAAAATGTGTCACTGCCTGGCGCACAGTGAGGCCTACGGTTATTAAACTTCAAAGTTGGAAATGATTTCTTTTTTTGATTCATTTATTATCGAAATGATTATTGGAAATAGAGGATGTGCATACCATATGCAGGTCCTTAATAAAAATATTCATTGCGTTGTATTGTTCTGTACAAAATTTCATATAACTACATTCACTGTATAGCTAGATTTAAATAGCTGGGGGTGCTTCAGTGCCTATGGAGGAGCTGCTCCTGTTTAAACTGTCAGTTTCGTCATTTAATCATACAGTTGATTGCTAAAACATTCAGCCACAATATGCAATAACACTAAATGGCTTTGTTATAAATACAAATAAAATAGGCAGTATGCTAAAAATAGTACATTAGTAAATAAATTCTCCATACAAGGTCTGATCAAAACTTCTTCAGACTTTATTTATTACAAAAAAAAGTGGTAGTGGTAGAGGACCATGATAATATATAATTAGAGGAGGGGTCAATACGTGACAGATTCAAATCCTTCCTACTTTACCACACCAATAATGAGCAGTGCATGGTGAAATTCAGATAGCTAAGGTCATAATTGTAATAGATACAGAAGCAATAAAACATATGTGTATCAAATTTTGTTGCAAGAATAGTGTGGAAATCCTCCAAATATTAAAAATGCATTTGGTGATTCTTGCTTAAGTATAGGCTGTCATTTTTCAATGGATGACACATTTCCAAAGTGGCTGAGATCTGTTGAAGATGACCAAAATTCAGGTCAATCTACAACTTTAAGCAGTGATGAAAAATGGTTGCTAAAGTGTGAATTTGAAAAAATTCATTCTGATAATTAACCAACTGAGAAATTTCTGATGAACTGGGAATTTCCTTTGGATCATGCTAGGTAATTTTGGAAAACAACTATGGTACATGTTGAATATAAGCAAAATTTATTTCAGGACTGTTGACTAATGACCAAAAAGGTTCACCATTTTTTTTTTATTGTATGACGAACTGAAAATGTTAAAAATGGACTTTTAACTTTTAGCAACTGCACTGTTTTCATTGCAGATGAAACAGATGTACCCAAAATAAAATTCAACATCACTCATCCCATTCCATTCAAGCAAAGCATTACAGATTTGTTCAAATCCAAAAACTTTTTTTTTTTTTTTAAATTTTTGTTCAAAATAGCCAGATAGAAAACTGGGTCTATTATAAAAAGGTTCTAATTCAAGTGAGAGAAAAAGTCAAGAGAAAATACTTCACTAGCTGTTTGAATGTAGTGGATACTTTCTCCACCACATGCTCTTTAACACACACTACATTCTCTATTCATTGATTTCTTCTGTCCCCCACCCCCCAAAAAAAAAAATTATATTCACCGAACCTTGTCCCACATGATTTTTTTCTCTTCACCAACCTCAAAATGAAGCTGAGAGGAAGAAGGTTTAATGACATTCCAGCCATCCAACAGAAGAACCCAACTGGCTTACAGATAAAAGACTTACAGCAATGCATCCAGAAGTGGCAGGACATGTATATCTTCAGTGGGTAGCTAAATGCTTTAAACTCTAAAAATTCACATAAACATGTTTGACATAGTTTCCTGCACCTCATACATCAATTACATTTAATAATATAAAAAAACTTAGTATTATGATATCATGAATAATCAACTGGTAGGAGCAGTTCATCATCACCAGCAAATTCTGCAGTTTCAAGGGATACACTACTTGTTTCATTTCACTGAGAAGGTTTTAATTTTGTTGTCCCATTCCTCACAAATTTCACTGTTTTGTATTTGTTTTCATCTTCAGATGTAGACTGACCAACCTACTTTCAGAAATTAGGTGTAAATTGGAAGCCTTCCAGGTTATTGAATTCTTCAAAGAGTTTCTTCATATCCAATGGAAAAGGGTATTTTTATTTTTTTTCTTGAGAGGAGGTTCCACCATAGAAACCAATGTAGTGGATGAATCATGATTTACTAAGTGGCAGGAAACAGTTTCTGTAAAATGTGGAGGACCCCATTGCCAAACAACATAAGAAATATGTTCAGAAACTTCTATAAATCTGAATATCTGAGTTTCATAATTTCACAGAAAATTTTAAAATAAAGAGAAGAAAGCTAAGTAAACTAGAAAACATTAAAAATTACTAATTCTCCTGTGCACCCCAGTCGCGTGTGTCAAATTTAAAACTGCCAAAACCAGGCGTAAAATTAATTGAGGATGAAAGAAACAAACATAACAGAAGATGGCATGTGTGTAAGGAAAAAAATTAAAATACCAAAGTGATCATGAGAATAGGGAAGCTTGATTTTCAAAGCCTTCAGAGTTATAACTTTCAATAATATAAACAATATAAGATGACATATGAAACTTCACTTACAGAAGAATGCACTATATTTACCAAAAGCTAAAGAGACATTTTCCTGGGTTCACTTGAGAAACAAAGTGCATGTGTACGCGCACACACACACACACACACACATAATGAATAACTCAAATTACATTAAATGTGGTAATCTGTGCAAGGCTAGGATGTTTCAGAGTTGCCAGTTTTAGGAATGAGAGTTTGTGCACGCACTGAGAGATTTCACTTGTGAACTTTTCAGATCTGTGGAATAACAGACTAGTAAGGCTCAGAACTATTTGAAAGGTTGTGCTGTTCCTTTTCTTTTCACATGCAGCTGTTGATATAAATGAAATATGCATTTTATGATAGATTCACAGCTGTTTGTTTTCAGGGCAACAGTTCACAATTGCTTGAGTGCTTTTTTGGCTTTTATTTTTTATGTATGGATAAGGTTGGGCAGTTTTTTTTTTTTTTTTTTAAGTTACAAACCATACTAAAATTTAATTTAGTTTAGTCTCTATAGACAAGACTAAATGCGGCAAGAAAGGTTCTTAGTGATATGTTTTGGGGAAGAGAGTTTCCACAAGTTGTGGATGTTGTGCAAAGGCTAAGAAAGGTTTGAAGTTTCCACCCCTGGATTTTTCTAGCCTAACTTATTCTTGACTTATTCTTATTCTAATATTTTTTTAATTGATCTCATAGTCAGGAAGAGATATATGTTGATCAAGAATAAAAACCTGTTTTATTCCTTTTCATGTTATAAAAAGCAGTTCATAGGAGAAAATAAACACATTTTATTTTTTATTATTATTTTTTTTATGTAAACCCCAAACACGAGAGGTATTAGAACCTATAGTACTTAGTACCGTGCTTGGGTTGGAGGTTGAGAAGACGAAAGAAGATATTTGTTGACATTGGACTTGGACTTCTTCTTCTGTAGACTGTAATTTTCAGGAAATAGGTATGAAGGAAAGTTGTTCCAGAAAACAGCAGTTGAATGAATAAACAAGGAAGATAAAAAGTTGGTTCTGTGAGTTTGAAGTGGGATAGTAAATGGATGTTGGCTGGTGGTGGCACGTGTTCGGACTGTTTTGAAAGAGAGAGCAGGAATCATAGAAGCCAATTCAGAAGAACAGTGCCCATGGAAGTATCTGCAGAAGAAGCATGCAGCAGAAACAGTACGTCTATGAGACAGTGAGTGGAGAGACTTCGTTAAAGATGAATCATTAATTAGCCTAACTGCTCTCTTCTGAATGGAATCGAGAAGAATGGAATGGAAAAGAGAGGTTTTGGGGGCACCACCCCAGATGTGGGAAAAATATTCCATGGCAGGGCGGATTTGCGATTTATACAGAGTGAGCAGCTGTTTGGAAGAAAAGTAACGCCAAGAGTGAAAGAGAAAACCAAGTTTTTTAGATGCAGAGGAAGCAATATTTGTAATGTGCTTGTGCCAAGAGAGATTAGAAGTCAGGGTAATCCCAAAAGAGATATATCTTTCCTAGAAATTAGAATGTCACTAAAGATAAGGATAGGAGCAGAAGAATCCTTTTTGTGAGATAAAAGACAAGACTGAGTTTTAGAAGGGTCGAAATCAACTAAGTTGTCTTTGCTCCACTGGAGAATTACCTGAAGATCGGCATTTAAGGAATTGGTAGCAGATTTTCGAGAAATTAAAGCTGTTTGAGCAGGACAAGGTTTCTCAAAATGGAAAGTGGAATGCAATGTGCTATCATTGGCAAAACTATGGACAGGATTTCCAGTCAATGGAAGAAGGTCATTAATATACAAGACGAAAAGAGTGGGGGAAAGAACTTAACCTTAGGGGACACTGGCATTAGTGGAGAAGTTAGAAGACAGAGAGCCATCTACCATCACCCTCAGTGAGCGATCACAGAGAAAACTGGATAACCAATTACTAAAAACAGTTGGCAAACCATAAGATGCAAGCTTGTTTAGAAGACGTTTATGCCAAACATGATCGAAAGCCTTTGAGATGTCAAGCGAACCTTTCCATTGAATTAGTCCATAAATGGGTAACATAAGCCAGAATATCACCAGTGGATCGACACTGCGGAATCCACACTGGCGATCGTTGATCAGACGGAAGGTTTCTAGGTAGTTTAAGAGTTGGCAGTTAATTGATTTCTCCATTACTTTAGAAAGAGTAGAAGTAATTGCAATGGGACGATAATTAGATGGGAGGGATTTGTCACCCTTTTTAGGAACTGGCTGGATATGAACATATTTCCAAGCAGAAGGAAAAACACCTTTGGAATAAGTGAAAAAAGGCGGCAAAGAATAGGAGTAAGTTCAGAAGCACAGGTTTTGAGAACAAGTGGAGAAATACCATCGAGACCTGGAGCTTTCTTAGCATCAAGATTCATCAAAATCCTTCTGACATCCTTTTGACGAAGACCACAGGAGGCATTGAATGGAGTGTGTTGGGAATGATGGGAGGTGTTTTACCAAGATCATTAATACATGAGTTGGAAGAAAAATGGGGTGCTAGCAGGTCAGATTCATCCTTGGCTGAAGTGACAACAGAACCATCTGGTTTGGACAGAGGTGGGAGCAGAGATGGGCAAGAGTTGCGGCCAATAGCTTTGGCAAAGGACCAGAATGCTCGGCTACCATTAGGCCAAGAAGCAAGTTTTCTACTCTTAGCCTGTTCAAACTCTAGTTTGGACTGATTAATAACTGCTTTACAATTGTTGTGAGCTTTGGTGTAGGCAGAAAATGAAACTGGAGAATTAGAAACAAGCCAATTACGATATGCAACATTCTTCTCTTGAACAGCCTTAGCACATTTATTGGAAAACCAAGGTTTAGATAAAGGACGAGATTTTAAAGGGGAGTGTGGGATAAAGGATTCCATTCCTGCAAGAATAATTTCACTGACACGATCTGAGCAAACGTTGACATCAGAAGTTTTGAAACAGTAATCTGACCAAGGAAAAGAAGAAAAGAAGTCTTGCAGGTCATCCCATTTTGCATTCTTGTAATGCCAAACAACACGAGGTTGGGAATAGCCATGAGATAAAGGTTCCATTGGAGAAGAGACAATCACCAAGTTGTGATCTGAAGTGCCTAAAGGACCTCTCACTTCAACCGTGTACTTAGAATGGTTGTTTGTGAGAAAAAGATAAAGCGTATTGGCTGTATGATTAGGATTATCCGGCATTCTTGTAGGTAAATGAACAATCTGCGCAAGGTCATTAGTAATTGCAAAAGCCTGAGCATCTCGAACAGATGGGTCGGTGTGACTAGAAAACGGAAGCCAGCTGGAGTTGTGAATATTAAAATCACCAAGGAAAATTACCTCACTGTTAGGAAAGTTGGACTGGAGAAAGTCAAGTTGCAAAGAGAGGAAGTCAAAGAGCTCCAAGTGATTAGTGGAATTGGGAGAACGGTAGAGACAACAGATAAATTTAACACAATGAGGTAGAGAGATTTTAAGGATCAAAGAGAGAAGATCAAAGAGAGGAGATTCCAAATTGCCAAGTCTCTGACAGGGAATATCAGAACGGACATATGCACAAGTACCACCTTTGAGGCGAAAGGAATCATACAGAGAATAATTTGGGCATCTGAGATGAGCAGTAGTTGAATCAACTGATAACTGAGATTCTGTCAGAAAAAGTACGTGGGGTTTGGCAGACTGCAAGTGGAAATGGACATTGTTGAGATTAGAATTGAGACCACGTATATTTGTGAAATGAATTAGGAAGTGCTTGGGAGGTTTAAATCTTTTCACAGAGTTTTCTCTATTAGTTTGACAATTCATAGTGTATTCAATAGTAAGAAAAAGTGGGTGGGACATGCTGTATGAAGTAATGAAATTTTTGGATATGGCATACATAGGGTAAGAACATACCCAGATCCTTGACATAACGTGGCCTCGATAATGCTCCCCACATACACACTACTTGGACTCCCTCCAGTCACTATCTGGCAGAGTAGAGGTAGCAAGATTATACATTAGCTGATCTGGAAGCCTCCTAGAGAGTTACCTATAGGTTCGGTCCGGTGTACTAACTAGCGGCCGGCCTGCGAACACCGTTTTAGAGCTGTCCCCTCGAAATGTAAGGAATATTGGATCTCGCCACAACGTTCATCATAACCTCAAAAATCATCAATTATACTGCATGATGGAAGAGATAGGGAAGGGTTGACCGGAACTTAGCTCTAGAGACTAAACATGGGTTCCACCACTTCAAGCCTCCAATAAGCAAAGTGGTGGTATTTCACCAGTTGATTTGAGTCATCTACCACCTAGTACTGCCTGGTAACATAGAGGGGCGGCATTCCTCCATGTGGCGTGGGCACCAACACCTCAACCCCTGCTTACGTTGGTTCACACCTGGGTCATCACCCACCATGTACTTGTGCATGGAGGTTATACACAGGATTACTAACAGTCCCACCATCGTGAGGGTGTAAGCAGAAGATTTGGCTGTCACAGACCGTCCGGACTTCATCGAAATTGGGTCCCCTTGACTTGAGTGTCACCCGAATATCAGTTTCATCAGCATTTTAGACTCCCAAGGTAGCAAGTGCAGCTTGTCTGGCAAATCTGAGAGAATGTCTGTGACAACCTTAAGGACATTTTATGAAGACAAATAATTTCATTTATTTTGGTAATCACTGTTATTATCAGAATCAATCCCCCTCCCCCCACACATAATAATGCATACATTTTGAAAATTAGTAATTTTTGAATAATTTTTATTTTCCTTCAAAAATTTAAAATATTTCTGTCCTGTAACTTTTCTCTAAGCTGGGAGTATGATTTACTAAATAAAATTGGAAAAAAAAAAAAAAAAAAACACATGAATTGCTAACTGCTTCATAGTGTTTTTCCTTTCTGTTTACTAACATAAGTTGTCGCTGATGTACAAATATAATCAGGAAATGCAGTAATATGCTCCTCCACTTTTTATATCAACAATATTTGATAGAAATAATGAATTTTAATTACACCTGATTATTTTTATTTACTTCAAAGGCTGTTCTTCTATATAAGCATCTGCCCTGAAAGAACAAAGCTTTTATAGATTACAAAATGGCTTTTTTTTAAATCTATTTTATTATTATTTTTTTTTTAAAATTGACCTAAATTGCAGTTCCTAAAAAGGAACAGGAATTTAGATCATTTATAAAAAAATAGAGAGATAAATTAAGAGTTGAGGTAAGTGCAGTGGGGCAATTCCTCTCTTCCAAATATTGCCCCACTGCACTTACCTCTACTCTTTCCAAAATGACGGCAAAATTAATCAACTGCCAAATCTTAAGCTATCACACAAAACCTTCCATTTGATCAATGATTGTCAATATGGATTCTGTCTATGTTGATGCATTGCTCCTTTCGAGCAGATGATCCTTCTAAGGACTGCTCTTTCTGTGGATTGTGTCTGGCATAAAGATCTTCTAAACAAGCTACCTACTTATAGTCTGCTAACTATTTTTTTGCAAATGGATACCCAGTTTTCTCTCTGAATGCTCACTGCCAGTGATGGAAGACACTTTTTCACTAATGCTAGTGTGCCACAAGTTTCATTTCATTCTCCCACTCATTTTCCTCTTGTATATTAATGATCTTCTCCTACTGACTCGGAATGGTAATAGAGGCATGTGATGCAAGAAAGCAAGCGTATGAGAGAATGTAGCATCAGCCAAAAAAAAAAAAAAAAAATTCACACAACCACTCCCTCTAAAAGTTTGTCCAGTTCCTCCTTGAATTTATTTAAGCTATCAACTTCCACAATAGATGGAAGTTCCAGTAATTAACCACCCGCTGGCTAAAGGCAAATTTCAGCACATTTATTTCTGTCTTTCCTCAATTTGAATTTATGCCCATTTAGGTTCGTAATCCGAGAAAGCGGAAGAATCCCATCAGAATTCAGAGTGCTCAACCTATTCAAGGCCTTATACACCTCAATCAGATCACTTCACAGGTGCCTAGTCTCCAGCCACTGAAATTTGCAGAACTTAAGCTGGTAAGAGTATCCCTTCATTCCCCCTCACCAATCCTGTTGCCCTTCTCTATACATGCTCAAGCAAATCTACATCCTTCCTAAAATGAGGCCTCCAGACCTGTGCGCAGTACTCAAGGTGTGGCCTGACCATTGCCTTATACAGAGGGACAATCACCTCCTTTTTCCTGTTAGCAAAATTCCTGTATATCATTGACAACACCCCATGACCTGCCCTGGCAGCCTGTCTGCATTGCTCAGAAAACTTCATATCTGACTGCACAATTACTCCCAAGTCTTTTTCATTTTCTACCACCTTAAGTGTAGTACCACACAGTTGGTACGTTTCTTGGGGGTTACTTCTACCCATATGCAGTATTTTGCATTTTTCAATGTTAAACTTCAGTTGCCACTGCCATTACTGTCATTAACAACCCTGCCAACCTTTGTATCATCTGCAAACTTCAATACTAAGCCTGATATACCTTCATCAACATCATTGATAAATATAAAAAACAACAGTGGACCCAACACCAAACTCTGTGGGACTCTACTAATAACATTAGTCCACGAAGAGCAGCACCCATTGATTACCACCCTCTGTCTTCTCCCACTCAACCATCCTTTTATCCATTGTAGCAACTTAGCCTTATTACCATTCTGCTCCAATTTGTACAGTAGTCTTCCATGCACAACAGTGTCAAAAGCTTTCCTGAAATCCAAGTATATGATATCAAAATTATTTTTTGCATCCAGTTCCTTTATAACCACATCATAATAACCAATCAAATTTGTCAGACAAGACTTTCCCTTAACAAACCCATGCTGTGTCTGAATTATTGCTGCAGTCTTGTCTAGATGATAATGCAATGCATCTTTAACCAGTGACTTCATTATTTTACCCGGAAAAGAAGTTAAACTATCATCATCATCATCAGCCATTTTCAATCCACTGCAGGATGAAGGCCTCTCCAGCAACTTTCCAGTTCCTTCTGTTTTGAGCACTGGCCATCTATTTACTACCAACAAACTCATGAATTTCATCTATCCATCTCCGCCTTTGTCTTCCAGGATTTCTTCTAGCTCCTCTTGGGTACCATTCTGTTATTTTTTTAGTCCATTTGTCATCATGTCTTCGAGCTATGTGTCCTGCCCAAGACCATTTTAGTTCTTTAGTTTTGATAAGAATGTCCTTTAATTGAGTTTGTTGCCTAATCCATGTGTTTCTCTTTCTCTTCTTATCTAACAGTCTGATTCCCAATATGATTCGTTCCATTCTTCGCTGTGTAGTTCTCAGCTTCTCTTCCATTCTTTTGGTGATGCCCAAGTTTCACTTCCATAAGTCATGGTGGGGAGTATACATTGATTCATTATTTTACGTTTCAGACAAACTGGGATATTGCTTTTCAGTATGTGACTATATTTCCTGAATGCTATCCATCCAAAATTTATTCTTCTCTTGACTTCCAGCCATTTATCATTATTACAGCTAATGACTTGTCCCAGATAAGTATATGACTCCACCTTTTCAATTACTGCTCCTTCAATCATTATTTCCCTTTCTGTGGCATACTTGTTCATCATTACTTTTGTTTTAGCCATATTCATCTTTAGTCCAAAATCCTTACTAGCTGTGCATAACTGATTAAGATTTTCGTCTAATTCGTTGGGATGGTGCCTAATGACCACAATGTCATCTGCAAATCGTAAATGGTTTAGGTACTCTCCGTTCACATTGACTCCTTTCTGCGACCAGTCTAATCTTCTGAACGCTTCCTCAAGGGCAGCAGTAAACAGCTTCGGAGATATTGTGTCTCCTTGTCGAACCCCTTTCTCAATTTTAAATTTCCTACTGTCTTTGTCTAGTCTAATAAAGGAGGCGGCACTCTCATATATTTTCTTCAAAATCATAATATGTGGAGTATCTAAGCCTCTGTCTTCACCGATGAGTGATCTTACGTTATAACAGGGCAAGTTCAGTTTCCGTGCATGGCAGCCTGGCCCTAAACTAACTGGTCTGTAATTACTCGTATCACCCTTCGATCCCCCTTTGTGAATTGGGGACATATTTGCACATCTGCAGTCCGTGGGGACCTCCCCTGAGTCCAAGGATGCTCTCATAATTGTGGCTAAGGGTTTGTTTACTTCCTTTGCCGCCTCCTTTAATATAACTGGATAGATCCCATCAACCTAAGGTGTCTTTCTTATGTTTAACTTTAACAATTTCTCCTCCACTTTGTTCTCAGTTAGAGTTGGAGAAGACCCCTGCTGCCGCTTGATCTCAAACATCATACACTATGTACTTTTCATATTCAAATTCTGCATCCTATATATCTGGGTAACACATTTCTGATAACCTCACAATATCTGCATTTGATGACTTGACCAGTACTTCAAATTCATCAAATTTATTTACTGTGCCACTAGCATACATGCAAGTACACAGGAACCTGTTTTCATTCTTAGTAATCCTAACATTGACCATATGTATTTGCCTGTTCCATGAAGCAGGCCTTGATATCCCTGATACAGTGTTTTCCAGGCTGCTACATGTTCCAATACAAGCAGTGCAAGAATCACTTGCACCTCTTCATGCAATTGATGTTAATCTATTAGTCAGTTTACCCCCAGTTAGTAGTTTTCTGACCTATCTAACACTGCCTCAATAGTGCCAGCAAATAATCTTGCTCTAAGTGTATCCCATCTCTGTAAAAACATTCTTTCCTATTATCAAGCACAGAGTACACTGAGAAAAAGTATATCCTATGAGCCTTGCACAGTGTCTTTAGTGTCAAACTGATTAATGAGGCTCTCATCAATCAGTCTGACATTCATCACGTACTTCCTTCTATCATGTCTGGGCAGGATTGCAGACACTGTCAACTCCAATCCTAACTTATAATTCTTTCTAAACATTGCTCTGTACTTGTTAATTAAATCCTCAGATTTTCTACTCTTAATATCATTAGTATCAATGTCTACAACAGTAACTTTCTGCACTCTTAAAAGATGACAGCTGCTTTACAATGTCATCAAATTTAATCCCCACCCAGGGACAACCCTGTTCCTTTCCCTCTTTCCTTTTTTGCATATGTGCATTAACATTGAAAAAAATCTCACAGATATTCTTGAAAAACAGTAAACAAAACTAGAAAATGAATTTTCAAAAATTCTAATTTTTTTCCATTTGATGCCTAACTCTTTCATGAGTGAGTTTCTGGATGTATATGGGCTTGCGCAGTGTGTTCTTGTAACATGTGTGGGCACATTTCTGTGAATTTTATGAATGTAGGTGGGTTATTGTGATTTTCTATCACAATGTGCTGTGTAGAGCAAGATTTTTTATGGAATTTTTACATTCTATAAAAATAGATACTTTATGCATAAAATTGTTTTAAATATCAATATGTTCCTATTTTGAGCAGTTTCACCTATTCATTGATCATAATTCCTGAGAATTTATTCAGGGCTTTTGTATGCCCAAATCAGACAACTGATGTTGAGAGGAAAAAGTTTTTATTCCACTTTTCAAAGCTATTTTCTTATACAGACAAGATAAAGCAATATCTATTTAACAATTTTCAGAAAATCTGTGCATAAATGGACACATTATCTGAAATGATACTGAAACACAACTGTACTCCAAAATGCACATACAAGGTGCTACCCAAAAGTTCCTGAAATGTATTTATAAAATAAATTAGACTCACCATGGGTCTTATTCGAAATAGTCCCCTTGACAGCGTAAACACTGATCCCAGTGCTTCTCCCATGATTTGAATGCTTCCTGAAAGTCCTTCTTCATCATAGTGTTCAGCATGCCTGCAATTCGGTTTGGATATCTTCTACATTGTCAAACCTTCAACCTTGATTTTCATTCTTGGGAAGAGGAAGAAGTTGCAGGGGGTTAAGTCTGGCTAATAAGGGGGGGGTGGGCAATGATTGTCATGTTGCTGGATGCCAAAAACTGTGCCACAGCGAGAGATGTGTTGGCTGGCACGTTGTCATGATGGAGGACCCCGTTATTTGTGAGCCACTTCTCTGGACGTTTCCTCCTGATGGCTTCTCTTAACTGCCTCAGGACATTGCAGTAGAACTTTGCATTGACGGTCTGGCCAGGAGGGATGAATTCCCTATGGATAATCCCGTCAATGTCCAAAAAACAGATCAGCACAGACTTCACATTGCTCCTCACTTGTAGAGCTTTCTTCAGTCAGGGTGAAGATGGACTCTTCCACTGGGATGGTTGTTGCTTGGTTTCTGGGACATACCCATACACCCATCACCGACTGTAGAATGGAAGTTCTGATCACTCCTGACCCGTTCTTGAAGATCTCTGCTAACTTCCACGTGATGCTGCTTTTGGTCTTCACTCAGTAACCGAGGCAAGGACTTGGCCTCAATCCTTCTCATGTTCAACTCATCTGACAATCTGCTGACGTGCCATATGATAGTCCTACAATGCTACAAATGTTGTGGATAGTCCACCTGCAGTCTTCACGGATTGCAGCCCAAACTTTTGCAACATTTTCTGGGGTGGTGCTTGATGATGGATACTCAACTCAGCATCGGCATCGTCAATCAACATTTGACAGTTTTTAAAACGGTTAAACCAGTAGGGTTTAACCGTCTTATGGGTTTCTGCTGCTGTATCATTAAGAAGGAAACAAAACTTGATACAAGCAAGTTGCTCTCTCACACATCAGCCATCGCAACAATTGCAAACTACGCAAAACACACCATCAAAGAACTGCGCATAAATATTTGATGACTCTATCCAGCCCGATGCCATGTGGCACACTGATTCACAAAGGATGCATGCAGCATTACCTAGCACCACATTCAGGTAGCACTTCGTACATACATCAAAAATGCATTATATATATATATATATATATATTCATGAAAGGAAAAACAAAAAACTTAAAATTCAAACAAACAATAAAATTAAGCTGAAACTTGAAACAATAATGTATAGCAGTAGCTGGGTAATCTGAAATAAATTATTATACTATACAAACCTACTCCTCCTCTTTTCTCTTCCCCTACTGTGACTATGTCTTCTGTGATCCCTGCTATGACTTTGACTTCTTTCTCCTCTGCTCCTACTTCGATCTCTACTCAAACTGCGACTTTTCCTGTCCCTGCTTCGACTTCTTTTCCTTTTGCTACTGGCTGAACACCCAGCAATACTCCTGAAATGTAAATATATATATAAAAATTGCCCCTTTAAAGAATATATTTCCATATGATGTAATTTACATAAATATTACAGTCATGTCCTGATATATTTAGCTGCAAAAGTACCACCCAATGTACGGAATTTTGAGAACTATGGTGAAAAACATGTTTAGTTTCTGATAATTCTGCTTTAATACCTACTAGCAACTTGAATCTGAACTAGGTCTTTTAATTCTGATGAAAATTCTCAAATTTCATAATGACTTAGACAACTTCAAAAATTCATGGTACATGGGGCAACCCCCCCTCCTTTTGCATATGCAATTTGTAATACATTACTACTGAAATGCATGATTCTCCTATCACCCAAGGAAGAAAACAGTGACCAGCAGAGAGAAGGGATGTGTATGCTCCATTTTTACAAATCAGCTACACAGCACAAAGAAAGCTTTGAATGAATAATAACTAAACAATATTTGGAAACAGAGTGCTTCTGTAAAGAACAGTGGTCATTCAAATATATATCCAAAAATTTTCATTTCATAGTCAAGGGAAATCATCATATTACTGTTGTTGTTGGAGTGGAGGTTTATAGGTGCAAGGGCTAATATGGCCAAAAAGCACCTGTTACTGTGGAATGATACAAAACTGGCTTAAAAATGGGTATACAGGTTGATCCTTTTGAGATACTTGAAAAATTCTGTTAATTTTTATTACATGTATTACATCTTTAGTAAGCAACTACTGATGAAATCCAGAACACTGCACCAGGTATTAGCAAATAACAACAAAGTATAGCTAATGTTCAGTGCTCTTTTCATACCAAATATGAAAAGGGGTTGGTTGTCAGACCATTATTTTAGCAGAGTCGTTACCTTCCACGAAAGAAGGTCTTAAATGATCTAAATATGGCTGGCATGTGTACAATAAGACTGGATTCTGTGCCTCTCAAAGTCATATTTTGCACCACCTGTATTGTTTTTAGTTTCTGGAAGTTCATTTATATATATATATATATATATATATATATGAGATATGGCTATTAAATAATGAGACCATTTCAATAAATAAATATAATGAAATATTTTATACCTTACAAGTTATCCCTTTCAAAATAATTGCCTTTGAGCTTGTACACTCTGTTCCAGTACTTAGAACAGCAGTTTCTTCCAAGCAGAGAAACAAATATTTTGGAAGTCATCTTCTGTAAGCCCTTTTAATACTGTGGTAATTTTTTTGGAATATCTTCAATAGACTGAAAATGGGTTCTAAGTACAATTTTCAGTTTAGGGAAGAGAAAAAATCACAAGGGGGTTAGGTCTGGCGAGTAGGATGCATGTTCACACACAGAGATTTGTTTGTCGGCCAGGAACTGGCAAACAGAGATGGAGCATCCAACCATGTTCATGCTAAATTTTCAGTTAAAATTTGTTTGTTGTTTGTTATTTGGTTTTTAGGAGCATTAGCAACTAAGGCCATACTGCTCCGGGGATATGCGGTGGTCATCCCTTGACCTATCCACGGGCTCAAACCTCGGTCTAATCAAGAAGCATGGGCTACACACTGCTGCTTCTGCCCACCTGGCTATGGAGGCGGCAATTAAAAATTGTCTGACTGTTTCTTTGTCCATACCGAGTTCTGATGCCATTATTCTAATGTTTAACCAACAATCACTTCTAAACAATATCCATATCTGGTCCACATTTTCATCAGTTTTCATGGATACTGGATGACCTAGTCATTCATCATTTTCCACATTCTCTCTCTTCCTTCTAAAAATCTTTTGTGAGTTCTTGACATTGTATCTTCCCCAAAACCTGATGTCTTGATCTGGAAACCTCCTACAGTTACTAACAGGTTCGGTCTGGTGGACTATCTGCGGCCTGCAAACATCATTTTAGAGCTGTACCCTCAAGAATGTAACAAAGACTACAACTTGCCATGATGCCTATCATAACCTCAAAAGACATCAATCATACTGCATGATGGAAGAGATGAGAGGTTGCTGGAGCTTTACTCTGAGACTAAATATAGATTTCACAACTTAAAGGGCACCTCCGTAGCCAGGTGGGCAGGAGCAGCAGTGCATAGCACACACTTCTTGATTAGACCAGGGTTCAAGCCCGTACCCACCAAATACGGAGGATGCGGAAAGGTCAGAGAATGACCGTCACATATCCCTGGAGCAATATGGCCTTAGTTGCTAATGCTCCTAAAAACAAATAACAAACACAACTTCAAGCCTCCAATAAGCAACATGGTAGTATTGCACCAGTTGATGAGTCTACCACCTAATATCACTTGGTGACACAGAGGAGCGGCATTCATGTGGTATGAACATCTCGATCCCTACTTACATTTAAAAAAAAAAAAAAGTTTAAAAAAAATCACCTCACTCACATTACAAGTTTTAATGTACAATATGAATTACAATAGTTGCTGACATGATTAGGAGCAAGAAACACGTCATAGAGTAAAATTATTGACAAACTGTTAATTATCATTAATACAACTGCCACCATAACAGTTTTTTCTTTTTTTTTTTAATTGAAGGTTTAGAATGTGATAACCAGAAAGTGAAAGAGATGTTATAATTGCAGGAGTGGCAACATGGATTTATATAACCTTTCTACAACGGCTGATCTTAGCACTTCACTACTATGAGCAGAGCCACAAGAATAATGTTTTTTATAACTGATTGTACCTGAGGCAAAAAGATATGCTCTTCAGTCAACTTATTAGAAGCAGATGAGAAGAATTTCTTTGATGAAAGGAATGATGCAAAAACTATTCTACTCATTGTGTGCTGTTCATATAACAGTCAGTAAAATATGTCTGTACAATGTATGTTCACAAGCTGATTTGCACATCATATAGATCGAAAAACAATGGTAACTTGGAAAAAACTGTCCAATGGCAGAGCAGAAAGCTTTCCCTGAGAAAAAGAAAAAGGCATGAGATAGCTATATTATTAGTGGTAAAATGATGTGAGAACAAGCTTATATAGCATTAGCCATTAAAAAGCAATCCTACTTTATTTGCCAATCATTTCTAATAATTTATCCAAACCTCCTTTATATTCATTCAAAATACCCATTTCACAACACAGGCAGAAGTTTATTCCAACACTCAAATATTTTCTGACTGAAAGCAAATTTCTCCACATCTAACCTGAAACCACCCTTTTCCAAACTAAATATACATTCCCCACATGTGTGTCATCATCCAAGGGAGTAAAAGGATGGCATTAGTATTTAATTTACTCAACCCACTCAAAGTTTTAAACCAGTGGTGTCGAGTTTGTTTATTTCTGGAGGGGGAAGAGGAGGGATTCACAGGTCATATTAGTGTGCACACCACACATCACCGAGAGGAATATATTAAATATTTTAATGTATTTCCCCTTGCATAAAAATACAAAATCTCATAATCATGAACAATTACTAAGGTTTGTATAAGTTATGAAATTTATTTAAATGTTATGTTAGTGTATCTTCTTCAAATACTGACATTTATTATTATATTTAACCAGCTTACTTGTGAAAGTTAAACAACAGGCCACATAAAAACAATAAACAGCCACATCTGTCTCACCAGTTTGACACAATTGCTTCAAACATATCAATATGGTCGCCTCACAGATATCTAGTTTCCAAAAGCTGAAATTTACCAAATTCAAATCTCCTGGTAAGAGCACCCTTTTTTGCATTTTATTAACCTTGTTGTTCTACATCCTTTTTAATCTGTACATACAATCAAGATGTAGCAGCCTTACTATTGCCTTATAAAACTGGATCTTTTCCCTTCTGGCATAATTTACACATATCATTGACAAAACTCCATGAGCTGCCTTAAGCTTAATAGCCTGTCTGCACTGCACAAAGAACTTCAAGGAGGTGATTATACTGTTGTATAAGTTGTTGCTTGAGTGCTGTATATAAGTCTGATAGCCTCATTAAAGGAAGGATGTAGATTTGTTTGAAGTGGTGCAGAGAAGAACTACAAGATCAGCCACAGAGGCATAAAAAGGGTACTCTCACCAAGAAAGGCAAGTTCCATAAATACCATAAGTCCCACAGATCACAGTATCTAGAAATTAGGTATCTGGAAAGAATATGATTGAAGAGTTCAAGGTTTAAAGGTTGTTGTTATTTGGTTTTTAGGAGCATTAGCAACTAAGGCCATATTGCTCCGGGATATGCGGTGGTCATTCCCTGACCTTTTCGCATCCTCCGTATTTGGTGGTGACAGGCTCGAACCCCGGTCTAATCAAGAAGCGTGTGCTACGCACTGCTGCTCCTTCCCACCTGGCAATGGAGGCGCCTAAGGTTTAAAGTAGATCAGATAACACATATAATGGGATATAAATTTAAACTGAAAAAGGATGCTTGCAGGACAGAAGTGCAAAAATTTTCTTTCAGCCAGAGTGTAACTGATTGTTTAAACAAATTTAAAGATTAGACAAATTATTAGTGGGGATGGTCAGATAAATGGTGTTTTTTTTTTTTTTTTGGCTGATGCTGTATAAGCTTGCTTCCTTGCATCATTTTCACTACTATGTACATTCATGGCTTCTATGACTATTGCTTTAAAGATTCCATAATTCTTAAGTTGTCACCCTCTCTCTCTCTCTACTTAGTTAATAGAGGCCCTCTAACACCTTTAACTCTCATAGTCCTCGATTCTGAAATTAAAACCTATGCTTTTACCTTTGACAACTGTGATTTCTTTCTTCATCTCCATCTAAGAACTGTGTGATCATTTCCTCCTAATGGTTACTGTGCTGTGAGCCCTCCGATGTCATAAGGTTTGTGGATAATGATCGAATCTTAAAATATTTTTATCCTCAGTATTTTCTTAACATGCTGATACAATAATAATCATATAGCTTATTTAAAAATCTTGTTCCCCATGGTGAGTTTCCCTCCCACTGGCTCCAATCAATGAGGCAAATTGAAATCACCCATAATAAGAAATCCACACTTGCTCACCCATTGCATCTGCATGTAGATGTTTTCATTATACTCTTCACAATCTTCTAGTCTGGAACCTATCCCACTCTCATTTTACCTTTACATACAACTGCTTAACACTACACAGGTTCTGTGCTGATATGCATATGCTAAGTGAACATTAATTTCCCACATCAACTCATAACTTGCCAAGATATGTTCCAAAGATTTGAGAATAATTTGATTTTTTGTAAAAAATTTTTTCATCAATTCATATTTTCAAAAGTTTTTTCCATTTCTTCCATTATGTTACTATACACACAAGTGGAAGTAATTTGCTGACTGCTCAAACCCATATTTTTACGTTTCATAATCTGAACCTTATTCTTCACCTTTGTACTTACTGCTTAACAAGCTGACTCTAACTCATAGCCAACAGATACCATGCCTTTTCACCACTTTCAGCATTTCTTAGTATTTTCCTTTTCTCTTCAAAAGTAATGGCATATCTTTTCTTTTTTCACACCACCAGTTCCAGAGGTAGTCCCACTTTGTTTTCTCTTTTTACTTATTTCTACCACAAGGCAAAAACACTTCCAGGTTACTGTTAAACTAAAACTATGAAAACAATACCAAAAGTGAAACCGAAACCATTCTTTCAGTTTCATTTTCAGATTTATAAGGCACATTAGCATTTATTCTCATAAATAAATTTTTGTTTATACTCTGGAAAAACTGCAGTGATTAGAAGAATGTATGTATCACTGGATGTATGTTTACTGAGCATTAAGTGTAGTTTATTACCCTCATGCACTCCTTGATGTTATTTAAGCTTGTTTCATTGGCTTTTATGGCTATAAACAAGAAATCCTGCATAGAAGATTTTTTTTATATATATATATATATATATATATGAGCAGTAAATACATAGGGCTAAAACCTCCAATCCATCATCCAAAAATCAGGCACTTTTTGAAAATTAAAAAAATAATAATCATCATCGTTTAGAAATTACTACAAGTTTCTCATGAATGTTGTTCACTCACTATGCTACAATGTTTTCTGATGTAAATCAAACTCAATTATATATGTATGTCTCTCATTAGTTACTCCTAATATCAACTTACAGGTATTGTTGTGCCACTGGAAATTGCATCATTAATTTTGTTTTGTTCTTTTCTCTGGATAACTTAGTGGATTGCTTTCTTTGGGCATACTGGTAGATGCTGAAGCAACAGCCACTGGAAAGTTTCCTATACATCACTTTTTAAGTCTTAAGTTTAAAAAAATATATAAACTGCTCACTTTAACATGGGGGGGGGGGGGCATTAATTAACAGTGACCAATCCAGACACATCATAGCACAAGTTTCACTGCTGCCAGGAAGCAAACTGCTTCTTGAATTATGAGAGACTTTATCATTGTCATATTTACACATGTATTAAATTATTAATACAATCAAACGTATTAACTGTACTGATACAACTGTCATTACAACAATGGTTATTTTTATTTTGAATGTGATTTCAGGAAAGTTTCTTGAAGTGAAAAATATGAGTTGCAATGTTGCATTACTGCTCCATCAGAATAGTAAAGCAAAACTGTGTGTGTGTGTGTGTAAAATATTTTGTATAATATTGAAGATAATAATATAGAAGTTAATTCAAGCAGACAATACCAAGTGCTGGATTTAAAGAAATGCAAGGGATATAAATATATATATATATAAAAAAAAAAAAAAAATACACACACACACACACACACACAAAACTTATCGTTGTCTACCCACAATCTAGATGGCTTCAACTGGGGCAAACCACCCACACTGAAGGCAAAAAACGATAAGGAGTTCTCTGTTTCTGTAATGATCAATATCTGCTAAGATATATAAAAATTCCAAGATTAAGTAATTTGAATCTAAACCAATTAAAGGTAGTTAATTTTTTTTAGAATCAAAAGAAAGATATTATAAATGTTAACATATGTTGAATATCGTTGACCTGACAGAGAATGTAATTTAATAATTAAAATAAGAATATTTTTCTTAAAATTAAATTATTTTCTCGGGTATGCCCGGGAAAATAATCCCTGGCATACCAGAGCTACAACTTACATCTTGTATTGTCTTTAAGCTGTCCTACACCCTTTGTTCTTATTTCTCCGAAATTATTAGGGTAATTCGAGGATGTAGGAGAAACTATTTCTTATTTGTAGTACTATATTTTCGCCTTTATGGAGGTCAGGTTCTATTATTCCTACTCTATTAGTTTTTATTCTTCTTACTATTTGCATGTTTCTCTTTGCGTTAACTTAACTTTAATTAATTATTTATTTATTTTTACCATATCCATCACATAGGGGTCACCACATATATACTCACTAGAGGGACTATTATTTCATAACGACTAGTTGTTACATTATGTCCTGGATACGGTATATACCTTATACTTTGCATGTATTTTTATTTTAATTATTAAATTACGTTCTTTGTCGGGTCAACGATGTTCAATATATGCTTGCATTTATAATATCTTTCTTTTGATTCTAAAAAAAAATTAACTACCTTTAATTGGTTTAGATTCAAATTACTTAATCTCGGAATTTTTATATATCTTAGCAGATATTGATCATTACAGAAACAGAGAATTCATTTTCATTTTTTGCCTTCAGTCTGGGTGGTTGGCTCCAGTTGAACTCATCTAGATTGTGGGTAGACAACGATAAGTTTTATGTATATATGTATATATATTTTTTTTATATATATATTTATATCCCTTGCATTTCTTTAAATCCAGCTTGGTATTAACTTCTATATTATTATCATCAATATTATACAAAATATTTTATACACATTATGGTCATAATGCATAATTGCTCTAGCAACTGCATTGGCCCATAAGTATTAGTTACAGCTTGATACAATTTATTAACTTTCTTTCCATATTACTCATATAATATGAGTAATATATATATATATATATATATAATTATGAATAAAAATTAAAATTAAGTAAAGAAAGAAAATGGATTTGAATTTGAATAGAGATAAAATGGAATATCAATAATATGAATTATGGATCAGGGACACTGCAAGAGCAAAGGTACCCTACAACCATAATGTATATATAGAAAATTATTTTAATGTTATGTGCAAATCTTTAATTTAACTTATGCTAATAATGAAAATACCGTGTACCCTGGGAGCGATGTATGTTGAATAAAGGGGGGAAGAACGGAAAAGAGTAACGTTATAAACAAAGTGCGAATTTTGAAAAATGTAAAATTTGAAAAGAACGAAAATAGAAATAGCAGATTATTGAAAAGAACGACCAAAGTAGAAATAGCATTGCAGTATCTTTCATAATTTCTGTGTCATCTTCAGAGGTCATCCACCTAAATTATGAAAAAGAACAGCAATACTCTTACTTCTGTTTCTGACATGTTCTGTATGTCAAAAAAAAAAAAAAAAAAAAAAAAAAACACGTGTACGCGGACACGTTGTAAAAAATAATTTAGAATATAAATTTTGAAAAAATAAAATACAAGTTAAGCAAAAATATTATTCCAAAGTATAACATACAGAACATGGATGACCTTACAGAAGTAAGTAACCCGCCAAAAAGAGAAGACAAAGGAAGCGAGTGTCCGATTGACAAGAATGACAAGAATGTCAATAACTTACCGCTACGTGACCGGTCGACAAAAAAGAAAGAGCCGGAGGCTAAACAGTGTATATATGTGAAGAAACGCTAGCGGCACCTAGCGTTAGACGAATTTTGGTGTATGTATATTTTGTAATTTACGTAAGCGGTGGAGCTACGCTAGGTTCAAGTTAAGTACATGATACTCAAACTTTCGGGATAGCAAAGAAATATAATTGCTTACAAAGTAGCAGTAGAGTAGCTAAACTTTGTTAAGGCGAAAAATTATGATTTGGTATAGTGAGAAAAATAGTACTCTGATATTGCTTTCGTTACACTAATCGCTCACAGAGTATAAAATGTAGAATTTAGTAAAGCAAAAAGATGATGAAATTAGGGATATAAAGTTGGGCTAGGGTAGTTCGGGGTTGCAAACCCGTTCCTATAGTTAGGACCCTGAACGACTGTCCGAGAGTAGGTGCACCATGTACTTAAGTCAGTTGTGTTAAAGTGTAAGATATATATAAGTTACAATTAACAAATAAATAGATAAATAAATCAAGATATAATCAAAATTAATTACAAGATAATTACAAGGTAATACACTATGTTAGACCAATCGGTGGTCGACCGGTCACGTAGCGGTAAGTTATTGACATTCTTGTCATTCTTGTCAATCGGACACTCGCTTCCTTTGTCTTCTCTTTTTGGCGGGTTACTTACTTCTGTAAGGTCATCCATGTTCTGTATGTTATACTTTGGAATAATATTTTTGCTTAACTTGTATTTTATTTTTTCAAAATTTATATTCTAAATTATTTTTTACAACGTGTCCGCGTACACGTGTTTTTTTTTTTTTTTTTTGACATACAGAACATGTCAGAAACAGAAGTAAGAGTATTGCTGTTCTTTTTCATAATTTAGGTGGATGACCTCTGAAGATGACACAGAAATTATGAAAGATACTGCAATGCTATTTCTACTTTGGTCGTTCTTTTCAATAATCTGCTATTTCTATTTTCGTTCTTTTCAAATTTTACATTTTTCAAAATTCGCACTTTGTTTATAACGTTACTCTTTTCCGTTCTTCCCCCCCTTTATTCAACATACATCGCTCCCAGGGTACACGGTATTTTCATTATTAGCATAAGTTAAATTAAAGATTTGCACATAACATTAAAATAATTTTCTATATATATATATATATATATATGAGCAGTAAATACATATGGCTAAAACCTCCAATCCATCATCCAGAAATCAGTGCCTGATTTTTGGATGATGGATTGGAGGTTTTTCTGTAGAAGAGGCATGCAGCACTCTTTCTGCCGCATGCCTCTTCTAAAGAAACTTCCATGGGCACTGTTCTTCTGAATTAGCTTCTACAATTCCCGCTCTCTCTTTCAGAACAGTCCGAACACGTGCCGCCACCAGCCAACATCCATTTACTGTCCAACTTCAAACCCACAGAACCAACTTTTCATCTTCCTCATTCATTCATTCAACTGCCGTTTTCTGGAACAACCTTCCTTCATACATATTTCCTGAAAATTACAATCTACAGAAGTTCAAGTCCAATGTCAACAAATATCTTCTTTCGTCTTCTCAATCTCCAACCCGGGCACGGTACTAAGTAATATAGGTTCTTATACCTCTCGTGTTTGGGGTTCACATAAAAAAAAAATATATAAATATATATATAAATATATATCCAATATGTTAAATTAAATAAAATAAAATAAAACATAAGCCAGTAGTATGGCAAAAACTGTAGAGCGAAAATTAACATAAAAATAACCCAAATAAACAATCGAACGAAAAGAAAGAATAGATATAAATAGTAACCCGTAAACCCTTATATAATTTTGATCTTTTAATCCAATTAAAACTATACAAAATTTACTGATGCCAATTATTTATTAATTTAGCGGTACCCCCCAGAGGTACCAGTTCCGAAAGACGTGAAATATCACCAAAAGAGGTGTTAACTATTTATTTACTTATTTCATTATAAGGAGGAATTGCATGTCGCTGCCTCTAATGAATGCTTAACTATTTATTTACTTATTTCATTATAATTTAATTTTATTTAATATAATTTAATGATAGTATATATTTCGGCTTCATATGGAGGAATTGCAAGATGCTACCTCTAATGAATGCTTAATTATTTATTTTATTATAATTTAACTTTTGTCAACATTTAATATAATTCAACAGTAATGGGTCGATATGCTAATTTAGCAACGCCTGTGCCGCCATCTATTTTCCTTTTTTCTTCTATATAAGCTGATTCAGCTTACAGTATGTCAGTGGTGTGGCTCTGCTCTAGAGTGCTGTCTGTTCTATATTTTATTTCTCGCTGCATAAGGACCACCGCCGTGCAAATTCTCTGCATTGGTGGATCGATCGGAGGAGGGAGGGTGAATTGGTACTTCGATCTTTTCACCATGGCGACGATTTGTATAGCGATTGAAATGCAGCGATTCCATAACCATTATTGGCCTCGTGGTCCTCTGCCGATATGGGGGCATGATGGTCAGTCTATTTTATTTTAATTTATTTTGATTTTGTTATCGTCTGGTAGTTCCTTTAACCCTCTCTTGGTGATATTTCACGTCTTTCGGAACTGGTACCTCTGGGGGGGGGGGTACCGCTAAATTAATAAATAATTGGTATTAGTCTAAATTTTGTATAGTTTTAATTGGATTAAAAGATCGAAATTATACAAGGCTTTACAGGCTACTATTTATATCTATTCTTTCTTTTCGTTCGATTGTTTATTTGGGTTATTTTTATGTTAATTTTCGCTCTACAGTTTTTGCCATACTACTGGCTTATGTTTTATTTTATTTTATTTAATTAACATATTGGATGTATTTCAGCTTCATATGGAGGAATTGCATGTCGCTGCCTCTAATGAATGCTTAACTATTTATTTCCTTATTTCATTATAAGGAGGAATTGCATGTCGCTGCCTCTAATGAATGCTTAACTATTTATTTACTTATTTCATTATAAGGAGGAATTGCATGTCGCTGCCTCTAATGAATGCTTAACTATTTATTTACTTATTTCATTATAATTTAATTTTATTTAATATAATTTAATGATAGTATATAAATATATATATATATATATATGAGATTTTACTGTGTGTGTGTGTGTGTGTATATATATATATATATATATACTAGGTCCTTGAGGTTGTCACAGACATTCTCTCAGATATGCCAGACAAGCTGTTCTTGCTACCTGGGAGTCTAAAACGCTGATGGAACTGATATTCGGGTGACACTCAAGTCAAAGTGGACCCAATTTCGGCGAAGTCCCGACGGTCTATGACAGCCAAATCCTCTGCTTGCACCTTCACGATGGTGGGACTGTTAGTAATCCTGGGTATAACCTTCATGCACAAGTACATGGTGGGTGACCACCCAGGTGTGAACCAACGTAAGCAGGGATCGAGGTGTGGCGCCCACACCACATGGAGGAACGCCGCCCCTCTATGTTACCAGGCAGTACTAGGTGGTAGATGACTCTCATCAACCGGTGAAATACCACCACTTTGCTTATTGGAGGCTTGAAGTGGTGGAACCCATGTTTAGTCTCTAGAGCTAAGTTCCGGCCAACCCTTCCCTATCTCTTCCATCATGCAGTATGATTGATGATTTTTGAGGTTATGATGAATGTCGTGGCGAGATCCAATATTCCTTACATTTCGAGGGTACAGCTCTAAAACGGTGTTCGCAGGCCGGTGGCTAGTTAGTACACCGGACTGAACCTATTCGTAACTCTCTAGGAAGCTTCCGGATCAGCTAGTGTATAATCTTGCTACCTCTACTCTGCCAGAGGACTGGAGGGAGTCCGAGTAGTGTGTATGCAGGGAGCATTGTCGAGGCCACGTTATGTCAAGGATCTGGGTATATTCTTACCACATGTATGCCATATCCAAAAATTTCATTACTTCATACATCATGTCCCACCCACTTTTTCTTACTATTGAATACACCATGAATTGTCAAAATAATAGAGCAAGCTTATCTGTGAAAAGATCTAAACCTCCCAAGGACTTCCTAATTCATTTCACAAATATACGTGGTCTCAATTCTAATCTTAACGATGTCCATTTCCACTTGCAGTCTTCCAAACCCCATGTACTTTTTCTGACTGAATCTCAGTTATCAGTTGATCCAACTACTGCTCATCTCAGATGTCCAAATTATTTGCTGTATGATTCCTTTCGCCTCAAAGGTGGTACTTGTGCATATGTCCGTTCTGATATTCCCTGTCAGAGACTTGGCAATTTGGAATCTCCTCTCTTTGATCTTCTCTGGCTTAAAATCTCTCTACTTCATTGTGTTAAATTCATCTGTTGTCTCTACCGTTCTCCCAACTCCACTAATCACTTGGAGCTCTTTGACTTCCTCTCTTTGCAACTTGACTTTCTCCAGTCCAACTTTCCTAACAGTGAGGTAATTTTCCTTGGTGATTTTCATTTCACAACTCCAGCTGGCTTCCGTTTTCTAGTCACACCGACCCAGCAGGTCGAGATGCTGAGGCTTTTGCAATTACTAATGACCTGGCACAGATTGTTCATTTACCTACAAGAATACCGGACAATCCTAATCATACAGCCAATACACTTGATCTTTTTCTCACAAACAACCCTTCTAAGTACAAGGTTGAAGTGAGAGGTCCTTTAGGCACTTCAGATCACAACTTGGTGATTGTCTCTTCTCCAATGGAACCTTTATCTCATGGCTATTCCCAACCTCGTATTGTTTGGCATTACAAGAATGCAAAATGGGATGACCTGCGAGACTTCTTTTCTTCTTTTCCTTGGTCTGATTACTATTTCAAAACTTCTGATGTCAACGTTTGCTCAGATCGTGTCAGTGAAATTATTCTTGCAGGAATGGAATCCTTTATCCCACACTCCACTTTAAAATCTCGTCCTTTATCTAAACCTTGGTTTTCCAATAAATGTGCTAAGGCTGTCCAAGAGAAGAACGTTGCATATCGTAATTGGCTTGTTTCTAATTCTTCAGTTTCATTTTCTGTCTACACCAAAGCTCGCAACAATTGTAAAGCAGTTATTAATCAGTCCAAACTAGAGTTTGAACAGGCTAAGAGTAGAAAACTTGCTTTTTGCCCTAATGGTAGCCGAGCATTCTGGTCTCTTGCCAAAGCTATTGGCCGCAACTTTTGCCCATCTCTGCTCCCACCTCTGTCCAAACCAGATGGTTCTGTTGTCACTTCAGCCAAGGATAAAGCTGACCTGCTAGCATCCCATTTTTCTTCGAGCTCATGTATTAATGATCTTGGTAAAACACCTCCCACCATTCCTAACACGCTCCATTCAATGCCTCCTGTGGTCTTCCGTCAAAAGGATATCAGAAGGATTTTGATGAATCTTGATGCTAAGAAAGCTCCAGGTCCCGATGGTATTTCTCCAGTTGTTCTCAAAACCTGTGCTCCTGAACTTACTCCTATTCTTTGCCGCCTTTTTTCACTTTCTTATTCCAAAGGTGTTTTTCCTTCTGCTTGGAAATTTGCTCATATTCGGCCAGTTCCTAAAAAGGGTGACAAATCCCTCCCATCCAATTATCGTCCCATTGCAATTACTTCTACTCTTTCTAAAGTAATGGAGAAATCAATTAACCGCCAACTCTTAAACTACCTTGAAACCTTCCGTCTGATCAACGATCGCCAGTATGGATTCCGTCAGTGTCGATCCACTGGTGATATTCTGGCTTATGTTACCCATTTATGGACTAATTCAATGGAAAGGTTCGGTGAAACACAAGTAGTTGCTCTTGACATCTCAAAGGCTTTTGATCGTGTTTGGCATAAAGGTCTTCTAAACAAGCTTCCATCTTATGGTTTGCCAACTGTTTTTAGTAATTGGTTATCCAGTTTTCTCTGTGATCGCTCACTGAGGGTGATGGTAGATGGCTCTCTGTCTTCTAACTTCTCCACTAATGCCGGTGTCCCCCAAGGTTCAGTTCTTTCCCCCACTCTTTTCCTCTTGTATATCAATGACCTTCTTCCATTGACTGGAAATCCTATCCATAGTTTTGCCGATGATAGCACATTGCATTCAACTTTCCATTTTGAGAAACCTTGTCCAGCTCAATCAGCTTCAAGTTCTCGAAAATCTGCTGCCAATTCCTTAAATGCCGATCTTCAGGTATTTCTCCAGTGGGGCAAAGACAACTTAGTTGATTTCAACCCTTCTAAAACTCAATCTTGTCTTATATCTCGCAAAAAGGATTCTTCTGCTCCTATGCTTATCTTTAGTGACACTCCGATTTCTAGGCAAAATGATATATCTCTTTTGGGGATTACCCTGACTTCTAATCTCTCTTGGCACAAGCACGTTACAAATATTGCTTCCTCTGCATCTAAAAAACTTGGTTTTCTCTTTCGCTCTCGGCGTTACTTTTCTCCCAAACAGCTGCTCACTCTGTATAAATCGCAAATCCGCCCTGCCATGGAATATTGTTCCCACATCTGGGGTGGTGCCCCCAAAACCTCTCTCAGGCTTCTTGATTCCATTCAGAAGAGGGCAGTTAGGTTAATTAATGATTCATCTCTAACAGAGTCTCTCCACTCGCTTTCTCATAGACGCACTGTTTCTGCTGCATGCCTCTTCTACAGACACTTCCATGGGCACTGTTCTTCTGAATTGGCTTCTATAATTCCCGCTCTCTCTTTCAAAACAGTCCGAACACGTGCTGCCACCAGCCAACATCCATTTACTGTCCAACTTCAAACCCACAGAACCAACTTTTCATCTTCCTCATTTATTCATTCAACTGCCATTTTCTGGAACAACCTTCCTTCATACGTATTTCCTGAAAATTACAATCTACAGAAGTTCAAGTCCAATATCAACAAATATCTTCTCTCGTCTTCTCAACCTCCAACCCAAGCACGGTACTAAGTACTATAGGTTATAATACCTCTCGTGTTTGGGGTTCTCATAAAAAAAAAAAAATATACATATATATATTTTTTTTTTATTATAGATTTAGTAAAATAGGTAACATGCTATTTAATCGAATTTTAAATTAGCTATGTTGGTAAAGGCCAAAAATATATTATTATAGATTTAGTAAAATAGGTACATGCTATTTAATCGTTTTTGAGTTAGCTGTGTTGATAAAGGCTGAAAATATAAAACCTAAACCATATAAATGTAGATTAAATTATACATGTAGATTAATTCAACCAAGTAACTCTAAAATAGCCAATACCGGCCTCCGTGGCCAAACCTAGTGAAGAATAATAATTAGCAAAACATGTAATTATAATAATACAATACCAATTGTTAATTATAGGTGATAGGATACATTGAAAGGGACTTTATCAAGGGCTAACCCTTTCAATATATCCCACCCATAATTAACAGAGCTATCTGTTTCTGTTGTCATCTGCCTGTATAACAAGATCAAATATGTAATATTAAAAGTTTAGTGGTTAAGTTGTTAAGTAGTTAGATGGTAACTTAGCTGTTAATAATTTAGCTGTTAACAGGCAGGATGACATTTAGCCTGACCGATAGCTACAACACATATATATAGAAAACTAGAAGAAGCAATTATTAAGAATAAATTGGAAGAGAGAACCGATTTCCATCTATAATTTTCAAATAGATTGGTACAAAAGAAGCTAAAGCTAAATTAAGGCAAACGGAAGTAAGATTTAAGTATAGTAATAGTACCTCAATCCTATTGCCTATACAGCAGGCCCCCGTTATAACGTGGTTTGCTTTACGCTGATTCACTATAATGCTGTTCTTATATTATAACCCCTATCTGACTATAACATTGTCACAGATCACTATAACGCTCTTTTACAGATTGCATTTTTGGCATATTTAATGAAATTGTTTCATTTGATGGAGTCGATAGCTTGAAAATGAATAGCAAAACAGCATTAAATCGTTTCCCACGCCGACTTGAGAAATTTTTCCACGCTCAGTGAAATTTTCTCGCACGCTAATTTAATTGCGGTATAGTGACTTGTTATGTAGTTCCGAGATCAACATTTTAAAAAAAATGACCAAGTATATTGCTTGTAATATTTGCGCTACATGCATTTATCCGAAGTCTAGTCATCACTCAGTATAGTATTAGACATCATACGAAACAGACAGTTTACATTGTATCGTAATTAATGCAACCAATGCAGTTACATTTTCGAAGAGTTAATAATGGCTGATAAGAATGAAAAAGCAACAACATCTGGGTGCAGTACAAAGACTGTAAATGTAAGAAAAAGACTAAATTTGAAAATTAAATCAGATGTTTTGAAGCGAATCAATTCCGGTCAAAGACAAGCGGATGTGTGCCATAATTTAGGACTTGCAACTTTAACTGTAAGAACAATTATAAAAAATAATAAAGAATTAATTTTAGCAGTGGGAAAGATAGCTGTTCCACTGCAAGCAACTAGGGCTAGGCCGGCTATTAGGATTGAAATGGAAAGACTAACTAATTTTATAAAAGATAATATCCAATGCAGAATTCAATTAAGTTAAATATTATAAAAAAATAAAAAATAATAAAAAAAAAGAGAGAGAAAGAGATTAGCCAATATGATGATCTGAAGAAAACTCACCTAAAAAAAAAAAAAAAAAAGTGGAACAATTTAAAACTAGTAAGGGCTGGTTGAATAGATTTAAAATCCAGGGAGAAGCCGCAAGTGCAGATCAAGGAACCAACACTTTCAAAAAAGAACTTGTTAAAATTATTGAAGAGGGGTATTATGTGTTATACTTCTCAACATGTTTATAACATAGATGAAGCAGGACTTTTGTGGAAACAATGCCTAAAAGAAGTTTCATATTGAAAGAAGAAAAAAACAAACATACCAGGTTTCAAAGCAGCGAAGGATCGGTTGACTTTATTGTTGGGTGGTAATGCTGCGGGGGATTTAAAATTAATACTCCTTTTATTTTATTTGGAAGAGGGCCCAAGTTCAACCCAAAATCGACACATTTTTCATGATTAATCATCAATTAAATTAAATCAATTTAGATCAATTAAATTCATGATTTTAATTTGAATTTTAAGTTTAATTTTGATACGTAAGTAGTTACCACATAATTATATACGTATGTAATGCAGAATATTTTATATGTACAAATATTTGAATATTAAATATTTTGGCCGACATTTGTGCATCTTTTCACTACCGTTTATTATTGATCAGGAAACATTCTATGGCACCGACTGCAACTCACAAATACATATGTTATCTTATGGGAATACGGCACTCACTTAGCACAGATTCACTTAGCGCTCTGTTTTTATGGAACGAATTATCAGTGTTAAGCGGGGGTCACCTGTAATTAACAATTGGTATTGTATTATTATAATTACATGTATTGCTAATTATTATTCTTCACTAGGTTTGGCCACGGAGGCCGGTATCGGCTATTTTAGAGTTACTTGGTTGATTTAATCTACATGTATAATTTGGTCTACATTTATATGGTTTAGGTTTTATATTTTCGGCCTTTACCAACACATCTAACTCAAAAACGATTAAATAGCATCTATCTATTTTACTAAATCTATAATAATATATTTTTGGCCTTTACCAACATAGCTAATTTAAAATCCGATTAAATAGCATGTTACCTATTTTACTAAATCTATAATAAAATATTACACGGATGTAAGGTTCAATCTAATACAGATGGCTTTAATCCGATCGGGATTATATTATATTACTTTATAAAATATTTTCATATATTGTTCCTATTATTTATATATATATATATATATATATATATATATATATATAAATAATTCTGATGACATCTCTCAGTTGCCATTCTAAACAGTGTTCCATCCAAACTGTGTTGGACAGCTCAACCAATATCAGGAAACACAATTCTTCAGCAAACTCACCATACTCTACATAATTTACAGTTGCCTTTTTTAATGTAACTGTGGTGTTTCAGAAGAACATCAAAATAGCTGAGTTTATTTTGAAGAATGTCAAAGAATACATTTTAACAAGTTTGTGGAGAATGGTAACAATACTGGGAGAGGTGCATTTCATCAATGGTTACTATTTTAAAAATGACCATTGAAATTTGTTTATACATTTACACAATACACCTAAACCTCTTTTTATGCAAATTTTTTTTACACAAATTCGGAGTTACGCGAATTGGGATATCAAAAATAATTTTTTTACGCGATTTTTATTCACTTTTACGCGACCAACCTAAAGTCTAAGTTAGGAAAAAATCCGTAATTCAAGAAAATTCTGAGAATTTTGTAGAATTTCATTCTCATTTCAATTAAGAAAATTCTAAATTCTAAATTCCCCGAATTACATAACTGACTGCACATAAACAAAAAAAAAAAAAAAAAACCCAGCAGTTGTTTGTAGTTTGAATTTGGTTTCTCGTATCAACTTAGAAAATTCTTAGGAATTTCATTTATTCGGAATTCCCCATATTACATAACTGACTGCACATAAAAAAGCAGTTCTGAGTAGTTTGAATTTGGTGTTTGAGTAGACAACACAGTTACCGCATTTTTTGCATTTGCATTTTTTAAGTGAAATCAAAATAAAAATCGTGTTATAAAATTATAATTTTGCCAAGAAATAATAAATGGTAAGCTACATTGTATGTAATTTTCAAACTTTCATTTTATTAACCGAAGATTTTAATCCAGCCCTCACATGATGTTGCCGATAACCAAAAAAATATGGAAAGCCATTTCCTTGGATATAAAAATTCAAATTTTAGATCGTCTTCAAACTGGGGAAGGTGCAACGGCTGTGGGTAAGCATTTTGGAGTTCCGTGAATCAACTATCTATAAAGAAAAATGAAGAGGCTATTAGAAAAGCGGAATGTTCTAGTACAAAATCGAGTGCAAAATTATCATCATACACAAGAGATGTTGTTCTAGAAAAGGCCGAAAAAAAACTTTAGTGATGTGAATAGAAGATAATATATAAAAAAGAATGCCAGTTGACGGAAATTCCATCAAGCAATCAGCATTGAGATTTTATGAACAGATTAAAAAACTGCAGCCAGATACTTCATCTCGATCAAGGAAAAAATATGAATTTCATGCAAGCAATGGTTGGCTGGCTAAGTTTATTAAAAGACATGCTCTTCATAATATAAAAATTAAAGGTGAAACGGTTTCTGCTGATGAAACAGCTGCTAAAGCATTTCCAGAAAAACTTGCTAAAATAATTGAAGATAGAGGTTACACTTGTGAACAAGTTTGGAATATGGATGAAACTGGCCTATTCTGGAAAAAAAATGCCAAACAGAACTTACATATCAAAAATGGAAAAAACTGTTGGTGGGTTCAAAGCAGCAAAGAATCGCATAACACTCCTATTTTGTTTGAATGCTTTAGAAGATTGGATGTTAAAACCACTGCTCATAAATCGATCATTAAGACCACGGCCAATGAAAGGCGTAGATTTTCAAAAATTGCCAGTTCATTGGATGGCCAACAAAAAAGCTTGGGTAACCATTGATATTTTCACTGAGTGGTTCCACAAACATTTTGTGCCAGAAGTTAGATGCTATTTGAATGACAAGTGTCTTGAATTTAAAGTGCTTTTGGTTCTTGATAATGCACCCGGTCATCCTGCCATAGAACACCCAAATGTGCAATTTTGTTTTCTGCTGACCAATACCACACCATTGCTACATCTAGATCAGGGTATAATTGAGACTTTTAAAACATATTAAGTCAGAAGAACATTTCAGTTCGTTTTGAACAAGCTAAATGATGATGAAACGCTGTCAGTTATGGATGTGTGGAAAATATTTTCAATTGTGGATTGTATTGATCAGGTTTGATTTTCGTTATCTGAACTGAGACCAGAAACTATGAATGCATGCTGGAATGCTATTTGGCCCGCATGTGTTAAAGAGAATGCTCCTGTTTCCTTTAGTCATACTGCAGGATTCCCCAACATAACAGGTTTGGCATGTGAAATTGGCGGAGAAGGATTCGATGATCTTACGTCGGCAGATATCGAACAATTGTTAATTGATAAACCTCTTAGCGAAGACGAAATAGTGGAGATTGTTTCTGAGACTCCTGAAAGCGAAGAAGTTAATGATAATGATCAAGATAATCTTACTTTTACTGTTGATATAACTAGATCGTATGTATAGCTTAGCTTAGTTTTTTTCATGTTGATATAATTAAAGAAGGTTTTAAACTGGCCAGTAATTTAGGCAATTATTTTGCCTAAATTACTGGCCAAATGAAGAACGTGCTGGGAAGTTTTCACGTGAGCTTAAGTTGTTAATATCTTCATACAGAGAATTATATCGCGACTTATCTAAAGCATCAACACAGCGATTAATAACTGAGTTCATGCCTAAAACTATTGAAACAACCAGTGGTACTTTTGTTCAAGACATGACAAGAAGAATTCCACAAGTTGAGGCAGAAGTCGATGACAATAATACCATATCTAGTAGTTCTAGTGATATTACAGTCTCACGAAAACGAAAGCTTTCGCGCTTACTGTCAGAAACTGATAGCAAATAACAATTTTTTTATAGAATCCTTAGCAAACAACTGAAATGAATATGTTTTTTTTTAAAGTTATTAAAATTAATTCTATGTATGTGTGTTCTCCATGAAATGTAAATAAAAATCTTATGATCCTAACGAATTTAATGTTTGTTTTTTTCATTATTTTGCTTATATTTCAGGTTTGGAACCAATCTTCACTTTTGCTATGGAGTCAGTAATTCTTTTTACACGTAATTTTTAGGAACGTACTTATTGCATAAAAAGAGGTTTAGGTGTAATTTTAAAACATTATGATCGTTCTTTTTGAATATACCCCATATTTCTGATGGAAGGCAAGATTAAAGGAAGTCCTTTGCTTTGTAAAGTTATTCGTTGTTTTAACGTGGGCTTTAATCCCCCCCCCAAAGTAGGTGCATCCAAAAATTTTAAGTGAGAGAGTGCCTGATATAAAATACAATGGTAATTAGTACAAGCTTCTTATTTAATTTTTCAATGGCCATATTTCTCCAATTCTGACAGAATGAATGATATAGATAAAATGCAAAACCTAGAGGTATACTGAAGGAATACTAAAATTCACATTAACATCACTAATAGATATTATAATAAATTAAATATTTCATTAAATAATATACATTTTATATTGCAAAAAATTCACAATGAAAGCAGTTACAAACTAACAAATCACTTGTGAAGTGTGCTGTATAAGGAAATCAGAGCACCTCTTCAGATAATTGAAGAGGTACTTTGATTGGCTTAACTCTTGTTCCTGGGAAAATAATAGAGTCACTGATGAAAGAAGTAATTATTAGCATTAGCATTAGTAGAGGCATATGATGCAAGAAAGCAAGCTTATTCAGCATCAGCCAAAAAAAAAAAAAAAAAAAAAACACACCACTCTCATTTCACCCCTCCGTTCGCTCGAAATACCTGTCCAGTTGAGCCTTAAATTTGTTTAGGCTATCAACTTCAACAACAAGTGATGGAAGTCGGTTCCACCAACCAACCCCCCCCCCCCCCCCCCCGTTCCAGCAGCTCTACATCCTTCTTGAAATGAGGCCTACAGACCTGTATACAGTACTCAAGATGTGGCCTAACCATTGCCTTATACAAGGGAATAATCACCTCCTTATCCCTGCTAGAAAAATTCCTGTATATCATTGACAAGACACCATGAGCTACTCTTGCAGCTCGTCTGCACTGCTCAGGGAACTTCATATCTGCCTGCACAATTACCCCCAGGTCCTTTTCATTCTCCACCACTGTCAGTGTAGTACCGCAGAGTTGATACGTTGCTCTGGGGTTACTGTTTCCCATATGTAGTACTTTACATTTGTCAATGTTAAACTTCATTTGCCACCTCTCAGCCCATCTGTTCAACCTTTCCAGATCCTGTTGCAGCAGCAGCATAGCGTCAGTGGTGTCCTTAACAACCCTGCCATCCTTTGTATCATCTGCAAACTTGGACATTAAACTTGATATCCCATCATCAATATCATTCATAAACACCGAAAACAACAATGGACCCAACACTGAACCCTGAGGAACTCCACTAATAACATTAGTCCACGTTGAGCAGTGTCCATTGATTACCACTCTCTGTCTTCTGCCACTCAACCACTAATGCAGGACCATCTACATAGAATGCAGTTATAATGCAGTTACAGCGTGGATTTGTTAAGGGACAATCTTGTCTGACCAATCTGGTCGATACTGTGAGGTAGTAACAAAGCAACTGGATACAAAAAATAATTTTGACCTCATATATTTAGATTTCAGAAAAACCTTTGATACATACTTTTTTCTACATAAAAGACTGCTATACAAATTGGAGCAGGCACTACTACTCTCCTCAGACTACTGTTATTAGTGGAGTTCCCCAGGCCAGCACTGTTTTCTATATTTATTAATGATATGGATGAAAGTTTATCAGGCTTAATGTCTAAGTCAGATGATACAAAGGTTAGAAGGGTGGTTAATGACAGTAATCAGGATATGCTATTGAAAAAGATCTAGAAAAATCAGGCAGACAGGCTAAAAAGTCGCATATGAAGTTTAATGCTGATAAATGTTTAACTTCAGTTGTCACTCGATAGTGCAGAAAGAAAAAGATCTGGCAGTAATTGCACAATCAGACACGAAGTTCTCAGGGCACTACAGACGAGCTGCTAGGAGAGCAATAATATACAGGAATTTTGCCAAAAGTGATAAGGACATTATCCCATTGCAAAAAGCAATAGTTTGGCCACACCTTGGGCACTGCATAGGATCTGAAGCCTCATTTTAGGAAAGATGTGGATCGGTTGGAATTAGTGCAGAGAAGAGCAATGCAATAGTGAGGGGAACAAAATTGAGGGGAATAGTGAACAAAATTGAGGGGAATAGTGAGGGGTGTGCTTATAAAGAAAAGGTTCAGTTCAGCAAATTGCAGTGTCTGAAGTCTGGAGACTAGGCACCTGCTAGGAGATCTGAATGAGGTGTTGAAGGTTTTGAATGGATTGAGTAAGCCCAATGCTGATGTTATCCCTTTTCTTGCTCACATTACACACACACGAGGGGGCATAAATTCAGACTGAGGAAGGATGGTCAGGATAGATGTGCAAAGGTTCGCCTTCAGCCAGTAGGTAGTTGATTATTGGAACAAGCTTCCATCTGTTCAGGAAGTGGGTAGTTTAAATAAATTCAAGGAAGGGCTAGACAAACTATTAGAGGGGATGAATAGGTGATGTGGGAAATGTGGCTTGGTGCAATATGGTCTCAATATACAAAGGGTACTAGGAAAGTTTTGCAATATGACGCAACAATGAATCACAGGAAGCTGCTTGTTGCTGCATGTTGAGACATGTTCATACGTGCATAGTAGCCGCCGCGCCAAGTCGATGGGCTCAGTTATTCATTAGTAGTGAGAGTGTAAAGTGCTTGCGATGGCATCGTGGTCATGAAATGAGATAAGGACAGTTTTGCGGTATAATTTCTTGCGTGGTTTAACCATAGACCAGTGCTTAGAAGAAATGACTCTTGCATTAGATGATGATTGTCCATATCGTACAACGATATTCAGGTGGTATAGAGAATTCCAAAGGGGAAATTTCACTCTGGAAGATTCTGAGAGGCCGGGAAGGCCACGAACGTCAGTTACGAATGAAAACGTTACTGCTGTGAGGAAAATGCTTGACGAAAACAGGCGAGTGACCTACCAACAGATAGAGGATACTTTGGGCCTAAATGCACCAGCAATTCGTTCGATTCTGCAAGATCATTTGCACGTGAAGAAACTTTGTTCTCTCTGGGTGCCGCATCAACTGACTGAAGAGCAGATGACATGACGTGTGACTTGGTGCCGGGAGATGTTAAAAAAGTTTGATAAGGGACAATCTCGGTATGTGAACAACATCGTGACAGGTGACGAGACTTGGCTGTACTATTACGATCTGCCGACCAAGGCTCAAAACAAAGTTTGGGTCTTTGATGATGACGACACACCCGTAATTGTCAGAAAATCCCGATCTGTAAAGAAGAAAATGATAGCTGTATTTTTCAAATCGAGTGGAATTGTGGAACGTGTCGTTTTGGACACGCAGAAGACAGTCACAGCTAAGTGGTATACTGAACAATGCCTGCCTAAAGTCATTGGATCTATGAAGAACCTGCGGCCAAAGTCAAGAATGGACACCTGGTACCTCCATCACGAAAATGCTCCAGCTCACCGCGCCAAAGCCTGCACCGAATATTTGACCACGACAGGACTGAAACTTCTCGAGCACCCTCCCTACAGTTCAGACCTTGCTCCTTGCGACTTTGCACTGTTCCCGCATGTGAAAATGAAGCTAAAAGGGAGGAGGTTTTCCAGTGATGAGGACCTTCTACGGGCTTGGGACAACGAGTGTGCTTTACTCCCTAGTGAAACTTGGCAGAACTGGTTTAAAGATTGGTTTCGGAGGATGGAGAGGTGTATTGAATGTAGAGGAAATTACTTTGAAAAAAATTAAATAAACAAAGCTGTATTGCAAAACTTTCCTAGTACCCTTTGTAGTTGCTGATGTGCCTGAAACTACACAAAAACAGCAATTTGATTGATTACAGTTTTTATTCATCAACAGTTCTTTCAATCAGTAACTTCAGTATGTGTCTACAGTTAACACATTAACCACATAATTTTTAATTAAAAAAACTCATAGGACTACTATTTTAATAGTTTGTAAATATACCTTATACCTTATATTTGTAAATATAATTATACCTCATACAACGATCAATACAATGACAAATATGCCATGACCAACCCAAAAAAACAATGAAATTAATAATCATATTTAGATCTCCCAACCCAAAAAATTCACTTTATGCTAAAGATTTACACCTTTACATCACAGACGGTGTTCATTAGAATTACAGAATTCGAAAAAACTACAGAATTACAGAATGTTACTCAAACAGTAAAGTGGACTTGACACAAATGCTGTGTCATATGGCCTAATGCTTAAAAAAAAAGTGAGACAAGGAAGGCTGCACTGAGAAAAACTATGCCATTTTACTCAGAACGCTATCTCTCTCTCTCTCTCTCGCTCTCTCTCTCTCTCTCTCTCTCTCTCTCTCTCTCTCTCTCTCTCTCTCTCTATTTTGTGGACAAGCAAAGAAGAGAGATCTGAATATATGATTAGAACCACCTTCAAGTCCCAGAATTTTTGGAACTTTTTATATATTAATTTAATGAATTCAAGTTGTATAATATGGAAGCTTGTTAAAAGCTGAGTTAAGAATAAATGCTAGGAATACAGTGCAGTTTAGGCATTACTACTACACTGGCAAAAGAAAATACATTACTAGCAACTTCTTCACTTAAAAATACCATGCATTCCTGAAAAGGAGTTCATAAATCGGTTGTGTTTTCCCACAGATATAATGATATGTGTGATTCAAAAAAAAAAAAAAATCACTCACAAAAATTCATGACAATTGGGATAACCATAAGACTCATATATACACTATAAAAATAATATGAAAAGGAAAGGGAAGAAAGAGTGGGAAAAAATTTTATGCAGAAGGGTGACTGGACAGACAGAAAGCAACCAACAACAATAATTGTATAATGTATAGATAAATAATAGCTGCTGAGAAAAGAAAAAGAAAAAGGGAAAGAAAAAAAAGGAAAGATGAGTGTAGGTAGTATAGCTACTAAAAAAAAGGTGAAAAAATAATGCATTTTAAACACTATATGGAAATAAATAAATACTTATATATAATGTTTTTTGTTATTTTGAAAAAAACATTTTGACAATGTTTTTCCCATATAAGTGTTAACATAATTTTGATTTGGTTTTGGTTTTTTATTGGCGCATTAGCACCTAAGGCTATAATGCACCAAACTCAGGTGATATGTAAAAACATAATTTTGACATACCCTGTATAGTGATACAGGATATGCCAAAATTATGGTAACACTTATATGGAAAAAACATTTATTGTAATCAACATTTATCAACATTAACTGAAATCAACATTAAAAATAAATAAAATAAAATTCGAATGTTTGTTCCATATAAGTGTTAACATAATTTTGACAATGCCTTTTTCCATATAAGCATTAACATAATTTTGACATACCCTGTATTGTTGCATATCACACAATCCTAGCATCTCCTCAGAATTACATGACAATATAGTATCCTCTGTTTCTAACATAAAGTATGTGCCATGGAAAAGTAAAATTAATAAATAAAATTAAGGGAAAGAAAGGAGAGAATTTTTTTAGAGACATCCAAAGTAAAAATATACGTGAAAATAAGGGTATAAGGGATGATATATAGAAAGTCAACACAACAGAACAACAAAACCAAAATATACACATATATAGCTGAAAAATTAAATTTAAACAAAAAACTATAAATGTAGGATATTTTCTTTAGTTTTAATAATCCATTTCACTGTCTTATTTACACATTCTATTTACTGCATTATACATAATTTTTCTTTATTTTTCATTTGCTTTTGTCTCACTAATTGGTAGATGACTTTCATCAACCGGTGAAATACCACCACTTTGCTTATTGGAGGTTTGAAGTGGTGAAACCCATGTTTAGTCTCTAGAGCAAAGTTTCCGGCATCCTCCTCCCTCCATACTTCTCCTTCAACCCATGCACGATACTAAGTACTATAGGTTTTGGTACCTTTCGTGTTTGGGGTTTTCATTAAAAAAAAAAAAACATCTGCCATATTGTTGTTGTTGTTGTTGATATGGAGGTTTGATGGCGCATAGGCTACTTTGGCCATAATGCGCCTATCTGCCATATGATACTTACTATTTTTACTTCTATGTCCTTCTTACTGCTTTTCCCACCACTGGCTGCTTGCTACTCTGGGCTCTAGCCAACATTTATAATTCTTTGTTTTAATTTAGTTTCTCAGCTGTATATGGGAAAAAAGCTATAGGTAGAAAAAAGGTGAAACCATTTTACGGACAAGGACCACTGATAGAAAATACCCAACAACCATAATTGTATGATGTATTGATAAATAACAGCCGCTGAGAAAAGAAAAAGGAAAGATGAGAGTAGGTAGTATAGCTACTAAAAAAAAAAAGACAAAAAAAAAAAAAAAAAAAAACACATTCAAAACAAAAACATTTTAAACACTATATAGAAATAAATAAATAAGAAATAAATAAATAAATATACAGTAGGCCCTTGATTTAATGGACTAATTGGGGGAAGGGGTGTCTGCTATTGCCGAAAGTCAGTTAAATCGAATGTATTTTAAAAACATTAATAACGAACTTACAATGTACAGGATGTATTAAAATGTTATTATAATGTATAAGTATGAATAAAATATTATTATAATATACATTAAGTATTTTATTTATAAAAGAATAAGAGAAGTTTACCTCAATATGATACAAAGAACACTTCCATATGATACTCCCCAGAAATTAAAACAAAAACAATTTAAAAAAAAAAAAAAAAACCAAAAATCTTACATTACAGCAAGAAATAATTAACAATAATTAAAAATCAATTTTAACACAATTAAAAATTAAGTAAAAAATTAATTTAATGGAAAAAATGCAAAACGATTTTCCTTATTTTTTTTGTTAAATTAATTTTTTACTTAATTTTTAATTGTGTTAAAATTGATTTTTAATTGTTGTTAATTATTTCTTACTGTAATGTAATATTTTCTATTTTTTTTAAAATTGTTTTCGTTTTAATTTCTGGAGAGTATCATATGGAAGTGTTCTACGTATCATATTGAGGTAAACTTCTCTTATTCTTTTACAAATATTGATATCAACATAGAACGTATTGATCAATTATATCTCTGGTTCATACTATTAAGTAATTTATACACGCCACTAAAACATCTGTTAAAAATATAAAAATAAATTTACAATAGGAACCAAACTTCATTTTAATTAAACAAGTCAAAAACTATACAATGTAACTAATGGAGTGTTTCCACCACTTTTTTTTCTATTTTTTTTTTCTTAAAGCTCACAAAGTTATTTTCAATTTGAACATTAGTTTTTTTTTAAATTTAAATCCATTTTAGAGGGAAAAAATACTTTAATATTCTTAAACTCCATTGAATAAAAAACAAAAAAAAAAAAAAAAAAAAAAACATTAAAAAAGATACATAATATTCAATATTAATAATTGAAAGAATCACAATTTTCAGAGTCAGAAATTTGTCATATGGAGGGAGAGGTGTTAATTCCTTGCTGGTAGAGAGTTCTGGTGAAACAGGTCCAGTTAATGAAGTGGTCTTGAAGAAATCATCAAGCTTCTGTTGTCTTACACCTTGGTGCTGCTTTCTTATTACTGTAGATCAAAATTCTCTAAAATGTTCATGACAAGGAAGCACATCAAGGTCTGATGATGATTCAATATAATGTATGGTGTCATTCATATGTTTTGTCATAACAGACAATTTAGGATGAGGTGCAACTGATTCTTCGTCTTTGTCATCAATCATCATCCTCTTGTTTTCCATGAAGGACATTTTTTGCAATCTTTACCTCAAAAAAAATTTGATAGCCCAGATCACCTTCATAATTTTTGAGCCAATGTTCCACATCATTCTCAGTTGCATTTCTGTTGCCGACCCTCAGAAGAGTATCAAAAAATTAGACAACTCAACTCCCTCAAAATCCATTTCAGGTTCTATGTCATACAAAAACTTCTTCCAAGCATTGGCCAAGGTAGTAATCTTCATATCTTTCCATGCAGCTCCTAAGTTGAAGATAGCAGATCTGATGTTGTATGCATGTAAACTTTGTAGTGTTCTAGTGCCTCTTGTATCTTCTTCTGCATCTTCTGTTTCTTCCAAAATAAAAATCACCTCTTCCAAAAACTTAATTTATACAACCTCTTACATGCAACGATTATACCCTGATCCATCGGCTGTATCAGTGAAGTAGTGTTAGGAAGTAGTGTTACACATTTAATTCTCTCATCTCTGCTAACTAACCTTTCAGCATTAGGGTGAGCAGGTGCATTATCTAGCAGCAAAACAGCCTTTATTTCGTGAGAAGGAATTTTCAGCACATCTGTCTGATAACGTTGCACATCAGGAATAAAATGGTTAAAGAACCAGTCGCAGAAAATATCCATTGTAAACCAGGCATTTTTTGAGTGGGAATATATCACCAGCAACTGTTCATTAAATACTTCAAAGGACAAGGTTTTTTTTTTTGCCTTACCAACTACCATAGACTTGTACAAAATAAAACTGAAATTCACTCCTTATTTAGCTTATGACCAGGGGTGCTTTCATGCTTGTAAGCCTGGGTATTCTTAGGAATAGCACGATAAAAAAGCCCAGTCTCGTCAGCATTATAAATGCTGTGATAAAATGAGTCCCTCATTTTTAATGAGATTATTTAGATATTTTTCGAAAGCCTCAACTTGTTCTTCATCTGCACCTAAAGATTCACCACAGGTTCTTTTATTAACAATGCCGTGGCACTTTCGAAAATGCGACAGCCATCCATCACTTCCCTGGAATTTTAGGTCCACGCTATTCATGAATAAAAAAAAAAAAAAAAAGTTCTAAATTTTTCCTTTAGGAGAGAAATTTTTTTGTCTGTTAAATCCAAAGTTTGTTTAATCAGAGTCTGTTAAATCAAGCCTACTGTATTTTGGTTGCGTTCCTCTGTCGTGTCACCCATAGATTATATGCTAGCTTTCTATAATTCCTTCCTTATACCCTTTTTTTGTCACATATATTTTTACTTTGGATGTCTAAAATTTTTTCCCTCCTCTCTTTCTCTTAATTCTATTTATTTATTTTACTTTCCCATGGCATGTACTTTATGTTAGAAACAGAGGACACGGCATCTTGCCATGCAATTCTGGTGGTTGACACTTGAGGAGATTCCAGTATTGTGCAATGTGACATTATAATTTTATTTAAGTATTTATTTATTTCTATATAGCGCTTAAAAAAATTTTTAAAAATTTAAAAAATTTTTTTCCTGCTTTTTTAGTAGCTATACTACCTACTCTCATCTTTCCTTTCTTTCCCTTTTTCTTTTCTCGCAGCTATTATTTATCTATACATCATATATATATATATATATATATATATATATATATACACACAGGGTGTCTCAGAAATATTGGTACAAACGTTTAGGGGATGTGAAAAGAAATGTGAATCACATAGGAACCCATAACTGGAAACGTCACGGGAAAGTAGTAGCAGAGGCACAAGAAGCAGAAATGACACAAGGCAGTAATTAGTGGCAAACATTTATTTGACATAATATTAACAATGGAGTACAAGATGGATGCATTTCATGATGTTACAATAGATGCTCGAAGGTTCCACCATGAGACGCAATGCATGCGTGACACTGACGCAGCATGGATTGGCAGACACAGTCGAACACACCTGGAGTTTCTTTGACAGTAGCAGCAGCAGCGCAGATGAGTCTCGTCACGAGATCCATTTCCATCTCCACAGGCGATTCGTACATGATAGATTTGAGAGCCCCACAGAAAGAAATCAAGGCTCGATAAATCAGGTGAGCGTGGGGGCCAAGCAGCGGGTTCACCACGGCCAATCTATCGACGCCCAAAACGCCTGTTCAAATGGTCACAAACATACTTCCATAATGGGCAGGCGCCCCATCATGTTGAAATCAAATGTCACGTCTCACATTTGCTGGAACATCGTCAAGTAGCCCTGGTAGAACTTGTTCAAGAAATATCCAATATTTAGCGGAGTTCATGCGGGCTGGTAACAGGTATGGGCCGACTAAGCAGTCACCGACCATACCTGCCCATACATTTATTGCGAAGCTATGTTGTCCGCATGGGGGCGCACACCATGTGGGTTGTCGTGAGTCCACACATGAGCATTGTGCTGATTGAATAAGCCTTCCCGAGTGAAATAAGCCTCATCTGTGACCAAAACATAGGCTGGAAAATTCAATTCTTGACAATTTCTTGGAGAAACCACTGTGCAAAAGTCACACGTGCAGGATGATCTTGGGGGAGCAGTAACTGAACCCTTTGGAGATGAAAGGAGTGTAAGGAATTGTCGTGTTAGACACGCTGTACACTGCAACGAGACACTCCTAAGGCAGAGGCAATGGCACGTGTGCTGGCAGTAGGATTATTCTGGACAGCATTCAACACATTTTTGTTCCATGGCAGGAGTTCGTGTCGAACGTGGTCTGCCCGCACTATTCCTGTTACCTCTAAATGACCCATAATCGCACAAATTTTGATGCACGCGCGCAAACAAACGGTGATCTGGTACGTCTGTCTGGGAAGCGTTCTCCATAAATTCGTTGAGTGGCTCGTCCACTGCCCTCTGCTAATCCATACAATAGGTGCATGTCTGCCAGCTCACAGTTCGTATATCAATGCATACTCTTTGTGCGGTGACTACTGCTTGAATGAGTAAACCAGAAATTTTCCCTCTCGCGAACCGATGAACAGCACCGTGTACCAGCTTACAGTGATGTTTCCGGTTATGGGTTCCTATGCGATTCACATTCCTTTAGATGTTATCTATTTCCCCTAAATGTTTGTACCAATATTTTTGATACACCCTATGTATATATATATATTTTTTATATATATTAGCACACATTATTGATAACTAAATTATCAATAATGTGTGCTCGAGTCATCAACAAGAACCACAGTTGCATAACTGTGTTTTCAGAAAAATTGACAGCACATAAGGTAGTGCTCTTACAACAAAAAATAATATGATCCAATTAATGCAACCAAAAGCTTCAAAATATACAAACAAATCCAACTCACTCTTATTCTGCTGTGGCATATCTTGTTCAAGTATAGAATCCTAACACATCTAGCACTACCAAAGTAGAACTGTATTTAAGTTAGCCCTCTTTGTCAAGCCACAAAAATCCACTAAACTAGTGGAAAATAAAAAAATAAATTATCCCAAGACGTTTCAAATTAAACCACATTAGATTTCACATAATAGCAACTTCAGTTCCAAGTGAGAGAATTTATGTTCACAATAACTGTACAATCCTACACCAACTGTTATTAAATAAATTAGAGTTGTGTTGTATTAAGATAATAACAATAAAAATGAAATAAATAGAATGTTGTTGTTATTTGGTTTTTTACGAGCATTAGCAACTAAGGCTATATTGCTCTGTGGATATGCGGTGGTCATTCCCTGACCTTTCCGCATCCTCCGTATTTGGTGGTCACTGGCTCAAACCCTGGTCTAATCAAGAAGCGTGTGCTACGCACTGCCGCTCCTGCCCACCTGGCTACGGAGGCGCCATAAATAAATAGAATGAATGATATAATTACACTAGATATAACTGACAAAATAAGATACCTGTCTGTACAATAAAAATATAAAAATTTTAAAATACAATAAAATAAAATAATGTAGATAAAACACCAGATAAAAGCGATAAAATACTGAACCTTTCAGAGGTGTCTGCCTCCTTTTTCAACAGTGAAGCTTATTGTACAGTACATCCTTAAATATCAGCAGGCGCAGTATTCATCCCACGTGCACTGGAACCGGAAATGGCTCGGGAGTGTACCAGGTGGAACCGTTCATCCCTTCCAAGGACCACAGCTTCGAAGGGGGGGGGGAATGAATGCGGATTCTCCTATCTCTATTAATAGTGTTGCTCACAGAAGAGCAAATCCACAAGCTCTCGGAGCCACTTTCTGTCCCAAAATCTGTGTGCCCAGTCAACGATAACAGCTTCATCAGGAGAAATTTGATGGTGCTCCTCTCAAAAATGTTCTGCCACAGCAGACCTCCTATAATTGATGGTATTTATATGTTATGTTGGTGAAACAAAGTTTCAGATCGCATGGGGAGCATATCAGTGCGATAATGCTCACTCCTGCCTGGCACACTCCCAAGCCATTTCCAGTTCTAGTGCACATGGGGAGAATACTGCTCATGCTCCTGTAGAAACATGTATTGTGAACAATGAGCCTGCTGATATTTAAGGATGTACTGTACGATAAGCTTCACTGTTGAAAAAGGAGGTGGACGCCTTTGAAAGATTCGGTGTTTTATTGCTTTTATTCGTTGTTTTATTGCTTTTATTCAGTGTTTTATCTACATTGTTTTATTCTATTTTATTGTATTGTAAAATTTTATTGTACAGACAGGTATCTTATTTTATCGGTTTTATCCAGTGTAATTATATTATTCATTCTGTTTATTTCATTTTTATCATTATTATCTTAATACAACACAACTCTAATTTATTTAATAACAGTTGGTGTACAGTTATTGTGAACATGAATATTCCCAACCCCAGAGGCCTATCTGAAGATGAGAGAATTTACTCAAAAGGGGGACAGATGTAGCAGACTGACAAATGGAACAGTGTTTAAATTCATGTTTCTTAATTCCAGTATAAAAATAAAATGTTTAATCCTTTTGTTTACATTCTTTAGTCTCTCAATGTACTGTATTTAGCATCCATCCAACCCAACCTGTTCCATCACTGTTACTTGTGCAGCTGTGTGTGTGTGTGTGTGCACGTGTCACTGCTTCTACTCTGTATCTTCAAAATAAATCTATATGTATTCTATTTTTATATATCTTCATAATTTAATGTGCATTATCGTACAATGTTTTGTTTTTTATTTCTTTATACATTAATTACAATGCATGAAGAAGTAACATACAAAACACTGGGATATTTCCTATATTGTGTGAATAATAAAAAATAAAATAAAATAATATAAATGTGTAATCAAAGTCATAGGCTGACAAAGAGATCAAGTTCTTTCATTTGAATCTAAAATATAATGTGCAGCCAGTACATGAAATATGGAAAGGCTGACCAGTGGGTGAAAGGAGTAATGCCATATAATCTTATGCAGGTGCTCTAGGGCCTTGAGCTTGTGTGTGTGTGGGGGGGGGGAGTATTATTATTATCTGGTTTCTTTTAGGAGCATTAGCAACTAAGGCCATATTGCTCCAGTGATATGCGGTGATCATTCACTGACCTTTCCGCATCCTCCGTATTTGGTGGGGGTGGGAGTAAAAGAAGACTATGGAGCAATACAGAAACAAGTCGCTAGGGTCCAAGCTGTAATATGCCACTTAGAGATGTCAAATTAGTCACTATGCACTCACTATTTAAAAAAAAAAAAAAAATGAAGGCTGGGTACACCCTGGGAATACCAAGAGGGAAACTTCTTAGAAGGGAAAATGGCCTTAAGGATATGAAATATTAACTACACAAATAAAAATGAAAAGATACACATACATAAGTTAAAGATCATTTTTAGGTACTGTTTCAGAATTTATAAATATTTTACTCTGCCTATGGGAAACATTTTTAAACTGAGGATTTCTAATTGCTCAACATTCTGTTCATTAAACTCATCACCAAGTTGGAAGAATGAGCTCCTTTGGAGTTTCAACATACCTTTTAACATATCACAATTATTATAAGACAGAGCAACAATCCACTAAGTAATTCCGAACTGTTCGCAACCATCAGAACTTAATGCTTAACATGGTTGACGTATCCAATTATGGATACTGATGAAAACAACTGCAATGTGTCACTTCCATTATATCAAAATGTTTATACTAAAAAGGTTTTAAAAAGCATTGAACGCCTCTGACTATGGAAAATTCACTAATTGAACAAGTTAGTGTGTAGTATCATTTCAGTTCGTAGTAAATCACTGAAGTAGGTGAAATGGCTTGTTTGTTTGTTTTAGTTAGTTGTTGCACATCAGCTTCTCTGGCCATAATACACCTCCCAAGGTTTTTGTAGTACTCTGATCCAAGCCCGAGGCGGGATTTGAACCCATGACCTTTGGGTTGCCAGGCAGGCACTTTACCCACCCGGCTGGTGGTGAAATGGCATCATTTTTGTTATATCTCATATTGTGAATGCCTTCACAATAAGTTGCCTGATATTGAACTACCTTCGGCAGTGGATTCTCAAATAGACAACACTTCACCAGTGGATTCTCAATGGATACCACCACCCCTGGGTGGTGGATATCCATCGAGAATCCACTGGTGAAGTGTTGGCGAAGTTGTTACTTATTCTGGCGGATACCACCACCCCTGGGTGGTGGTATCCGCCAGAATAAGTAACATTACTCTTCTCCAGTGGTGAAGCTTTGCTTATTGGAGGTAGTGCGATATCAGGGCACTTGCTGTGAAGGCATTCACAATATGAGATGTAAAAAACAATTCTATACACTAATTTTTTTCAATTACCAAAATGTTTATATTGTTTTATATTTTTTAATATAAAAATAAAGAATTTCTATATTTAAAAAATGTATTAAGTGGGAAAATGTCATTATAATAATACAGCATTATTCTTTAGCACGTACTTTTTATGCAGAAAAACTTTTTACCCGGGAAACTTCTTACACGTGAAAATAATACAATACAATACAGAGTTGAAACTGGCAATTAAGAAATCAAATTAAGAAATCAAACAGGGGGAAACCTTCTTATGCATGAATTTCTTATCCGGATTCTGGCGCCTCCGTAGCCAGGTGGGAAGGAGCAGCAGTGCGTAGCACACGCTTCTTGATTAGACCGGGGTTCGAGCCAGTCACCACCAAATATGGAGGATGCGGAAAGGTCAGGGAATGACCACCGCATATCCCGGAGCAATATGGCCTTAGTTGCTAATGCTCCTAAAAACCAAACAACAAACATCCGGATTCTACTGTAATTCTTTAATATTGCCTTCTGAAACACGTTTGTTTATGCAAAGAGAATTCACATGTATTTCCTTGTTATGTCTATAAATAAGAACAAACTTTTTTGGAATAATAACAAAAAAAAAAATTGAATAGCTTATGATGCCTGCCAAATCCTCAATACTGAGCACTGTATGAATATATTCAACAGATTTACGAAATTAAATTATATTAAATGCAAACTTACCGTTGATTCTCCTTGTCTGAGTAGCCCTCTTTATTTCTACCATCTTCATCCTGCCGCAGTTGAAAAATATTACAATGATTATGCGCATGAATGAACATGAAGGGAGTGAAGAAGGTACAGAGTGAGAAGAAACAGAGAAAATGAGTAAATACATTATAGCAGTTAAACCATGTTACAAAATTTATATATTTACCTATACATTTACCTTTGCATTAAGAAAAATGGATACAATTGCTTGTCACCAAATGCAATTTTACTTTGCTAACAAATATAGAAAAAATTAACATTACTATTCCTCATATTTAAATCTTTTTTAGAATTAAACATTATCTAATGGCTTGTCAGTCAGGTAAGGAAATCTATTATAAGTAAGCATACGCTCATGATCATGTACATAAGGACATATGGTTGGAGGATATCACTTTAAATGGAATGACATCAGATTGATTAGAACAGCATTCACGAATAAAAATATTTTAAAAGCAAAGCTGTACTGTTACTGTCTGAGTATCGAATTGGTATAAAAAAATATATATATATATATTATTTTATTTATTTTTTTTTTTCTGTACTCTGGTTACAGTAAATTATTTGTTTCTATAAGACCCAGATAATATACGGCTTTCCTAAGTGGCCATTTCGTTTCTCTGTAGCCAAATATACTGCAAAACCCAAATAAAAGACCAATTTATTTACAAATAAAATAAAAGACCAATTTATTTACAAATAAAATAAGTATGTATAAGCTACTGATAAGTGGATATGAATAATAAAATGCAGAACAAAATAAAATCACTAAAACATATTGAAACACTTCTTTATCAATCCGTTTTAATATTCATATCCACCAATTTTTAGAATTTTATATATATTCAATATGTATATTAATTTTGTAGTTTAGTCAAGTTCTATCAAGATTTTATTATAGCAATATGATTCCTGACAGTCAAGGTCTTTTTTGTATAATAAATATTATTTTGAGCACGTGGGATAAAATGCACATATTCCATTAGGTTACCCACATCTCACACAAATGTGCTAAAATGCTGTTTCACTTCATATAGTACTTGTCTGCAATTTATATTATTTCTTTCACAGCATGGCATTTTTGTCGATACAAATAACAAATCATGCTTTAATTATAATATTAATTTTATTCTTTTATACAGTACATAAAATTTGCTGTTAACAAAAATTGAAACTGTTTCCAATATAAAATTTAAAAATATATAGAAAGAATGGATAAAATTTGAAGTTCTAAGATGACTATAATTCTATTTTGTAAAAAATAAATAATAAAAAATGATCATGAGAATCAAACCACAGCCAACAACAACTGGAGAGAGACAGACACACACTGTGCTGCCACACCCCATACAAAAGTATCTACTAAAATACTATTAATCTCATATAATTTTTCCCCTGTAATTTTCATTACTCCTGAATATGAAATTAATTTTAATTTGATATTATGTGTGCACTTTCATTTTAACTTAGAATTTGAAAAATCTGTGAACTCTATTAATGATAATACTTGCATAACACTAAGCATATGCAGATAATGGAAAGAAAAAGAGGCAAGCCTATCTGAAAGAAAAAGGAGTCGATCTTTTCACAGTGATACAATTTTTATACACTGTTTAGTACAATAAAAATTTGGTGAAAAAGTTGATGACCCTATTTATTAGAAATTCCTACCTTTATGTGGTACTGTCTGAAGCATTCCAAGCTAAGAAAGAGGGTGTAACTGTATTTTAAAAACCCAATGTGCAGTCACCTGTCATAGGGAGAAGAAACTATAGTTATCAAAAACATACAAACTTCCTCTGAAAGTTCTATTAAAAATATTTTAATAACGGTTTGGGCTTTTGAAAATGAGGACAAAAAATAGAGGAATCAACAAAAAGTGTTTTTTTCCCCTTTTTTTTATAATTACTATGCTATCAAATGGTGCACTATACATCTCCATTGTAAAACAATAATGACTGTAGCAAAAGTAGTAAATCTCCAATGCAAAAATACATAAAACAGGCTCTATCATGTATTTAATACAATGTGGGTGTGCTCATTAGTACAAAACAGCATAAACCCTATGCTAAAATTTTCAGTCAAATTTAACATAAATCTTAACAGATATCCTGTTCCTCTCTGAGGAGTAGTGAGAATGCATCCCTATATCAGATTATCACATTGCAATTTTGAAAGAGCCAGTCCATTTGTTCTGCACTGCTTTCAAAGCCAATTAATGCACATTCCACTTCAGACCAGAGGTCACAGACATGATGGGAAGTGGGGATTGGTTGTTTTAGCCATATTTAGTCATGTTCAAAGTATAAGTAATTTCCAATTCTAATGTCCGTTCATAATTTCCTTTTATTACATTCTGAAATCATATTACAAAACAGCTCACACCAACACTGAACTTCACAGTTGGCACAACACATTTGTGATGGAAGAATGCTGAGGGCTACTTCAGTACCACAAGTTGGGCATCAAAGGGAAGCATGTACTGATTTGCCTGTTCAAAACATGTTTCCAACTCAATTTTCTACAAGTATAGCACCACAGCAACTGTTACTGTGCATTAACTTCCACAATTATATACTTGTTGGGTGAAACTCGCCAAAGGAATCTCCACTCATGTAATGAGTGAAGAAAGTATGCATTGAATGTCTCACCATATAAAATACAGAGGCAAAGAGTGACAAATGCAGGAAACATAAATACATGTTATTCAGACTAAAGTGCAATTATTAAATTTGAAAGAATACTCTGGAAGGCACCAATTAAAGGATGCCACATGCTTGAGACTAATCTGTTTTTGCCAGATAGCACAATCAAAAATTGCTAAAATTTATAAATGATAATAAAACAAACAACAGAATATTCCACCAACTTGCCAAGGTATTCATTGCTAGTCATCTTATGAATCCTTGATTAAATACAAATGTAAAGCTTAATAATAAAACTGAATATGAACCAAACAAATTCTCTAAAATTATATAAAGCAGGACTGTCTATTGGGACATCATCTCTTCTATAAGGTCTTGGTTAAAAAAAAAGAAAAAATAATTAACTAAAGTATATCATCTGTGTTACATTTCAGGCACATTAGCAAGTTATGGATAGCCTATATGATATAAACAGGAAAAAAAAAATAATAATTGGCATTTTTTATTAGTCCAATTTTAATGAAATTTGAGAATGCTCAACATATCATTCTAAGGGAGCCAAATATAAAATTCTATGAAAATCTATTTGTTGAGAGTTGAGCTATTACAAACAGATGGACAGACAAAGAAATAATAATGCTGGATTTCTATTGGTACAATTTCAATGAAATTTGGAGTGGCTTGGCAAATATTTCAAAAAGAGCTAAATATAAAATTTCATGAAAATCCATCCACTAGGCAGAGATTAGCATTAGTAGAGGCATTTGATACAAGAAAGCAAGCTTATGCAGCATCAGCCAAAAAAAAAATAAATAAAATAAATAAATAAATAAATAAAAAATAACCACTTCCACTTCACCCCTCTGTTCGTTCGAAATACCTGTCCCGCTGAGCCTTAAACTTATTTAGGCTATCAACTTCCACAACAAGGGATGGAAGTCTGTTCCACCAACCAACCACCCGCTGGCTAAAGGCATATTTCCGCACGTCTATCCTACATCTGTCTTTCCTCAATTTGAATTTATGCCCTCTAAGGTGATTATTCTGAGCAAGGGGGAGAACCCCATCAGCATTGAGCATGCTCAAACCATTCAAGGCTTTATACACCTCTATCAGATCACCTCACTGGTGCCTAGTCTCCAGACACTGTAATTTGCAAAACTTTAGCCTTTCTTCGTAAGAGCACCCCTTTGTTCCATTCACTAATCTAATAGATGAAGCTAACAACAGGTGCTTTATGTATATATGCTAACACACCTAAGATCTAAAGAACAAAAAGAAAGCTTTGAGATGAACCATTAATTACCCCCAGACAACACCCCTCTTGATGAAACTTCTATTAGAACAATTAGAAATTTTGGAATCAAAGTATCTTCTCAGGAAAAATTATCTGTGAAAAATAAAATAATTATTATAAATGTTTAAATACAAAATTTTGATGTTACAATGAACTTGCCTAACTAGAATAACTGGAATTGGAAAATCCATATATTGAAAGAACATAGGAACAGCATTTCCCCATATGCTCAGTTACTTTGATGATAACATCTTACTATAATGGATGTGATTATACATGACCATTTTAGCCTTTCTTGCTGCTAATATGCCATTTAACAAACACTTTTTAATTTTTTTTTTATTTAGAAATAAAATCAAATCGTCATTTCCCCACCAATATTTTCTGATTGATTATACTGTATTTTCTGTTTTCATTCTGCTATGACTGAAATCATAAGCAAGTAGTAATAATTCTGAAGTCATTAAATGCAACCAAAAAATGCTTGCAATTTCAATCATGGGAAAACTAGAAACTGGCTTAGAATCTAGACGGACAATCTGAAATTGTTAACTGACAGAAAAAACAAACAGGTAGAACATGAATGATTATATAAAATATAAGGAACTACATTCCCTATAGCACTCAAAAAAACTGTGGAGAAAATGAGACTAATAATAGTCTGGGAAATACAGAAGAAATAATCTTACAAGATCTAGAAGTTTTTTAAAAAAATTGAGAAACAGAAATGGCCCAGGTATAGATAATATACATGTTGAACTATTTAAATATGGCAGTCATTGTTTTTTGTTTTTTTTTAAAAAAAACCTATTACTCTTATTTAATAATATTCTGAAATCTCAGCAGATCCTAAAATCTGGATTTGCTGAGATTCCATGGATATTTTACTGGTTTCCCATTCCTTTAGGAATGAGAAACTGGAATGGTAAAACATCCATAGGAAAAAAAATAATAAATGTGAAACTACAGAAAACATAGCAGCTTCCAAATTATATGCAAACACTTTAAAGAATAACTAAACTACATTCACAGAAAATCAACTTGAAGAACAACAGTGTGGATTCAGAAAAGGAAGAGGCAGCACAGCTGCCACTTTTACAATTCAACAAATTATGGGGGAAAAAATTAATCTGCCCACTTTCCTTCTGTTTATTGACCATGAAAAAGCATATTATAATATTGTCATAATATATTTTGAAAAATCCTACTAGAAAATAATATATCACCACAACTAATAAAAGCAATAAAAATCTTATACAAAGATACAAAAGTAGTAATCAAGCTCACATATCAGTTCACTTTTCAGAGCCTATCACAACAAAGATATAATGTTATTGTGCTGTTTAACATTTACATATAAAAAAAAAATCCTAAAAGAATGACATCAGCTGTAAAGAATGGAATCCAATTAACAAAGGATTTAAAATTAAATACTGCACTTATTGTAGATGACCAAGTTTTAATTGCTACATCAGAAGATGAACTTCAAACTGAAGCAAACTACTTAAACAAAATAGCTGAGAAATATAGAATGAAAATATCTGAGGCATATACAAAAGTGATAGGGATTTGAAATAATATTCAAAGAGTAAAGATAGAACTTGATGGAAAATAATAGAGAAAGTTTCAAAACTTACATATCTTGGAAATGTTATAACATACTATAAGAGTGATTTAGAACCCAAAATGCAAGCCTACAATAGAATGAACAGGATAATCAGAAAACCCTTCAGGGAAAAAAAAAAGAAGAGAAAGAATAAAGAAACTCAGCTGACTACATCAAAAACAGACCTTAAATAAAGTGAAAACTGGGTTTTGAAGCAAAGATAACAGACACAGAATGGAAGCAGCACAGATGAAATTCTTACAACCTCCTGTGTATAGCAAGACTAGATAAAAAGAAAAATGCAGACATAAGAAAACAACTAAATGTAACCAATATAGTATATATGAAATAGAAAGATTAATGATATTAAACACATGCAATAAATAAATAAAAATAATCTGCAGCCATTGTCAATCCACTGCAGGATGGAGGCCTCGTCAACAAGTCATGTTGAGGCAATGGACCATAATCTGTCAAGGTGATACAGTGAGAATTGGCAGATTGACCATATTTAGCAGTCGGGCTTGAACCCCAGTCTACTTAAAGAACTTGTATTATTGCATTGATACTACTGGCCAATTGGCTACTGAGGCCAACCACAAAATATATATAAGCAATACATATATATATATAAGTAATACGTGTGTGTGTGTGTGTGTGTGTGTGTGTGTGTGTGTGTGTGTGTGTGTGTGTGTGTGTGTGTGTGAAATAGATGTAACCAGTACATATATGAAAGAGATTATCAAAAAATTTGCTTAACCATGTGCGGAGAATGAATATAAACAGATTTCCACAACAAGCTCTAGATTACAAACCTATAGGAAAAAGATGGAGAGACCAATCTCATCTTGAGTGCTAGGAATAGGTATTCTGAAGCCTAACCTTAAACTAAGACAAGAAACATAATAATTCAAAATTTATATATTTAATAAACTGATAACAAAAAAACTAGCTCTTTCCCATACCCAAGAATGTTTCTTTTCTGCATGTCCACATACTGCCTAATTTTATTTCGTATGATGTGATCAATACACGAAGGAACCAGTTTTTTCCTTGCTTCCTTCGTGGCCGGGATATCCAACCAACCGGTTTGTTCGGCACCATCGTGATATCCAGCCCGAGGCGGGAATCGAACCTGCGACCTTTGGGTTGCCAGGCACTTTACCTACCCGGCTAGCCCGGTCGGCTACTGCCTAATCATTCCTACAAACAGCACATAGCAACAAAAATAATATCCAATGCTTCTACTAGCCTAATATGTATGAAAAAAAAATAATAATAAAAATAAAATAATTGCCAGATTACAACCTGTCCAATTTTAATTAAATTTGAAATGTTCAACAAATCTTCATAAAGAAGACAAGTATAAAATTTCATGAAAATCTGTCCACTGAATGGATGGATGTAGTTAAGACAATAGGCATTTTATGCATATTTGTAAACATACCTAAAAATTGGTAAGATGCCATATGTCCATCACCTTTATCCTCAATCAAATACAGGTGGAATCTGTTATGCATTTGAGGTTTCCATTTTTATTGGAATTTAATTGAAATTCTGCCTCTTTCTTTCCTAAAAAATTAACAACCGAGTAATAATTACTCACATGTAGTAAGGACAGGAATATACACAGCACACAACTGTACCAAAAGTCATGAAACATCTCTCTGGCTGCAAAAAATTGTATGACGATGAAATATGTAAATATTTCATAGTGTCATACAATTTTGACCTATACAGGTATACACTGTTAGGCCAGAATGCATTTCAAAAGTTTATACTGATAAATGGGCACACTGAAAGAATTAACAGAATTTCAGAGGAGAATGACAGTTCAATATCCTGTGAAGAAAAGTTTGTGCATGCAAGTGTCCAAGAATTAAACACTCTCAAGTGACAACTGGCAACATGAAGAAATGACAATATGAAGAAAGGTAAACTGGACCCCCAAGAAAGAAAATAATGAATTTTCAAGGAAAAGTAGCAGTACACAAGCATTTGATAAAAACAAATGCACACTGAATTGAGATTATGGATAAAATCCACAGAAAGTTGATCCCATGGAGTAATGGGTCATAAGACATGCCCATCCAGTGTAATGGAGGTATTTTGGGTATGAAAGGTACCTGGTAAAAAATTATGTGAGTAAGTGGTCCCAAGTACAAAGGTGTCATGGTCTAAACTGTTTCCTGTGGTGTTGACTAGGTCTGCTGGTTGTGATGCATGGAACCATGCATGCTGCAACCTACACTGATGTTCTGAACAATTGAGTGTGCTCTACATAGGGGAAATTTTATGGAAGTGACACTTAACACAAGTTTTGTATAGTGAGCTGGTGCTCCAACCTGCATAAAAAACCAATGCTGAAAACTGATCTTGAACTACATTAATGGAATGATTTGTCTTTTGGCAGTCTCAGGTAGCTTTCTCCTGTCATGGTTTCCCTTAAAGGAAAAAAGGTCTGAGGACACCACCTGTCTAAATCAGACTGGCAAGCCAGAAGCATTTAAATCCTTGTTGAAGAATAAAAGGGTGGTGTGGAGAGTAATAAAAGTTATGGTGATTAACGGTTCCATTTAGTTTAAATGCAGCTTCATCAGTCCACAAAACATTATCAATGATATCTGGGTCTTGTGCCAAAAACCACTCAGCAAATTCCAATCTTCTATCTTGGTCATTTCTCATTTAAACTTTGTAGTAATACAGGGTGATAAAACTTGTATTTAAGTTCTATTTTCTATTCTTTATGATTCTGTTTCAGCTTTTATCAGATATTTTAAGTTTCAAACTTCAATTCGAGTTTTTCCAAACTTAGAAACTGGTGAAATAATGAGCATTTAAACCTGTGTGGAGTGTAAGCTGCCTTTAATTTCTTAAAGAATTTACAGATTATTCTCAGATATTTCTGGAACTTCCTGTACTTCTTCAGTGAACTCTTGTAATCCTGTCCTTATAACACCATCAGCCTCACTTACCTGGACAGTGGTTTATAATTCATTATATTTATGTTCTGCATTGTACTGTCAAACTAAGAATGTTTCGAATAAAACTACAGTTAAGGCTTCCTGGGGCTAACCATAGGTTAGTTTGTAGCTGAGGGCGAGGATATTTAAAATGAGAATAGGGATTTGGATGTTGCAGGATTCAGACTTCTGATATCCTCGTACAAATTCCAAATTGGCAGATGTCTTTGAGATACAAGGTCTACATGGTTGTAGTAGATTGCACACTGTCCCCACTTCAAACTAATTCACAATTTCCTTTATGGTCTTTATTGTGGATGGTTTATGATCAAAAAAACTTCTTGAACTGACATGCAACTTCTGCAGAATTTTCATATTTTTTACACTACTTTACAATTTCAATCCTTTCCTTCACTGTAAAGCTCATGGTACTATTCTTATGCTCAAATTGCTCTGAAACAATAATAATAATAAAAAAAAAATAATAAAAAGATTACATTTTTCAAATAATCTATATTTATATTAGCAGGTATTCAAAATAGTTTCCTTACTTAAAGATCGTTAAGGCAAGGCTTTAAGATTGCCAATTATGCAGAAGGAAAAAGTTTTCCTCAGTATAAGAGAAAAATCTAGAGAAAGGTTTTCTTATTTAGATAAAGGGGGGGGGGACAAGAAAAATCAAAGAATACTGTGATTATTTTAAGGCATCAAGACCGAAAATATGCCCTAAGTGAACAGGCAAAGGAGGAAGTAGTGACACAAGTTTAGCCTGTATTTACAGAAAATTAAAATGAAAAGTGTAAGAAAAACTAGAAATTGTGGTGTTTAACCAAGATAGAAAATGAGTAAGAGATACATCATATTCAAGTGTGTCACAAAGTAAAAGATATTGGTATAAAAATTGAGATTCCAGAAAAACTTATCTGTTAATTATGATAAGGAAAAGGATTTACAAAAATCTGTTTTTAGAATAGTTTTGGATATGGTATCTCCACAAAAAGGATATACTAAAGAATATATAATGGAGAATGTTGTTGTTGTTGTAGGTAAGCCCAATGCTGATGCAGCCTTCCTCTTGTTCAGAATACACACATGAGGGGACACACAAATTCAAGCTCACTTGTATTATACAAATGTTTATATTCATTATTTCTCATATATTCTTCATACCTGCTATCTCTTACAGAATGATCTGACAGTCTCTTCCTCAGCTGGCAATATACACAAACTGTAGGATTATTTTTGTATGGACACTCTTTACATATATGACTTATGCTGACACAGTGCCCATGTCTGCCTACCTTGACAAAAATTAGATGAATGACCAAATTAAAGGCATTTATAGCATCTCAGGGCAAAAATTATATCTCACAGTCAATACAAAGCCCAAGAAATAAAAATTCTTTGCTTAACTATCAAAATTTTTCTAATTTCATTTGGAACTTCTGTGATCTAGATGGTAATTCCCCTCATATTTAGTATTAGTAGTGGAAAATGATTCAAGAAAGCAAGCTTATACACCTGTCCATCCTCTCTAATAGTTTGTGTAATTGTTCCTTGAATTTATTCAACCTATCCACCTCTACAACATCAGATGGAAGTTTGTTCCTGAAGGCAAATTTCCATACATTTATCCTGTTATTTTTCTGGAGTAAACAAAGTATGTTAAAACTGATACTGCGTAATTTTGCTAATTTAGCATGGCAATCAGCATTATCATAATAATGCTAAATATTAGCTGAAAGCATTAGCCAATTAGTTGATAAATGATTTTTGCATTATAAACTCTTCATTTTACATTTAACATTGTTGAAGTGCAAGGACAATGCAATAAAGCATCAATACAGAACTGAATGTCTGCTTGCTTGTGCACTATTTACCAACACCATGTTATACCGTTTTCGAAATCTTAAATAAAGATTATGAAAACGGTATAAAATGGTGCCAGTATTATTTATATTTTATTTTCTCCCCATTCACTAAAATGCTTGTTTAAATGCATTTATATGGAACAATATTCAAAGGAATGGATATTTAACAAAAAAAAAAAAAAAAAAAAAAAAAAATCACCTGTTGGCAAAGTTGCATTTACTTAAAATAAAGAAAATAAACCGAATTGCACAGACAAAACCACAAATTTTTAAACACCCCATGTAAAATATTCAAATTGGGTTTGGCCTATGTTGTTCAACCAATATACTGAACCAACTGTCAGATCACAGACCTGGTAGTATCGTAGTTTCATCACTGCAAAACTGCTACTAGGACAATGTCAGCATCGGCAGTTGATGAATTTTTCTATTACTTTGGAAGGAATAGATTTAAGTATAATGAGAGGTAAATGGGATAATAACTGAATATTAGAGCTTTATCACCTTTTGAGGTACTGATAGGATATGAGCAAATTATCATACAGAAGAAAAAATACCAGTGGAAAAAGATAATGTAAAAAAAGGTAATGCAAAGCAGCTGCAAGCTCTGGACCACAAGTTTTGAGAACAAGTAGAGAAATATCATCAGACTTGAAGACTTCTTGGCAGATACTGTTCAGGGTTTTTCTATCAGAAACTCACAAAAGACATCAAAGTTAAATGTGTGACAAGAAAGAAGGCAATTTATCAAGATTATCAGAGCAAGAGTTAGAAGAAAATAGGATTCTATTATGTCAGCTTTATTTTTAGCAAAGGGTGCAACAGAACCATCAAATTATAACAGAGGTGGAAGTATGGATGGACAGAAGTTATGGCCAAGAGTTGCAGTCAGACTAAAAGGCTTGCCTACCGTTTAAGACAAGAAGGAAGCTTCTACTCTTAGTTAGTTCAAAACGAAGTTCAAATTGATTAATAGCTTTTTTTTTTTTTTTTTACAGCTCAAGAGCTTTAGTGTAAGTAGAGAAGAAAGTTGGAGATATGAATAGAAGTCAGTTGTGATGTACTATGTTTCTTATTTGAACCTTTAAGACATTAGAAAATCAAAGTTTAAATAAAATTACAGAAGTTTAGGGTGGAATGAATAAAATTGATTTCATTCCTAAAAGATTAAATTCACTGACATAATCTGATCAAATATTACAATCAGAATAAAATAGCAAGTCAACAAAGGAAAAGAGGATTGTTGTTGTTGTTGTTGTTATTTGTTTTTTTAGGAGCAGCAACTAAGGCCATATTGCTCCAGGGATATGTGGTGGTCATTCCCTGACCTTTCCGCATCCTCCGTATTTGGTGGTCACGGGCTCGAACCCTGGTCTAATCAAGAAGTGTGTGCTATGCACTGCTGCTCCTGCCCACCTGGCTACGGAGGGACCTGGAAAAGAGGAACGGAAATCTCGTATATCATACCATTTTGTATCCTTGCAATGCCAAAAAAAAAAAAAAAAAAAACCACTAATGTTGATGATTGTCATGGAAAAGAAGCTCCACTGGAGAAGAAACTGTCAGCAGATTGTGATATCTGAAGTACCTACAGGACCACTAACACTGTACCTTGAAGAGTTGTTGGTGAGGAAAAGAACAATAGTGTTGGGTGTGGGGTTAGGATTGTCTAGTTCTGTAGAAGATAAATAAACAAGTTGAATAAGGTCATTAGATCAGCTGGCATCACTACTAATTGGGTCTCTGCAAACTAGAAAATTGAAGCTAGTTGGATTGAACATTAAAATCACTAAGAAAAATTAGTTCATTGTTAGGAAAATAAGACTAGAAGAAGCAGAGTTTCAAAAAAAGGAAGTCTGAGCATTTCTAGTCAGGTGAATGAAATAGGAAAGAGGGGTCAACTTGACAGAAAGGATAAAGAACTTTGGGCCAGAGGTGAATCCAGATTAGGTGGAACTTTATATGCCCACCCTGATATTCCTTGTCAGAGACGAGGTATATCAGGGTGGGCATGTAAAGTTCCATCACTGGGAGAAAGGAATCAAAGAGTGGATAATTCAAGCAACTGAGATGAGTGGTATTAAGGCCAGTAACTGAACCCAATAATTGAGATTCTGTTCTTACAAAAATGTAAATGGCAGTTGCCAGATTGTACTGAGACCATGTATATTTGCAAAATGAATTAGGAAGTTTTTGGGAGATTTAGATCATTTCACAAAGGTAATGAATCAGGGAAATTTTTTGGTATGGCATGCAATAAACAACAAGAATATATCCAGTTTCTTGTATCGGTTACAAGCTGGCAGAAGGGGAAACCAGATATTCTACACTAAATGTTTTTGTTTATACTCCCGCATGACCACCAGGTCAGAGGAGTTTACAATAAATTATCAATCCAAACATTAATTGTATTTAGCAGTCATGGGCTTGAACCCCGGTTCACTCAAAGAGAAATTGCTACTGCACTCTTGCTTTTGACCACTAGACTATGTCTCTAACACACTGATACCATTTATTTTATTACATATCTTTCTATATATTTCATAAATATTTAGAAAGATATGTAAAACATAAGAAAGCGATGCCAAAAATTCATTTATTAATAAAACCAGATATATTCAAAAGTCAATGTGAAACTATAATTTGTGACACACCACCAGAACAGCTCATGGAGTTTTGTCAATGATATACAGGAACTCTGCCGGCAGGGATAAAGAAGTGATTCTCTCACTGCACAAGGCAATGGTTAGGCGACTTGAATACAGTGATACAGGTCTGCAGGCTTCATTTTAGGAAGGACGTAGATCTGCTGAAATGGGTGCAGATAAGGGCAACAAGATTGGTGAAGGGAACAAAAGGATGGTCTTAGCAAGAAAAACTTCAGTTTTGCAAATTGCAGCATCTGAAGACTAGACACTTTCAATGTGATTAAGGCTTTGAATGGATTGAACAAGCTCAATGCTGATGGCATTTTTCCATTTGCTCAGACTACACACATGAGGGGGCATAAATTCAAACTGAGGAAGGATGGTTGCAGGACAGATGTGATGCGGTTTGCCTTCGCCCAGACCTCATGTAATGAGGTCTGGGCGAAGGCAAACTTCCATCTGTTGTTGTTGTGAAGTGGGTAGTTTGAATAAATTCAAAGAACTAGACAAATTACTGGGGGGGGGGGACAAATGATATGGGAGATTTTTGGCTGATGCTTTATAAGTTTGCTTTCTTGCATCACACCACTACTACTACTAATAAATATAAATAATACTTAGAGTTGCCAATGTGCTGTGGGATGAACAGTATAAAAAAATTGCCACATGAAGACCAGAGGTTGGACACCTCTGCATACTGATCTGGATACCTCCTAGAGTTACTAAGGTTCGGATTGGAGGTTCAACTAGTGGCTGGCCAAGCCCCACAAAAACTATTCTAAAGTTGCACCCTCAAAAAGCATATTGGATCTCACTATGATGCCTGTCATAACCTCAAAAGATGAGACCCATACTACATGACAGAGGAGATGAGAGGAATGAAAAAGCGTTGCTTTGGAGATTAAACATGATTTTCACCATTTCAAGTCTCTAATAAGCAAAATGGAAGTATTGCACTCAATGATAAGAGTAATCTATCATCTAGTACTGCTTACTGACACAGATGGTCAGCTGTTCTTCCATGTGATGTGGATGCCACACCTTAACCCTTGCTTATGCTGATTCACACATGAATTGTCACCTCCAATATACTAGGTGCAGCATTTTTAACCTTGTATTCGAGGATATACCCAGGATCAATCCCACCACCATGAAGATGATAAACATCATGGCAAACATATTCTGGTTACACAAGAATGTGCAGAGGATATGTTATCACAGAATAACTTTGCTGAAGTTCAGCCCACCTGACTCAAAAGTGAAATCTGAACATCAGCTCAGTTCCAGCATCATTTTAGATCCTCAGCTGTTATATCTAAAGATATCTGCAACAAACCTCAGGGTCCAATTCGGTAGTTACTTATTTGCTCCCAACTTAATACACCTAATTTAATTTAGTGCCTTTTCACAAATTCCATGGAATTAACAGAAATGGAAAACTATGGCTAGCAGTCCAATGTACAAAATTATGGTCACTGAAGAGCAGTTACACTGAACTAATTTTATTTAGAATTGTTTTTAAATTGTATTGCCTGCACTAAAAAAAAAAAAAAAAAAAAAATCTAATTTTCTCTTGAATGTCAGTCTGCAGTTTAGGGGTTAAGGCAAAAAACTTCCTAATCTAATTAGGAAAAATAACATTGTCTCAGATTTGAGACAATGTTAATTTTAAGTTATAGGGCTAGCTGTAGTCCTGGGATAATATATATGCAGATGTAAATTCACACATTGAGATATTTAGCCCATATGCTGCCCCAAAATGTTGACAGCATATTGTTAACTGATAAACTGGCTGCAAAAAAAAAAATTACAATAAAATTGTAAACCTTTCTGATCTCAGCCATGCAGAGTATAAACAAAAATTTATTTTATTTTATTATTTCTTCCAAATTAGAAGTCACAATTTTCTGTTTATTTTGACAAATTTCATCTTCCAAGTAATCGTTCGTGTAAATTAGTTATCCAATTTATGCAATGCAAAGCAAAGTATTTCTACATGTTAATTATATACTGATTAACAGACCTCTTTCAATTACTGTGCTGCAACATAGAGAGAGCGTCCTAAGCTCTCCCCCTCTCTATTCAGCCTTCTTATAAAGAGCCACTTCTTTATAAACATGTCCTCCACCAACCATTTTTACATATATACAGGATATTTCATAAGATGTGGGCTGTGCATTCAGGATTTGAAAATAATGAAAAAAAAAAAAAAAAGTTTATATAAACACATGTCCAAAATCACTTTGCTTCTAAGTTACTTTGTGTTTCAGAAATTATCTGATAAAAAATACCCGTTTCCATCCACAAGAAGCTTTTTCCATTTGGTTCCCTGGGGGCTCACATCTGGTGAGTATGGACTTGCCACACCCAGGGTCCTGGAGCTGGATATCATCATTCTCCTCTTTCTTGATGATTCCCTTCTTTTTTCTCTCTCTCTCTTTCTCTCTCTCAAGGTAACTTGGGAATTTTTTTTTTTTTTTTTGGTTGGTGCAGCATAAGCCTCAGACTTCCTTGCCCCATATAGCTAATAATAATAATAATAATAAAAACAGTGTTTGCAATTCTCTTTTTTCATACCCTCCATGTTGTTTTCCAAAGAGGCCATCTCTACAAGAGTGTGATCAGTTTTAACAACCCCATATAGCTAATAATAATAAAAACAGTGTTTGCAATTCTCTTTTTTTCATACCCTCCATGTTGTTTTCCAAAGAGGCCATCTCTACAAGAGTGTGATCAGTTTTAACAACATCTAACTATTCAAAACGGAATCTGCATTCCATCACCCAGTCAAGGTGCCAAAACAATTTAGTATTAATATATGGAATAAATAAAAATTACTGCCAGTGCCTGGAAGGTTTACCAGAGACTCCTATTCCAATTCTTTAAGGAATGATTTAAGCAATTACTAGATGAAGTTCCTCTTAGTCTAATATCCTATGTGACAAGGTGGTTAAATTGTAAGACAGCACTCCACATCATTTTAGTTGAAGAGCCAGACACTATTTACCAGATGAATTCAGCAGTTTAGCAATTCCCTGATAAAGTTAGGCTGTGGAACCTGTGTTACACAGTCCGCTCACACCCTGTACCCAAATCCACTTGATTATTACCTGTGGGCAACATCAATGAATCAGTTATATGACATTGTGTAGAACAAGGTCACCAGTTAATGTAAATAACACAACAGGGTTTTGAAAGCATCAATGTAGTGTACGATGAGGCATGTTCTGGTATGCATGCAAGATTTTTTATTATTATTATTAGTCATATGGTGCAAGAAAGCCTGAGGCTTATGCTGCACCAGCCAAAAAAAATTTCTGAACCACCCTGAGAGAAAAAGAGAGAAAAGTAGAAGAGAATCACCAAAAAAGAAGAATGATGATATCCAGCTCAGGACCCTGGGTGTGCCAAGCCCATATTCACCAGATGGCAAGCCCCTTCCCCAAACACTGAAGTGGTTGGGGAAATCTTGCATGCATACCTGTGGCTGAAAGGTTTATTTTATAGTCATGTTTCTAAAAAATGGTTGTTGTGGAGCAAAATTTATTGAGAGCAGTGCATATATTTCAATTAAATTTTTCAAAGAACAAGAGTTGATTTATTGCCAACTTTGATGAATAAAACTTTAAAGCTCCTTTGAAAAGTTTAATTTAAATATATGCACTTCTCTAAATAACAACTGTGTTTTATATTATATGTGTAAAGAAATTTAACCTTTTAGCAAATAACAACAGCAAATTCACGGTTTGGAGGAAAGGTGGGAAATAACTTAAAATGAAAAATTTATTCTTAATTACATTATATTATATAAATAAATCAAAAAGCATCATTAGAAACAACAATCTTGTTGTAAAAAATAATAACAAATAAATAAAATCTGTACAGCCAAAAATCGGGGCCACAAGTGGCTGAAAAAAAGATGGAAATAGAAATCATTTTGATGTGGTGCTGTTTTTTTTTAACAACTAAACTTTTCCAATTAAAAACTAATTAATGATGGAGATTGAAAGAAAATATAATAAATTTTACAGTTTTTGTTGTAAAAAACTGTAAAACTTAAAATATTCAAAGAATATTTCAGAACACGTATATGAAGTGAAACAATTTTCCTAATTATGATTTGCTAAACTTATTTATAAAATGTCAATCAAAACTAAATAAAATAATAATAATAATGTTTTTATTGCATTTTTTAGAATTTAAGGTCACCCTACCCGCAACAAACTGCAAAACAAAACTTATGTGGCATCTGGCAGATATAATGTGAATATCTGTATTTTTGCCAACAGTCCACATTTAGTTTCTGCAAAGCTGGTGAAACCAAAGCTCTACAGAAAGATTAGCCAGCTCTCCCTGTAGTCTCGCAGACTTCCTCACGTGAGACTTGATTATAAAAAATACAGATGTTATTGTTATAATGACAAAAAAATTAATTTCTCATAAATTAAAATAGAAAATACTGATAATCATTTACTGAAATGTTGTTGGGGAAAGGTAGAGGAGAATCTGACTTTATTTCCAAAAAAAAAAAAAAAAAAGTGGAGTCTGTTAGACAGCATATTAGCAGTAGAGCATTAACATAAGTGTGGATGTACTAGATAATACCAACACTCATTCCGTTATTTACTACATCCAGTTCTGCTATAACGCTGTACATGTGTTTCTAAAAATCTCCGCGTTATGGCATTTCACGCATTAAAATCAACAGGACTTATGGTAAAAATTGGGATAGGGGCAGAGCACTCAAAAAACAGTTAAACATCTTAAATTTCTAATAAATAAATAAATATTACAGTAAATATAGCAGTGTAATATATACATACTAATTAATATTTCTGTTCACTGACATTTTTTTAATTGTAAAATTTAAAACAATAAAAAATATAAGTAAGCAGTAACGAGGAATGCAGCATGCACAAATTGCACAAGTGAGATACGCAGATTACAATTTTGCACATTAAAAGTAGGAAGCTTAAAAAATAGGAATGAAGAGAAGATTCTGAAAATTTATTTGTTTTTTATATGATTGAAAATTTCATGGAAGGGGGAACATATTTCACCATAATAACGTAAAAACACACAATTCCAGCTATCAATATTATCAATATGCAATAAGATCAAGTTTACTACCCGTATATAATTAGATTACACTAACAGAAAAACCCAATAAACCGGGAACTGGAAATTGTTTTTATTGTTTTTTGGTAGTGACCTCCAGAAATGTAATCCTCTGCTCACGCTATCACGCTTCATGAAATTTCTGTTTGAACTGAAAAATATGAGTTCCTGAAAACGAGTTGGCCTACAATACAGCGAATGACAACAGTGTGTCTCTGACCAATACAACTACAGTAAATGGGAAATATAGCTCTCACACATTTGACATTTTTTAAGCTTTGTAAATTTGTATATATTGCTGCGCAAGTCACTATGTTCGGCTTGGTGCCGGGTTTTGCATTCACCTGATGTTACTTGCACACAAAATAGTGCACGAGCCAACACAAAAATCGCATTTTACCCGCATTGGTCCCTAATATATCAGTCGTGTTGCCAAAATGCACGTTATAGCAGAACTGACTGTACTGGGAAAATTGGATCCATAAGAAAGCCTGTTCCCACGATTGTGAACAACTTTAATGCTATGTGAAGTGTCTACACAATCTTCCAATGTTGGGCAGACTACATAGCTATTGAACACCTACTGATAACAGAAAAGAGGAAAGCTCAGAGAAAAGTCCCAGAGTCACAGAAGGTGCTCTTTGGAGATAGCAATTTCCAAGGCTAGTCTCAAGAGAATAATAAAACTTTTAAAATGCACAATTTATCATACTACATTAGTATAATCCTTTAACAAAGATGATCCACGCAGCAGCCTGAATCTTGCAGACACATTCAAAGAAAAGTCTAAAGAATGGCCTGTAAAGATTGATCAAATTCTATGGTTTGATGAGGCGACATTCATATTAAATGAGGTGAATAAACCTAACTGTGTTTTATACATCAGAGAATCTACATATAATATCAAAAGAATTAAATGCATCAAAAATAGCTGTATCAACTGGAATTGTTAAACTTTTCTTAAAAATTTAAATTGTATAGGACAGAATCAGGTACATTGTTATATTTCTTTTTTTTTTCTGACATCGATACAGGTTATAGATACCTCAACAAGTTAAAAAAATAATGTAGCCCCAACTATCACATTGAAAGTTAATCTAAAAGATACATTTTTCATGCAGGAGGCTTCTCTCCCAACCCCTCACATTAGGCTGATGTTGTTTTTTGAATGAAACATTCCATAGGAGACAGACTGCCTTTGAATATAATTTTTTTCAGTCGGTAAATTACACCAACACACCTATTTGATGGTGTTAATAATAGTCTACTATTACAGGGCTATTGCAGACCTTCAGCATTCAACTGTCACAGTATGCGAATCATTATCAGTATGACTATCTGTCAAAATGTTATGAAAACACTACAATTCTGTGAAGCCCAAAATTAAGGATATTTTGAACATACACAACTAACATGAGCTATACCTATTTTTAAGTTGATAGTTATAATCTTCTTTAACTTATTTTGATTTATATTCTATGTAAATTATTTTTACTTTATTCCCTTGCAATACACAAATAAATGGGCTTCCTGACTTTTGATCTACTGTGCAGAATTGATAAAATTGTATAAATGGTCCCCAGCACACAGAAAATGGTGGACTGGGAATGGGTGGAAAGGTGGTGCTTTTTTGTGGGAAGCCATTCTCACTGGTTGTCAATAACAGGAAGACGACACCAATAATCAAAAAACATGGTTACAATAATTATTTAATTTTATTTGAATTACAATACTGATAGTGTACAAAACATTTAGAACTATTTACAGTTAATATATTTTTAACTTTAAAAGCAAGTTCAGAAAACGTAAAAATTGACTTAAAATCTAAAACATTTCAAAAACAAGGAAACACACTATATATTACTATTTAATGTAGAGATACTGCAGTAAATTTACAAAGTTCCTGTGCTGTTAGCGCCATAAGCAAACAAAAAGTTCTTATTGTACAGAAAAATAGCCTTTCATTAAATGTTGCCTTTTCTTCAAATTGTTTTTTTTTTTTTTTTTTTTAAGTCAGTGTAATTAGCATCCTCTTGTTCTAAAAATGTCAGAACAGTGCCTGTTGCTTCCCAGAGCTTTGGTTAATGTAATTTTTGTTTTTGAAATCAATAGCTTACTCAAACTCTTTTCATTTACTTCAGTTCTTTGGAACTACTGAGTAAATCAATAGGGTGCGAGCGGATATTTCTATGATTGCATGGTATTTCTTATGTGGGACATGTCAATCAATTTTAATACAAGATTTGGGAATGAAACACATTTTAGCCACGTTTGTACCTTGCATCATTAACAACTGCAAAGTGCAGCAAATTCTCTAATGTCATGATCTTTGTCAAACTGCTGCTGACTCGCACCTTGTTCCTTCCATCATACAGGTAACTAATCATGGATATATGGTTATGACCTGGAAACAATGGTCCCGCCCTCTCAGTGGAAGGCTGTTTCTCCACACCCCAAAATGCAGGTCTTACTTAATATATTTTTTGACTCACAGGATACTTTTAATTATAAATCTGTTCCATATGATCAAACAGCGAACAAAGAATACTACAAGACAGTTCTATGGTGGCTGTGTGATGCTGTTTGGATAAAATGGCTAGAAAGACAGGCCAGGGAAGTGGTGCTAACATCATAACAATGCCTACTACAAACTCCAAATGAGTGTGCAAGGATTGAATGGATTTCTTGCAAAGAACTCCATCACTGTGGTCTCTCATCCACCATATTCACCAGATTTAACTCCATGTTTTTTTTTTTTTTTGTTTGTTTTTTTTTGTTTCTCAAGTTTAGACTGCCACCTGAAAGCTCATAGATTTGCAATGACTGTGGAAATTATTCAGGTGCAATCCTGGAACTATTAGCAATTCTAAAACAAGCCATCAGGAATGGGTCCAAAAGTTGCAGAAGCATTGGTATCAGTGCATACAGCAACAACAATCAAAGGAGATCCACTCCAAACAGTTGGGAAGCTTCATTTCTTAAATAGTAATTCAGTCTGCTAAGTTCATGATCACATCTCATATTATGAAGTAGTCCACAAAAGAACTGGGTACAAGATATAATTTATATTGATTTTAGAGAAGCTTTTAACATGTTCCCAGATGAATGTTTTGTGCACAAGTTGAAAAAGCGTTTCAGAGATTGGTTACTACAGCATATAAAAGAATGGCTGGCTGGTAGAATAAAATACATAAAATGCTCCAAATGGGCCAATGTTATGAGTGGGGGGGGTTCCTTACATTAGCTGAGTTGTTAACAAGAACCATAGATAGTAACATAAAGTTCTGATAGTAATAATAGTAATTTAAGGTACTGAAAATGTGTTGCAGTAATCAAATTAACACATTTGAAGATAAAAATAATTCAGGGATTGTAATAGTCTAACATGAAGTTCTCTTTGCAATACTTTAAGGCTGCTAGGCCAGTCCATGAGGTAAATGATATACAGGAATTTTTATAGTAGAGATAAAGATATAATTATCTCACTGTATAAATCAATGGTCACACAGCATTTTGAATTCTGTACACATCTCTGGAGGCTTCATTTCAGAAAAGATATCAACTTGGTGGAAATGTAGAAAGCTGTGGATGTAAAGAAATGTTCTTCCAGAGACTAGTTCTATAAGACAAATTTGTAAACTAGAAATCTGCATGCTCATCTGACTGAGTGTTTAAAGCCTTAAAAGGGTTAACCAAACTAACTTAATGTTAGGGGCTTATTTTCTCTTTCTAGCATGATGCAAATGATGGAACAGATTACATTTGCCTTTAATCAAATCAACTAGTTAGTTAGCCAGTCTTGTAAAGTCAGAGAGCTTATGTAGATTATAATAGGGAAACTAAATACACAAGCTTTTGAGAAATTATGTTCTTTCTTGCTCAATATGTGTTGGAAAGACAAAGTCCCTAAAGAAGAGATGCAGAAGGATGGGGAGTTTAGTTCTGAAAATGCTTTGCAGTTAAGAGTGCTCTTCTTTTCCCCTAGTTAGAGCCACATCCAAGCAAGAATATTCCGGTACATATTTGGGAACTAAATATATATATATATACAGCAGATTCCCAATTATCCGGGGAGGTTAGGAAATTAATTTCCCTGGATAATCTGCAAAATAAGCAAAAAATCGGGATTATGAACAATACGCATTTAATAAAAAAAATAAAAAATATATATATATATATTCATATGTTCTATTATTTATTGAAAAAGGAAAGTAAAGACAATTGTTTCTTTGACCTTCCTACAAACATCAAAACGTAAATTATGCATCATCTTTTAAGCAAGAACAATGTCTTCTTCTCACTCTGCATAGTCAAGCAGAGCCATTGTATGAGACAAAACAGTAATGATAGGGGCATATTTTCTCTTTGCGAGCTTTTATTTGTTGGCAACAGATTTTCCTTTCCACATCCTCCGAGTCATGTCTGTTTGGCTCTTCTTCATTCATAAACCCTACATACTATTTCATCACCATATAACATGGCTCATGGCAGATTAAACTTTTATCTGAATTAAACCACTCGACAACTGCTTCACCTAAAATTTCAGAACTGTTAGCCCTATTAAATCATATAATACGTCATTATTGGTCTCGTCACTAAGAACTTCTTTGTCTTTTGCAGGTATGTGTAATTTTCTGAAAATATTTTCTAGTGTCTTTTTTTTTTTTTTTTATGAAAACCCCAAACACGAGAAGTATTATAATATATAGTACTTAGTACCATGCTTGGGTTGGAGGTTGAGAAGACAAAAGAAGATATTTGTTGACATTACACTTCAACTTCTGTAGACTGTAATTTTCAGGAAACATGTATGAAGGAAGATTGTTCCAGAACACGGCAGTTGAATGAATAAACGAGGAAGACAAAAAGTTGGTTCTGTGAGTTTGAAGTTGGACAGTAAATGGATGTTGGCTGGTAGTGGCACGTGTTCAGACAGTTTTGAAAGAGAGAGCGTGAATTATAGAAGCCACTTCAGAAGAACAGTGCTCATAGAAATATCTGTATAAAAGGCATGCAGCAGAAACAGTACATCTATGAGACAGCGAGTGGAGAGACTCTGTTAAAGATGAGTCATTAATTAATTGAACTGTCCTCTTCTGAATGGAATCTAGACGCCTGAGAGAGGTTTTGGGGGCACCGCCCCAGTTGTGAGAACAATATTCCATGGTAGGGCGGATTTACGATTTGTACAGAGTGAACAGTGTTTGAAAGAAAAGTAACGCCAAGAGCGAAAGAGAAAACAAAGTTTTTTAGATGCAGAGGAAGCAATAATGTGCTTGTGCCAAGAGAGATTAGAAGTCAGGGTAATTCCCAAAAGAGATATATCATTTTGCCTAGAAATCAGAGTTTCACCAAAGATAAGCACAGGAGCAGAATAATCCTTTTTGTAAGATATAAGACAAGACTGAGTTTTAGAAGGATTGAAATCAACTAAGTTGTCTTTGCCCCACTGGAGAATTAGCTGGAGATCGGTATTTAAGGAATTGGTAGTGGATATTCGAGAAGTTAAAGCTGATTGAGCACAGCAAGATTTCTCAAAATGGAAAGTGGAATGCAATGTGCTATCATCGGCAAAACTATGTATAGGATTTCCAGTCAATGGAAAAAGGTCATTAATATACAAGAGGAAAAGAGTGGGGGAAAGAACTGAACCTTGGGGGACATCAGCATTAGTGGAGAAGTTTGAAGACAGAGAGCCATCTACCATCACCCTCAGTGAGTGATCAGAGAGAAAACTGGATAACCAATTACAAAAAAACAGTTGGCAAACCATAAGATGGAAGCTTGTTTAGAAGACCTTTATGCCAAACATGATCAAAAGCCTTTGAGATGCCAGGAGCAACTGCTTGTGTTTCATTGAACTTTTCCATTGAATTTGTCCATAAATGGGTAACATAAGCCAGAATATCACCAGTGAGTCGACACTGACGAAATCCATACTGGCGATCGTCAATTAAACGAAAGGTTTATAGGTAGTTTAAGAGTTGGCGATTAATTGATTTCTCCATTACTTTAGAAAGAGTACAAGTAATTGCAATGGGTCGATAATTGGATGAGAGGGATTTGTCACCCTTTTTGGAAACTGGCTGGATATGAGCAAATTTCCAAACAGAAGGGAAAAACACCTTTGGAATAAGAAAGTGGAAAAAAAGGCAACAAAGAATAGGAGTAAGTTCAGGAGTGCAGGTTTTGAGAACAAATAGAGAAATACCATCAGGACCTGGAGCTTTCTTAGCATCAAGATTCATCAAAACCCTTCTGACATCCTTTTGATGGAAGGCCACAGGAGGCATTGAATGGAGCGTGTTGGGAATGGTGAAGGTGTTTTACTAAGATCATTAATACATGAGTTGGAAGAAAAATGGGATGCTAGCACGTCAGCTTTAATCCTTGGCTGAAATAACAATAAAACCATCTGGACATAGGTGGGAGCAGAGATGGGCAAAAGTTGCGGCCTATAGCTTTGGCAAGAGACCAGAATGCTTCACTACCATTAAGGCAAGAAGCAAGTTTTCTACTCTTAGCCTGTTCAAAATCTAGTTTGGACTGATTAATAACTGCTTTAAAATTGTTGAGCTTTAGTGTAGGCAGAAAATGAAACTGAAGAATTGGAAACAAGCCAATTATGATATGCAACGTTTTTCTCTTGAACAGCCTTAGCACATTTATTGGAAAACCAAGGTTTAGATCAAGGACGAGATTTTAAAGTGGAGTGTGGAATAAAGGATTCCATTTCTACAAGAATAATTTCACTGACATGATCTGAGCAAACATTGACATCAGAAGTTTTGAAACAGTAATCCAACCTAGGAAAAGAAATCTCGCAGGCTATCCCATTTTGCATTCTTGTAATGCCAAACAATACAAGGTTGGGAATAGCCATGAGATAAAGGCTCCATTGGAGAAGAGACAATCACCAAGTTATGATCTGAGATGCCTAAAGGACCATGCACTTCGACTGTGTATTTAGAACGGTTGTTTGTGAGAAAAAGATCAAGCATGTTGGCTGCATGGTGATTGTCCAGTATTCTTGTAGGTAAATGAACAATCTGTGCAAGGTCGTTAGTAACTGCAAAAGCCTCAGCATCTCAAGCAGCTGGGTCGGTGTAACTAGAAAATGGAAGCCAGCTGGAGTTGTGAACATTAAAATAACCAAGGGAAAAGTTGTGTTTTTGATTGATGTCCATGATACTGAAATTTCATAAATTGCATCCATTAGTGTCATTTTTCTCCAAATGGCAACAAATTTATCTTCTTTGATTCATTTTTGTAACAAGTTTTTTATATATTTCTTTAAAATTTTGAATCATCCCTTCGTATTAATGCTGTCACATTTGGTAGCAAATATTTTGCAAAAATGTTCCCATAATCTGACTTAAAATTTCCGCACTTGGGTGACTAGGAGCATTGTCCAAAAGTTAAACTGCTTTTCTGGTAGATTAAGCAATTTCGAATGCTGATGCACTGTTGGAATGAATTTCTTTGTAAACCACAGTCTGAAAAAATGTCCCAGTCCATCCAAGCTGATTTATTGTTGTAGTAATGAACAAATAAATTTGAAACATCAACGAAAATGCACAAGGTTTTTTGCAATTCCAATTACATGGTTTCAAAAAAATTAGTTCCATAGGATTTTCGCACATAAAATAGTCAAGATTTGTTTAAGAACTTTGCAACAAGAAGCACTCCATTCAGTTTCACAGGCTAATATTTTGTTTCGTAACCACTTCCAAAACGAACTAGTTTCATCAGCTTTTAAAATTTGTTCTGGTACAAGACCCTCCCTTCAACGAATTTTTGAAATTAGTGCTAAAGTCCGTCAGATTCATCAGAATTCAGTTCTTCACCTTGAATAGTAAACTGTCCAATTTCGTGTCTCTGTTTAAGTCTTGTCAACCAGTCAGAAGATGCATTAAGTTGCCCTGGTAATTTTAAATCTTCAAAAAAAATTCTTGGCCTAAAGTGGCACAAATTATCCCAGAAACCAGAATCTCGTGTCTTTGTTGATTAAACCATATAACCACTGATTTGTCCAGTTCACTGTATGTAGAAGTTTCATCAATTTTCATTTTGACATACTGCCAGCACTATCTGAAAATCCAGAAAATCTTATTAATTTAACTTTATTAAATCTCACAGTTTGTTCACCATCATTGTGCTCTTTCATTAAAGCTGACACCTCCAGCAACTTTTTCATGTTTATTGATGAGTTCAAGTTTATGTTGTATCGAAAGAACAATTCTTTTTAACATAATGGGTAACTTTAAAACTGTTGAAATAAATGCAAAACAAAAATACATATGTACTTAGTGAACAACCACAACTCAAAGTGTCCCGCTCACTTAACACCCACAAACTGACGAACAATGAATACATACCTACTTTGTATGTGCTCAAACCTAAGGAATCCTTAAGGAACAGGATTATACCAGTAGACTCTCAGTGATGGATTAAGAGTTTGTGGGTATTTACCTAAAGGGTATTTTTTTGACATTTAAATTTTAAAAAAAATTATTGTAAGAAGGTACTGTAATTGATTTTTTAAGACATTTAAATCTTTCGTTTTTTTTTTATTCCTGGTTAATCCAAAACCCAGGATAATCAGGAGTCTAATGTATATTTTTATAGATTGTGCTAACCGATATGAAATAAAATAATAGTACAATAAAATAAAATAACATTAAAAAAAAAAAAATTAAAATAGAATAAAATGAAAACAAATAAAAATGGAAAATAAATATAAAATAAAAACGCCACAGACCATAGCACATACTATCTTTCCAAGAAGCCACAGCATGGCCATTAGTTTATGGGAGCAAAGTATTTTGATAGCTAGACAATTCAGTTTACAGATTGAACAATAATTTGTTCAATAATCAGGATAATCAGGAGTCTAATGTATATTTTTATAGATTGTGCTAACCGATATGAAATAAAATAATAGTACAATAAAATAAAATAACATTAAAAAAAAAAAATTAAAATAGAATAAAATGAAAACAAATAAAAATGGAAAATAAATATAAAATAAAAACGCCACAGACCATAGCACATACTATCTTTCCAAGAAGCCACAGCATGGCCATTAGTTTATGGGAGCAAAGTATTTTGATAGCTAGACAATTCAGTTTACAGATTGAACAATAATTTGGGGTGTGTTAATTTTAATAGAACTATTTTAATGCAAACTGAATATTAGTGTCAGCACTGTTATTCAATTCACACAATCTATAAAAATACACAGATATATCCTCTCAGTTAGCTGTTGGTCAGTGTGTGGAATACTTATACATTCCATATATTTTAAATATAGTCATTATTCTTTTAAAATAAGGTAGTAATTGAATGTTATAAATATCCATCTACAGTTGTTGGCAATCTTCAATCCATGGTTCCTTGACTACTAAAAAATATAAGCAACAAAGTATTGTGACTACCCTGTATAATATGAGAGTCAGCAGAAGTTAGGACCACTTGAAAGTGATATACCACACCACAAAATTCCATTCAGCAAGTTTAACAGATAACTGATACAAAAATGGTATGCCAGTTATCAAATATCCAGATCTGAATTTTTAATGACTGATTTAAAAAAAAATCCTTGTTTACAGGTATGCAGCCCAAAAATGAATTTCTAAAACCAAATATGTTATTACTCATTCTTCAAAAAATAAATAATAATAAATAAAACCTGCTACAAAGTGCTTTGCTGGGATAGATAAAAAAACAATACATTGGGGGGGGGGGGGGGGACACTCCTTGCAAGCTGCCAGCACAGTTGACGTCCAACTTCTCAGACTACTACAGTGGTACCCAATTCTGATATGCTGGCATCTTGTTTCTTGAATCTGAAATTTTCTGTAAACTTGGCAGTGTGTATAGCTGGTGGCATATGTCTGATTAATGCACAACAAAGAATTTTTGACTCAGAGTAAATAATGGTGGAGAATGCTAACCTGGATATATACTATTCAACAACTTATCAAAAAAATGGCAATAATCCTTCATTCTTTCCGAGTTTAAATGCCCAAAAAGAAGCATATGAGTTAAAAAAAAAAATTTTTTTTGAGTTAGCTAATGTGCATATAGCTTACAAACAGATCACTGAATTCTTTTTAACCAGATATAAAAACATGGCCAGCAACTTTTCATTTTTAAACTTAGAAGAAGTGTAATGAATTTTATGAGTTAAATCATTAAAAAGGATTCAGTGATTAGTTTATAAGAGTGGTCTCCAATTTTATCAGATTCATTATTATCAGTATAAGTTTTCAAAAAAGAGAGAACAAAGTGTATACTTTTAGCATAAATAATCGTTTGAAAAAATTCATATTGTAAATACATTATGGTTTCTAGTATCTCAATGATACGTGAATGCTCATATGAATCTCAGTGACAAATACTCAACAGAACATTTGCATTTCCCCCCAACTGAGGAGGTTTATTACTTTCTTCCAAGCACATTGCAACTTCATATAATTCTGCTTCGACCATACCAAAAATGCATACTTATTTCTGTGTAAAACTATTAAACTTCACTAATAACGTGCATTTTATATTAAATGAATGCATTGAATACTGAATTCAAACATTAGCTTGTGTAGGATTTTTTTCTGTTTCTGTTTGGATTTCCTATCACATATCAAGCAATTATGATTGCCTCAAGATGTTACAGACTTCGCCATCTGGAACGTTGTGTCAAAGTTTTGGTTACAGCAATGGCAAAGCTTACTTAAACAAATCATATAACTACTGACGAAACGTAAAAATATAAAATAAAACACAGTAATTTAAAAAATATATTAAAACAATACAATGCTGTTTAAATTGGATGTCAAGGGCATTTCCAAACCTTCACTAGAAAGAGAAGATCAAAACAGTTCCTCCCCATCCTGGCCGAATATGAATTTCAATATGGGATGTATAGTAAAATGTGCACAGAAAGGGCAAACAGGGTAGGAGGGAGGGTGGTATTATGCTCTTAGTTAAGAAGAACATAAAATCAAAGACAGTGCATCAAGTGGACATGGGTGGCCAATGCAATGTTGGGTCAGTTTAGTGTGACATAAGCACTGGAAAAACAAATGAGAATAGGAGATTGCTATAGAACTAATGACTGTGATGGGTATAATCAACTGTACAGACATATAGAGTGGGCCAGTAAATCAGAATGTCTTATGGAGGACTTCCTATCCAAATACTGACTGGACCATGTGGATTGGTCACTCACAACAGAGTAGCAAGACTTTTGTGGATTTATTGGATGATTGTTTCCTACATGAGCATGTTAGAGAGACAACAAGAGAAAGCAATACATTTGATCAGATTATCAGCAGTGACCCTTCCTGCATTAAGAATCTGCAGATAAAAGATCCACTAGGTGGCTGTGATCACGGTGTATTGATGTGCAATTTACTTTAAAGAGTAATTGGTGTGACGTAGCCAAAGGTCAGAAGCGCGAGTGCAGTAAAAAGAGTTCTTTGAGTAGGCCGGGGTTCAAACCCATTGACTGCTAAATATGATTAACATTTGTATTGATGATTTATTGTAAACTCCACTGACCTGGTGGTCATGCCAGACTATAAACAAGTGTTTTTTTTTTTTTTTTACTGTTAAGGGAAGGGCTTTTTCTTTTGTAAAGATGGCTACAATGGTCTCAAACACTTTTTAAATCTATGGAGTTGGGCTGCCTAATGAAGTCACCAACTGCAAATTCTAAATGGGAGGTAACACAGCGATGCAATCATAGAGGCTACTAGGTTTTTTATACTGACTAGGAGATACTGTTCAAAGGCTTGCACCTAAATGGATGTCAGATGAACTGATGAGACTTGTAGCAGAGAATAAAAATGCATTGGATGCATATAAATTACTAGGTGATACAGATGCCTACAGTAATAGATATAATAAACTAGTCTGCAATAAAGCCACATAAGAGGTTAGGCAAGCTAAGGTAGATTACAAGAATTCTCAGCAAAGAATACAAAGAAAAGCAGCAAAGACTTCTGAACTTATGTAAACACTAGAAGGAAGGGAATGAATTGCATTGGTCCACTTGATATTGATGGTTTGACTGTTGATGACCTTGCTCAGGTTTATGACAACCTAAATAGGTATTTTTAATTCACACATCAGGAATTTTTTAGGGATGGTTATGCTGGAAGTGTGTCAAATTCTAACAGGGAGTTGAATGATTTTATAATAACTGAGAGGGAAGTGGAAGGGAAATTGTTGAAGCTAAATGTGAAAAAAAAAAGGAAAAAAAAAAAAAAAAGGCAACTGGGGTGGATGAGATCTATACAATTATATAAAGAGAAACAGTAAAAGAGGTAAGAAAACCTTTAGCCATGATAAGTACATCTTTTAATTCAGGAGAGGTCACCGTGAACTGAAGATGTATGAGCGCATCCCCAATTCTCATAAAGGGGAATCAAAGCATGATCCCTTTATGAATTACAAGTAATTACAGACCTGTTAGCATCACTTCCATTGCAGGGCCATTCAAAAAGGAGTGCATTTATACTATACAGCAGCTAGAACATGGATTTGTCAAGGAACGAGCTTGTCTGACCAGTCTGATTGGATACTATGGCAAAGTAACAGAGGAACTGGATGCAAAAAATTATTTTGATATCATATACTTTGATTTCAGAAAAGCTTTTGATACCAATGCATAAAAGACGTAAAAAAAATTGGAGCAGTGTGGTTGTTGTTATTTGATGTTTAGGAGCATTAGCAACCAAGGCCATATTGCTCCGAGAATATGCGGTGGTCATTCCCTGACCTTTCCGCATCCTCCGTATTTGGTGGTGACGGGCTCGAACCCCGATCTAATCAAGAAGCGTGTGCTACGCACTGCTGCTCCCTCCCACCTGGCTACGGAGGCACCAAGGAGCTGTGTGGCATTAAGGACAAGGTACTGTTATGGATAAAGGGGGAGGTCAAGTGTTAGAGGCCAGAGAGTCATTATCAGGGTGCAGTGTTCTTCTTGGACTAATGTTATTACCTGAGTCCATCCTCCTGGGTACAGTGCTGGACCCATTTTTGTTTTCTTTATTTATTAATGATACTGATGAAAGTATATCAGGTTTAATGTCTAAGTTTACAGATGATAAAGGTTGGCAGGGTGGTTAATTACAGTAATCTTGTTGCAGTAATCTATTACAGTAATCTTGTAATCTTGTTGCAACAAGATCTACACAAATTAGGTAGATGGGCTAAGGCAATTAAAGTTTAATATCGACAAACGGAAGGTACTTCATCACATAGGGAGCAGTAATCCCAGATTAACGTATCTTGTGATATCACACTCAGGGAAGTAGAAAATGAAAAGATCTCGGGGTAATTGTGCAGTCAGATACAAAGTTCTCTGTGCATTGCTGACAGGAGAGCTCATGATGTTTTATTAGTGACAGAGAATAATCAAGGATAATCACCTCTTTATTTGCAGGGATAAGGATGTGATTACCCTGTTTCATACAAGCAATGGTCATGCCATTTCTTGGCATGACCATTGCTTATAGTACTGCATACCATATAGTACTGCATTAGTCTGGAGGCCTTGTTTTCGGAAAGATGTGGATCTGTGGATCATAAGATTCATACGCTTTCTTGTATTAATTGCTACTATTAATACTAATATCCTCTCCCACTCAACACTGCCATGAAAAATTGTTAAAATTCCAAGCATGACTTGGAATAATTTATATTTCAAGTTTCTTTGTGCCCTTATCAGTTCTCAATACAAGGACAACTGTACATTAATTTTTTTTCTTGTTTTATTTTTATGAAAGAACTAATAGAACTGATACCACAAAAAATATCTATTTATTTACCTTTAATAATACTGAGCAGTACTGGAAACCATTTTTTTTTTATTTTGCAAAATTGCTTCACTTTTGTAAAGTTGACCCGATAGTACTATTCAAAATTTAAAATTTTGTTTTTGAATAGCACCACTGAGTCACCTGTTTCCCCCAGATATGATTATATTTAAGTTAAAATTAAATAATATTTATCTTATCACTTCTGAAAAATCAGTTCACGACTTGGTATCAATGAATTCTATTTGGATACAACAGGCTCCAAACAGAATAGGCTTTTGACTGCTGTAAGGAAGAATGCTTTGGTCTTAGACATTCACAACAGAAGTCATTTGACATGAAATCATATGAATGCATTAAATATTTTAACATTCATTGCTGTACATACTAAATATTTCAAGTGGTAACACTTCAATGGATCATATGATCACACAAGTCACCCTGACTGCAATGTTGGAAGAACTGCATTAGCACTTTTGTACTGTATGTATAAAACAGTAAAGTTTGTTGAAAATGTTGTGGCATACTATTCATCAGTAGTATGCCCCAACATTTTCATTATCTATCAATTCATTGATAGATAATGAACTCATCAGTTCATTATCTATCAATGTGTTTTAAAGTTCATAATGCATTATCTCTGTACTCATCTATCACTGGTTTTTTATAATTATAATTGTCAAGGAAGGCAGCCTTTTGAATCGCATTTCTAGCTGCATTGGCAAAAAGAGTTTGAAGGACTTGCCATACCATATATTAATATTCTTTAAAAATAAACTTTAATGACATTTGTTCTTAATAAACATTCATTTCTTTTATTAATCTTTATTTCTTTCTAAATTGAGGAGGGCACAGTCCGTGGGCCATATCATTTAGGTTACATTGAAAATGAAAAACCAGTGGAATAAAGTTTACATTTTTTTTATGGATAACTGAATAATCATAGCAAGCTATTCTCTTGTGTTTATCAGAGGCATATTACTTAACAAAAATAAGAATTCACTATTTTTTTCAAAAAATTCAGAATGTAATGTAATTTTTTTTTTTCCACAAAAAAAAAAAAAAAAATTAGACTGAGAAAAAACTACATTATTGCAATGAGACCAAGAAACTTTGTTACTATGTCATGATGATGCAGAGAAGGGGTTACATCAAGTCAAAAAGGATGTATTTTTCATCGTCAACCTGAAGTTATGGGGACTGAACTAATATTTGAGAAATGATGAAACTTAGATGGTCTCCTTTGAAGTAGTCTCCTTGATACTTTAGACCTGATTCCAACACTTCTGCAACTTCTAGAAACATTCCCGATAGGCTACTTTTGGACCTGCTAATAGTTCCAGCTTTGGGGGAGAGGGAATTACAGGGAACTGAATCCACTGAGTATGGCAGATGGGAGACCGCAATGACAAAGTACTTTCAAGAAATTCTTGAATGGAAAGTGCGAAGTGTGAAGGGGAATTGTCATAATGCAATTGCTAATTCCCCAATGCCCACTTTTCCAGCGGTTTTGTCCAAACAGTATCGCATAATCATTGTAGAACTGTTTTGCAGTATTCCTGATTCACTGTTTGGTCACATGGGCAGATTCGTAATGAACAATGCCTCATGAGTCAAAATGATAAGCATTATCTTCACAACTGATCAAAATTTTCTTGCTGTTTTTGGGGCTTGTGGTGTCTTTGAAGTAGAGTACATTTCAGCCAAATGTGTGCCTTCCACCGAGAGGACTGGACCTTTTTTTCCAGGTCACAGCCATATACCCACTATTCATCACCAGTAATGTGGTGTGGGCTAGCAGCAGCATTTTACAAAGATATTGACATGCAAGAATTCTCCCCTCTCTCTGATACTCAGTGAGGATGCAAGGCACAAATTTGGCTGAAATGTGATGTGTCCCATAAGAAATACCAATTTCACTAGCAAAATCACAGACAGTCAAATGCTGATCACACCTGATCAGATCATGAACACAAGGGACTAAATGATTGATTTCAGAAGTTATATGCCAAAATGAAGTTCATCTTCAATGAGCTGCTTGCTCATTGAAGATGAACTTCATCTTCAATGAGCAAGAAAAAAATCTTCGAACACATAATACCGTCTCTGAAGCTGCTTAACAAAATATGATGCAAATTTCCTGCTCAATAAAATGTGACTCAGTCAAATGTGATAAAATGCATAAAATTCCTATTCAACTCATGTGTTACTAAGATACAGAGAAGTCACTGAACATGTTTTAACAAGCTGCAACTTGCTACTTACTCTGCTGCAATTTCAAGATACAAAGTCAGTCCCCAGACTTGATGATCACACCCAACCACATAAGAGACCAAATCCTGAGACTTAGTGAACCTTGTGGATAGCAATGTAAGAATGTTGAAGTTGTCAGCATCTCAAAGAAATTCTTGTAATGTTAGTAACAGTGACACATATATGTTAGTAACAATGACACATATATGTTAGCAACTTGACAGCTAGTAAGTTATTTGTACATAAAGCAGACAGCACAGGTTTTGTTTTAGGTTGCTTTAACTTTTTCAATAAAATAATTTTTCACACCGATATACTTTGTGAAGTTAGTTGGAATTTGCTGACTCTAAGGATAAGAAATGCTGTTTTGGGGTGATACTACACAAGCATTCAAATTACCCCGTGTTACATAAGGCATTTTACATGCTATAGAGTATAACCAGTGCATATCAACGAAGCAGTCTAAATAAGTTTTCAAATTTTCATGGAGGACAGCATTCGTTTTAACATGAAAACTGGTGGGCACAGTGCGACACTGCACATGATGACACTCTGACCGCTCACGCTTCTCAACTTTGAAGTAGAGTGCTACTGTGTTGCTTATCAACTAGTTATGATGTTTGATAGTGAAAAATTTATTATATAAGCAAATATTTTTGGGAAGTTGTTTCTGTATGTTATTTATTTTGCATTTCATCTATATATTCTTTTATGCAAGAAAATAAAAATACATAAAACTGTAAGGTAGAGAGATTTTATTATTTAAATAAACCATACAAAGTCAGTTTCAAAATTATAAATAGCTATGTCATTTAGTCTTACTGAAATTACATGAAGTTCAGGCCTGTTTTCCCCTTTCATGTATTTTTAGAGCTGTTAGGATTTAAAATGATTATTTAATGAAATGGTTTTATAATCCTGAACTGAACTGGACAGTCAAATAATATCAGTACTTGGGCAACAAGACATTTGTTTTTTAGGACCAATGTTGTCATAAATTGACTCTCCTTGAACACATTAAATGGTTGAGAATCAAAAAATTCTACCTTCACAACAACCATAAAGCAGAGCAGAGTGGCTTCACCACTTCAATAAATTGGAAGGGATCTGAATTGACTGTGGTTATCCAATTTCAGCCATAGGTGGTGTCTTTTATCTCATGGGTTGTTTCAAGTGTTTCGGACTGCACAACATGCAGATTGTTGTGCAGTCACAGTACAGACACACTTTACAGACAACAGTGCATACGGCTTACATTGCTGATGCATCTAAAGAACATCAGCAGCTTTACACTGAGTTGTCTTGTATTGCACCACCTTCACATAATGGCTAATCTGCCATTTATTTAAAATACAAGACACCATGATAGCTGTTTTAGTACTTGCTGGTCCCTCATCAGTCAGTCAATCAGTCAGTCTCTTTTAAATGACAGATTAACCGTTTATCGATGCCATTTGTTTAAAATTAAATAAATGGCAAAGTTTAGTGCAATAACAGGGTGACTTTTTTTTTTTTGCGAAGGCAAAGTTTCCTTTTCTGTGGGTGATGTATAAACACAACAGTTTATACCCTGCTAGCACAGTGAAAATGAGTTTTGCTTACAGGGGACACTAAACAAAACAGTGATGTATCTATTTTCACAATTTTCTCTGTCAGAAATTTCAAGAGCTCAACAAAGCTATGTTCTGGCATATAGTAATATGGAAAAAAAAAATTGTTTGGATACTTTTTGTTCATTGAATTTTATGTGGAGGAAAAAATACTTCGAATGCTGTTAAGTACTGAATGGACCTAATTTTTAATGGCCATAAATTTTAAATTCCTCTTTTAATCCCTTATTCTGATTTCAATTTTAATTAGACAGAGTTGCAATACAAGTATTCTGAAATCCATTTTAAGATTAATAAAGAAATACCTAAGTAGTTTAGTATGTCGTGTTAAATGCCACATCCATCTAGATTCACAGTCATACAGAACATTTGTGCCACACATGGTGGTTTGAAATCTTATAGTTTTACCATGATACTGACTGTTTTGGGAGGAGTGCTAAGTTCACACTTTCTTGGACCACAGTGATAGCTCAATTCATTGAGTGACTTTTTATTTCTGAGTTCAGCTGTCATCCCCATGGAAACAACAGAAATTTATCACTGTCTGCATGAAAACGTTTTGAAAGATGTTTAAAATTATTCCAAAATGTTCATTTCTGTTGGTTAATCAAAAATGGAAATCAGTGAGAACAAACGTTTTTGAAGTTATTCTGCCATTCTAAAATTATACGTATGGACAATTTTAAAACTGATCACAAAGCACCGTTACAAATATTCAGTTGCTGAAATGAAATAAATGTTCTTAATGGCCATAAATTTTAAATACAGCAGACCCAAGTTATAACGCGGTTCGCTTTATACCATTTCTCTATAACGCGGTAACCCGTATCTGACTATAACGCTGTCACAGATCACTATAACGCTCTTTTACAGATTGCATTTTTGGCATATTTAACGAAATCGTTTCATGTGACGGAGTAGATAGCTTGAAAATAAATAGTAAAACAGCATTAAAATGTTTCCCACACCAACTTGAGAAATTTTCCCACGCTCAGTGAAATTTTCTCGCACGCTAATTTAAGGCAGCACAGTGACTTGTTACCTAGTTCCGAGATCAACATTTTAAAAAATGACCAAGTATATTGCTTGTAATATTTGCGTTATATGCATTTATTCAAAGACTAATCATCACTCAGTACAGTATTAGACATCGTGCGTAACGGACAGTTTACTCGAATATTGTATCATAATTAATGCAACCAACACAGTTACATTTGCGAAGAGTTAATAATGGCTGATAAGAATGAAAAAGCAACAATGTCTGGACGCAGTATTAAGACTATAAATGTAAGAAAAAGACTGAATTTGAAAATTAAATTAGACGTTTTGAAGTGAATCGATTGTGACAAGCGGATGTGTGCCATAATTTAGGATTTGCAACTTTAACTGTAAAAACAATTATAAAAAAATAAAGAATTAATTTTAGCAGCGGGAAAGATAGCTGTTCCACTGCAAGCAACTAGGGCTAGGCTGGCTATTAGAATTGAAATGGAAAGACTAACTAATTTTATAAAAGATAATATCCAATGCAGAATTCAGTTAAGTTAAATATTATTATAAAAAAAAAAAAAAAAAGAGAGAGAAAGAGATTAGCCAATATGATGATCTGAAGAAAACTCACCTAAAAAAAAAAAAAAAAAAGGAAAAAAGTGGAACAATTTAAAACTAGTAAGGGCTGGTTGAACAGATTTAAAATCCAGGGAGAAGCCGCAAGTGCAGATCAAGCAGCCGAAACTTTCAAAAAAAAGAACTTGTTAAAATTATTGAAGAGGGGTATTATGTGTTATACTTCTCAACAAGTTTATAACATAGATGAAGCAGGACTTTTGTGGAAACAAATGCCTAAAAGAAGTTTCATATTGAAAGAAGAAAAAAAAAACATGGCAGGTTTCAAAGCGGCGAAGGATCGATTGACTTTATTGTTGGGTGGTAATGCTGCGGGGGATTTAAAATTAATACCCCTTTTAGTTTATTTGGAAGAGGGCCAAAGTTCAACTCAAAATCAACAATTTTTCATGATTAAATTCATCAATTAAATTAAATCAATTTAGATCAATTAAATTCATGATTTTAATTTGAATTTTAAGTTTAATTTTGATATGTAAGTAGTTACCACATAATTATATATGTATGTAATGCAGAATATTCTATATGTACAAATATTTGAATATTAAATATTTTGACCGACATTTGTGGATCTTTTCACTACCGTTTATTATTGATTAGGAAATATGCTATGGCACCGACCGCAACTCACAAATACATATGTTACCTTATGGGAATGTGGCGCTCGTTTAGCACAGATTCACTTAGCACTCTGTTTTTCCAGAACGAATTATCAGCGTTAAGAGGGGGTCACCTGTATAAATAAACCTACTGTTACTTTCTGAATCACATTAGTAAATCAATTTCTTCATGTGCCATGAATCCAAAGCAGGGAAGGTGGATAAAAGGTAATTATCCCACCCCTAAGATTATTCTAAAATAGAATGGCAGGATAGATTTCACCATAAAGTACCATTAAACTACTTCAACATGTTCTATGAATAGTGATATTCTATATAGTCACTTAAATTTGAATCTACAATGTAAATGCATACTCTATGTGAAAGCAAATTATCTTCATTTTTCATAAACTCTTATAAATATTAAAATTATAGAAATATAAAACAAAGCATTTAGTTCTTTCTAAAATTAGTTTTGAAAAATACATTTGTGATTTATAGTCTATTTCAATTTATACATAACGGAGCAAAAAAAAAAAAAAAAAAAAAAAATGTTTTTAATAAATATGTAACAGCAAAGATCTAAATATGTTTTTGAACAATTTGTCAGAAATATTCTACCAATAAAAATGGTACATATACTGGCATCTAGGTGCATGGCCAAATATGCATCTGCATTTCCTTCTATGCCCTTGTCAATCCTCTCCCACATTTCCCCAAACTAAAATCTTGGTGACACCACTGGTTAGTTGGGAAATGAACTAAGTGCTGTATTGGTATTCCATGAATTTAGCCCTAAAACCAAAAAAACTGGTGCGTGAAGAATCAATTGCAAAATTAATAGAATAAAAGGAAAAAAACAAAACAAAACAAAACCTTGAAAAGCGGCAACAACCAATACTTACCAGAGATCAGCATCATGAATAACAGAAGCTAGTACTGGAATCACATGTCTAGTACAAAAAAAAAAGTATAGCATGGCTTGGAGGATGGGAGAAAGAAAGTGTACTAAAACTTTGTGACATAAGCAATTAACCAAAGGCATTATCTTAACAAATAAAAGAAATGAGAAAATGTTCCTGACTATAAAAATGGGCTTTCAACATCATTTATTTCTAGACTGGTAATCTTCTTAATTATTTTTCACAAATTATGTACTCAAGATAAAATTGGTTTGGAAAACAGAACTCAAGTGAAAATTTATGTAAAAAGAATAGCAGTGAATATCTGTAAAGGGAAAGGGGGATGTGAATTAGCCACTTAACCTCAACAATTGTTCACATGATAATTTATTATGCTCTCCAAAAAATTAATTATAAAGTAAATAATTATACGTTACAGTAAATATGTTATTAACTCAGCATTTATCAATTTTCATTAGCTGGGCTTAATAGACTGTGTGTGTGTGTGCGCGCGCGCGCATATAATTCCAAAGTTGATCGAGACTAACATTTATTTATTTACATTTATAAATAAATATGTTAGTCTCGATCAACTTTGGAATTAGCTAACCCAAGTTCTCAAAGGTTTCTGTTTGTCAGTTGTAGATTTGATTTTTCACAGAAATGTTTTTACACTATATTTTGTCCATCACGGTACAAGAACAAATCATTTGTGATTTGTTCCCAAGACCTGATAGCAGTACAGAAAAGTTTTTGTTCTGGTATTTTATTATTTCAGTTTTTCATATAATTGGCACCTACTTCAAACCAAATATAATTTGAATAATCTGGCTTTGTTAAACTCACTGGAAGACAAGTTAAAAATTTTTGAATGCACAGCACATAGGGCACATATTTTTTTCCCATTCAACATTTTTAAAAAGATAAGAGCTCAAGTCTTCTAATATATGCAAAAAATTAAAATTGTGCACTTCGTAATGTGATTATTTCAAATTATAGTGGAAACAGCAGGCCTGACATAACAGAGCGATTAATGCCAGGGTATAGGTGCTGAATATGGATAGTGATAAAATTTGTCATATGACTAATAAACTCCTTAACCTATATGGTGATATATATAGGCATTCTTTGTCTGGGCAGTGCCTTAAAATTCTCTTATAACATGCTGATATTGCTCTGTGACATTAGCAAACTTTGCAGTCAGACAAGTTCTGTGTTGGTATAGTTTTTAGTTAGTGTACTTTGACATGATCTAAGTGGTCATGCTAAAATATAAACAGAACTGTAAATATATTTTTAAAAATAAAAGTACAATTTTATGCCAGTATACCTGCTTAAGATAGACCCTTTGAAGCAATGCAGCAGAAAATTTTATACAAGTGGATGGGCAACACGTTGTGGTTTACAATATTTTTTCTATCTGTAGATTTACTTACACTTGCTTGACCAGCCATGTTAAATACGGATCAAATTAAACAATTAAAGTATGTTGTTATCTGATTTTCATACAAGTATGCTTTTTCAATTCTAACTCAAATGATACTGTGGATTGAAGGTCAGAACTGTACTGGATGAATACTTACATTTACACCACTATAATAGATACTGTTAACCATTTAATGTTGTTCAAGTCTGCTAAAGCTTGTTTAACAGACTTGGTTACTGCTTTGAATGAGTGGTTTATGATAAAAACATTAAAAAAGTGCTGATTTCTGAGCCTTTTAATTGAAAAGGTAACATTCTGTATTTTTATAACTTTTCACTCAGATTTTAAAATACTGAATTTTTAGGTTTCAATTATTGATTTCTTTAACAGTTATGTCATCCAGACATTCTGAATTTCACGTTGGGCCAGATAAACAAAAGTTTAATGTAATAGAACCAAATATAAATTCCTATTAAAACTTATCTGGGTCTCATTATGAATATGTACTGTTTCACACAGTCTTTTCCTTATCTCCAGAGACTTTTCCCCTAATAACTGAATGTACATACTAAGCAATAAATGAAAATTTCAAACAATACTTATTGATATAATCATAATATATTATAAGGATAAATAAATCACACAAATATGAAATAACTAGCTGAAACCAGTAGAATTTTCCCAGGGAAAGCTGTTGTCAGTAAAACATTATCCACCTAACAACAGTTTTCTTGTTGTAAGGCAATTTTTAAAGTCCTCTTGCAGTAGGACATTAAGAACAACCACTATATATATATATAATCTCCAAATATCACACACCCCTCATTTTTTAAATAACTTTTTTAATATACAGTTATGATCAGTTGTAACAAATTATTATACATAGTGCAATCAAATACTTTTAAAGAGTATATTCTTCATCCACTGTCACTACATCTTTACACGTAGTGAACTACATTATCTCAATTTAATAAAATAAGGAAATGCTCCTTAAGTTATTGACAATTCACCACTGCAACATCACAATTACTTTTCGGCCTCATTCTAAGAACACTACATTCACATCTGCCAACAGCTGACCAGTATCATACCTTAAAATGAAAGAGGAAAAATAACAAGTTGGGTAATACACATTGCATTACATTTCAGAGGTGTTAAATTTTTTTTTTTTTTTTTTCTTTCTTAAATTGAAAAATTTTTGTAATTACTGTTATTTAATTATTTTTATGTAGCATTCTAAACAGATCTGTTATGAAATTTAATGAAAATCTGTTGAGCATAACCAAAGATACATTTAAAAAAATAAATAAATAACCCAAAATACGTAAAAAAATGTTCAGGATAAGACTGGATGATATAGTGGGCAAATTCCTAGGGGCTGTTTATGGAGCATTCTAAACAGATGTGTTACGAAATTTAGTGAAAATCTGTTGAGCATAACCAAAGATACATTTAAAAAAATATAATAAATAAATAACCCATGATACGTAAAAAAAACTGCTCAGGATAAGACTGTCTGGATGATATAGCAGACAATTCCTAGAGGCTGTTACCAGCTATTATAAATCACTTGCAGATTTGCCCTTATGTGCCATTACTTCAGTTTCTGATCTGCCTTAGAGGTACCAAATGAATTGGACCATTCAGCTGTTGTTATGTGGTTTTTAGGAGCATTAGCAACTAAGGCCATATTGCTCCGGGGATATGTGGTGGTCATTACCTGACCTTTCTGCATCCTCTGTATTTGATGGGCATGGGCTCGAACCCCAGTCTAATCAAGAAGCACGTGCTACGCACTGCTGTTCCTGTCCACCTGGCTACGGAGGCGCCGACCATTCAGTGGCTAATTTTGTTATGACTGATGACAGTGTGATTACTTTACTCATCATCTGATGTTGCCCAGCTATAAACTATTTAAATCTCTATCTGAGAAGAAATTTTATCATTCCTCTGTTTTTGTTCCTAATCTGCAATTGATCTACAACATTTGATCTACAACTGTTTCAAGTTTCAGCAAGCTGACTGTCAGAATTATATCTATAATTATGTTCTAGTTTTGTCTTCTTAACTCTTTCCGATAATCTATTCTTTAATTTATAACTTTCCATTTCTTTAGCCTTGGCCAGAGCTAAATCTGTGGTTATTATTTCTGCCTCTCCGGCTTGTTCTGAAGACCCTAATAAAAACATGAAAAAAACCAGGCTTTCAGAAAATTTTATTGGCCTCTAAAATATTGAGATCTTCCACAAGAACATTTAAACTGCTCTAGTACTGACTAGATATTTCATCATATTTCTTCAAAATCTTGCAAAAGGAAATTAATAATGCATCTTTCATCACAGCATATAGGTCTACCTGTTTCAGATAAGATATGCTTAAAAAAATTTCTAAATCAACCCTGCAATTGATGAGTAGATAATAGCCATGAAATGTTTTTCAAGCCAGATTGCAGTACCTCGAAGTGTTTCAGCATCCTTCAGAAACACTGTAACTGACTAACCTAGATTCTTTCCAGAAAACAAAGGCAATAGAGATCCCTGATTAAGAAACCACATTTGAATCTACCGGTCCAAGAATGTCTGTATTTGCAAAAGCAGGCATTAATGGTAAACTCAATCTTGTACAGACAAATTATTGCCACCTTGCATTTTCTCTCTCTCTCTCTCTCTCTCTCTCTCTCACACACACACACACACACTTCATTTTATTATTTTATATTTTTCCAAAGTTCTCCTAACTGAACAAATATAATTACATTTTTATATACAAGTATTTTTGACTAACTTCGTGATCCTAGCATATACTGTACCAAAGAGATGTACCCCACACAATAATTTAAATGCAAACGATTCTATCATTTAAAAAAAAAAAACCTACTTGCCCTAATTAAAACTGTTCTCCCCTTCTCGGTACAGGTTCTTTATAATGAAGTGAATATCTCCTACATGGTAAATGTAAGCATGTCATACTCCATGGATAACACATCATTAAGGACAAATAAAACAGCTGAACTTGAACTGGAAACACTTTACTGCACCGGTTTTAACATTTAAATTTCAAAATTTTAATTTAAATTTAGATATACCACACATCCTAACCCTTTTTTTTGTGCTTCCTCAGTGGATTTAAAATAAAACAATTTACATTTCAAAATACTATTAATAATGTTTAATGTCTTATAATATAAGGCAACATTTCCCGAACTGTGTTCTGTGAGATGCAAACAAGTGTTCGGTGAAAAATCATAATTAATAATAAAAAAATAAAATAAAAAAATAAAATAAAAAAATTTGCATATTTTTAGCCTACACCACTTTTGTATCATTCTAATTTTTAAAGTTTTTTTTTTTTTGGTTATTAATATACTGTCGGCACTGACTAATAATCAAACAGACCGCTGAACACTAATTTGGCAGACTTTGCAAAGAGAAGTATGCTTGGAGGTAATGATATCTACGGAAAAGTAGGAATATAGTGATCTAATATGCCATTCGTATGCAATTTAGTCTGAAGTACACAAGTTGAGGGAGAGGGGAAGCGAATCGATATCATGCATCATTCAGGTAGTTGAAACAATCGCTGTTGTTGTTGTTGTTGGTTTTGGTTTTTAGGAGCATTAGCAACTAAGGCCATATTGCTCCGGGATATGCGGTGATCATTCCCTGACCTTTCCACATCCTCCGTATTTGGTGGTGACGGGCTCGAACCCCGGTCTAATCAAGAAGCGTGTGGTACGCACTGCTGCTCCTTCCCACCTGGCTACGGAGGCGCCTCTGAAACAATCGCCTTCGGTGACACATTCTTGCATGTTTACACAGTGCTGACTGTCTTCGAAATTGCGAGATTAGTTCTGTAATAGTGTGGAAAAATGGTAAGTATAACTAAACTCACTTCCTTGTATAAATATTTTTTTGATAATTATCAGTATTCCGAAATATTATTATTAAAATAAATGACCATGGATTTGTGGTTGAAAAAGGAACTTTAAAACAATAAGCAAGTACTTCTAGTATTGCAACTGTGGTTGATGAAAACAAACACAATATTGTCACACTTCAAAGTGAGGATGAACAATCGCAGCTTTCTGTTCCACAAAAATCAGAAGTGAACAGGAACCAACTAATTAAAGATCAAAACGAAAGTATGATGACAGTTATTTGAATTTTGGCTTTACATGTGTTGGAAATAAAGATGCTCCTGATGCACGGTGCATCATATGTAATAAAATATTAAGAAACAGTTCTTTGGCTCCCGCTAAACTTGTGTTCCGTGAATATATAGTGGTTTGAAAAGTGTTCAACGACTAAAAATGTTTGGGAAATGCTGATATAAGGTATAAAGAATAACTGCACACAATTCATAGACTGTGGTAAAACAAAGACTAAAGTGGATAAGAGTTGAGTTATTCTTTTCTAAGTTGTGTTAAAGTCCTTCTCAGTAGTTGTCAGTCTTCTTGTGCTGAACTATGCTCTTTTCAGACACCTAACTTCACATTGGATGTCCTTTTTGGTGGGCTAACTTCACATAAGACCTGTCTTCCCTTTCTTAGGTCACAAAGATCAAATGTCATTCTAGTAGCATTTCAGCTGATGTTCCTTCTTTTGGATGGGGGGGTGGAGTGGGGGCAATCCTGTTTTTCATTCATAATACCCAAATCTGGTGTCTTTTTATCATGATGTTTTCAGGATTGACCTAAATACATCTTACTGCACTAGCACGTCACAAATGATGAACAACTCCTGAGCTTTCTGTTGCCTACACTCAATAACCATGATGTTTCCTGGCAATTCTAGCTGCTTTTGTTCCAAATTATTATTATGTCCTTTTGTATGGGCCTAATAATTACTCCAACTTCATTTAAAGTGCATACAGAAAATATTGCTTAAAAATTGTATGAATCGTATACTACCCTTATTAAATTAGAAGGAAAAGTTAAAAAGCATTTATGAAAGTGCATAAAGCTTGCAAAGAACAATGAAGTCTTCTCTGCATCTTGTGCTTTTGGTGAGCATGAAATCTGTAAAATAAGACCCAATAAAACAGAAAAAAATAATAAAAATTTATATGAAGCAGGATTACATCTGAAACCCAACTGAAGCCAGTTTAGAGGAGTTTTGACTCCCCTAATCTCATTTGTGAAATATTAACCAAGTTAACTGAAAAACAAAAGAAAGTATTCAGAGTTAACTGCAAAATATTTTCGGCTAGTGGCCCCCTTAACTGTAATGTCAATTAGAATGAAAACTCCCAAACAGAACGATTGTGTGTGTTGGTGGGGGGGGGAGCATAAGAAGTAAATAAAATAAAAAGATCTGTAATGAAGATATCAACCTGGATATTCAGTTTGGAAAAGTCTAACCAGAATGTTTGGAACAGCAATTAGCTGCAAATATGAGGTAGGGCTGTTCAATAAAGAATGACCATGATTTTTTAATTCATAATTTTTAATTGATGACTTATTAATCATCCATATTTCGATGGTCCTTTTTAAAGTAGTCCCCATTTGATGAAATGCACTTAATCCAACATTTCTGCCATTATTCATAAACATGACAGAAACCATTTTTTGACATGCATTTGAGAATCGAGGCTCCGATGTCTTTACAACTTAATACGGTCCACTGCGTACGTATTGCTCTTCCCTTTTTAATAAAAAAAAAAGAATGTTATATCTTTTAATCTTTGTATTGAATAGCTAAACTCATTCTCGTCTGTCTTATAAACAATAACAAACCATAAGTCGTTATATTGATATAAGAACTGAGACTTAGGGGAAGTTGCACTATTTGTACAGTTGATCTATTTCAAATAACTTTATAGTATGCATCATAAAACTTGGTCTTAACTGCTTTATACCATTATATTGCAAATGGAATTCCAAAGACGTTTTCGCTTGAAATCTGTACAGCCAAATCATTCTTTAAAATAAGAAAAATGTCAAATGGATTATAAATATCGATGTTAGAAAAAAGTTGCAAGTTAGGGTTAAAATTGAAAGTGTCTGCAATTCTGCCCAGACACAATAGGGAGTATAAGATGAGAGAGCCTTGTCAATAAATTCGGCCCTAGAGAGACTGTGCAAGGCTCATGGGGTAGAATTTTTCCCAGTGTGGTCTGTGCTTGTTAACAGATAGACTACTTCTATGGGAATGGGATACCGTTAAATAGAAAGAGTGCAAGAAAATTTACGGATGCTACTGAGACAGGTGGGTCAGAATACTGCTAGCTTGGGGGGGGGGGGGGGGATTCACAGATTAATATATTAACAGTAGCCGCAGGCAGAGATGGAAGTGATTATTGCATTGTTTCTATTGGAATGGGCTGCAGCTTGAAAAGCAAGTTTCTGAGGATTTCAAGAACTGCTGGCAGTCATCATGGAACAAGTAAATACATGGGTGTGTTAGGGTAACTAAGAGTAAGAACAGGTGCATGTATACTTGAATGTACACCGATGCTAGGAGTATAGTAAATAAATTTCAGGAAGTACTGGTCAAGACGTCAAAGGTGTATACCATTGAGATATCAGAGACGTGGTATCACACAGATATAAAGAATGAAAAATTGAAATCTGGGGAGTAAAATGTGCACAGAAAGGATAGAAAGAGGTTATGGTATTAGTTAAGAAACACAGAAAATCTAAGAAAGTGCATCCAGTTGACATTGGTGGCCAGTGCAGGGCTGAGTCAGTTTGGTGTGACATAAACACTGGGAAAGCAAAAATTAGGGTAGGAGTGTGTTACAGGCCTAATTACTCTGATGATGACAATGAACAACTATATAGAGAAATAAAGGGAGCCAATAAATCATAATGTCTTATAATGGGGGATTTTAACTTCCCAGATATTGACTGGAACTTGTGGGTGGGCCACTCGCACACTAGTACAACTTTTGTGGATTTATTAGACAACTGTTTTCTACATCGGCATGTTGAGGGGCAAGCAGGGGGATGGAATACTCTTGATCTGATTATTAGCAGTGATCATTCATGCATTAAGAATCTGCAGATAAAGAAACCACTAGGTGACGGCGATCACAGTGTACTGAAGTGAGATTTACTTAAAAGATGTAACTACCATCAGGGGTAAAGGTAAGGGTTTTTGTTTTCATAAAGGTGACTACAATGGTCTCGGACAGTTTATAAATTCTATATAGTGGGACCAACTGATGATGTTACCAACAGCAAATTTTAATGGGAAGCATTCAAGGAATTAATTTGGAAGCTACTAGGCTTTTCATACCAATTCAGAGAGATACTGTTCAAGGTTTAGGCCTAAATGAATGTCAGATGAACTAAGCGCTCATGGCACAGAAGAAAAATGCATAGGATGCATATAAACAATCGGGCAAACAGAAGCCTATGATAGATATAAACAAGTCAGTAATCACAAAGGAGGTTAGGGAAGCAAAGACAGATTACAAGAAATCCTTGGCAAAGGATGCAAAGAAAAACAGCAGACTTCTTTACTTATGTAAAATCTAGAAGGAAGAGGATGAATCCTGCTCAGGTAACAGACAAACTGAATAAGTATTATGCATCTACATTCACACATGAGGAATTCGGCGGAGAAGTGGAGGCCAGAAGTTTATCAAATTCTAACAGGGAGCTAAATGATTTTGTAATAAATGAGAATAAAGTGTAGGAGAAATTGTTGAAGTTAAACATAAAAAAGGCGCCTAGAGTGAATGGGAACTATCCAGTTATATTAAAGGAGGCAGCCAAGAAAGTAAGCAAACCCCCTAGCCATAATTATGAGAGCATCCTTTGATTCGTGGGAGGTCCCCACAGACTGGAGATATGCAAATGTATCCCCAATTCACAAAGGAGGATCTGGGGCACCTCCGTAGCCAGGTGGGCAGGAGCGGCAGTACGTAGCACACGCTTCTTGATTAGACCGGGGTTCAAGCCCGTGACCACCAAATATGGAGGATGTGGAAAGGTCAGGGAATGACCACCGCATATCCTTGGAGCAATATGGCCTTAGTTGTTAATGCTCCTAAAATCCAAATAACAAACAAAACAAACAAAGGAGAATCTAAGGGTGACACGAGTAATTACAGATCTGGTAGTTTAATTTCTGTTCCGGGCAAAATAATAGTCATTGGTTAAAGAAGCATTGTAGTATCATCTAGAGAAGAATGCAGTTACAGTTCAGACAGAGGATGCGTTTGACCAACTTGACTGGATACTGCAATGTGTTCACAAAGGAACTGGAAGTAAAAAATAATTTTGATATCATATACTTGGATTTCAGAAAAGCTTTTGATATTGTTGCACATGGAAGACTGCTGTACAAATTGGAACAGTACGGCTTTAAGGGCAAGTTACTGCTATGAATAAATGGATGGTTGAGTGGGAGAAAAGAGAGAGAGAGGTAATCAATGGACACTGCTCTTCGTGGACTAATGTTATTAGTTGAGTACCCCAGGGTGTTGGGCCCATTATTGTTTTCTTTATTTATTGATAATATTAACTCCAAGGGCTCACATCCAGTGAATTAACTCCAGCTTGGCACACCCAGGGTCCTTAGCTGGATATCATCATTCTTCTCTTTCTTGGTGATTCCCTTCTCACTCACTCTCTCAGGATAATTCTGAAATTTTTTTTGGCTGGTGCAGCATAAGTCTCAGGTTTCCTTGCACCATATAGCTAATAATAATAATAATTATTATTATTATTATTGAACAGATGGGTGAGAGGTGGCAAATGAAGTTAAACATCGACAATGCAAAGTACTGCATATGGGTAGCAGCAACCCCAGAGTAACGTACCAGCTGTGTGGTACTGCACTCAGGGTAGTGGAGATTGAAAGAGACCTGGGGGTAATTGTGCAGTCATATATGAAGTTTTCTGAGCAATTCAGACAGGCAGCGAGAGCAGCTCATGAATATACAGGAATTTTGCTAGCAGGGATAAGGGTGTGATTATCCCTTTGTATAAGGCAGTGGTCGACACACTTTGAGTACAAGTCTAGAGACCTCATTTTAGGAAGGATATAGAGCTGCTGGAATGAGTACAGAGAAGGAGAACGAGACTGGTGAGGGGAACAAAGGGTTGCTCTTACGAAGAAAGACAATTTCTGCAAATTGAAGCGTTGAGACTAGGCACCTGCATGGTGACCTGATTGGATTGAGGTATACAAGGCCTTGAATAATATGAGCAAGCTCAATGCTAATGGGATTCTTTCTCTCACTCAGATTATGTGCCAGAATTGAGGAAAGACAGTTGCAGAACAGATGTGCAGAAATTTGCCTTTAGCCAGCAGGTTGTTGATTGCTGGAACAAACTTTCATCTGCCGTTTGTGGAAGTTGATAGCTTAAATAAATTCAAGGAAGAACTGAACACACTTTTGGAGTGAATGGATGAGTGAAATGGGAAGGGGTTTTTTTTTTTTTTTTTTTGGCTGATGCTGTATAAGCTTGCTTTCTTGCATCAAATGCCTCTACTAACGCTAATTTCTTCTGAGAAAGTTTTCCTCGTAGCTACTTAAATTTTGGAAATAAAAAAATTGCAGGGTACAAGGACAGGGCTGTAGGGTGGATGAGGAACACATTTTAAATTAATACTGGCTAAGTACTCGATGACAGTTTGCGCAACATGAGGTCTTGCAGTGTCATGATGCAGTATCCACCCACCTGCACGCAGTTATGATTGTTTGCAATGAGTATGATACTGCAAAGTATGCAGTACAGTTCTGTAGTAAGGTCCCATGACAGGCTTATGACATAGCACAACATGCAGGTAAACCATTCCTTGAATGTCTACAAAAGAGATGACCATAACCTTTCCTGCAGAAGCCACAATATTTTGCTTTTTTCTGTGCTGACGATAACAGACTTCCAAACAGAGCTTTTTTGCTTACTTAATGGGTTGAAATGATGAAACCATATATCATTTATTGTTATTACCTTGTGTAGAACCTCACTTGCTGTTGCTCAGGTGTCAGTAATCTTGGAACACAGCATGCATAAACACAACATATGCAAATAGTCATGGAGACCACCCACGACCATTTGTGTGCTTCCTACTGATATTCTCAACATCTCTGCTATTTGTCTACCGTTATACAATGATCTTTTCTCACGATTACAGAAGCAGTGTTTATGGTTTTTGTGGTGAGAGCAGTGGTTGCAGCACTAGGACGGCCGATTTTTGACTGAATCACAGCCGTCTTGAGACATTCTAAGCCATCTGCAAGCTGTACTATATGGAAGCACAGATTCACCATAAGCCTCTTTTAGCATTTCATATGCTTCAACTGATGTTTTCTTGAGACAAAATTTGAGAGAGCAGAATAGTGTTCTTTGCATCATGTCCAGTGTTACGTAGGTGAAACTGAACAGGAATAAACTTGACTGACCACCAAAGTCACACTGTGCACACGAGTCAACTGTGCAATTGCTATGTGATGCAACTTGGTTTGGTCTTAAATTCTGCAGCTCAGCTAGAAGCAGCAACAAGTATGGTTGTTCATTAAAAATTATGATTATTCTTTATTGAACAGCCCTCATACTAAACTCATGTCATGACTAATGTTCCAATCATTCTGTTTGGGCTCATGTGGAATCATGCATGATGAAACTTTTCATACTATCTACTATATATATGTGTGTAATGTTTGACCAACTTATCTGTTAAAGTCCCATGCTGAAATTTTACCATTTCTAAGGCATGAATGATCTACTGTAGCTGAGAATCATCTTATCATTTCTGTCTGTTTTGCTAAACATTGTAAAGTTCATTCTTGTGATATCAGTGGAAAAATATAAACTGAATTTTGTACACATAACATCAAAACATTCAAGCATCCCACTGGTATCATCTGATTTGAACATAGCCATATACACTCAGAAACACAAATAGGATGGTTGGACAACACACACACACACACACCTACTTCTACACCAAGTCATGAAATGTTTGTTATCAACAAAAGATGTATTTATTCAAAAAAATTTGAAAATTAAAACATATAAATAAAATAAAATGTATAAATTTACATTTATACATTTTACATATAGACTTTGAAATGAAAAAAGTTTTAAATGTTGCCACCAAACTAATGAAAGGATTTAACTGTGGCTGAAAATATGATGGATTATTGACACAGCCATGTTCTCAGCAAAAAAGCTTCCATGAATGGGCATACTACGAACTACATTATTATCAAAGAAAACATAATTCATTCAACTTTAAATAGCTTCTTAGTTATTTATTTTTTTGTTTTGTTTTTACCTTTTCAACATTACATGTTGTATAACAATTTTACATATGTTGTTTGGTTTTAGGAACTTCAACGATTTTGACTATATTGCATACTATGTACAAGATACACCGAAGCCAAAACTTTACGACCAGTGAATCTTTATGCAAATCGAAGCAACTGCAGGTGAACTACGGCACGTGTGCAGGTCGGGACATGGTATAAAAAACACCTGATACTGAGCTCTGTTAATCAGTGTTACTCTTATTCTTCAGATGGGAAAGACAGCGGACTCAAGTGAGTTTGACAAAGACCGAATTGTAATGGCCAGACAACTGGGTCAGAACATATCTGAAACGGCACGGCTGGTGTTCACAGTCAGCCGTGGTTAGTACCCACCGAAAGTGGGCTGAGGAGGGAAAACCCACGAACCACCGGCGAGGTACTGGACAACCATGGCTCATCGATGCTCGAGGTGAGCGAAGGCTCTCCTGGATGATACGTGGCATAAGAGAAGGGAGACTGTGGCATAACTAGCCGGTATTGGAATGCTAGTGATGGGAGTAATGTGTCATAACACACAGTACATCGAATCTTGCTGAAAATGGGGCTGCATAGCTGCAGGCCGCTCCGAGTGCCCATGCTAAACAGTTCACCAGCGACAGTGCCTACAATGAGCACGTTAGCATTGAAACTGGACCTTGAGTGATTGGAAGAAGGTCGTCCGGTCCGATGAATCACATTTCCTGTTGCACCATGTGGATGACCGGGTACATTGAGTCATTTACCTAGGGAAGTAAAGGCGCCTGGATGCACCGTGGGACAAAAACAAGCTGGTGGTGGCAGCATCATTCTTTGGGCAATGTTCTGCTGGGATACCCTGGGTCTAGTCATCCAAATGCCAGGCACTCCGGCATCTACCACCTACCTAAACATCATTTCAATTAGGGCATAACTACGAGGGTGGTTCAATAAAGAATCACCCTCACATACTTTCGCATATCGCAGAGTCATGATATTTTGTGTGTAGCATCATACATATCTCTGTACTAAAGGTATAAAATTTCAGCCCTGTGTCTTAATTTGTTTTTCTCTTACAGAACTGAATGTGTGACGAAATAGCATGGACAAAGTTGAAGCCAGAGCTGTAATCTGGTATCTGTTTTTGAAGGGGGAAATCTTCTAAAGAAATCCACGAGGAGATGACTGCTGTATATAAGGATGAAGCCCCAGCCTATGGCATTCTGAAGCACTGACATAGACCGTTTAGGTGTGGTCGGACATCTGTAGAATCTGAGCCCATTCCAGGTCGTCCCCATTCAGCCATTGATGACACCATGACCAGAAAAGTGGAGTCGTTAATCGTGGAAGATCGCCGGATATGCATGAATTGTCCCAGGAGGTGAAGATTAGTGTGGGCTTTGTTGAAACAGTCCTTCATGACCAACTCCATTTACGGAAATTGGATTCCTCGATTATTGACTGGTTTCCAGAAGGCTGATCAACAACAAAAATCACAAGAGTTGTTAGTGCTGTGCCAAAAAAATGAGGAAGGCTTTTTCTCTCTTCTAATCACTCAGGGTGAAAGCTGGATACACCATTTCGACCCTGAAAGTAAAAAGCAGTCCATGGAATGGTGGCATCATGGTTCCCTACCCCCATAAGAAGGCAAGGGTCCAAGCATCAGCAGGAAAGGTCTTGCTGACAGTGTTTTGGGATGAGAAAGGCATAATAATGACTGATCACCTGCCAAAAGGTAGAACAAATGCAGGTATCTATTATGCAAACTTACAAAATTACAGGAGAAAATCAAAACATGTAGGCATGGCATGCTGTCCTAAGGTGTGAGAATGCTTGAAGACAATGCCCCAGTTCACACTTCTGAAATTGCAACAGCACAAGCAGCCACTTGTGGATATGAAATACTGTCCCATCCAACCTACTCACCCGATCTTGCGCCATCGGACTTCTTGTTTCCTTCCCTCAAATCATTTCTTTGGGTGGGGCACTTCCCTGACGACGAGACACTCAATTCTGCAATAGAGTCATGGTTCAAAGACTAAACTTGCCACTTCTACAAAAACAGTATCCGTAGCCTCATCCATCGATTGGAAAAATGTGTAAATCTGCATGGTGGCTATGTAGAGAAGGATTAAACCTGTGACAAGAATCCACAGGCTAGCACCTCTGCAGTTGGGTCAGGGCAATTCTTTATTGAACAACCCTTGTAAATGGAAAATTAAGCAGAAAATAATAAAAATAATAACAATAAATAAATAATAAAATAAAAATTTTAAAAAAAATTATTTAGTGCATTTGAAAAAAAAAAACAAAAAAAAAAAGCACAGCTGTACCGGATTAATTAATTTTTTTTTTTTTTTTTTTTTTTATCTATCTATTGTATTATCATCTTTCTTTTATTTTTGTTTTTCCTTTTATTCATTTATTATTCTTATTTTTTTATTACTTGTTATTTTTTATTTATTTTTATTTTTTTATTATTATTTTTTTCTTCATAACCTGCACCATGAGTGGTTTCTTTTTTTTCTCTCCCTTTCCTCCCTCTGGAATGGGCAGCCCCCAGAGGATCCTGGCCCACTTTCTGGCAACACTAGGTCGATCAGCGTCTCTTTTGAGACAGTACATGTTTTACTGGGACTGGCCCACCTTCCCGGGGTGTAGACAAGTACCCAGAATCATTTGTCCAGGTGACTGATGCTTCTGGGTAGCCAAGCGGCCAGACACAACAACAGAACAAACACAATGCACACAAACCTACGTCACACACATATCTGACCCATTTGTAGAGATACTGTTCTTCACAGAGAAATGAGGCAGAGTTGAACAGACGTTCTAGATGCCACCCATTACATATACTCATTTCCACCTAAACATCATTGCTGACCAGGTACAACACCGCCCAGATTGTTTGAGACTGGTTTGCAGAACATAAGGAAGACTTCTGGGTACAGTCGGTCCTCGTATAACATGTGTTTACACTACACGAATTCGATCATACACGATTTATAAATAGGGAAACAATATCGTATATAACACGAACCGAATTCGCTTATGCATGATTCGTCTTTGTGTTTACAAGAAATGGCAGTCAAACGTGGAATCACCCCAAGTGAGCACAGCACGATAGGAATGAAGAGAAGATTTTGAAAATGTATTTGTTTTTTATATCAGTGAAGGGGAAACATATTTCACCATAAGAACGTAAAAACCCACACAATTCCAGCTATCGTATTATTGCAAATGCAATTAGATAGAGTTTACTACCCGTTTATAACAGATTCCACTAGCAGAAATGCAACTGGAAATCGTTTCATGGTAGTAACCCCCAGAAATGTGTTTTAGTAAAATGTGAGCTAGTGAGGTATCAATAGTGTGTCTCTGCCTTTACGATGCTGTTTATTCAGTTGTTACAATTGCGCAGCTTTGTTTATGTGTATCAAGCGTGCCTCCTCATTTTGTAATTGTGCTTTATTCCCTAAAAATGAGTAAAATTCTTAAAAAATGTGAAGAGGAAGCATCCTGGTGAAGACACTACAGATTCAGAGAGAAAAAGAAAAGCAATATCGATAGACAGAGGCGGACTGAGTCAAGAATTCTTACCCGGGAAAATTTGTAGCAGCCTCATACTAGCGTTTATGGCCAAAATCACACCGGCCTCCATAGACTTCTGGCCTCCGGCCCACCGTGGTTTCTCCGGTAAGGCTTATGGCTAGTTGGCCTCTGTCGATTGAAAAAAAATATGAAATTGTGAAACGCTTTGAGCAAAATGAACGAACACGTGATATTGCACGTGCTATAGGCCTAAATGAGGCATCGCCGAGAAACAGAAATAATGCAGAGAAAATGAAAACAACTTTCATAGCAGGAACAACTCAAAGTGTGTTTTTTTTTTTTTTTGGCTGATGTTATATAAGCTTGCTACCTTGCATCATGTGCCTTTACTAATGCTAAAAATCCATTAGATCAAGACACAAAGAATTGGAAGAGATGGAACGGTTGTCATCTGTTTGGATAGAAAATCAAATAAAGAACAAGTCTGCTTACGATAGAAGCTGTTGTTGTTATTTGGTTTTTAGGAGCATTAGCAACTAAGGCCATATTGCTCCGGGGATATGCGGTGGTCATTTCCTGACCTTTCTGCATCCTCCGTATTTGGTGTGACGGGCTCAAACCCCGGTCTAATCAAGAAGCGTGTGCTATGCACTGCTGCTCCTGCCCACCTGGCTACGGAGGCGCCTACGATAGAAGCAAAAGCATTAGCAATATTTCATTATGTAATACAGTCGGTCCTCGTATAACACGTGTTTACATTACACGAATTCGATCATACACGATTTATAAATAGGGGAACGTTATCTTATATAACACGAACCGAATTCGCTTATACACGATTCGCCTTTGTGTTTACAAGAAATGGCAGTCGAACGCGGAATCACCCCAACCGAACGCAACACGATAGGAATGAAGAAGATTCTGAAAATGTATTTATGTGTTTTATATCAGTGAAGGTGAAACACATTTCACCATAATAACGTAAAAACCAACACAATTCCAGCTATCGATATAATCGCAAATGCAATTAGATGGAGTTTACTACCAGTTTATAACAGATTCCATTAGCAGAAACGCAACTGGAAATTGTTTTTATTGTTTTATGGTAGTAACCCCCAGAAATGTGCTTTAGTAAAATGTGAGGTGTTAATAGTGTATCTCGGCCTTTACAGTGTTGTTTATTCAGTTGCTACACGCGCGCAGCTTTGTTTATGTGTATCAAGCGTGCCTCCTCGTTTTATAATTGTGCTTCATTCCCTAAAAATGAGTAAAATACTTAAAAGGTGTGAAAAGGAAGCGTTCTGGCTAAGATACTGCAGATTCAGAGGAAAAAAAAAAGCAATATCGATAAACAGAGGCGGACTGGATCAAAAATTCTTAACCGGGAAAATTTATAGTGGCCTCATACTACGGTTTATGGCCAAAATCACACCGGCCTCCAGCCCACCGGGATTTCCCGGGTAAGGCTTATGGCCAGTCCGCCTCTGTCGATAGAGAAAAAATATGAAATTGTGAAACGCTTTGAGCGAAATAAAAGGCCATGTGATATTGCACGTGCTATAGACCTAAATCAGGCAACGCTGAGAATTACAAAGAATGCAGAGAAAATAAAAACAACTTTCATAGCAGGAACAACTCAGTGTAATTAAAATCCATTAGATTAAGACACAAGAATTGGAAGAGATGGAACGGCTGTCATCTATTTGGATAGAAAATCAAATAAAAAACAAGTTTGCTTACGATAGAAGCAAAAGCATTAGCAATATTTTATTACGACTTACGTATTATAATTTATACTTACGTATTATAAAATACGTAAGTATTTTATTACGACTATTTTATTTAATATAATAATTTTTTTACGAATAAAATACGTATTTTATTCGTAAAAAATAATTTTTTAGTATTAAAAAATACTAAAAATACTTTATTATAATATTTTTATTATGTATTTTAATCGTTATAAAATACTTACGTTTTATAACGATTAAAATTACCGATTATTTATTGTTTGGTAATGTTTTGGTTCCAAATGTGTGTTCAATCTTGGGTGGTCGGCACCTAACCCTACTTTTCCCATAGGGCCTGTTGTTTATATTGCATGATTTCGCATTGCATGAGGTTTTCTAGGAACGCAACTATCGTGCTATACGAGGACAGACTGTAGTTGTAACAAAATACATATTTTTTTACGATTATTTATTTGTGTTTGGTAATGTTTTGGTTACAAATGTGTGTTCAATCTTGGGTGGTCGGCACCTAACCCTATTTTTCCCATAGGGCCTGTTGTTTATATTGCACGATTTTGCATTGCACGAGGGTTTCTAGGAACACAACTGCTGTGCTATACGAGGACTGTATTACCCTGGCCTCCAAATTCCCCAGACATCAATCCCATTGGGCATCTGTGGTTTGGGTTGGAACAGCAACTCCGATCTGCGGCATCTCAACAGCGGACCTTACAGGAGTTAAAGGATCTGCTGGTTACAGGTTGGTACCAGATACCACAAGACACATTTAGAAATCTTGTAGCATCCATGCCTCGCCCGGTATGAGCTGTTTTGGCTGCATGTGGAGGAACAAAATCATATTACGTAGGTGGTCATAATGTTTTGGCTCATCAGTATATAACCATGCAAAAAACCAAAAACCATCTCATCTGATGAGTACTGGCTTCTTTAGTAGGTGCGCTTCAAACACAAGCCTCCACCCCTCACACATACTTCAGAAATGACCAAACTTCTAAACTACAGAAAAGTCTCAGAATGGATCTTCACCTTCTGCTTACTCATCCCCATTAAAATTTTAGCGGGTGAAATCAATATGGCAAGTTTTTGACAGATTTATAATTGGAGAATCCCCCCAAATCCCTTAAGGGCTCTCCCCTCTTTACAGTCCGTGGTGTTGAGACTCAGGAAGGGCGACAGATTCCTGCCAACGGAGATGCTCAAAACGTCCAAGATATGGATGCCGACTCCAAGAAATTCATCGAGGACAAAGCCTACAGAAGACGTATCATCAGGGAGCAGCTCTAGTCTTCAACCGAGTGCCTGTCACTGTTTTTCCTTGATTGGTTTGCTGAAATTGTGAAAAAAAAAAAAACCTGTTTTCACGTGTTTACAACTTATTTTTTTGTTTTTAGAGTTTGTCCGTTTATATGTTAAACCCCTAGCATTTTTGCTGTTATGGGCATTGCACCAGGCATCCAGGTAAAATTTACTTATTTTCGCTGATTGCAATAAAGACATTATATATCAGGAGTGGCCAACTTAATGTGATGCGATCTACTTTTTTCCTTCAAAATGTGCCGCAATCTACCATCACAAAAATTTCATTGCACAAGGTGCACAAATCGAGGAATGACTGTATATTTAAAATTTGTCGTGATGGACCGAAATTAAATCTGCGATCAACTCTTTGGCCACCCCTGTTATATATCATGCAAGTATGCAGTTTCATAAGGCTACATATACTGAAATTTATAATTTCAGTATATGTAGCCTTATGAACCTGCAACATTCCGTGCTATGAGGTGGGTTCATAAAATATTCGTATTCATCCAAAAGTGATTGTGATAAAAAGATGAATTTTTGTTTGTTTGTTTGATACCTTGGAATCTCTAAAGCAACCACACAAATTTAGTTTCGATCTGGCAATTAATTATTTATTTCTTACAACTCTGAAGTGAAGTGTTATTTAAAAAAAATATTTTTAAACAAAAATTCGGCCCTGGAAAGATTGTGCAAGGCTCAAGGGGTAGAATTTTTTTCAGCCTGGACTGTACTTGTTAACAGGAGAGATTGCTTCTACAGGGATGGGATACACTTAAATAGAAAGGGTGCAAGAATATTTGCTGATGCTATCGAGGCAGTGTTAGGTGGGTCGGAAAACTGCTAGCTTGGGGGGAGACAAAGACCAATAGATTGACAGTAGCCACTGGCAGAGGTGAAAGAGATTCTTGCACTGCTTCTATTAGAATGAGCAGAAGCCTGAAAAACAAGATGCATGGTATTTCAGAGACTGCTGGGAGCCATTGCGGTACAAGTAAACACATGGGTTGTGTTAGGGTAGCTAAGAATAGAAACAGGTGCAGGTATACTTGCGTGTACACCAATGCTAGGAGTTTAGTAAATAAAATTGATGAATTTGAGGTATTGCTCAAAACATCAAAGGCAGATATTGTTGGGATATCAGAGACGTGGTGTCACACAGATATAAGGGATGCAGAACTCCAATTTGGGGAGTACAACGTCTACAGAAAGGATAGACAGGATAGGAAGGGGGGAGGGGTTATGCTATTAGTTAAGAAACACATAAAAACCAAGGAAGTGAAGCCAGTCGACATCGCTGGACAGTGCAGTGTTGAGTCAGTTTGGTGTGACATAAGCATTGGGAGATCAAAATTGAGAGTAGGAGTGTGCTATAGGCCTAATGACTCTGATGAGTATAATAAGGAACTGTACAGGGAAATAGAGTGGGCCAGTAAATCAGAGAGTCTTATAATGGGAGATTTTAATTTCCCAGATATTGACTGGAATTTGGGGGCTGGTTACTCACACACTAGCAGGGCTTTTGTGGATTTATTGGATGATTGTTTTCTACATCAGCATGTTCGGGAGGCAACTAGAGGGAGTAATACTCTTGATTTGATTATCAGCAGTGATTCTTCATGCATTAAGAATCTGCAGATAAATGAACCACTAGGTGGCAGTGATCACAGTGTGCTGAAGTGGGATTTACTCAAAGAGGTAACTACCATTAGGGGTAAAGGGAAGGGTTATTGCTTCCGTAAAGGCGACTACGATGGACTGAGACAGTATTTAAATTCTATACAGTGGGACCAACTGATGATGTTACCAACAGCAAATTCAAAATGGGAAGCATTCAAAGAACTTATCTTGGAAGCTACTAGGCTTTACATACCAACTAAGAAATATTGTTCAAGGTTTAGGCCAAAATGGATGTCAGATGAACTAATGAGGCATATGGCAGAGAAGAAAAATGCATGGGATACTTACAAATTAACACATGACACAGAAGCCTATGATATATACAAGTTGATATGCAACCAAGTTACAAAGGAGGTTAGGCAGGCGAAGGCAGATTACGAGAAATCCTTGGCAAGGGATGCAAAGAAAAACAGCAAAGAGTTCTTTACTTATGTAAACTCTAGAAGGAAGGGGATGAATCAGATTGGTCCACTTGATATTGATGGGTCAACTGTTGATGATCCTGCTCAGGTAGCTAACAAACTAAATGAATATTTTGCATCGACATTCACACATGAGGAGTTATTCAGCAAGGGGAATGCCAGAGGTGTATTCAACTCTAGCAGTAAGCTACAGAATCTTGAAATAACTGGGAGTAAAGTGGAGGAGAAACTGTTGAAGATAAACACAAGAAAGGCACCTGGGGTGGATGGGATCTATCCAGTTATATTAAAGGAGGCAGCAAAGGAAGTAAGCAAACCCTTAGCCATAGTTATGAGAGCTTCCTTGGACTCAGGGGAGGTACCCATGGACTGGAAATGTGCAAATGTGACCCCAATTCACAAAGGAGGATCAAAGGCTGAAACAAGTAATTATAGACCTGTGAGCTTAACTTCTGTTCCAGGAAAATTAATGGAGGCACTGGTTAAAGAAGCACTGCAGGATCATTTAGACAAGACTTCAGTTATAGCTCAGACACAGCATGGTTTTGTTAAGGGGAAGTCTTGCCTGACCAACTTGATTGGATACTATGATGCAGTCACAAAAGAGCTGGATGCAGGGAATAACTTTGATATTATATACTTGGATCTTAGAAAGGCTTTTGATACTGTTGCACATGGAAGACTGCTACACAAATTGGAGCAGTGTGACATTGGAGGCAAATTGCTGCAATGGATAAAGGGATGGCTGAGGGGGAGAAGACAGAGAGTGGTAATCAATGGACACTGCTCATCGTGGACTGATGTTATTAGTGGAGTCCCTCAGGGCTCAGTGTTGGGTCCATTGTTGTTTTCTGTATTTATAAATGATATTGATGATGGTATATCAAGTTTAATGTCCAAGTTTGCAGATGATACAAAGGTTGGCAGGGTTGTCAAGGACACTACTGACACTATGCTGCTGCAACAGGATCTGGAAAGGTTGAGCAGATGGGCTGAGAGGTGGCAAATGAAGTTTAACATTGACAAATGTAAAGTACTACACATGGGAAACAGCAACCCCAGAGCAACGTATCAACTCTGTGGTACTACACTGACAGTGGTAGAGAATGAAAGGGACTTGGGGGTGATTGTGCGGGCAGATATGAAGTTCTCTGAGCAGTGCAGACGGGCTGCAAGAGTAGCTCATGGGGTATTGTCAATGATATACAGGAATTTTTCCAGCAGGGATAAGGAGGTGATTATTCCATTGTATAAGGCAATGGTCAGGCCACACCTAGAGTACTGTATACAGGTCTGGAGGCCTCATTTCAAGAAGGATGTAGAGCTGCTGGAATGAGTACAGAGAAGGGCAACAAGATTAGTGAATGGAACAAAGGGGTGCTCTTATGAAGAAAGGCTTAGGTTTTGCAAATTACAGTGTCTGGAGACTAGGCACCAGCGAGGTGATCTGATAGAGGTGTATAAAGCCTTGAATGGTTTAAGCATGCTCAATGCTGATGGGATTCTTCCTCTAGCTCAGAAAAATCACCTGAGAGGGCATAAATTCAAATTGAGGAAAGACAGATGTAGGATAGACGTGCGGAAATTTACCTTTAGCCAGCGGGTGGTTGGTTGGTGGAACAGACTGCCATCCCTTGTGGTGGAGGTTGATAGCCTAAATAAGTTTAAGGCTCAGCTGGACAGGTATTTTGAACGAACAGAGGGGTGAAGTGGAAGTGGGTTTTTTTTTTTTTTGGCTGATGCTGCATAAGCTTGCTTTCTTGCATCAAATGCCTCTACTAATGCTAATGCTAAGTGTCACAATGGATGAAGTGGAATACAGATCAGCGATTCGGGTCTTCTTTCTGGAAGGGAAAACATCCAAAACAATCCACAAAGAAAGGGGTTGCTGTTTATGGAGAAGACTGCCCAGGTTACGGTGTTGTTCCACAATGGTACAAACAATTCAAATGTGGAAGAACCTCAGTGTATGAAAACAAAATCCCAAGAGACTCAGCAACTGATGTAACAGAAGTGTTGTAAAAATTGAGGTATTAATCCTGGAAGACAGCCATATTCGCATCAAACAACTATCCGTAGAGATTCAAATTAGTGCAGGATCAGTGAACTCATCCACAAACAGTTGCATATGACTAAAGTGTCTGCTAGAACGGTTCTCAGACTTCTGACCCCTTAGAAGAAGGAAAGTGCAAAATGTGCACATGAAATGTTGTTGGGTTTGCCAGAAGCAAGAGTTTTTTCACGGCTAGTCAACATGGATGAAACTTGGATCCATCAGTATGATCCCAAAACAAAACAAATGTCAAAACAATGGTAGCATGCAGAATCAGCCCCCCCTCCACCAAAAAAGTTAAGAGGTATAACCAAGTGCTGGCAAGGTGGTGCACTTTTTTTCAAATCATAATGGGATAATATTACGGATTACCTAGAAAAGGGCCCTACTGTGATGGTGAATTATTATTCCAACCTTCTCATAAAGCTACGTGTTGCCATAAAAGACAGGGAAAACTGCCAGGTGTGCCCCTCCTCCACTGTAATACTTCTAGGCATTCCTCGCATGCTGCAGCGAAGTGTTCAAGAATGTGGGTTTGAAATTTTGCCACATCCTGCTTATCCCACCCATGACCTTGAACCCTCACATTTTCTCCTCTTTCTTGCCCTCAAGGCCTTTCTTCATGGAAAACACTTTGCTCCTGCTGATGATGAGGTTATTTCTGCTGCTGAGTTGCGGTTTGAAGGATAGTCAGAGGACTTTTACAAAACTACCCTGCGGAAGAGTATTGAGATACATAAAAATATCATTTTGCCCAGTGATTATGTTAAAAAAGTTAATACATTGTGTTTGTTTCAACTTTCTATCAACAACTACATCTGGGAGATTACAAATCTTTTTTGAATGCCCCACATCATATTTACCATCTTGAAGGCCTGCAGAAGTTACCTCTGCTGCTATGCAGACATTCTTCTACTTGACCTGCAGAATTGCAGGCAAGCCTAATTTACAAGATACATGCAGACACATTTCCACAGTATGGACAATATACTTGACTTTATAGCATGTACACAACAATTACAGCAACAGTAACTAGTGAATCTTTAAATGCAGTGTATTAATTAAAAAAATTTTATTTTTGTTAAACCCTTTAATGTGGGTTGCTACCTAAAAGCAGAATGTTTGAATGATAATGAAGAAGGAAAATTGCAGTGATATATACCTGCATCACAGATCTGTGATGACAAAACAAGTGAAGAGTGTGAACCGTCTGTAAGTTTATTAAAAGCATCAGTTGAAAAAAAAAGAAAAAAAAAAGTCTGCAAATATGATGATGGTTATCTTAAACTGGGATTTTTGAGGACTAGTGATAAGGCAAAGCCTGTTCCACTGTGTGCAATTTATTGAGACACTCACAAATGAAAGTATGAAACCATCTAACCTCAAATGGCATTTCAATGTAAAACAAAGAATACCACGGAAAGTCTATAGAATTCTTCAACAATAGATGCAAAGCTCCAAAACTCTCAGAGAATAATGTACCGGTGAAAACATATAAAAGCTTTTGAAGCTTCATATAATGTGGCATACTTAATAGATATTTTCCAGAATCCAGAGCTGAAGTGATTTACAAGACATTAGTAAAACCTGCAGCCAAAGTAATGGCTCAAGTGATGACTGGAGACAAAGCAAGCAAACCTATAGATCACATTCCTCCAAGCTGATGAATCCTGTGATATTGTGAATTTTGCTAATCTTTTATAGTTTGTCAGATACAAGCTAAATAGTGGAGTCCACGATGATATTTTGTTCTGCCAACCCATACAACTGGGGAAGCTATTTTAAAAGTTATTAGCATTAGTAGAGGCATATGATGCAAGAAAGCAAGCGTATACAGCATTAGCCAAAAAAAAAAAAAAAACACCTTCCCATTACACCCATCCATTCACTCCAAATGTTTGCGTAGTTCTGCCTTGAACTTATTTAAGCTGTCAACTTCCACAATGACAAATGGAAATTTGTTCCAGCAATCAATCAACCACCCGCTGGTTAAAGGCAAATTTCCACACATCTATTGTACAACTGCCTTTTCTCAATTTGAATTTATGTCCCATCAGGTGAGTAATCTGGGCAAGAGGAACAATCCCATCAGCATTGAGCTTGCTCAAACCATTCAAGATCTTATACATCTCAATCAGATCACCTAGCAGGTGCCTAGTCTCTAGACACTGCAATTTGCAGAACTTTAACTTTTCTTCATAAGAGCAACCTTTTGATCCATTCACCAATCTAATTGCCGTTCTCTGTACGTGTTCCAGCAGCTCTACATCCTTCTTAAAATGAAGCCTCCAGACCTGTATACAGTACTCAAGGTGTAGCTTGACCACAGCCTTATACAAGGGGATAATTACTTCCTTATCCCTACTAGAAAAATTTCTATATATAATTGACAAGACACCATGAGACCTGTTTGCACTGTTCAGAAAACTTCATATCTGACTGCACAATAACTCCCAGGTCTTTATCATTCTCCAGTACCCTAAGTGTAGTACAACACAGTTAGTACATTACTCTGGGGTAACTGCTATCCATATGCAGTAATTTACATTTGTCAATGTTAAACTTCAGTTTCCACTTCTCAATCCATCTGCTCAGCTTTTCTAGATACTGTTCCAGTAGTGTACTTTCATACCTGTCATTAACAACCCTGCCAACCTTTGCATCGTCTGCAAACATGGACATTAAGCCTGATATACCTTCATCAATATTATTAATAAATACAGAAAACAACAATGGGCCCAACAACCAAACCCTGGGGGATTCCACTAATAACATTAGTCCATGAAGAGCAGTGTCCATTGATTACCACTCTCTTGTCTTCTCTCACTCAACCATCCCTTTATCCACAGCAGCAATTTTCCATACTGCTTAATGCCATACTGCTCAAATTTGTACCGTAGTCTTCCATGCGCAACAGTATCAAAAGCTTCCACAAAATCCATGTATATCATATCAAAATTATCAAATCCACACTGTGTTTGAACTATAACTGCAGTATTGTCTAGATCACATGGACCCCCCCAGGGGTCCATAGAAGCTTTGAGGGGGTCCACAAGAAAAAAATTGTACTTCAGGGGTCCATAATATGAGCTAAGGGGTTCATGATAAAATATTATAAATAAAATAATTTGTTAAATAAAAATAAATAAAAAAAATAATAATAAAATAAACTAATGTCATAGAAAAGTCCAGAAATTCACAGTTAGAAGATACTTGTATTTTCTGGAACCTTCTTTAGTTGACGCAAAAAAAAAAATTTCTTTCCCTAGAAAATTCTCGAAGAAGAAAACATTATTTAAGCACCGACTAATCTAGAAAGAGTCAGTCAGTCAGAGGCAGTCATTTCATTCTATAGTGAGTAATCGGCATCGTCGTGGTGAAATCTATTGTTTGTGTTATTGAATGCTATTGTTCTAGTGAACTATATTTCCATTAGTACCTACAAGCATTTCCAACATTAAATATCTGAAGTTAATAATATTATTATTGTTTTCAGATAACCCATGGCTCATGCAAAGAAGAAAACAAGACAATATTTGACTGAATATCTGTCGTATGGTTTTATTGAATCACCAGAGAATATCACAAAACCAAGTATGACTGTGCTGTCTAATGATAGCATGAAGCCAAGTAAGCTTCGTCACCATTTTGAGACAAGGCACAGAGAAAAGAAAAATAAATCAGTACAGTATTTCCGAAAACTACAAGACAATTTTCAAGGAAGAAACAAATTGGATCAGATTTTTAGTAAAAAAACAAGCAATAAAGATAGCGGTTTATTAGCATCATATGAAATCAGCAAAATAATAGCAAAATCTGGAAAGCCACATAGCACTGGTGAAACTGTCATCTTGCCTTCGATATCAGTTGTAATTTCAACAATGTTAAACAAAAATGCACGTGAAATTATCGATAACCTTCCTTTGAGCATTAACAATATCCAGACCCATTGATGAAATGTCTGAAGATGTAGAAAATCAACTTATTGCTCAATTACGAGTGAAACAGTTCGCAATGCAACTTGATGAATCAACCTTGATGGGCAATGAAGCACTTTTATTGACATATGTAAGATGTATGGATGATAATCAACTCAGAGAGGAAATGCTTTTTGCAAGATTCCTCAAACCAGATACTAAAGGTGAAACAATATTTAAGGAAGTCCAGTCTTATTTTAGAGAAAAAAATATTCCACTCAAATTTAATGGCTTATGCTACTGATGGCACTCCTTCCATGGTCGGTAGGTACAGAGGGTTTATCACTAATTTAAAAAATGCATTGCCAAAAGTATTTTGCATACATTGCGTGATTCATTGCCAACATCTGGTGGTAAAGAGATTGAGTGGACGTCCTCATGAAGCCTTAACTCTTGTAATAAAAGCTGTCAACCTCATTAAGGCTAATGCTCTTCAAGATCATCTCTTTCGCAAATTTTGTGATGAAAATGAAGAAGGATTTGACTGTCTCGTACTGCATACAGAGGTGCAATGGTTGTCTAAAGGCAACTGTCTTTGTCGCTTTGTCGTCCTTTGGGACAGTATTGTATCATTTCCAAACGAAAAGGAGATTGGAAAACAGTTGGTTGCCATGAAAACAGACATATTTTACCTCTCAGATGTGTTTGAAAAACTGAATTCTCTTAATAATCTGCAGCAAGGACATAATTGCGATTTATTATATAGCAAATAAGCCATTAACGCATTCCTAGGAAAACTCAAATTGTACAGTCTTAATATCTCACCCGGTGCGTTTGACCAGTTTCCAAACCTTGCTTCAGTTAGCAGTGATTTAAAAGATGCTAATTGTGTTGTGTATGTTGATCATTTAAAAAAAAATTATGAAGACATGCAAGTTCGGTTCAAGGACCTACTAGAACTGAACATCCCAGATTGGGGGCCGATTCCATTTGAGGTAAATGTTGCTGATGTTGAAACTGATTTATAAGAGGAACTTGTTGAATTGCAGTCTGATGAGACAGTCCGAAGTCTATTCAAAAAAGGAAAGCATGATGTATGGAAGAATAGTGACATTGCATGTAAATATCCGCTTTTATGGGAGAAAGCTAAAATGTATGTCATTGTTTTCTCATCATCTTATCTTGTGGAATCTGGCTTTAGTCGTGTAACACAGTTGTTAACAAAAAATCGTAATCGACTTGATATAGTAAAAAGAGGTGATCTTCGTCTGACTCTCACAAAATTGGAACCAGATATTAAAATGCTAATATCAAAACATCAGCCACAAGGATCTCATTAGTAGGGCCTATTTAATGGGATCCTATTTAATAGCCTTAGGAATAAATTTATATGTTGTTTGAAATAGTATTTTTTTTTAAATTTTTTTTTTAATAATTCTCTTATTACAAGTAAAAAAAGTTTCAGTTTTATCAAATTAAAATTTTCAAAATTTGTAATTTACATTTTTTATATTATATTGGAATTGTTTAATTATTAGCTTTTACTAACTTACAAATAAATATTTCATTTAGGAATATTACATATGCGTATATGGGGGTCCACATACGTAATGTTAGGACTCAGGGGGTCCACAAGCAAAAAAAGGTTGGGAACCCTTGGTCTAGATAATCCCGCAGTGCTTCTTTAACCAGTGCCTCCATTATTCTTCTTCCCAGAACAGAAATTAAACTAATAGGTCTACTCATGCCACCCTTTGATTCCCCCTTGTGAATTGGGGACACATTTGCATATCTCCAGTCCATGGGGACCTCCCCTGAATCCACGGAAGCTCTCTTAAATTATGGCTAAGGGTTTGCTTACTTCATTTGCTGCCTCCTTGAATATAACTGGAAATATCCCATTCACACCAGGCACCTTTCTTATGTTTAATATCTCCTCCACTTTGCTCTCAGCTCAGTTATTACAAAATCATTTAGCTCATTTAGCTTCCTGTCAGACTTTGATAAACTTCTGACATTCCATGACCTGAATGACTCATGTGTGAATGTAGATGCAAAATACTCATTCAGTTTGTCAGCTACCTGAGCAGGATCATCAACAGTTGAACCATTGATATCAAGTGGATCAATCTGATTCATTCCCTTCCTTATAGAGTTTATGTAAGTAAAGAAGTCTTCGCTGTTTTTCTTTGCATCCTTTGCCAAAGGTTTCTCGTAATCCGCTTTTGCCAGCCTAACCTCCTTGGTGACTTGATTACAGACCAGCTTATATCTACCATAGGCTTTTGTGTTACCTGATAATTTATATGCATCCCATGCAGTTTTCTCTGCCACAAGTCCCATTAGTTCATCTGAACTAATGGGACTTGTGGCATTCTTAGTTGGTATGAAAAGCCTAGTAGCTTCCAAGATTAATTCTTTAACTGCTTCCCATTTAGAATTTCCTGTTGGAAACGTTATCAGTTGGTCTCACTGTATAGAATTTAAAAATTGTCTCAGACCTCTGTAGTCACCTTTACAAAAGCAAAAATTCATCCCTTTACCCCTGATGGTAGTTACATATTTTAGTGAATCCCAGATCAGGACACTGTGATCACTGCCACCTAGTCATTCCTTTATCTGCAGATTCTTAATGCATGAAGAATCACTGCTGATGTTATTGATGACTTTGGAGTTGCTGTATTGGAATAAGCACAGATGGTGCAACAGCAATGATCAGTTCTAAGAAAGGAGCTGTTGCCATGTATTCAAGCTGCTGCACCAGATGCAAAATTAACACATTGTTATATACACAAGGAAGCACTTGCCACCCAGAACATGTATGCAGACCTAAAAAAAAAGGTGCTTGATGAAGGTGTTAAAATTATTAATTTTGTGAAAGTCTTCTTTCTAAATGGTTGGTTTTTTTCCAGCTTTGTGATGAGATGGCCAGTGGCTAAGCACAATTCCTATTTCACACTGAAATGCAATAGCTTTTGTGTGCTCCAAAATTAAGTCCTGAATTGCCTGTTTGAGCTGCAAGAAGAACTTCAAATTTTTTTGATGAAACCGTTAACCTGTATATATGACTGGAAATGGCTATGTAAATTAGCACACACTGCAGATATCTTCACTCATTTAAACAATCTTAATCTATCCTTGCAAGGGAAACTCATATCTATATTCCATGTTCAAGACTAAGTGAGCGCCACAATTTACAAAGTAGCAACTGTGGCATAATTGTCTTAGTTTTCGTGAATTAGATTCCCTTCCATATCTTCATGACTTAATAATAAATTCGGTTAAACTGAAATTGATGGTGACATGTTGCAACTATGAAGCAACATTTGGAAAGTGTGCAGAAAGAGCCTTCTATTTTCCTGAATCAGGCAGCAACTTTGAATGGATAGGGAACCTTTTCACTATCAGTGTTCAGCCACTGCCAAATAATCTCTCAGATTTAGAATAAGAACAGCTTTTGAAGCTGGCTCCAGATGGCTTTCTAAAAACAAAATTTGGGCAAAATAAACTAACATCATTTTGGTGTTAGTTTGGAATATCCAGCTCTATCAGACAAAGCTGTTAACATCTTCTGCCCTTCCCCACTTCATATTTATGCAAAGTAATATTCTCTGCACTGATTGGCATCAAAACAAAACAATACAACCATCTTATTAAAGTGGAACTCCACCTTCATCTGAAGATTAAACACTGTTTTGTACCAAAATAGTAAGTATTAAAAATGCTTTCTTCACAAGTTAACATGTATACTTTAATTTGAGAATGGTACAAATCCACCATACATATCTATGCTGTCCTGTCCTGTCAGAATGTTTGATTTTTATTATTACTTTATTTTTTAATTATATTCCATAAAATCCTGTTCCACATGGCTTCAGATGGCTTTCTAAAAACAAAATTTGAGCAAAATAAACTAACATCATTTTGGTGTTAGTTTGGAATATCCAGTTCTATTAGACAAAGCTGTTAACATCTTCTGCCCTTCCCCACTTCATATTTGTGCAAAGTAATAATCTCTGCACTGATTGGTATCAAAACAAAACAATACAACCGTCAATACAACAAGTTATATATATAACTTTTATTAGATATTAATAAATTAATACCATACATTGTACTGTATTTAATCTAGTCTAGATAAAACAGTATCATTAAAACTAGCCACAAATCATCTTCACCAAACAAGGGGTACACTAGTAAGACTAAACTCTCAAAAGGGGTACATGATTATTGTAAATTTGTGAATCACTGGAGTAGAAGAACTGTGTAACTATATTGCTGATTGTTATTTCTACATGACAAAAAAAATCAGAAGAGCTTTCCAGAAAAAATAAGCACATCATCAAATATCATAACATATCATCTGCAATAAGGCCATGTTCCACAGGAGAAAGACTTGCCAATACCAGATCCACCACAGTCACAGGATAAAGGAAGCAGTGATGAATATAGTGAGGATTCTTGTTTAGAGTTTGCTGAATCATCCACTTCAGCAGCAGTTTGGAAACAGAAAATTATAACATGCCACACTTAATTAAGCAAGGAGAGCTGAATGACTTAGACAATTTAAACTTATCTAAAGAGCAAACAAAAATCCTTTAATCTAGATTATAACAGATGTTACTTGAAGCAAGAACTAAAATTACAGTATGTCAAAAATCACAAAGTATTTCCACAATATTTCATAATGGAAAATGGTATGCATTTTGTAAAGATATTAGCAGTCTTCTGAATGAATTGAACAAAGTCCTAATAAATGGCATATATTTATTGATGCTCCACAGTTAAGTTTAAAAGCAGTTTTGCTACACAATGGAAACACCTTCCCATCAGTTCCTCTACTTCATGTGCCGTTAACTTGAAAGAAACATAAGAAATTATGTCCAAGATCCTAAATGCAATAAAGTACTATGACTTTGCTTGGAACTGTCTGCGATAATCGTAAGGTAACTGCATTACTCACTAGTCTATAGGGAGTTTTTGCAAAATATTGTTGTTTTCTGTGTTTGTAGGATAGTCGTGCAACAGAAAAACATTATATTTGGCAGCAGTAGGAAAAGAGGGAAGAATTTTAAGAAAAAAAGCTCTTCACCTTTGCGTATATAGCTTAAATTAATGAAGAATTCAGTTAAGGCTCTGGATAAAGAAGGAAGTGGATTCTGCTACTAGAAGTGTTTCCAACTTTGACAGATGCAAAATGAAAGAAGGAATTTTAACTGGGCTTCAAATAAACTCTTCAAAGATGATATATTCAAAACAAAGCTACAGGATAGTGAAATAGTAGCTTGGCAGTCATTTAAAGCAGTTGAGCATAGATTTCTTAGCAAAAGGGAAAAAATAAATAAATAAAATAATTATGAATCATTTGTGTCAGTGTTACTGCAATGTCAAAGTTATGGACTGCCAAATGTGTTCAAAAATTCATTTTCTTCATCCCACCTGTTTCCTCCTCCGCTCAAAATTTTGGGGATGTAAGTGATAATCAAGGGAAAATACTTTTATCAGAGCATACGCACAAATGGAAAGGGAATACCAAAGTCTCTCTGAAACTGCTATGATAGGAAATTGCTGCTGGTTTCTTAAGAGGGAAAGCAAAATGGTTTATAAGAAAAACCCTTATCCATTCATTCCTTTTTAAGATAGCATATGTATTATTGCATGCTACTTGAAATTGGTTCAAGCATCATACAATAATACATCGTTCAACAGACACAAGACAGAGACATAATTTTGGTTTTTTTATGGAATCAGCACAATTTGCTTTAGAATCTTCTAAAAAAACATTTTTGGTCAGTGTTATTAAATAAACATGAGGCGCACTCTCTCTCTCTCTCTCTCTCTCTCTCTCTCTCTCTCTCTCTCTCTCTCTCTCTCTCACATTTTGTAAATAAGGACTAGATATGGGGTTAATTAGGTAAATTAATACTCAAAACCTTGAAACAGCTTTTTTTTTCTTTTTTTTTTTTGAGAATGCTACACACAGCCTGTAGAACTTCAGTTAGTTATTTCAATGGTATCCAAGTGATGTAATTGCAGGTATCATAATGTGTTTGCCATCGTGCACAAAACATTTCTTCAGTGCATGGTTGTAAATTATTTCTCCAGCAATAGCACTTCACTACAGCCATCAAGTAGCAGTAATTAATAATGGTATCATATGTGTCTGGGCTTATTTGTTCCTGACTGAATTCTGTGTGCATCCAACCACATGTAAACAAACTGCTAGCTACTAGCATTATCATAAAATGTAAATCCTAATAAACTTCCTCTTTGAAAAGAGAGGGCTTGAAAGATATCTTCCACAACTAAGAAACTCAAAATGTGCTCACTCATGTTTTGAATTCTAATGTATGGTTGCATGTTTGTAGAACACATGCTACAATCAATGTTGAGCATTCAATATTTCCTGCTGATAAGATGTTTATCAGGGTTCTGTTATCCTAGTTTGCTTTCACACTCATATTGAAGAGGAGTGGCCTGAGATTTTACTTAGCTTTAGACACATTATATACAAGCACACTCAATCTATGTGAGTCATCACATGGTTATATAAATCCAAGGACTAAAAGGGGCCTCGAAGTAACCATGAACTTTTCACTTATAAGAGTGAACCATGTGCAAAATTTCTGCTATATAAAGTAGTTTGGCTGGTACAAACAAAATATTACTTGTCTTATGGGTATAGTAACCCACTCTAATATCTGCTATTTGCTTGGTAAGACAACTGTTTCAAAAATTCACTTACACCAACCAAAGTTTGAACCAAAACCATTCAAAAAAGGCCAGAGAGAGAGAGAGAGAGAGACAACCATGACTCTATTCCAATAGCAAAGGGAAGCATGATCTTAAAATAGCACAAATCTCAAAAGCTATTAGCACCAGTAAATAATATGACAAATGATTGAATAAATTTGCTAAATATATTCTCCAAAATAAGAATTACTGTTGAAACAAAATAACAACACAGTTCTAATTTGATGCAGTATAGTATATAATAAACACAACTGTAATTTGTACGTATATCAATCACCATATACATACATATTTAACATAAACTGCTTAAAAATTTATCAACTTCAATGCATCCCAAGTACATGTAATTTGTCTGTGTGTGAATGTACTGTTTGCATTCAGCACTTCTGTTTCCTCACTCTGATACATTAATTCTTACCTATCAGGTTATTTGGATTTCTAATAGACAATTAGTTTGTAGTGATGACTATGTTCATGCTCTGGAAAAAAACATAATAACAATAATAAACGAAATAAATGAATTGCACCAGTCCATTTTTATTAAACTTCATGATCGCCAATACACCAAGTCTAACCTGCAGAATTAAATAAGAATAAAATTTTAGGAAATGGATAAATGACAGATTTCAATCAGTGCTTTATAATAACTTTCCAAAAACAAATTTAAATGTTTTTTTGTCATTTAAATAAATTTACTCACTTCTTTCTTAAATGGAGCTTCTAATAATGCTTCCACATCAAAATCATCTGCCATGATTTCCTTAAAAATAACACAAAAGTAGGGACTGTTGTTATCATTGCCAATCAATTTAATTTATTACAAAATTTTAGTAGCAATATATCAATACTTGCCATACTACATTACACCTCTTTCAATTAAAGATGAACCTTTTAAGGTTGTATTGTGATAACTGATTTTCCCAACCCAGAACAATGGATGTGAATAGATTGATCAATTTTTGCAACATAAGCTTGGAATGTTCTTTTTATTTACAGAGGTAAAGCCTATGCAATACTTTTTGATAAGCTAGCCTAGCTAAATATGTTATGAATAGTGTTGCTTAGCAGATGGAATACCAATGGAAAAGACACTAATATGAGTGATAAATAAAATTTCATCTAATAATTATAAATATTACTTTGTACACGGCAAAAATTCCATTTTTACAAATAAGGCATTATCAATGAACTGTTTAATAATAGTCAATTAATAACATTACATAAATTTTCAAAAATTTTTTCCTGTTTATATGCTTTTCTAGTGTTTATGAATTTGGGTAAGCTGATTACGACCTTCATTTTCAATAGCATCAATGACTTGTCCAAAAATAAAAGAACAATAAAATATTCAATAATACTATATCAGATTTCTTAACAATGTTGTATTGTTCAATCAGTACAGAACAAAGTATTAATCTTTGCTACAAGTAAACAACAAATACGCTAATGTATGTAACAACAAAGCTATAATAACAAGTAAGCTAAAAAAACAAAATCACAAATTAAAAAGTAGAAACCTTCCTCAGATTAATAAAAAAATTTCCTTAAAAATATAAGCCTGACTTGTCATTTTTTATGGTTCAGGATCAAATTTTGCCAGATATAATTAGCCATCAGAGCTTCATCCAGATTCCTCGTACCTCTTTTCCATTGGTTGAATGTCATAGTGGAATCTTTCCCTATGCTCCTAATATTGCTCACATTTAGTCTGAAAAAATTCAGTTGAGAGTGCAAGCAATGGAACTTGAGACATTTTGCATCCTATTTATCTGTAATTTTCAATCAACTTGTCACCTAATTCTTTGAAATTATCATTCTTAATGTTCCCAAGAAAACAGCTCACTCAAAGTGCTGGTAATTGCATTCAGTATCAGTCATTTTGTCTTCCAGTTTTTGTAAAGCCAACATCTGCTTAGCTTTTAGAACAATAAACATACCCCATTTCACTTTTTTCATCACACATTTTGCAAAACTATATTGTATGTGCTGAAGATGTCACTTTGAGGATCCAATGCTTTAAAGAAATTGTTTGACCAGTCCCAGTTTGATACTGAATGATAGAAAAACAACTTGGAACCAAAGGACTATTTACTACACTGTTTACACCAGGCTGCAGCTCAATTCTGGCAGACCATTCTCTTCTCCTGTAGTGCTGATCTATTGAACTGCTATCCTAAAGGCATAGGAAGCAAGGGAACTTAGTGAAACTAACGTACATATATATCGCAGAAGGAACAAAACCTTGAAGCATCCAGAGATATCCCATTTATACTGGTTACTTGCAATCTTCTCTAACGCACTTCAAATTTCATACACAGGAAAAATGTGTATGAATGGTGTATATTTGTACACATTATGGCATATATTCTCGCTGCAATGCAAACACAACTATTAAACTTTTACTCGAGCTGACTATGAAAAGATATCGATTTCTGGATTGTGACCATAACCAATTCCTTCATAAAGGCTAATCACATCGAAACAATAGCATGGGGATTCTGCAGCAGTGTAAAAACATGCAGAAGTAACATGTCTCGATTTGGTTAGACCAAGTCCCACACTAAGGTGAATAACAAGACAAAAGCGATAAAATCAGTTTACTGCCCAATATTATTACAAAGATTCTACAACCAGAAAAAAACACATGAAACAGAACATAGGTTGTTCTCCATCATTGCAAGACCACATGTATTACAAACAGTCTTGCAATAAGAGGAATATAAACGCAAAGCAAATAACAAGGAAGGCACAATATACTGGGGGCCCATGGCTGAAACAGAACCCGAAGTTTAACAAAGATGCCCTCCTCAGTCCCAGCAGGGAAAGCACAAACTTTAATTCCTGCACCTGGATGGCCCTGAACTCTAGCATAAGGCCTGCATACAACCATAGTAGTTGGCACAAAAGACCAGGGGGATGAACAAAGATTTAAAGTGGTATATTTTCACATAAGCTATTCAATATAAGCATCAGAAAAAAAAACAACAACATATAGTGGATATGCAATGAAAAATTAACAAGTTACTAAACTACATTGTTTTTATAATTAAAGTATCCTTACTGAATTGTATGAAGTAGAACAATGCCATTTCTATACTGGGACAGAAATGGCACAGTTTTCTTGAGAGGAAGGAAAAAAGGTGTTAGTGATGGACTATCAATACAAAACATATTCAATGTGTATGTATGCCACTGGTAAACATGGTGTATTTCACACAAATACCGGTGCTTTCAATGGCCAGCAGCAGTAATGTCAGGAGTGATGGCAGCTAGTGGAATGATATGAATCTGAAGGGCAACATCACTTGTCACTGCATGCCATCACTCCCAACATTGCTTTCTACCATTACACAATGCTCTTTAGGTATTCCTACAACAAAAATCACAGGGGGGTAAGGTTAGGTGAACAGCATGGCCATGATGTTGGTTTGGACTGATTGATCATTTTATCATTGATCAGTGAAGTGCTTTAGGAACAAGTCTGTCACAAATTGAGCAATGTGCAGTGGTACTTCATCCTGAATAAACACCATGGATTCCATGCATCTCCACTGTTGGAATGCAGGAATGAAGGTTTCCAATATGTTCTGGGAAGACTGACTGCAAAAAGCGACAAGACCCTCTAGGCCAGGGGTCTGCAACCCGTGGGTCACAAATTGTATGCAGCTCTTTGAACATGTAAGTGCAGATCTTTATAACTTTTAGCTCACATGAAGCACAATTTGAAATGGAGTTAGACGACTTAAAATCAAGGACATGCGGAGTTGCAAGACTAAAATGCCTTAAAATTCAAATTGAGGATTTGGAAACGCAAAAGGCTGCCCTTGATTACTTCACAAATGGACAGTGATAGATGAGTTGAAAAAGCAAGACCAAATTGTGTTCGATGCGTGGAGTAGCGGACAAGTATATAAATTGGAAAATATTTGAGCTTGGACTTATCTCAGTTTTTTGTTCAGCGTATTTCCACAGGCAAATATTTTCGAACGTGGACTACTATGTATAAAAATAAATCAAGAAACCGTCTGATAAATGCGAGCCTCTCAGCATCTTTAAAGATGAAAATTACAGCATACTCGGTCAAGAAAATCAGCAGCAAAAATCACATTAATTCGTACCTAATTGGATTGTTTGTTATGTTTTTTTCAGTATTAATAAATATTTCGAAAAATATATATATTTAATAAAACACCTTCCCACTCTATTCCATCTTAAAAAACTCCCCCTCCCCCAGCTTGAACTAAGGTGTGGCTCTTCGGATTCTCTTTTTTTTTTTTAAATTAGATCAAAAATGGCTCTTCACTCAAAAAAAGTTGCCAACCCCTACTCTAGGCTGAAAAAAGTAAGTGCAATAACACACTTGACTGGGGAGTGTAGTAGAACTGCATGTACCACACAAATGTTTTTTGAGGCCCAAATGCAGCAGTTATGGGTATTCATGCTACAGTTCAGAGTGAAGCAGGCCTTGTCTTCCCCAAAAGGGTGTTCCACTGTCACTGGTTGTCCACCTGAATGCATGCTAGGAATGGGACGGTGAATGTCTGTTATCTATGTCAGTGTTTACCAACCTTTTTTTTTTTTTTTTTCCAGATATGGACCACTTTTATATTTAAGGCAGATGCCACAGACCACAAAAAAATATTAAACTATACATGCAAATATAATTTTTTAAATATAATGATATGTACTCATATTTAAAATATGAGTACATATTAAAATATATGTTGGGTCAAGGGCATCCAATCTTTTTTGCCTAACATACAGATAAAATGCTGAAGGTGGTCTGCATGGGTTGGGTGAGGTAAGCAGGTTACAAGACCATAATATAAGAGAATTTTATCTACATTCATATTTACATTTTTTATACATTTAAAAATTAAATATGAAAATCGACCAATTATTATACAATATTAATATTGTTCCTATTATATGGTTATAATAACATTGGTAACTTCTGAAGAAAATACATAAAACATGAGAAAGCAATACAAAAAAACTGAATATTATTAAAAATGGATATTTTCAAAAGTCAATGTAACTGTATTTTGTGACAGGCTAGTTTTAAACTCAGAGAGGAGTTGTGATACTTAAACTGGTGACATAACCATGGGCTGCACAATATGGAGTGGGCTGCATGTTGCCCACAGGCTGTGTTAGGTTGTTATAGGCATACCTGTATCATCCATCACTATCACCTACAACAAAAAAGCTCTGCTTCACTGAAAAGTCACAAAAACCACTTTCATAAGTCATATGGACCACAGGTTGGGAAACACTGCTCTACATCACCCATTTTAAGAAGAATGCATTATGGATAATATCAAAGCACCTTTCATAATACATTCTTTTGTGAAAGCAGACATGCCCAACTACCATACAATAGAACTGGCACCAATGTTGTACTAAGCCTTCCTTGGCAGACGTGATTTACTCCACAAGCTTTATTAACAGCTTTCTGCCCTCACCCACATGTACTATGCCAAAACTCCATTTCCAAAAATTTCTTTTTATTATCCATTCCCAAAGCACCATTGCTAAACTGCTACTATTTAAATTAAACAACTTTATTAGGAGCAGTCAAACTTATAAAGATATAAGCACGTTGCTTACTACTTGTGTTGTCTTCTATGTTCTTTAGACTAATCTACACAAACTGCAATGTGCAAAACAGAGACAGTATCGTTTCTGCCTTTGGTTGGAGATATGTAATTTTTTTCTGCTATTTTCTTCTCTATGTTGTGGACTATAGATACACTACACCACACCTTAATCTGACCATTAGATAGGACAACTTTATAAATTAATGTATCTCTGAATAGAGATACATTAATTTATAAAGACCTCATATAATATAAAATTACTAAATACATTTATATGACTATATTGAGAGCAGTCTGAGTTTACAAAAAAAAAAAAAAAAAAAAAAGCCTGGGAAAACAAAAATAAAGAACTTAAAAAAAGATAACATTATAACAAAATTTATCTGCATTTGTACAGTAGATTTTTAAAACAATGTACTGTACAGTACTTTCACTCAGAAAAGTACTTTTCTGAGTAACATGATTCAACCTGCAGTACATGTAAAACTAACGTGTGTCAGGCTGTGTTACACCAAGGCTGCAATAGATTTGCAAACCTTAAAGCTTGTGAGGTAACCTACAAGTCTTAGCAATGGTATCTTGGAAGTATATATTCTGTTATAACCCAGGACACTCTGAGTCACTATGCTGCCTAATATTTTTGATGTTCAACCCCGGGGGCTCACATCTGGTGAGTATGGGTTTGGCAAACCCAGGGTCCTGAGCTGGGTATCATCATTCTTCTCTTTCTTGGTGATTCCTTTGTACTTCTCTCTCCCTCTCGCTCTCTCTCTCCTTTCTTTCTCAGGGGGTAACTACGGAATTTTTTTTTTTTTTTTTTTGGCTGGTGCAGCATAAGCCTCAGGCTTCCTTGTACCATACGGCTAATAATAATAATAATAACATTAAATTACAGTTCAAACACAGCAGCAAAGCCAAATTCTCTGTTTAACAATCATGGTGGTCTGTCTCTTGTAAAGGATCTATATAGCTTTTGACAAAGATGCAACACAGCGTATTCTTATCAAAGACACTGAACTATCAAGCAGCATTCTGTTACAGCATGAGTCTTGTTTCTTGAAGGAGCTATCATGCTTGATAAATAATAGCTCTACGACTAATCAGATTCGGATTTTGTTATGGTTCAGATGCATGAAAACTGTTTTGTTTAATAAATGCTAATAATTATTTCTGCCAAGTGCTTTTTTTTTTTTTTTTTGATACATAAAATGTATATTATTAATTTCTTGAAATTTGTAAAAGTGATAATGGAGAAACTGCACGAAGTATTTTCAAAAATTTAATATTATCCAAAAACAAGTGCACTGTGAACCATGAAAAAGAAAAAACTTCTGCTGTTCCATATTTCTTGTTCCACACTATATAATTCTCGATTACTTCAAACTTCAAAACATATTTATCATTAAAAAGGTACAAAAATAAAAATAAATTAATTAATACAAATCTAAATAACATTGACTGAAAACATACATTAATATAATTTAAGATACACTATCTGAAAGTGCTAAAAAATAAAATCTTAAAATTTAAAACAATTCAGACTCTGGCACTTTTGGCATATAATATGTTGTTGCATTATTCAGATGCAATGCCATACACTATTCAGAAGCAATGCCATACATCAATAAACTGCAACACTTGCATAAGGGCAATGTGTGTGTGAGTGAGTGAGTGAGCGAGTGAGTGAGTGAGTGAGTGGGGGGGTGTACTGCAGAAATTCATGAATTACCAGAAAGAGGAGTGGGAAAAGAGACCAGGAGGGACATCCATCCAACATCACAGATTCAAAGTTGGGATATAGTCATATACCATCAATTCCGTTCTAGTGCTGTGTACATGAATGAATTCTAACCAAACACAGATCCTGAAATCTTGTGCATGTACTACAATAATTTGGACATCATTGGGAAAAGAACCAAGGTCATGTCCACCCTACCAATAGTGCAAAGTTATGTTGACTGAGCAAAATCAGTATTCTCAAACTATTATTTAAACTTCTACTGATCATTCTGAAAGTCATCATCAAAAATGAAATCATCATATAAGTTGAAAGATAAGCACATAGAAGAATAAGAAGTTTATAAAAAAGTTTGTTTATTCTATGAAGCAATCATAGAGGAAGCTGAGTGAAACCACTGCAAAGTAGAATATACAAACTTTTTATAAAATTTTCTTTACCATATAATTCTCTGCAGCAGGCATGTGGGTATATAAACTGTACCAAAATAATCAATGACAATTAAAAAAATAACAATAATGATAAATTATTTAAAATTAAAATACTGTATCTATCAAAATGACAAAATGTAAATATCAGTATTCTTTAAGTACAGGCAATCTCGGCTTATGTCAATCTGCATTTATGCCACTAGCAAACCATCACCAATGTTATCACTTATAGCAGTCTAAACTCCCATTTATGACACTGTGAGCTTGCACTATTTTTGATTTCTTGAAAGTAGCTGTAATATTTTGAATGGTTGAGAAGTTTGACTTGTTTTCACTGAGCAAGTTTAGGTTAAAAAACTCCAAATATGAAATGTAATTTTATTCTTTTTTTTCTATGTACTGTAGAAGTTTAAAAATGAAATAATGGTGTAAAATGGGGACATTTAAATAAAAAAAAATAAAAAAAAGCAAGTGATGTTAGCTGTTTTTGAAAAACCATATAGCAAATTTTTTTGTTTCTATTGTATAGGTAGACTTTGCTTAATGACAAGATCAGGTACCTCAAAAATGGGCTGTTAAGTGAATGGCAATTTCCCATACTAAAATGATAGATGTCCTCCTTGAAAAAATAGTAAATTTTAAATACAAACAATTGTCAGGGTATAATACAGTAAGAGAAAGAAGCAGATGCTTATTTTGCATAAATGACTGCTTAACTATATATAACAGCATAATAAAAGAACTTTGAATGAATATTGGTGCATCAGTGGTTTATTTAACAGGGAACCATCCCTATTTAGGCCTATAACCACAGAAAAAAGGAAATTGTAGAATAAAAAAAATTAACCTTTTTTTTTTAATCTTAGTTGGCGATAGGCAATGAAACTTCTGCCACAAGTGAATAAGGCTGTTTAAAATGTGTCAATTGACAACTATGTACTCTGATTTTCTCTTTGTACAATAAGCCAGTAACATTTGAATGTTGTTTATATTCCTGTTAATTTTACTTCTTTGCATTCCTTCATCTTTCCCACACAGACAGCCACCAATGCAATTCCTAAATGGGTAAAACCATTTAAAAATTTCTTCAAGTTTGCCATGCACTCTTTGGTCTTAAAGTTCAAGTCCTTCAGTAATCAAATCTTTACCATGTGATTAAAGTAAATCAACCACATCAGCCTCCTCAACATTATCCAAGACAGTTTCTTTTTTTTTTCTTTTTCTTGTAGGCTTTACTATGTTGCTTTGTACATCAAGTGCTGGCTCTCCCACTCTAAGGTAATTTTGAATACAATCAGGCCATACTTTTCTCCACCCTCTATTCACATTTGATGTTCTTTCATCCATGCTGCTTCTCTTCACAAACATTTTGGATCCATTTATTTATTTTATTTTATTTTTTAAATTGGTTCAAAACAGGAACCAATTTAAACAACGAAGACAATAACGAATCAAGAAAATAAAACAGTAAATTCAGTATATATATTATAATCTGCTTAATAAATGAGGTTTCAATTTGACAATTTGGTGTTGTGGAAGTTGGTAGTTTGAATAAATTTAAGGAAAAATTAGATTATGTATAAGTTAAGTGCGATAGCATCATTAATACATAGCCAAATCTGAATTAACAGAATATTTGCAAGGCGGCATCGTTTTAAGTTATATCTCATATTGTGAATACCTTCACAAGTTGCCATGATATTGCACTACTTTGAATAAGTAACGCTTCACCTGAGGAGAAGACTAATGTTACTTATTCTCACCACCCAGACAGCACTGTTTCAGGGCTATTTGGCCCTTCTTCGGTGGGAGGGTAGTTATCCAAGTGATGCAATGATAGCAAAACAGTTATGAAGTATAATATGAGAGATGCCTGATGGTATATGATGTGTTTAGACTATAAAGTGTTTAGGGCTAAAGCCTCAATCTATAAAAAAGTCTAGACTATGTATAAGTTAAGTGCGATAGAATCATTAATACATAGCCAAATCTGAATTAACAGAATACTTGCAAGGCGGCATCATTTTAAGTCATATCTCATTATGTGAATACCTTCACAACAAGTTGCCATGATATTGCACTACTTCGAATAAGTAACGCTTCACCTGCAGAGAAGACTAATGTTACTTATTCTCAGATGGATACCACCACCCAGATGGCACAGTTTCAGGGCTATCTGGCCCTTCTTCGGTGGGAGGGTAGTTACCCAAGTGATGCAATGATAGCAAAACAGTTATGAAGTATAACTCCACAATATGAGAGATGCATGATGGTGTATGCTGTGTTTAGACTATAAAGCATTTAGGGCTAAAGCCTCAAACTAAAAAATTAGATAGAGAGGATGGACAAATGAGGTGGTGTGTGTGTGTGTGTGTGTGTGTGTGTGTGTGTGTGTGTGTGTGTGTGTGTGTGTGTGTGTGTGTGTGGCTGATACTGTATAAGCTTGCTTCTTCCTTGCATCATTTGCCACTACTATTAATAATAAAATAAATGTTGCAACAAAGATTTATTGGTGCTACTATAGCGTGTGGTCTACTGCCACTATAGCATGCAGTCTGCCGGACACTATAGGATGCTATAAATATGATAAAAACACAAAATTATGTGCAAAATGATTTTTAATAAAGACTAAATATTAAATATCCTTTATGAATGATACACAAACAGGTTAAACAGTCATTTAAATTAATGACATGCTTCTTATATTTTTTAACAATATACACTTCAGATATCATTTAAAAATGCTAAAATAAATCATATGCACCTTTTCTTGGCACCTTCCAGCAAAAGTGATCAAGATGAGATTGAAAAAGCTTACTGTTAACGGCTCTTTTTCTTTAGAATACGTGTTTTGGAATCCAGCCACGACTGTTCATTCAATCGCTTGCATGTTTGCTCCTGTCACTGGATCCACATAATTTTATCAATGGTTCTTAGTAAAATGACAGTAGCCCATGGGATTTAGACTGCTATATGCAGACCATTCATCGAAATGAATTACTGAACCAAGTTCACAATCCCGTTTAATGATGGGGATCAAGGTGGCCCTTTTATGCCTTTGCACATAAAAATACCGACAATCAGAGCCTTGCTTGAGACCAAAAATCCAAGGCCCATCAATTCTTGGCCCATAGTTCCTGTTTTCTATAACTGCATTACTATCTTCGGAGAGAGGAGTTTGGTCGCCATTAACATTCTCCCAACCAGCAAATCTTGCTTCACCAATTTGAATGGTGTTAAGCTCTGTGCTAACCATCTTACCTCGTGCATTAGTATCATCCTCCTGAAGTTCCAGAAGAGTAGTCTAAAAAATTTTACCCTCAACAATGCTGTTGAAAGATTTCTACAGAGGTGTCTTAGAGACAGAAGACATTGTGGTTCCTTTTCTACATGAACACCATCTTCTGGACGTACCCCAAGATGTACGGCCTTGTCATTGATGTGGTAGCATCATGCAAGGAAAAAGAAAACATGACAGAAGTGCAGAATATAGGCATATACTTTGTTGTTTGTGTAAAGGGTGCCATAACTTCATGTTCTGGCTAGAAAGGCAATGCATTCTTCCACTATATGGACATGAACAACAAATTACACTGCAGTCTGGGTTTGCGCAAAATTTTAGAACTTTTGTTCTTTTTCATACTGGAAATACCAATGGATACAGCAGTTACTCTAAGAGGAAAGTCTTACAATCTGACTGGTATAACATGTGCAGAGAAGTGTGTGGAGTCACTGGTTCTCACAAGACACAATGTAAGATGGTTGGCACAGAGCTTAGCCCCAATTCAAATTGAAGAAGATTTTTAGCATCCTATAGTGTCGGTAGTCTGCATTCTGTAGTGTATTCTCACACTATAGCATCTGGTAGAACGTATAGCATGTGATATACTGCACGCTATAGTAGCACCAATTTATTTTTACTCAGTATAAAGCAGTGGTTTTCAACTGGGGTGCAGCACCTTAAAATGCTGCAACAACATTCCAGGGGTGCCACATAATTTGGGTTTAAGTTACTTAAACTTATTTATTATTTTTTAAATTTATATGTTCATTTCATTATAAAAAGGTGTACAGTATCTTTTTAATTTTGTGGTGATCTATAATTGATGTTTTCTTAGTACCTCTATATAAAGAATAAAATTATTATATACTGTATATATATATATATATATATATAAAATCGGATCTAACAGGCAGAAAATTGAGTAGGGGTGCCGCAAAATAAAATAAATTACTTAGGGGTGCCGTTATTAAAAAAAAGGTTGAAAACCACTGGTATAAAGTAATACTATTTGGTGGTGTGTTTTTTAATATTTCTGGAATTATATTTAAGGTGCCCTTATAATGAATGAAATGTAGTTAAGTGAATCATTATTAAACAAGATATTTGTGCCTATAGGAACCTAACTTGCATAATGCACTGATACATACACAGTACTATGAAACAACAGGGATTACCTTTATTTTAGATATAGGAAGCTTCTTTTCCAACCAACTCTCCTGGTCCAACGCGATTAATAATTCTTTGGGAAGGCGATATCAATTTTACAAAACATGTGGGACATCTTCCCCACTGTCAGAACTGTAGTGTTCAGACCCCTCAGTCTCAACCTTGAGCGCTCAAGACTTCTGTCTTCAAACACCATACCTCTGGCAAGCAAGGTATGCCATTACGTGGATTGACATAAAATTAAATTTTGAAGGTCTAAACCGCTTAATAAATATGGACTGATTATTTTCTTCGGTCCAGTAGCTTGACATTAGAGTTCAATTTAGGGGTCTAAAAAAGTTTAATGGATATGGGGGAGGGGGGGATTATTCTCTACATTCCTTAAGTCGGGCTAGAACTTTTTAGAGCGTCATGTTCACAGGAATAGAGAAACTCACAATTAATCCGAAACTTTTGCCTTATGTTGTAGTGTTTGTTCTTCACACATGCGTATATGTGACCAATCGTCGGACAATAGGAATGGTCTACGGATGTTGATTGAAGTTTCATCTCTAATGTTTCCGCAATAAGTAGTTTGTGGTAGTTGTGTTGAATATTTATAATTTTTGTTTATATAAATAAAGGATATGGGATTACCTTTATTTGTTAAATAAAGGCAATCCCTGCTGTTTCATAATATATAGAATATAGGAATTATTGAGCACTTAATAGCTCTCTATTATCAAATCTATACATAGTACTGTATACTATTTAGTCAGTCTGGCCCTTGACAAGTTTCCGTGCTAAAGGTTTATATAATCAACCACATCAGCCTCCTCAGCATTATTCAAGTCTTTTATCTGTTTATTTTTTGCAGTCTTCACTATGTTGCTTGCTTTATCATGTGCCAACTCTCCCAGTCCAACTTATTTTTGCATACAATCAGGTCCTAGTTTCTACTTCTATTCACATTTGATGCCTTAACTTCCTTCCATGAGCATTTTGAATCCATTTATTTTTTTTTTAAACAAACAGATCCTTAATATCTCATCCTTAAAAATGAAAAGAAAAAGTCAATGCTCAGTGATGCTGTCGTAAAGAAGTGTAACAGGAAGGTCATTACATTAAAGTGGATGTGTTGAAATTTTGCACACTTAGTGAGTGGATTGCTTAAGACTGGAAAGAACTTGCTTGCATAATTGTGCAAAGAATTCTTAAAAAAAATAAAAAAACCAGAAAGTGCTAAAATTAAAAGTGCAGCCCGCTGCAATCAACAATTATAAGAAAACATGAGGACTGTCTGAGATGGAAAGACTTGTTTTCGGGATTCAACGCCAAAAAAATGCAATGTACCTTCAAACCTTACCAACACAGAGACTAAGACTGACTTTTTTTTTTTTTAAGACAGTGAAATATCAGCATGGAGAAGGATTCAAGGACAAAAGTTTCAATGTAAGGATGGTTTATACATTTCAAAGTCAGGTATGACTAGCATAACAACAGAGTGCTAGGCAAAGCCAGTGCTAATGACCAGGTAAGTTAAAGATTTTCCCAAGGAACTGGCAGAAACCATTTAAAGATGAATGGCTGTTGTTCCAGGCAAGTTTTCAATATCAATGAGAAGGAAGATGCCTTCAAGAATCATCAGCCGGGAAGTAAAATCAATATCTGGTTTTAAATCAGGTAAGGAGAGACTGACCCATTTGCTTGGTTCAAATGCTGAAAGTGAGTTCAAGTAGATTTATCACATTAAAAGTTTACAAGCACTCAAGAATTGAGATGTGGCTTGAAATGACAGTGATAGAACAAAAGTGAAGTGTATACCAACATGCAGTAATTTAAAAGGAACAAATTACTGTTGTGATAAATACTGTTTACCATGAAAAATATATATTACAAAGATGAACAAAAAATTAACATGCATGAATTTGTCTCAATATGATAAAGCCACAAAACAAAATAAGCAAACCAGATAAATTAACATAACACTGATTAATATACAATAAAATACACTGCTTCACAATAACTTCAAATACCCCATTTGTCATGAATATGAGTCTCTGACATTCTCTTTAACTGTACTGAATGAATGAGAAATGGCTCTTTTCAGTTTCTGAATTACTGAAACGTTAACCATCCCTGTAAACTTGTCTTGCTAAATATTCTTCACATATGCTACATGAGGTTTAACTCAAAAAAATATATCAGGTCCATCACAGAAATAGTATTATCTAGTAATCATACCCAAGCGAAAGCTGTAATATGGATTGGAGCAGTCTTGTTTAAATAGATCACTTCTCAGTATTTCATTGAAAAGTGTGAGACTAATTAATTTGAAAAGCTGTTGATAAACGGCTGCATTCATTCATGTGAATATAAATTGCTAAACTTGTTTGTATGTTACTGCAGAATCCTTCCCAAACCAACACAATGTCATTTATTTGTTGGCACTTTGAGACTGTCACCTCATTCTTGTGCATATCATGTCCAATGTCCATAGCATATCCAACCATCTAGCCCATCGAGGTTGAAATTTTTCACACCCTTCCATGAGCTTCCATTTTCCAATCCCAATTACGTAGACCTCAATAGCTAGGATGTGTGCATGCTTCCCAATACATCACTGTTCCAGCCCATTTGCCAAAGGGCGATTGCTTCTTTTAATATGTTCACCAGTGAGATATGACATTCATGTCTTGGCCTTTTGGTTTAATGGGCCTCAAGCCCCAATTGTTATGTGACACACACACTTTATTAATCCATGCTCTGGGATAGCAGTCACTTCTCACTGTGCATTTTAACAACATTTCAAGTAGGTCTGGGGAAGCCAAATGTGATTTTATCCTGCAGTTATATGAATATATCTAACAGATAATTTAGGCTGCTATACTGAAAATCCCTTTTAATATTTCCTTTATTATATTCTAGAGGGAGAATTATAATGACAGTTTTAAAAGCAAATATAATAACGTATAATATTTCAAACTGATAAAACATGGACTTATACAGAAAATTTTAAAATTAATAAATATATTTATATTCCTAATTAAATACTGAAAACTGACTGTACAAATTTTTACACTGAAAAATACTCCAATCAATGTCATTGAAAAGGTTTTTACAGGACCTTGTATGTTCCCTGCTTTGTCCCTATGTTAATACTTTATAGTTTCATAATAACTTGGCATTGTAACATTTCACTTGTTTATTGGTTTGAGCTTATAGCTCTGGCTGGCCAATCTATTATATGGACATTTCAAGTAGATGGCATAAGGAGTTTAAATATCTAACATTGTTTTTCTTTGCAAATTAACATAACACAGTAATGAGACAAGCTGTATGTGTCTCATGGCCAGAAAAGACACTTTTTTTTTTTACAAAATACATTGATGCTCATAGCCTTAGTTGCTTTGGTGCAAATATTAGCATTAGCATTAGTTGAGGTATATAATGCAAGAAAGCAAGCTTATACAGCATCAGACAAAAAAAAAAAAAAAAACCCTTCCCATTTCACCCATCCGATCACTCCAAATGTTTGTCCAGTTCAGTCTTAAATTTATTTAAGCTATCAAACTTCCATAACAACAGATGGAAGTCTGTTCCAGCAATCAACCACCCGCTGGCTAGAGGCAAACTTCCACACATCTATTCTACAACTGTCTTTCCTCAATTTGAATCTATAACCCCTCAGGTTCTTAATCTGAGCAAGTGGAAGTATCCCATCAGGAAATATATAAAACCACATATACAAAATGATTATGCCAGTGCATTTGGTGGAGCTGATCTGCATAATAATTAAATAATTTTGTATTATAATAATTGTGATTATAAATATCTCAATAGGTTCATATCTCAACCATTAGATCAGCTTCAAATATAAAGCTTTTCTACAAATTTTTCTGCACTGCCACTAGTTAGTGGCAGAGAGGAAAAATGCATGGGATGATTACAAATTAATAGGGGACATGGAATAGAAAAGCAAGTACAAATAAGTCTGAAAAAAAGTCTACCCCCCCACACATGGTGAGGTCACTACGGGGAAGGAAAGCTAAGGCAGATTATGAGAACTCCTTTGCTAAGAATACAAAGAAAAGCAGCAAAGTATTTGTTTATGTTAACAATACAAGAAAAGGGATGAATATTAGATATGATTGTCATAACTAATGGTGATGTCATTCACGTTCAGAAGTTTATTTTCTGTGAAAAAGTTTTTTTTGGAGAGGGGGGATGAAGAACACCAGAAGTACACCAAGTGATAAGTGGAAGGTAAATGATTTTGTTATAACTGAGAAGAAAGTGGATGAGAAATTGCTGAAGTTAAAAGTAAATAAGGCACCTGGAGCTGATGGGATTCACCCAGTTATATTAAAAGATGCAGCAAAAGAGGTAAGCAAACTCCTGTCCATAATTATGAGAGCATCCTTGGAATCAGGAGAGGTTCCTACAGTTTGGAGGGATGTAAATGTGTCTTCTATTCACAGAGGGGAAGGAGGGGTTAAGGATAATGTGGGAAATTACAGATCTGTAAGCCTAACTGCTATTCCAGGGAAAACAATGGAGCCAGTGGTTAAAGAAGTACCGCAGGAGCACAGGATAGTTGTGTCGAGAGGGTGAGAACCTGGGTGACCAACCTGATAAAAGTACTGACAAACTACTATGGGGAAATAACAAAGGAACTGGATGCAAATAATAATTTTGACATAATATATTTAGTTTAACTCCATCGACACAAAATGCTGCTATAAAAATTGGAGTAATATGACATTGGGGAAAAGTTACTGCTATAGATCAGTGATCTCCAAACCTTTTTGGTTGCACACCCTTATTTTACTTAAAAGGACTAGCACACACCCCAGAATAAAAAATTAAATATATATAAGTTTAATATATTTTTTTAAATTTATAAATCATTTACATGGAAGACATTATATCTAAAATCACATATCATTTTAAAAGATCGCAAATAAAAAAAATACAAAACAAAATTAAATTGAAGTTCATGTACAAAATGCAGGTACTTGAATATGCATGATCGATGGCATGATCAAATAGAGCCACGCGATCAAACAAAGCCGCATACTGAAGTACAGTATTAAAAAAAAACATTTATTTATAATTTTTATTTTCAATTATGTTTTGTAAAACTAAAGTTTTCATAATTAATAAATACTGATTTATTGCGGATCATCTCGCACACCCCACTTTGGAGACCACTGCTATAGATAAGGGGATGGTTCAGTGGTAGAAGACAGTATTTAATGGACACTGCGCTTCTTTGACTTATGTTATTAGGGAGTTCCTCAGGTTTCAACGCTGGGCCCCTTAGCATTTACAGTATTTATTAACAATACTGATGAAAGCATATCAAACTTATCATCTAATGCAGTGGTTTTCAACCTTTTTTTAATAACGGCACCCCAAAGCAATTTATTTTATTTTGCGGCACCCCTACTCAATTTTCTGCCTGTTAGATCTGATTCTCTCTGTATATATCTGTGTATATATATATATATAATATTAAAAAATATATATGCTATATGATAGGTATTACAATAATATAATTATAAAAATTACATTTCATAATACAAATTATATATATATACAGTATATAATTTTATTCTTTATATAGAGGCACTAAGTAAACATCAATTATAGATCACCACAAAATTAAAAAGATACTGTACACCTTTTTATAATGAAATAAAGACATAAATTAAAAAATAATAATAAGTTTAAGTAACTTAAACCCAAATTACGTGGCACCCCCTGGAATGTTGTTGTTGTAGCACCCTGGTTGAAAACCACTGATCTAATGCTTTAATTTGCAGATGACACAAAAGTTGGCACCGTAGCTAATGACAGGAATCATGGCAGTTTAAGGCTTTAAATGGGTTGAGGAAGCTGCAGAAAGACCTATATATATTTGGCAGATGAGCTGAGAAGCAGCAATTGAGGTTTAACAATGGTAAATGCAAAGCATTGCATATGGGCAGCAGCAATCCCAGATTAACATAAAGTTAGGTGGTACTACACTAAGGTGGTGGGGAACAAAAGAAACATAGGAGAAACTGAAAAGTCCAATATGAAATCTGGTTAGTGCACACAGGCAGACAGAAAAGCACAATGAGGTTCTCTCAATAATATGCAAAAACTCTGCCAGGAAGGACAAAGAAGTGATTATCCTATTATACAGGGTGTCTCAAAAATACACAGCATAAGTTCAGGAATGAGTTCCTCATATGTAGACAATAAAAATATTTTATATCAACACAGTTCCGTAAATGCTTGGTTTCCGAGTTTTGAAGGTCTGTCTATGACACATAACTGTTCACATCACCTTATAGTAATTGTTCAAAATGTCCACCTTCTGCCCAAATACAGGCCTCACATCGACGTCTCATGGACTCGTGAAGACAATGCCAAATTCCTGGCATGTTTCGTACTGTCTCACAACCTGCCACAATTCGATTGCGGGGAGTTTCCACATCAGCTACCGGAGTCGAATACACCAATGACTTTAAATGGCCCCACAAGAAGAAATCTAGTGGGTTTAAATCAGATTAGCGTGGAGGCCAGGAAGTTGATCCACTTCTACCTATCCACCAACCGGGAAACTTTAAATTCAGGTAATTGCGGGCTTGGTGGCTGAAATTTGCAGGAGCGGCATTGTGAGATAAGACATTCCGGTTAATAACTCAAGAACCAAGCATTTCCGGAACTATGTTGATATCAAATATTTTTATTGTCTACATATGAGGAACTCATTCCTGAAGTTATGCCATGTACTTTTGAGACACCCTGTATAAGGCAATGACCACATCTTGAATATTGCATTGAGGTCTGGAAGTTGCATTTTAAGATAAAGATATAAATCTCTTGGAATGGGTGCAGAGAAAAGCAATCAGATTAATCAACAATGCCAAGGGGTAAAATGCCAATGAAGTCATTTGTGGAAAGAGTACTGTGTACTCTTTCCACAAATGACTTCATTTCTGCAAACTGCAGTGCTTAGAAACTAGGTACTTGCAAGGAGACCTGATTGAAGTGTTTAAGGCTTTAAATGAATTGAAGAAGCTTTTAGCAGAGTAGTTGATTGTTGGAACAAACTACTAACCAGTGTTGTGGAAGTGGGTGGTTTGAATAAATTTTGGGAAGAATTAAACATATTAATAGATGAGATGGGATGGATAGTGGTTTTTTTTTTTTTTTTTTTTTGGCTCATGCTGTATAAGCTTGCTTTCTTGCATCATATGCCAGTACTAATAATAATATCATTAGAACAACTAAGTCATAAAAGTTATGATTTAGTATTTCTTTAATCTGCTGCTTCTAGTCTCAGAATTTCTGACACTAGAAGCAGCAGATTTAATTTCTAAATTTCTCTTTTTTTTTTTCTAAATCTGGAAAGAAAGCCAAATTCACTAGTGTGCTAGTGATATCATCTCTATTTTGTAGCCAACTTCTCACATAGCATTAGTGAAGCACTAGCAAAGGCTAGGTGTCTAGACAGTTTTGATTTTTCCATACACAGTAATCAGAAATTTTTTTATAACAAACAAACAGAATTAAGAAAAAATTTTAGTGTTCCATTTTGAACTATTTCTTTCCCAAAAACTTATCAATGTCTAGATACACCAACTGCCCACTATTTTTAAATGTCATAACAATAAAGTTAATTACACTCATATTGTGTTTACTGTTGGGGAAATGTGTTCTTGGAGAATGTCTTGCAACCCAGCACATTCTGAATAAATTAGGTACAACATGTAATGTAGACTTCAGTAGTAGTAGACCAAAGTATGAGTTTTCAATAAATTATCTATCTAAGGTACTTCCCATTGTTGTTTCAATGATTCATCATGTTCCTACATACCTTAACTTGAATCATACTAAATTCGATCCCACTACGTTTTTTGGTTGTGCAGCTGTAACAGAAAGAAGGAAGACACCTGTTTCAAATTATGGATTTGCTGAAATTGGAGCATCATTCAGTGATCAAGTTTCTCACCAAAGAAGGTAATGGGCCAAGGCAATTCATGAAACAATGGTGGCTGTGTATGACAACAGTGCACCTTCAGAGTACCAGATAAAATTCTGGTCAAAACAATTCAAGTGGAGTAGAGTGCATAAAAGATGATCCACGTCCAGGAAGGCCTGTGACAGCGACCACTCCAGAAATGTGCCAATTTTTTTGGAACCTCTTGTGCTGAATAACAGGTGTTTAAAGGTGTCTCAAATCTCTAGGGAATGTGATGTATCTGAGGAAACAGTTATAACCATCCTCCATGTATATTTGGGAATGAGTAAGGTCAGTGCAAGGTAGGTCCCCAGATTTCTGACCTCTGTGCAGAAGCAATTGAGAGTACGATGTTGTGAGGAGAATTTAGGGCTTTATGGAAGGGATCCTGAAACTCTCATCTAAAGAACTGTTACGGGTAATGAAACATGGGTTCATTAGTGGGATCCTGAGACTAAGCAAGAATCAATGCAATGGAAGCACAAGGGTTCTCTCTCTCTCACCCAAAATATTTCAGATACAACCTTCAACTGGCAAGATTATGGCCACCATTTTTTGGGATGCTGAGGGAATTTTGTACATTCACTTGTGAGTCATATGCATCCCTACCATACAACCTAAGGGATGTCATAAAGGAAAAACACTAGGGAAAACTTTCCAGAGGTGTGCTGCTTGTTCATAACAATGCACAGATCACATGCTGTTGCTGCTGCTGCTGCTTTGAGAGACTAACTTTACAGAACTTGCCCATCCACCTTACAGTTCGGATCTGGCCCCCAGTGACTATTTCCCCCAGTGACTATTCCTGGATGTTGCTTTGCTGATGATAATGAACTGAAGTGTATTGTTTCTGCATTCTCTGATAAACAGGATTATTTGTCTGGCATTTCCTTATTGCCAACAAAATGGAACAAATGTACTTAAGTTCAGGAAAGTTACACTGAAAAATAAAGACAGATTTTTGCCTGTCTCATTTCCTTCATAGGTAGGTAGATTAATTTTATTGAACGCTCCTCGTAGCTGAACCTGAATGAACAAACTGAATTTGAATGAAGCAGCCAAATGAAGAACTGAATTTGTATATAGTAGTCATATCTGAATGAAATAAAAAATAAGATGCAAGTGTGAAATTAGCAACAAATTCACTTGTTTGGAACATATAGTAGTTATTATTTGTAATAACTACTATAATTATGACACTGAATAAATTCTAAGGCAAATATTCTTTTTGTTATTATATATTTATTGTTGTTCTGTATTTTGTAACTCTTGTAAAAAATTAGTAAAAGAAAGGGTAAAAAAAAAAAAAAAAAACACTTTAGTCTCAGAGACTAAAGCAGCAACAGCAGCTTTGGTACACCATAGCTACTCGTAACTGATCCTTTCATTTCTTCGGACATCACATTTTTTTGAGAAACAAAGTGCTAACAGTTATGGCATCTGTCAGGCAATATGCGAGTGCCTGCATTTCAGTTCAAGGGAAAAATGAACTTTAAATTTTTGGAAATGCAATGAAAACATTTACTATTATCGGTTTCTCTTGTTTATTTCCATTATTTCAGAAAATCATTTTCGATTCAGTTAAAGGAGTAAAAATTTAAGTTTTTATAATTATAACAAAAAGGAGTGTCTCACAGATGCCACATGGATATTCCTGTTAAATTGGAAGCACAAGTGATGGATGGTTACGATGGTTAATAAATTAATTGTTATTATGTGTCCTTCTTGCCTCTTAAGTTATTACATAAGTAATAACTTAAGAGGCTTTCTTTTGGTCATCGCAGTTTGTGGTTCTGACATCTTGTACATTTGGTCATGCTGTTTCTGGCATTTACTCTACCTGTCAACCAGTTCAGTTGCTGTGTGTGTAAATCATATATGTTTGTAGTTGTTATAACCTTTCTGTAAATTGTAAAACGAGAATAATAATAAATAGATTTTATTCATTCTCTGCAATTGCTGAAACATGGCACCCTTAAAAAAAAATTCCCATGTCGCTAGATTTACATTAAGCATGAACAAAATTTTTAATGTTTACACGGGATAACTAATCAAAAGATCAATGTAAAACTGAAGGTTGCACAAGTGAGTGGTCTATTCAACTTGCCAAAACGATGAAAGCTCTGGTGAATTCACTCCACCATGACATAGTTTCAGCTCTTTCTGAAGCCTCTCAAGGAAAGAGCTGCGCGAGAGTATCACCCTCTTTCCTCCCCAAACTAACGTTATGCTCAGGAATTAGATGGCTTTGACTGATGGTGAATACTACGCGGTGAGATGAAATATCAGTGAAGGATTGGACCGTGCAACGTGTCCTACTACACGTGGACAATAATTAGATTTAAAAAAACTGACTGTACTTTTTTTATTTTTTTAGAATGGTCAGAAAATGAACAGTTCACAGAAGCAAAAAGATAGTGATAGAGAGAGAGATTTGGCAATACTATATTTCACATTGTGGGATTATTTTGGAATGATTTTTATAGAAATTCATTCCATATATATTACAAAATAGTTACAAACTTACCAACGATAAATTGGGTACAGAAAATTAAATTTCAACTATCAGCCAAAAAAAAAATCGCAAGTATTCCTGAACTAAACTCCCTTCTCATTTAAAAGGAAAGGATTAACAATGGCGGCTAAAGAGAGCACCTGTCAACATAGAAAAACGTTGAGTAAGCTTTCCATCAGAGCGTTTCTCAGGCAACTCACTACTAGGTGCGCTGTTTCGACAGAGCATTACAGGGAAGCATTTAAATTTTCATTTTCGCAAAAGAAACTTAACTTAAGTTCTGTTATTATTGTATATACAGGGTCATAATAAAGTCCTTATGCAGATTTAAATTTTTATAACTTCCGTTATATATACGATAAAATCAATCTGTAAAAAAACGTTAGAAATGTAATTTAAGGAAGTTTAGTATGTACTAAGAGCGATTCATTTATTTTATTGTAGTTTAGCAAAAATTTTATTATAATTATTATTATTTTATTTTATTACTATTATTTTTTTTTTGCAGAATTAGGCTTAACCAAATAATTAAAATAGAAGATAAAGTAATTTGTTCGCTGTGGTTGGCCGAGTTAAAGTCAGTAATCGCAGAACAAAAGGATTTAGAACCAATTACAACAAATATGCATCACATAATAGTTCCATAAATAACTGGATGAAAAAGTTTAAACAAACAGGTTGGGTCAATGCAGAGCCAGCGCAAGGGTTTCATGCGCCTTAGGCGAGACTTAAAATTCGCGCCCCCGTTGTATTCTATACAATCCATCCATCACCCTGTCTACCAACAAGCTTACCTATTCCCACCCATTCTCTGCGAAAATCCCGAATCTTCGCGAGGAACTTTAATGGGCTTTTTTCACTCAGTCGGTCTCAGGCGTAGATAACAAGGGTTTTCCCCCAAGAAACTGGGATTTTTCGTCCACAAAAACAGAAAAATGGACTACAGAACACACGCAATTAACAGACATAAGACACACAGCACGGCAGATGCATTTAATTATTCGGGTGGCCTAAATATAATAGTTTGTTTGCAATGGTGAGTGTGTGCGAGCAGCACAGTGATATCGTCACCGTCCTCCCCACACCGGGTGGAAAAGGCCCGGGTTCGAATCCCGTCGACGACGCGAGGAACTTTAGTGGGCTTTTTTTCACTCAGTGGCTGAGTTGTCAGGCTTAGGTAACGTTTTTTCCCCCAAGAAACTGGGGTTTTATCGTCCAGAACACAGGCAAATCGAACAGAGAACACCCACAATTTACAGAAAAAAAAAAAAAAATGGATGGATGTAATCATTTACAGGGGAACCTTATATCATATTTTTTTTTTATTCCCACACATTCATCTATGTATTTATCTGCTTGCTGTATATTATTATGATATATTTAGAAATAATTATTACTTATTTAATTTAAATAATTAATTTTAACCACTAAAAAAACAACATTTTGTTGGAATGAACCCCTAGGGCTTTTGCGCCCTAGGCGACCGCCAAGTTGGCTTAATGGATGGGCCAGCTCTGCGCCAATGATAAACCACGATCTGGAAGGCCAAGTGTAAGTGAGTAAGGCGTGGCATCTATAGAACAATCCTTTATGCAAGTCCACGGAAATAAAGAAAACGGGCATTTTTGAAGTTGAGTATTCCTGACTCAACAGTGCCTAAAATTCTCAGAGTGAAACTTCATATGAAACCTTACAAAATTCAAATCCACCAAATGTTGCTGTCAGAGGATTACTACACGATTGATTGTCTGTCACCAATTTAATAAAAAAACTTGACTAATGCTTCATTTATGGACCTTTTAATGTTTTCTGATGAAGAACATTTCACATTAATGGAAAGGTCAACAGATATAACTACCGTATATGGGGTATTGAAAAGCCACAAGAAGCTGAGAAACATGAAAGGGATTCCGCCGAAGGTCAATGTCTGGTGGGCATTAGGAAAAGACCGCATAATTAGGCGATTTTAATACTTTTTTGAAGGACGGGTTGTTAATAGTGAAACTTATTTGGAAATGCTGCAGAATTACTTTATTCCTGAACTAACACGTTTAGGACTTATAGGTGACAATGTTTCAGCAAGGTCACCTTGTCACTTTGCTCTCAATGTTAGGCAGTTTCTGAACGAAAATTTTCCTAACAGATAAATTGGTAGAGATGGACCGATCTCTTGGCTACCGCGCTCAACAGATTTGAGCCCATTGGATTTTTTTTCTTGGGGACATATTAAGACTATTGTTTATTTAACAAAACCTCGCTCTTTAGACGATCATCGGATTAGGATAACTAACATGATTCAACCTATATTACTGAAAATTAACTGCAAAACATATTTATAGAACTTCAGCATTGTGTCCCAGTTTGTAAGCGTAATGACGGTGGAATGTTGAGTATTAACAATCTCAGGAATCTCAAGTATGTAAAACTGTAATAAATTCTTTCACTTAACATTTTTTACAAATTGATTTTATCATGTACAGAACGGAAGTAATGAAAATTTAAAACTGCACAAGGACTTTATAATGATCCTGTATGTAAATACCAGTATTTGCTTATTTAATTATGAATACTGACTTATTTATGTTTTTTAATATTTAACAACAAAAAATAAGGCTCAGCATATATTTTTAAATAAAAAATTCAAAGTTTTTTTCGTTGCTTTAGACTTCTGGACGCCATGAAACTTATAACCGATAACATCCATAAAACTGCAACCATTATCAATTCACTACAGGATGGAAGCCTCCTCAACGATTCATGTTGAGAGAAATGAACCATAATCTGCCACGCTGGTCCAGTGCCGGCTGGAAGCTCGACCGTATTTAGTCGTCAGGGACTTGAACCGCGGTCTACTCAAAGAGCGTGCTACTGCACTCCCGCTGCTGACCACTCGGCTACGTCCATAGGAACATTTAACGGGGACACCTTTAGTATAATTCAAAAAAGTAAACTAACCAATCAGCTGTGCATCCATTCAGAGAAGAATCAAGATATTTCCATCACCCAAAGTAAGATAAGCGAATAGACTTTTTTCAAGAGTGTCGTGAAGGTGGACATTCAGCTGGACTCGCGTAAGTCCCTTGTTAAAAATAAATAAATAATAATGATAATAATAATTTGATAATCATGTAGCTCCATGTTAGAGTTTAATAAACTTCTGGCATTCGCCTCCGTGAATAACTCATCATATGTGAATGTAGATGCAAAATGCTCATTCACTTTATCAGCTACCTAAGCATGACCAATAGTCAAACCATCTATGTTAAGTGGACCAATCTGATTCATCTCCTTCCTTCTAGAGATTACATAAGTAAAGAAGTCTTTGTTGTTTTTTCTTTGCATCCTTTGCAAAGGATTTCTCGTAATCAGCCTTCATTTGCCTAAGCTTCTTTGTGACTTGATTACAAACTAGCTTATATCTACCATAGGCTTCTGGGTCGCCTAATAATTTATATGCATCCCATGCAATTTCTTTCTCTGCCATGGACCTCATTAATTCATCTGGCATCCATTTAAGTCTATATCTTGAACAGTATTTCTTAGTTGGTATGAAAACCTAGTAGCTTCCAAGACCAATTCCTTGAAGGCTTTCCAATTAGAATTCGCTGCTCTTAACATCATCAGTTGATCCCACTGTATAAAATTTAAAAAATGTCTAAGACCAATGTGGTCACCTTTATGAAAGCAAAAACCGTTCCCTTTACCTTTGATCGTAGTTACATCTTTAAGTAAATCCCACATTAGCACACTGTTATCACTGTCACCGTGTGGTTCCTTTATCTGCAAATTCTTAATGCATGAATAATCGCTGCTGATAATCAGATGAAGAGTATTACTTCCTCTGGTTGCCCCTTGAATATGTTGCTGTAGAAAACAATTCTCCAATAAATACACAAAAGTCTTACTAACGTGCGAGTGACCAACCAACAAGTTCCAGTCAATATCTGAAAAGTTAAAACCCACACTTCAAGACATTCTGATTTACTGGCCCACTCTTTCTCGGCACAATTGTTCGTTGCACTCATCAGAGTCATTAGGCCTATAGCACACTCCTACTCTCATTTTCTCTTTCCCACTGCTTATGTCAAACCAAACTGATTAAACATTGCAGTGTCCACCAATGTCAACTGGATGCACTTCCTTATATTTTGTGTTTCTTAATGTTTATGCGTTTTTCAACATCTTGAATATCCACTACCAATTCCCTAAATACTGATCTCCAGGAAATTCTCCAGTGGCGGCAAAAATAACTTAGTTGATTTCAATTCATCTAAAACTCAGTCCTGTCTTATATCTCACAAGCAGGATTTTTCTGCTCCTATGCTTATCTTCGATGACACTCCGATTTCTAGGCAAGATCATATATCTCTATTGAGGATTATCCTGATTTCTAATCTCTCTTTGCATAAGCACATTACAAATATTTCTTCCTCTGCATAAAAATCTGGTGTTTCTCTTTCGTTCTAGGTGTTACTTTTCTTCCAACCAACTGTTCATTCTATACAAATCGCAAATCCGTCCTACCACGAAATATTGTTCCACATTCTGGCAACAATATTCTAGATTCCATTCAAAAGAGGGTAGCTAAGTTAATTAATGACTCATATCTAACAGAGTCGCTTGCTCTCTTTCTCATAGAAGTTCTCTTTCTGCTGCATGCCTTAGCTGCAGATACTTCCATAGGCACTGTTCTTCTGAACCGACTTCTATAATTCCTCCCCTCTCTTTCAAAGCAGTCGAATATGCGCCGCAACGAGTCAACATCCTTTTACTGTCCAACTTCAAATTCACAGAACCAGCCTTTCTTCTTCTTCCTCGTTTATTCATTAAACGTTTTCTGTAACAACTTTCCTTGATAGGTATTTCCTGAAAATCCTTTTACTGTCCAACTTCAAATTCACAGAACCAGCTTTTCTTCTTCTTCTTCCTCATTTATTCATTAAAAGTTTTCTGTAACAACTTTCCTTGATAGGTCAGGCTTTTCTTCTTCTTCCTCATTTATTCTTTAAATTTCGGTTTCTGGAACAACCTTCCTTGATACGTATTGACTTCCAACCTATGCACAGTACTATAGGTTCTAACACCTCTCGTTTGGGGTTTTCTTAAAAAAAAAGAAAAAAAATTGGTGATGCGCCTAAAAAGGAACTATACAACAACCAACCTAGGATTACCGACTTTCTGCCGCATTTGTTCCTTTTACAGCTTCATTCTACTTTTGTCTTCCACTGATTATATGTTTTTGGGATGGTTATTTTGACATGCCCGTCATATCCCTTGTTTTCTCAATTGTGGCTCCTGCTGAACTTACTCCAACCTGTCTGAAAAGAGGAAAGATCACCTATGTTCCCCCATGACTGAATCAGTAGTATAGTATTTGTGTCTGATGAATGGGGCAGCTGGAACGTCATTCAACTGCGCCGTGTTTCGCTATGATGTAGAGGCCATGCTTGTAGGTAGGAATTAGGAATTCTTGAAATTGAGAATTTAACAAATTAAGGGAGAAGCTAGTACAGATATTGAAGTTAAATGTAGGTATTTATCGATAAAAAAAATAGGTTTATACTTCAGACAATAAGTGCGGTCTTTTATTAAAGACAGAGCATGATAAATTCTGAAAGGATTGAAAGAAAGTAGGAGAGAAAATGAACACAGATTCCTGACCAGGAGTAACAGGACCAGTGACAGGGAGTAACTGTGAACGAAATTCATTGTGAATAGGGCAAAAGAAAAGAATGTGAGTAGCATCCTTGACAGAATAGCTAAGAAAAAATTCGGAGTTGAAAAGATGGAAATATGTAAGTTTAAAATTTAAGGAACCATGTTCTGTTAAAATAAAGCTAGAGAACATACTGGGAGAAAACAATTTATGAGTGTTTATATTAATAAATGTAATTTCTGGAATAAATAATTTTGTAACTACACCTTTTTGGGAATCACACCAGCGAAGTTGCCAACGGTCATGAAGAATTTTTACAATTCGTTGTTTTGTTGTTTAGGACTGGAGGACACATCAATTTGAATTCCATTGAATTCTACTGAGAGGCCTTTACAAATGAAGTAAACAGTCCACGGCAAATTAAATATAAGTCTAAATGTAGTGAACCAGATAAAATTTGTAGGGAAGAGGTAGAGACAGTTCTACATACCCTAACTAGTGCCAGGAGGGAAGTGCGCTGGATCGAACCAAGCTTGGACTGAACTGTTAGCAATTTGGCTGGTCTAAAACAGGCTGTAGCAGAATAATTGGTAAAACAACAGCATTGTATAGTGTAGCAAAAGCTTATGGTACAGACCCCAGTTCTGACGGGAAGTGCGACAATTTGAAAGACAAATTTTCTCAGTTTGTCAGACAGATGAGGAAGAAAGGTAAAGCGATTATCGAGCAGTAATCAAAGTAATTTTGTGGTAGTCATCAAAGGGAGAGATTTGCCGTGAAGGGTATTGTATGGTCGTGGTACCTGCGTGTACCGGTGAACTGTACAATAAAGATCTTATTTATTTATCATCAATTACAAAGTTGTTGAAGAACATCATTCGCGTTTTCTTCTAACGAATTGCGAGAATTTCCATGAAAAAGAAGAACTAAATCATCTGAGTATACAACTGATGAATAATTTGGAAAACCTTTAGCAACCATTGGTTGAGAACAAGGGTCCAAGGATAGACCCTTACCGGCTCCACGTAAGACTTTCAAAGAAACTGTGAAAATTTGATGTGAGCTTAACAGATCTACCTGAAAAATATTTGCTAATAAGATTGTATAGGTTAGCAGAGGGGAAAAAAAAGAAATAAAATAAAATTATTTATTAGGGTTACCCATAATTGATTACATCTGCCCATGTGTTTTGTGTTGCATGTGTTCTCTAGTCGATTTGCCTGTTTTGTCGGAGGAAAAACCTTGCTGTCTACGCCTGAAACCGACTAACTTAGCCATGGAGTGAAAAAAAGCACATTAGAGTTCCTCGCGTCCCCGAGGGGATTCGATGTGGCGACAATGTTGTGGGGAGGACGATACCACTGTGCTACACGCTCAGACAGGTTAGAAGGGTAGTTCAGAGTTCTAAGGCGCTTGAGGGCACTCTCCCACCAAAGAGAGTCAAAGGTAATCAAGAACTCCCTTTCGATAAGATAACAATTAGACTTAATGCCAATTAAGTCTAACTGTTAGCCAGGACACCAATTAGATTTAATACTGGCGATGGCAGAAGATAACTCAACAAGGGTAAAAGGAATAGCAACCAAGGAAGTAAAGTAATAAAGATTAAGTGATTGAATACCTTTATGACGACAAATCTAAAAGGCGATTATCAGGTAAAAAGAGAGTATCCAGAATTGAATTTACAGTATCTGTCCAAGAAAGAGATTTAGTGTTATTACTAATAACAGTGTTATAGATAACAGGTGCATGTAGCCTGTTTCTAGTAATTTTGTAAAATGTTCCAGGGAGAGTGATTACCCACATGAACTAATTTCTTCGAGGTGCCAAATTTGGATTTAACAATAAGTTTGACCCGTTGATGTTCTTTTCCTAAGCTAGATTAAGCAGTTGGTTTACGTATCATGCCAAGACCCTTTATGCCATTGATTTTTTTTGGGCCACGAAAAACTTTACGATGCAAGATTGTCAATTCTCTGTTCCGCCAAGGAGTGGTAACATGATTTTTAGATTTCCGATTAGTAGAGTGAGTAGCAGCTTTGAGGAGAATATTGCAAACAAGAGTAGCACAGTCAGCTGGTGGTATATTTTTAGAAAAACAACAAAATTCAGAAATCAAAATAGAGAATTTTTGCCAATCAGCATTCCAGAAGGAAAAACGAGAGGAGGTAGAGTGTACCAGGAAGAAAGAGGTTGAATCTGAAAGAAAATTGCCCAACAATCAGATGAAAAAGTGCAATCAACACAAACTCTCCAAGAACAGGGTTTGTTTAAAATAGAAGAAGAATAGAGCGTTAAATTAATATTGGACTGACCAACAAAAGAAAAAGTAAAAGATAGATCAGGTTTGTTAGAATATTAAGGCGGTGTTGCAGGATAAAATCTTCAAGATGACCACGAGTGTTGGAAGAAGAACAGAACCAAGTCAAGGATTTGGCATTAAAATAACCAGTTACAATAAAATTTGCAGGGCACAAGATTCTGAAAGCATGGTCAAGAAAAGAAAGAATTACATCAAATTCCTCTTGAGGAGAACAATAAACTGAAAAGAAATAGATACTTCAGAAGGGACCAGAGCTCTATGTGCAAGTTACAAATTGTGAACTTAGACAGCCAGTCATAGTAATCTCCAAAACATCGTTCAAAAGCGGAACGAGGATGTTGTTGTGGGGCATATGACTTTTTGTTGTAGGAAACCAATAATCACAAATAATAGGGCTACTGAATTAACAAAATATTTATAGATTTCTCTAAAGAGATTTGCAGAAGTTCATCTGCAACAGTTTTTGATTTTTGACTATTAAGTTGAAGAATTTTAACAGAAGTGTTAGAACTATAACTTTGATTTTAATTTACGGATGTATTATTCATATTGGTACGATTCCTTACATTACCCCCAGGGGCTCACATCTGGTGAGTATGGGCTTGGCACACCCAGGGTCCTGAGCTGGATATCATCATTCTTCTCTTTCTTGGTGATTCCTTTCTACTCTCTCTCTCTCTCTTCTCAGGGTAATAGGGAATTTTTTTTTTTTTTTTTTTTTGCCTGGTGCAGCATAGGCCTCAGGCTTCCTTGCATCATATGGCTAATAATAATAATAATTTTCCAAAGTTAGTATGTATTCACTATAGGTAACATCTCGGACTGAATGTTTGTGATCCTTCTTTTGTGCTTACAGTTGCAGCAACAAGGGGGCTGATCTTTATTGGGACAGTCCTCGAAGACGTGCCCAGTACGGGCAGGGTGACCACAAGATGGAACATCCTGAGAACAGGAGGCAGTAGTGTGTCCGTAACCAAGATCAGAAAAACACCAGATAACCACTGTGAAAGGCCTACTTCTTTGAGAAGACCAAGTAATATATAAGCGTTCTAAGGAGATAGCAAGTTTATGTATTCTTGGAGAAAAGCCTAGATCCACGTCAGGGTGTGTCGGGATTTTGGGGAAGTACTAAAATGAAAGGTATCTTCTTGGGTGCAGTTATCAAAAGAAAAACCTTATTCGCTAAAGTTTTTATTAAAAAGATCCTCAAGATCTGTCTACATTATAGATTAAAATGGTTGGTTTTAAAATTTTAGGGGGTTTCATCTTAAAACCTGTATTAGTCAGTGAAGGTTATCTTACATATATCTTCTGAGGTGGCTGTCTCTACAGCAACAACAACTTTGTTATCATTTTTATAGATTTTGTTTTAACCCTTTTTTTTTTTTTAGAGACTGTTGCAAGGTATTAGTCACGTTAAACAAAAGCACCTTTACTCGAGGAAGAGGTAATAGAATTTGTAGCCTTGCATAAAATTATGTTGGGTTTAGGCTTACGTTTTGATTGAGTGGAATCTGTAAAAGTAGCAATATTCAGATTTTTTGTTTGTGATGGTTGGACAGTTTGGTACTTGTATACAGGCGGCACCACACCGTCCCTTGAATTGTTAAGGCATTTGCATAGGATGTGCTATGTGAAGCCGAAAGAATGTCAATGGTTATTTGCAATTCCTTGTTTCTAACTTTGTTTTTCAATATCTATAAATAGACTGTTAAGAATAAATTCGAAGTCACCAAGTTTTTCATAAAAAAAATTAGCAGTTTCTTTAGTAAATCTACCTTTCATTAGTAAAAAAATTATAACAGGATCAAGGCCCAGGAAAGCATACAGTATTTATCTAATACCAAGGAATTGGTGATCATATCATGTGAATTAAATTTGCACGCCATACGTTGAATTATCTGTAGACGCAATTGCAAAATGTTTCAAATTGTTTGGCCAGTGAGTATAGTAATTCACATTGAGAATGCTCTTTATAAAGCTTCTGTTCTTTCCTCAAAGAAAAGATAAGCTTTAATACCATAGTGAAGCAATGAACTATCCAGTTTACAGAAACAAGTTCACCAAGAATTGAAATAATTACAGAGAAGAAAAATTGGTCTTTACCTCCAATAAACAGATAAATAGAGCTATGGGAGTGCAAATGGAAATCGATTTTTTAGGCCAACCTAGCCACAATTTTTGGATATTCCGACCATGGGGGTCTCTTTACAAAGTAAGTCGAAAAAAAAAAAAAAAAAAAAAAAAAGCGCTCATCAGAAATATAATACTCTCATCAACGGTACCGAAACTATAGAGTGGCAAGATTCCATAGTCTTGCCACTTTGTAGTTGGTCCTTGGTCGGCTTCTTCCCCAAGGTGTCCCTTCACTAGACCTGCCTGAACATAATATTCTACAAAATCAAAATTTGTCTTGGTTCTGAAGAAGATACAGAACCTTTGGGTTTGACCAATTGAGATCTTCCATGTATTAATTAAAAAAATAAACCAAATTTTTTTTGAGATTTGGCCAAACGTATTATTATTCGCACTCTATAACGAATGTTTCTTGGAGAGAATTTTTCCTGAATTTTGGTCTTCATAGGTAGCACAGTTTGAAGAATCTTCGTCCTCCCTACACCAGGTGGAAAAGATCTGCATTCGAGTCCCATCGACGACGTGAGGAATTTTTATGGGACTTTTTCCGCAATATGGCTGAGTTAGTCAATCTCAGGCTACGGTAGCATAGTTTTTCTCCGGTTTCCAGGAGAAACAAAATCCATGAAAATTCGCTGTTGACCCAAAATATATAATCACTCAATTTCTCTCTCAGGCAATCCAGGAAAAATTTCAAAAACTTATTTCTTTTACAATCGTGGAACTGCTTGAAACAAAAAATTTAACCTCTCCAAGGCAGTTTGGCTTCAAATTGGAAGGGCCTACAAGAATGCTTTGCTATATTTCATAAGTCATATTGAATATTCAACCGCTAAGTACATGAGTTAGCATTCTTTGTCGGCTTCAACGGCGCTTTCATCTCTTTGGTGGGAGAGCACTATCGATCGGCTTTGCAGAGAACAACTGTACCAAATTGTTCGCAGCTATTTTAACAAAAGGTCTGTGCAGGTCAAACATCAACAGTAGTCTCAGAAGTTACTAGATCAGAAGAACCCTAAGACCTTGGTGTCCCCAAGGTCTTAGGGTTCCTGATCCACAATCATATATTGGATAATTGGCTTATAAGGTGAAAAGAAACTATACTTTGATAATACAGGATGTCCAGGAAAAATGTATACACTTTATCAGCCCATAACTCAGTAACTTTTTTTCTTTTTCAGTTGAAAGTTGGTGGTAATAATGGAGAAGACCAGACTTACATTTGAACAGTGTAAATTTGTGTTGAAGTGGTATTGGAAGTCGGAAAATATCAACAAAGTTCACAGACAGTTTAAGAGTCAATACCACAAGGAACTACCAAAGCGTCTCATAATTTCGCATATTCATGATAGGCTTGAAGAGGATGGCACTGTGAAAAATGTACAACGGCAACGATCAGGAAGCCTCGCACATCCACGAAGCCCCACAAGAGGTGTTGGAACTTTTTCGATAAACACCAAGGAAATCTGTCTGACAAGCTGCTCGCGAAATGGCAGTCTCCAAATCCAGTTGCATAACATTTTAAAGTGTGCAAAATGGAAAAGTTACATTCGTGAGCTATTTGAGGATGACGACTTTTTTCAACAAGATGGGGGTCCTCACCATTTTCATCGCAATGAAGACCTATCTGGATGAAAATTTTATAAACAGATGGATTGGATAAAGAGGCAATGTTGAGTTCCCTCCCCATTCTTCAGATCTAACGCCAGTAGATTTTTGTTTATGGGGATATCTCAAAGATAAAGTTTGTCCACAAAAAGCAACAGTCGTTGAATTGTGGAAAGCTACTGAAGCAGAATGTGCAGCAGTATCAAGAGATGATATTGCTATCTTAGGTGATGTATGACTTGTTTCACGACGATGTCAGCAATGCCTGCATTAGAATGGAAGACAATTTGAACACTTCTGTTAATGCATTTTTTTCCTTCGTTATAAAATTGAATTTATGAAAATAAACAGAAGTTATTAACAATCAAAGTTTGTATATATTTTTTCTGGGTACCCTGTATATACTCTACTATTGTACTGTGCTATGCTTTCGCCTACGGTGATGACAAATTTACTTATTTTTGATATTGTAACTTTGGTAGTCTAACAAATTATAAATTTCTCCCCTCTAAAACTAAGGTTATGATTTTCAAAGATAAACTCAAAACCACCTGAGCTGAACATAAAGAGCATCTTTGTCTCTTTAGTAAGAGAGATAAAAATATTTATCTCTGGTACTATGATTGATGACAGTTTAAATTGACAGAGCCATCGGGACCCAGCACACACAACATATGCTCTGTGGGATCAGGTACAAGAGGCTTGGTGGAAAATACTACCGGAAGCTAATCAACATCTGTATGACTCAATGTCAGGGCACTTAACTCAATGTTTATTGTTTATTTGGTTTTTTTTAAGGAGCATTAGCAACTAAGGCCATATTGCTCCGGGGATATGCGGCGGTCATTCCCTGACCTTTCCGCATCCTCTGTATTTTTGGTGATCATGGGCTCAAACCCCAGTCTAATCAAGAAGCGTGTGCTACGCACTGCTGCCCCTGCCCATAGAGGCGCCTTAACTCAATGTATTCACAACCACGATAGATTTACATCATACTAATTTGCTGATTGTAATCATAATTTTGTCATAAATGTGTTCACACACATTTGCATCTGCAACCACGTGTTCCTTGACTATCAACTTGATTTTACTTCTCTGCATTCCTGTTTCTTCAGGGTGCAGCAATTTCAATGTCAGGTTGTAATGTTAATACTTATTCCCTAACTCTATCCTCTTATCATGCATCTTTAATAATTCTTCTCTTTTTACTACTTGCCTTCATAACTTTAGTCACATTTATTCTTATACCATATTCTGCATAGCTTTCCTTAAAACTTCCCAACAAAATCTGTAACCACTCTTCTGGATAAGATACCAGGGCTATGTGATCTGAAAATCAAATGGATATCCATTTGATTTGCAGATCACATAGCCCTGGTATCTTATCCAGAATACTGTCTCCTTCCATCCCCATTGCAACTCTTACTATATGTACATAAAATATGTGATCAGTTATTTACGTATACTGATTTAATAGCAATTAGCATCCTCTTAATCTTTCAAACTATACACTGGAGCCTTGTACAATTTAATAAAGATCACAAACCAAAGCTACTAGTACACCTTAATGGGTTTATCCCATCATCCTTTTGCATCAGTCATCTGCCCCTCCTACATACCAAAAGCATGTTCATGTGGTACTAGATGGCGATATGTTTGTATTGCTGTTTGAGCAATTCTAACATATCAAAACTGGTCCTCTATTACCACACTTGCTATTTCACCATGGAAATACACTGTGGCCTTGAGGAACATCAACATATTGCAGCAGATGCACCTGCAGTTAACAATATTGTGCCTTATGATCTTACGAGGAGAGATAAATCGGGGAGAGTCATGAAAGCACGTCTATGGTTCTACATGCTATAAAATACCAGGATTATGGTTGGAACATCTTAAGCTTATTGATTTGATTTTTTTTTTTGTTTATGGAACAGCCGTACGACAGAAGAACTTATCATTGGGCAACATTGGGAAGAGTCCATACTAGGACAATGTAATGTCAAATTTATTCTTTTAGTGCAATCAAACAAGGTTCTCTTCCATCACTGCACACCAAACTTGGATTGATGAAAAATTCTGTGAATGGACTAGATAAAGAAGGTAATAAATTTTCATACTTCAGAAATGTTTCCTAATTTAACATATGCCAAACTTAAGGAATTTTCATAGGACCCCAAATTAGGAAACTCCTGAAAGATGATGTGTTTGAAACCCACTTAAAGGCAGCTTGGCGATCATTTGAGGCAGTAGTATGTGGTTTTTTGTTAATGGGAAAGATAAAACTATGAAATGTTGTTGTCTAATTTACTTGAGTGCTACAAAAACACGGGCTGTCATATGTTGAAAATTAATTTTCTTCATTTGCATTGAATTTTCCCCTGAAAATCTGGGAGATGGAAGCGATGAACAAGGGAGCAGTCTCACCAAGATTTCCACAATGGAAAAGCGGTACCAAGGTCAGTGGGATCCTGTAATGATGTGGGATTATTTCTGGTTCCTTGTGAGGGAGAGTAAGCAGGAATACAAGAGAAAATCCCTTAGTAACAAACATTTTTAAGGACAATTATAGGCATGCTGATTATATATTATTGGAATATAACTATTTTGCTATGATTTATGATTTTTTTTTTTCCAAGTTAAATGAGTTATAGAAAATGTATATTTTGTTATATTAGAAACTTGAATTATATTATCTATATATTCCATTATTTTAACATTAAACAGTACATCTTTTGATTTAGACATGACAGACTTTTTATGGTGACTTTCAGAATCAGCAATGTTTTTCCCTCCTGAATGCACACACTTTCATTGCAGAAGTATGATTTTTTTTTTTTTTGTTGGCTAATGTTATTAGAGACAATATTTGTGGTGGTAATTATAAATTAGTCTTTAAATCACTTACTTATTGCTAATTTGGAGATCATGTTAAATCGCTTAGCCGGTTGTTGAATCTTATTTAATCAGTAGAAATGTTTTAAATATTATCATAAGCCAAAACCACCCATATACTGAAGGCTTCAAGTTGGGTATTACATTTACAAGCCATTTTTTGGCAAAATTGTAGTAAGTCTGCATCTTAAACAGTTTCAGGTTAATTTTGGTACTGGGCATAAATTTAAGTCCATATGATAGCAATGTATGCAATACAGCATACTGAATAATACCCAAGTCACCTGTAATGATATGCTCATAGTACTTATCTACAATACGGCTGATATTCTGCAAGGCTGACAGTAACGTTCAGCCTTGCAGTCGCTTTCTATCAATGGCATAAAAGATTACTAGAAGGAAAAGGAATGTGGAAGACGATGAACAACCAGGCCATCTGGTATCTGTGAAAACTGATGAAAATGTGGACCAGATAAGGATGTTGATGACAAGTGATTGTTGTTTAAGCATTAGAATGGTTGCATGAAAATTCAATACGGACAAAGAAACAGACAATTTTAAATGAAAATTTAGGCATGAGAAAAGTGTGCGCCAAAAAAATTCTGAATCAAGGGCAAAGAATGAGAAAACTCCATGTTTGTGAAGATGTTTTGAAAAAAATTGAATACCTAGACTTTCTCAGTACCATAATTACTTGCAATTAAAGTTGACAATTCCAGTACAGTCAGAAACTAAAAGAGTCAATGCAATGGAAGACAAAACAATCACCCAGACTAAAAAAAAAAAAAAAAAAAAAAGGCAGAATATCAAAATCAAAAAGCATGCTTCTTGTTTTCTTTGACGTTAAAGGAATTATTATGGCTGAATACGTCCCACCAAATCAAAATGTCAATCAAACATGCTACAATGAAGTTCTGATAAAGCTGCATGAAAAAAAATTCGAAGAGACCTGAATTCGGAAAGAATGGTTGGATGCTTCACCAAGACAATGCTCCAGAACACAACTTGCTCTGTTCAACAGTTTCTGGCCAAAAAACAAATCCGCATGCACCCTACTCACCAGACCCAGCCCCTTGTGACTTTTTTCTCTTCCCTAAACTGAAAAATGTACTTGAGGGAACTCATTTCCAGTCCACTGAAGACATTATATAAAAAAAAAAAAAAAAAAAAAAAAAGTGAAGTGTTAAAAGCACTTACAGAAGATGACTTCCAGAAAGGTTTCTGTGATTAGAATAAACATATGGCACAGTGTATGCAAGCCCAAGGCAATTATTATTTTGATGGGGATAACTTGTAAGGTACAAAATATTTCATTATATTTATTTTATTGCAAAAGTCTTCTTCTGTTTACGTTTTAATTTTGTAGTGGGATTCATTACCAGTCTGACCGACGTATCTGATTTCACAACTCTTATGTCATGAGATATATATACAATGCCACTAAAATAGCAAAAAACTGGTACAGCTCTGTTATCAATATAGTGATCTGAGTGCATAATATGACATTTTAGACACAGCAGGTTTCCACAAATTTGAATTTTAAGTTCAGAAAGAGTTAAGTTTATGAAGTTGGAAATAATATGATGGAATATGAATTAAAAGTAATTTTTCAGTGTAGTTAGGATAGACATAATCGTCAGTGGTTCAAATCTTTCTATGATCAAAAGCAGACTGATATTATGCATTACTTGTCAGACCAGTGCCTCAGTACAATCAGTGATACAGTTTAGCCTATGTGACCTACAGAGTATTTTATTATTCTGCATTGTGCAAATACTCGCAATGATATAAAATCGTAGAACATGCATAAATCAAAGCAAAATCCTAAAAATAGCAATAACTAAATAAAGGCTGTCACATAAAGAGCTAGAAGCACCCTAAAAAGAGACAGCATGTGGCAAAGGAATACAATACATAGTAGAATATAATCTACTATGTATTGTAAAATATCAATGAGTAAGTATAAATATCATGAAATGCATAGAATCCTAGTAGACCCCCCTACAAGTATAATTAATCCTCTATGCTCACATCTGGTGAGTATGGGCTTGGCACACCCAGGGTCCTGAGCTGGATATCATCATTCTTCTTTTTCTTGGTGATTCCCTTCTCTCTCTCTCTCTCGGTAAGGTAATTCAGAAATGGTTTTTTTTTTTTTTTTTTGGCTGGTGCAGCATAGGCCTCAGGCTTCCGTGCACTATATGGCTAATAATAATAATATGCCTAAAAGTCACCATGTGGAGATGGGAGTCCTGCATGATGCCATGGAAATGTTTCAGAAAGAAGCAACAAATAATTTAAAACTGAGCACTTCTTAATGAATTCATTACCTTGACAGTATAGGGATATAAAAAAATATATATATAATTTTTTTAAATATTAATTTAATTAATTAATTTTTTTATAAATTAATGTTAATGTATTTTTTTTTTTTTTTTTTTTTTTTAAGATGAGGGAATTCGGGGCCAGAATTGATTTCAACACTTTCCCGCAATTGATTGAATTTTCGTAATCAAGCCCATAACGTACGTGAATCAGATGGCAAATAAGTCGACAATAAACCTGCATATGAAATCGATAACATTGCACGCTGATCCACTTTATTTTATTTATTATTATTTTTTTTTTTTTGGAATTGTGCACAATAGCGACGGCCGCATTGATACTGAAGTGCCGATGCGTTCGGAAACTTCGTGTCATATGAGCGGCCCATTAGCGACTGCTATACCGTACTTGGCGCATCAGGCAGTGCTAATAACGCTTAAAAAAATGGCAAGAAGACATATAAAAAAAAAAAAAAAAAAAGAATTCCACTTACTCAACCATCTGAGCAGAATGTAAAGTCCACTAACAACAATCGATAACACATCTACCAAAAACTTGTAATCCGAATTACATTATCCATCAGCAAATTATAATCCAACTACCACAGTTTAAACTAAAACAAAGACGTAAAATATGAAATCAAAACCAAAATATGTCCCTCTAAAATAATTTTTCAAACCCGAGATGTTCATTACCCATTTACAAACACATAGCTTTCTCAACAAATACAAGAAAGGTACGCTGAACGACTTATAAGATTTTTTTTTTTTTTTTAATGGATATACAGCACTTCTCAAATTCCAACAAAATCAGGGATGTTGATGGAAAGTGTAAACTATACTAAAAGAACCATTAAAATTCACTAACATCAATCACATTTGATTGCAATTTAAAGTTTCAAATTTTTCTTATTTCGGCGGTTCTGCGTAGGCCGTCACTGGGTGGGTAAAAAAAAAACAAAAAACAAAAAAAAAAACAAGTCAAGTCAAAGTATTTTATTATTTTTTTGGCGGGCTTCAGGGTTTCCCCTATTCGCCGTAAATGTAAAATAACGTTCTCTAAAGCAGACCGATTAAACATTAGTTCAAACTGTGATATAAGAAAATAAGGAGAACCAGGGGCAGCGCCGACCCTATTTTTTCGGCTACCCGTTGTTTGACGAACACGGGTAGCCGAAATAATGTAGAATCTAAGCATAATTTGAGTAAGAAAATACAAATAAAAAAATTCTTGTCATAATAAACTTTTTAAAAATGATTAGATAGTGAACCTGTAACTTTTTTGATTCTTCATTCATATATCAAACTCCTCTGACCGTGTGGTCGTCCCGGAGTATAAACAGAAAATGTATTTTATTTATATTAGTAGTTGTTGAGAGCCCATTATGCAGTATTGCATAATGGACTTTCTAGGGAGGTGAGTACTAAGATAATAAGCTTTGCTAAGAATCTTAATAAATAATCAACAGTACTTCAAGCTTTCAGCTGTAAAACTGGTCATCATCAGTATAACCTCGTTTAACGATAGGGATGCGTTTGCTGAGATCAAATTAAGGGGAATTACTGGTTCGTACCTAGTCGCCTCGTAGCCGAGTGGTCAGGAGCGGGAGTGCAGTAGCACACGCTCTTTGAGTAGACCGGGGTTCAAGCCCCTGAATACGGTCGATCTGCCAACCCGCACTGGACCAGCGTGGCAGATTATGGTCCATTTCCCTAAGCGTGAATTATTGACGAGGCTTCCATCCTGCAGTGGGTTGATAATGGCTGCACTTTACTTCTTTTACCTAGTCGTCACACCAACAACTAAAAACTTTTGTCAGTTACGTTATAGCGAGTATGGTTTACAGAGGTATATTATAATTAGATTTGTAATTTTAATGAAGTTAACAACAAAAAAAAAAAAAAAAGAAAAAAAAAGCGGATATAAGAGAACACTTTTTAGGTTTTTCCCCTATAACAAATTCGACAGGAGAAGGGTTAAGTGCATTTATTAAGTTTAATGAATTAGGCGTTGATATTAATGATATGCGCGGGCAAGGTTATGACAACGGAGCTAACATGAGGCAAATAAAGGTTTGCAAAGAAAAATTTTAAATATCAACCCCCGTGCTTTTTTTGTACCCTGCGCTGCACACAGTCTCAACTTGGTGGTTAATGATGCTGCCAAAATTTATTTTGAAACAATAGATTTTTTAAACTCAGTTTCAAATGCGCCTCCGTTGCCAGGTGGGAAGGAGCAGCAGCAGCAGTGCGTAACACACGCTTTTTTCTTATCATTATCATTAGACATATGGTGCAAGGAAGCCTGAGGCTTTTGCTGCACCAGCCAAAAAAAAAAAAAAAATTCTAAGTTACCCTAAGAGAGAGAGAGAGAGAGAGAGAAGTAGAAGGGAATCATCAAGGAAGAGAAGAATGATGATATCTAGCTCAGGACCCTGGGTGTGCCAAGCCCATACTCACCAGATGTGAGTCCCTGGGGTTTTGATTAAACCGGGGTTCGAACCCGTCACCACCAAATACGGAGGATGCGGAAATGTCAGAGAATGACCACCGCATATCCCCGAGCAATATGTATAACCTTAGTTTGCTAATGCTCCAAAAATAAATAAAAATTAACTCAGTTCAAGAATTGTTTATATTTTTTTTCTCGTCCACACAACGTTGGGACGTTTTCAAAAAAATGTTTCGAAATTACTTTTAAAACCAGTAAGCGATGCAAGATGGGAAAGTTGTATAAATGAAATAAGGCCATTAAGACAAGAAATTGGCGAAATTTATGATGCCCTTTTAGAAATAATGGAAGATAATAAAGTTGTTAAATCACGACACCAGTCAAAATTTTTGCCTCGAAATTAAATCATTTAAATTTATATGTTCAATAGTAATTTGGAACGAAATATTAAATAATGTGAATGCAGTCAGTAAAACAATGTAAAATCCAAAATTGAATATAAATTCTTGGCTTGATCAATTAAATAATTTATCTAATTACTTACAAAGTAAACGATCTGATTGTGAATTTTAGAGTTTTTAAATGAATCAAAACAATTAGCCGAAATATAGGAAACCGAAACTAAATTTCCTGATGGCTTTCTTGTACGTAAAAAGATAATTCAATTTGGATTTGATTATGAAAATCCAGATGAAGACATAAACGATGCACAATTAAATTTTAAAATTTTTATTTTTTAATACCAGACACAACAAAAAATTCTCTTAAAGACAGGTTTGATTTATTAAGAACACAAAGTGATCATTTCAATTTTTTTATATGATATACATAATTTAAAGCATGTAACCGAAAAAAGAAATTCTAGAACGAAAAGGACATCGATGCCATTGACATGACCGACGAATTAAAAGTACTTAAAAATATTTTAAAACCAGATTTTAGAGTAACAGAAGTACAGTAATACACTGACTTACGCGAACTCGGTTCTTGATTTTTTTTCGTTTGGTGTTTATCTAAAATTAGCTTACCAGTGATTTGGAAGTCAAATCATAAAGCTTGGGTGACAGCTTCCGTTTTTGAGGACTGGTTTGGTCACCACTTCATACCCGAAGTCGAACGTTATTGCAAGTCTAAACAGATTCCATTTAAAGTGATGCTTCTTATTGACAATGCACCCGGTCACCCTCCTGCCACCCTAATTAATTTCGACCCACGTGTGAAAGTTGTGTTTTTGCCTCCAAACACAACCAGCTTGCTTCAACCGATGGACCAGGGAGTCATCAAAACATTCAAGGCTTACTACACGAGGCGTTTGTTTGCACGTCTGAATGAAGCTATGAGACAAAATAGTGAGATATCTGTTAAAGACTTTTGGAAACAATTCAATGTTTTAGATGCCGTAAGAATCATTGAAGAATCTTGGGATGAAATTGAATGGTGTCTGGAAGAAACCTTGTCCCTTTTTTTTTTTTTTCAAAAACGAGACGAAAACAACGCCAGAAACTGATCATGTCACTCATATGATAGAAGTTGTTAATCTTGCCAGGCAATTAGATTTGGAAGTCAATGGTGATGATGTCAACGAGCTGTTGGATTCACATTGTCAGGAGCTGACAATGAATGAGCTCATAGAGATGCGCGAGCAAAACGTCACTGAGTATCCGACACTGGATACTCAGTGACGTTTTTCCACCAGAAAAGTACATGACAATTGCAAGTTTGGCAGAAGGTCTCAGCTCAATTGAAAAGGGCTTAAAAATTTTAGAACACAGACTCCAACGAAGAACGCGTCATAGCTACAAAGCAAGGAATAAAAAAATTAACTTGCTACGAAGAAATTCTGCGTGAAAAAAAGAAGGCGCTGTGTCGTCAGACGAATTGGTTAGATTTTATGAAGCCATCGACATCGAAATAACTTTTTTAATACATATTTTGTATTAATATGTATAAATAACTGCAATTTTATTAAATATTTTTCTTCTAAACTAGTGTTTTTGTTAGTCCTTGGTCCCAATTAAACAAAATTTATATGTATTTATATGCAAAGTTTTACCCCGACTTACGCGAATTCGACTTAAGCGATTTTCGTCGGACCCACCTATCACGTAACTTCGGGGTATTACTGTATTAGAGTATATTTTTGAAAATAATTTATGCACCACTTTTACAAACGTAGTGGTTGCTCTAAGAATACTTATACCGGTGAAAGATCATTTTCCAAATTAAAAATTATCTTCGTAGTACAATGTCCCAAAACAGATTGGATAATTTAGCACCAGTCTCGATAGAACACGATTTAGCTGAAAGTTTAGATATGCACGACTGATAAAAAAATTTTCGGAGCTGAAAGCCCGAAAAGTTCAATTTATTTAATATCTAGTCATTTTATTTTATAAGTTAAATATGTAATAACACATGGATTAAACTTTATACATGTAATTATGTTTAGTTATAAATAAAGGTTATTATTATATATTTTTATAACAATTATTATTATCTGTTTTCACGATTTTTTTTTAAAACTAAGTGATAGTATTTAAAACATACATATCAAATTTCGATAAAATTTATTCCACAAAGCTGTCTTAATTTTATGTTACCTTTTCATGTTCAAATATGTGAGCATGATACGCGATAAGGAAATAAAAAGAAAAATGTAAATATTATTTATAAATTCTAATATAGATAAAATATTATTACAAAAAATTATTTTTTTTGGTGGGGGGGGGGGGGAGGATTACAATGTTCCGGGGCGACATATTTTTCCTTTGAACACGGGCGACCCTGAGAACTATATATTAAAAAATATATATATTCAAATTTATTCACTTTTACTAATAAATTAGCAATAATTTTTATTAATCTTATTTTTTAGGGGTTTCTCTTTGATTATACAACTGGGACACTCGTACTGTTCCTTGACCTGCAATATCTGCAAGTGGCATTCTTGGCTTCCGGCGCACAGCTTAATGTTTTTTTTTTTTTTTTAAATACATGTACAGTATATAATTTTCCATATTTTACGCGCGCACGCACACACAAAATAAAATAAGAATAGCGAAACATTACCGAGGGACAGACTGATATTTTATACTCCTGGACGATCAGAAGAGTTCACAAGTTAGATAATACACGAAACAGCACCGTATTCTACTAATCACGCAGGCTTGAACTGCGGCCAACCAAAGCACTATACTTGTGTACTTGGCACTGACCACTCGGCTACGACGGTCTATTAATAATAATTTATTTCTGTTTATACTGCAGGAACTTTAATGGGCTTTTTCCACTCCGTGGCTGAGTTAGTCGGTCTTAGGTGTAGATATCAAGGTTCCCCCCCTCCCCCAGAAACTCGGGTTTTTTCGTCCAGCAAAACAGGCAAATCGACCAGAGAACATATGCAATTTACACACAAATGCAGGCTTACGTAAGAAATTACGGGTGACCTTCATATAATAATTTGAATATACTGCAGAACCCTTGCTGCAGTGGTTTTCAACAGGGGTGCCACGTAATTTGTATTTAAGTTACTTAAAATTATTATTTTTTAATTTTTTGGTAATTATAATTGATGTTTTCTTAGTACCTCTATATAAAGAATAAAATTACATACTGTATATATATATATAATTTGTATTACGAAATGTAATTTTTATAATTATATTATTGTAATAATTATAACATATAAAATAAATTACTTAGGGGTGCCGTTATTATAAAAAGGTTGAAAACCACTGCTCTACTGTATGCCCCACACATTGTAAAAGTCAAAATATCCAAATTTAGACTGCACATAGACATTTTCCGGCCTAATTATATTCTAGCGCCTGCCCCGCCTTTTTTTTTTTTTTTTTTAGGCCCTAGCCACTGAAATCTCAGGAAACTCGGTGACGGGGCCTGCCAGAGTGAAATAAAATAAAAATAATGGAGTACCTGGTCTGCCTCCACCAGTCAAGTATGGACAACGTTGGGTTCCAATAGGGATCCAGCGGCTAAATGGCCAGATGAACAACGATACACAACACATCTACACACTTAAATCTCTGGCCCCAACAGTGTTGTTTCACATGACAATGTATACTATGCAGAGATGGCGGAAACTCCTGGTGCCGTCTGACAACTAACACACTTTACTGCAGGACGAATATACGATCAGATGAGTTCATAAGATAGAATTATAAGAAATAGTACGATATTTAGTAATCACAAGAGCTCGAACGACGGTCAAGCAAAGCACTACTCGGCTACGGCAGCCTCGTTTTTGTCCCCATCTGCGACTATTAGTCAATGATTGAAATTTGCTGTTAGGACTGGTCCAGACCTGTACTAGTCCATCCCTGCATGTACCTAGCATAAACAGATATTTTACTAGGTATGTATGCGCTTATCCCTCCGATTTTCATATTATTCAGTCCTCATTAAATATAGTACAACCTTGAAATAGCGGGTGCCAACGAACAGGAAGGATACTCGCATTTAAACTGTGTTAACAGCATCAATAAAAACAGTATAAAAGTGTCACTGAACTTTAACCTCCGGTAAGTTATAGATAACCAGTACCGTTAGGAAAACAGTGTAAAACCATATTATCAAGATTCAAGAATGAATTTACTGCAGTTTATTTTGTAATTTATTTGCCATAAAGAATACTGGCAAAATATAAATAAAACAGCTGAATGATCAACAGACAAACAATAATGAAAGAATTATCATTATTTTACCATCAACACAGAATTATATATTTAGTGCGAAATGTGAAGTTCCGATTAAATCAGTTAGCTTTTATTTTTTAATGAAAAAAATTCTCAGTGATTATTATTAGTAAAGAATCGATGATCTGTTATTTACAACCAACGAATATAACCTGTTCCTAACATGGTTACATTTGTTTCTTTTTCCCAAACTAAACGAAAAACTCTCGGCAGGCAGCAACCATTTTATTTGGTTGCTCGCAGTTTCGCATATCAATTTAATTTTACCCTCCACACTGAAAACTACTGTAAACTCATTTTACGGTACTCAAAAAAGAATATACGACCATTGTACCGTTCACCAATTTGCAGGAAATTTCACATAACACATATATAATACTTTTGTCCCTCTCTACCACTCTGAAGTGGCCGCACTTGCATCGAAAATAATTATAATATATCATAGGGAAATTTAAGTCAAATTTCGCTATGGATACAAAATTGTCAACTATTATTAGTAAGAACAATTGGTAACTCAAGTTAAATTTTTTTTTTTTGCAACATTATAAAGCTATTTATAAACCGATTTTGATAGTGACATGCAAAAAACTTGTAGTATATTTTATCTTTTATATTTTGTAAAATTAGAAGTTATTTAAAAAACAGAATAAACTTTTAACCCTTAATATGATACAACAGCACCCACATGTGGTGCTGTTGCATCATAACAAAAAAAAAAAAAAGAAAAAAAAGTAGGTTAAAAATTCAATGAAATAAAATGCTTTTTCTTATGTATGGTTTCAACCTTCTGTGCAATCAACAAAGGGTTCAGATCTACCTTTATAAATTTATATTAGCATTTTTGCCTTCCCCCATCATCTACTCTACTAACAGTGATAATATAATGCTATTTTGTTGTGACTGTCTCTCAAGTAGATAAAAGAGCAGTACTCTGAAAGAACAGTAGTACTTGGTAAATCCACCCATCTTGGGTGGATTTACCAAGAAATTACTAAATAACTGCCAGTTATGTTCCCTATATTTGATTAGATTTAATATTTACGACACCTATGTTTCCTTGTTTCCAACAGAATGGGATTAATAGTATTGAAAGCTCCATGTTTCTGATATGTAATAAAAGTGTTTTAACTTCATACAAATCAATGAACGGATGCCACTTTTAAACTTTCTGTTCACATATCCCAATTTGTCCATCAGTCTTTATATCTACAGAGCATTCCTTAAATCCCAGGACACTTACTTTCCTACCTATTCAAGATCTGATGATAATATAGTTCTTTTTGCTTGTTTGTTTGTTTGTTTGCTTGCTTTTTGTAGTGTTTCTTTTTGCTTGTTTCAGGTAATATGACAGATATCAGTCCATTGAAAGCAGAAGAAAGGCCAATAGCATTGGTGGTACCATGAGAGGACATGCATGAACAAGACAGTAAAACAGGTGCAAGAAGATTTCAAAAAAAGATTTTCAAAGCCAGCACTGTCCAAATCGAATCTTCATCATTGGGAAACGAAGGCATTTCAGACTGGATGCCAAATGCAGCAAACGATCGAAAGTTCATCATCTGGAAATGCAAAATATTCAAGCATCTGTTCTCAAATATCCAAAAATGTCATTATATCACACAATGAAACATGACTACCTCCATTCTTCATGCATCCATACCAAAAGGATGAGTTCATAAGATAGAATTACAAGAAACACCTACTTCCAGGAAGACAGTGAATGTGCAATATGCAACCTGGCCATGAGTTGGTATATAATGAAATTTATAGTTATGAATTATAAAAGAATGAATGAAAATACTGAAATAAAAAAAAAAATATATATATATATAAAAGCAATGCATGACAACAATACAAAACCAGTTTCAGATACTGTGACCTCATTGAGGAAGAAAATCAACCAGCATACAATTTGATTAACAAAGCAGCTCAATTTCATTTATAAGAACTCACTAACAAACTCCATGATCTGGCTTGCAGCTGTTTTTGAGAACTTGGCACAGACTACTCAAGATCATAGTGCATTAGTTCTTATGGAATTCCAGTTCATACTTAGGCACATTACATCTGTTCAAGTGTGTTCGTGAGTTATGAAGGTTGTGTGGATTGAAATACCTTATAAAATCTAAATTCCTTTACCTGAGATAGGCTAACTCTAACTTACTCATGATTAGAAGAGGCCTTTAGATATTCCCCCAGGTCTAAGATAAGGTAAAAAGTAAATTGCAGCCATTATCAATCCACTACAGGATGGAAGCCTCCTCAACAATTTATGTTGAGGGAAATGGACCATAATCTGCTATGCTAGTCCACTGCGGGTTGGCAGATTGGCCGTATTTAGCAGTCAAGGGCTTGAACCCCAGTCTACTCAAAGAGTGTGTACCACTGCACTCCCACTCCTGACCACTCTGCTATGAAGACTGAAACCCAAATGAGTGATAATTAGGTAACAGAAACATGTCAACAAGTATCTTCGGTCTTCCCAACCTTCAACCCACACACAGTACTAAAAGTTCTAGTAATTCATAAATGGACACTGCACCCTTAGCAATACAATGCTGTATAGAATAATCACAAATTAAATTATTGGACTCTCTCTCTCTTTAGGGACAATAATGGCATGACTGTTATCAGTTAAAGGTATTGTGATTTTGCTGATGTCATGGAAGCATATGTGACATGGGTGATACCTTTCACCCACAAGAATGACAGCAATAAGCCAATGAAAATCTTCAGTTTCAACAAGATGGCTTGATGTGTCACACAGTCAGATAAATAATAATTTATCTAAAAAAACAATTTTAGTGGCAGGCTATTTTCATGAACTGGAGATATTCAAGGGAAAAAAAGTTTACCTAATGAAATCACAACTAAAGGAAAATATATGCAATAACCGTGGACACATTAGTTCACAGAAGCATTTAAGATGTTATATTCAAATATAACTCACAAATCTATACCCTCTCCTCTCATTGTAGTAAGCAATTTTCATGAAGAATTTACTTAGAAAGGGAGAGGGATATTTGGCTTGATTAATGAGATTTCCTAATGCTGTGTTGAATTACTAGAGAAATATTCCCAGCTGCTCATACTTAAGTTTTCATGTGCTTTTTTGGGAGGCCACTGCACCTACTGCCATAAATCTATCATCATATCATATAAATGAATATATATTAGTGTTAGTAGGCAAGCTGCTAAACTTGTCTTCTGAAAACTCACTGTTCCTAAATTAGGAACTTTAAATTTCCATAATCTTTATTGAACATTATTCATCCCAGGATCTGATGATAAAAGCAATAATATTTTTTATGTCATTCTCTACTGGTAAAAATAACAGCCACTAATTGCCATCACAATTTAATAATAGGATTTTCCTTTTTAACCCAGTGTTAGGTGCTCAGAGGAAAAATGGCATTTATGATCAAGTTTGGCTTGCACCAGGAACCATATGGAATGCAACTTACCAACAGTAAAATCATTTTAAAGCAGACAGCATTTGAATGAATGAAGATTAAAATGCTGATAAGATGTGGATATTCCAATCCTAAGCAATAGCTTGTCAAAGTGCAAGATGCATATGGGTGGTGGTGGTTATTATTACTATTTAATTTCTTTATTTTCTGATGTGGCAAGTTGCACATTCTGTTTTGGTGTCAGTGTGCTAATTCATTGCCCACTATTATACTTGTAAATGTGTGTATTTACAGCATATATAGGATGTTATGTGGTTTTACAATGCACCAGCATCACAGGTCATACCATGCCATTGCATTATATCTGTACAAGTTTGTGTAATCATGGCTGATTTGCATGTTGTTCATACCCTGCTCCCTCACTTCAAATAGGCTGACTACAGTCTTGACTGATGAGCCCTTTAAGAATTCTTCCAGTCTTTAACTGTAGCTGGACCCAAACCTCTCCAAAGAAGTGACAAAATCACTCTATGTCTCAGTAGGGAATGATCAAGGGTAGACAAACTGCTCTGGTTCAAAAGTATAGTTTTATTGGGTGACTATTGTCAAGGAATTGTGAAACATTTTTTGAAATAAGATGGGTGGACTAGAAGGGGGGCTACATCTGCTGGGAACTAAAATTGATGTTACTAACAGGTTGTCAGTTTTTAAGGGAGAAAGGAGGTAAAGAGATAATTTTTATTCATATGGATACTAATGATAACTATAAATTGATGATTTGTTGCATGAATATAAGACCAGGGTGAAAAATGCTGAGTTAGGATAGGATGTATGTTTGTAATTCTGTCCTGGCATGATAGGAGGGACTATACACTAAAAACTTTGTGGATTAATCAAGGGCTTAAACTCTGCAATACTGTTGGAGGAAAAAGTTTTTATCAGCATGGCATGCACTTTTAGGTAACAGGAACTATTCTGTAAAGACAAAATACATTTGAACAAAGGTGGTACAAGGTTCTTTGCCAGTATCATTGGGGAGACCTTAAGGGCTCACGAAAACTGGTAGTTGGGAGGGGTTATACACATACACATTTATCTGATATTATGGACAAAAGTAATGCTTGAACATCTCAATACTTAACAGGCCTCATACAACAACATAGAGTTCTTGTATGATGCTTCTAAACCCAGAGCATTCCTATATTCAGAAGCTGTACAAAAGATAGCATTGTTTTAAATGAACAGAAAGCTATGCCAGGACAACAATCTTACCTAATTTAAAAGGATGTGTTAGGGTGGGATCCTTAGACAAGCCTAAGGATACCCCCCTCTCAAAAAGACCCATAGATTGTGTCTTGCCTACAGACACAATGGCTGTCAAGAGCACCTCTATATACAGAGGGAATAGGCAAACAAATGTGAATGCCTTCTTGTGGGTGATTTCAATCTGCCCTTTACTGCTTGGAGCAAATGGGATAGAAACCTATCGTGAGAACAAAATTTTTAAGTCACTCATAAAAGTCACAGATTAGTTTATCAATACAAAATTTTGCAGCCTCAATAGTCTGGAAGGCTGGTTGGGTTTTATTGGTTCATTAGCAACTAAGGCTATAATGCGTCAAAACCTGGTCATGTCTGGAAGGCAAATTTGTAATTTATTTTGCATCTTTCTCTCTATCACTGATAAAGTGTTTTCTAGTATATTACAGTTTTCCCTATACCATTGCAGATTATGGAGGAAGGGGATCCACTAAAAGGTTGCTTAGGGGTTCCAGTTCAATGCTGGGTAAACACATGGGTTTTAATTTCATGAAAGGGGAATATGACAATTTAGAAGACTTGATCTCTATTAATTGGGCAGAGGATACAGGGAGATGAATACATGGCAGTCAAGAAATATCTTTAAAGAATTAGTCACGGAAACTGCAAATGGATACGTATTATTAAGAAAATAGCATTGGCATATGATGCAAGAAAGCAGTCTTGTACAGCGTCAGCAAAAAAAAAAAAAAAACCCTTCCCCTTTCACCCATCCATACGTTCCAAATGTTTGTCTAGTTCTGCCCTGAATTTATTTAAGCTATAAACTTCTACAACGACAGATGGAAGTTTGTTCCAGCAATCAACTACCTGCAGGCTAAAGGAAAATTTCAGCACATCTATTCAACAAATGTCTTTCCTCAATTTAATTTTAGTTTATGCCTCCTCAGGTTTGTAATCTGAGCAAGAGTAAGAATCCCATCAGCACTGAACCTCCTCAATCCATTCAAGGCCGTATACACCTCAATCAGATCGCCTTGCAGGTGCCTAGTCTCCAGATGCTGCAATTTGCAGAACTTAAGAAGCCTTTCTTTGTAAGAGCACTCCTTTGTTTCCCTCATCAGTCTTGCTGCCCTTCTCTGTACTTGTTCTAGCAACTCTACATCCTTCCTAAAATGAGGCTTCCAGACCTGTACGCAGTATTCAAGGTGTGACCTGACCATTGCCTTATACAAGGGGATAATCACCTTATCCCTGATCGCAAAATTCCTGTATATCATTGACAAGACCTGATGATCTACTCTGGCAGCCTCTCTGCACTATCCAGGAAACTTCATATCTGACTGCACTCTGATATCCCATCAATTTGATATCTTGACCAGCACTTCAAATTCATTAAATTTATTTACCATGCTCCTAGCAATGGAGTACATGCAAGTATACATGCACTTGTTCTTACTTTTAGTTACTCTTAACACAGCCCATGCATTTACTTGTTTCATGATTCCCAGCAGTTCCTGAAATCCCCAGCAATTTGCTTTCCGGCTTGCTGCTCATTCCAATAGAAGCATGCAAGAATCATTTCCACCTCTGCCTGCCGCTACTGTTAATCTATTAGTCTGTGAATACTCCCAAGCTAGCAGTTTTCTGACCCATCTAAAATTGCCTCGATAGCATCAGCAAATATTCTTGCACCCTTTCTATTTAAGTGTATCCCATCCCTGTAGAAGCAATCTCTCCTGTTAACAAGCACAGACCATGCTGAAAAAAAAAATCTACCTCATGAACCTTGCACATTCTCACCACAGGAGGGAGTATATGATGACAAGCCTCTCATCATATACTCCCTCCTATCATGTCTGGGCAGGATTGCAGACACTTTCAAATTTAAAGACATAGGTTTTAATTTCACGAAAGGGGAATATGACAATTTAGAAGACTTGATCTCTATTAATTGGGCAGATGGTGCAGGGAGATGAATACATGAAAATCATGAAATACTCTTAAAGAATTGGTCACGGAAACTGCAAATAGATCTGTAATTTTAAGAAAATATAACATGGCGGATGCCAAGATGAATGAATAATGAGCTAGCTAGTTTAACAGAGCAGAAAAGATGGCATAGCAGAGTTACATGGCAATAAAAATTATCAAAGCTCACAGCAGCTTGAGTTGATCATCACAATCTACCACAAAAAGGATTAGGATTCCTAGATCTCATCATCACCCATGAATCAGATGACATAGCAGGGCTGACTGTAGAGGAACCAGTAGCAGGAAGTGATCACGGAGTTCTACGGTGGATGATGATGAGAGAGGTAGCAGCAGTAAAAGTCAAAGGAATGGATTTAAATTTCAGAAAAGGAAATTACAATGCCTTAAGGTACTACATGGCCTCTATTAACTGGGTAGATATTGCACAGAGAATGAATACATTTGAACTGTGGTATGCTTTTAAAACATTAATCACAGATGCCTTGAATGCGTATTTACCATTAAAAAAATACTCCACGAGGAGGGTTCCAAGTTGGATGAATAGTGAAGTTGCCACATTACTTGAGAAGAAAAAGGTGGCATGGAAAGGTTACAGAGCAATAAAAAGTACTGAAGCCTATAACAGCTACATGACGATCTGTAATAGAGCCACAGAGAAGGTTCGACAGGCAAAGGCAGTTTATGAGAAATCACTAGCAAACAGAGCAAAGAGGGGGGCGGGGGATAAGGAATTCTTCACATATAAATGCCAAGAAAAGCAGGACAAACCAAAGCAGACCTTTACGTAAGGGAAAGGGGAGAGTATTAAATACATCAGCTGCCATTGCAGATGAACTCAACAGTTATTTTGCATCGATATTTACAAATGAAAAACCTTTTGTGGCAATGGGAAATTGTGGGAGTGAAGTTGAAAAATATGTAATTAATGATATTCAAATTTCCTAAGATTATTTAATGAAAAAACTTTCGAGCCTACAGGCCAGTAAGGCTCCTGGAGTTGATGGAATATACCCTATAATCTTAAGGGAGGCGGCAGGTGAGTGCATTGAACCATTGAGGCTAATTATGCGAGCATCACTAGACACTGGGGAGATTCCCTTGGATTGGAAAAGTGACAATGTATCTCCCATACATAAGGGTGGCTCTAAGAGTGAAGTGGGAAATTATCGACCTGTCAGTCTGACTTCAGTGGTAGGGAAAATCATGGAGCTTCTTCAGAGAGACCTAGATAGACTTCAGGAATGGTCAGAAAAATGGCAGCTATGCTTTAATCCAACAAAGTGTAAGGTATTACACCTGGGAAACAGTAATCCCAAAATAACTTATTCACTTGGTGGAGTTCAACTAAACCCAGGTTCATTTGGATCGAACTGAAATTCTCAAGGATACTCAGCATGGTTTTGTAAAGGGAAAATCATGTTTAACAAATCTGGTTCGCTATTTTGAAAGGGTCACTCATGAGCTGGATTTAGGGAATAATTTTAACATTGTTTATTTAGATTTCAGCAAAGCTTTTATAAGCTGGAACAGGTTGGAATCACTGGGAAAATCCTTAGATGGATAGCAGGAGGCAGAAGGTTGTGATAAATGGCTATTCCTCAGATTGGGTTGATGTAAGAAGTGGGGTTCCCCAAGGATCAGTATTAGAACCACTGTTGTTTTCAATTTTCATAAACGACATCAATGAAGGGATAGAGGGCGTGATGTCTAAATTTGTATATGATGTTAAAATTGGTAGAATAGTTAATGATCACTGTCAAGCTGAGCTTCTTCAGAGAGACCTAGATAGACTTCAGGAATGGTCAGAAAAATGGCAGCTATGCTTTAATCCAACAAAATGTAAGGTATATTACTATGCTTTAATCCAACAAGTGTAAGGTATTACACCTGGGAAACAGTAATCCCAAAATAACTTATTCACTTGGTGGAGTTCAACTTAACCCAGTACTGGAGGAAAGGGACTTGGGTGTTACGATACAGTCAGACAAGAAATTCTCAGGTTGCAAGGAAGGCCCATGGTGTCCTATCGATGATCTATCGAACTTTTGCAAGTAGAGATAGGGACGTGATAATCCCATTATATAAGGCTTTTGTTAGACCACTTGGAATACTGTGTTCAAGTGGAGACCGCAACTAAAGAAAGACATCGAGCTTCTTGAAAGGGTGCAAAGACAGGTAACTCTCCTGGTGAGATCGGCAAAAGGGCGTCCTTATGAAAAAAGACTTCGAATATGTGGGTTGCAGAGTTTGGAAACTAGACACCTTAGAGGAGATTTGATTGAGGTGTTTAAGGCTCTGAGAGGCAGTAAAATGAATGAGGACGAAATTTTCAAGGTTATAAATTATGCTAGAGCTAGGGGACAAAAAGTCAAGTTACGGGGGGAAATGTTTAGATTGGACTGCAGGAAGTTTTATTTTAGCCAGCGAATTATAAATTACTGGAATAAGTTGCCTACATGGGTGGTAGAGGCTGACAGTTTGGGGAAATTCAAAGGTCATCTGGATAGTACCTTTGGGTCAGGGAAGTGCATAGGATGATAGGTTTAATTTCCTTTTCTTTTATTAATTATTATTATTTATTTTTATTTTTTATTTTTTTTTTTTCATCATTGTTTTATTCTTTTTTTGGCTGGTGCAGCATAAGCCATAGGCTTTCTTGCACCATGCGGCCATTACTAATACTAATACTGTTAATCTTTTAGTCTGTGAATACTCCCAAGCTAGCAGTTTTCTGACCCACCTAACATTGCCTCGATAGCATCAGCAAATATTCTTGCACCTTTTCTATTTAAGTGTATCCCCATCCCTGTAGAAGCAATCTCTCCTGTTAACAAGCACAGACCACGCTGAAAAAAAAATTCTACCCCATGAACCTTGCACATTCTCTCCACAGCCAAATTGATTGACCAGCCTCTCATCATATACTCCCTCCTATCGTGTCTGGGCAGAATTGCAGACACTTTCAAATTTAAAGACATAGGTTTTAATTTCATGAAAGGGGAATATGACAATTTAGAAGACTTGATCTCTATTAATTGGGCAGATGGTGCAGGGAGATGAATACATGGAAATCATGAAATACTCTTAAAGAATTGGTAATGGAAACTCCAAATAGATCTGTAATTTTAAGAAAATATAACATGACGGATTCTAAGATGAATGAATAATGAGCTAGGTAGTTTAACAGAGCAGAAAAGATGGCATATCAGAGTTACATGGCAATAAAAATTATCAAAGCTCACAGCAGCTTGAGTTGATCACAATCAACCACAAAAAGGTTTAGGCTGGTTATGGCTAAGAGAGTAAAGAATGAAGACAAGAAAGTTTTCATGAATATGAAATGAATACAAAGAAAAAAAGATCATAGTTATGGAACGGAATTTGTAAAGCACAGTTAACTTATCTGATGAATTGAACAGGTATTTTATATGTCTTTACAGATGAAAGACTCTTTGCAGAGAGGACATACTGGAGAACGAAGCCAAGCAGTATGTAAGTAGTGATATTAAATTTACAGAAGGTTGTTTACTTTTGAGATTAATGAGAGGTAATTAGTAGTGGCAAAAGGTGCAAGAAAGCAAGACTATAAAGCATCAGCAAAAAAAAAACTAAAAAATAAAAAAAAAAAAAAAAACTAACCACCTCATTACTCCAAGAATTTGTCTAGTTCTTCCTTGAATTTATTTAAACTACGCACTACCACAACAATAAATGGAACTTTGTGTCAACAACCAAACACCCACTGACAGAAGGCAAACTTCCACACATCTATCCTGCAATCAACCCTCTTCCTCAGTTTGAATTTACGCAACCCCCCTTTTTGTGTAGTCTCAGCAAGAGGAAAAATGCCATCAACATTGAACTCACTCAGTCCATTCAAGGCTTAAACACCTCAATTAGATTTTGTCACGGGTACCTCAATCCAGACGCTGCAATTTGCAGAATCAAAGCTTTCTAGTAGAGAACCCTTTACTTCCTTTCACCAACCTCGTTGCCCTTCTCTGCATGTGTTCAGGCATATCTACACCCTTCCTAAAATAAGGTCTCCAGACCTGTATACAGTATTCAAGATACAGCCTAACCATGGCCTTGTACAAAGGGATAATCACAGCCTTATCCCCGCTAGCAAAGCTCCTGCATATCACTGACAATACCATGAACTGTCCTGGCAGCCTGTACGCACTGTTCAGAGAACTTCATATCTGACTGCACAATTACCCCCAGGTATTTTTCATTTTCCCCTACCATGAGTAGCACACAGTTGGTATGTTAATTTGGGATTCTTGCTACCCATATGCAGTACTTTGCACTTGTCAATGTTAAACTTCAACTGCTATTACTCAGCTTGCCTTGATTACTGTCATTAACCACCCTGCCAATCTTTGTATTATATACAAACTTTGCCTAAGTCTGATATATTTTCATCACTATAATTAATAAATACTGAACACAACAATGAGCCCAGCCTTGAAACCTGGGGAACTACTAATAATGTTAGTCCATGAAGAACATTACCCATTGATAATCACTCTGTCTTCTCCCACTCAACCATCCCTTTATCCATAACAGTAACTTTCCCCTGATGCCACATTGCTCCAATTTTTGCAGTAGTATCAAAAGCCTTCCTGAAATCCAAATATATGATATTAAAATTATTTTTTGCATTCAGTTCCTTCGTTACTATGTCATAGTATCCGATCCCACCCCCTAACAAATCCATGCTCTAATTGCATTCGTGTGTAGATAATCCTGCATTACTTTTGTAACTAGTGACTTCATTATTTTCCCTGGAACAGACACTAAGCTAACATTTCTGGAATTACTCATGTCTCCTTTTGATTCCCTCCCTCTTTGCGAATTGGGGATCCATTCGCCACCTCTGGTCCATAGGGACCTCCACTTAATCTATGTTGTTGTTATTTGGTTTTTAGGAGCATTGGCAACTAAGACTATATTGCTCAGGGGATATGCAGTGGTCATTCCCTGACCTTTCCACATCCTCCGTATTTGGTGGTGACGGGCTCGAACCCCGGTCTAATCAAGAAGCGTGTGCTACACACTGCTCCTGCCCACCTGGCTACGGAGGCTCCCCACTGAATCTATGGGTACTCTCATAATAATAGGAGGTAGCAAACCTTATGGCTAAGGGTTTACTTACCTCCTTTGTTGCCTCCCTTAATATAACTGGACTAGATTTCCCCCCTCCCCCAAGTGCCTTATTTATAGTAGTTTCAACAATTTCTCTTCCACTTTCCTTTCAGTTATCAGAAAATCATTTAGCTTGGCATTAGAATTTAAAAAACTTCTGGTACCCCCTTCGTGAAATAATTCCTCATGTGTTAATGCAGATGCAAAATACCTATTCAATTTGTTAACAATCTGAGCATGGACATCAACAGTCAAACTATTCACGCTAAGTGGCCTAATGTGATTCAACTCTTAGTTCTACTGTTAATAGGCATAGAAATTTTTCCTGCTGTTTTTCTTTTTTTTTTTTTGCATTCTTTACCAGGGAAGTCTCGTAATCTGCCTAACTACCTTTGTAACTTCATTTCAGAGTAGTTTATTCGATCATAAGCTTCCATATCATCTGATAATTTATGTGTCCCATGCATTTTTCTGCCACAAATCTCACTAGTTTATTTGAATTCCATTTAGGCCCTATCCTCGAATAGCATTTCTTAGTTGGTATGAAAAGCCTCAATTGTATGAAATGAATTGTAGTAGCTTTTACAATTACTTCTCTGAATTTTTCCCCTTTTAGAATTTCTGTCTGAGATTGCTGTAGTCACCCTTACAAAAGCAAAAACCTTTCCCTTAACCATTGACAGTACTTATGTATTTAAATAAATTTCACATCAGTACACCATGTTCACTGTCATCCAGCAGGTCTTTTACCTGCAGATTCTTAATGCATGAAGAATTACTGCTGATAACTTGATCAAGAGTACCTCTTCCTCTTGTTGCCTCTCTAACATGCTGCTGTAGAAAACAGTTATCCAGTAAATCCATAAAAGCTTTGCTACTGTGAATGCTCAACCCACAAATTCCAGTCAACGTCTGGAAAGTTAAAATCCCCCATTATAAGACATTCTGATTTACTGGCCCACTCTATTTCTCTATTTCTAATTTTGAGGGAAGCTGAAAGTGCATTCAGCCATTAGTATTAATTATGACGGCATCACAATAAACTCTCAATGTCTAAGTTTACAGATAATACAAAGGTTGGCAGAGTGGTTAACAACAGTCATCAGGGTGAGCTATTGCTCTAGGAAAAATTGGTTGATGGCCTGAGAAATGACAGTTGAAGTTTAACATTGACAGATGCAAGGTCCTGCATATGGGTAGCAGTAAGCCTAGATTAACTTATCAACTGTGTGGTATTACACTCAGGGTAGTCGAAAATGAAAGACTTGGGGGTAATAGTGCAGTCAGATATGAAATTCTATGAGCAGTGCGGACATGCTGCCAGGCAGCTCATGGGGTTTTGTCAATGATATACAGAAACTTTAGCAGGGATAAGGAGGTGATTATCCCTTGTATAAGGACCATGGTTAGGCCCAATCTTTAGTATTGTATACAGGTCTGGGTTCCTCACTTTAGGAAGGATGTAGATTGCTGAAACAGGTGCAGAGAAAGACAACAAGACTGTTGAAGGAAGCAAAAGGGTGCTCTTACCTAGAAAGAGCTTCAGTTCTGCAAATTGCAGCATCTTGAGATTAGGTACTTGCAGGGAGATCTGACTGTTAAAGCCTTGAATAGATTGAGTAAGCTGAATGTTAATGGCATTCTTCCATTTGCTGAGACTACACACGAGGGGACATAAATTCAAGTTGAGGAAGGATGGTTGCAGGATAGATGAGGTGGGGGGGGGGAGTTTCCAACAGATGGAAACAACAACAACAGGCTTCCATCTGTTGTTGTGGAAATGGATGGGTTGAATAAATTCAAGGAAGAACTTGACAAATTCTTGGAGAAAGGATCTGAGAGTTGCAATAAGCCAGAGTGGGACCAAGGTATTTCTATGCCCCAGGCAGAAAGATTTTTCGGCACCCTTTACTAACGATACATTTTTTTTTTGCCTCATTATTCTTGATTTTGGCACCCCGGGAAAGGCCCTTCTAGCCTGTACCTTAATCAGGCACTGCAATAAGCATAAGCTGTTCCTTTGTGATTGTGATAGATGTGATAGAAAGTTGTATGGTAGAAAGCAAATTAATTGTAAAGGCAATAGCAGTAAATTACAGAATGTGAACAGTAATAAGTGAGGTAGGCAAGGGTATAAATATATTTAATTTATATATATTGACTAATCAATGAGTGTATTATGTCTTACCATATAATGCAATCAATAAAATCTTAAATATCACATACAGTGAGAAATAAATTATCTGAATTAGCTGAGGATTAACTAGTTTGGATCATTACTACTGACTATCCCCTCATGTTCAAAGTTGATTTCCTTCTCCACATTCAGTTATGGTTACCAAATTGGTGGCCAGTAACACCTTTCTGCAAATTTTTTTTTTCGTTTGCTAGATTTTGTTACAGGCAACTTTGTAACAATGACAACATACTCTTTCTGTCATAAGTACAAAGAGCAGCCAAACCTTCCCTTAGTCAAAATTATATTTTAAAAACAAGGATAAAAATTGGGCTATTTTTCTTCATAGTACCGAGTGTTTTGCTGTAATTTTGAATTCCCACAAGAACAAAATTTTTCACTGTATTCATAAGTTTCTTACAAACAGAATCCTCAACATTAACACTTTCCCACTCCACTAAATAAACTGCAGTATACCAGCAGAAACTGCACACATAACTTACTGTACAATCAGGACTATTTTAACCCATTAATGACTGTGATCTTTTTAAGGACTATTCAAATTTTTTGCTATATTTTTCATAGTGTGTCTTTTCTAGGTTTTTATAAATTACTTTATTAAAGGAAAGTATAATGAAAATGTTTAGCCTCAATTTCTGGAAAAGTTGGCAATTCTGAACCACGAGTTTAGTTTGTTTGTTAGTTCGTTATTTGGGTTTTAAGAGCATTAGCAACTAAGGCCATATTGCTCCGGGAATATGCGGTGGTCATTCCCTGACCTTTCCGCATCCTCCGTATTTGGTAGTGACGGGCTTGAACCCCGGTCTAATCTAGAAGCGTGTGCTATGCACTGCTGCTCCTTCCCACCTGGCTACGGAGGTGCCTACGAGTTTAGTAAAGAAAGAAGAAAACCACAGGCGTAAGTTGCATTTTGTTTTCTTTCAAGTTATACTGACAATTGTTTACAGATGTTCTTCAATTAAATAATGTCATATTTACAAAAAATATTTATTCATTATATTTTAATATGTTACACTCCATAATATTTAAATATTCTCTATTTAGTAGTTATAGTTACTATAACCTTGGTCCATATTTTAGGACTATGGTCATATGTACAACAAAATCTCCATTTTCTTTGATGGACAAAAATTACAGAAAATTTTTAGTTTATGGGCAACTTTTCAACATTGAAACTAATTATTTCCAATAGTTGATTATGTATTTATATACAGTGTTCTCCCCAGGAACTATCAAATGAGCGCACAGCCCGGCTAAAATTTAAGCGATTCTCGCGGTACCGCATGGTACTGCTCACTGATTTCGATTAATGTTAATTCGAACATACTATGCAATCGAGATCAATGCAACAGGAGCATATGTCAAATTATGCAATTAATTTTTGCTCTGGATCACTTAAGTCACATTTATAAATAAGAAATTTTAAAATATTACTGTTGTTGGTTTGATTTATTGGTGCAAGGGCTACTAAGGCCATAATGCACCTATTATAATATTATTTGGTACAGGCTTGATAAACAGGTGGATTTAGATTAGATGGAATTTATTTATTTTTCTCAGGAAGATAAAGAGATCATTTATTTATATCTGGTCAGTCTCCGAGAATTTTCTGTAAAGTAAGTTGATTAGAGGACATAGATGTGAAGAGAAAGCTGTTTGTCGTTCTCTTAAATATAATGGGCAATCACAAGAATAAGACATTTTACTGTGAGTTGAGTTTGGCAGTTACTGCATGGTGGAGGATCGTTCTGTGTAAGTAACTGTGAGTTAGGTGGGTATGCCCAATCCACAATCTAGAAAGTACAACTTCTTCCTTACTATTCCCTCTGACGCTTGATGGCCACAGCTTGTGATCATTTTTAATTTGGAACAATTTATTGGTTTTGTTCTCCTGCCAAATGAACAGCCATTTTTTTTCTTCTAGCACTTCGTATGATGTGTTTGTAATCGGTGTGAAGTATCTGGATGTCTGATGTTCAGACTTGCATTCTTGGCGGAAAAATCTGCTTTTTTGTTGCCCGTGATTCCAGAATGTCCAGGAATCCAACAGAAGATTATTTTTTGCTTGTTTGTATGAAGCTACACTAAATTTATTTCAATTTGTTGTAAATAGGGGTGACTTGAAGGAAGTTTTACGCTGAAGAGCAGATACAGTGCTTAAGGAGTCTGTGTAGATTATGGTTTCAGGGTATGAAGACTGCTTTACATTCTTTAATGCCATCAGGATAGCATACAGTTCTGCAGTATAACTACTGCACTCCAAATGAAGCTGACGAAATATTGTTAAATTTGGCAGTACTGTAGCTGCACCAACTTTAGTGTCTGTCTTGGAGCCATCTGTGTAAATTTGAGTGGGAAATGAAAGAGAAATGAAAGGAGTGGGCCGCATGAATCTGCTTAATATTGCAATTTTGAAGGGTATGCTTTCCCCATTGTTGGAAATGTTTATCAATATTTGCCATGGCGGTGTAACCATGCTCTCATTTTGAGTTATGTTATCCATATTTAGACTCCAAGATTTGTGTAAATTCTGTAGTCTAATGCTGCATGGTTTATTTTGCAAAGGTTTATTTTTATATAAATTATCCCATTTTGGTGTGAAAAGATATTGCCATATAGGATGATGTGGGAAACTTCCAATCTTAGCTGCATAATTTAATAGAGCATACAGACGAAGGAAGAGGGGTGGTTCATGTGCTTCTGTATAGACACTGAACTGGTGATGTATGAAAAGCTCCTAGGGCAATTCGGAGAGCATTGTGATGTACAGGATCAAGCCATTTTAATACACTCTGTCTTGCTGAGCCATATACAGGAGTATATGGCTCAGCAAGTCTCATAGTCTAGTCTCAATCTAATTAATGAACTGTATAGGTGTAGCAGCATGTACCGATCAGCACTCCATGACAGCAGAAATTGCCCTAAGTAGATTCAGCTTTCTTAGACAGGTTGTACGGATATGCTTAATGTGCACTAAAAAACTTAATTTTTTATCCAAAATTATTCCAAGAAATCTAATACTTTGTTGATAAGTAATTGGATAAGAATCGAGTTGTAAATCTGGATTGGGATGTAAATTTCGTTTAAGGCAAAAGTGTATTGCTGTTGTTTTTTGCTTTGAGAGTCGATAACCATTATTTTTTGCCCACTGAACAAGTTTGTTAATTGTGCCTTGAAGCTGTCTTTCAATTACACGCATATTTTGAGAGTGACATGAGATTACCAGATCGTTTGCATACAGGTATGTTTCCACTGTGTCAGGAATGCATGTGGTAATTGAATTAATCCTGATGGAGAAGAGCATGGCACTAAGCACAGAACCTTGAGGGATTCCTTCTTCTTGCACAAATGTTTGCGAGAGAGCAGAATGAATACGTACTTGAAAGGACCTATTGTTCAAAAAGTTCTGGATAAACTTTAGAATATGACCTCGAAGACCGGATTCAAAGAGATCGTGAAGAATCCCATATCACGAGATTGTGTCGAAAGCTTTTTCGATGTCAAGACATATCATCACTAGTGTTCATTCCTGAGAAATGCATTTTCGAATGTTTCCTTCAGCTTTCACCACAAGGTCAAGTGTTGATCTTCTTTTTCGAAAGCCATATTGATTTCGACAGGATATTTTCCGTCTCTAGGAACCATGTCAACCTGGCATTAATCATTTTCTCTAACGTCTTTACTAAACAGCTGGTTAAAGCAATAGGTCTGTAATTTGTTGGATCAGAATGGTCCTTTCCTGGTTTTGGGAAAGCTAGTACAATGGAACGACACAGCTAAGAGGGTAGTAATCCTCAAGAAAGATTCTATTATATAGTTTCAGAAGAACAGACTTGGACTCATCATTCAAATGACATAACATTGCATAATAGATTCCATCAGGGCCAGTGGCACTGTTTTTTGATCGTAAAAGTGCACTGCTTAACTCTGTCATAGTAAGGGGTACATTATATGGTATACAGAAGCTGGCGTGTAGTTTTGAAATTTAGATTATATTTTTCTGCCTGTGCTTTGTGACTGGAAGGTTGGATCATATGCAGTTACAACTGAAAGTGTTTCAAACGTTTTACCTATGAATTAGCAATTTCGATAGGATTACAGATTTCTTTCCCTTTTAAAAGTAGAATCGGAGTAGTTATGGGGGGGGGGATATTTTCCATTAATTTTTCTCACTTTATTCCAAACTGTTTCGATGTCTGTGGTTCTGTTTATGGTGAAGGCATATTGGGCATGTCTCTTTTTTGCTTATAAAGTATATGACAAGCTTTAGCTCTTGCTCTTTTAAACTTTATCAGATTAGTTGTGGTTGGGTTTTTACAAAATAAATTCCAGTATTTATTCTTCTCTTTTTTAGCATCCCTATAGGCTTCATTCCACCATATTTTTGGGTGGGAGCGGGCTTTGATAGATGATTTGGATATGGCAGTTTCTGCAGCTGCCATTATTTTCTGAGTGATGTAAGTTACTGCAGAATCGATGGTGAGAGTCTCAATGGTTTGAAAACCTAGATGTGCCAATTTTTGATATTTCATCCAGTTAGCTTTGTCAAACTTCCAGATTGTTTTTATTTCACTTTGCGGTGGAGAGTTAGCTGAAAATGTGCATAATATTGGAAAGTGGTCACTGTTACATAGGTTGTCTGTAACTGTCCAGTCAATAAATGGAAACAAGTTTGCCGAGCATATTGAAAGTCAGTTGCAGAAGTTGACCTGGAGGAGAAATGCATATATGCGTGACTGCCATTGTTTAATAATGTTAAGTTGTGCCTTTCAAATGACCTCTCTTATCAAGATGTAAAGAACCCCATAAGGGGTGGTGTCCATTCCAGTCACCCAAGATACAAAAAGGTGGTGGTAGCTGAGTGACTAAATCATCCAAATCAGCAAAAGTATAGGAATGATTGGGCGAAAGATATAAGGAAACAACTGGTATTGTTATCCCGACCCTGACTCGGGCAGCGATAGCAATGCTACTCCTCCATGAGCTATATTAGTTGTTCCTATCTTTTCTAAGCATTATATAATGTTTTGTGCTTATAGATATTTGGGGGGTCAGATTTGTTTCCTGTAGGCAAAGAATAGCAGGCTTATATTCTGTAATAAGATCATAAACATCATTTAAGTTGGCTCAGAGTCCGCAACAATTCCACTGTATGATTCTATGCATTACTGAGTATTATCAGGTATATCTGTTTGCTTATGGGATGCAGTTTGTTTACACTTTTCTATTCTTGTTTTTTTTTTGGGAACATTGGTTTACTGATATCCATGTCTTCCTCTGCATGTATTTTGAAAAGTGTATCATCTTCATGTGATTTTGTATCGATGTCCATGGTATTGGTTAGAGATTTTTGACTCTCTCCTTCAGAGCTCATGTGCTTTATTGGGTGCTGTATAAAGGTTTTATCTGGCGGTATTGTCAGTGGTGTATTTACTGAAAGACTTTTTTGCTGTTGCATAGTTTTCTTTCAGTGAGGAAAGAACTGATCTTGCCCAGCCAGATATTGACATGCTTGGAAGGAACTGAGCAATCAGTCTGTATTGATATAGAGCGCTGTGGCTTTTGCACAACTGAAGCATAATAGGACAATTTAGTGGACAATAAAAACTGTTTCTTTGCCTCATGGTATGGCACTTTGTTTTCAACTCTATTTTTGGATTTTCTTTTCCCTCTGCCATTGAGTGCACTCCTTTGAGTATGCCGAATGATTTCCTTGGCAATTTGCACAGCACTACGTTTCAGTAGTGCACTCTGTGTGTATGTGCTCTTTTGAACCACAGGTGGTAACAACTCTGCAGGCTGCTTGGGAGTGTCCAAACTTCTGGCACTTAAAACAGTGGACTGGGTTAGGAATGTATGGTCTAATTTTACATCTCAAATATTCTGCTTTTATGGTTAATGGCAGAGTTGGTGTACTGAATGTGAGAATCACTGTCTGAGTAGGAGTAAGTACTCCACCTTTCTTGATGACTATCCTTCTTGCATGTATGACATTTTGATCGTTTAGTTCTTGAACGATCTCTTCCTCTGAAATGTTAAGGAGATCCTACTCTGCTATTACCCCTTTAGAGGTGTTTAAGGTGACATGTGGGGTAACCTTTGTGGGAATTCCACCAAATGTAAGTTGGTAGAATGGAATAAATGTAATTTATTCTAAGCAGTCTTTGAGTGTTTATGTTCACTCATCTTAACTAGGTCTCCAGATTGGAGTCCTCAGACCATTTTTGTAGGGCAAGCCACATTTTCAATACATTTCTGAATTAAAAATGGGGAAAGCTTACTCAGTGGGTTGTCTGTTAAGGAGTGCAGAATTAGAAAAAGAGAAGCAGGATTTTCAGTTCCTTTTTTCTGCCTCTTTGCATTGGATGTAGTTATATCATCCCTAGTCGATGAAGCTGGATTGAGAGATCTGTAATTATTTCTTCTGTTGCTATCCATCATAGCTCCTTTTTTCCCTAGGAGAGTGAGTTTCTTCTCCCAGGTTACCGGCCCCGCCACATGGAGGTAGGAGCAGTGCCACCAGTGACCAAGTGGTTGTAGAAGGCAGTTGTTTGTTATTAATAAAATATATATACTAAATAAAGAAAGGCTGTTTTCCTTTCTGTGTTCTTACTTAATACTTTAAGCACAGAACCACTGGAAGTAAAGAAAAAAGAAAAAGACTAGAAAACAAATAAAAGTTTTTCTTTGGTAAGAGGCACTCTATAAATCACTGAGAATCTATCACTTGGCACAATCGGGGCCTATAATATTGCGAAGTATTACACTTCCCCACACAGCTGTCAAAATTTTCTGTGGAGAACAGTGTGTGTGTGTGTGTGTGTGTGTGTGTATATTTTTTTTTTTTTTTTTTCTCCTTCCAGAAAATGGATTTTAACCACTTGGTGAAGTCATTGTAAAGAATCACCACTTGGGGATTCTTTGCAAGATGCTATTAGCTATGCAGAAGAAAATGCAGTCTCTAATGGTGGAGTTCGTATACATACAGTAGAAATACCACCTAAAGAAGCCGATGCACCAACAGATGAAGATTCTGGCGATGATATATTAGATGATGAAAATCAAGATCCCTCATTCTCAGCAAAGTTGAACTCTACTAGTATCAGGAAGATGAGGAAAATAACCTCCAAGTGCAATCCAGTAGCAAAAAATGTAAAACACAAGATGTAACTTGGAAAAAAAAACAACCTACCCATTCTAAGCTTTCACATTCTACAGATGGAGCAAATGAAAGAAAATAAATCATGAAATATGCTTTGAAGGGAAAAGGCCCAGTAGAAATTTTTGAATTTTTTTTTCTCTGAGGAGTACTTACACTAATTTGTGATCAAACTGTACTTTATGCATCACAAAAAAACATTCATGATTTTTTCAATCACTAAACTGCCTTTGAAATTCTTTTATTTTCAGAATACCATAAACTGACAAGTGAGAAACTTCAATGGAATGTAGATTTTCTGTTTATACTCCGGCACGACAACCAAGTCAGTAGAGTTTACAATAAATTGTCAATACAAACATTTATCGTATTTAGTAGTAACAGGCTTGAACCCCGGTGTACTCAAGGAACACGTGATATGCACTCTCGCTCCTGACCACTCGGCTACATCATATGAAGTTTTTGATACTTCAATCATCAGAAAAGTCATGCCTAGAAACAGATTTATAAACATCAAAAGAAACTTCCACTTTGTGAATAATGAAGATGTGCCAAACTTGGAGAACAGATCTTTCAAGATTAAATCACTGATAGATAATCTAAATGAAAGTTTCAAGCAGTTTGAATATTTGCTAAAGACGAAAGCCAATTCAGTTTGGCTTCAAGCAGCAGTTGATGTGCTGTGGCACTAGTAGGAATGCTATCAAAAATGGATTTGTATCAAAGAAAAGTGAAATTGATATCGAAAGCTGTAGCAACTTTGGTTAAAAGGTTGTTTTGTTTATGACACAACATTTACAAATGCCACAGGATCATGAAATTTATATATTGATAACTTTTTCAAAAGTTACAGATTGTTAGTTCACATAAAATCCATAGGAATCAGAGTCACAGGGACTATGTGGATAAATATAACTGTGAGATGTCCATTGAAAGATGAAAAATGTATGAAAGAATAGCATGGGGGCCTCTGACTACAAGTTTGATGAGAGAGAAGTAGTATTATTTGTCAAATAGGATGACAACAGTATAGTAGGCACAAACTGCCAATCAATCAACCCTTTTGGAAGTACTAAGAGAAGGTCTAATTCCCATCAAAAAGAAATAAGCATACCTAAGCCACAGCTCATTGCAGAGTACAAAAAAATTTATGGGGTGGAATCAACATCTTGATTGGGTCAATCAAAAATATTGAATTCAAATCAGATCTAAGAAATGGTACTTTTGATTGTTTACTGTCATGATGCTGCAGAAGATCTTTGTCTTTGCTAGATTTCAAATGTTTTATCACTCGAAATTATTTAAAGCTTAAGTCCTAGTCTGATCCAAAAATGCTGGTTATCCTAAAATATATTCCTTGAAAGTAGTCTTTGAAGTAAAATTTTCATCAATAGGTCACATTCTTGAATGAACTGAAAGTGAAGATAGCCGAAATGTGTATTTTGTAAGAAGAAAGTAAGCAAACAGTGCAAAAAATGTGACATTTGCCAGAATATTGGAGATTGCTATGCTAGGTGGCACTCAAAATGAGAATTTAATAATCAAAATAAATTATTTTACTTGGGGAAAAAAAAAAAATTTATTAACCTTCCAATATATTTAGAATTATGGCAAAGACTGATAAACTGCTGGTAAAAAATAGGAAAATTATTGATTATTGAGTTTTGTATATCATGGTCCTAAAAAAAACCCCAAAATTTAATGCTACATTGTAGATAGAAAATGTTTAAAAACACTAAATTTCAACATCAATATTCATAACACAATGAAAATCAGATATTTTTTGAGAAATTTTTGAATAAAAAATTTGGTCATTAATGGGTTAAAATGGGAACCTAGAAGTGGTTCTGGTTGCCAACAAAATGAAAACAATATTACTGGGACCTTTCATGAGAAGGAAGGGGGCAGCATTTTCTTGTTTGCACTAGACACTTGAAGGCCTTTGCATGTCACTGCGTAAATATTTCAAAAAACAATTACATCACTAGTTTAAATTGATACTGATAAATGAAAGCAAGTCTGGCCTTCTCATTAGCTAAAAGTTAAATTTACTTTGCTGTTAAAAGTTTTTTAAATTGACATAAAACCAAAGGTGCAGTGCATGTTGGTAGTTCCATCTGCCAATTTGTTGAATGGTTTGGATAATCAATGTTTCAAATGATCCACATTTAGATAGTTAATATCCCACTGCATGAAAAACTGACTAAAAGAAAAAAGAAATAAAAAAAAAAATGCATTTAAATGATTCATAGCAACATTAAAAAAACTTTTTCCTTTTCAGAGTTATTAGCATAATAATGACAAAAATATTTAAAAACAAACTTTATAAATTGTCAAAATGGCTTCTAACAAAACATACAATCGAAGGTTATATGCACATAACAGTTAACTAACAATTGTACTTTATTTAAATGAATAAATATATAGGTACAAATTAAATATATAAACTTATTTAAAACCAGGTACTATTAGTAAAAGCAATATCATGAATATTTATTTCTCACAAATTACTAAATTTTATATCTTCAATGCTCTCCTCTAATCTTGCAATAACACTTTCCATCAAGTCAAATGTTAGCAAAGCACTCTTTAAAACTTTTATGTGATGTTCTGGAGGAAGGTTAGGCAAAGTGTGACCTTTAACAGTAACAGTTGCATTAAGAACATCAACTTCTTTTGATAATCTTTTCTCTTCTTCAACTTGTTGCAAATCAAGTCCATAATGTGCCCTGGAGAGATTCAGGCCTGTTCTCAGTGGGCTCAAAAATTCTGTTTTAATTAAATCTATATAGTTCCAAATACCAGTAATATTTTTCTCAGTGTCTCTCAAGACTAGATAGCGCAATAAATTTACAGTTGAAAATATATAGTCACTATAATCTAAAAGATCAGTTTCAGCTTTAGACGGCAAAACTATGGCCAGCTTAAGAAATTTCCACAAATTAAGTCCTGTATAATGGATTCTAAGATCGTCATTATCAAGGGTTTTATGAAGATTATTTTTATACCACCCAATTAATAGTCCTTGAAATCCAGGATGCTTCTCAATATTGATCAGAGAATATAGCATATTATAACGTCCTTTAAAATCAAATTTATTTATATATGCCAACAATACTGTCAGTGCACAGTGCCGATGTTCTTTAATTTGACAGTGTATCATTATTTTTGATAAACACCTTGCAAGTGTTATGAATTCACTGCAATCTAAATATTCCGCCCCTAGCTCCAACTCCTGTAATTTATTAAGAAGACTATTACAAAGCTTTAATCCTTTATAAATAACAAGATTTTCATTTCTTGTTAAAAGTGATATTATGAAATTCAAGTTCCTCCAAAATAAATACTTATGACTGTACACAAATGGTAATGAATCGGAAACCAGACCTTCTCCAAATACAAGATATGACAGATTAGCCACCGATAATTCAGAAACTCCATTTTCGGCACATAACCCACCTTTTTTATTAGCGGATGTATCACTAGCCAGTTGGATATTATCATCTATGTCTGTTTGCAACATCTCATACACAACTTTATTTTGCAATGATTTGAGCTTTCTATCATAGTATGAAAGACAGTTACCTGTTAACTGACAAAGGAGCTGTAATATTTTCTCGCTAAGGACATGGGATGTACTTTTAGCTCTTCCTTCTTCATGACTAAGGTCAAGATACAGAAAAGGATGAAGGAGCAATTTTAGGAGAAACTTAGAGAGCACTTTTCTTTGATGTAAAATCCTGTCCATATAGGGAGGACAACTAACAGCTATAACCTCCTGGTCCATAGTTCTGTTCACAAAAACAGCTTGTTTTTTGTTTATAACCTGGATTGAAACTTCCTCAACAAAAGGCTCAAAGAATGGAATATATGCTTCAAGAACAAATGCAATTCTCTGAATATTAGGATCTAAGTCAAGCAACAATCTTTCCATTCCTTCAAAATTTTGTGCTTGTGGTAATGGGAGGAACGCAATATGACAGTGAAGGGTATTAAGTGTCCATTTTAAAGATTCACTTCTTTTTCCAGGAAGTCTTTGTAAAACAATTTGAATTGGTTTTAAAAGTGCTTTAAAACAAATGTCATCTTTAAAGTGATCTGCCTGCTCTAAGAATCTCACTAAAAGTTCTTTAGGGTAGGCTGTAGAAGCTAATTTTTCCAACATATTTTCACAAAACCATATACTGTCTGAATTTTTAATAACATTTTTATCTGTAAGACTAGCACATATAATGGGCAAAAGATCCCAAGCATATGCTCTAATAGCTTCTATATTCTCATCACTAGTGACATATTCACTTGCTTCTTTAAATTTACCATCTTCAAGAAGGTGAGATATTTTTGAAGGGGTAAGTGACTCACTTCCCATAGTGTTTTCTGTATGACCAGCCAACCTAAAAAGAATAATGTTGATTATTCAATTCATGCAATTTTGCAATCAACAGTAATGTTCAGAGAGAAAATCACTTCAATTTATAACTTAAATACTAATATTTTCCTAGCAGGCATTTTTAAAGAATATGTATAGGAAAAAGTGAAGATATCTTCATTTTGCAGTCCTACAAAAAGCAGTATAAAGTGTGCTGTATAGTTAATTAATCATGTGATTAATTATTGAGGAGCACTCGTGTAATCGAAATCAATTTTTAATGGAAATAATCCACAAAGGAAACATCTCTTTTAAAGACAGGATTAAGGAAATTTGATAATATTGCGCAAGGAATTGTACATGTCTTTACTAACTTCTTTCAGTCGTTCACTAATGGCTATAAATCTCTCTTTTTTTTTATGCTAACAATAGATAAATTTTAACCCAGGATTTATTATTTGTTCCTTGCATTATGAATTCTGAGCAACAACACATTTAGAAAAGTTAGGAATAGTAACTTGAACGCTGCTTTGACTTTGGAAGTCAAAATTATCAGGTAATACAGAAGCCTCTGGTAGATAGAGCAAAAATAGTCTGTAATCAAGTCACAAAGGAGGTTAGGAAAGCTAAGGCAAAATATGAGAAGTCTCTAGCAAATATTCCAAGAAAAGCAGCAAAGCTTTCTTTACTTATATTAACAGAAGAAGAAGGAAAGTGATGAATCACATTGCCCACTTGATATCGATTCTTCAACTCTTGATGATCCTGCTTGGGTTGCTGACAAGCTGAATAGATATTATGCATCAACATTCACACAAGGAATTCTTTAGGGAAGTGGATGTCAGAACTTTAAAACTCTAATGGGATTTGTTGTTGTTTTGTTATTTGGTTTTTAGGAGCATTAGCAACTAAGGTCATATTGCTCCAGGGATATGCGGTGGTCATTCCCTGACCTTTTCGCATCCTCCGTATTTGGTAGTCACGGGCTCAAACTCCGGTATAATCAAGAAGCGTGTGCTATGCATTGCTGCTCCTGCCCACCTGGCTACGGAGGCGGCACTCTAATGGGGAGCCAAAAACAGAGGAAAGTAGAATATAAGTTGTCAACACTTACATAAAAAAGGCATCCGGAATGGATGGGATCTATCCAATTATAATAAGGGAGACAGCAAAGAAGGTAAGTAAATCCTTAGCCATAAATATGAGAGCATCCTTAGATTCAATGGCCTGGAAATGTGCCAAACAATTTCCAGTCCCAAGGACTGGATATATGACAATGTATCATGTATTTCCAATTCATAAAGGGGGATCCAAAGGTGACATCAGTAATTACAGACCTGTTAGCTTAATGTCTGTTCCAGGGAAAATAATGGAGTCACTGGTTAAAAAAAAAAAAAGTAATGCAAGACTGTCTGGACAGGAATCAATTATATTGCAGTCACAGCAGAGACTTATTAAGGGCAGTGCTGTCTAACCAATCTGATAGGTTACTATGATGCAGTGACCAGTGAACTGGATGCAAAAATACAATTTTGATATCATATACTTAGATTTCAGAAAGGCTTTTGATACTGTTGCCCATAAAAGACTGCTGTATAAACTGGAGCAATGTGGCATTTAGGGCAAGTTACTGTCATGGACAAAGGGATGGTTAAGCACGGGGTCTATCAATGGACACTGCTCTTCATGGACTAATGCTATTAGTGGAATGCCCCAGGGTTCAGTGCTGGGCCAACTGTTGTTTTCAATATTTATTAACAATATTGGTGAAGATATATCAAGCTTAATGACTAATTTTTCAGATGATTAGAGTAGTTAATGACAATAATGATGGTATGCTTCTGCAACAGGATCTAGAGTGTGTGTTATTTGGTTTTTAGGCAACTAAGGCCATATTACTGTGGGGATATGCGGTGGTCATTCCTTGACTTCTCCGCATCCTCTGTATTTGGTGGTCACGGGCTCGAACCCCGGTCTAATCAAGACGTGTGTGCTACGCACTGCTGCTCCTGCCCACCTGGCTACGGAAGTGCCAACAGGATCTAGAAAAATTAGATCAATGACTGAGAAATGGCAGCTGAAATTTAACATTGACAAATGCAAAGTACTGGATATGGGTAGTAGCAATCCCAGAGTAACTTATCAACTGTGGTACTATACTCAGTGTAGTGGAAAATGAAAAAGACCTGGAGTCAAATATGAAATTCTCTCAGCAGTGCAGACATGTGCCAGGACAGCTCATGGGGTTTTGTCAATGATATTCAGGAATTTTACCAAGAGGTATAAAGAGGTGATTATCTCATTGTATAAGGCATTGGTTAGGCCACATCTTTAGTACTGTATACAGGTCTGAAGGCCAAACTTTAGGAAGAATGTAGATCTGCTGGGACAGGTGCAGAGAAGGGCAACCAGGCTGGTAAAGGCAATAAAAGGGTGCTCTTATCTAGAAAGGCTTCAGTTCTGAAAACTGCAGCATCTTGATACTAGGCACTTGCAGGATGATCTGATTGAGGTGTTTAAAGCCCTGAATGGATTGAGTAAGCCATATGTTAATGGCATGATTCCTCTCACTGAGACGACATTCAATTGAGGAAGGATGATTACAGGATAGATATGCAGGGGTTTGCTTTCAGCCAGAGGATGGTTGATCACTGGAATGACTTCCAATCTCTTGTTGTTATAGAAGTGGATAGTTTCAATAAATTCAAGGAAGAACTATACAAATTCTTGGAGGGTTTGATGAAGTTTGGATTGATGAAGTCTATGGTTTGTTTTTTTTTTAGGACTGATGGTATATAAGCTTGCTTTCTTGCATCATTTGCCATTACTACTAATAACAAAGGAATTGAATGCAAAAAATAATTTTGATATCATATACTTGGATTTCAGGAAAACTTTTGTTACTACTGCATATAAAAGACTGCTGTACAAATTGGAGCATTGTAGCAATTAAGTTACTGCTTTGGTAAAGGGATGGTTCAGTGAGAGAAGACAGAGTTGTTATTAATAGACTCCACCATGATTCAGCTGGGCCCATTGTTATTTTCTATATTTATTAATGATATTGATAAACGTATATACAAGGCTGAATGTCTAAGTTTTCAGATGATATGCAGGGTGGTCATTTTATTGACAGTAATCAGGGTATTCTACTGCAACAAGATCTAACAAAATTATGCAGATGGGCTGAGAAATGGCAGTATGTAAATTTGGGAATACAGCTACCCAAATGCAAGGTACTGCATATGAGTCACACTAACTCCAAATCAATGTACCAACTGTGTGATACTGTACCCAGGGTACTGAAAAATGTAAAAGATCTGTCTCTGAACACAGACAGGATGACAGGACTGCTCATGGGATTTTGTCAATGATATATAACTTTGCTAGCGAGAATAAGGAGGTGATTATTCCATTGTATAAGGCAATGATTAGGCCCCATCTTGAGTACCGTATACAGGTCTGGAGGCCCCATTTTAAGAAGGATGTAGATCTTCTGGAATGGATGCAGAGACCAGCAACAAGATTTATGAAAGGAACGAAAAGGTGGTCTTATCAAGGCAGGCTTCAGTTCTGCAAATTGCAGTGTCTGAAGACTGAAGTGTGTGTAATCTGAGCAAGCTCAATGTCGATGGGATTCTTCCTCTTGCTCAGACTACACACATGAGGGCACATAAATTCAAGTTAAGGAAGGATGACTGCATGATAGATGTTCAGAAGTTTGCCTTTAGCCAGTAGATGGTTGATTGTTGGAGCAAACTTCCACCCGTTGTTGTGGAAATGGGTAGCTTGAATAAATTCAAGGAAGAACTAGATAAATTATTGGAGGGGATTGGACAGGTGATGAGTGTTTTTGTTAGCTGATGTTTTATAAGCTTGCTTTCTTGTATCATATACTACTACTACTACTACTAATAATAATAATAGCAATTTATGTAACTATATTTTATATTACAATAAAATTTTGATTCTCTAGTGGTTTTTATTTTTTGTATTCTAGAATAAAAAAAATTAAATAAATAAATCAAGAAAAACTACTTATGTGTTTTCCTCCTTACCCCATCCAGCTGACCTACGAATTTTCCCACCTCCATCACCCTCAACTTACTCCCATAATTAACAAGTTTCTGGATAAAAAAATAAAATCCCTTATTATCTGGTCTAAATTTCTTTCCCCATAATTATTGTTCCCTAGTTCTTTTCTATGAAGCCTCATGTCACATTTTTTTATTTTTTAAAAATAGGTATATTCTTACATTTATTTTATATCTTTCTTCCTGTATTACCACATTTACTTTACTACTACTCACTTTTCTCCAATATGTATTCATGCACTGTGATTATAGGTCATTTATGTTTTTTATAAATAATACCTCTTATCTTACAGTAATACTTCTTATCTCGAAACTCTTAAGTTTAGTTAAATGTGAATCCTTAGTATCCGCTGAGGGTCATGGAAACTCAGAAATTCAAAAAAGTGTGGTTTTGCAGTGAAAAGAAATGAAATTTATTTCTGTTTAAAATAATATTTGTCATTAATGATCTTGAAATTTCACATATTTATTTAATGAAAAAACTTTCAAGCCTACAGGCCAGTAAGGCTCCTGGGGTTGACGGCATATACCCTATAATCTTAAGGGAGGCAGCAAGTGAGTGTATTGAACCACTGAGGATAATTATGAGAGCATCACTGGACTCGGGAGTGATTTCGTTGGATTGGAAAAGTGCCAATGTATCTCCAATACATTAGGGCGGTTCTAAGAGTGAAGTGGGAAATTACAGGCCGGTTAGTCTAACTTCAGTAGCAGGGAAAATCATAGAGACTATGATCAAGGGTGGAATTCAGGATCACTTAGGTAGAAATGGAATTCTGAAGGTACTCAGCATGGTTTTGTAAAGGGAAAATATCATGTTTAACTAATCTGGTTAGCTGTTTTGACAGGGTCACTCTAGAGCTGGACTTAGGGAATAATTTCAGTGTTGTTTATTTGGATTTCAGCAAAGCATTTGACTCAGTCCCACATGAGTGGTTACTTTATAAGCTGGAACAGGTTGGAATCACAGGGAAAATCCTTAGATGGATAGCTGGATGGCTTCAGGGTAGGAGGCAGAGGGTTGTGATAAATGGTTATTCCTCAGATTGGGTTGATGTAAGAAGTAGGGTTCCCCAAGGATTAATATTAGGACTACTGTTGTTTTTGATTTTCATAAATGACATTGATGAAGGGATAGAGGGCGTGACGTCTAAATTTGCAGATGATGTAAAGATTGGTAGAGGAGGAGTTAATGATTTGGCTAAAACCACGAAGCAGAACTTCTTCAGAATGATAGACTTCAGGGATGGTCAGAAAAATAGCAGCTATGCTTTAATCCAGCAAAGTGTAAGGTACTGCACCTGGGGAACAGTAACCCCAAAATAACTTATACACTTGGTTGAGTTGAGCTAAAGCTAGTAGTGGAGGAAAGGAACTTGGGTGTTACGATACAGTCAGACATGAAGTTCTCTGAGCATTGTAGACTGGTTGCAAGGAGGGGCCCATAGTGTCCTATCGATGATTTATCAAACAATCGCAAGTAGAGATAAGGACATCATAATCCCATTATATAAGGCTATTGTTAGACAGACCACACTTGGAATACTGTGTTCAAGTATGAGATCGCATCTAAAGAAAGACATTGTTCTTCTTGAAAGGGTTCAAAGACGGGTAATTCATCTGGTGAGATCGGCATAAGGGCATCCACATGAGGAAGACTTTGAATATGTGGATTGCAGGGCTTGGAAACTAAGCACCTTAGAGGCATAAGAAAAATTAATAAAGATGAAATTTTCATCGTTATAAATGATTCTAGAACAAGGGGCCATAATTTCAAGTTACGGGTACAGTTGTTTAGACTGGATTGCAGGAAATTTTATTTTAGCCAGTGAGTTATAAATTACCGGAATAAGTTACCTACATGGGTGGTAACTTGGGTTCCCCAAACTGTCAGCCTCTACCACATACATGGGTGGTAGAGGCTGGCAGTTTGGGGAAATTCAAAGGTCAGCTGGGAAATGCATAGGCTGTCCATTTCCTTTTCTCTTATTAATTATTATTTTTTTAACATTTTCTTATTTTTTTTTAAATTTTCTTTTTATTATTAATTTGTTTTTATTCTTATTCTTATTATTTTATTTTATTATTTACTTTATTTTATTTTTTTGGCTGGTGCAGCATAAGCCATAGGCTTCCTTGCACCATGTGGCCATTACTAACACAAAAAAATAAATAATAAATAAAAAACAAAATAAATCACATCATTTTGATGTTGAAGACTGAGGCTGTTTCTTCTCTATGACTAAAGCAGTAGTCTTCTTGAAATAGGAATCCAACTTGTTGATTATGTACTTCACTACTCGCAAATGACTACAAGTTGCCATTGTTTCATAAAGCAGAGTGCTATCTGGGTAAACTATGTACATCTTCAATGATCTTTTCTTAATGCTACATTAGCCCCCATATGCAAAATAACTCCGTAAGGTTCCACTGCAGCATCTACAAAATTGGTTGTCTTGAAAACTCTGTCCTACAGTAAATCTATTTCTCCAAGAATTGTCTTTAACTGCTCTGCTACTGTAATGACCTTTCTAATAAAGTTAGTTTTGACTCAGACTGAGGGACTTCTCTGATTCAGACACACAACTTCATCAATGGTTTCTATTTCTTCCTCAGACAGGTCGGAAGACAGAGCATACCAGCTCATCCACATCTTTAGTTGTTACCCGCAGACCAAGATTTTCATGCAGAATTTCTTGTTCCTGTCTCTTCTCTTCCTGTGGCTAAAATCCCTCAAAATTTGCAGAAATCGCAGGCCACAAATTTTTCCATCCTGATGCCAGACATTTAGTGCTCATATCTCTCCCAAGCTTTTGCAATGTTATTTATGGTATTTTTGATGTCATATAAGATTTCCAGAATTCTTTGAGGGTGGATTTGTTAACACCATCAGTAACAGAAAGCACTACTTAAAAGTTAGCTTGTGGTATTTTTGTTTGAAGTTGGCACAGGCATTTTGATCCATGGGCTGGATTGGAACGGTATTATTTGCCGGAAGGAACTTAATTTTGATAAAACCAGGCAGAGTGAGATATTGAGCAGGAGCAGGTCCAGAATAGCTTTTTGTGCTAAGCTTTTGCTCTTAAGATATCTTTCCACAGCTGGTGTAAAATAATTTTTAAACCGGTCATCAAAATTATAACTGGTGAACCATACATTTTGACTGATCTTAAAAATTACAGGGAGACGAGCCTTACTGAAGTTCTTTAATGCTCTGGGGTTTTCAGAATGATAAACTAAAAGTGGTTTCATTTTTAAATCCCCAGAAGCATTTTAACCAAGCATCAAAGTAAATCTGTCTTTTGAGGATTCATATCTCTTTTTTTCATCTTAGATAATGTAGGTTCTTTTATGTTCATTTCACAATGTATGTTCATTTTTCTCCCCCAAAACAATCCAGTTTCATCAAAGTTAAATACCTGGTGAGATGAGTCCATGTTTTCCTCCACGAAATCACTAAAACCTGCCACAAACTCATCAGCTTTTTTGTTTATCAGATGAAAAGGATTCACCGTTACATATCTGCAGTTTAACACTTGTCCTACTTTTATATCGAGAAACCAACCTCTGCTGGCATTAAACTCCACATTAATCACTGGTTGCTGCTTTTTAAGTCCAGAGTAAATGGCTCTGGCTTTCTCACTAATTAACTCTTTACTTAAGTAGTCTCTCTCATGCTGCTTTCTTCAAATCCATGAAGATAATGCTGACCCCATTTTATTTACAATATAACCATGTTTATGAATTATTTTGGTCTCTCCAGAACTGAGGCCAATTTTGTTTTTTCTCTATTTAATAACATAGTATGAACTGCAGTCTACACTACACCTAAACAATTAGTGATATCAGCTGTAAGTGCACCATTCAATGCTTTGAATAATTTTTAATTTACTTTTTAAATTTAATACTTTTTTGGATATTATTATTATTAGCCATATGGTGCAAGGAAGCCTGAGACTTATGCTGCACCAGCCAAAAAAAAAAAAAAAAATTCTGGGTGTGCCAAGCCCATACTCACCAGATGTGAGCCCCTCTTTAACTTTCTTTTATCACTGTACTGATCACTTTTCTTCACACGCCCCATATTTATAAGATTTAAAAAAAAAAAAATAGTATAAATCTAGTGAAACTATTAAAAAATAAAGAGAATCTGCAAAAGAACAACACACCACATTATGGACAAATTGAACTGAAGTGCTTTGGCACTGGCACAATAATCTGTTCAAACTTTGTCAGTTGGTAGCCTCATTACAAATCTTGTAAATCTGAGGCAGAGGATTTCAGAAAATTAATTGGAACCAATCTCATTAGTCTGAAACCTTGTAAATTGAGGCACCACTGTAAATAAATAATAATAAACAAGAAACCATTTAATATAATAATTCAAACAAAGTGAACATTATCAAACTTAGTGTAGCAAAAGTTTTCAATGCCTGATGGCAACTGTACTTGTTTAGACAAAGCTGAAAAACAATAATAAAATAAATAAATTTTCTGTTTATACTCCGGGACAACCAAACGGTCAGAGGAGTTCATAAGATAGACAGAATACAAGAAACAGCACCGTATTCAGCAGTCACGGGCTTGAACCCCGGTCACTCAAGGCACGTGTACTTATGCACCCGCACGCTGTAGCGACCACTAGGCTACGGCGGCCCTAATAATAATAATGGAGCTTGATGACATTCTTGCAGCCTAATGAAGGCATAAAGTCTGTCAAGCCCCTTAACCCGTAATTCCAAGTAAACAGTAATGTACCAATACCAACACTACTCAAGTCTGTGTGTATGTATAACTAGGAAGGTAGACACACTAACTGGTGATTAAAGCATAATACATATCTTTCTGAGGAGATCAGTCAGACCAGGCAACACCACTATAGGGTTGAAGTTACTTAAGCTTGTTATCCTAGCATTAGCTTCCAGTTCATTTTAAATACTGCTGGCCTCGGACACACCTTTCCAATGTCAGAAGACTCTCTGGCTTTTGTATTCTCACATAAGAACTCTTGAAATGTGTGAAAGTTAACTTTGATCCACATAAAAAAAATGGATATGTATTACAATAACCTCCTACACAGCAGTTTCCCTGAACTATTAAGGTCACCTCAATCACACTGGGGAAAACCCACTCTTGTTCAAATGCATTTCATGTACCCAAAATAGACTGATACCTACTAGGGTCATACTGATAAAACTCTCCCCCCCCAGACTTGCAGAACCACTCATTTGAATTAATATGCATGGCTTCCAGCATATAATACATCCATTCAGAGGGATTATATTGCTGGAAGCCATTGCAGATACACATATACAAATTTAGTGGCAAAAGTATCTGGAAACCACTTTTTGGATTTCGGAAAAAGAACTCTACCTGCTATAACCAAGTCAGGAATAGGTATAAATGCAATTTTATTCATACCAGAAGTTATCACTGGAATTCCAATTAGCAATCAATCTGTTCATTCCACTGCAGCAAAACTGCAATTCTGTAGATCACTGGTGGCTGATGTTGGAAATGGAAATGTCATGGTAGTGCTACAGCCAGAATTGATGGAAAGAGACTGGAGGGTGCTCAAGATGGTGGTACAGTGCATTCCGGTTATTTGGGCCACCGGTTAATCGGGGCAGCTGTTAATTTGGGTAAAATCTTAAAAAACAGACCCAATCGAGAAAATAGCCAAGGTTTACTTCGCTTAATTGGGACAAAATGCCGTTTAATCGGGGCAGGAGACTGCAGCACTGAAGATTACCCTACGATTGTCTCCGACCATACCACGTAGTTCGGTCGGATTTCTGGAGGTCACAACCATAAAACAATAAAAACAAGCAGTCACCTGTTTATTGGGCTTTTGTGTTCAGTGAAATCTGTCATAAACTGATAGTAAACTCGATCTTATTGAATTTGCGATAATACCGAAAGCTGGAATTCTGTGGGTTATTTTGGTAAAATGTGTTTACACTTCTATGGAATCTCCAATCATATAAAAAAAATAATTTTCATAATCTTCTCTTCATTCCTATTTTTAAAGCTTCGTAATTTGTTACTCCGTTCTTTTGTGTTCAGTGAAATCTGTCATAAACTGATAGTAAACTCGATCTTATTGAATTTGCGATAATACCGAAAGCTGGAATTCTGTGGGTTATTTTGGTAAAATGTGTTTACACTTCTATGGAATCTCCAATCATATAAAAAAAATAATTTTCATAATCTTCTCTTCATTCCTATTTTTAAAGCTTCGTAATTTGTTACTCCGTTCTCATATCGTGTTACTTGCAATTTGTGTGTGCCGTGTTCTTTGTTATTGATTGCTTATCTTTTTACTGTTTTAAATTTTAATGCCCACCCACAAATGACAGTGAACGGAAATGTCAACTAGTTTAGTTAGTATGTACATATTACAGTACGTATTAATTCTTCCGATTATCACGTATATTCTTCCGAATTTCACGTATCATTTAATTTTTTAATTGGTAAGGTAATAAAGGGTAAATTTGCACTTAATATATCTTTACTTTTATAGCCTGTGGATAATATTCCTCCTATTTTTGCTAATTAGAATCGCTTTTTAATTGAATTCAAATTCAATTCACAAACGTGATCACAATGACCAACGTTTATTACACATCGCATAGTGAACGGTACTTTACAATGGTGACTCCATCGTAACATGATTTGATTGTACAGTGAACCAATTGTAAAGGGGGAGGGGGGACATTGTATTTTATTTATGCGAAACTTCGGATAATTGGGGCAGCCGCTTAATCGGGCCAAAATGCACTAGTCCCGATGTGTCCCAAATAACCGGAATCAACTGTATTATGTAGTGAACATCAATCCTCACTGAATACTGTCAGGCAGGAGTCCAGGAAAGCCACAAGAACTGATACAGTTGAATCCTAGCATTAGGATTCAACTGTATCAGTTGAATCCAAAACAACTGACACCATGCTGGAGAGAATGTTTTTTGGATAATTTAATTTAAATACAATCTATATCCACAGTACAAAAGGTAAGCAGAAAAAGATCGGGTAAAATTATAGTAATTTGAAAATTACAATATATGATTTACACATAATGTACTGCACGTGCTTATACAGCTTCAAAATAATTGCTAGTTTTCTGCTGCAAGATTCTGTATATTCATAAAACATGTGAGGTCATTTTCATTCACTTCTTATAATTTGGCCAATCTGGCAATGATCAGAAAGGCATCAAGTGCTTTGCTGGAAGCCATCTGGAAGCTGTTCATTTCTGTGGTATACAATTAAAATGCACCACAGTTTGTTTTACTTATTTTTGGTTTTAGGGTATTTGTTGTCTAGACTTCTTTTGTCATATTTGGCTGAAATTTTTGAATTTGATGTTAAAATAGGACTAAGTATTACTATTTAGATTTTACAATTTCTAATTTTGCCTATGTTGTTATTATGTTATTATTTGGTTTTTTTTAGGAGCATTAGCAACTAAGGCCATATTTTGCTCCGGGGGATATGCGGTGGTCATTCCCTGACCTTTCCGCATCCTCCGTATTTGATGGTCATGGGCTTGAACCCCGGTCTAATCAAGAAGAGTGTGCTATGCACTGCTGCTGCTCCTGCCCACCTGGCTACGGTGGGCAGGAGCAGCAGTGGGCATTGAAGATATAAAATTTAGTAATTTTGCCTAATCAATGTTTTTTCTTCAGTGAGAAAATTATTTCCATTCTCAGTTTAGTCTAAAAACAGTATTTCTGAAATGAACACACTTTTATTTGAACAAAAAAAAAAAAAAAAAACACGATGGTTGTATGTGATGATTGCTTTTCAATAGACATGTTTAGCTGTGTGTAACAGCTAGCTACTGTACAAGGGCAGATCATGTATCAGATCTCCTCTTGCAAAGAATGACAAAAACATTCAGAGAAATAATATATATATATACAGGGTGTCTCAAAAATATTGGTACAAATGTTTAGGGGAGGTAGGTAATATCTAAAGGAATGTGAATCGCACAGGAACCCATAACCGGAAACGTCACCGTAAGTCGGTACACGGCACTGTTCATCAGTTCATGAGAGGGAAAATTTCTGGTTTACTCATTCAAGTAGTAGTTGCCGCACGAAGAGCATGCATCGATATACGAACTGTGAGCTGGCAGATATGCACCTAGTGTATGGATTAGCAGAGGGCAATGGATGAGCTGCTCAACAAATTTATGGAGAACGCTTCCCAGACAGACATGTACCAGACCACCGTTTGTTTGCACCTGTGCATCAAAAATTTGTATGATTATGGATCATTTAGAGGTAACAGGAGTAGTGCAGGCAGACCACTTTCGACGCGAACTCCTGCCATGCAAGAAAGTGTGTTGAATGTCATCCAGAATCATCCTACTACCAGCACACGTGCCGTTGCCACTGCCTTAGGAGTGTCTCGTTGCAGTGTACAACGTGTCTGGCACGACAATTCCTTACACCCCTTTCATCTCCAAAGGGTTCAGTTACTGCTCCTCCAAGATCATCCTGCATGTGTGGCTTTTGCACAGTGGTTTCTCCAAGAAAGTGTTCAAGACTTGAATTTTCCAGCCTATGTTTTGTTCACGGATGAGGCTTATTTCACTTGGGAAGGCTTATTCAATCAGCACAATGCTCATGTGTGGACTCACGACAACCCACACGGTGTGCGCCCCCATTTGGGACAACACTGCTTCGCAATAAATGTGTGGGCAGGTATGGTCGGTGACTGCTTAGTCGGCCCATACCTGTTACCATCATGCAAGAACTCCACTAAATATCGGATCTTTCTTGAACAAGTTCTACCATGGCTACTTGACGATGTTCCAGCAAATGTGAGATGCAACATTTGGTTTCAACATGACAGGGTGCCTGCCCATTATGGAAGGTGTGTTCGTGACCATTTGAACAGGTGTTTTGGGCGTCGATGAATTGGCCGTGGTGGGGACCCATTTCCTGGTCCCCACGCTCACCTGATTTATCGAGCCTTGATTTCTTTCTGTGGGGGGCCCCTCAAATCTATAGTGTATGAATCGCCTGCAGAAACAGAAATGGATCTTGTGGCAAGACTCGTCTGCGCTGCTGCTACTGTCAAAGAAACTCCAGGTGTGTTCGACTGTGTCCGCCAATCCATGCTGCGTCAGTGTCATGCATGCATCGCGTCTCATGGCGGAACCTTCGAGCATCTGTTGTAACATCATGAAAGCATCCATCTCATATTCCATTGTTAATATTATGTCAAATAAATGTCTGCCACTAATTACTGTCTTGTGTCATTTCTGCTTCTTGTGCTCTTCTGTGTCATGCATGCATCGCGTCTCATGGCGGAACCTTCGAGCATCTGTTGTAACATCATGAAAGCATCCATCTCATATTCCATTGTTAATATTATGTCAAATAAATGTCTGCCACTAATTACTGTCTTGTGTCATTTCTGCTTCTTGTGCCTCTGCTACTACTTTCTCATGACGTTTCCGGTTATGGGTTCCTATGCGATTCACATTCCTTTAGATGTTACCTACCGCCCCTAAACGTTTGTACCAATATTTTTGAGACACCATATATATATATATATATATATGGTTATATATATATATATATAACTGTTAACTATTTGTCATATCCACTATATATATATATATATATATATATATATAACTGTGGTGGTAAGCAGCAGCAATTTCATGAAATAGAAATTTCATGGGGGGGGGGGAAGAAGCAAAATAATAAATTTGTTATCAGGAAATAATAAAAAAAAAAAGGATAAATGAAACAGGAATGGAATTTCAGTGCTTAACTTTGAAATTTTGGCAGTTTGTTATCAAAGATCAGTTATCAATAATGTTCAACAAGATTGCATGGCTGCTACCACCATTTCCATGAATAAAAGATAATGAAACTAATAACAACAGCAGATACACACCAAGTTATAATTCAAATGATACAGGCAGTATACCTTTAAAAGCAAGTGTAAACCACAGTACAAAATAAAGATCCAATGTTTGATTTAAATGTGGGGGTTGTTGGTTTGAATGTCCCATGAACTGCCACATTCTTAATAATTCAATGGGAATAAATACCTTGCAGTACAGAATGTTATGCAAATAAGGTCATGAACTGACCATTCAATTGACACAGCAAAATCCCAAATGAGCACGAGCATGTCTGGTGCACACAAACTGAATGAAAAGAGTGCAGTGAAATTCATTACAAGTAACTTCTTGGTGTTTATTTGCATGCACATTAGTATAATAGTGTTAAAGGGCATTTTCCAAAAGAAATTTATGAGAGATGGTATTATGATATGGAGAATCAGCAACGTTATTTTCAGGGAAACATCCTCAGAGGCTGCAAATATTACATAACACAATTATGGGTATTGTGAATCATATTTTGATAATTGGAATTGTGATGCCTAAAATGTGTGACAAATGTATAAAGAATTTTGAACGTGTTCCCAAAGATGATGTTACATTCTTCTTATTACATCCAACTAGCAGTGTCTGGGAAGATTCTTCCACATGTGGGATCAACCAAATGCAAATTTGGATGATCGCTCTCAAAAAAACAAAAGAACAAACTACATCTCTATCTTATTTTTATAATAAAGTTTGCACGGAGGTGATGATACATAATCATCATCTCCATGGAAAGCATCATAATAATGCTTTGAGTTTAGCAATTTTCTGTGGAATGACAAGGCCACCTTCACTACATTCCTGACTGGTCTCATATTTTTCAAAACCCATATTAACACAGAAATACTAGCCATCAGGTGTGGTGTGGCATATGGGGGTGATGAAGTTGTCAACTGAGTTTTTCTTTACGGCATGCTGACTAGAGTGAAATATTACAAATTACTTTGCATTAACATATGTGACTGCTTAAAAAGTTCCATAAGCATTGAAGTCTGACAACATTACCATTAGCAAAGGCACATGATACAAGAAAGCAAGCTTATATAGCATTATCCAAAAAAAAAAATCCTTATTTCACTCATCCACTCGCTCCAAATGTTTGTCAAGTTCTGCCTTGAATCTATTTAAGCTATCAACTTCTACGACAGATGGAAGTTTGTTCCACCAATCAACCACCCGCTGGCTAAAGGCAAACTTCTGCATATCTATCCTACAACTGTCTTTCCTCAATTTGAATTTATGCCCTCTCAGGTGGTTATTCTGAGCAAGAGGAAGAATCCCATCCACACTGAGCATGCTTAAACCATTCAAGGCTTTATACACCTCAATCAGATCACCTCGCAGGTGCCTAGTCTCCAGACCCTGTAATTTGCAAAACTTAAGCCTTTCTTCGTAAGAGCAACCCTTTGTTCCATTCACTAATCTCGTTGCCCTTCTCTGTACTCATTCCAACAGCTCTACATCTTTCTTAAAATGAGGGCTCCAGACCTGTATACAGTACTCAAGGTGTAGCCTGACCATTGCCTTATACAAGGGGATAATCACCTTATCTCTGCTAGAAAAATTCCTATATATCATTGACAAGACACCATGAGCTTCTCTTGCAGACTGTATGCACTGCTCAGAAAACTTTATATCTGCTTGCACAATTACCCCAAGGCCCTTTTCATTCTCTACCACTGTCTCTACCACTCTGTTGTACCACACTGTCAGTGTGGTACAACAGAGTTGATACATTACTCTGGGATTACTGCTTCCCATATGTAGTACTTTACATTTGTCAATGTTAAACGGCGCCTCCGTAGCCAGGAGCAGCAGTGCGTAGCACACGCTTCTTGATTAGACCGGGGTTTGAGCCCGTGACCACCAAATACGGAGGACGCGGAGAGGTCAGGGAATGACTACCGCATATCCCTGGAGCAATATGCCCTTAGTTGCTAATGTTCCTAAAAATCAAATAACAACAACAATGTTAAACTTCATTTGCCACCTCTCAGCCCATCTGCTCAACTTTTCTAGATCCTGCTGCAGCATTAGTGTCATTAACAACCCTGCCAACCTTCGTATCGTCTGCAAAATTGGACATTAAGCCTGATATACCATCATCAATATTATTTATAAATACAGAAAACAACAATGAACCCTGAGGGACTCCACTAATAACATTAGTCCACAAAGAGCAGTGTCCATTGATTACCACTCTCTGTCTTCTCTCACTCAACCATCCCTTTATTCATAGCAGCAATTTGCCTCCAATGCCACACTGCTCCAATTTGTGTAGCAGTCTTCCATGTGCAACAGTTTTTCTAAGATCCAAATATATCATATCAAAGTTATTCTTTGCATCCAGTTCCTTTGTGACCACATCACAGTATCCAATCAAATCAGTCAGACAAGACTTCCCCTTAACAAACCCATGCTGTGTCCGAGCTATAACTGAAGTCTTGTCTAGATGATCCTGCAATGCTTCTTTAACCAGTGTCTCCATTAATTTCGCAGGGAACTTCAGGTCTGTAATTTCCTGTGTCTCCCTTTGATCCTCCTTTGTGGATTGGGGTCACATTTGCACATCTCCAGTCCATGGAAGCTCTCATAATTATGGCTAAGGGTTTGCTTACTTCCTTTGCCGCCTCCTTTAATATAACTGGAAAGATTCGATCCATCCCAGGTGCCTTTCTTGTGTTTATCTTCAACAATTTCTCCTCCACTTTACTCTCAGTTATTACAAGATTATCTAGCTTACTGCCAGAGTTGAATACACCTCTGGCATTCCGCTCCCTGAATAACTTCTCACGTGTGAATGTCGATGCAAAATATTCATTTAGTTTGTTAGCTACCTGAGCAGGATCATCAACAGTTGAACCATCGATACTAAGTGGACCAATCTGATTCATCCCCTTCCTTCTAGAGTTTACATAAGTAAAGAACTCTTTGCTGTTTTTCTTTACATCCTTTGCCAAAGATTTCTCCTAATCTGCCATCGCTGCCTAACCTCCTTTGTAACTTGGTTATAGACCAGCTTATATCTATCATAGGCTTCTGTGTCACATGTTAATTTATATGTATCCCATGCATTTTTCTTCTAGTTCATCTGACATCCATTTAGGCCTAAATCTTTGGTTTCAGCCTGATAGAACCCCAGTGCCCAAAACTGTAGCAGTACAACAGTGGGTATGAGGCATATTTAAAGCTTCATTTAAAGGTAACCCCAAACAAAAACCAACAGTACAATAGTATCATCTTTAGGTTTATAAACCAGAACATACCACTTGATGCTGAACAACAGGATTGAATTTCTGCAAATTGAAATTTTCATGTAATACACATGAAGGATGATTGTTTCTAGAACAGAAGTAAAATGGATAAATAAAGGAGAATCAGAATAGTTAGCATAGTGAGGATATTGACTAACTGGTTAAATGTGCTCAGACTTGTTTGGAAGAAATAGGTAGAATTACAAATGCTAGTTTAGAAGAACAGTGCCCACAGAAATATCTCTAGAAAAGGTATGCTACAGAAATGAAATTGTGTGTGACATGAGTTTTAAAGAGAGGAATCATAACCTGAGTGTTTTCTTTTGGTTAATTAAGTGATTTAAGACAGATTCTAGAACATAACCTCAGATGTGGGAACATGTTCCAGTAACGTGTAATACTTGTGCAGAGTTACCAGCTATTAAGAAGAAAAGTAATGCCAAAAATGAAAGAGAAAGATTAGTTATCTTAATGAAGAGGAAGCAATATGTACGATATGCTTATGCCAAGAGATGTCAGAAGGTCAGGAATATGCTCTCTAATGATGTGTATTTTTGTCTAGAAATCGGGGTGTTGTTGAAACAGCCTCCACTGCTCTGGGCTTGATTTGGTATCTTTGCATTTAAGTTCCAAGTTGTGATGTAATTTCTGAAGGTCATAGAATGGTAAAGAAAATAAAATTTGCATCCTATTTTTGGGTGAATATGATATCATCATACAGTACAGCTTGGATAATTCAACGCTGAGGGGGCACAAATTATTTTAAATTAAATACATTTTTTTTATAGAATATACAGAAAATAGAATATATAGAATTTATAGAAAATGTGTAGAAAATAATTCTAAATAATCAATAATTTAAATTAAGCAATTTCGAAATACCCAAGCCCCACCATATATTATTATAACTTTGCCAAACTATTACTCCTATTGTGTACCACAATGTTTTAAAATTTGGCTCTGATAAAGTCCTAAACTGAAATTAAGAAGCTATGCAAGTAGTTGGTTAAAACAAAAGAAGTGATTGTAGTAATTTTTACCTAATAAATAGCAAACTAACAAATTAATTTTAAGTTACAAAGTAATCTAAAAAAGCCTGTGGCATGTATTCTAAGGCTGGCCTTGGAATATATACCACATAGAATAGACAGACCTAGCTGAACTGATGATTCTTTTCTTTGCAACCAATGTAAGGAGTGTACCGATCTCAGATTAGAACTTGGAGCATTATGAGAAGAATTTGAGTCACTGAAGAAATAAGTGCTTGCCCTAAAAACAAATGTAACTGGGAGCTTGTCAGGAACTCAAGTATCTCGTGACCTGCCAAGTAATGCAACCTCCCCCCCCCCAGATTCGGGTTCCAGAAAAAGGGTAGCCAAGTGCAGACTACTCTGGTCGGAGGTGATCTAGTTTATTGGGAGACTCTATTGTCAGGGAAACAGGTAACATTTTTTGTAATAAAGATTGTTACCAACAGATTGTCAGATTTTCAGGTACGTGTACATTTAATGATATTAAAAATTTAGTGAGTGAGATCCCACTGTATAGAATTTAAAAACTGACTGAGACTACTGTAGTCACCTTTATGAAAGCAAACCCTGCCTAGACATGATAGGAGGGATTATATGCTGAAAGACTTGCAGATTACTCAAGACGAGGGAATCTGCAAGGCTCCAGGGCAGAAATTTTTATTAGCATGGCCCACATTTGTAGGAGGAATATATTTTGTAGAAATGGTATTCAAATGAATACCATCTCTACAAGGTGCAAGGATTTAGCATATTCTCAATGATACTGACAAAAATCCTTGTACTGCAAGGATTTTTTTGCCAGTATCATTTGAAGATACCCTAAGGCAGTAGTTTTCAACCGAGGTTCCGCGGCACCTTAGGGCGCAGAAACAACACTCCAGGGTTGCCACGTAATTTCGGTTTAAGTTACTTAAACTTATTATTTTTTTAATTTATATGTTTATTTCATTATAAAAAGGTGTACAGTAGCTTTTTGATTTTGTGGTCATCTATAATTGATGTTTACTTAGTACCTCTATATAAAGAATAAAATTATATACAGGTGACCCCCGCTTAACGCTGATCATTTGTTCCGGAAAAACAGAGCGCTAAGTGAATCCGCGCTAAGCGAGCGCCGCTTTCCCATAAGGTAACATATGTATTTGTGAGCTGCGGTCGGTGCCATAGGATATTTCCTAATCAATAATAAACGGTAATGAAAAGATGCACAAATGTCGGTCAAAATATTTAATATTCAAATATTTGCACATATAAAATATTCTGCATTACATACCTATAATTATGTGGTAACTACTTGCGTCTCAAAAGTAAACAGAATTCCAATTAAAATAATGAATTTAATTGATTTAATTTAATGGATGAATTTAATCATGAAAAATGTGTGGATTTTGAGTTGAACTTTGGCCCTCTTCCAAATAAACTAAAAGGGGTATTAATTTTAAATGGCCCGCAGCGTTACCACCCAACAATAAAGTCAACTGATCCTTCGCCGCTTTGAAACTTGGCATGTTTTTTGTTCTTTCAATATGAAACTTCTTTTAGGCATTCGTTTCCACAAAAGTCCTGCTTCATCTATGTTAAAAACTTGTTGAGATGTATAACACATAATACCCTCTTCAATAATTTTAACAAGTTCTTTTTTGAAAGTTTCGGCTCCTTAATCTGCACTAGCGGCTTCTCCCGGGATTTTAAATCTATTCTACCAGTTTTAAATGGTTCCACATTTTTTTTTAGGCGAGTTTTCTTCAGATCATCGTATTGGCTAATCTCTCTCTCTCTCTCTTTTTAATATTTAACTTAACTGAATTCTGCATTGGAATATTACCTTCAAAAAAATTAGTCTTTCCATTTCAATCCTAATAGTCGGTCTAGTCCTAGTTGCTTGCAGTGGAACAGCTATCTTTCCCGCTGCTAAAATTAATTCTTTTTTTTTTTTCATAATTGTTCTTACAGTTAAATTTGGGAGTCCTAAATTATGGCACACATCCGCTTGTCGTTGACCGGAATCGATTCGCTTCAAAACGTCTAATTTAATTTTCAAATTCAGTCTTTTTCTTACATTTATAGTCTTCGTACTGCGCCCAGACGTTGTTGCATTTTCATTCCTGTCGGTCATTATTAGCTCTTCGAAAATATAACTGCGTTGGTTGAATTAATTATGATACAATGTTCAAGTAAACTGTCCGTTACGCACGATGTCTAATACTGTACTGAGTGATGACTAACTAGACTTCGGATAAATGCATATAACGCAAATATTACAAGCAATATATTTGATCATTTTTTAAAATGTTGATCTCGGAACTACGTAACTTAAATTAGCGTGCGAGAAAATTTCACTGAGCGTGGGAAAATTGCTCAAGTCGGCGTGGGAAACGTTTTAATGCTGTTTTGCTATTCATTTTCAAGCTATCGACTCCATCAAATGAAACGATTTCGTTAAATATGTCAAAAATGTAATCTGTAAAAGAGCGTTATAGTGATCTGTGACAGCGTTATAGTCAGATACGGGTTATAATATAAGAACAGCGTTATAGCGAATCAGCGTAAAGCGAACCGCGTTATAACGGGGGCCTGCTGTACTGTATATATATAATTTGTATTACGAAATGTAATTTTTATAATTATATTATTGTAATAAATATCATTTAACATTTATATTTTTAATATTATATATATATATTGAGTAGGGGTGCCGCAAAATAAAATAAATTACTTAGGGGTGCCGTTATTAAAAAAAAGGTTGAAAACCACTGCCCTAAGGGTTCAGTGGAGGTGCTAGCTGGAAGGAGAGGTAATTTAGATCTGCATTTATTTGATGATATGAGTCAAAGTATTGCTTGCATTCACCTCAAGAATTCTTGTTTGCTGTCACAACAGCCGATGCTGATAAGATGTTCTGAGGGTAGCAACATTTCAAATGGGGGGGGGGGGTAAAAGCTTGAGATACAAACCTAAATAATTTCAAGGGGTGTGTTAGGGTAGTAACTATAGAAGATTGCTTATTCTTAATGGTATCTATAGTAATGTCAGGCATGTTGTCAATAAAATGGCTGAATTTGAACTCCTGGTTAGGACAACTAATGCCACTCGCTATGAATTGGGCAGATTACAGGGACGGCAAATACATTTGAATAATGGAATACGTTTAAAGCAAAAATGACAGATGCCATGAACACATACATACCATTAAAAACAGTGTTGAATCCAGGGGGGGGAACAGAGGGTGTTTCACCCCAGGTGGAATAAAATCCCTCCCCCAGAGCTGGAGAAAATGAAATTTTCAAAATAATTAAATAGGCAATATTTCTAGCTGCACAATTTGTAACTAAAAGCCACTATTTCAAGTGCCGGCATTTTTTGTTTTATGGTTTTCAGATTCCCTTTATTTTCACACAAACCATCTCTTGATAGTGTTTCACACAAGCGGTCTACTTGCGGCTAATTCTTTGTTTGTATACTGCAAACAAGACGACTGAATCGTAGGCCATGAATAGGTTTGCCTGAATTGGTTCCTCAGTGATGGATGCTACTTGTAATTAGAGTGTGTCCCATGGCTTTCAGGGGAAGGTTTGTTTGTTTGTTTGTTAGGTTTTTATTGGCGCATTAGCAACTAAGGCTATAATGCGCCAAAACTAGATGATATTTAAAATTTTAAATTTTACTGACCTAATTATTAAGGTCACCAAGTCAAGGTATAAAATGTAAAAATGATAAATCAATAAAGAAATTACACCAACAAATAAATTTTAAATACAAGAAAAAACCTTTATTGATTTAAAATAGCTAAAAACAGCAGACACATTGTCATTGTAAGATAAAATCTGACTGAGTGTATAAGGCTCAGTCAGATGGTTAAAAGCGGTAAAACAGATATTGCTAAAATCTGGACAGTCAATTAAAATGTGTCTAATTGATAAAATTGTGCCACAAGACTCACACATAGGAGGGTCATCAGCCCTCAGCAAAAAAGAATGTGTCAAATGACTATGTCCTATGCGGGTCCGGGCAAGAACAACTTCCTCCTTACGATTCCTGCGCAGACTAGACTGCCACGGTTCAATTACAGGCTTTATTTGATATAATTTATTCGCAGTCTGTCTATTCCACGAATCCTGCCATTGGGAATGTATTTTCTCGTGTATTATTTGCCTGTAGTCTGTATAGGGGACTGACAGGCAGCGATTATTATTGAGAATTGCTGATTTGGCTGCAGTGTCAGCCAAATCGTTTCCCATAATCCCAATGTGGCTGGGAATCCAGCAGAAGAGGATATCATATTCACGTTCATGGAGAAAGTGAATCTTCTGCTGAATGCTAGACAGAACTGGATGAGAATTATATCTTACAGTTATTAAAGCCTGTAACATGCTGAGAGAGTCAGAATATAAAATGAACCACTGGTATTGGCATTTACTGATGTGATCCAAAGCTAACTCAATAGCATGCAGCTCTGCAGTAAATATGCTGCATTCAGAGGGAATCTGCTCCGATGTAGTGCTGTCTGTAAAGACAGCAGCAGATCCCACATATGACTCCGACTTCGAACCGTCTGTGTAAACTGGCTCGAAGTCAGAATGTTCAGCTCAGTGTGCTGAATAAAGCTGCAGGTAGACTGATGATGGAGTGTCCGACTTTGCCCAATTTCTAAGGGATAAGTCACATGCCGGGAGATGAGCATGCCGGGATGGAAAGGGTTGCTTTGGTGTTTGGGCAACCTTGTCTACCTTGATATTAAGTTCATTGAGTAGCTCTTGGAGACGAATACCAAAAGGACGATTGGCAGTCTTACGGGTATTGTACAAGTTTTCCCATCGTGGCTCAAAAACGAATGGCCATGTTGGATGGTCTGGCAGGGATTTCAGTTTTAAAGCGTACTTTAAAGACAACTGCTTACGTCGAAGCGATAACGGTGGTTCATTTGCTTCGACGTATAAACTCTGGACAGGAGATGTTCGAAATGCTCCAGTAGCGATACGTAGAGCCTGATGATGGACAGGGTCCAGCCATTGAAGGGCACTGTCTCTGGCTGAAGAATATACTTGGGACCCATAATCTAATTTGGATCGCACAAGTAGAAGGTAAAGCCGTAGAAGGGTGCATCGGTCTGCACCCCAAGATAAAGAGGAAAGCGAACAGAGCATGTTAAGGCCTCTTGTGCACTTTGTGCGGAGTTGATGAATATGAGTCCCAAGAATTTAGTGTTCGCTGCTACTGGAATAGCATTTTGTCTGAGCCTTAATTCAGGTTCAGGATGAAGATTACACTTGCGACAAAAGTGTACGCAAACGGTCTTCTCCGGCGAGAACCTGAAGCCATTAGCAAGTGCCCAGGAATTCAGACTATCAATGGCTTTCTGCAGTTGTCTTTCAATAACCCTCATGTTGCACGACTGACAAAAAATGCTAAAGTCATCAACATAGAGGGCACTGTTTACAGTTGGAGGAAGTTGTTCTGTGATAGAATTTATTTTGATGGCAAAAAGCGTGACACTTAATATACTTGGTATATTAATATACTGATCCTTGTGGTACTCCCTCCTCTTGGCTAAAGGAGCGAGAGAGTGAGGATCCCACACGAACTTGGAACGATCTATTGGCTAAAAAGTTTTGAATAAAAAAGGGGAGATGCCCTCTTAAGGCCTAGGCTATGTAAATCTTTTAAAATGCCAAATCTCCAAGTTGTGTCATACGCTTTTTCCATGTCAAAGAACACCGACACCAAATGTTCGCGTTTTAGGAAAGCATCCCGGATGGATGCTTCCAATCTAATAAGATGGTCCAAAGTGGACCGGTTCCTTTGGAAGCCGCACTGGATGTTGGAGAGAAGGTCATTTGATTCGAGATACCATATTAAATGAGAATTAACCATTCTCTCCAGGATTTTGCACAGACAGCTGGTCAGAGCAATAGGACGATAATTGGGGGTGACTTTTGGATCCTTTCCTGGCTTAGGAAAGGCAAGAACGATTGCCTTTCGCCAGGAGTCCGGAAACTGCCCTTCAGTAAAGATTCTGTTATACAGAAGGAGCAGACAATCCATAGATTTTGGTGAAAGATGTTTAATCATTTCATAATGGATGCCATCTGGTCCAACGGCACTTGCTTTGGAAAGAGCGAGGGCTCTTTTCAGTTCCTGAATAGTGAAATCCCCGTTGTAGGGATAAATGCTCTTAGATTTACAGTTAAGTGTCTGTTTTTCGATTTTATATTTGAGGACCAGGAACTCTGGGGAATACGAAGATGTTGCAGAGATGTTAGAGAATGTTTCCCCAAGAGAATTGGCTATTGCAGTTGGATCTGCAATAGCGCATCCATTATAATCTAGGATTGAAGAAGGGTAGGATGTATATTTTCCCTTCATTTTCTGGATTTTATCCCAGACTACCTTAGAGTTGGTAGACTGGTTAATAGATGATGTAAAACGGATCCACGATTCCTTTTGACTCTGACGGCGGATATATCGTGCTTTGGCTCGTGCACGTTTAAAGGCTATAAGGTTGGTCATGGTAGGATATCGGTGGAATATCCCCCCACGCTTTGTTTTGAGCTTTTTTTGCTGCTGTGCATTGTGAATTCCACCAAGGTTTGGGAAATGGTGGAAACCGGGCAGATGTTTTTGGAACAGCATTCGCAGCTGCTTGGACAATATTTTCTGTGATGTACTTAACTGCATCATTGATAGTCTCTTGACTGACTGTACTAAGATCAAAATTTGCCTGATGTTGGAAGGCAGTCCAGTCAGCCTGATCAATCTTCCACCGTGGTAACCTAAAAGGAAGACATGGGCTCCCACTGTGCAACAAGGTTATCACAGGGAAGTGATCACTTCCGTATGGATTCTCCTCCACTTCCCAAGTGAGTGAAGGGGAGCAGATAGAGAGATCAATGGCAGAAAAAGTACGGGTAGGCATGTGGAAGGTGTTTGTTCCAGTATTTAGAAGGGAAAGGTCATTGCCATTGAGCATACGCTCTATGACTCGTCCCCTTCCGTTGATGTTAGCACTACCCCACAGGGTGTTATGTCCATTAAAATCCCCAAAAAGTAAGAAAGGGGGAAGCAACTGCGTTACAAGATCATCAAGGTCTTCCTGGGAGATGTCAGTCCCAGGTGGCAAATAAATAGAGCAGACCGTTAATAAAAATCCCACTGCAAGGCAAATTGCAACAGCTTCTATGCTAGTTGTAATTAGCAAGGGCTGAACTGGGGTCTGGTTTCCCACAAGGATAGCCACTCCTCCATGAGCAGGACCATCCGCAATTCTATCCTTAGGAAAAATTGTGGTGTTATGCATTGTGGGATCATCATTTGCCTTTAGGTAAGTCTCCTGCAAGCAAAAGCAAACTGGCTCGTGCTTTTGCAGGAGGGCCTTGATGTCATCAGTATTTCGCCGGAATCCACGACAATTCCACTGTAGGAATTTAGCCATTATTTTGGCTTGGTGGGTCCATCAGGCAGCTTCCGAGGTGCTGAGGGCTTACTTTTATCAGTCTTGGGTTTATCTTTTTTGGGGAAGAATGGACGCTGTCCCGTGTCCATTTCTTCCTCCGCAAAGAGTTCCAAGACTGAATCTTCGGGTACCTCCTTCTGCTCGACATCCATGTTTACTTGGGCAGTAGGGGAGACTTCCCCTTTCTTATTCTTTTCTTTCATAATTACCTTTGTTACTTGTGGAGCATTAGGAGGTACCAATATAGGAGTGGCAGCTGATTGGTCCTTCTGTGCAGGTTTTTGAGAACTTAAGAGATAACGCGTGATGGGAGTGAAAGACTCCTTTGGAGGAATGGTCATGTCCGTCTGAGTTCCGACGGAACATCTCTCCCTGCTACCTTCTGGGCGTAGGTAGGTCTGTTGATATTCGGAGGTTTCACCGATTTCCTTGCCTCCTGGTATGATATGTTTAGCTCTGCCTTCAGCCGTTGAATTTCTTTTTCTTCTTTCCACCTCTGGCATGCTCGTGAGTAGGCCGGGTGTTTGCCTTCACAGTTAATACAGGTGGGTTTTGCGGCTGAACATGCTGTTGTTTCGTGGTCCTTTGCACCGCATCGAGCGCATGCAAGGACTCCACGGCAGGCCATTTGAGAATGTCCATACTTCTGGCATATAAAACACCGTAAAGGGTTCGGAACGTATGGACGTACTGGACAGTTGATGTAGCCTGCTTTAATCTCGTCAGGAGGTTTAGGAGAGTTAAAACTCAGGATAACGCTCCTGGTTTTAACAATTTTTCCATTCCTTCGCGCAGTAATTCTCTTGACGGCAATAACTCCCTGTGGTTTTAATTCGGAGCAGATTTCCTCCTCGGTTATGTCGAGAAGATCCCACTCCGAAATGACACCTCGCGATGAATTGAGTGTTCTGTGTTGTGTCACTGTTATAGGTATTCCTCCGATTGATGTTACTCGGAGGAGATGTTCTGATTGCCTGTCATTTTTAGATTCAATCAAGAGATCCCCAGAACGAACCCTCTTAACTGATTTGGGTGAATCTGCTAACCCATCTAACCCTTTTTGAATAAAAAAGGGCGACATTTTACCAATTGGTGTTTCATTGGTAGAATGCATGATTAAGAACCTTGGGACAGGCCCTGATGGTAATTCGGTTCGCCGCCTCTTTTTAGCAATAATGCTATCTGTTTCTCTGTCTAAATTTTCAGATAGGGACCGGGTTGGGGCCCCTGAAGAAGTAAGGTTATCAGGATTCATATAGTTTTTAAATTGTTCAGTGCCGGGGCTCCCCACCCACCACAGAGCCCAAAGGGATGCCCACTACCTGGCATGCAATAAATGCGCTCGGGAGTGGAACCCCAGGGCTACCCAGACACTATACCCACACCGCCGCCAGCCTGAATCCTGTCCCTCGGACCATGAGGGTAGGGGCGTGGCATTGACACGGTTGACCCTCGCAGGCGAGCCTACTAGCCGATTGATCCTAGCCAGGCCTTCCAGGACCACCCGTCTTGTCGAAGCAGGGGCCAAAGTGGTGTATTGAAGCTGGGCCCCTCAACCACCAGGATCCACCTTTCCGAATTTCCACGGGTCAGCGCACGGCAAACACGCCGGATTCCATTGATGTAAGCCTGGAACCTGGGCTGTGGGGCGTTGGATCCCAGTGATGCTAGTCTGGAAGTCCAGCAGCGTCACTGTGAGGTCCCCTCACCATGTACAGGTGCCCACGTCAAGGGGTTCAGGGGAAGGGCTAAAATATCTGGGCAGAGAGAGGAGTCTACTGCAGCCACTATTTCAATCGTTGGAAGTTTCACTTTATGGTTTTCGGGTTCCCTTTATTTTTTTTTTTTTTCACAGCAAGAGTACTTGTGGCTAATTCGTTTGTAAACTGCAAACAAGACAATGACTTGGTTGCAGCCTATAAACATTACATTTTATAACCTTTTTATCATATATGTCTCTGTACTGTATGTAGTTTGTGGTGGAATGATCTGTTTCCAGGTTACCTTGATGTATGCCCTTCAAAGGACAAAAATAATAAAACTATATACACCTATGAAAAACTGAAACAAAGAAAATGTGCGGGAACCGAAACGAGAAAAATTCAGCCGATCACAGGGATTTCCAATCTGATTATTTTATCCTTGCCATCTTTTACAAATAATATCACTCCAAGTCGTGGAGGCAGTGCAGTTTGGATAGAATACTCTTTCAATGAAAAAGCAATGTCGATCATCAACATTACTGCAAAGTTAGGTCACAGAAAGATTTCGATGTCATCTTTTGTCACAGAAGATGACCTTTATGTCATCTTTTGTCACAAAAGATGACATAAAGATAACCTCGTCTTGTCTAAACTTGAATTTTGATCCTTTCTGGAATGACCCCTCATTTAAATATGTGACAAAAACAGAAAGCCAATTCAACCATTTCGACTTAGCTTATTTAGATTTTAGCAAAGCATTTGACTCAGTCTCCCAAGAGAGGTTACTGTACAAGCGTGAACAGGTTGGGTTGTTGTTGTGTTTAACGACACATAGGCTGCTAGGGCCATATGGTGTGATTTCTAATGGTGAATATGAAATATTAGCTTTATCGTAATAATTTTATGATATATTCCTATACGATTTAGAAAAGTAAATAGTTCTTTTTTATTAGAATCATCTCCCAGAACAGGTTGGGATTACTGGAAATTTTTTAAGATGGATTGCTGGGTGGCTGCAGGGCAGAAGGTTGTGATTCATATATATTCTTCAGATTGGTGTAACATCAGGAGTACAGTCCCTCGAGGATCAGTTCTTGGACCACTGTTGTTTCTCATTTTCATAAATGATATTGACGAAGGGATAGAAGGCATGATGTCAAAATTTGCAGATGACGTAAAGATTGGTAGGGTCATTAATGATAAGTGCCAAGCAATGTTCCTTCAGGATGTCTTGAACAGACTTCAAAGATGGTCATAGAAGTGGCAGCTTTGTTTTGATGCTGCTAAATGCAAAGTCTTACACTTGGAGAATACCAACCCCCAGATAAATTACACTTAGTGGGGTTGAAATAAAAACAGCAGAGGGGGAAAGGGATCTGGAAGTTACAATACAGGCAGATATGGTTTCTGAACAGTGTAAACAGGCAGCTAGGAAAGCCTATGGTGTCATCATCTGAAAAAAGACAATGAGCTTCTTGAAAGGATCCAAAGACAAGCACCACGAATGATGAGTTCAGCAAAAGGACAACCATACAAGGAAAGACTGGTTATGTGGGCTAACAGAGCTTAGCAAGCATGCACCTCAGAGGTGACCTGATTGAGGTTTATAAGCCTCTGAGAGGGATGAGTAAAATGAATAAGGGTGAAATTTTCACTGTTATAAAGAATTCCAGAACTAGGGGCCATAAACTCAAAATTATAGGGATTGAGATTTAGATTATATTGTTGGAATAAGTTGACCTCACAGTTAGTTGAGGCTGACAGTTTGAATAAATTCAAAGATCAACTGGATAGTTAACTATGAGAGGAGGGAAGCATATAATTTGTATTTTCTATATTTACTTGATTTTTTTTTTTTGTTTTTTTTTCTTTGCCAGTGCAGCAAAAGCCTGTGGCATCCTTGCACCATATGGTGAATACTATTACTGTGTCTTGTATGTAAACTCCTTCCTCCATCACCAAATCAACTTTGAGGCAGATTTATTAGCATTAGTAGAGGCAATGATGCAAAAAAGCAAGGTTATACTGCATCAGCACAAAAAAAAAAAAAAAAAAAAAAAACGCTCCCATTTCACCCCTCCATTCGTTCCAAATGCCTGTCCAGCTCAGCCTTAAATTTATTTAGGCTATTAGCTTCCACAACAAAAGATGGAAGCCTGTTCCACCAATCAACTACTGGCTAAAGGCAAATTTCTGCACATCTATTCTACAACTATCTTTCCTCAATTTGAAACTGTGCCGCCTCAGCATTCAGCTTGCTCAACCCATTCAAGGTCTTATACAGCTCAATTAGATCACCTCACAGGTGCCTACTCTCCAGGTGCTGCAATTTGCAGAACTTAAGCCTTTCTTGGTAAAAGCACCCTTTTGTTCCCCTTACTAATCTTGTTGCCCTTCTTTGTACTCATTCTAGCAACTCCAAATCCTTCCTAAAATAAGGCTTCCAGACCTGTACACAGTACTCTAGGTGTGGCCTGACCATTGCCTTGTATAATGGAATAATCACCTCCCTGTCCCTGCTAGCAAAATTCCTATATATCATTCACAAGACTCCATGACCTGCCCTGGCAGCCCGTCTGCACTACTCAGCAAACTTCATATTTGACTGCACAATTACACCCAGGGCCTTTTTTACTTTCTACTTCCCTGAGTGTAGTAACACAGGGTTGGTACGTTTCTCTTCGGTTAGCGCTACCCATATGCAGTACTTTGCATTTGTCAACGTTAAACTTCAGTTGCCACTTCTCAGCCCATTTTCCCAACTTATCTAGATCCAGTTGGAGTAGCATACTGTCTTTATTGTCATTAACAACCCTGCCAACCTTTGTATCATCTGCAAACTTGAACATTAAACCTGATATACCTTCATCAATATCATTGATAAATACACAAAACAACAATGGCCCCAACACCGAACCCTGGGGAACTCCACTAACATTTGTCCATGAAGAGCAGTATTCATTAATTACGACTCTCTGTCGTCTCCCACTCAACTATCCCTTTATCCATTGTAGCAGCTTACCCTTAATGCCATACCTCTCCAATTTGTACAGCAGTCTTCCATATGCAACAGTATGAAAAGCTTTCCTGAAATCCAAGTATATAATATCAAAATTATTTTTGGCATTCAGTTCCTTTGTGACCACATTGTAGTATCCAAACAAATTGGTCAGAAAAGACCTCCCTTTAACAAACCCATGCTGTGTCTTAACTATTACTGCAGTCTTGTCTAGATGATCCTGCAATGCTTCTTTAACCAGTGATTCCATTATTTTCCCTGGAACACAAGTTAAACTAACAGGGCTGTAGTTACTTGTGTCACCTTTTGAACCCCCTTTGTGAATTGGTGATACATTTGCACACCTCCAGTCCATGGGGACCTCCTCTGGACCAAAGGAAGCTCTCATAAGTATGGCTAAGGGTTTGCTTACTTCCTTTGCTGCCTCCTTTATAAAACTGGATAGATCCCGTCCACCAGAGGTACCTTCCTTATGTTTAACTTAAACAATTTTCCCTCCACTTTGCTCTCAGTTATTACAAAATCACGTAGCGTCCTGTTAGTGTTTGATAAACTTCTGGCACACCCCTCATTGAATGACTCCTCGTGTGAATGTAGATGCAAAATACTCATTCACCTTATCAGCTACCCGAGCATGATCATTCACTTTATCAGCTACCTGAGCATGATCATTCACTTTATCAGCTACCTGAGCATGATCATCAAGAGTCAACCCATCTATGTTAAGTGGTCCAATCTGATTCATTCCTTTCCTTCTAGAGTTTACATAAGTAAAGAACTCTTTGCTGTTTTTCTTTGCATCCTTTTCCAAAGATTTCTCGTAATCTGCCTTCGCCTGCCTAACCTCCTTTGTGACTTGATTACAGACTAGTTTATATCCGCCATAGGCTTCTGTTACCTGATACTTTATATGCATCCCATACATTCTTCTTCTTCTCTGTCACAAGCTTCATTAATTCATCTGACATCCATTTAGGCCTAAACCTTGAACAGTATTTCATAGTTGGTATGTAGAGCCTAGTAGCTTCCAAGATAAATTCTTTGAATGCTTCCCATTTAGAATTCAACATTGGTAACATCATCAGTTGATTCCACTGTACAGAATTTAAAAACTGTCTGAGACCACTGTAGTCACCTTTACAAAATGAAAAGCCCTTCCCTTTAGCCTTGATGGTAGTTACATCTTTAAGTAATTCCCACATCAGTATATTGTGATCACCAGTGGTTCCTTTATCTGCAGATTCTTAATGCATGAATAATCACTACTGATAATCAGATCAAGAGTATTACTCCATCTGGTTGCCTCTCAAACATGTTGCTGTAGAAAACAGCCATCCAATAAATCCACAAAATTCTTGATAGTGTGCGAGTGACCAACCCACAACTTCCAATCAATATCTGGAAAGTTAAAATCCTCCATTATAAGGCATTCTGATTTACTGGCTCACTATTTCTCTGCACAACTGCTCATTATACTGATCAGATTCATTAGGCACATAACACACACCCACTCTCATTTTTCCTTTCCCAGTGCTTATTTCACACCAAACAGACTCAACACTGCATTGTCCACCAACATCAATTGGATGAACTTCCTTAGATTTTGTGTGTTTCTTAACTAACAGCATAACCCCTCCTCCCTTTCTATCCTATCTATCCTTCTTGTATACATTATACTCCCCAAATTCCAATTCTGCTCTGCTTATATCTGTGTGACACCTGATATCCCAACAATATCTTCAAGCTCATCAAATTTATTAACTATACTCCTAGCATTGGTGTATATGCAAGTATACATGCACTTGTTCCTACTTTTAGTTACCCTAACCCAGCCAATGTATTTACTTGTTCCACTATGACTCCCAGCAGTCCTGGAAATCGCCATTACCTTGCTTTCCAGGCTGCTGTTCGTTCTAATAGAAGCAGTGCAAGAATTGCTTTTACCTCTGTCTGCAGCCATTATTAACCTTTTAGTCTGTGTATCCCCTCCAAGCTAGCAGTTTTCCGACCCACCTAACATTGCCCCGATAGCATCAGCAAATATTCTTGCACCCTTTCTATTTAAGTGTACCCCATCCCTGTAGAAGCAGTCTCTCCTGTCAACAAGAACAGACTAAGCTGAAAAAAATTCTATCCCTTGAGCCTTGCACAATCTCTCCAGGGCCAAATTGATCGACAAATCTCTCATCATATACTCCCTCCTATCGTGTCTGGGCAGAATTGCAGACACTTTCACATTCAACCCTAACCCATGACTTTTTTTCAACATTGACCTGTACTTGTTGAGTAAATCTGCAGATCATAGGAAGAATCCTATCAGCATTCAGCTTGCTCGACCCATTCAAGGCCTTATATAGTGAAGTTGAAAATACAGCGCGTTTTTTATGAGCAACAAGACAGGTGATGAATATATATATACACAGTTGGACCTCTATACAACGAAATCAACTGTTCCCTTGAAAAAATTTGTTAAACAGAAATTTAGTTATAAAGAAATATGATGTCTTCAACAATGAAAAATACTGTAATTGAACATTCAGAAATAGTGTAAAAGGTGGGAAATCAGAAATAAGTGGAAATGAATAAATTTTCTAACATTTTGAAACAATTAATTTATTAATACATACATATTAGGAAATGACTACTTACATGATGCACACAATGTATTAGTACACTTTTAAGGATTATGTCATAAAATATTTGGTTATTTTTTGTTATACACTGGATTCTACTGTACACCGTTCATAAAAATGTTCACACCTCTTTAAACACTCCAATATATTTTCTGTTACATTTTCTTCCCACTTTGCTATAAAGAAATATTACGTCTTCAACAATGAAAAATACTGTAATTCAACATTCAGAAATATAGTAAAAGGTAGGAAATAAATCAGAAATAAGTGAGAATGAATAAATCCTCTACACAAAGTTTCAAATGCTGCCAACATTACTTGGCAGGTTTAATATTGCCCTAATTTTCATCCAACTCATTGTCGATATTGTCACTAGTTCTTAATACTCTCCAAACTGTTGGAGTCACTCGGATATTCAGGTACTATGACATCATTATCAACTCCTAAAAATTCATCTAGAACAATTTCTCCACTGATCACACCTCGCTTGGAAATCTTCCCAAGATCGTTCAATGTCTTGTAGTAGTTCATTCCTCTCATCGCTGTTAATTAAGAGTTTTAGCAAAACCTATTTTGCGAAACAATTCTTAATTGTTGTTTCCATCACGTCTTGACTGCACACTTTATGTGCACATCCACAAATCTATAACAGAATCTATAGATTGGTTGGTTTCTATTCTCAGTATAATTTTTTTCACTATGTGCCTTCGGTAGTGCATTTTCAAACCCTTGGCCCACTGGCTGCAGTTTAGACCGGGTATTCGGAGGGAAGAAAACAAGCTTCACTCTTGTAAGTTTCAAAATTTCCGAGTGAACATGGGCGTAGCAGTTGTCGACAATCAACACGATCTTTCTGTTTTCTTTCATCACCTTTCTATCAAAATTTAAAATTCACTGCTCAAAAATTTCACTTGTCATCCAAGATTTTTTGTTGTAGTCTGGCTCCAATAACTTTACTCCTTTTAAACATCGGGGTTGTTTACTTTTGCCTATTACTAAAAGCTTCAGTTTTTCATTACCAGCCATATTTGCACCAATATGGCTGGTTATGAAATTCTCTCCTTACTATTAGAGTAAATACTCTCTTTACTATTTTTACCACCTAAACATTTAAAAAATAGACGTTTCATGGCATACCCAGGGTCCTGAGCTGGATATCATCATTCTTCTCTTTCTTGGTGATTCCTCTCTACTTCTGACACTCACTCACTCACTCACTCTCTTTCTCAGGCTGATTCAGAATTCTTTTTTTTTTTTTGTCTGGTGAAGCATAAGTCTCAAGCTTCCTTGTACCACGTGGCTAATAATAATAATAAAAAACATTGAATGTCTTTGGGCTCGTAGTCCTCCATAATTTTTTTTCAAAACTGTTTCTTTCCAATAGTTAAGTCTTCTTTGATTGCAACTCCACTTTCATCAGAAATAATTTTGTAAGCCATGGTGCTCTTTAAATTTATCCAGTCAACCAGAAATGGCGCCTGTCAATCACTGATCTGGAGTTTTACCTAGTTAATCTTATAATAATAATAACAAGAAAATGGAACATTTTTACCGGGATTTGTTTGGACCACGATGGGCAGCTTGTAGCTTGCGGATGGCAATTGAGGATTGGAGGGATTATCCTGCTTTGTGCAAACATTTTGAATCAGAAAGTTAAATATTCTGGATTATTAAACCGACTCTTCAATCTGGAATTTCTTAACAATTTAGCACTAATGATCGACATCCTGCAGGAGCTCTCTTACCATTCAGAAAATTAATTATTCTAACTATCAATGCTATCGCTAATTTGAAAAATTCTGAAGGAAATTATGAAGCTAAAATTGAGAGCAAAATTAAACAAGGAAAATAATGATACTATTGATGATGAGGAATTGAAAGAAATTTTAAACATATACTATCTGGAATCATGAAATATGAAAGAACTTTCGTCTCCGTGGCAAAACGGTGAAAACTGAATAAGAAATTTAAGTTTTCTGATAAAACATGATATAAAAATTTGATTTTAGAGATAATTGCATATGGCAATTTTCAGAATAAATTTTTCTTGAATATTTGTATAATAATTTTTTTCATGTAATCTGTGATTTTTGTGTACCTTTTCTAGAAGAGTTTGTTTTTTTATGTAATATTTGTTTTTATATTGTAGAATGTTTTGTTTTAGTTATTTGTGATATGGGAAATATTTCGTGTTATTTTTTATTTGCAATATTAAAATTTTATCATGAAAAAAATGTATCCATTATATTTCCCCCTAGTTGTTAAAAAAAAAGAGGGAGATGAATAAAAAAGTGGTAGATGGTTTTATGTGAATCCTTCGCATTTCTTTTAGGTATTTTGATTACAAAATAAAAGAGCTTTTGTATTGTAAATATTTTATTGATCATTTGCAAATTTTCATAATTTCTGGAAGGCAAGATTTATGATAACTAAAGTAAGAAATGTATACTTGCGATTGCAATGTATCTAAATGTCTAGAAAACAGCGTCGACTGAAATACTGATCTTGTAGTTGAAATGACATACGCAGCTGTTCAGGGTACCTAACAATGGAATGTTATGAAAATGCGAGATGAAAAAAACTGTTGACAAATATTTGTATTGTTGCAGTCATGTGACAAATACTTGTATTGTTGCAATCATACTTACTTCAGGAAGTATAATTGTGACGTAATATTATTTAAAAATTCTAAAAACCTATAACTCGAGAGACTATCGTATCCAGGTATTATCGTAAAGGGGCATGATGACCAGGCTGACTTGAGATATCATACTGGTCACGGAAAATGCACCACGCACTCTAATCACACTACTAGTGAGTGCTCTGCGCAGACTAGTAGTGTGAACACCGGAAGCACCTCTGGTGGAAACCTACAGCAGATGAAGTCACTTCTGTGACGTCATCTGCGGCAGGAACCCCCAAGAACGTTTCACATCAAGAAGTTGGCAAAACTGCAAGCCCATTGTTAAAATATTCACAGCTCACCACTGAGGCTAGCTGTACTGTTTTGTGCAAATGCAGTCAGGTTTATGATCAAGACCGCCCTTATCTATAAAGCTGCTAATCCCGGAGCCTTGAAGGGTAAAGATAAACACCAGCTGGCAGTCTTTTGGTTGAACAATAAGAAGGCCTGGACAATGAGAACCCTCAATCTTCTTGGATTGGTTCCATTGATGCTTTGTCCCAGAAGTCAGGAAGTACCTTGCCAGTAAGGGACTGCCTTTTAAAGTTCTTCTGATATTGGACAATCCCCCTGGCCACCCAGAATCCCATGAGTTCAACACCGAAGGCGTCGAAGTGGTCTACTTGCCCCCAAACACAACATCTCCAATTCAGCCTCTAGATCAGGGGGTTATAAGGACTTAAGGCTCATTACACATGGTACTCCCTGGAAAGAATTGTCAACGCTATGGAAGAAAACCCTGATAGAGAGAACACCATGAAAGTCTGGAAGGATTACACCATTGAAGATACCATCGTTGCTATAGAAAAAGTCGTGAAAGTCACCAAGCCCGAAACAAATTCCTGCTGGAGAGAACTGTGTCCAGATGTTGTGTATGATTTCACAGGATTTATGACAGAGCCAATCAAGGAAATCATGAAAGAGATTGTGGATATGGCAAATAAGGTGGGGGGGGTGAAGGGTTTCAAGATATGGATCTTGGAGAAATTCAAGAGCTAATAGACACCACACCAGAGGAATTAACAGAAGACAACTTAATGGAGATGAGTGCTTCCAAACCAATGCCAGATGATGAGGAAGAAGCAGTGCCAGAAAACAAATTTACATTAGACAATGGCAGAAGGATTCCGATTATTCAAGACTGCTTTTGACTTCTTTTACAACATGGACCCCTTCTATGATACAGGCAGTGAAACTAAAGCAAATGGTGGAAGAAGGATTGGTACCGGATAGAAACATTTTTAGAGAAATGAAAAAGCAAAAAGGTCAGAAATTATGATGTATTTCCGTGAAGTTACACCGAGTGTGTCTGCCTCTCCTTCCACCTCTTCCGCTTCTACCACTCCTGAGATAGCAAGACCAACCCCCCCCCTTCCTCCTCCTCAATGTGAAGACGATGAGGATGAAGACTTTTATGATGATCCACTTAATGAATAGTAAATAATTATCATGCCGTACAGTTAATAAACTGTACGGCAATCTGTTGTGTATGTGTGTGAGTGTCTTTGTGTGAAAATCTAATAACTGTACGGCAAGAATGTATGAGACATTTTTGTGTCATAGCTAGGCTACCATAAAGCAATCATATTGCTGCTTCTTCGTTATCAATGCATGGATCGTTATACCTGTAAATAAATTGAATTTATTTTTCACATTAACTTTTCATTTTTGATGTCTAGTGTTAGTAATACCTATAATCTACCGTGTTTTGTATCATATAAGACAATATTGATGTAGATACTGACAGACAGACGATTCATCTTGTAAACAGACAACGTAAACTTACGGTATCGATAAATACAGTACAGTACTGTAAATGTATTTTCTCTTCCTTATGATTTTCTTAGTAACATTTTCTGTTCTCTAGCTTATTTTATTGCAAGAATACAGTATATAATACATATAACATACAAAATATGTGTTAATCAACTGTTTATGTTATCGGTAAGGCTTCCGGTCAACATTAGGTTAGTAGTTAAGTTTTTGGAGAGTCAAAAGTTATACACAGATTTTCAACTGCGCCAGGGGTCGGTACCCCTAACCCCCGCATTGTTCAAGGGTTAACTGCATGCACGCACGCACGCACACACACACATCCCCCCCCCCCATATGTAAGGCAATAGCTGTTTTTGACGGAAATGAAAAACAAAAAAGATCAGTAACATAAGTTGATATTACTAATGAATCAGCACTGACAGAATTCAAAATGATGATCGTTAATCAGATGAAATTCTTCATGGGCTTTTCCACTGAAAGAGACTAGTCCATTACTTATGGAAAGGGTTAATGTAAACACAATAGGATAACTGGAGGCCAATGATTTTTCACCCTTTTTATGAACTGGCTGAATACCAGCAAATTTCCACGTAGGAAAAACATTAGTAGAATATGAGAGAGGCAGTACAAAATAAGAGCTAACTTAAACTGGAACACAAGTTTTAAAATAAGTAGAGAAATTACATCAAGAGAATGGGAGATTTTCAGGACTCTTCAAATCCCTTTTTGTCAGAAAAACAAAGGCAACACCGAGTGGTTATATATGGTATAAGAGGAGATTTACCAAGTTCATCTACACCAGAGCTAGAAAAAAAGTAAGATTTAAATTAAGAAAAGTAGGATTAAAAATACGAAAAGTAATATTTCTTATTTACAATCTTCATTTCAATATTAAAATACATTCACAGTCTGATATGTAAGGACTGTGAGATATTTGACGTCTTTGCCTCTTCACCATTCTATTATTCATTTAAAGGAAGAAAACTAAACAACCCTTTAAGTCAACATTTTATATATTTGTCCACTAACATAAGTCAAGATGTCTGTGTAACAAAGAGAATTCTATAGACAAGGACAAGTCATTCCCCACTCTCTCTTATTCCATACATCTTTCATGCATATAATTTGTGGTACTGACTGCTTATATAAACAGTGTGTTTCTTAGACCAACAATTTGCTGATGAGAAGTGGTGAGCTGCAATAGTGGTGAGCTGCAATTGTAGCACAAATGTGTTGTAGAATAGTTAATAAATGATCTTGACCTGCTTAGGGAAATTCTCTTTTACTACAGTGGACCAACACTGAAGATACATATTCAACAACTGACTATGATGCCGTGATAAAACTACAACACTAGTAGTTCTGCAACCACAGAGGTATCAAAAAATTCAGGGGATCCAGCTCTTGGATCCTCTGAATTTTTTGATTTTTTACCTGCTCTATGTTCCCATGTTAAGGAACATAGGGAGGGTCCATTCATATAGCCTTTAGTGGGGGAGAAACAGAATTTGTAATTTTGTCTCTGCAATTTTGCATATTTTCTTTATTTTAAGCAAGCTTTTATATCAGCATGACCACCATTTTCGTTACTTAAAAAACGGCATGCATACTGTAGATTGAATGTTTTTGCTTTGAAATGTTCATTCCTTCAAACTGACAGATTAACATTCAACCTTTGTATTCTTCTCTGTCTCCAAAAACATTCCTCTTAGAATGCTCACATACTTCCCACATTTAAAGTAATCCAAGGTTGACTGTTAATCTCCCAGCAATCTCAGTACAATATCTGTGTACTGCACTGACTTCCTACTGCTTTGTATTTCATAGACATCCCATAACAGTGTACAAAAAGAGTGCTGGTACTGACATATTTACCATTTATATTTACTTATTTATATATTTCTTCTGCCTAATAAAATAAAATGTTTAATACCAAATGTTTTTTTTTATCTGGTGCTGCATCATACTGAGTGAAATTCCTACAGAAGTGCTATCTGCACACTGGCAGATTTCACATTATAACAGAAAGGAAACCAAGGAAAACATATTTTTACTAAAAATAAAACAAAATGCACCCGGTTTTTTCCCCCTAGATTTTTGAACCAAAAATTAATCATTACTGCTAATTAAATTCATGCTTGCAATAGGAACTTATTTCAAATCAAATATAGCTTAATTCAGTAAACACTGAAATTAAAAAGTATTTTATTTTCACATAAACTTAATTTCTATTTTCATCAAGCAACAGTAAATTAAAAAGTAAAAGCAAATTGTGTGTGGAACTAACACCCCATATCAAAGCACTTTCCCAAAGTCATTGTTATGTTGTTATTATTTGGTTTTTAGGAGCATTAGCAACTAAGGCCATACTGCTCCGGGGATAGGCAGTGGTCATTCCCTGACCTTTCCGCATCCTCTGTATTTGGTGGTCACAGGCTCGAACCCTGGTCTAATCAAGAAGAGTGTGCTACACACTGCCGCTCCTGCCCACCTGGCTACGGAGGCACCCCCAAAGTCATTATACCTATTGTATTGTTAGAAAATCATGTTGCTTCCACTTTCTTATTACACTATTAGTGAACAAACATGCTGTGATCAGATTTTTGTGGTCAGAAAGGCTAAAGCCCTCCCATATAATGAGTGTGGGAGTAATCAACAGAGAAGAAGATTGGGAAGAGTAATACAGAAGTCTCTAACCATAGATGAAATGAGCAGGAAATATCAATGTCTTATTATGGGTGACTTCACTCTGTCCCTAACTGATTAGAATAAGTTGGAGGGAAACTCACCATGGGGAACAAAATTTTTAAATACACTAGATGATTATTATTTGTATCAGCATGTTAGAGAAAATACTAGAGATAAGAATATTCTTGACCTCATCATTACTCACAAATCGGATGGCTTAAAGTACAGGAACCACTGGCAGGTAGTGTTCATGCAGTTGAAAGTTGAAGAAAGATGTAGCAGTTGATGGTAAAGGCATGGGTTTTAATTTCATAAAAGGGACTATGACAGTTAAGGCACTACATGGCATCTATTAATGGTGCAGATTGCAGAGAGAGGGCAATACATTTGAATTATTGTAACACCCTCAAAGCGATAACTACGGAAGACACGAAAGCATTAAGAAAATATAGCACAAGGTTGATAAGTGTGTTAGTTCACACTTGTGCTATATTAAGAAAATATAGCACAAGATGGAAATGGGATAGATAAAAACAGAGCTGGACAATCTAACAGAGCAGAAAAAGTGGCATGGGAAATTTACAGCATGATGAAAGTACTGAAGATGACAACAGCTACAAGTTGATCTTTAATAGAACCACAGCAATGGCTAAGAGAGCAAAGAATGGGGACAAGGAGATTTTCATGTATGTGAATACAAAAAAAAGAAAACAAATCAAATCAGATTGGATCCTTGTGCACTGGATGTAGGAAAGTACAGGTCACTGTTGAAAAAAAGCCGTGAATTAGGGTTGAATTTGAAAGTGTCTACAATTCTGCCCAGACAAGATAGGAGGCAGTATATGATGAGAGCCTTGTCGATCAATTCGGCCCTGGAAAGATTGTGCAAGGCTCAAGGGATAGAATTTTTTTCAGCCTGGTCTGTACTTGTTAACAGGAGAGACTGCTTCTAAAGGGATGGAATACACTTAAATAGAAAGGGTGCAAGAATATTTGCTGATGCTATTGAGGCAATGTTAGGTGGGTCGGAAAACTGGAAGCTTGGGGAGATACAAGAACTAATAGATTAACAGTACCCATTGACAGAGGTGAAAGTGATCCTTGCACTGCTTCTACTGGAATGAGCAGCAGCCTGGAAAACAAAATGCAGGATATTTCAGAGACTGCTAGGAGTCATTGCAGTACAAGTAAACACATGGGTTGTGTTAGGGTACCTAAGAATAGGAACAGGTGCATGTATACTTGCGTGTACACCAATGCTAGGAGTTTGGTAAATAAATTCGATGAATTTGAGGTATTGCTCAAAACATCAAAGGCAGATACTGTTAGGATATCAGAGACATGGTGTCACACAGATATAAGGAATGCAGAACTGGAATTTGGGGAGTACAATGTGTACAGAAAGGATAGACAGGATAGGAAGGGAGGAGGGGTTATGGTATTAGTTAAGAAACACAAAATCCAAGGAAGTGAAGCCAGTCGACATCACTGGACAGTCCAGTGTCGAGTCAGTTTGGTGTGACATAAACATTGGGAGTAATATTAGTGTGCGAGTAGGAGTGTGCTATAGGCCTAATGACTCTGATGAGTATAATAAGAAACTATACAGGGAAATAGTGGGCCAGTAAATCAGAGAGTCTTATAATGGGGGATTTTAATTTTCCAGACATTGACTGGAATTTGTGGGTTGGTCACTCACACACTAGCAAAGCTTTTGTGGATTTATTGGATGATTGTTTTCTACATCAGCATGTTTGGGAGGCAACTAGAAGGAGTAATACTCTTGATCTGATTATCAGTAGTGACTCTTCATGCATTAAGAATCTGCAGATAAAGGAACCACTAGGTGGCAGTGATCACAGTGTGCTGAAGTGGGATTTACTCAAAGAGGTAACTACCATCAGGGGTAAAGGGAAGGGTTTTTGCTTTTGTAAAGGCGACTACGATGGTCTGAGACAGTATTTAAATTCTATACAGTGGGACCAACTGATGATGTTACCAACAGCAAATTCAAAATGGGAAGCATTCAAAGAACTTATCTTGGAAGCTACTAGGCTTAACATACCAACTAAGACATATTGTTCAAGGTTTAGGCCTAAATGGATGTCAGATGAACTAATGAGACATATGGCAGAGAAGAAAAATGCATGGGATACATATAAATTAATGGATGACATGGAAGCCTATGATAGATATAAGCTGGTCTGTAATGTCACAAAGGAGATTAGGCAGGCAAAGGTAGATTATGAGAAATCCTTGGCAAAGGATGCAAAGAAAAACAGAAAAGAGTTCTTTATCTATGTAAATTCTAGAAGGAAAGGGAGAATCAGATTGGTCAACTGGATATTGATGATTCAACAGGTGAGGATCCTGCTCAGGTGGCTAACAAACTAAACGAGTATTTTGCATCTACATTCACACGAGGAGTTATTCAGGGAGGGGAATGCCAGAGGTGAAGTACACTCTGGCAGTGAGGTAGATGATTTTGGAATAACTGAGAGGAAAGTGGAGGAGAAATCGTTGAGGATAAACATAAAAAAGGCACCCGGGGTGGATGGGATCTATCCAGTTATATTAAAGGAGGCAGCAAAGGAAGTAAGCAAACCCTTAGCCATAATTATGAGAGCATCCTTGGACTCAGGAGAGCTCCCATAGACTGGAGATGTGCAAATGTGACCCCAATTCACAAAGGAGGATCAAAGGCTGACAAAAGTAATTATAGACCTGTGAGTTTAACTTCTGCTCCAGGAAAATTAATTTAGGCACTGGTTAAAGAAGCACTACAGGATCATCTAGACAAACCTTCAGTTATAGCTCGGACACAGCATGGTTTTGTTAAGGGAAAGTCTTGCCTGACCAATTTGATTGGATACTATGATACAGTCACAAAATAACTGTATGCAGGGAATAACTTTGATATTATATATTTGGATCTTAGAAAGGCTTTTGATACAGTTGCACATGGAAGACTGCTGCACAAATTGGAGCAGTGTGGCATTGGAGGCAAATTGCTGCTATGGATAGAGGGATGGTTCAGGGAGAGAAGACTGAAGAGATGGTTGAGGGAGAGTGGTAATCAATGGAGACAGCTCATCGTGGACTAATGTTATTAGTGGAGTCCCTCGAGGTACAGTGTTGGTTCTATTATTGTTTTACATCAATATAAATGATATTGATGATGGTATATCAAGCTTAATGTCCAAGTTTCCAGATGATACAAAGGTTGGCAGGGTTGTTAAGGACACTACTGATGCTATGCTGCTGCAACAGGATCTGGAAAGGTTGAGCAGATGGGCTGAGAAGTGGCAAATGAAGTTTAACATTGACAAATGTAAAGTAGTACATATGGGAAACAGTAACCCCAGAGCAATGTATGAACTCTGTGGTACTACACTGACAGTGGTAGAGAATGAAAAGGACCTGGGGGTAATTCTGGAGGCAGATATGAGGTTCTCTGAGCAGTGCAGATGGGCTGCAAGAGTAGCTTATGGTGTCTTGTCAATGACATACAGGAATTTTTCTAGCAGGGATAAGGAGGTGATTATTCCCTTATATAAGGCAATGGTCAGGCCACACCTTGAGTATTGTATACAGGTCTAGAGGCCTCATTTCAAGAAGGATGTAGAGCTGCTGGAACGAGTACAGAGAAGGGCAACAAGATTAGTGAATGGAACAAAGGGTTGTTCTTACGAAGAAAGGCTTAAGTTTTGCAAATTACACTGTCTAGAGACTAGGCACTGGCAAGGTGATCTGATAAAGGTGTATAAAGCCTTGAATGGTTTGAGCATGCTCAATGCTGATGGGATTCTTCCTCTTGCTCAGAATAATCACCTGAGAGGGCATAAATTCAAATTGAGGAAAGACAGATGTAAGATAGATGTGCGGAAATTTGCCTTTAGCCAGCGGGTAGTTGATTGGTGGAACAGACTTCCATCCCTTGTTGTGGAAGTGGATAGCCTAAATAAATTTAAGGCTCAGCTGGACAGGTATTTCGAATGAACAGAGGGGTGAAATGGGAGTGGTTTTTTTTTTTTTTTTTTTTGGCTGATGCTGCATAAGCTTGCTTTCTTGCATCATATGCTTCTACTAATTCTAATGAATTTACAGATGTCTTAGATAACCTAGCTGATGTTGGTGGTGAATTGAATAGGTACCTTGTATCGGTTTTTAATGAGGAAAGACCCATTATGCTGAGGAGAGGTTGTGCAAATGAAGCTGAGCCATATGAAATTAGTGATTTTGAATTTATTGATGACTGTTTATTAGAAAAACCTTTGACCTTAAAGACAAGTAAGTCTCCTGGAGTTGATGGCATATACCCTGTAGTTTTGAGGGGGGAGAGAGAGAGAGAGAGAGAGATGTTGTTGTTATTTGGTTTTTAGGAGCATTAGCAACTAAGGCCATATTGTTCTGGGATATGCGGTGGTCATTCGCTGACCTTTCTGCATCCTCCATATTTGGTGGTGACAGGCTCAAACCCCGGTCTAATCAAGAAGCGTGTGCTACGCACTGCTGCTCCTTCCCACCTGGCTACGGAGGCGCCAAGAGAGAGAGAGAGAGAGAGAGAGAGAGAGAGAGAGAGAGAGAGAGAGAGAGAGAGAGAGAGAGAGAGAGAGAGAGAGAGAGAGAGAGAGAGAGAGATTCCTTTGGATTGCAGAAGTGCCAATACATCACCAATATAAAGGCAGTTCTAAGAGTGAAAATCTCAGCGGCAATGATGAAGAGTGTAATCCAAGAACATTTCAACAGAAATGGCATTCTGAAGGACGCATCATAATTTTGTTAAAGTCATGTTTAACTAACCTGGTAAATATTTTGACACAGTTACTCGTGAGCTAGATGTAAGTAACAAATTCAACATAGTTTATTTGGATTTCAGCAAAACATTTGACTCGGTCCCTCATGACACATTACTGTACAAGCTGAACATGATGAGATTACTGGAAAAATTCTAAGATGGACTGCAAGGTGGCTACACGGCAGAAGGCAGACGGTTGTGATTAATGGATACACTTCAGATTGGTGTGACATAAGAAGTGGGGTCCCCTAAGGATCACTTCTTGGCCCACTGTTGTTTCTGATTTTCATAAATGACATCAATGAAAAGATAAAGGGCATTATGCTATAATTTGATGACGTCAAGGTTGAGAGAGTCTTTAATGATCAGTGCCAAGCAGCATTCCTTCAGGATATTTAGAACCGGCTTCGAGAATGGTCAGAAAAGTGGCAACTATGTTTCTGTGCAACAAAATACATTGACTTACACTTGAGAATAAGTTATTTTGTGGAACAGCAACCCAAAAATAACTTATACAGTTGAATTAAAAGTGTAGAGGAAGAAAGGCATATGGGAGTTATGATACTGGGAAATATGAATTTTTCTGAGCAGTGTAAACAGGCATCCAGGAAAGCCCATTGTGTCTCATCCATGATTTATTGAACAATATCCTGTAGAGATACGGTGGTCATAATCCCACTGTATAAGGGCAATTAGAAGACTGCATTTGGAATACTGTGACCAATTATGGATACCTCATCTGAAAAAAGGCATTGAGTTTCTTGAAAGAGTCCAAAGACAGAGAACTCACAAGTTGAGATTGGCAAAAGGGTCACCATATGAGAAAAAGACTACACAGCTAGTAAAATGAATGAAGATAAAATTTTCAGTGTTATGAAGAACTCCAGAACTAGGGGCCATATATTCAAGTTACAAGGGAGGAGCTTCAGACTAGATTGTAGGAAGTTTTATTTTAGTCAGCGAGTTTTGATTACTGGAAAAAGATGCCTTCACAGGTAGTTCAGACTGTCAGTGTGAGGGAATTCAAAGGTCAACTGAATAGTACATAACCCCAGGTTCACATCTGGTGAGTATGGGCTTGGCACACCCAGGGTCTTGAGCTGGATATATCATTCTTCTTTTTCTTGGTGATTCCCTTCTACTGACTCTTGTTCTGACTCTCTCTCTCTCTCTCTCTCAGGGTAACTGAGAAATTTTCTTTTGGCTGGTGCAGCAAAAGCCTCAGGCTTCCTTGAACCATATGACTAATGATAATAATAACACGAGGAGGGAAGTGTATAATTTTTTTTATCTATTTTTTTTTTTTTGGTCAGTGTAGCAAAAGCCTGTGGTTTCCTTGCACTATTGGCTAATACTAAAAGATTCACTGTAAAATGTTGTATAAATGGGTGTAAAGGTGACACATCAAAACTGGTTGACAATGAGCATTCAGGCTGCCCAGTGAAACAGTGCTGATTAAACCCCTTCACTCTTGACTGTATAAAACAGCTTGGGGCAGGCAACCTGCAATACACACTGGAATATCTAATAATGTAATATGTATGATGTCCTTGGGAGTATGTATGTTCACATGAGGTGTTAGTTTTACACACAAATTGCCTTTATATATATGTGTGTGTACTTCGATCAATAGGCAAAACAGTTCACTGACCCACCTCTTCTTTTTTATGACACTGGATGGATATGTGAGTGGAATTGTATCCATGATAAACTTTTCCACTAATTTGACCGGATGCTCAGTTTGTTGCATTACGCCTTTACAACAGCGGAAAGCTGGTGTTTTGATTCTCAGATGTTTTTACAGTTGAATCCCTAAATAATTACCCGTATGAAAACCATTGCCAATGGTTGTATGTATACTGCAATAATTTTATTTCACTGTCTTTTAAATTGTCGATCTTTGAGAACAGGTTTGCTTTAATTATTCTACTGCACGTTATAAAAAATTGAACTGCCAAAAGAAACTGCTGAAAGCCACAATAAAACAAGGTTTTATTTAATAAAAATCAATTAATTTCATAGTTAGGATAAATTTCGGTAATACACACAAACCAGACTAATTACATTTCGCAGAGCTGAGAAATGAACAGGCTTTGTAAATATTTATCTTAGACCACTTACCACTTCCAAGGTAAACTAACTTAAAAATAACTCGGTTTCTATTTTACATGTAAATATTGTTCCACAGCATTAAAATGTCATTCATTAAGACAATGAAGAGCATAAATTTGGAACACGTTTTTACCAAAGAATGGATCCATGACAGTTTCAGAACAAAACTGCCACCTAGAATTAAAGCACGAAGCTATCCATTACACAATTGAGAAACACAGATATTCGAACACAGTTTTCATGATAACAATGTGATACTAAAAATGGTTGTCAAACACCAGTGGAGAAACTACCATATCCTACAGGCACTGAGGAAGAGGGTAGAAGATAATAGCTGGTACTATATGGTTTTACTAGGATGACCGGATTTTTAAGGGATGAAAATCAAAGTCAGATCAAAATCATCGGGAAAAAAAAAACAGACTGTGAAGAAGAAAAATCCGGACTTTTTCAGAACATCTATAAAAGTTGGAAAGATGAATTTTTTCTGCCCTGGCTTTATAAGTGCTCTCTATAGTAACGCGAATATTATTCATTAAACAGTGGGCAAAAAATCTGTATATCATTTTTGGTTAAGGTAAAATGATTATTTATTTAATAATAAAACAAAAATCCTAATTCAGATACAATTATCATGTTTTATATAAGAAACCACTAATTATAGGAACAGTATTCTTCATGTCCTTCACTAGCTACAATTTTGTTTAGACTTTGTGTTTTATAATGAAATCAAAAATTATAAACCGGACAATTTATAATCAGTTGCTACTTGCTGGCAGAATTTCTTCAGTGTCCTATTCGACCTGCGTATGTTCGAAGAAAATATTTCCAAATCGGCACGCTATTTAAGTCATTGTGAGGAAAAAGATATTAGCATTAGCATTAGTAGAGGCATTTGATGCAAGAAAGCAAGCTTATGCAGCATCAGCCAAAAAAAAAAAAAATAAATAAATAAATAAAATAAAGTAAAATAAATAAATAAAAAATAACCACTTCCACTTCACCCCTCTGTTCGTTCGAAATACCTGTCCAGCTGAGCCTTAAACTTATTTAGGCTATCAACTTCCACGACAAGGGATGGAAGTCTGTTCCACCAACCAACCACCCGCTGGCTAAAGGCAAATTTCCGCATATCTATCCTACATCTGTCTTTCCTCAATTTGAATTTATGCCCTCTCAGGTGATTATTCTGAGCAAGAGGAAGAATCCCATCAGCATTGAGCATGCTCAAACCATTCAAGGCTTTGTACACCTCTATCGGATCACCTCGCTGGTGCCTAGTCTCCAGACACTGTAATTCGCAAAACTTAAGCCTTTCTTCGTAAGAGCACCCCTTTGTTCCATTCACTAATCTTGTTGCCCTTCTCTGTACTCGTTCCAGCAGCTCTACATCCTTCTTGAAATGAGGCCTGCAGGCCTGTATACAGTACTCTAGGTGTGGCCTGACCATTGCCTTATACAAGGGAATGATCACCTCCTTATCCCTGCTAGAAAAATTCCTATATACCATTGACAATACACCATGAGCTACTCTTGCAGCCCGTCTGCACTGCTCAGAGAACTTCATATCTGCCTGCACAACCGCCCCCAGGTCCCTTTCATTCTCTACCACTGTCAGTGTAGTATCACAGATTTGATACGTTGCTCTGGGGTTGCTGTTTCCCATTTGCAGTACTTTACATTTGTCAATGTTAAACTACATTTGCCACCTCTCAGCCCATCTGCTCAACCTTTCCAGATCCTGTTTCAGCAGCATAGTGTCAGTAGTGTCCTTGACAACCCTGCCAACCTTCGTATCGTCTGCAAACTTGGACATTAAGCTTGATATACCATCATCAATATCATTTATAAATACAGAAAACAATAAAGGACCCAATACTGAACCCTGAGGGACTCCACTAATAACATTAGTCCACGATGAGCAGTGTCCATTGATAACCACTCTCTGTCTTCTCCCCCTCAACCACCCCTTTATCCATAGCAGCAATTTGCCTCCAATGCCACACTGCTCCAATTTGTGCAGCAGTCTTCCATGTGCAACAGTATCAAAAGAATTTCTAAGATCCAAGTATATAATATCAAATTATTCCTTGCATCCAGTTCTTTTGTGACTACATCATAGTATCCAATCAAATTGGTCAGGCAAGACTTCCCCTTAACAAAACCATGCTGTGTCCGAGCTATAACTGAAGTCTTGTCTAGATGATCCTGCAGTGCTTCTTTAACCAGTGCCTCCATTAATTTTCCTGGAACAGAAGTTAAGCTCACAGGTCTATAATTACTTGTGTCAGCCTTTGATCCTCCTTTGTGAATTGGGGTCACATTTGCACATTTCCAGTCTATGTGTAGCTCCCCTGAGTCCAAGGAAGCTCTGATAATTATGGCTAAGGGTTTGCTTACTTCCTTTGCTGCCTCCTTTAATATAACTGGATAGATCCCATCCACCCCGGGTGCCTTTCTTGTGTTTATCTTCAACAGTTTCTCCTCCACTTTACTCCCATTTATTTCAAGATTCTGTAGCTTACTGCTAGAGTTGAATACACCTCTGGAATTCCCCTCGCTGAATAACTCCTCATGTGTGAATGTCGATGCAAAATATTCATTTAGTTTGTTAGCTACCTGAGCAGGATCATCAACAGTTGACCCATCAATATCAAGTGGACCAATCTGATTCATCCATTTCCTTCTAGAGTTTACATAAGTAAAGAACCCTTTGCTGTTTTTCTTTGCATCCCTTGCCAAGGATTTCTCGTAATCTGCCTTCGCCTGCCTAACCTCCTTTGTAACTTGGTTGCATATCAACTTGTATCTATCATAGGCTTCTGTGTCATGTGTTAATTTGTAAGGATCCCATGCATTTTTCCTCCCTGCCATATGCCTCATTAGTTCATCTGACATCCATTTTGGGCTAAACCTTGAACAATATTTCTTAGTTGGTATGTAAAGCCTAATAGCTTCCAAGATAAGTTCTTTGAATGATTCCCATTTTGAATTTATTGTTGGTAACATCATCAGTTGGTCCCACTGTATAGAATTTAAATACTGTCTCAGTCCATCGTAGTCACCTTTACGGAAGCAATAACCCTTCCCTTTACCCCTAATGGTAGTTACCTCTTTGAGTAAATACCACTTCAGCACACTGTGATCACTGCCACCTAGTGGTTCATTTATCTGCAGATTCTTAATGCATGAAGAATCACTGCTGATAATCAAATCAAGAGTATTACTCCCTCTAGTTGCCTCCCGAACATGCTGATATAGAAAACAATCATCCAATAAATCCACAAAAGCCTTGCTAGTGTGTGAGTGACCAACCCACAAATTCCAGTCAATATCTGGGAAATTAAAATCCCCGATTATAAGACTCTCTGATTTACTGGCCCACTCTATTTCCCTGTACAGTTTCTTATTACACTCATCAGAGTCATTAGGCCTATAGCACACTCCTACTCTCAATTTTGATCTCCCAATGCTTATGTCACACCAAACTGACTCAACACTGCACTGTCCAGCGATGTCGACGGCTTCACTTCCTTGGTTTTTATGTGTTTCTTAACTAATAGCATAACCCCTCCCCACTTCCTATCCTGTCTATCCTTTCTGTAGACGTTGTACTCCCCAAATTGCAGTTCTGCATCCTTTATATCTGTGTGACACCACGTCTCTGATTTCGCAACAATATCTGCCTTTGATGTTTTGAGCAATACCTCAAATTCATCAAATTTATTTACTGAACTCCTAGCATTGGTGTACACGCAAGTATACATGCACCTGCTCTTCCTCTTAGCCACCCTAACACAACCCATGTGTTTACTTGTACCCCCATGATTCCCAGCAGTCTCTGAAATATCCTGCATCTTATTTTCCAGGCTGCTGCTCATTCCAATAGAAGCAGTGCAAGAATCACTTTCTCCTCTGCCAGTGGCTACTGTTAATCTATTATTCCTTGAATCCCCCCAATCTAGCAGTTTTCCGACCCACCTAACACTGCCTCGATAGCATCAGCAAACATTCTTGCACCCTTTCTATTTAAGTGTATCCCATCCCTGTAGAAGCAGTCTCTCCTGTTAACGAGTACAGACCAGGCTGAAAAAAATTCTACCCCTTCAGCCCTGCACAATCTTTCCAGGGCTGAATTGATCGACAGGGCTCTCATCATATACTCCCTCCTATCGTGTCTGGGCAGAATTGCAGACCCTTTCAAATTCAACCCTAATTCACGGCTTTTTTTTCATCAGTGACCTGTACTTGTTAAGTAATTCCGCCGGTCTCCTACTCTTAATATCATTAGTGCCAACGTGTACAACTATATCACCTTTTTTTCCCTTAAAAGATGATATCCGCTCTACAACGTCATCAACCTTTGCCCCTGGCAGACATACCCTGGTCCTGTTCCACCTATCCTTTTTACAAAGCATATTTCCCGTTTTCCTGACAATAGAGTCACCAACAACTACTAGTTCCTTTGGGACCAGCGCCTTCTGCCTTGGGGGTTGCCGCTGTGTTGCGCGATGACCAAGTGCAAGCTTTGGCATTGGTGTGGGCAGCTGAGAGCTTGATGGGCCCCTCACTTGTAGTCCTTCGAGGGCAACCACCCTGTCCTTCAAGCTCTCATATAGGCCCATAACAATGCTGAATTGTCGCCTGATTTCCTTACACTCCTTGCATCGCGCACATACAAAGACATCCCCCATGGCAGTATCATGTCCCATACCTGACTGCTCCACAAACATCAAGCAAATAGTGCATCTTAAAAGGCTGTGATTCAGAGGGCAACTGCCCCCCCTCAGTTCTCCTCTGAGCCACAGCATTCCCATTAGCTTGAACCTTTTGCTTTGCTGCTCTGGTTTGAGTCATGATTTCGATTTACTTTCAATAAAATTTCAATTTCAGTACAAAATTAAATCCTAAACTTGTATCCCAACACAGTTATAACGCTATATTTATGTTTCAGTAACGAGTGTTATCTACGAAATATTTATGTTTCAGTAACGAGTGTTATCTACGAAATATTTATGTTTCAGTAACGAGTGTTATCTACGAAATCTACGAGTGTTATCTACGAAATCTACGAGTGTTATCTACGAGTGTTATCTACGAAATAGTTATGTTTCAGTAACGAGTGTTATCTACGAAACCCTTTATATAACTTCCCTATCAAGTTATGTATTAATTATTTATTTTTACTAATTATTTATGTTACGTAACCTAAGTGGTTATATGTATAGTTAAAAGTACAATTTAATTGCCAATGAAAGTTCGACAAGATTAATAGATTTTACTGATTAATTTTCCCGTAACAATGGCGGCTATTACGAACGGTAAACACGTGGATTTGATACCCTTTCCGATACTAAGTAATACCTACAAAATCTGTATCTAAGTTACTTTAAACTTAAGTACCGTAAATAGGAATATAAAGCTACTCTAGAAAATAAGTTAATATGTCAATTTAAACTAATAAAGCAGAAAATAAATTAGAAAAAACTTCTCTGTTCCAAGAGCGCCAAAAAGGCACGTCCACACCGGCAACACTCGTCCTCAGAACGAGGACCACAGATATTCAATCTTCTGAGTATTAACAAGGACTCTGTTTAAACTTTGTTTCGATAGCAGAAACACTAATCAGCTCTTTTTCACGTTGCCAGGTTAGTCAGTCTTAGTTCCTAGAAGGTCAGATTTTTCATCCAGCAAACAGATCGACGAATACAAGCTATTTCTGACAATATTAGCGTTAGAATTAGATGAAGCATATGATGCAAGAAAACAAGCTTATACAGCATCACAGAAAAAAACAACAAAAACCCTTCTCATTTCACCCATCCGGTCACTCCAAATGTTTGTTGAGTTCAGCGTTAAATTTATTTAACCTTTCACAACAACATATGGAAGTCTATTTCAGCAATCAACTACCCACTAGCTAAAGGCAAACTTCCGCACATCTATTCTACAACTGTCTTTCCTCAATTTGAATCTATGCCCACTCAGGTTCTTAATCTAAGCACGCCGGAGTATCCTGTCAGCATTGAGCCTGCTCAAACCATTCAAGGTCTTATACACCTCGATCGATCAGATCAACTCGCAGGTGCCTAGTGTCCAGATGCTGCAGCTTCCAGAACTTAAGCCTTTCTTTTTAAGCACAACCTTTTGTTCCTCTCACCAATCTTGTTGCCTTTCTCTGTACTCGTTCTAGCAACTCGACATCCTTCCTAAAATGAGGCCTCCAGACCTGTATACAGTATTCAAAGTGTGGCCTGACCACTGCCTTATACAAAGGGATAATCACCGCCTTGTCTCAGCTAGCAAAATTCCTATTTATTATTGACAAAACTCCATTTACCTGCTCTGGCAGCCCATCTGCACTGCTCAGAGCACTTTCTATCTGACTGCACAATTACCCTCAGGTCTTTTTCATTCTCCACCTCCCTGAGTGTATTACCACACAGTTGGTACGTTTCTTTTGGATTACTGCAACCCATATGGAGTATTTTGTATTTGTGAATGTTAAACTTCAGTTGCCACTTCTCAGCCCATCTGCCTAACTTTTCTAGATCCTGTTGCAATAGCATACTGTCATTAACAATCCTGCCAACCTTTGTGTCATCTGCAAACCTGTACATTAAGCCTTCAATACATTACATTACCTTCATAATCAATACATTACCTTCATCAATATCATTGATAAATACACAAAACAACAATGGGCACAGCACCGAACCCTGGGGGACTCCGCTAATAACATTAGTCCACATAGAGCAGTGGCCTTTATAACCACTCTCTGCCGTCTCCCACTCAACCATCCTTTTATCCATTGCAGTAACGTGCCCTTAATGCAATACCACCCTAATTTGCACAGCAGTCTTCCATGTGCAATAGTTTCAAAAGCTTTCCTGAAATCCAAGTGTACGATATCAAAAATATTTTTTCATCCAGTTCCTTTGTGACCACATCGTAGTATCCGATCATATTAGTCAGACAAGACTTCCCCTTAACAAACCCATGCTGAGTCTGAGCTATTATTGCTGTCTTATCTAGGTGATCCTGTATCACCTCTTTAACCAAACTATTATTATATTTAGGTCACCCGAATAATTAAATTCATCTGCCGTGCTGTGTTGTTGTTGTCGTTGTTGTTGTTGTTATGGGAGTTTAATGGCGCATAAGTTACTATGCTATAATGCTCCTGCCGTGCTGTGTCTTATGTCTGTTAATTGGGTGTGTTGTATGGACGATTTGTCTGTCTTCTGAACGAAAAAACCCAGTTTTCTGGGAAGAAACCTAGTTATCTACGTCTGAGACGGACTAACTCAGCCACGGAGTGAAAAAAGCCCATTAAAGTTCCTCGCGTCAACGACGGGATTCGAACCTGGGCCTTTTCCACCCAGCGTGGGGAGGACGGTGACGATACCACTGTGCTACCACTTTAACCAGCGACTCCATTAGTTTCCCCAGAACAGAAGGTAAACTAACAGGTCTAATGTACAAGTTAGTGCATTCGCATCATTTCTGTACGTAGCGGACTACATAACTGGTCATAAATTGGCATCATTAAGTATATCTCATATTGTGAATACCTTCATAACGAGTTGCCATGATATTGTACTACCTCGAATAAGTAACGCTTCACCACAGGAGAAGACTATTGTTACTTATTCTCAGCAGATACCATCACCCATACGGGACGGTTTTAGAACTTATTCGCTCTTCATCAGTGGGTGGGCAGGTACCCTGGTGTTGGAAAGATGACAACCCAGTTGCGAAGTATAAATCCACAATATGAGAGATGCCTGATGGTGTGGAGTAAATTACATTACGGTATAGTACTAACAAGTCTATAATTATTTGTGTCACCCTTTGAACCCCTTTGTGAATGGAGATATACTAATTCTTCCTAGCATTAGTTGCTTTGGAGCTTAATACCGGCAAGCATCTTTTTAGTATTGCATTATTTGTACACTTTTTTTATCGAAACCATATCCGCAAAACTAAGAAAGTGGGTGACTAATGCTGACAACCGAACTATTATAGATGACAACCGAACTGATGATAATCGGTTCATCTCGAGAATGGTTTCGACAGCCTTCTTAACAATCTCGGGCTCCAAGTGGTCGGCACCCGGTGATTTCTTGTTTCGTAGCTTCCTAGCGGCGATATCAAGTTCAGTTTTGGTGAGTGGCTCTTCCATGTTAGTGGTAGAATAGGTGTCATTATCCTGGCATAATGATATTTGTTCCGGAGTAGATGGGGGTGAGGTGTCCTCGGAACATGCTGTCCAAAATATTGTTTATGGTCTCCTGCCACGTATTGGTGTAAGTCCCTTGTGGCTTCCTGATTCCGGGAATAACTTCTCTCCTCAGGAGTTTATTTTTGGTAACTTTGTAAACGACCTCCCGCAGGGGTTGTCGTTACCCATTGTGGAGAATAGTTGCTCCCAAGAGCGATGCTTCCGCCGACGGATCAGGGCAGTGTACTGGTTTCTTGCTTTGCGATATTGCTCTCGGAGCTGGTCTACTTTTGCTGCAGGCCAGGAACGTCGTGCTGGCTGGAATAGCTTTCTCCTTCTATTAGCTTCATGTCTAAGCAGCTGTAGATGCGCGCACCACCAGGGGACAGCCCCGGGAGTAGGATTTTTCCTTTTAATGCAGCGGTTTGCAGCCGTGGTGATCAGGCTCACTACAGCCGCTTGATGTTGGTCAGGGTTTAGTTCCTCCGTTTGAAGAGTTTGGGCTGTTTCGCTTAGCATCGTCTGGAATAATGGCCAGTCCGCTTTCTATATGGCATATCTGTGTTGGGTTTGTCGAACAAGTTTTTGTCTGGCTATAGTACGGCAGAGTTCGAAAGTTATGACCCTATGGTCCGACGTGGTCCAGCGTTCCCTGACCACCCATGCAGAGAGGTGGCCGCCAGAGATCTTTAGGCCAATGTAGATCCGCCAGAGGGCTGCCTTACTAGTCGGACGTGCTAATCAACGCTAATGAAAAATGTGCTTAAATATGCGTTTTAATTATAGTTATTGCCATAAAAAGTGTTCTCACCTAAAGAAGTCAACTAGTGGACTCTCATGGTAAGAAATTTTTAAACTTCAACTGGGAATTTAGCAGGCTATTTGCATTTTCATCTATATCCTTTGTTTGCGAGACCGCAGACAAAGAGAACGCTTTCGGACTTCTATGTTTCATCTCGAGAAAGTTCCCCTTTCTGTAACTCATCTACACTTTATTAAAACTATCAGAATTTAGTGAACTCACCATAACTGGTTCTACTGGTGGATCGCTTCCGGGGACTGTTTCCTGGGCCTATCTTTCCAAAAACACCCTTTTCGCCCTCCAAAGAAACTTCATCACTCCTTCTAAAATATACCACTCCAAAAAAACTTCATCACTCTCCGGAAAAAACTTTATTGCCTTCTGAAAAAACTTCATCACCTCCAAAAAAACTTCATCACCTCCAAAAAAACTTTATCACATCTCGAAAAACTTTATCATCTCCGAAAAAACTTTATCACATTTCTAAAACATCCCTCCTAACTCGCGCGCTCTTGCCTTTTATTTCCCAAAATTTTGTAACGCCCCTCCTTTCCTCGACCAATCATTTCTATCTGACAATCATCGTCTCCATTCTCATTTGCCTATGACACATGACAGGAAGGCCGAGTTCCTTCCGGTGTAGAAAGAACTTCCGTTTCTAGGGAATTCTCGATCCTTCTAGAAATGACCAGAAATTTCTGGAGCTCGGAACCCATCCGGAAAACATCTGCGTCCATTTACTTGATTCGTCTCGCATTATTATAAAATGACCACACCTGCTCTGTTTGCAGTAAACAAAAACGCTTACACCTATTACCCCTATTGTAATCTCTGGAGCACTCCGTCCCTTTTGCCATGCCATAAATTAACCCCCCACTGTTCCGTCTCGTTATCTTCACTTGCTGCTTCAGGTAGTGGGCGCTGATCGTATATCTGTTTCTAATGTTTATCTTCACGGTATATTTGCTTGTACATTAAATTTAACCTCCTCTTAAATTAATTCCATTAGCGCGAGACCCACTATCTTAAACAATATTTGTGACTTTAAGTGTTTTCTTGTAAGGTTTTACCATATCACTCTATCTAGCATTCTATCATAAATTATATAGACATTTAATTTAATTTGTAAGACTTTGTGTCTTACAGCGCCAATATAAAGCGGCGGCCACGTAAACACCCTGCATTTGACTGGGGAGGTGCCCCAACTTGTGCCAAACCCGAGTTGCAAGAGCGTTCCATCATCTGTGCTGAATTACCGTTACTGTGCTAGTGAAACATGTATTTTGTGTCTCCCCCCCTCTGCAATAGACATACCGCGAACAGAATGGATCTTAGCAAATATACATGTAGTGTAAAAACTGATGTCACCAATGTTATCGGCGCCAAGAAAAACCCCCAGAGAAATTAACCCCGTTTTCCTAGGGCCACTTATATACCAGGCTGTTTCCCCCCCCCCCCCCAATATTCCCAGTGGGAGAGAGCCCAAATCTTCGCCTGCAGATCACACGGCAACAAATATACCCACGGCCTAGTGGTTTATATCCTCCAACAGCTCTGAGCCCTCAAACAAAATAACGCGTCTAGACCCCACTAATCCAGATAACTTCGAAAATCCGAAATAGATACAAACATGGTGGGAGAACCACACGAAAAAGATTGTGACTCTGACTGTGAACAAGTTAACCCTGAACACCAATTCCATACTGAAGAAGTTAAACCGACACCTTTGGCTAAAAGAAAAAATAAAAATCAAATAGTCTCTAATTCGGACAGAGCAACTAGAAGCCAGAGTCAACCAAAGGACGCTCATGATGATCCTGGCTCACTACAACCAGGAAAACAAGTTGAAACCAAGCCGAAGGATTTCCCCCCTGGACCCTGCACTCCCAGAGGGATCCCCCCTTGGATCAAGCACGCACTCTCCAGACAGCCCTAGAAGAGCTATTTAGGGACCAGAGCAACAGAATCTCAGCAGGTCTCAGAGGCCAAATTGCTACTTTATGGAATAAAATGGAGTCCGTTTTATTCCAAACATACTTAGAATCTGAAATAGCCACAGCTAAACTGCAGGCTTATAAGGAAGGAGGAGCAAAAAATATGCCACAGCGCACTCCCTCCTATGCAGATGCGCTGAGGACACCGGCTCAGTGTGACCACACAACAACACATCCAATACAAGCCAAGGAGAAATCCACCACTCGGTGACCTAACATTGTAGTGTTGAGACCCCTAAATAAAGTGGACAAACATTCTAGTGAAGGCATTAAGCAGGCAATAATTGATAAACTCTCCGATGACCTAAGGACCACGAAAATAAAATCGGTACGAAAGACAAGGAATCCAGGCGTGGTCATCGAAACAGAGACCACAGAGGAAATAAATGAAATAATACCCAACCCCAAGATCGCAACCCTGGGGCTCAGAACTGAACCCCCAAGAAGGAAGGGGCCATCCATCCTTATATACGACCTTGATAAGGATATCAAACCGGATGAGATCGCAAGAGAATTGTTTTATAGAAATCTGTCCAAACATTTGCCAGATCAAAATCTAAATGACCATGTGATACCCAAGCACACCATCAAGACTAAGTCCTCAAGCACAGTCAACTGGTCTGTAGAACTGAGCCCGGTAGCTTGGCAAATACTTATAAATCAGACTAGAGTTTATATATATTGGGGTGGCCACCGATTCCGCGAACATGTGGCTATCATAAAATGCTACAACTGCTGCAAGTTCGGACACACATCGCACACATGCTCCCAGGCTGTGCGAACCTGCGGCCACTGCGCTGGCAAGGGCCACAACGTCACCGACTGCCCAAATAAGAGCACAGACGCCGTTTGTGCTAACTGCAAAAGTCAGAAAATGGATGCCTCCCATTCCCTCAGAGACAGCATGTGTCCCATATACCAAAAATACAAGAGCTTGACCCAATCCAGAACAGATTATGGCACCACACCATAAACAATTCAACACTAAAGTAATCAAATTCTTCCAGCTAAACGCTCATAGAACCAGGGCAGTGGCCGACCAGGTCAGGATGAAAGCCGACGACGAAAATATAGATATCATCATACTCCAAGAACCATACGCAGCCGCCAATCAAGTAAGGGGATACCCCCTACAATACAAGATCATACAGCCTGAAAATGAAATCCCCTGGGCCGCTATTGTGGTCAGAAACCCAGATATAACAGTTACCAGGATCACTCACCTCTGCACGGCCTGGGCAGTCTGTGCACATCTTATCTCAGCACTGGGAGCCTTCTATCGTAGCCCTTTATTGCCACCCTGGAGAGGACATAACGATGGCTACAAGGTACCTAGAACATGTAACAAATATCCTCCCTGACCAGAAACTAATAATAGGAGCGGACGTGAACTGCAGGTCACCAGCTTGGTACAGCCATACTCCGGACAGGCAGGGGACAAGGAATGGGCAGCGCCTGGAGGAATTCCTAGCAACATCAACAATAACAGTGCTAAACCAACCTAATCAACTACCGACTTACTGCAACCTACGATGGGAATCAACCATCGATGTCTCCCTAGCCACTAGGAATATTGCTGGCAATATAACAGACTGGACGGTTCAGGATGCCTGGACAACGTCCGACCACAGGGTCCTGACCTTCCAACTCAACAGAGACCATCAGAGACAATATCCTGAGAGAAAAATGCTGCAGAGATATGCATTGAACACTGCAAACTGGAACCAATTCAGAGATACCCTAATCGCAGAAAAAGATACACAGCAAGCTGCAATTCAAACAAACCAAGACCCTGACCAACTCCAAAAAACAGTCACAGCGATTATTACTAAAGCAGCGAATGCTGCCATAAAACGAAGAAAACCTGCCTCAGGCGCTGTACCATGGTGGAGTCCAGAGCTCCAGAGGTTCCGAGGAGAAGTCCAGGACAAACGAAAAGCATTCCAGAGAGCCAGACGCTCCTGGCCTGCCCCTGAAGTGGATGCACTACAGGAAATCTACAAGGAGGCCAGAAACCAGTACACCTCGCTCATATGCAGAAGAAAACAACTCTCGTGGGAAAATCTGGTCGCAACCACATAACAGTGCTAAACCAACCTAATCAACTACCGACTTACTGCAACCTACGATGGGAATCAACCATCGATGTCTCCCTAGCCACTAGGAATATTGCTGGCAATATAACAGACTGGACGGTTCAGGATGCCTGGACAACGTCCGACCACAGGGTCCTGACCTTCCAACTCAACAGAGACCATCAGAGACAATATCCTGAGAGAAAAATGCTGCAGAGATATGCATTGAACACTGCAAACTGGAACCAATTCAGAGATACCCTAATCGCAGAAAAAGATACACAGCAAGCTGCAATTCAAACAAACCAAGACCCTGACCAACTCCAAAAAACAGTCACAGCGATTATTACTAAAGCAGCGAATGCTGCCATAAAACGAAGAAAACCTGCCTCAGGCGCTGTACCATGGTGGAGTCCAGAGCTCCAGAGGTTCCGAGGAGAAGTCCAGGACAAACGAAAAGCATTCCAGAGAGCCAGACGCTCCTGGCCTGCCCCTGAAGTGGATGCACTACAGGAAATCTACAAGGAGGCCAGAAACCAGTACACCTCGCTCATATGCAGAAGAAAACAACTCTCGTGGGAACATCTGGTCGCAACCACTGGCAACACTGACCCCTGGGGGGTGGTCTACAAAGTAACCACTAATAAACTCCCCATGGGAGAGGTAATTTCAACCACCACAGGGAGATGCTACCAATTCTTGGGAGGCATCTGTTAACAATATTTTGGACGCAACCTTCCACCCTCATGTAGACTCACAGACACACCAACAAATCAAGACGTGCACAGAGAATGACGACTACCGAACAGAAGACAGGGAACCGGATTTCAAAATAGAGGAATTAGAAGTGGCTGCGCACCTTATTAAAAGTAAGAAATGTCCGGGTCCGACCCTTTGGAGCTGGAAATCATCAGGAACGTGGTGGAGATAGCCCCGGATATGCTACTGAACCTCTTCAATCTGTCTCCAAACTGGGACCTATCCGAAGGACTGGAAAAAAGCAAATATTAAACTCATAATTAAAAATCCAACAAAACCACCAGACCAACCGACTTCCTACAGACCAATAGCCCTACTAACAGTCTGCAGTAAACTCTTGGAACGACTCCTGTTAACCAGAATACAGGCTCACTACCTACAGGCAAACCGAATATCTCCAAACCAGTACGGCTTTAGACCGGGAACGTCGACTAGATGCCCTGAAGAACGTCCTTGCACATGCAGCTGCCACAGAAAACAAATACTTACTGGCTATCTCTATCGACTTTGCTGGGCGTTCGACACCCTTTGGTGGCCGAGCGTCCTGGCCCGGCTCCGGGGGAGTGGGATGCCAGGCAACCTCTATCGAGTAATCCAAAGCTACCTCTCCAGTAGACTCATCATTGTGAATGCTCCATATAAAATAGTCACCAGAAAAATCAACAGAGGCTGTTCACAAGGCTCCGTTTTAGGACCTAAGTTATGGAACATCGTCTTGGATGAATTCCTAAATACCGATATTGGAGAGGCGTCTTCACAAGCCTTTGCAGACGACCTCATCCTGATGATAGAGGCAAACAGCAGAATCCAGCTGGAAAGAAAGGCAAATCATGCCCTTAAAATCCTACAAGAATGGACCAATATCCACTTCCTTAGGATCTCTGCAACCAAAACGGACTCCATTCTCCTCAAGGGTGCCCTAGATTACAGGAGACCCCCACATATTAAGATTGATGGTATCATACTACGACTGTCCAAGGAACTTGGATACCTGGGAGTAATACTGGACCCCACTCTCTCCTTCCAGGCACACATGAAATACATCCGTAAGAAGATACGGGGCTATACAGCCCTTGTTACCAGAGTAGCAAAAAGGGACTGGGGATTGAAAAAGAAGACCCTCAAGCTGTTTTACAAAGCCGCCTTCCTGCCGATAGCTACATATGCTTCCGGAGCATGGTATCCCAAAGTCACCATGGCTGTAAATCACAGAATCCTCGACTCTATCCATAGAGCCATGCTGCTCGGTATAACCCGGGCCTGCACCACAGTTAACACCCACGCGCTGCAGGTGCTGGCGGGAACCCTACCTTTAGACCTCGAAGTAGCTAATTGTGGAGTATTATATGAACTCTCCATGGGAAGAACCTGCACCTTCGCCGGCTTCGACGCAGATCCTACCACAAACCGTTTGACTGAGAAAATGAGACTTACAAATCATCTCATGCAAACCGGGCAAACCAGATGGGAGAATTCCCCAAAGGGAGAAGTCACCAAACGATTCTTCCCCAACGTTGGAAAATTCTATCCAATGGCTCCAGCATGGTTCACGCCGGGACTCCACGCGACCTTCCTGCTAACAGGACATGGTGCCTTTAAGGCTAAACTTACAGCCCTGGGCATTACAGATGACCCTACTTGCTGCTGTGGAGAGCTGGCACCACCTCATGCATGAATGCCAGCTTTATGATGACCTCCGCTGCCAGCTCATCACCCGATCACCTTTTTGCCCAGAGATAGAGAACAACACCTCCTGGACGGGAGGCAGGAATATATTGCCTTCTCAAAGTTTGCTGAAGCCGTGTACAGAAGAAGATGGGACTTGAATGCACACTAGCGACATAATGGCTAGAAGCCAAAATGTGCATAACACCAAAGATGACCTCTAAGCAACCATGAAGATAGACAAAAAATCTGAATGAAGGAGGAATAGCAGCTGTTCTGGCGGCCTGAGCTAAGCACTAGCCTGGCTCTCCTTTAATACCCCTTCCTGGCAGGAGGACGAGACGACCAGTCGCCTCGCCCCCCCTGCTACTCCACCTTTCCTTCTGGTGAGGCATGGGCATGCCTCACTGACCACCTGGGGGATTCTCTTCTGTGTCCCCCATACTTCTGCCTTTTCCCCACAACCTTCTTCCTCCCCTCCACCACTCTATCTATACACGACGCGAGCGCCATACACACTAAATTTAATCTAGCCCAAAAATAATCTTCGCCCGGTCTCGGTCTAATTATCCTACGCACTGCCCTACTCCTGCCATATGAATGCATGCACATGTGCTGTATGCAAACATCCAAGGTAATTACGATTGCATGGATGTGTATATATTATGTATCACTGTTGTGTATATGTGCATATACAAGTATGTGTATGTTCTTATATGTGTATGTGTACATAAGTTTTTTTTTTTAGGTCTTAGCCGCCGAAATCTCAGGAAATTAAGCGGCAGGACCTGCCAGAGTAAATCTTAGTCTACCGGTGCTTCCTGGTCTGCGTCCACGGGACGAAGGTGGGGCAACGCTGGGCTCCAGCAGGGGTACAGCGGCTAAATGACCAGATGAACAACGGTACACGACATTACACAGGTACAATACCCACACACTTTTAAACCTCTGGCATTCACAGGAAACTGGTACACCCACAAAGAAAGCAATGCGGAGATCGGGGAATCCCTGGTGCCGCATGACAACAATATGCCTTACACCTTACACATCAAATTTTCCAACATGTGAGGAACTACCCCAATCACCCAATTATTAAACCTTGCCTTGGAACTGTTACTAAATATAAAAACAATGCCCTCTCTGACCTCTTGCTCCTCATATCCATAATCTTGAAGATTTTTCCTATAGAAATCCCTAATAATATCTTCCTGAGTTAATTCCTTAGGTACATTATACACTAAGATGGTAGGGTTCTGTAACCTTACTTTATCCAGATTAATACCCTTTTGAAAAAATACCTCTGCCTTACTGAGTTATCCAAATCTTTATCAGTATCTGCCTCAACTAAGATTCCTTTATTTCGTATAGCTCTTAGATTTCTAATTTTTATTTCTTAAAACTTTTCCTTGAATGTGTTAACAATAACCCCTTTAACTTCCTGGCTTGACTTATACTGTTCTGTGGACTCCTCAGCCCTGAAAATAACCTTATTATTTAATCTTGCCACTTCGCTCAGCTTCCTGTTATTATCCACCATACTGATATTTAATATTACCAGTTCACCTAACTGAGGCTAGCTGAATCCAGCCCTAACCTTGTCCGCATAAGTCCCCTTTGTTCTGCAACATTAGATAGAAAAGGCTGCCTTCTTACAATGTCATCTAATAAACTGGCACGCACCTCCATCTCCTCTACCCTTGTTTTAAGACGTTCATTGTCAATGACTAATGCTGTTGATATAGTCTCCATGTCAATCCATACGTCAAGTAAGAAATTAGTTGCAGCTTTAGTCACTTTATTATTTTCACTAGTCATGTAGTCAATGACTTTTTTCTTCAACTTTGTTACAAACTCAAAAATAGTAGACGCGTTAGGGTACCTCTGACTTTGGTCCTGTATGTTAGCAACAATTATTGCACTCTCACACACATTTGTGCATGTACTTCTTCTCCCCGATTCCGAATAAAAACTATCTACATCAGAAACCATATTATCAGGCTGAATATCCGGAAAATCAGTTATCTTAACATTTGACAAATCTGTTTTACGACGTCATCTTCTTCTAACTGCACCCCCTGTTCAACCATGCAGCCAACTTTAACTACGTTTGACACACCACCTACCTGAATATGAGAATCAGCATTGCCAGACGTCCCAGGTTTAGTATTCACACTAACAGTAGGCCGCCGTAGCCTAGTGGTCAGGCGCGCGGATGCATAAGTACACGTGCCTTGAGTGACCGGGGTTCAAGCCCGTGACTGCTGAATACGGTGCTGTTTCTTGTATTCTGTCTATCTTGTTAACTCCTCTGACTGTTTGGTTGTCCCGGTGTATAAAACAGAAAATTTAAAATAAAAAATAAATAAATATTTTATTTATTTTTTATTTTACTCATTGCACCACTACCTCCACTACTTACAGCCGCCGTAGCCTAGTGGTCAGGCGCGCGGGTGCATAAGTAAAAATAAATAAATTATCTGTTTATACTCCGGGACGACCAAACGGTCAGAGGAGTTCACAAGATAGACAGAATACAAGAAACAGCACCGTATTCAGCAGTCACGGGCTTGAATCCCGGTCACTCAAGGCACGTGTACTTATGCACCCGCGCGCCTCACCACTAGGCTACGGCTCCCTCGTGCCTTGAGTGGCCGGGGTTCAAGCCCGTGAATACGGTGCTGTTTCTTGTATTCTATCTATCTTGTGAACTCCTCTGACCGTTTGGTCGTCCCGGAGTATAAGCAGAAAATTTATTTATTTAAAACACTACTTGCTTTAATATTTTTAACTTTAGACGATTTCTCAGAAGCCTTCTTTACAGAATCAGTATTGTACAACGTGGGAACTCTGGACAGAAGTAGGGGAAAGCTCCAATCTTCTCTTCCTTCCCCCTCCTTTAAAAAAAAAATAAATAAATTTTCTGTTTATACTCCAGGACGACCAAACAGTCAGAGGAGTTCACAAGATAGACAGATACAAGAACCAGCACCGTATTCAGCAACCACGGGTTTGAATCCCGGTCACTCAAGCCACGTGTGCTTATGCACCCGCGCGCCTGACCACTAGGCTACGGCGGCCTTCTTTACCAAGCTTCTTACTATGAATTCTGCCTTCCATTAACTATAATAGTCGGTTCAAAGCAATAATATTATTAACTGAAGATTAGTTAACTACGCCAAAAACTACTACTTCAATAAATAAATCTATCAAGAATTAATGTTACAACACAAGAAAACAATAGCAATCGAGCTAGCAAGCTTCACGCAACACAATACACTGTTGCAAGTTGCTCGGACACAATACACTGTTCTAGTTTTTGAAATATCTAGGAATAATCTTCTACTCAGGACTCACATTCCTGCCCTCATCACTTTCCTACCCGCACCTAACCGTTAGTGTCAAGTGTAAAGTGTGTTTAGTGTCAAACGGCACCAGGGGTTTCCCCCATCTCCCCGTAGTTTAGATTGAGGTGTCATACAGTTCATAGTACAAATGAAATAGGGTTTTTTTTTTTTTTTTTGTTTGTTGTTGATGCTGTACAAGCTTGCTTCCTGGCATCATTTTGTGAATACAGTACTATTCATTACTAGTCATACACATGCAATAAATTAACGATAACACATACATCAAAATTAAATGAAAACTTAAGTGAAATGTGGCGATTTTATGTATTTCATTATACCCTAATTGCATATTTACTCATATGTGTACTGTACCAAATCAAAAATTGACTGTCCTAGCGCCGGCTCTGTGTATACACTCAGGTGCCAAAATATTATGACCACGGTAACCTCCACGAGTAGACGCGTCATACAGCACGTAGGACTGACGTAACCGACTGGCACGGCATATAAAGTGACGGCACGCGTAGTTCCTATCAGTTGGAAGCCCGTGCAATGGGGAAAGGGAAGGACCTGACTGAGTTTGAACGGGTAATGATTTGTGGCGCTAAGAAGGCAGAGGCCAGAATCACAGCAAACTCAGGTAATGTCAGCTGTTCGAGGGCTGCCGTTGTGAAGGTGTAGTGGGAATGGTCCGAAGGAGAACATACAATCACTCAACGTGCTGTGACAGGATAAACACTGGTTGACAGTCCGGGTGAACAACGGTTGGTAAGTGCTGTCCGGGACAACAGACGGACAATATTACAATAGTCTGCCGTTAACTAAGTCTCCTGGTCTGATGAAATAAGGTGCGTATTCGACGGCGAGCATGTAAACAGCTGCACCAGACTGCACGGTTGGACAAAAACAGGCTGGCAGCGATTGTATCATAGTTTAGGGGATGTTTTCATAGACATTACTGGATCTCCCTTATCCCCATTGAATACACCCTCACAGCCAGATCCTACCTCGGCACTGTTTCGGATCAAGTTTTGCACTACATGGTGATCGTGTAACCAGGTAGCGCTGGACTCTTTCAACAAGACGTAAATCGAGGTGGGGAGATGACAGCAGTATATGATTTGTGCTCCGTCTTTTTGTCTATTTTCACTTACATATTAGTCATTTACTAGATATCATTAATACTGATAGAAAGCGTCTGACTCCCTCCATCTGAATATACCAACAGAAGAAGAAAATAATGCTTAGGTAAAGTTTTATTAATGATTTTCTGCATGCATATGACTTGCTATTTCATTCTCGTTCCCCTGCAAGTATCCTTGAAGGTCGCGCACCCTGCTGCGCTAAAGAATTAAACACTACAGCCTAGAGCTAAAGTCAGAAAGTAGCTCTCCTTCAACAGCCAACCCTTCCCTGGAGGATTAAAGAATCCAGTTGGCTATTATAGTCTCATACAATTTACCCTTTAGCATGAAAAACAACCATCGGATTCAATGGAACAGACGTGCAGCGTTTGTAAGACCGCAAATAAATCCATAAAGTGTTCACGGTGCAGCATCATAATTGGAAACTGCTGTTCTCAAGTGGATATAGTGCGTTGAAATCAGAAACGACGCAAGAAGTTTTTTTGCACGAGTTGTAGGTCCACAAACATAAATTACAGAACAGAACAACTGAATAAAACAACTGAAGCGCCAACATGTATCACAGACACTAGTGATCCAGAAAATGAAGAACCCCTCCCACAGCCCGCTAGCAACCACACGGTAACGGAACAGAACGGCAAACTAAATTACTCCTTAGCTCAAATTTTAGGCTGTGACACATGCCCGGAAGAATGTGAACATAAGAAAACAAGTGACAACCCCCAGGATTTAGTAACATTTTAGACCACACTACAGAAGCGAGCTGTAATGACTTTCAGAGAGAAGGTAAAAACGAAGCGAATCACAACCAATTAGCCCATGACATACGGAAGCAGGAAGACTCACTAGAACTCCTCCCTATTTTTCAAAACTTTCCAGGACACCCAAAAGGAAAATCACGAACTAAGAGAACAAAACATGAAACTAATTGCCAGTCAGAAAGTAATGGATAAAAAACTAGACACCGTCCTAGCACAGCTACAAGATATTAACAGACGAGATAACCAGACAGTTGAACACTTACGAGCTGGCCCTGCTACCTATCCTAAAGAAGCAAAGAAAGAGCATGACACTCGTCTCAGAATTACCCTCCCGGGCGAAATAAAATAAATAATAAATACATTTTCTGTTTATACTCCGGGACGACCAAATGGTCAGAGGAGTTCACAACATAGACAGAATACAAGAAACAGCACCGTATTCAGCAGTCGCGGGCTTGAACTCCGGTCACTCAAGGGGTCAAGGCACGTGTACTTATGCATCCGCGCGCCTGACCACTAGGCTACGGCGGCCTTCTCAATAAAAACAGTATTCACGAAGCTGATCCCTGCAGAGAACAGTTAAGCCCTGAAATAGTGGAAAGTACTAAAAACGGCTTCCCGAATAGAAGAAATCCAAACTGAAGAATAGAAAACAGAGCAGAGACAACTGTCGCTAGTACTGCGTTACCCACAAGCCAACCCTGTATAGATATGAATCACTGCCCCAACTTAGAGCCATATGCACCGAGCAACCTACCTACGCACAGATGGTTACTCTCCCGTCAAAATCGGCTTACCAAAATTCCACGAAAAGAGAAAGCCATCCGCTACCTACCCATCAGCAACATGATGCAACACGACCAAATGGCGATCCTACGCATCAAATTCCTGTCCCCTCGCCGAGATTACCCACAGGATATCGTCCTTGTCTGGCCGAAAGGTATAACATCACTTCAGTTCAAACGATAGGGAAAATATTTGTGTCGCGAATCAACCCCAATATTACTCTTGGTGTCATCAGAGAAATGTGTGTTGAGGGAATTGGTATCGATGTTGAGGTACGTCAAGTACGAACTAGACATCCTGCCTACTCCTCCTTCACTATCTCTTGCCCCATTAATTGTGAAGCCCAACTACTGAACAGAAACATATGGCCCAGTGGCACCCTCGTTAAACGATTCAGAGAACAATCGACAATCCCCACTACTAGTGCAGTGAACACCCTAACAAAGCAATAACAATTAACGAAGACCTCGCCAGTCTTGAAAGGAGATACAAAAGGCTTCTTTTTTTACAAAATGTTCGCAGCATATCCAGTAAACTCCACACCTTGCAGAGCCTTCTAATAAATTCAGAACACTAATTTCTCTGTCTGACAAAGACGTGGCTCCAAAATAATAAGCAGCTGAAAGCTCTGGTAGACAGTTTAGGCTATAAGTGCATTGGAAGAGGGAGAGAGAGATCAAAAGAGCAGGAGGAGTAATGCTGCTATATAAAACCGACTTCCAGATTGTGAATAAACAAAGTTCTCATTCTGATAACTTTGAAACTGTTATCGCCACATTCTCTGGTGAGAACAGCAATATACAGGTTTGTCTTATCTACATGCCACCGGAACATACGAGAGAGACCAGAAATGAGATTTTTACCTGGCTAGTCTCAAATTTAGACGTAAATATCGACAAAATCATCTTAGGAGATCTGAATATACCTTTGCCGAGGAATAAAGATGCAAAAGCAGGACTAGACGCCACAGTAGAAGCACTCGGAATGAAACAATTAACAACACCTGCGACAAGAGGATTACAATGCCTCGATTTAATTTATTATAACGCACAAGATATTAACTTAATAGACAATTCCCTTCAATTTTCCTCCGACCACTGTGCGCTTTCAATGGAAGTTGCTCTTCGAAGACAGGCTACTGAGCAGAACTGTGGCACATATCAGGGTAATGAATCGAATTTGATATTTTACACAAAATATATTAGATGCGAGGTCACCTTGCAATGCTTAGCGCAATATAACTTTCAAAGCCTATATAAAATGTCCACTGAAGCCATAGACTAGATTTCGCGGCTACACTTCCATATTGCCTGTGTAGGAGCAGCGAAAGTATTAAAGATCTCCGACAGAGTGAACTCTTGGTTCACTCCACAAGTTAAATTTATGTTTAAAAAAAAAAAAAAACTTCTACCGAAAGTGGAAAAGAACTGGGCACCCGACTGATCGAACTATGTACAAATGCGAAAGGGCAAAATTCATTCGACTGAAAAGACAAGCATACTTTGAGGTTATGAAGGAAAAACTAAAAAAAGGAAAGTGAATAGTAAACAAGAAAAACAACAAAAAAAGGAATGACGAACCAGCGTTTTAGAGAGTGGACAGAAGTCACACTTGGAAAGCCTCTGAATGAAAAGCAGAAAAATTGTAAGGAAAACATCCGCGAGATTCAGAAAATGATTAAAAAACTGATGGATACCACTGACACTAACTAAACTAGAGCTAGAAACATATTAGGTGAAATTAATATCACCAGGGAAAACTTAAAGGAAGCTATTAACTCGCTCCCCAGTAAAGAAACGATCGGGCAGGACCAGTTCCCTCTATTCATGGTAAAAATAAGGCTCTGAGTGCTTACATAATCGACCCGCTGCACCACCTCTTCCAACGAATACTAAGTGAGGGGGGTTATCCCGAAAGTATGGAAGAGATATGTAAAACCAGTTCCAAAAATAAACAATCCTAAAACTGGTAAAGATTCCAGGCACATCGCAATCGGATTCTCTCTGCAAAAAATATTTGAGAAAGCAATCCTAAACACCGTCATTCAGCACTGCTTTGGGGACAGGCCAGAATACTTGCATTCTGTGTTTCCTCGAAGGTCGACTATTACAAATTTAATGGAGTCTCTACTACGGATACAGCGAGCATCAAATAATAAACAACAGTTAGACATCGTTTTCCTGGATGTAGCAGCAGCCTTCGACAATGTCTCTGTCCCAGCTATGACAGTAATCCCCAATGAGTATTTCCTCATTACAGGAAGCACTTTAAGTGTTCTTACTCAACACCCTTCAAGAAAGACAAATTATCGCAATAAACGGCAACTTACTGTATCTCCAGGGGAGTACCCCAAGGGGGCGTATCATCAGCCACCTTCTTCGCAATAGCACTAGCACCATTTATAGCTCAAAACAGTGAACAATTCATTACATATGCAGACGATTTGAAATTTTTTGTTAATCTAAAGCACAAGAAAGTGCAATTCATCTATCCGAGGAAGCAAACAAGACAATCAGGAAGCTAGAAGAATATCTATATGTACTACATTGGCCTGAAACTTAATGAAGAAAAAACTGCCCAAATGACCTTCACCAACAAAAAGAAGAAAAACAAAATTACGATCTTTGTGAACAATACCAGAATCCAAAAACCCCCGCACATGTGGACCTTGGCCTTAAGTGAGATGAAGGATTTGGAACTTTTTTTCATTGGGTGTTATAGTGCTCCCTGAGGATAATAATGGTAGTTATTTTAAAAGGAAATACGCGAAAACTAGGTTTCAAATAGTTGAAAAGGGAATATTTTCTTTTCTTTCAAGTGAGTTATTTTTTAACTTTCATTAATTTGAATCAGAGCTGTTTTCTACTGAAAGCTATAGCTTGATTTCTTTTTCGTTCAGAAGAAATTTAATACCTCTAGGAAACTTTTAACACTTCCAGCCATTGCTTAAGATGACTGCGAACAACGTGTAAGAAACCTCTTGTATAGTCAACTTGTAATTCTCATTTCAATATGTTCAAAGTACAATATAGATTAATGGAATGGTCAAAGCAATATTTAACACCCTAATTATGTAAACATCAAGAAAGTAACTGTATTTCAATTCACGTAGTTTTTCTTTTATCAGATATTATACTTTGGTTAGCTATCTATGATTCTGTGCTAAAGAAACTAAGCCGATGAAGTGGTAGTGTTTTCTATCTATAAACTGCGCCTATTGGATTGATTGCTATGCTGATTTAAAAATCCGAATTTTTCAGGATAAAAAACCACGTAGCCCTCGTTCATGATGACGGTTTGTGAACGAGAAAATTATGAAAAATTCCATAAATCTTCCTCTCGTCTAAGAGGTACTTTAATTGAACCTTTTGCACGGTGTGATGGAAGGGGATCGAAACCATTGTGCCAGCTGCAAGCATTGTCCTTTGACAATAAAATATCCACTACTGTACATGTACTTACATTGGTATTACTGAGATACATCCCGTGTTGGAGAGGAAAGCAGAACGAAAACTGACGTTTTACAGTCCATAAATGTTATGTCCATATCTTATACTACAACAAAAAGCAATAGCATTTCTTAATGAGAATCTGCCAATTAAAAGAAATAAAAAAAATTGTTTTAATCCGTTGCTTGCTCGCACTTTTTAAGCTACTTTTTCAGTTGAAATCCATGTATTTGAATCACAAACTGAACGTAAACGAAAAACAGCTTATCAACGTCGTGTTCGCCTTGATTTCGCTCTAATGGGACGTTGGGGCTTAATCTCAAAATGCAGTAATTAATAATTACAGAAGCTGTCAAATCTCAAGTAAGTTTAAGGCGGAATTATTTCCTCGTTTTCTAAATTTAGATTTTTTTTTAGTTATCTCCTTAATGTTTGGTTTGTCAACTCTTCGTATTGGGAAACTAGTAAACTAATTTACACGTTGATTATTTTTCTGGAGTCTTGTCAATTAACTGTTTAAGACAAATAGATTAAGAGAACATGTCACTTCAATCGAAATGAATCTGGTGTGTCTGTGTAGGATGTGAAGAGGTAGGAACTTTTAAATACAAGAGGCGGACATTTTTCAGACATTCTGTCGTTGTTTGTTAATAATTAATGTAAGCAAAGGCATATTACAGATGGCTAGTGAATTGATAATAAGTATGCTCATGATATAATTTTTGTGATGCGGAAATTATCTGGAGTAACAGATAATTTACGAGCTTTGGTATATGGGTCCTAAAAGTCTTTCAACAGCAAACTAATGCATAATTCAACTTTTGTTAAGCTTTATCAGAGAGCAGGAACAGTACTAGAACTTAGACATCAGAAGTGTGTTTCCGAAAGACAAATGGTCCGTATAAATTTAATAAACGCAGTTATAAATATAAACATTTTGCGTTCATATTTGGAGGCCCACATAAAATCAGATCTCTGTGGCAGAGAAGAAAAATGCATATAAATTATCAGGCGACACAGAAGCCTATGATATATATAAGCTAGTCTGTAATCAAGTCACAAAGGAGATTAGGCAGGCGAAGGCAGATTACGAGAAATCTTTGGCAAAGGATGCTAAGAAAAACAGCAAGTATTTCTTTACTTATATAAACTCTAAAAGGAAGGGGATGAATCTGATTGGTCCACTTGATATCGATAGTTCGACTGTTGATGACCGTGCTCAGATAGCAAACAAACTGAATGAGTATTATGCATCTACATTCACAAATGAGGAGTTATTAAGGTTTGAAAATTCCACAAGGTTATCAAATTGTAACAGAGTGCTTAATGATTTTGTAATAACTGAGAAAAAAGTGGAGGAGAAATTGTTAGTTAAAGTTAAACTTAAGAAAGGCACCTGGGGTGGAAGGGATCTATCCAGTTATATTAAAGGAGGCGGCAAAGGAATTAAGCAAACCCTTAGCCATAATTATGAGAGCATCCTTGGACTCAGGGGAGGTTCCCACGGACTGGAGATGTGAAAATTTATCCCCAACTCACAAAGGGGGATCGAAGGGTGACACGAGTAATTACAGACCAGTTAGTTTAACTTCTGTTCCGGGTAAAATAATGGAGTCACTGGTTAAAGATGCATTGCAGGATCATCTAGACAAGACTGCAGCAATAATTCAGACACAGCATGGGCTTGTTAAGGGAAAGTCTTGTCTGACAAATTTGATTGGTTATTATGATGTAGTTACAAAGGAACTGGATGTAAAAAATAATTTTGATATCATATACTTGGATTTCAGGAAAGCTTTCGACACTGTTGCGCATGGAAGACTACTGTACAAACTGGACCAAAACGGTATTAAGGGTAAGTTGCTACAATGGATAAAAGGATGGTTGAGTGGGAGAAAACAGAGGGTGGTAATCAATGGGTGCTGCTCTTCGTGGGCTAATGTTATTAGTGGAGTCCCACAGGGTTCGGCGTTGGGCCCACTGTTGTTCTGTATTATCAATGATATTGATGAAGGTATATCAGGTTTAGTATCGAAGTTTGCAGATTATACAAAGGTTGGCAGGGTTGTTAATGACAATAATGACAGTGTTACTGCAACAGGATCTGGAAAATTTGGGCAGATGGGCTGAGAAGTAGCAACTGAAGTTTAACATTGAAAAATTCAAAATATTGCATATGGGTAGAAGTAACCCCAGAGAAATGTACCAACTGTGTGGTACTACACTTAAGGTGGTAGAAAATGAAAAAGACCTGGGAGTAGTTGTGAAGTCAGATATGAAGTTTTCTAAGCAATGCAGACAGGCTGCCAGGGCAGGTCATGGGGTGTTGTCAATGATATACAGGAATTTTGCTAGCAGGGAAAAGGAGGTGATTGTCCCTCTGTATAAGGGAATGGCCAGGCCACGCCTTGAGTACTACGTGCAGGTCCGGAGGCTTCATTTTATGAAGGACCTAGATTTGCTTGAGCGTGTACAGAGAAGGGCAACAAGATTGGTGAGGGGAATGAAGGAATCCTCTTACCAGGAGAGGCTTAAGTTCTGCAAATTGCAGCAGCTGGAGACTAGGCACATGCGAGGTGATCTGATTGAGGTGTATAAGGCCTTGAATGGGTTGAGCACGCTGAATTCTGATGGGATTCTTCAACTTGTTCGTATTACGAACCTAAGGGGGCATAAATTCAAATTGAGGAAGGACAGATGTAGAATAGATGTGCGGAAATTTGCCTTTAGCCAGTGGGTGGTTAATTGCTGGAACAAACTTCCATCTGTCGTTGTGGAAGTTGATATGTTAAATAAATTTAAGGACGAACTGGACAAACATTTAGAGGGGATTGTTTTGTTATTTTTTTTTTTTTCGGTGAATTTTTTTTATGATGCTGCATAAGCTCATACACTTGCTTTCTTGCATCACATGCCACTACTACTACTTCTACAAGACAGAGAGATATAAGACCATTACCGTATTTGAAGGACAGTCACTCAAAACGTGTCTATTTCTCTACTTTCCTGACCACTCAGCCACAGCTGTCTTTTGTAAATACTTGATGCAGTTGTATGCATTTATTATCGATACGAAGCTTTATTTGTGTTATTTTATTTTTTTTTTGTTCGCGAAAGGTCACAGAATACAAAATTTTCTTTGGAATAAAAAAAAAAATAATAAAATAAATTAGGAACGGTACGTGCAGGTTTACAGCTCATCACACAGCGAAAGGAACAATTTACTGCGCTGCACACACACACAGTATTAGTAAGTTTAATTTCTCAATTTTAATGGTTATTAAATACAATTAGTTCTATAATTAACTTAGACTCCCTATTATTTTATAAAAGTAACCGGATTTAATGTTCCGCATATATTAAAAAGGTGAAAAATATAGTCTTCATTGTCGCTGAATTATATCTTTCGTAGATCTGTGCACAGACTACCATTTAAGTTGTTCAAGTATAGCCACTCCGCAGAACATGGAAACTCTAGTACATATTTTATAGTTCTGGAAAGTCATGGTTTCACAGAGGATTTCTGATAGAAAATTGATGTCAGGTAGAGGGTTTATTGTACCACATATAGATTCATAACGGCATTACAGTAGTAACGAGGATTCCTGGAATCAGATATCGCTAGACAGTTTCCAATTTGCTTAAGTGCACCTTTCTATGTTTGTTTCAGCCGACTGAGTCATTATCCAGAACTGGAAGGAGATCACGTCAATTTGTTATATGACAATTACAACCAACTGTTTTTTTACCAATTTTTTGATACAGCGAAAGGCAATTCAAATTGTTATACACCAAACTGTTAGATACAGAGAAATGTCACTCATCAAACTGTCTTGTACTCCGAGCTGACATGCATCGAATTGTCGTGCACCGAACTGTCCTACAACGAATTAACGTTAGCATTAGTAGTGGCATAAAATGCAAAGCAAGCTTATACAACATCAGCCAAAAAAAAAAAAATAATAATAATAATAATAAATTAAAAAAAATAAATAAAAAAAAGTTTTCCATTTCACCCATAAATTCGCTCCAAACGTTTGTCCAGTTCTTTGAATTTATTTAAGCTATCAACAAAGAACAAAGTAGGCACTGAGTGGGATGTGCTTCGTATGACAGGAAGCGATTTGCGAAGATCGTCAATACAGGAGCTAGAAGAAAAGTAGGATTCTAATAAATCATCAGCTTTATCTTTAGCTGTGGATCCAATAGGGCTATCAAGTTGTAATAGAGGTGAGAGTATCGATAGACAGAAGTGCCGGCGAATAGCTTCGGCAAGAGACCAGAAAGCGGTCGACTAACAGGTGGTCAAGGAGCAATTTTTCTACTCATGGCCTGTTTAAAAATCGAGTTAGGATTGGCTAATAATTGTTTTACAATTATTTCGAGCTTAGGGGAGACATAAAATGAAGCTGGAAATTTGATACAAGCCAACTGTAATATGTTACATATCTCTCTTGAACAACCTTAGCACATTTATTGGAAACCTGTATTAAGTAAACGATTATCATTACTATTAAGCACATACAATTTTTAATATTATATCATTTTAACATTGATTATGATTACAACTGCATTTGTTTTTCTTTTCATATATGTTCAAAAAAATTTCTATTTTTATTTAGGATTTTTTAATTTTACCTAGAAATGTTAATAATCATTTAAAAGAGTTTAAAAGAGATTATTAATAATTACTAGGGGGCTTCGCCAACCCCCGCGCGCCTTTTCAACGTAAAATGTAGAAGTATGACGGAGTAAGCCAAATCTTTTCTACGTAAAAGACACCTGTCTAAACGCACTGATCGATATCTAATAAGGAAATGAGCTATGTAATTATTTACCTGTGCTTTTTAGATGCAGAGGAAGCAATATTGATGATCTGCTTGAGAGAGAGATTAGAAGGCAGTTATCGGTGTGCTGTAGGTTATAATATGTTTCTAACAGTATAATGATATTGTTTTCTTTGACTTTTTAATTGCTGTGTCTATTAAGCTGTTCTTGTATTAAAACATGTCGAATTTATTACTTTTAATATTTGCCAATTTAAATTGGATTTTATTGTTTAGTTTCAACGTGGCGAAGTATATTTATTTATTATTAGTTTTCATAAATGACAAGTTCTTCGAAATAAACAGGCGTTTAGCCAAATAAGATTTGCTTTATTTTTATTGCGCCCTTACTGCAAATTGTATTATTTTTTTAATGTGCATAAAATTGCATGTTCTATAATTTAATTACTTTATTTCTGGTTGTTTGTCATTTTTTTATCACACAAAATATTTATTCTAAAGGACTAAAGTTTCATTTCACTAACGTACTGATTTCCTCTAAATATGACTCTCCAATGCTCAGTTCTGATTCTCTTAGCCGAAACAGTTTCTGCGGTATTCTCCAATTAATCCTATAATGCTAATTATTCACGCCCCCTAATGACCTTCGGACAATTCCTAACCTATTCTGGCAATCGTAACCTTTGATAACGTATGCTTATCGTCCTCTGTTCGCCTCAACAGCGCCGGTGACGAATTTAGTGAGGAAGCTGATGACTTTCTCTCATATAGCTTGAAAGATTACCTCCCAACGACAGTTCGCTACGCTCTGTCGCTGCAATGTGTGCATCGGCCAATGTCATCAGCGCGGTGGAACTTCTCGTGTCAGAAATATGTTTCTGTCTGGTTTGTCACAGAAGACATAACCATGGTTGACCGAGTGTTTTCGAGAGCTCACAAGCGTGGGTAATGAGAACGGGGTGCGTAGTTAAGGAGCGAGATACAGAAGCAGGAGGCGAAAATGTCACGTTTCTTAACCAGAAATAGATTGATGCGTACGGAGAGGGCAGCCAGATGTGATTATCTCAAGCAGATACAACCCTACGGATGAGGTGTCGTCAACACCACAGACCTTTTCCTTTCTGAGTGCTGTTTCAACTAAGTTATGAATTCAGGCTGTCAGGTGGAAAATTATAACGCGCAATGAAAAATTATACGAAAACCGAGTAACTTCTGACTTTCCAGGGTTTTTTTTTTTTTTTCCCCTTCTTCTTTTTCTTCTTCTTTTGTGCTCTCATTAGAAATTATAAGGCACAACATAGCGTAAGTGTTTGAATGCTTCATGAGCAAATGTTTTGTATAATCAAGCATAATCTAAATTTTACAAACCTATTTCATCAATGAAGATTTCCTACAAGTGTTAAATGAAATAAAAATAAGGGGAAAAATCACGTTTAGATTAACTAATAACAATAATAATAATTTTTTGAAATGAAAAGCATTTGACATCATGCTTGCGATAAAAAATTAACTAATTTATTTGAACATTTCTGCTGGAAAATTTAAAATTAAATTTAAAAGCCAACATTTAAAATTTTATGCACATTTTACTTTTAACTTTCATTTAACTTTTTAACTTTTAAGCGACGTTTCAGATTCTATTTTTGAAAACTATCATCAGGCCATTACCGCGAATCGATCTCCCCCCCCCCTCACATACTCCGCTAACTAATTTAAGAACTAACTAATTTAAACAGCTGAATGTTGCCTTTTTTCACAAAGATGGTGTAAAGAGTTTTTCATTTCACGAAGCGTTTTTCAGTTTTGTAAATAATACTTTTTATTTATAAAAAAATAACTTTCGTGATAGTTTAGTAGCTTAGTTACTTAACATTCGTTTGAAAAGGTTTAAGTTGGTGAGACTTCCCCCCCCCCCCCCAAACTAGCTTTAAATACGGGTAAGGAAGGCACTGGGATCAAGAATTTCGCTTTCTGCAGTATGGATACTGAGGATGCCTAAAGTTGGGTGCTGCCGTTTATTAAATATAAAAGAAACGAAAGGAATTTAACTTTGAATTTCATTAATCGATTTCATACTGAATTTCTAAGCACGTAAAAAAAACCTTGAAAATTAAATACCGAATCTATCTGCAATACACTTTCAACAAGTTTCTGGACCTTGCACAGTGTTTTTCATATGGCTGCTTATTAAGACTCCTTGTTTTGCCTCTCAATTTTTTTCCAAACATCTCAAAAATGTTCAATTGATTCTGTTGAAAAGTCGTCAGCTTTAGGAGATACAAAAATCTATTTTTCATTAATATGAAAGTGTATTCTTTTTCCACGATTCTGTACATCTGTACAATATTTCTAAATCAGAGAAAACATAACTCGGTGCCTACTGTAGATGACTGCAACAGATAGCTTTTCCCTAAATTCCATTGTTAACGACGTCTGGTAGTTGTTATGGTGTGGAGCTTGTGAGCAGCAGCTCAGCTATGAAAACCCAGCAACTCCCTATGGACCGTAGACCCACTTACAGAAATTCCTGTGGACATACGGATTTCCAACGCAGCGCTTTAAAAGGACGTTACTCGGTTTGCCTTCACCACTTTCTTCTGGGATTAATAATACCTATTTGTCAGTTTTATTTATTTTTACCTGCCTCGATGTGCACACCTAGATCGCCCTCATGCTTCCATCTCTTCAGCTACAGTTGACTTTCGAGGCAGGAATGCCAAATTGCTGATAATGGCATCCGATGATTGTTCTCTTTGAAAGGTCATATATCATGAAGAGGCCCATTTTGATTGTTTTGATATGTCTGTTTGTTTGTTTGTTATTTGGTTTTTAGGAGCATTAGCAACTAAGGCCATATTGCTCCGGGATATGCGGTGGTTATTCCCTGACCTTTCCGCATTCTCTGTATTTGGTGGTGACGGGCTCGAACCCCGGTCTAATCAAGAAGCTCCTTCCCACCTGGCTACGGAGGCGCCTGATATGTCTGTTATTGCGAGTATGTTACAAAGTATGTGTTGGTTAAGATTTGGAAAGAATTGTACTATTAACATGGCGAATAATAAAGTTAGCATAGCAAACCTCTGAATAGAAAACGCTGATAAGCAGAGAAAAAAAAGATGAAAAAAAAAAAATATATATATATATGAGCAATTCTGAATTCTTTTATCAAAGGCGCCTATTATAAGGTCCGAATAATTTGCACTAATAAGTTTTGGTCTACAGGAGATATATATAATACTAACGTACGTGTAGCACAAAAGTCTTAGTGTTAGTCTTTTCCCAGTTTTACACAGGCCGTGTAAGACTAAGACAACTCGTTGTGATTTGCTTTACAGTGCGACTTCCGGAAAAAATATGCATCCAACTCCTGCCGGAGATCAACTAACTCTCTTACTTTTTTTCACATCGTTGTGAAAAAAAGTGATTATAACCACCGTGTAACCCTTCGATTGGTACAAATTGCTGGTTTGCAGTACACAGAGGCTACATTAGTTAATTACTGTATATGTTTTCCAAAAGGCATCGTGTGCCTATAGTCTTCTTTCTTGTAAGTTTTTTGAAACTAAAGGAACTGTTTCAAGAATTTTTATTTTTTCTAATAAGCAAAAGGCGCGATTTTCTAATATACAAGTATTTCGTGTGAATTAAGGATACTGTAGAAGCAGTGCACACGAATTTTTTATTATAAACTGGGTATCGAATTCATCAGATATTAATTTCCTGTACGCCGATTGCTTTTTTTTTTACTTCATATAATTAGAATTGCTTCAGCCTACATTTTAGGCTTAAACAATTCTAATAGGCACTGTTTGGCATCACTGCTGAATAACGAATAATTGAAACAAAATTTTGAAATAATGAATTTTAAAGACTGTAATGACAGAACAATGGTCTCTTAAATACAGCACTAAGGCAGTATTTAAGAAGCCAGACCGAATTAATGAAGTTCTCTTCGAATTTTTTATGACCTTTCTTTATTGAAATGCAGTGCAACGTAATCCCGGAACCGTATCGTGAAATTCCTTTATGAATGGTAGCAGTAACTCAGCTCCATCCCTCCCCACCTTTGTTCTCTTTACGACAAACTGCTTGCACAACAAGCGCACCAGAAAGATGCTGACTTGGAAACAAATCCTTGTTTCGTGTCTGCCACACTGGAAAGTTAGCCAAACAGCATGGAACATTTGGCGCTCTCGAAACAGCACGTGCAATATTCTACCCTAGGGAGCTCTGTCCGTCGGCTTCTCTGGCGTTAGCAGGTAAATCTTGGGCGTGCATAGGAACTGAAAACCATGGATATGTCATGTTTCCCGTTCCATTAAGATGCATTGTTATGGCTACAGTAATGAGAACAAATTACGCAGGAGTTATTCAACGGAGCAATGTAGCACGTCTGGGAGATCTTTGCTGCCAATAACTTTCTCTTGGAGCAATTTTTTTGGTGGTGCTCCCTCTCTTTTTTCTTTTCTGTTCTTCGTTGTTTTACACAAACTATTTAGAACAGGTCCCTTTTGCTTCTCGTGATAAAGCATATTATTTCATGGATTTGATCCAAGTCTTAAATTTTTAAGGAACGGGCAGCAGTCGGGGATTATACTGCTGTCCTCTCTATGCTTCAGTCATTCATTCACTGGCTGTCATTTGCACAACCCCTGACTGCATGAGGTGAAAAGACTCGGAGCATAGAATTTCTGACGAAATGAAAATTTTATTTCGTTATTTTTCCCTTAAAGAAAAGACAACTTGTCACGTCCGACTAAAAAAGAGGCCTTTCTCACAAAGACACACTTAAGACCAATTGCATACGTGTTATGTATTAATGTTTACTTAAAAATTAGACGCTATTTTCTCGCCCAAGTGGGGCACTATGACTAACAGTAGTCAATGCGCCAAAAGTTCCCAAACAAAGTTCCCGTAGTGCAGTGATGAAAGCCGTGTCAAGAGTTTTAAGCGACGCTTGGATACTAACAATAAAATTCCGCTCCTCCGTCAACACGAAGCGATCCCGATGTTGCCGCTTAAGAGGGCTGGTACCCGGTTGGGGTCGTTTCCAAGCATGCATATTAACGCTACCGTGATGGATCATGCCTCTCGTTGGGTCAAGGTTTCATTTATGTCCGAAGCTTACCGAATCTGGATCTTTTCTTTTAGAATTTTTTCCCCCGAAAACGAACAAACAAAGTTATTTGTTATTTCTATCCAAAATAGCTGTCTCTAAAAGAAGGCTGGAGGAGTGCCAATTTACAATAAGTAAGATCTCAGTGTATATGCCATTAGTTGGCTGTTTGGTTTTGCGTTAAGGTAAACTAAGATCATGAAGTAGCTATGTATTAGAAAATATACTCCACAGAAAACAAAAACACTCAGGATATCAGGTTAATTACTTTTCCTGAATAAATAATAAATGAAAATTTTAATTGTAAAAATAAAAAAAGTTTTGAATTTCTATGTTCATGGCACTTTTCAATTTTTGCATTACATATTTTACACTTTTGTCTTGTACAGTTATTAAAGTCTGAAGAGGTTATAAAATTATGCACAAACGTATTTAATATGTGAAATAGTTGCGTCCAAAAAGAGCAATATTAATTTAACACCAATATTTATCAGTATCATAAAATGGCAACATATGTCATATGTTGTATGACAAGTAAAGATATCATCCATATTTTCTTTCTAGAAGTGACACTGCATTAAAGCAATGTTTTAATGCAGCTAAACAAAAGAAAAAGAAAAAATTCTGTACCAGGTACATAATGTGTCCTGCCGCTAGCATATTTAACGTGTTTTACATTTGAGAGTCATCGGCAAGCGTTAAAAACGTTTTAATTCACCAGGTGACTTGAAATCAGATGCATTTTCGAATTAACACATTTCCAAGTTTCCGAAAGTTTTTTTGTATTTTAAAACCTTAACATTCCTGTTTCTAAATTCCTTAGCTTTCCAACGATATGCTGGACGTCCGCATTATCCTGTTTATTACGTGAGAAAATTTCTTTGATCAAATATTGTTGCCATCATACAAGTATGATTGCAACAATACAAGTTACAATAATTCGCTTCTGGAAGCTTAAGATGACGTCACTTCCGTAACGCTTTTCGCAGGACGGTTTTTCGTTACAAAATTTTTGGAATAACGCCAGTAAAAAAGTCAAAAAGAAAAAAGAAATATGTCGTAACAATGTTTAAGAAGTAAATAACAGGGTGTTGACTGATGTGTCAGTGACATAATGTTTTAAATAAATCTTAATGATGTGAATCAAATAATATAAGCCAGCAAATCATTATAATTAATTGTACATATAAATAAGAGTATAAACAGTTTTTTAATGCAGTGCCACTTTTAGAAGTCAAAATGGATATACTAAAACCATTATTACATTATTACTGGCCATATTAACAATCAAAATAGTAAATCCATCGCGCCCTTTTTATTATTATTAATAATAATAAACAAAGGGCGCGATTTTTTTTTTTTTTTTTTTTTTATGAAAACCCCCAACACGAAAAGTATCAAAACCTATAGTACTTAGTACCGTGCATGGGTTGAAGGAGAAGTATGGGGGGAGGGGGTGCCCGAAACTTTGCTCTAGAGACTAAACATGGGTTTCACCACTTCAAGCCTCCAATAAGCAAAGTGGTGGTATTTCACCGGTTGATGAAAGTCATCTACCACCTACATGGCTCAGTGGTTAAGACACTGGACTACCAGCCTGATGGACACGGGTTGATGGAGCCGCGTTCGCTTCCACCGCCTTGGTGGAAGCGAACGCGGCTCTATTACGCTGGGAGACCGATATAATAATAATATTAAAATGATGATAAAAAAAAAAAACATCACGAAAGTCACTCCTTCGGACATACCTTCCCCAAGGTAGGAGTGACGGCTGGGGCAGATAGTGGTGCCATCAGGTGCCACCCGCGAGAACTAAATAAAAAAAAAATTAATAAAATAAACCAGTGGACATAAGCCGAAGCTAAAACAAGTCCACCTCCATCGATGGATGATGTCGCAGGATGAAGTCACTCGCGTTCAGGCCTTAGGCAGAGGGGTCGGTTCGAAAATTTTGGAGACAAGTCTCCCGAGCAAGACAGTGGAGCAAGTGGCGCTGTCCCTCGTAAGGCTACCACAAGAGAAGGGCAAGACCATCCACCCCCACCAACTGGAAGTGTTTCCTGCGCAAATGCGCTAGTGACCACCCAGGAAGGGAGAAAACACCAACGCATGAAGTGGAGCATTGAAATGAATACGTACATCACGCGAGCATACTATGAAATAACGAGGCTAGAGACCGATATGACAATGTACAGATTGCGACTACATACCAAGTGGTTGGAACGATACCTGGATATTCAGGTCACCGAACAGCGATTAGCAGACCAAAGAAGGACCATCGTCACGAAGAACCTAATAGCTCCTGCCATCTTGGAAAAAATCAAGCAGGATGTCAGCGATCAACTACAAAGAATATGGTCAATATGGAACCAGAGGAGGAACAGCAAGAAGAAATACAACCCAGAGTAGCTGAAGTGGAAAGAGATGAAGCCATGCTATCCAGAATAAAAGACGAGTGGAAGAAGGCCCTAACAGAATTCGAAGGAATGGACCCGACAAGAACCCACGTGATACCTAAGCAGAGGCCAAATAGAATCCTGTAGAGAGTAACAGACCACCTCAATCGGCAAATAATGCCACGTTACCTTGACAATAATGGTGCAACGTTGGAGGCTATCCACACAGCTGTATACTGCGCTGCCATAGCAGCCACTAGGATTAATGGAAAAGAAACGCGAGAGCAGCAGTAGAAGAACCGAAAACAGAAGGAACCGCCAGCTTGGGAAAGAAGACTTCGGCAGAAGAGAGAAGAATTAAAGAGTCAAGATAGGTCAGTTGACCCAGTACCAACAGGGTAATAGAAGTAAGAAATTGATTGGAAAGGTGAGTAGCATCCTCAGGAGAGACAGCGTCCACAGCAAACATGAGACCAGAAATCAGAGAATAGGAGAATACTTGGACACACTGAAGCAGAACCACCTTGCACTCAGCAAGAGAATACACGGATACAAAGAGAGCTCCAAGAGGAAAATAAACAACCGAATCTTCGATGAGGACCAAAGAGCCTTCTACAGGAAACTGGGTGAAGATGAGAAAGCAGGAAACGGACCACCTGAGAAGAAGACGTTCAAAGTGTTCTGGGGAAATATCTGGAGCAGTGAAGTAAGACATAAGAACAGAGCACCCTGGATAGAAATAGAATGGAAGAAAACGAAGGACATACAAGAGATGAGAGAGTGGGAGATTCGAGAAGAAAAAGTAAAACAGTCGATCAGGAACACCCACAACTGGCGAACCCCGGAACTGATAACATCCACAACTACTGGTACAAGAACTGGTACCTGCACACACACAAGCACCTAGCAGAGCAGTTCACTCGAATGATACGGCACCCGGAGACAATCCCGAAGTTTCTCACTGAAGGAGTTACATATCTGAAGCCTAAAGATGAAGATACAAGAAACCCGGCGAAATACAGACTAATCACCTGCCTCCCAACGATGTATAAGGTCCTGACCAGCTGCATAACCAAGAAGATATCAGACCACTTAGGGAGTCAGAACATAATGGCTGAAGAGCAGAAAGGATGCAATGAGCAATTAACCATAGACGCCGCAGTTATGGAGCAAGCCTTCAAGAAGCACCGCAACCTATACACGGCCTACATCGATTACTGCAAGGCCTTCGACTCCGTACCTCATAGCTGGCTAATAGAGACCCTGAAGATCTACAAGGTCAATCCGATAGTGACAAACTTCCTAGGAGCAACAATGGCGAAATGGAGTACCACCATTAAGGTCGAGAACATCACAACCACGCCAATCCCCATTAGAAGAGGAATCTTTCAGGGAGATGCTCTGAGCCCACTGGTTCTGTTTAGCACTCAACCCGCTATCCACCATGCTCAACGGCAGCAAGTATGGATAAAACCTCAAAGAAGGAAGAACCTGTACACCCTCACCCACCTGATGTACATGGATGACATCAAGCTCTACGTGGCCAGCGAGAAACAACTCCAGCAACTACTCCGGTTCACCGAAGAATTCAGGGAGGATATCAGGATAGAATTGGGTCTAGACAAATGCAAGACCCACACACTGCACCAGGGAAAATTAGTTGGCCGAAACTACCAGCTGCTGACTAGTAAAGAGATCGAAGCTATGACAGAAGGAGAGACCTACAAATACCTAGGGATGATGCAGGCTCAGCAGTTAGAACACAAGGAAATCAAGAAGTGCCTGACCGAAAAATATCATCAGAGACTCAGAAACCTGCTGAAATCAAAACTGAAGGGAGGGAACATAGTTAAAGCCATAAACACCTATGCAGCTCCAGTACTAACATACACATTCGGGGTCACAGATTGGGCTAACACCGAGCTAGAAAATATCATGCGAAAGACAAAGACAATGATGACCAAGAGTCGCCAACACCATCCGAAGTCAGCAGTGGAGAGACTAACAATACCTCGGAAAGAGGAAGGAAGGGGCCTGATAGACCTGATAGGGCAACAGAAAACAGCGATAGTTAACCTGAAGGATTACTTCGAGAACACAGCACCACTCTACCAGGCCATAAGGAAGATAGATAAGTGGTATACCCCACTCAACCTAAGCGAGGAACCTCCTCCTGCCCAGACGATACAAGAAACGAAGTTAGAAAGATGGGCAAAGAAGACACTCCACGGCAGACACTACAATGACCTCCATCAAGATTACATGGATAACATTGCTTCCAATGCATGGCTCACAAGCGGGACGCTCTTCCTCGAGACTGAAGGATTCATGCCCATCCAAGACCAGGTAATCAACACCAGAAACTATAGAAAATACATCGCAAAGGAGCCCGGAATGTCAGATGACACATGCCGACGATGCCACCTGGCCTCAGAAACGATCCAACACATCACCGCGGGGTGCAAGGTGATCACCCAGACTGAGTACACTCATAGACACGGCCAGGTAGCCAGGATAATACATCAGAAGCTAGTGCAGAAATACCAGTTGACGAAAGAAAGTGTACCATACTACAAGTACGAACCATACTACAAGTACTAGAGACCCGAACCCACAAGCTGTACTGGGACCGCGCCATAATAACGGATAAGACTATCCCGCACAACAGACCGGACATAACCTTTGTAGACAAGATGGAAAAGGAAGTACACGAACTTGAGACACGAAATCAAGGAGATGTGGCATATGCAAGAAGTATCAACCATCCCCATCATCGTTTCAACCACCGGTATGGTACCAAAGACTCTACATAGCAGCCTATCAGCAATAGGTCTCCCAGAGAACACCTACAAGGAACTCCAGAAAGTTGCAATCCTGAACACCCGTAGGACAGTTAGTCAGAGATTTCCTCGACCAACAGTTAACACCAGACATTACAACCACCCTGTGTAATTGGTAGCAGTACCTGTCACTGAGTGGAATCTCCCAATCAGGGAGAAATAATATAAGAATAATAATAATAAAAATGCACCACGCAACAGTTTGATAGAGAAAAAAAAAATAATAATAATTTTCTTCGCTTCCGTTGTACTTGTCATACAACGTATATGTTTTCATCACAATGGCAACATGCTCTACTAAATATATAACTTTAATGACACCACTGATAAATATTGGCGTTAAATTAATATCGGCGTTCTTTGAATGTAAATATTTTACACATCAAATACGTTATTCAGGCTTTAATAATCATATTTTAATAATAACTGTAATAATTTTAAAATATTGTAACGCAAACATCGAAATGCACCTTAAACAGAGAAATTCAAACTTTTTTTATTTTATTTATTATAATTACAGTGTTCATTTATTATTTCTTTGGGAAGAGTCATTCCTGACTTTTCGTTCACTTGGCTTTTCAAGCGAACGAAAAGTTAAAGTCCGTGACAAGAGAAGAATATAAAGTACACCATGAAGCAAGCAAGTAAGTAAGGAAGGAAGAAAGGGAGGAAGGAAGTAGGACATGAAGTAAATAAAGGAAGGGAGGGAGTAGTCCTTAGGTTATGCTGACGGGGGAAGTATCATTGCGTCCCCCTTTCTTATTCTAAATATATTTTCAGGACCGTATTTGGCCCGTCACTAAAAATCAATTTTATGCCAGCTTATCAAATTTATATTTTCAAAAATCAAATTAATTACGTAAAGATTTTTTACTGTAGCTTGCTAACATATTTGAAAAAGTGCACATTTGGAGGACGAGGGGCTGAACTCCATACTCCAGCTTGGTTACGCTACGATCAGATGATTTACTGTATAATTATCATATTACAGTGATATGTCAAGCAGAGTCTGTCACTGTAATAAGAAGAATGAAATTTAAAAAAAAAACAGCACTTTCGGAGATCATAATTAAATTCTCTTCTCGCCAATAAAGTGCCTATTTTTGAAAAAATACACAAGTTATACCCGGTTTTCTGCATAAATGATATGTTCGCCTTATATATAAAACTGTCAAATTTCATTCACTACAACTAAAAAAGAGGTTTCAAGTCATCTGTCACAGTCAATTCAGAGTCATTTACAACGATATCTATCACATTCTAATATTAAAATATAGAGAAACCACTGTAAAATGCTGAATTGTTAATGGAAAGTGAGCAAATATAGTGCTGCCCTCTGTTGGCCAAGTAAGAAGAAACTCTTGTGAAATTGAAGTATGACTATACTAGTTATGGTAAACATGTTTGGGAATTCACCGGTGAATATTTAATGTTTAATATGATGCTACCATTAAAAATGGATGAGCAAAAAGTTGGTGTTCACTTTCCTATGCACACTTCGGATATAGACGCCTGCTTTTGTCATGCAAATGAGCATCTCTAGAAAAACACTTGATACGAGGGAAGGCCAGGTAGGACTGTACCTTATTTATTTATTTATTATTATTTTATTTTTATTTTTTTCAAAATTATATTGCAAAATATGAGATGCAGATTTTTTTTTTTTTTTTTTTGTTTAAGTAATTTCTCAAGAAAATAGGTTGTGATGAGGCCAGGAATAAAGGGGAAGAAGATGGAATGTTGTGTGCTAGATATGAGAGAGGATAAACTGCTTAGTAAAATATTCACTTAGCTATTTTCAGGGAAGAAAACAGAAAAAGTGAGTTAATCGTGTCGTTGTAAAGGTATAAAGAATGCAAATATTTTAACAGTTCTTGATGACAGCTGCAAATGAATTTTAACACAAACATGAAAACTATATTTTGGCACAGACTGTATATGGAAATGATTAGACATGATCAGATTACATACATGATTAGACTTTTCCGTGTTTTGCATCACATTTCCTCCTGCGGTTTCGTTTTGGAAATATCAATTAATTCTCTATTCGCCCATTTGAATTACTACTTTGATTTTGATTTATTATTGTATTTATTATCTTATTCGATAATCGATAACTAGATTTGTGAAATAATTTGAAAGACGGAAGAATAAGAAGTGTAGAAAAACGCGTGTGATAGAGTGGTAGGAGCTCGTACGAAAAATCTTCACAAGCGAACGTTATGTCGATTTTTTTCCGACCACCCTGCTCTGTATAGCTGAATTATTGGCTGACATCCTAATATAGGAAGAAAATCAATCAGTTGAGAGAATGCACAACGTGCAGGAACTGATAACACGTTTTGACTGTGTACTGCACTCCCTCGAGAGATCTCTGCGGTTCATTTCCATGTTCATTCGCGATGGTAGAGAGAGATAAGGGTTCGCAGTAACACTTGAATGGAGATAACGACATTCTCTTTGAGAATCCTCATATCTAATTTGTTTTAGTCACCCACCAAGCATAATGAATGTTCTTTGGATCCGACATGAAACTTGTCCCTTGGTTTTTTTTTTTTTTTTTTTTTTTGCTCTGTAATGCACACCGATATATCATGGACTTGTCAACTAACTTCGATCTGAAATGGAGTTTGGTACGGTGATCTGTTTCTTAGACTGCGGAATTGGGGGAATACAAACTGTAGAAATGGGGAGAGATGTAGGGTGGGGGTAAATGATAGTTATAGGCATAAAATACTGTGATATTTTAAATTTTTTATTTTGTATTGTACACTTAAATTGACTATAAAAATTCAATCTGCGATTGTCATTTTAAAAATAGTGACGATCCTAAATCAAGCAATGACTATTACTTTGGAAAGCCGAGTTAATAATGATTAACAGATTTAGAATACAACCAAATAAACAAAAAACAGAAAGGCTTTATATAAATATTGTATTTCGTTTTCATCTTTTGTGAAAAATGGTAAAAACCTAATGATTATTTTACCATTTTTCACAAATGTTTTCATACTATGTACCACTAATATTTCATTTAAGGCTAATTTGTTATATTTGCTTACTTTCAAAAGTGTTAGGCGAATTCATGTAAGAAATGTAAAAATTTCATAATAGAAATAAGCAACGTTGTTAGGGTTTGATTTGGGGGTTTTATTGGCGCATTAGCAACTTAGGCTATAATGCGCCACGTTGTTAGGGGGAAGGAAGCGAGCATTCACAGAAAGATATTTTGGTAGGTAATTTCCGGCTAGGAGGTCAGAGGAAAAGTATTAAATCTTTACCACTCATTCTTTTTTTTTTTTTTTTGTGTAGGATATAAGAGTTACGTTTCTGTTTAATGGCTCATTCTTAACTCAATTACATATCGCAAGTTAAACAAGTTAATGTACGCGAGGAATTTCATGCGAGTTAGAAAATAATAATAATAATCCATGATTTATAACAAAATAAATCACCCCATCGACATGAAAATTTGCTACAAAGATTTCTAAAATATTCTAAGTAAGAACTGGAATTTTGAAATGGATCGGAGCTCCTTATCCAAGTATATAGTAATATCCTTGTGGCAGGAAACTTGGAAGGGAATGCTATGAAATTGGAATTGAATCTAGAACGGAGCCAATAGAATATATGGGGCCATATTTTCTTGTCATTATACGAAAACACTTTCATATAGGCCGATTTTTGCAGAGGGGAAGTAGGTAACCAGAGCTGTTAAATAGTAACTGGACCTGCATTTTCCCAAGCAATATCAGAACATAGGTTGAAAATTTGGCCTCGATCCGACTTTTCGTTCTAGAGAAATACACGAAATATAGTTTAGTTTACATGAATAGCTTTTTACACGGAGGCTATTATTGATCTTTGAAAAAAAAAAAAAAAAAAAACTTATCATGGACTAACGAAATATGCGCTGAAAATGTGATATCGATTGAACTTTCCTGAAATCCAAGTATATGATATCAAAAATAATTTTGATATCATATACTTGGATTTCAGGAAAGCTTTTGACATTGTTTCGCATGGAAGACTACTGTACAAATTGGGAGCAGAATGATATTAAGGGTAAGTTGCTACAATGGATAAAAGAGTGGTTGAATGGGAGAAGACAGAGAGTGGTAATCAATGGACGCTGCTCTTCTTGGACTAATGTTATTAGTGGAGTCTTACAGGGTTCAGTGTTGGGCCCACTATTGTTTTGTATATTTATCAATGATATTGATGAAGGTATATCAGGCTTAGTGTCGAAGTTTGCAGATGATACAAAAGTTGGCAGGGTTGTTAATGTAGTAATGGCAGTGTGCTACTGCAACAGGATCTAGAAAAATTGGGCAGATGGGCTGAGAAGTGGCAACTGAAGTTTAATAATGACAAATGCAAAGTACTGCATATGGGTAGAAGTAACCCCATTGGAGTGTACCAACTGTGTGGTACTAAATTTAGGGTGGTAGAAAATGAAAAAGACCTGGGAGTAATTGTGCAGTCAGACATGAAGTTTTCTGAGCAATGCAGACAGGCTGCAAGAGCAGGTCATGGGGTTTGGTCAATGATATACAGGAATTTTGCTAGCAGGGAAAATGAGGTGATTGTCCCTCTGTATAAGGCAATGGTCAGGCCATGCCTTGAGTACTGCGTAGAGGTCTGGAAGCCTCATTTTAGGAAGGATGTAGATTTACTTGAGCGTGTACAGAGAAGGGCAACAACATTGGTGAGGGGAACAAAGGGGTACTCTTACCAAGAGAGGCTTAAGTTTTGCAAATTGCAGCGGCTGGAGACTAGGCACCTGTGAGGGATCTGATTGAGGTGTATAAGGCCTTGAATGGGTTGAGCACGCTGAATTATGATGGGATTCGTCCGCTTGCTCAGATTACGAACCTAAGGGGGAATAAATTCAAATTGAGGAAAGACAGTTGTAGAATAGATGTGCGGAAATTTACCTTTAGCCAGTGGGTGGCTAATTGCTGGAACAAACTCCCAACTGCCGTTGTGGAAGTTGATAGCTTAAATAAATTCAGGGGGGAACTGGAAAAAACATTTAGAGGGAATTGTTTTGTAATTTTTTTTTTTTTTTTTTTTTTGACTGATGCTGCATAAGCTCATACACTTGCTTTCTTGCATCACATGCCACTATTACGATTACTTTCATTACAAGTTAGGTATCGTACACAATGCCTTACATTTCAGGCGCATTCTGTTTTTTTATTAAAATTAATTGAATTATTTTCTCTTTTTCTATGATTAATTAAAGCGAAAAGTTAATATAATTATCTTCTTATTAATTAATTACTAAGATTATAATTTTATAGAACACTTAATAAAAAACTCTATAGTTTTTACATCCTCATTATTGCTCTTTCCCATTTACGTTTGTTTCTTTTCTATAAATAAATAAATATATTCACAAGAGATGCCGAGTTCACTAGTCTCACATAAAATTCACGTGAAGCGTGCACATACTGTCTAAAGCTAATAATACCGCATTAAAACTACATTTATCCTGTGAATTTCTTTTTTTTTTTTTTTTCATACAATTTATATGGGAAAACGAAATAATAATTTCCGGATTTTCATTTGTCCGATTTTAACGAAATTTGAGTTAGCTCGACAAATGTTTCCATTTGAACCAAATATAAATAAAATTTCATAAAAATCCGTCCACCGGGAGTCGAGTTGTTACATGCGGGCAGACCGACGGACAGACAGACATAGTGAAGTCAATAGTCGCTTATGCACATATGTTAACGTGTAAGGACCCATCCTTACAATAATTTGGTAGGGTTTGTTAAATGTTGGGAGAATTAATTGTAGTGTAAATAGTTAGTTTTCAGCTCAAATAATATGTGTTAGGAACTATGGAATTTGGAAGGTTATTCCAGACACTCCCAGTTAGTTATATCTCGGTTGTAAAGGATTCCTTAAGCGAGTAAGTAAAAGTATAATAGACCGAAACAAATCCCACTTAAGACAGGAGCATATACTCTATAGAAAGGGCACTGAGTGCGGGAGTGGCCCTCTTAAAGATTTCACGGTGCGACTCTAGCAGGTGTGGGCGACGTAGTAATGGATGTGAATGTGAGGTCACAAAGAAGGCCTGAAACTTTCTTAGTTGACCGGAACTTACGTTTATTTTTCTCGAAAGTGCCAGAAATTTCCAGACTAACGGAAGTTCGGACACAAAAGGATGGAAAAACACGCCCACGGAAATGAAAGGAGACGAATAAGAATCACGAAGGAAAGGATGTGGAAGTCAACGATTGGCCAGGAAGAAAGCGGAGGGATTTTTGAGAGAACGTAGAGAAGGGTCTGGAAAATTGATACTGGGGAGATTCGAGGAGTTTTTCTGAGGAAGGAAAGTCGTGGTCTAAGTCCTGGGGTAGATGGAAGTTGTGATAAGAACTCTGCGTACGACTACAATAGGAAGGAATGTTCACCTGTACACATTGAAGCAGTATGGAAGGAGAAAAGAGAAACACACTCTCTCTGAGAATTCTTTAGGCAAAGAATAATCAAATGAGCAGTCGAACGACTGGCCTACTAGGAAAGCACCTCAGTCCACGGAAGAAAAAAATGCCGACTAGAAAGGAATATAGGATCCAGATTTAAATCCAGCCGCGCAGTACCCTGTAGGAAAACATCAGAAAGATTACCGTGATCCCGGATGGGCGCCTTCCGCATTCCAGTACACGAAGGGCAGATAGGAAAGGAATCCGAGCAGGGAGAAAAGTCCAGACAATCACGTAAGTGTTAGGAAGTTTACTGAGAATAAATGTACCTATATTAATAAGGGAAGGACTATAGGAGAATGCTATATAGTTAAGGAGGGATGTCTAAGTGATGAATATATGTATATAAGTGTAATATAATTAAGGCGTAAGTAATCTGTAATTGGAAGTGAAGTCCTATATATTAAAGTTTGATAGAAAGAAAAGAGGTAATAATTAACTAAGAGTTGTTACGATTGAGTAAAGGTTTTCTAACTAGTGTGAAGTTAAAGGTTGAACTTTAATTTATTATGAAAGTTGAATTATTGTGAGTATATCTGATTGGAGTAGGAGTTGATTAACAGGTGAACTATTAAGGAGTTGTGGACTAATTGATCAGAAGGGGTACTATTTAATTGAGTTGATTAATGTTTACTGTTAACCTGGCTACAAAAAAATGTTGGATTGAATAAATGTACTTTCCTTACAAGTTTGAGAAACGAACTCTTAAAGATTTTGTTAGCCAGTTCATTGACTGGTAGTTTGTTGTTCCATTATACAGACTGTTTAGGAGTAGAGTGAGACGGATTGTATGAGGTGAATACTACGCCCTATGGAAGCCCATGTAAAAACATGAAGAGACACCATGATATAATGTATAAGAATATGTATTAGAATTGGATAATTGTTGGTGAAATAATTGGTTTGAGATCAAGATATATACACATTTAAAAGTTAGAAAGATAACAAGTTTCCAGCCAAATATTATAATCAGTTAGATATTATTGCAAGTTTTTATGTATGATATGTTAATAAACATTGTATTATTCTACATTCATGTGTGTGTGTCTGTCATTCTGAAACTCAGCCAGTCCAGTGGAAGAATACCTAATATATTTGGGGTCCCCTTGAGTCTGGGATTTTCTGTAATCAATCAAGTCAGGTGTAAAAGTGGGAGGGGTTCATAAGGGGATATATAAATATAATAAATAAATAAATATAAATTAATACAAAAAAAGAAGATACAAGAAAAAAAAAAACATCATTTACCACCCCCCACAAACGCACCTAAAACACCATATTAAGCTCTATGAGTATTAAAGTGATATTTATCGCACTTTCAAGGCATTAAATGATTAATATTATGTAAAACCTCTTACTATCATGTAGAATGTTGTAGAATCTTACACAATCTAGTTACTTCATTAGGAACATCAGCTAATAGAGTGTGTTATCTCATGTTCGTTTGTGCCATGCGCCAAAACAAGTAAAGCTATGAGGCATCAGTATATTGTGCTGTAATACGTGTATTCTTCGGTGAGTTTGCTAGTGCCATAGCAACTGCATGGTTTTATCTCCCAAAAACTCGGGTTTTCGTCAAATAAAACCATGCAGCCCCCCCCCTCGCCCCCCAGAGATTGACCAACTGGTTAGGAAAAAGATAAAAGTTCCTCCGAAAAATACTGTCAAATTTCTGCTTGGGTCTTTTCGTAGAAGATGGTGATCATTCATAATAATTGTGCTAATCGCAAAGTGAACTAATACCAAATCACTACTCAAAATCGACGTGGAATTTTTGAGAGTAGCATTTTTTTATCCGAGTCAACAGGGTGCAGAAAAGGTACACGAGAAATATTAAACCATTCTATGTAACCAAACTGTCCTTAATTAGTATACTGAAGCGGGCAATGGATTGTTCTGATTTCGTGGATGCTTAACAGGATAGAGATTTCAGGTCTGGCGAGAGATGCTCGAAGAAGCCTCCATATTCCTCAAATTTTCTTTTGGTGGATATTTACTAGGTGGATAATTGCGATGTTATCTTTTAAAAGTCTGAACTTCTTTAATATATGTATCCTTATCCGTAAGCTAAGGATACTTATAATAAAGTATCTTTGACGTTGCTGGGTGACTGATCCACAACGACGCTCAGATATGCCGTGGCGTTCACGATGCCACCCAGTGGGATCAGGAAACCAAGGATATACCGAGAAACCATGTCCCACACGATGAAAAGTATCTGTACACAGATCGTTCCAGTGCCTCATGTGGCGATGTGTCACTATTTATGCTTTTCAATATGTATGATCTTCCACCGTTACTGAAAAGCATAAATAGTGACTCGTCGCCGCATGACTTGCCTTCAGTAACTCTGCGATCATCCTTTACGTTTCTGGTACCAACACAGCTGTATTTTCCGGCTGGTATAGAAGATCAGTAGCTTTCATATGGTCTCCTACTCCTATAGTAATTTGCCAATTTTTGACTTTCGAAACGTTGGGAATCGGGCATTTATTAAGCAGGAGGGAAAACAAGAGGTTTCTGGATTAAAATAGGAGAAAAAAGTTCTAACCCCTGGCATCGTGCAGTGAAGGGTTTTGTAAAGTCGTGGTACCTTTGTGTAAAGGTGAACCTTACAATAAAGATCTTATTTATTCTTTAGCTAAACTCTGGAGTGCTTCGCAAAACACAGGAGGAAATCAGAAGAATTCTTAGAAAAAGTAAGAGTTTTTTCAAAAGCCTATGCTGCACTAAAAATTAAATTTAATTGGAAAAATACACATTTTATATTAAAATGCAGCCATACAATTGTTTATCAGTACAGTGCTTTAAAACATTAGCTTACTAACACTTTTCTATATATGGATTTCTGCTTGAATATTTTGTTAGACATCAAGTGATTTGATTTCTTCAAGAAAGATACTGTTGCACAGTTTGCACTCTTCAGAAATGTTGAGTCAGTTTTGTTCATAACAATGGCTCTGCTGTCTAGGCTTCACTGTCAGGAGCGTTTCCGAAGCTTTAATAGAAAGAGAAAAATGCCATATTAGGTCCACCCAAGTGTAATTACATATCTGCTCATGTGTAACCATTTCCATAAATTGCGTGTACTCTATGGTCGATCTGTCTGTTTTGCTGGAAGAAAAACTGAAGCTGACTTTTTCTTCCAGTCAGCTTCAGTTTTTCTGAGCAATGAAAAACGCACGAGTCTGACTTTTTCTTTTACTAACCTGGCTGATTATTCTCTCATATTCAGCACTGCTATAAGGAATTGTTAAAATGCTAAGCATGACTTGGGATAACTTGTTATTTTTCAAGCTTCCTTGTGCACTTGTCGGTTCCCCAATGAAAGACCACTGTACATAAATTCTTTCATAATAGTCTGATAAGTTTAGGTTCTCACAATGAAACTTATAGAAGTTAAGCTTTAAAACATCTGTTGCGTCATCTATTTCTTTATCTTTAACAACACCAAGAAGTACTAGAAACCTGTCTACGAAAAAGTGAAAATGATACATGTCAATTGATGAAATTTGTGCTGTCCCAGCATTAACACTGAGTTGGCTCCGCATTATCAACCCCCCACACCCCTTATGCAGGAATGAACTGGTCTGTGATGCTGGCGAAGGCTCAAAGTCGGGAATACTGATATAAGACTGTAGTTCGCAAACGTCGCAATCAGTTTTTGAATGTCTGCAAATGGGTCGACGTCGAGATCTTTCAGACTTCGAACGTTGATTGATTGTGGGGACAAGATGTGCAGGTGCCATATCTCGACAACAACCAACGCAGTTAAGTACTCCCGTTCAGTAGTGTCACGCGTCTACCTGTTGAGCCAGTCTGTCACTGGGTCGACAGCAGCCGAACAGTCAGCCAAATGTCACATGTGGAACAGCCATGTGTGGTCTATGTCCGTAGTGAGGGCCGTGTCTCGTGGTCATGTTCACTGCGAGACAAAATAAACTGCGCTTTGCATGGACACGTCAGTACTAACACTGGACAGCTGACACGTGGAAATCTGTCGCATACCGTTTCCAACTCTATCACGCTGATGAGCGTATCTGCATTTGTAGAAAGCAACACGAGGCCATGGCACCTGGATGCACTGTTGGCGTTCGGCGGCTAGAGGCAGTAGTGTTATAATTTGGGAACTATTTTCGTGGCATGCCCTGAATTCTCTGATCACCGTTAATTAATGGCTCGATGGGAAAGCCAACCTTTCTACCACTGCTAAACAAGTACACCCCTTCATGATGACAGTATATCCAGAAAACGCAACATGTCACAAGGCCCAGCAAGTTGCTAACTAGTTTCAGGCACATGACAATGAATTCTCCGTTCGCCTATGGCCGGCCAACTCGGCCGATATCAACCCAAATAAGAATGTTTGGGACCTACTGGAAAAGGACATTCAATGCTACATCCATCCACCTGACAATGTGCGGACATTACTGAACATATTGCGCAACCCATGGGTAGTACCATCACAGAACACCCTGCAATACCTTGTGGTATTCAAGGTGTTGCAGAGTGTTATAGACTATCAAGACGTGTAAAGGACGGTCCCACAAGGTATTAGGTAGGTGCCGCTAATGCAAAGCAAACTCATTGTATAAGAACGTTTTTCGATGGGAACTTTTGCTAGTGCACCATGTAATCGCATGCAGCCATAAACCACTTCCTCAATAAGCAAAAGAACAGAATCTTCTCCTCTTGTTTTAGACTCTTCATGACCTTGACGGTATTAATGCCCATGAGTAAGTCAGACTCATGTTTCTGGTTTAGTCTATTATGGTAATCAATTTGTACAATTTTTTAAATGAAAGATTTGAAGACTGTAGGTAAAGCATATTTGCACGTAATTTAATATATAATCTTTAATATATCTTGGAGTAATGACCTCAGTACATGGATATGAGGTACTTTGAATTGAAGAACTAATTTCGGATTTTCAAACGTTGGCGTGACATTTAAAGGAAACAAGAAAATTGCTTTATTCAAGCCAGAAGAGAGAAAACGAACAGACTTTCTGCACAAGGGAGGACACATCTAGAATTATCAGCTTTCTTGTGCTGTTTAGGATTGCTTTTACCAGGTGTACATAGGTGTACATTTCAAAGGTTCTTTTTTCTTAAGTTCATCAGTTTGTCTTTCTAAACTTTTGGATCATAAACTAGATTTGAATATGAGTCAGTATCACTCATCAGTGATCGCTTACTGCACTTTTCAATTTCTTAACTTTGAAAAGGTGCTCATATAGGTTTTCTCACTACTACTAACCTTTTCTTTAAAAATACTTGTCAAAGATTGTCACTGCTCTACCAGTCCGGTTACACATTTAACCAAAGGAAGCTAACGTGCACATACATGCTTCAAAATCTTTTTTATTTCAATGACATGCATCAGTTTAAATCTATCTTTCCTTTTAGCACTTCTTTCTAGATACAGTAGTAAATTTCCACCAAGAATTCAGCCACTTTCATATGAAGGGATGCAGCTGCCTTTTCAGCATACAAATTAATAAGATGACAAGGACAGCCTATTATCACCAAGTGCTGAATCTTCTCTTTTAATCAAAAAAGTACCAATGCTACTCCAGTTTTTAAGCCTACGGTAACAGGCGCATTATCAACCAAAGTGCCAGGCAGTTTTTTGAAGGAATCGATATGGTCTTGTTGTTTGGGCGCACCAGCGACTTAGACCACACCTCATCATAAATATTACGTCTGTAATTTGTCTGTGTTCTGTGTGGTCGATTTTCTGTTCGCTGGACGAAAAATTCGAATTCCCTGGATGGGAAAAACTACGCTACTCTCGCCTGAGGCGACTAATTCAGCCATGCTGTGAAAAAAGGTCCATAAAATTGCTCGAGTCGCTGACAGGATTCGAACTCAGATCTTTTCCGCCCGGTATGGGGAGAACGGTGCTTATATGCACTACGCTATTTGCGAAGGTGAATCGATATGCTTTCAGGTTGTTCAAAACGTGTCCAATGTTGTCCTCTGTAAAAACACCTTCTAAAGCTGGCACTGAGAGCAGCTGGTTTCGATTTGAAGTTTTATCGTTATTATTATTATTATTACAAAAGATCATCACAATGGGATAAAGCTTGAAATCGCTTTGATTACTCTATCTGTGCAATGGAAAATGATCCACTTTTCAGAGCCATCACTACTTCTTCGTTCCCTATCCGTGAAATTTCACTAAAAATGACTGTCTCTTATATATATATATATATATATTTTGTTCTCCCACAACCGTATTTTTTTTTTTTTTGCAATTTCGCTATCGGGAAACATATTTCTGAACAACATTACTTGCATGCACAACTCAGAGGAAGATTATGTTCTATGACAAAAGATGCAAATAACATTCGACATGAATGACATCACCATAAAATTCAATATCTATGTTTAAATTTCTTTATATGTACTGCACGCTGTCGTTATGTATTTGCAAATGCTGGATGATTGCATCGCGTTTCCTGCTGCTTAAGATTGAAAAAAATTACATCTACATACGGCAAACGTGTTACCTTTTTCAGATTTTACAATCGATGGAAAACTTGCGTATATGTATTTTGAAATTTTACGTCGTATTTCTTTGCCATCTTACTGAAAGACAATGCTAATTAGCTTTACGCTGCACATATACTATGAAATTACTGATCGAAAATAAGCAGAAATTCGCAAATTAAAATAAACCTAATTTTGAAGTAGTTTTAATAATTTTTGTGAAAAGAAGAAGACTGAGAAAAACTGGGGTTTTTTTTTTTTTTAAAAAGATGGAGAAACTGTCACCAAATAGGGCTATATTATGACAGTGAGACGAAGGGTAAAATCGAGTAAAAGAGACGGATTCCCCGTTGTAAATCCGGAGAACAGGCAGCTATACGTAGCGTATTCTTCGTAGGGTTCGAATGCCATGGCGTTCCTATATTAGCTGCAGCGGTTAATTATTCCATCATTCGGAGGCGATTATACCTGATAATTTGCATAGACGTCCAGCATTTCGCCCATTACCTTAAGGTTTTTCGGCTGCAGTTGCGGCTGCATTCACGGATGTTTTCTGGATGTTAAAGACTCGAATGGCACTAGCTTTGAAAAATAAACAAGCGCAGCCGTCCTCACCTGCTAAAGCGTACCAGAAAACCACTCTTTGAAAGTTCGTGAGATTCTGTCCGGTCTCAAATGCCAATGAACTGATTTAGACGTTGGTCAACACACACACGCTTCATTTAATAGATTTTTTTCGCATAGCCACCTCCGTAGTCCTAACAAAGTGGCCAGACAGTGTATATCTGTCTTTGGCCATACCAATATTAGATTATGCTGCAATTCAATCCCTAAAGATCTCGATGTCTCATCCATGAATGTCAAATTTTCATCCGGTCTTTGATTTTCTTACCTAAACCGGGACGCCAAATGTTATAGCCCCAGGGGCTCATATGTGGTGAGTATGGGCTTGGCACACCCAGGGTCCTGAGCTGGATATCATCTTTCTTCTCTTTCTTTCTTGGTGATTTCCTTCTACTTCTCTCTCTCTCTTTGGCTGGTGCAGCATAAGCCTCAGGCTTCCTTGCACTATGTGGCTAGCAATAATAATAATAATAATAAGCATCCGCACATTGCGCAGGACCCGAAGAAATTGGTATTTCATTCCGCATATCACTAAACAGCGATGAGGAATCATAGCAACCTTACAGCAGGCGTGCAAAGGGCCTGTCCAACAGCTAGGGACGGATTTCACGTTTTGGTTCTTGTTATCATTAATTTAGAACACAATTTAGAAACAAAATGGAAATCTTTGATTCCCTTTTGGGGTTTTGGAGCCCTTCGCTTGCACATTTTGCGCCTAATGATAAATCTGCCTCTATTAACAGCAGATTTGCTTGTATGACCTTAAGGACCTTCGAATTGATTTCAGAGATTTACACACACCAAAGTTATCGCCCGCAAATTTTACCAAGATTTCGTTACGAACGCAATGTGATATCAGTTTTGCCACAAACAGTGCAATCTATCAAATGTCATCAGTTGTACTTGCTTGTGAATCTTATCAAGATATTAATTTCACGGTACCTCTATCTTTGCAGAATATCACACTTATTCGATCTCAGATATTTTAAAGCCATAAATATACAAGAGTAAATCATAATACAAGAAAATAAAAAGCTTCCGAAACACTAGTAATTCACTCTTGCATGTAAATCCGGTGGCGAAACATTGCTTAATTGCTTAAACGTCGTGTTCCACATGATATCTCATTCTGCACGTACTTTAAGAAATAAGTTTACTTAATTTACATAAATTAATGAAATGCCTGTGCTTCGTGCTCTTGGAAGCGCGACGTTGAAGTACCACGAAAGGATCAGTAGATGACTCCTCGCTTCTGTCTAACAATTTCTTACATGCCCATATTTTGTCTATCTCGTTTTCAATGGTAATTATATATAGCAAAATTTATTTTATTTGTTTTGCATGTTTGTTTACGAAATGATATTGCCTAGAGACAAGAATCTGCATACAGTCGTCTGCTTTCCATTACTGAAAGGACAGAAAATTTAATTATTCTCGTTTGCTTTTCTGACTGCTTGAACGAGCTTCTGAGCGAAACTGAAACATTTATCATTGTGAGACTCGTGGCTCGAGTCATTTTTTAATGCACACACCGGTTTTATTTTCTGGGCCAGCCAACGGAAAATGCGGGTAATGTTTATCCTGATTAGGTTTTTCTGTTATTTGGAAGCTATAGGGGTGGAGTTTACCAGCATTATGATTTCAGACGGGGACTGAAACCCCACAGAACAGCTTAATTCTATTTATTCTGTCGTTCATCATCATTTGTTGCGAGCTGTGGGCTAGATAAAGCCATCTGTTTCCCATTACTTGAAATAAATACATACATATACGGAGCTTCCTGTAACCAAACGAATGGATAGATTCCCAGGAGTTTCCACGAGATGGTCTATATGATAATCTTGAATGCTGCTCTGGTGTGCTTTTTTAAAGTCATAAAGACATTGCTTAGAGGAACATACTCAGTGTCATTAGTATGGAGATGGCAGGCTTTCAGTTCTCTCTTGCTTCGACTGTAAGGGGTGTTATATTATTAGATTACTGTGGGTTAAAGGTAATCTGTGCACAAGAATATCATACATGCTAGAAAGGAATAGAAATATTAAGAAAGTTGGAAACTGATATCGTTTCTACGGAAGTGGACTTCATTGGACATATGATGGATACTTTATTTCTAGATATATTCAAACCTAGAACTTTAAGAGGTATGATTAAAACAATTCTACTACAGAGAATAAACTCGAGATAATAGCAAAAAGTACATGAAAGTAGTACTGATTTTGTGAGTCATTCAAAAATATTACTATCAATAAGAATACACAATCTTTGTATTGCCCAAATTATAAGTAGTATTAGTGGCATAAGTTAGAGAATGAGATTTGGAAACTTACTTCAATTTCGGTTTAAAAAAACTATATTAACTTTTTGTTGCCTTTTACACTTTTATGAGAATAAACGTTGCATCTACACGCATGTACTGAAATTCCAAAAATATCCTTTTTCCTTTAAAGAACACGTTCACGAGAGACAAGATTTTTGAGATTACATTAAAAGATTGCTATTAGGAAAAGTTTATTTCACAGGCGCAAGAAGCATTTCAATTTCATCCATCGATTCAGCTTTTAAGCCTTTGGTGTGTGGAGGTAGGATATAAATACTGTATATATATGTACTGTATATATATTTTTTAAAAGATGGCGAAGAAAGCATGCCCACATCAAGGTGCAAACCCAAGTTCTTACTCAAAAGTGTAAAATTCCGATGAACTTGATACTCCAGTCATACAAATCTCTTCTGAGAATTACTATTTGGCAAAAAGAAGGTGGAACACCTTCTTTTTTCCAAATAGTAATTACTCTTTCTCCAATTAAGAAAGAGTACATTATTCATCTATTCCTGATATAGGATTTGTTAGTGCCAAATTGAGGCATTGGTTCCATTTTGGTGTGAAAGCGAATTATTACAGGACATGGTCCAATAACCTCTAAGCTATTTTAGATTGGTCTATCAAAGTCTGGTTGCTGTTTTTTCGGAGATATTGAAACACTGTCGCATATTGGTCTTAAATGTCCTCTTTAGGAGGATTTGTGTTTATTTATAGTGGAGGTTAGTACTGGGGACTCTCGATGAATAGAATCTGCAGATACTACTAGATGATTCATTAAAGTATTAATATCTTATAGCGTTAGTAAGCGCATTGTTTTAAGAAATAAATGTCTGGTTTCTAGTAGCTTGGTATAATAGATGTGCTAGAATTTATTAGTTGGATAAAAGTCGTTTTGTACATAATAGATAACATAATTCCCTGCAGTTAGGAAGGGGGGGGGCTTAGGCAGAAAACAGCCAGTGACAGTATATTTAGAATTTAAAGTTTTTTCTATAGGTTTTAGTTTAGTTATTTCATGTGGTTTAATTAATGGCTTTGATATAAAGAATTTGAGCTGTGTGTTTTACATACATACGAATGTACGTTGCTTTCCGGGCAGAAGGTACATATGAGTGTATCGACGTTGTGTCCAGAGAGCTCACTGGATGTGTGTATGAAATGAATATTAATGCCCACGATGTGATGATGGAGAATTGGGTACCATCGTATGCTGGGATTGAAATGTGTCTCCAAGACATTGCAGTGGAAAGCCTAATCTGTAGAGCAGTTGCTTTTAACGTGTGATTCGCGGAACAATAGAATTCTGTTTCCCTTTTTTTATTACTGATTATAATATAATTTATATATGTATATTACCGTTTTTATAAAGATACTGGGGTAACGAGGAAAATTTGGGTTAGCAAAAGGGCTGCACGGCCGAAAGAGGTTGAACAGTACTGCTCTATTGGCTCAGGCAATATAGGAAGTAGATGTTTAGAAACATGGTTTGGCGGCTCCACTAAACAGGATGATTAAAGTAGCCAAAACTATATTGGGAATCTAAAAAAACATGGACGATTTCTGACATTAGGATTTGTTCCTAATGTTATTTTTCTTGGTGCAAATTCTAAACAGCCTAAATTAACCCAATGTTCCTTCCTTCCTGTTTTAGTGCATTACTAATTAGAATCAAAAGAGCATTGAAGCCCAATAAGTCCTATTATTATAATCTTAAATTATAAGAGGAAACCTCATACCTTTTTAGTAGGACTGTAATTCTCTCGACACTCAATCGCGGATGAATGTATTATTATATGAACCCACCCCACGTGCTTAGTCTTAAATAAATCAAATTAAAATAGCTACTAATTAAAATCATCATGCATAATGATTTAAATCATATGAGAATTGAATGCATGATGATTTTAATTAGAAGCTATTTTAATTTGGTTTATTTAAGACTAAGCACGTGGGATAGGCTCATATAATAATACATTCATCCGCGATTGAGTGTCGAGAGGATTACAGTCCTACTAAAAAGGTATGAAGTTTCTTCTTATTTTAGATGTTCTGGTGCATGTAACGGTGTTAATCTTTTTTTTTTTTTTTTAGGTCCACAGAAAACTTCACTCCATCATCTTAATAACGTTTTCTGTTGGTTTTTATGCGCATCAGTAACTTAGGGAACACTGCACGAGTGTATTATGTCTATAAAAGTGTGTGCTTATGTGCCTATTCATGCTCTGCAAGTTTAAAAACTCAGACTAACTAACAGAGGAGATCTGCTCCCTCGGCCTGAGATCAGCTGATTACAACACCAACTGAAGAGGCTTTTAGAAATTCCACCAGAGTGTGACGGGACTTGTATCCAGTCCAAATGAATGACAGGTGTTGAAACTATTATCTTTGTGTGTGTGTGTTGGTGCAATGAGTGTGAATAAATTAGGCGTAAACTCAGCGTTCTGATGACGTTTATGAGAGCTTGATGAATAGAGTGGGTACCCTCGAAGGAATTAAAATAAGAGTCCAAGCTCTCAGTTGCGAAACTCAACGCCAGAGCTTAAAATTGTGCCTCAGGCAACATAGCGGAAATTCCCAAGGCAAAATGCGCTGGCCTCACAGGAGGTAGTTATAATTATATATATATATATATATATATATATATATATATATATATATATATATATATATATATATGAAATAGATAAAATGATGGGTTGAAAAGTGCAATGGTAACGGAGGGATAAAAATAAAGATGATATGACAAATGCACCTGAGTGCGCAAAGCAGCAACAAAGGATACAAAAGATTGCGTGAGATAGAATTGATAAGTCTGTTAAAAAGTGCTAAGATGGAGGCTTAAATTACACAAAGTGCCATAACTAATAGGAGAAGGATAGCAGAAATTAGAGATATTATAGGCGTGAGAAAGAGTGGATGAATGTAAATATCCTATGTGATATAATGAATTAAACAAAATTATAGGCTGAATTGAAAAGCCAATTAGACAGAACGGAACTGTAAAGCAAAATCTCTTTTATCCCTTCCCTATCCTCAATTCACTCCATAGCCTTATACCATTTGCTTGCACTAACACATATATATACATTTATATGCATATCATCCTTAAATTTCTTCTAAATCACGTCATTCGCTTATAACCATTTATTTTTGCATCTGGATAGCACTGTAAACACTTATTTTTATTTTATTTTATTACCACTTTAATTCATCTTAATTTATTTTGTTATAAATCATACACTGCGTTGGGACTACCTTGTCCATATTTTTGTGAAAGATGTACCGCTTTACTCCCTATTTGATCTCACTTAGTTTTATTCTTAAATTTTCTTTTCTTCCACAGTTATGGGCAAGTATAGAAATGCATGATCAGGTGTAATCCCCTGATGATATACCTGATTGTGTATCAATATTTACCTTTAGCTAACATTAGTTAATTTCAAAATTTATTTATCCCTTTTCCTTTTTTTGGACCTATAACCAAAATTACCCACCAATATCTGATGCTGGCTACTATTCCTTATATTAATTTAATAATTTTTATTTAATCAATTTTTGCTTTACAGTTCCCTTCTTATTGGCTTTGCAATTCAGCCTGTAATTTTGTTTAATTCATTATATCACATAGGATATTCACATTCTTTCTCTCTTTCTCACGCCTATAATATCTCCAATTTCTGCTATCCTTCTCCTATTAGTTATGGCATTTTGTGTAATTTACGCCTCCATCTTAGCACTTTGTAACAGACTTTTCAATTCTACCTCACACACACACACACACACACACACACACACACACACACACACACACACACACACACACACGACCCAAATATATATATATATATATATATATATATATATATAAATACTTAATACTTAAGTAACCTAAATTAGTCTTCAGTGTTATACCTATAATTAAACACATAATTATTAAAAAAATAAAATAAAATGCAATAAAATAATATAATAATAAAAATTAAATACAGCCGCCGTAGCCTAGTGGTCAGGCGCGCGGGGGTGCATAAGTACATGTGCCTTGAGTGACAGGGGTTCAAGCCCGTGAATGCTGAATACGGTGCTGTTTCTTGTATTCTGTCTATCTTGTGAACCCCTCTGACCGTTTGGTCGTCCCGGAGTATAAACAGAAAATTTATTTATTTTAAAATGATGAAGCAAATTACTGATAATCTTGCAAATAGCAAACAGAAACAGATAGCTCTAGCCAATTATTGATAGGATGTATTGAGTGGTGCTAGCCCCCGGTAACGTACCATCAATGTATCCTTTTATTAGTAATTTCCTTCATCAGCATTTTATTTTTTATCTTTATTGTATTTCATTTTTATTATATTATTTTATTGCATTATTTTATTTTTTATCTTTATTGTATTTCATTTTTATTATTATATTATTTTATTGCATTATTTTATTTTATTAATAATTATGCGTTTAATTATAGGGTATAACACTGAAGACTAACTTAGGTATTTGGCCTTATGGCACAAAAGGTATACATTTACTCTGAATACCTATATTCTATATTCTTATTGCCTTTTGGTTCTCTTGGTATACTGTTCAATAAATATTCAATAAATCGACAGGGATGGTTATAAAGGCTGAAAGAGGTCGTATCCAGGTGGTTGCTGTCAGGGGAGGCGAAAGAAACACAGACCCTCGCATTTAAGGGAGTAAAGGCGAAAAAACGTGAACACTGAGACCTTCACGAATTTTGGTTAGGGGGGCATCATCTTGTTTGTATGTCGGTATTTAAATACCTTGACATGCACTTAGGTCAAGCTTTAGCAAGTTGCATTGTTGCAAGGAAGTGAGCCCTACAACCAACGTCCTTGCAAACTATAACAATGCATCATGCAAGATACAGCTTCACATACAACAACACATTGAAAACTATAACAGTGTCATTCCGTTTACATTAGAGAAATATGTAAAATATCAGTACCTTCTCTGTAAAATATTCAGCAATCTCTCTCTCTCTCTCTCTCTCTCTCTCTCTCTCTCAATTCAATTTGAAGATTGAAAGAAAACAGTGGAAGAATGAGACATTATGTTTTTCATTTTTATGTGCTCTCACCAGTCAAGGGTGACTCAGAGGTTAATCTCTACTCCGACTGCGTAGGCTTGCCAACTATGCAGCGTTTTACAGCGCCTGGAAAAAGTCATCCGAAAGACAGTAGTGTACGTGGCGATTTTTCAAGGTGCAAGAAAAAAAACTGAAGTTCCCAGAGCAAAAACACGTGCTATTCATGAACAAAACCAAGAAACCTGGAGAGGTCTGAGTTCGAATCTCACCAGAGACAGGAGGAATTATTGAAAATCCTCTTCAGTCGGGGGAATTCCAATCCTATCGACTGGAGCAATATTTAGTCTTCTCCCCCCCCCCACCCCCACACAACGTGTCTAAATTAGTCGGTCTCAGCGAAGGATTCATAGACCCTCCCTTATCTCCAGGAATCTCGGATTTTACTTCTTTGCTTCTTTTTCTAGATTTTCTTGCAGCAAAAGAAGCGAACCGACGGTAAATACACGAATTTTACAGATACGAGGGTATCAAAAAGTTCGTACCCTGACCTACATAAAACATCAGTAGGAGGATGCCGTTTTTAATATAAGTTATGTACATATTGAATAACTAACACGTAAAATTTCATTCCCGTAGGTGATCGCACACCAGAGGTGGAGCCTGGAATCTGAGAAAGGACGCTATGGTTGACAAAGTGGAGTATCGAGCAGTAATCAAGTTCTTACATTTGCAGGGCAAGAAACCTCAGGAAATTGACCAAGAAATGAAAGCTGTGTATGGGCAGAATTGTCCATCCTGTAACACTGTAAAAAAAGTGGAAACGAGAGTTCCAGTGCGGTCGTACAAGTGTTTTTGACGAGCCAAGAGAAGGAAGGCCATCAACGTCCACAGATAGTGAGACGGTTGCAAAGATTGAGCAGATGGTGCTGAGTGACAGACGTGACAGTTCATTTCATCTCAAATGCAGTGGGAATTAAGTTATGGGTCTGCCCACAGCATTTTACATGACCATCTGCAGATGTCTAAGGTCTCCACACGATGGGTTCCATGATTATTGAGGCCTTTGCAGAGCCAATGTTCTCACCAACTGTTGGATTTGTATAATGCGGATGTTGAGAACTTTTTTGATTGGTTGGTGACAAATGGTGAATGCTGAGTGTACCAGTATGATCTGGAAACTAAAGATATGTCAAAGCAGTGGAAGCACACCTCCTCCCCACCTTCCAAAAAGGCAAAGGCCACTCCATCTGCGAAGAAGGTGATGTTGTCCGTGTTTTGGGACAGAAAAGGGGTTATCCTGACAGATTACCACGAGGTAGGTAATCTGTCAGGATAAAATCTTTTGAAAAAGTTATGTGATGCTTTGAAGGTAAAAAGGCGTGGAATGTTAACCAAAGGTGTCCGTCAGACAATGCACAGGCTCACACGACCGTTGCCACCACCAAATTTGTTGCCCAGTGCGGCTTCGAACTACTGCAGCACCCACCCTATTCTCCTGACCTAGCACCATCAGACTTTTCTTGTTTCGAGAAATGAAGAAACCATTGCGTGTACGCCGCTTTGATTCGTCTCAGGAAGTCATCAATGAAGTGGAATCGTGGTTTGAGACAAAAAGTGTGAACTTCTATGATTAAGGCATTAAACAACTGATTCACAGATGGGAGAAATGTGTTACTATACATGGAGAGTACATAGAAAAGGATTAAAGTTCCTGTGAAGGAACTTTAATCCTTTCTTGGGCTATTATTTCTAGGTAAGGGTACGAACTTTTTGATGCCCTCTCGTACAAGTTAAAAGACTATAACGTGCAATTAACACTGCACTTCATAGCCTTGATTGTTTTGGCAAAGCAGTCAATAACAAATAACAATAGCATAAAATGTGCGTATTCATTGTTATCAGTAATTGTAGTAACAACGAACAAGCCCACGGGGTCGGGTAGCCAGTAGATATAATCATCGTAGATATACACACCGGGTAGAAAAGGCAAACACACTGGAAAAGAAAAGTTTTTTATGGGTTTTTCCCAACAACGTGGGAGAGTTGGTTAGTCTCAGTCTAGAATTGCATAGTTTTTCCAGAAAACCAACGGAAGAATACACTGAAGCCTCATCAGCCTTGGCACTTAATACATACCTAAAAAAAATAATTATTCTTTTAGCGGCATGTGACGCTAAAAGAATCCTGTACCATGAAACGTGGACACGTTTCATGGTACAGGAAGTACCACGAAACGTCTGAAAACAGCTGTAATTCTTAAAAAAATTAAAGGCAGATTACACTCAATACATACTTAACCTAACGACACAAGATGAAGAAAGTTAATTATAAATAAAATACTATCTGTGCAAATTTTCAAATGTCCCTTGTTCGTCTTATTTATTCCTATATGATAATTTATCATTCTCTGATGTGTCTTCTTTTCTAGCCTCTTTGAAAGCAATCATTCCTGTTATTAACGACCCATACTAATGTTGTTTCCAAATATTCCCATATTAAGAATTTTTCTTAATTTAACTACAATTTTATGTAGTGGATTAAAAAGTGCATATATCCCCCGTTTGATTTAAAAATAGGAAAGACGCCGAAGAGATATTCGCAAGGGTATAACGAGTAATCAGACGACAGGTAATTTAACATTTCTGAAATGGAGTAAAAGAAAGTCATGCTTAACAAGACAAACACCTATTAAACAAACAAAAAAAAAGTTCCAAGGTTCTAACTTTTCTCATTTGCAAGCAAATGAACTCGAGACGAGCGGGAGGAGTGAAAAATTTTCATACAGCTGGAGGCCATCGTTGCGCCATTTCGTCTTATTAACCTAGCCAGGACAGGGGTAAAAAGAAGGCAACAAAGTGTCATCCTTCTCGCTAACTTATCACGCAGCAGCGGAGCCATCCCGGAGGCAGGAAAATCGAGAGAAAACAACTAACTGACGCAATGTTTTTTCCAGCGTGCATCGACTCGATGCTTATTACTTGGACATGCTCCTTCCGGCAGCAATGTGCAATAATAAGATAGTGCTGATACTTGCTGGATAACTACCAGTTCCGTTACATTCCCGTTTGTAATTGACTTTTAGTTGGGCGTTATCTGTTTACGTCTTCTCGCGCCGCTGCTCCTACCACTTCAACGACACATGGATGTTAATGCTATTTGTAGCTCGTGGTTAGTAGCTGTTTCCCTGCCCGTGTGTGTATCTCAGATGAAATAATGGCGTTGATAAGGAACGGTAAACGTACGCCCCTCAAGCGAGGTACTGAAGGGTGAGATATTGAGTTATAACACCACCGAAAGTGCAGAACTAATAACTAGAGGAAAGAGACACATACACACGAACGAACGCACGCACTACGATATCTAATAAAACATACAGATACACTCCACGAAGCGGAATTATTGACTGATAACGCTCCAAGTGTTTCAATTTCTTGTAGTTACTCTACTTTTAAAGCGTTCCTGCAGGATACTTGCATCCTGAGTGCATTTAATACTTCACACATCCGTGAAAGTTGGTATCGGCAAACAAAGAGATATCTCCATGCCAATCGATTGGTCGTTTAGAAATTCTCTTGAAATATGAAGTTTTATCGCAATCCGGACAATTTTTAAAAATTAATGGCATAGTACGTGTAAACGCCCCTCGCGTGCAATTATTTTATTTTACACCAAAGCAACTAAGGTCATAAAATGTCAGTGTATTTTCTGTAAATTGTGTTTCCGAGAGTAGAGCAATGCAATCCTCTCAAGACTGACTAACTCAGTCCTTGAGAGGACTTTTCCATATGGTATGGAGAGATAATTATCCATAGTAAATCATAATTTGCAAATATCATTTGGATGGTTTCTTACTTTTTCATGTCTATCGGCAGGTTCAGCGTTCTGTAGGGATTTTAATTTTTTTATTTTAGAACTTATATATATATATATATATATATATAAGTATAGGGGGAAAAAACACACCTGGTTAGAAAAAAAAAATTAATATCAAATATGATCTCTCTGGACTTTAATAACAACATTAACAGCCTTGTGGACGTATACTTTCTAGAAGTTTCTGATATATAGAGATTATAATATTTCTTAATTCATCTCGTATGATTGCTATTAGTTCTCTCTTGTTTCAGCTATCAACTGTTTTTTCAAAACATCTTAAAGGTCTTTAACTGGGTTTAGATATAAGCTCTATGCTAGAAATGCAGATTCGTCATATTATAATCCTCAACTATTGTCTACTGACCGTGTTTTATGATACGAAGCGTTGATATTAATACGGGTCTCCTCTCCAAAAAAAAAAAAAAAAAAAACCTGGCATAATATAGGTGAGGTAGAATTGTTCAGAGAGTCACAACAGAAAACTGCAATCATGAATTCACTGATGGCACCCAGTGGACCAAGTCAAAACCATGTAAGTCAGGCGCATATCCCCGCAGATACCACGAAACTTCATTGTTGTTGCAGTGCAATCTGTGTGAAACCGTCCTTTGGGCATATGCCACACCCATGTGAGCCCATCTCAAGCTCGGATGTGTAGCGTGATTCATCACTTCACATCATGTTTCTGTCACAGCTACAATTTTATTGCAGATTAAACCCACTGTATTTTTTTTAATAAAGAAAAATCATTTCAATCTCTTCTTATATCATGAAACTAGTTAGCAATAATTACTGTTTCGTACACAAGCCGATTTCATTCTATTTATCGAAAAAATCTAATGAAGAAAATTAACTTGAATTAATGAATAAGATACTGACCAGCCTGAAAGAAACTCAAAGGTAGTTTACATTTTCTTTCATTTAAGATAACTTTGATTCGCAATTAATTATTTCCATCCCATTCCTTCTTTTGGTATGAAAAATATTCTTACTCTTGTAAGAACGTTTTAACGATTTTTCGCAAGGCAACTATATAAAACCAACTTCCCGCCATTTACAGGTGAAATGACATAGGCTCATTACAAATATTGCTTCTAAGAAACTCTCTTTCGTTCTCGACGTTACTTTTCTTCCAAACAGTTATTCACTCTGTACAAATCGCAAATCTGCACTACCATGGAAAATTATTCCCACATCTGAGGTGGTACTCCCAAAACCTCTCTCAGGCGTCTAGATTCCATTCAAAAGAGGGCAGTTAGGTTAATTAATGACTCATCTCTAACAGAATTTCTTCACTCTCTGTCTCATAGATGTTCTGTTTCTGCTGCATGCCTTTTCTATACATACTTCCAAGGGTACTGTTCGTTCTTCAGAATTAGATTCGATAATTTCCGCTCTGTCTTCCAAACCAATCCGAACACGTGCCGCAACCAGTCAGCATCCTTTTACTGTCCAACTTCAAACTCACAGAACCAACTTTTCTTCTTCCTCATTTATTCATCCAACTTTCGTTTTCTGGAACAACCTTCCTTCATGCGTATTTCCTGAAAATTACAAAATACAGAAATTCAAGTCTAATGTCAACAAGTACCCCTTTCATCTTCTGAACCTTCAACCCATACACGGTACTAAATGTTACAGATTCTAATTCGGTTTACAAGAGCATTCAAAATAAAATTTTGATGCATTTTAAATTAGTAAAATAATGAGGAACAATTACGGCATTGATAAAACAGCAAATTATAAAACCGTATAAACTTTGTCTTTCGTCAAAGTGTAGAGTTTGCCATTTGCTTCATTCGGAGAAGTCTTGGTGCAAATATCGTTAGTGAGTAGAATTCTTTAGGCGTCCTGAATCAGGTTCCTTTTAGAAACCCCCAGTGAGTTACCCGACGTTAACTCACTGGGGGTTTCTATAGAGGTTTCTAAAAGCATTGCCAACGTTTTCTTTCAAAATCTGGACATTTTAACAGAATGGGTTTGACAACTTCTGGCATTGTGATAGATCCTCTCCTCAGAGCTGAACTATCTCTTCTCGTCTTTGGCATACTGTCACAGAAGACTGATTCTCACGAATAAGAATAGGCGTAAATTTTAAGGTTAGTATAAGACAACAGAAAACTTCTTGTAAATCGTTATTATTATTAAGTTATAACCACAAGAAACAAAAAATATTCACTGGAACCCTACGATGATATTTCAAATAAACGTTTTTCACGTACAAGTTTTCTTAACTGAAAACTCGAAGGCAAAAGAGCACTGATGTGCAATTATGACATTAAATGGCGTTGATGTCAAGGATTATTGATAAGGCAGCCCCAATCTTTAACAAGCATGCCAAACATACCGTAAGGGTTACCACCGGACTTTTTTTTAGGGAAGCCCTCCCTGCAAAGGCGAGCCTGACGTTATTTGCAGTTTCACCACTAAATTTCTTCATGATCTGCGAGCTCAAGTAAAACTGACTGAATTTAGAAGTTTTTTTTTCAGTGTGTTGGCACTGTGTCCGCACCGATTATAATTATAAGTAAGTGTGTGGTTTGAGATACTATAAATATTACACTATCCTACTTTAAAAACACAGAAAGGATTTTCTCTCATACTCCGATCAGTCACTGGAAAAAGAGAGTATTAAAACCTTTATTGATAAGGCAGCCAAAAGTTGTGAGCAAACAATAGGCAGTGTATTTATATACTATATACATTTGTTATTGAAATATACTATATATTTACATTGAATAACAAATATATAGTATATTTGTTATTGAAAAAACTGTAGGATTTTTGTGGGGTGCGCAAACAAAATAAAGTAAACAAATAACTCCTATCACAACAATGCATAACTTTACCTCCCAAAAGGAATTAAAAGTCTCCCAACAAGGTATCATGTATGTACGTACGTACCAGGGTCGGACCAAGGTATTTCAGCTCCCCGGGAAGAAAGATTTTTCGGTGCCCTTTACTAAGGATATATATATATATATATATTATTCTCCCCCTTGTGCTTCTGTTTTTGGCGGCCCTTAAAAATATCGCTCCGGGCAAGAACCCTACTAGCCCGTACCTCAATCTAGCACTGGTACGTACGGAGCGATTATTAAAGAGTTTGATACGAGGTAATAATAGCTGAACGGATTATTTGTTGTTCTCTATTCTATCACATCTTTTTGCTCGTTACCTCCTCTCCTCATTCCACTTCGTGTCTATAAATTTTGTACTCTACAGTGGTTTTACGTTGGACAAGTTCCTCGTGGGTAGCACAGTTTGTACAATCGCCGTCCTCCCCCACACCGGGTGGAAATGACGAGAGGAATTTTTATGGGCTTTTTTCACAACGTGGCTGAGTTAGCCGGTCTCAGGCGAGGGTAGCATGGTTTTATCTTCTGAAAACTCTGGGTTTTTGTCCAGCAAACAGAAAATCGACCACAGAACACATGCAATTTACAGACAGTATACACGGAGCAATATGTCGCTAACGCTCCTAAAGCCCAATTACAATAACTTTGGACGTCCTAAGTATTATAACAGTACTGTGTGTGTGTGTGTGTGTGTGTGTGTGTGTGTGTGTGTGTGTGTGTGTGTGTGTGTGTGTGTGTGTGTGTGTGTGTGTGTGTGTTTTAACCTTTGGGTTGCTTTGAGAAATCAAAAGCTCGAGTTGCCGGTAGCAAAAAAAAAAAAAAAAAAAAAAAATCAAGACAGTGACTAATTCGGCCGCGATATGAAAAGATGCCCGTTAGCCGGTGTCGGATATTTTAAAATTAAAGTCTCCTATCATCCCCAGAGAAAGTACTCTACTCTACAGGTCTTTCGAAACCACTTTTCACACCTTTTCGTGAAAAGTGGTTTCGAAATTAATGTTTTAAGTTGAGCTTTTCACGGCCTTCGTATTCTAAACCGTTCTAGGGGTTGATAATTCACTGGATTTGTCAATGATCACTGTCTGCAACAGAGTATGGACTGGGAACTAATTCCACCATATGACGAGAAGTATTTAGTGAGGCTAGCCTTTTTATGCGTGGATGAGTTGGACGATCTCGGGTAGAACTTTATGATCATTCTTAAGGAAATACCACTCTTAGAGCACGGGGAACTTATAGAAATAACCTTGGTGTTAATCCAAAGAGAAAGTCTGGAGTGAAAGTATGCACAAGAAAGGGATCCCATGAATATCAAATAAGGGTATGATGCCAGGATTATACGATCTTAGTGATTAAAGTTATCGAGCAGGAAATTATATTAGTTTCGCAGAGTTTCACTTCGCAATAACTAACAAGTTTCAATTTACCAATATCAGTGAGAGTAGATATTAATAGCTGTTATCAGTGCTGGCATACAATAAGAGGCTGCAAACGATCATAGAGATTAAAGCAGTCAAATAATGTTGATTTCATGGCAGTGTGGCGAACGACTATCGTGGAATAAAGTCTATTGATTGTGAAGAGGATGCAGGAATTACAAACTGATTAAGAGTCACAATGAACGTTCGAAGTTTCTCTAAATGAAGCGGAGAGCTCTTCTGAAGTCTGTCCGTTCTGACAGTTCAGTTTGGAACAGTTAGCATCCCACCTTTCGCGTTGAAGGGGGGAGGTAAAGCGCCTATGATCAACAATTCTTCTCTGGCCATTCAGATGAGTTAAGGATGACGGATTTCAAAAGTTTGGAAATCCACTTTGTCTATGAGGACTTTGTAGATAGTGTCTTAAGTGTAATCAGAATAAAGAGTTGCGAGTGCGAAATTACTGAGAGAGAGAGAGAGAGAGAGAGAGAGAGAGCTGGGTCATCTTGATGATAAACATATTAATTTCTGAAGCAAGGATGTCTTACTATTCTTTACCGATTATAGCACCGTTTAAAAATATTACATGCACTTTCCTGTTATAATAGATTTTCTATTGTAGATCAACAGTTTCTAAATTCTTTACGTTGTATAGTTCCTAATAAAAATATTTTTAAAAGGACTTGTAATTCTTAGAGACATATTTGTCTCGTGATTCCGTTTAGCTTTCGCTATTTAGCAATTCATAATATTGGATATTACCACATCAGGTAAGCGTTTCTCAAAGCGAAAGGTAATTCAGACTGTGAATGCGAATTCTTACAGCACATTTCAACTACATTTCTTAAATTAAATTCGCTAATTATTTCATTAATTTAAGGTTAAAATCTCATTTATAAGAATCGTATCAAACTTCTTAAATCGCGTTTGATTCCATATGTACCATGGTTACATAAACCAACTGGATTCAATATTAACAACTGATATTCACTTTCTGAAACAGCTAAAGTGTAATTCAAAATTAAACTTACTTCCCATATAACACTATTTTATACAGCTAGTTTTCTATATACCACCTCAACTACTGGACATCGTTAGAGTAGAGGCACGAAGTTATTCTCAAATAGCAGCATCCAATCATATCTCTGATTTTCTTACATCCTCCTGGAAGCAGGCACTTAGCTTGAGAGCGGGCAGTAAGAATGCCAGCTAGCATAAGTACCACAAGATTACAACAGAACTCGGGATATTTGAGACGGTGGTTGCTGCACGAGGATGAGATTAGCAAGAGATCGTAACGGGAAGTAGCAGGAGGGGCAGGGGGAAAAGTCTCACGAGATATTGGATAAGATTACAGGTTAAGTGGAAGGTCGGGGTAAAAGACTCCGACATCGGAAGCGAATTTAATCAAGTCGGGTCGCTGAATTCTTCGTAAGTTTCTTTTCTTTGCGCTTCTTACTTGATGAAATAGTGTTGAGATGCGGAAGAGAAAAAATGCTGGACAGGTAATATTTTCACAAGGAATCGAAACGAAGAAATATATGCAAATGTATTGGGGTACTTAACGGTGCACGAATGTGGAAGATGCAGATTTACGTTCATGTTACATTCATTGATGCTCTTATATTAACAAAGAAGAATGTTGAATAGACAAATTAAAAACAAAAATCAATTTACACTTTTCGTGCTAACAAGGCCTGAAAACGTTCCTCGAGGTCTTTTCTGTAGTTAAAATTACTTACAATTATTTTTGTCTTGTCTTTCCATTCTTGAGATCTAAATGCAAAAATAGCGAAAATGCAATTGTTTCCTTCTATTCTGATAGTGGAATTGGCCACAATAAAAAAAAAAAATCAATTGTAACTCACAATAAACAGGAACTTAAACATGGAAAACAGGAATAATAGTAAAATAACGAAACATCAAGGGGAGGTGATTATGAAAGTAGGAGAAAATGCACTGCTTACCAAGTTGTGATCAGGAACATTCCCTCAATAAAAATTACAGTATCACTAATGTAATCCGGCAGTTGAAATTGTTTACTTCACGTCTGGACCCCAATACGAAGCTCCATGACAAAAGTAACTTGAAAACAACTATAGTTCGCCTAACAGTCAAAGTAATATTGGTTAAAACCAAAAGCCAAACTTATACTTCATTTTGATTGCAATCTACAGGGGCGGGCCGTCCCGAGAGTGAAATGGGTGCACTACACCCGGGCACCAACGTTGAAGGGAGGCGCCTGAAAACCTGAAACTTACATACACATATGAATAAAATTTTAAAAGAGGCGGCGCCAAATTTCAATTGGTACCCAGGCGGCACACACCCTAGAAACGCCCCTGGCAATATAACTCTTCAAATGAACACATTCACAAAAACTGATGTCCGGGATTAAAAAATTCTTTAAAGGATCTTTAAAATGTATAAAATTTATACTTTCAGATTCTTTAAAAGATAATATTATAATCTCACGTAGGTTAGCTTATTTTTGAATTCCGATAAATATTTAAAAAATGCAATTGATATGTATAGAGACTTTGTTAACAGTGATTTTTTCGCAAATACCTAAATCGGGATATATACTAAACACTATAATTCATATGTACTGTAATTAAATATTACATTATATGAATTATTATGGGGCACGTTTCGCTGGTACGAGTATATACACTCAGTAATCACTGAATTGTGACCACCACATTCGTAAGGATTATGCCGCATATCACGCAGTATAAAAAGCTGAACAGCTTCGTACGCTGGAACATGGTAATTTACATCTGGTCGTGCAAATCAAAGTGATAAAGTAACAGTTATGGGACATAGTAAAGATATTACAAAGTTTAAAAATGGCACAAATGTGGGAGCTCGTGCTTCGGGTGCTTCCATATTGGAAACGGCACGTGTTGTTGGTTGCCCACTGTGGTTAAGGTATACAAAGAATGAGGGTCGAACGGGTCAAACCACCTCCCGCCGACAAAACTGTAAAAGATTATGCAAGGTGGATGTTCCTGGTGAGCGAAGGGTGCAGGAGCGTTGTGCGGGCTCAAAGGCAGGTGCGACAGGTTACATCACATTACAATATACGGAATACAAGAACAGTATCCCAAATGATGATGAGCTGCACACTCAGACGTACGGGGTTCTACAGCATGCAACCCAAAGATACCTTCTTCTCACCACTGATCATCATCGACGGCGAATTCTGTGGTGTCAACAACACGCTGGTTGGACACTCGGGAACAGGAAACGCGTGTACTGGTCGGAAGAATTCAAATACATGGTGCAAAACGCCGACGGACCCCTTCATGTGTCGCGCAAGCAGCAGAGTCCATGGACCCATCGTGCATGGTACCCACTATTCAGATAGGTGGGTGTTTGCTTAATATGGGGAACGTTTTGCTGGTAAGAAATAGGACCGCTGGTGCTTATGGACCAACGTTTCACTGGTTAGATCTATCGGAAGCTATTAGGAGACCATGTCAACCCTGCCATGTTGCATTTGGCGCCTCTGTAGCCAGGTGGGCAAAAACAGCAGTGCGTAACACATGCTTCTTGATTAGACCGGGGTTCGAGCCCGTGACCACCAAATACGGAGGATGCGGAAAGGTCAGGAAATGACCACCGCATATCCCCGGGGCAATATGGCCTTAGTTGCTAATGCTCCTAAAAACCAAATAACAAATAACATGTTGCATTTTTTCTGGGAGAGAAAACGGGATCTTCCAAGACGATAATGTGCCATGTTATCCGGCTCGCACTGTGCACAAGTGGTTCGAGGAACACAGTGAAGATATCAGCCATCTTGATTGGCCTCAAAAATTCGTCTGACCTCAATCCAATTAAACCTGTGGGACGTTTGGAACGGCAAGTGAGGCATATGGACACGCAACCTTTATCTATTCCGAAACTGGAAAGCCTTGCAAGCAGCATGACTGCAGATCCATACAGAAGTCTTCAGACCTGTAGTGGAATAGATGCCTACACGAATAGGCTGTTATCCGTGCGAACAGTGGGACGTTATTTATTTGTTGTTGTTTGTTATTTGGTTTTTTTAGGAGCATTAGCAACTAAGGCCATATTGCTCCGGGAATATGCGGTGGTCATTCCCTGACCTTTCCGCATCCTCCGTATTTGGTGGTCACGGGCTCGAACCCCGGTCTAATATGGAAGCATGTGTTACGCACTGCTGCTCCTGCCCACCTGGCTGCGGAGGCGCCCAACAGTGGGTCAACGCGGTATTAGGTAGGTAAGTAGTTACTACCTAATTGCGTGTGTTCTGTAGTCGATTTTCTGTTTTGCTGAAAGAAAAACCCGAGTTTCTGGGAGAAAAACCATGATAACCTTGCGTGAGATCGACGAAAGGTTTCTCTTCCACGTTGGCTTAATATGTCACGCAGTGTTGTCTCGGCACTATGGAAGCAGTTTCAAGGGACAGGAACCATTACAAGAAGAGCTGGCCAAGGTCGCCAGAGGGCTACGTCAACCAGAACAGACCGCTATCTGGCTCTAACACCCAGACGGAACCCTACGATATCCTGTCATCAACTGTCTTTTGAGGTTGCTGCGGTGACAGATGAAGACATTTTCAACCGGAATATATTAAGAAAGCTCAATTCAAGTGGACTTTACGCAAGAAAGCCAGTGGTTTGTATTCTATTAAACCCTTTCGGCACATAGGAGAAACCCTGGAGACCGCCTCAAAAAACAAGAATACCTTAATCCTATTAACCCCAAAACGCCGCAGGACTCGTAGAAACTGGTGCCATGCACATGTGATTGAAGCCCTGACAAATGGGGGTACATTTCTATTCTCTGATTAATCTCGCTTTAGCCTACAAACAGCTTCAAGACGTTATTTCATCTTGAGATAACGAGAAATGTGGTACCGTCCCTCCAACCTCAGAGAAAGGGACACTTACTGTGGAGGCGCTATTCTAATATGCGGCAGAATAATGATTAACGGCCTCACCCTTCTTTATGTTTTTGATAGGGTTATAGTAGCTATGGAGATGTACTGAGAACAGATCTTCGAACCCTAAGGCGAGAATTTTTAGGGGTGCGGTTGGCCGAGATTTTCTTTTCATGCACGATAACGCCACTGCACAAGAACTCAAGTGGTGGAGGAATAACTTGAAACTGAAGATATTAACAACTGCAGTGGTCAGCATGATCACCAGAATTAAGCGTGGTTAACAATTAGAGCCAGGCTATTGCGTCAAAGACTTGGATTGGTTGCATATATGGTCCGAAAATGGCAACTAAAGTTTACGCTTCTAAATGTAACTATTTGAGGAGCAGTAACTCTGGAGTCATGTGTAAGCTGGGGAGACAGTAGCTAAAAATGATTCGATTCAATCTGACAAAATTTTCCATGTAGTGCAAACAGGCGGTTAGGGAAGTACATGATGTCCTGCTCTGTTCATAATTTATAGGATCTTTGTTAGTAGGGGGACAATAAAGGACGTCATTAACCATCTATACAAGACGACGGTTAGACTGCATTTGGAATATTGTCTTGAAGAAGTCTGGAGACCGCACCTTATCAACTAGACATCTAACGAAAGTTGTGGTTGTTTTACAGTTTTAGGGGCATCAGCGCATTAGGCGATATTGTCTGATATACAGGGTGTTTCAGTTAAACGTTTCAGAACTTCTAAGAGGGGTAGGGTACATCCTGACAACTCGAAATCATATACCAATGGGCAGAATCGAAAATTCCGAGCTTTAGTGCAGGGAATCTTAATTTCGCATAAGAACGCCAAGTTAGTAGGATGGATGATTACACGAACGCAGAGTTAGCCGATATGCATTTGGCGTACGGGGCTGCAAATTGTAGTGGGCCAGCCGCACAGCGTTTGTACGCGGAACGATATCCGACGAGGCGTATTCCCAGTCATAATTTCTTTGCAAGACTGCACCAGAGGTTAGCTGAGAGAGGTTCATTTGAAAGAGCTGACAGGGACAGGGTAAGAACAGCACGGACTCCAGCCGTCGAACAGAATGTGCTGCAGCATGTACAGGGGAATCCAAGAACGAGTACACGAAGTCTAGCAAACGCAGTCGGGGTTTCCCATTGCAGCGTCTGGAGGATTCTCCGAGAACAAGACATGCATCCGTTTCACGTGCAGCGTGTCCAGACACAGCAACCGGAGGATTATGCACCTCGTATTGTTTTCGCACAGTGGTACCTTGGAAAATGTGCTACAAATCCCCTTTTTCCTGCTGAAGTGTTGTTTTCCGATGAGGCATCCTTCACAAGGGAAGGAATTTTCAACACGCATAACGACCATATCTGGGCGGTCGAGAACCCGCATGCAATACGACGACGTCGTGCAGCACAGATTCGATTTTCGGTCAATGTATGGGCCGGTATTATGGGAGATCACCTCATCGGACCTTACCTGTTACCATGTCGTCTAACCGGACCTATCTACTTGATCTTTCTGCAGCAAGTATTGCCACAACTTTTGAGAGATGAACAGATTTCTGCATCGACGCAACAGACAATGTGGTTCCAACACGATGGAGCCCCTGCCCATTATAGCGGAGATGTTCGTAACTACCTGGATGTCACATTTGGTCAACAGTGGATCGGACGTGGTGGTCCCGTGCGTTGGCCTGCTCGGTCACCCAACCTATCATGTCTTGATTTTTATTTCTGGGGTCATATGAAATCGCTAGTTTATGACACCCCTGTTGGCAATGCTGAGGAGCTGGTTGCAAGAATCGCAGTAGCTGCCGAAGAAATTCGAAATTCGCCTGGAGTATTCCAGAATGTTCGGATGTCCATGCGTCGGAGATGTGAGGCGTGAATTGTAGCCCGTGGAAGAAACTTGGAACACTTACTTTAATCCATGTACCTTTTGCTTCTTTTCATGTATTATTAAACGATTTCTCACTTACGGTCTCTTTTCTTCATGGTGCTTCTGTGTACAACACCGCTTCAGGAAAGCATTTCCGACCCCACATTGCTATATGATTTCGAGTTGTCAGGATGTACTCTACCCCTCTTAGAAGTTCTGAAACGTTTAACTGAAACACCCTGTATATTTTCCGTATATAATGTCTGTAAATTGCTTGTGTTCTGTAGTCGATTTGCCTGTTTTCTGGATGAAAAACCAAAATTTCTGCGAGAAAAAAATAATAAAACCCTCACTTAGGACGGCCTAATACAGTCACGTGTGGTGAGAATGGCACTTATATGCGCTCTCCTACCACGAGGTTTCTAACGAAAGATCGGATTGAGGTGTATAAGGGGTGTATTCAAATGAATGAAGAAGATCTGTTTCTTCATGCTTAAGTCAAGTCAAGAAAATCACAGGGAATAACAAAAGATTGGATCTCATAAAGTTCATCTATGGGAAGCGAGTTGTTAAATAATAAGCTGCTTCCCAAGTTGGCAGTGGTTTTCGACCTTTTTTTAATAATGGCACCCCTAAGTATTTTATTTTATTTTGTGGCACCCCTACTGAATTTTCTGCCTGTTAGATCCGATTCTCTCTCCCATATATATATTCGATTTTAGGGATTTCCATCGTCCTAACTCAGTTGACGTGTTCAAAGCCTTCCTACAACATAACAGTCTTTCCTAGTAAAAGACCATTAGATAATGTAATCTGAACAGGTTTTGTAAAGAAATAACCGACATTCCTCTTATTACGACTCCCGTACCTATTACTTCTATTCTATATATACTGTATATATATATAATATTAAAAAATATGATATATGATAGTTATTACAATAATATAAGATATAAACAAAATTACAATACAAATTAAAATTATATATATATACACAGTGATCATGACCACCTACCTAATACACAACAAGTGCCAACAAGTGCCCGATGGCTCGGCGCATTGTCATCTTGGAAAACGCCATCGCCATTCGGGAAAAAGGGTAACAGCGGGGTGTACACAGTCAACAAGCAGTTGACGATAGCGGAGACCAGTGATACGTTGTTCCACATGCACCAGGGGTACAAGTTCCTGCCAGTGAAACAAGCCCCGCACCATACAACCGCCTCCACCGACCTGCACTTTTGATATCATGAATCGTGAATGAAAAGCCTCATGTTGTTAACGCTAAATCCGTACATGACCATCCACGGTGTGGAGTAAATAACGTGACTCATCCGACCAGCACACCTTCTTCCAGTCTTCTAACGTCCAACTCGCATGCTCTTTGCACCAGGCCAGTCTTTTACGCCGATGAACTTTGGTTAGGAGAGGATGCCGTAGAGGTCGTCTGCTGGTATAATTCATACGTGCAAGCGTGCGACGCATGGTCATGACAGATACTGTTCCGGGTTGGCCCATGTTGTATTGGGTAGTTAACTCTTGAACAGTGTTGCGCCTGTTCGCCTGTACGAGTCGTCGGGCCCAGCACTCACCTCTAACATCAACCTTTCGCTGACCTTTGAAGTTTTGCCATCGGGTCGTTGTTTGACCATTTTGACGCCAGTCCTGGTACACTTTAACTACGGCGGTTCTCGAATACCCCACCAGTTCAGCCGTGTGGGAAATCGAGGCACCAGCTCCTCAAGCTCCCACAATCTGTCTTTTATCATAGTCCGATAAATCCTTCCTTTTACCCATCACGCTCGGAATTTTACTACCTACTGGACCACTGACACCTTATCTATGCTACTTAAGTCGACTAACTGCGCACTCTCGTACCTCACGTGGTCAACGGGTCGCATTCACTTTTCATAAGGGCGGTCATAATTCAGTGATCACTCAGTGTATATATATATATAATAATTTTATTCTTTATATAGAGGTATTAAATAAACATCAATTATAGATTGCCATAAAATTAAAAAGATACCGTGCACCTTTTATAATGAAATAAATATATAAATTAAAAAAAAAATAAATAAGTTTAAGTAACTTAAATCCAAATTACACGGTACCTCTGGAATGTTGTTGCGGCACCCCGGTTGAAAACCACCGTCTTAGCATTAAGTCTAGCTAAATTCAAAGCAGAATTGGATAGGTACCTTCTCAGAATGGGAACAGTAAGAATATTCTGTTTTATTTTTATTATATATTTTTGGCTGATGCAGAAAAAGTCTGCTTCTTTGCATCACTTGAACTTACTAGTACTAATACCATATTTGCTGTTAGTTATGTGGTCACACCCAATTAACCCACAGTATACACGGGGCAATATGTCCTTAGTCGCTGATACTCCTAAAAAAAACCCTACCGCAACTACCCTAGTTAGTTATGTGGTTATTAAGGAACGACTAAGACCGTTAAAATGCAAAACAAAACTGATTCTCCCATCGAGTGAAACCAACTGTATAAAATCTGTTTCCTTTGCTGTTCTTTTAGTATTGAGAGCAGATCATGTTTAATTAGCTTTGCGTTTAATTAGTGGTTATCTTACTGAGAGTGTAGTGATGTCACATGAGACCGATTATTTTTGTAATGCCATAATTAACTGGGCATAATTAATGACCGAAGAAATCCCAACAGTGTGATACAGCTGAAAATGATTTAAATACTGCGATACATGGAAGGAAAAAAAAATTCTAATAGCTGGCAAAAAGAAGAAAATTTTAATTATCTGCTGTGATGGATTATTCAAAGGATAATTAAAATAACGCATTCATTTGTAACTATTTTCTTTCTGTAGAAGTTCTTGAACCATAATTCTTTAAGTTTCTACTCAGGTTTCCCTCTGACCATTTATATTTACGTTTATCCTTCCATGTTTAGGCTTTTCACTCTCTTCGATATTATAACAGAGATTTAATTACTTTATGTAACAGAAACAGAAAATCTAAAAATGGAAATCCAAAAGGTTACCATGCATGCTGTTTAAACACTCTTCCACAAAAATCTTCAGTTCTGAGCGTCCAACAACAGCATGAGCAACTTTAGAGGGACGCTATCGACAATAATCTAATCTAGATGGAGAAAAAACTTGAGTAGTAGTCAAGGAAAACCTGCGATGCTTCAAGTAAGAGATGTGTGTCATCTCCCATCTGTTGCCTCGCGATGTTAGAAACGTCTCGATGCAGGTACTTTACTCTTTAACACCCATGCAGTTCTCTCCCACTAGCGACTTAATTAAAGGTTTCTATTTCTTATAAACTTCCCTAGTCTTCTGAGAAGTCAAAGATGATCATTAGCGAGCCGGTGTTCTATGTTGTGCTTTCTTCTTCTTCTCTTATGTGAATAAGAAAGTTTGTTTTTTTTTCTCAGCAGTATGAGAACTCATCAAGGAAATAAGGAGAAGAGCCTTTTTTTTTTTAATCGAGACAAAAATAATTGTGTCGATAATTTAGCCGCTTTAGGGCGAACAGGCGGCTTTAATTTCTGAGAAACACTCTGAAGAAGATTGGAAGGGCGATAATTAGTGATGGAGGACGCACCTGGAAGAACGTAATTATTTTTGTTCCCTTGACGACAGAGGTAATCATTGAAAATATGCATTTTTACTTCGCGTAACTATAACACTGAGGAAATCCATGGAAGTAGAGTTTTTTCGCTAGCTCTTTAATCAACGAAATACGTCCATCATTTTGGGATGATGTACATATGACAGTTTGAAACAAGAATAGAAAGAGAAAGAGAGAAAAAAAAATTGTAATAAAAATAGTTGTTATAAAATTTTATTGTAATTTAATGTAAGGTAATTTTTTAATTTATTTATTTAATTTAATTAATAAATATAAAAATCGCAGTCTTTATTTAATCAAGTTTCAGACAGGCTTTTGATTACGACATGCGCATTGTAATTTCATATCTTTTGTTTAGACTTTAGAGCCTAAGCTACACCAGTCCACTAAAAGAATATTTATCCTACTCTACCACAGTTAAGCAAACAAATGTTTGCTCCTGCATTCATACAGTTTCATGTGCATACGTGTACATCTTGCGACTGTGATGCCAGATGTTGTGTGACTGTTCACTGTGGAAGCATAAATTTAAATTACAACTGGGAATCTGTAAAGGAACCACTGACCATATTTATGAGACATTCTTATAGCTAAGAAGTAAAATCCAAGCAAGTTTACAGTTGGTGTTCCTCAGTTTACTGCTCATATAATGTTTCTTCTTCTTAAAAAAAAAAAAGAAATTAGGTCTTATGATGCAAATATTTAATCTTGCTTTGAATTTACTACGTTGACGTGTTAATTCAAAGTGTGAGTTCTACGAAGATAGAAAAAGGAAACTATCTGAGCAGAATCATATTATCTGGAGAAGAAATATTCCACATGTAAGGGATTATAACCAAGCATAACTGAGGGTCTGGTCCATCTAACGGATACCTAGAACATGAAACAGCTGCTCAAAAGGTGAATGTATTGCTTGACAGAAGTAATAGAACCAGGGGGAAAAATAACAATAACCAGTAATGTATATCTGAACATGCCAGAAAATTCCACGTCCCGAGGAAAGTGCAAACGCCATCGTCCAGTAAGATGGTACAAAATTGGCGAAACTACCATAATGTCAGGTGTCCACTCTATAGTAGGGGGCAGGAAAAGTCAGGAGGCCCGACAGCTGATATGGTATGACTATTAAAGATCTGGGAGGGGGGGGGTGGAATTAGAAAATCATGTCAAACACTAGAATTTTTAATAACGCCTCTGGGTATACTCCTGCATTTCATTAAATCTTGTGTGATAGTCATTGACTGCCCAATTTCCAATACCGTAAAGTGGATGCTTTGAGCAATTTTTTGCCCCTCTGTTCACTCTATCTCAATCCACCAGATTTATGGGGGTGGGGGATATTATGCACAGGGCGAAATCTATGCCTGAAAAAATAACCTCGCTACACTTAAAAGAGAGAATATTCGAAGCTGCAGCTGCCTAAGATACGCTGCATGTATGTATTTTATGTTTGGGCGGCACCTAGAACAGGGGTTCAACTCTGCCTCGTTTCACTGAGAAGATACAGATCACTGCAGAACAGGTAAGATGTGTGTTTAGTGTCATGTTTGTGTGGTAAGTGCGTGTTGTGTTGTGCTGTGCTGTGCTGTGGTCTGGCCACCAAGAATCAGCATCACCAGGATGGCCGCTTCTTGGTACTCGTCCCTAACCAAGGCATGATAGGCGAATCCTGCTATCAAGCGCTGTCTGCCTCCTTGGGAATGAGTTTCCAAGGGAGAATTGAGAGAGGAAAATAAAGTGGATTAGGGACTCGTACGAAAAAAATAAAAATAAATAAAAAATTGAACAAAGTGCCAGTAGCTAACTAAGCTATAGTAGATTAAACTAGACTAATCAGAACTTAAAGCGAACTTATAAAAAATAACAAATTTCAGGCGTTAGCTGTTGGAACTGTGTTGGCATATAATCGCTTCCGTCTGACAAACACTTAGCCTGCAAAAGTCTGTAGCAGCTGATCCACGTGGTCCGGAGAGAAACTAGGTATAGATATCTCCAGGTTTTCTCTGATGTCGTCATACAGTGCACAGTTAAAGAGTAATGATGCCAGTTCTTCTTTGCCCCACAATAGCATAAGTCACTTGTAAGCAGATCCAACTGATGCAATCTTTCATTGAGAGCTCCATGTCCAGTGACCAGATAGGACGTTTCAAAGCTTAGGCAAAACCAGGACTTTACCGATTTGGCCAGCAGGAACGTGACTTCTGGGAGAAATTTTCTGGTAACTATGCCGAAAGACGAGGTATTCCACATGGACTGCCAGATATTGATTAATTCATTGAAGCAGCGGCCTTTTCTTGTTTGGTATCAACGACGAGGTTTAATTTAATGTCGAGCATTCCGGATGGGATTCGTTTTTAAGCCTAAAAATAGAGCCACCTAAAACTAAGAACAGGTCAAGCAGAAGGGTTCCCGTAATAACCCGGATTGCAGCCATAGAGATGGTTCTGCAGATTCTATGTGCAGTTAGACTTATTAGAGTTAAGTTTATCTTTCATTTTGGAGTTCACTACCCGATGAAACCATGCCTCCGCCGCATTAGCAACGATGGACAGGTTGTTGTTGTTGTTGTTGTTATTTGGTTTTTAGGAGCATTAGCAACTAAGGCCATATTGCTCCGAGGATATGCAGTGGTCATTTCCTGACCTTTCCGCATCCTCTGTATTTGGTGGTCACAGGCTCGAACCCCGGTCTAATCAAGAAGCGTGTGCTAGGCACTGCACTCCTGCCCACCTGGCTACAGAGGACGATGTGTAGCACAAGGAGAGGGCACGCCTAGACAAGCCCCAGTCACTCCTGGAGACCATGGGTGACGATGCGATCCAATGACCTTGACTTGAGGAGGTCATCAAGTTTATTCTTGAAAACCATTATTTTTAAGCTTTGGTTGGATTAATGTGGAGCTTATTAAGACTTGCCCTGGAACAGAGATCAGACAGAATGTGATTGGACCCCAAAGTGGAGTGGGAGCTTCCAGAGACAATGATGGTCAGATCGCCGGTGAAAGCAACTATTTTGGAGTTCTCAAAAGATCTAACAAGCCTGTTTTGGAGAACCATATTCCAAACAAGGGGCCCCAGGACCGAGCCCTGAGTGCATCCACGGTAAACAGGCCTGATAACCTGAAGGAATTTTGACTTGACCGCAATTGAGCGTTCAGAGAAGTAATTCTGGAATAACCTATAAAGATCAGAGAAACATCGAGCACAGCGAAGACATTTGAGAGCACTGTCCGACCAAACAATGTCAACGGCTCCCTCGAAGTCAATAAAGATAGCTAGTTCATACGTAGATGTTGAGTTTTCCAAGTGTAAGACAAGATCAAAGAGAGACTAATCATAAGAGCGGCCTGGAGTGAAACCATATAGCGGCGACGAGGAGATAAGGTCCTAAGTTTGGAACAGATTTGTGATCCTGAATGCCATGAGCCGTTCTAAAACTTTTTCAAGATTGGCTAGGAGCGCGACAGGTCTGAAAGAACGCGGGTCAGTATTGGGCTTATTTGGTTTTCTGATGAGATCCAGAAAGGAATTGGAATTGGCCAGTAAGTAAACATTTGTTAAAGTGCAGTAGTAGATAAGCTGGTCTAAGTTTGAATAGCTGGAGGATGATACAATTTCAATCAGGTCCATGACAGAGCATTTTTTGACATTGACCGTCTTAAATACCGCTTCCAGTTCAGCCATGGTGAACGGTTGTGTAGGGCTGTCTGAATCGTAGGAGAGATTTTCAGATCTAATGGCAGGATACTCTGGAAGATCATCTGAGGGGTTATTAATTGGGAAGAATATGATTTACTGAATCACTGAATGACTGTAATTTGCAAACTCCTGAGAGTCAGTCATCACAGTGCCAAAAACATCAGAAATGAAGGTTTTTTCGATGTGCGCTATCTTGTAGAAAAGGCGCTAGAGGTTGGAATTACCAGACTCCTTGACAAAGGCAGCCCACGTTTCTCTTTTCCTGCTTGCAATGGCCTCATTCTTCTTAGCGATGTAATCGTTATGAAGTCGGGCAACATCAGGGGTAGACCAGTCTCAGTACTGTTAGTAGAGCTGACGAGCCTTCAGAAAGTTTGCAGGTAAAGTTGCAGTTTTTGACTGCAAATAATTTAATGCAATAATACCAAAAATTTAATATATTGATTTATAAAGTAACTGTTTTTATTATTATTTTTTCCCTACAACCAACAGACAGCCATTTTTACGTTGAAATTCCTCGGCATGGTGAAAAAGTTATGTATGGCACATCATTACGTAAAATGGGTTATAGTCACCGCCCTCATACACCACGTTGGCTCTTTTCACAACGTGGCTGAATTAGTCGGTCTCAGGAGAGGTACCAAGGTTTTTTAACCCCCGGAAACTTCTTTTTCTTCTTCTTCTTTTTTTTTTTTTTTTGTTGTTGAAATTCAGGCAAATCGACTAGAGCAGTGGTTTTCAACCTTTTTTTTAATAAAGTAAGTAATTTATTTTGTTTTGCGGCACCCCTATTCAACTTTCTGCCTGTTAGATCCGATTCTCTCTCTTTCTCTCTCTCTGTATGTATATATATATATATATATAATATTAAAATATATACCGGTATATAATATTAAAAAAAATATATATGTTATATGATAGTTATTACAATAATATAACTATAAAAATTACATTTCATAATATAAATTATATATATACAGTATATAATTTTATTCTTTATATAGAGGTACTAAGTAAACAACAATTATAGACCACCATAAAAATTAAAAGATACTGTACAAATTTTTATAATGAAATAAACATATAAATATAAAAAAAAAAAGTTTAATTAACTTAAACCCAAATGACATGGCACTCCTGGAATGTTGTTGCAGCACCCCGGTTGAAAATCACTGCACTAGAGAGTATAAACAATTTACATACAGAACCATACTTTAGGTTTATGAGCTTACAGTTTATATGGCGTTGTAGCAGGTTTAACTGGTCCATATTTATTTGAGGAAGAAGAAATTGCAGTACTCAAAACTGTTACAGTACCTTGGAGTGAGAGATCAGCAACTTTACCTTCTGTTTCAGTAACAGTTTCCAAGCGAACTACCAGACTTTGCTGTACTAGTAAAATGGAAGTGAAACGAGATGTTTTAAATTCCCGCCAGCCAAGGAAACTCAAGCTATGAGGAATCAGTATTTATTCTCTAAAAATCGATTATGTTCCAAAGGCCAGTTAACCTGTTCTCAAGATGAAAAATCACGGAATCATTTAGGGAAAATCATATGCCACAATTAAGTCACTGTCACGACATTAATTCTTTGACCTGATTTTCACTCAAGGATTTTTTCATAATTCAGCCATATAAGATTTTCAACTTTCATATGATATGGTTCACCGTTCTATTACTCTCCAGGAATTTTACAGAAACTGAATAATTACAATAGGAAAAATTAACTAACTAACAAGAGGCCATAAAAAATTTATATTTGTGTTTAAGGAAAGATAATACCGAATTTTCGTACGAACCGTTCGTACCGTTTCGTAAGAACGGTTGTCTTTTACTGAAAAGCTTATTGAATGAGCATTAATTTAAAAACAAACACGATTCTCTTTCCAACAACATTTGACGTTGATGTCGATGCTCACTAGAAAAACTTGTTAAGCTCAGATAAAACTTCAAGGTATTTCTTCTGTTCCAGAAGTGATTTTACAAAAGATCGTCCTTAAATCATCATAATTCTTTCGAAACGAAAATTCATAAAAAATAAGGCCGCTCTTTCTCGCTGTGATCTAATTTAGCAGAAAACTTTTCTTTAATTTACAACAAAGTTTTAATTAGCTTGAGAATCAAGATTCTTCTCTACTGTTAATTTCTCCCTTTTCTGATACTCTGGAAGATCATCTGAGAAGTTATTAATTGGGAAGGTAAATTTAATGATCCATAACTTGATCTCAGGGGACCATGATTCAGCTGATTTAAATCTTTATGAAGAGGTCTGATGCTTTCTCTAAGTTTATCTCATAATCTGGGTTAGGAACAAACATTCACAATTACTCTACTTCTGACGCTGCCTTAAATATTAATCTAAATTTAATACACAATTCTGAATTTAATATTTTTGATTAACATCAGTCAAACCGAAATATGTATATGATACGAGGGTTGTTATAAAACGTAGCGGCAATATAGATGCCCCTTAAAATAATCTCCACCCTCCCTTTACAATTCAATCTATCTCAGAGATATCCGATGTTGCCCGAAAGCAGTGACTCTGAGTGGCTCCTTCACTTTGTGCAATAAGTCAACGTCACAGAAGATCATGTCTAGAAAATATGGGAAGAAAGTACTCAAGCACTTCCCAATGCAACGGCAGGAGTACAAGTCATATAACAGGAAGACTGGCAAATGCAAGGTATCAGATGTATAGTACCACACTCAGAGCAAAGAAGAATGAAAACAAAAAAACGGAGCAATTGTGCAGTCAGATATGAAGTTCTCTGATCAGCGCATATAGGCTGCCAGGACAGCTCATGGGGATTTGTCAATGATTTTGCTAGAAAGAATAAAGAGGTGATTATCCCATTGTACAAAGCAATGGCTAAGCCACATCTTGAGTACCGCAAACAAGTCTGGAACTTCATTTTTAGGAAGAACATAGATCTGTTGGAACGAGTGTAGAGCAGAGCAGAGCAGAGCAACAAGATTGATGAGGAAGCAAAAAAGGGTGCTCGTACCAGGAAAGGCTTCAGTTTTGCAAACTGCAGCGCCTGGTGACTAGGCATCTGTGAGGAGATCTGAATGAGGCGTTTAAGACTTTGAATGGATCGAGTAAGCTTGCCTGATCGAATCTTTCCCCTTGCTCACACTACACACATAAGGGCGCATAAATTCAAATTGAAGCAGGACGGTGCAGTTTGAATGTGTGAAAATTTGCCTTCAGCCAGAGAGTAATGGTTTGATTGTTCGAAAAAAACTCTGGTGTTGTAAAGGTTAGTAATTTGAATAAATTCAAGGAAGAATTAGATTTAGAAGGGATGGACAAGTGAAATGGGGAGCGTTAATTTTTTTTTTTTTTTTTTTTTTGGCTGATGCCGTATAAGCTTGCCTTCTTTTATCACTTGCCACTACTACCTTACGTTGACAAAATGATTAGCTCTGTCTACACAAACTAGTGGCGCTTTCGTAGTACTGCTGAGAGTAAATGCTTCTCCAGAAGAGAAGTGACAGTATGAGGCATTTAGGTACAGTGGAACAGCATGACACGGAAATCATTCTGCCTCATGCATTCCTTTGTTCTCGTCCATGGCTTTACCCATCCGGCCGGAATGATAGGACAATGCATCATGTCCGCATACTCTTTGCAAACCACAAAAACTTTTTGTCCTTATGTAACTCCAATATTTGCACAAGATTGCTGAACATACTTCGTAGATAGTGCTGAAGAGCAGCTGCTGCTGCTGCTCGTAGCTACACTTCTATGTACAGCAAAACAACTTCCATTCACAATCACTGAAGAATGTGAATGGGAAAGGAGCCCTGTTTCCTTTTATATAGCTTATATCAAGTCATTTCTATTCATGAGAGCATGTACGTGACAGGGTTATCACTAGTCTTTCTTCCATGCATAAATTTCACATATCCAATAAAACTAGCTATTATTATTTTTCAGGTATTGACGGTTGCGGATACCAAGTGGTTATCTAACTACTGTAGCTCTGCTAATACAGAGTTAATTACGCCATGTATTCGAATCTAGATGCACCATAAAATACGGTAATATTACACCCAGTCAGAGGCGGATTTAACGGCGCGCGCCCTGGGCCCCGACTTCTGAAGGGCCCCTCAAAACTCCAACTTTACACTTTTTTCTAATGACACCAAGTTTGGTTTCATATGTGCAATTTTAATTACGTACAAGTTTACAATCGGCGGTAAAACCTGATAGTAATATGTTTATATTCGCTTATTTTCATTATTTCATTACTACGCTGCATACTATACACATACTACACTGCATAGGCCCCGCGCGGCTGCGCTACCGCTCATCAGAGGAATAGAATCGTATTTGCTCCTTTGTACTTACAAAGGTTCTCCTGCAGTGCAGACTTATGATATACGCAAATACGCGTATATCGTACATTGTTGAAATTATATTAAGATAAAATTAATTCCTGTTGTTACATCAGCGCCTGGATTTTCGTAGTTTATGAATAATTTTTGAATTTTAATTCATCATTAATCTATGTATATAAAGTGCTTAGCATCATAATACACAGCCATTTCTGTATAAACAGAAAATTTTTAAGGTGGCATCGTTTTAGGTTATATCTCATATTGTGAATACCTTCACAACGAGTTGCCATGATATTGCACTACTTCGAATAAGTAACGCATCACCTAAGGAGAAGACTAGTGTTACTTATTCTCAGATAGGTACCACCACCCAGACAGTACTGTTTCAGGGCTATTTGATGTATGTATGTGAATATCTACTCGAATATCCACTTGTCCCTATTAGACTTAGAAAAGCAAAAAAGGTAGAGGGAAAGTTATAGTAGGAGTGGAAGAGGAAAAGAAACAGTGTAGAAGAATGAAAGGGACAGTAACTCCTTCAACTCACACCACTCAAAAACTCCTCGAATAGGCAACGCTTCCCCAGTGGAGAAGGCTGTTGTTACCTATTCTCGGAAACTCCGGACATCATCAAGCTCCCCCTAGCAGCACTGTTTCAGGGCTATTTGGCCCTTCGTCAGTGAGTGGGTAGGTACCCAAGTGATGCAATGATGGCAAAAACAGTTATGAAGTATAACTCCACAATATGAGAGATGCCTGATGGTGTATGATGTATTTAGACTAAGGCGCATTTAGGGCTAGAGCCTCAAGCTGCGAACAAATTAAAACTATGTATATAAAGTGCTTAGCATCATAATACACAGCCATTTCTGTATAAACAGAAAATTTTTAAGGTGGCATCGTTTTAGGTTATATCTCATTTTGTGAATACCTTTCCAACGAGTTGCCATGATATTGCACTACTTCGAATAAGTAACGCTTCACCTAAGGAGAAGACTAGTGTTACTTATTCTCAGATAGGTACCACCACCCAGACAGCACTGTTTCAGGGCTATTTGATGTATGTATGTGAATATCTACTCGAATATCCACTTGTCCCTATTAGACTTAGAAAAGCAAAAAAGGTAGAGGGAAAGTTATAGGAGGAGTGGAAGAGGAAAAGAAACAGTGTAGAAGAATGAAAGGGACAGTAACTCCTTCAACTCACACCACTCAAAAACTCATAAACTCCTCGAATAGGCAACGCTTCCCCAGTGGAGAAGGCTGTTGTTACCTATTCTCGGAAACTCCGGACATCATCAAGCTCCCCCCAGCAGCACTGTTTCAGGGCTATTTGGCCCTTCGTCAGTGAGTGGGTAGGTACCCAAGTGATGCAATGATGGCAAAAACAGTTATGAAGTATAACTCCACAATATGAGAGATGCCTGATGGTGTGTGATGTATTTAGACTAAGGCGCATTTAGGGCTAGAGCCTCAAGCTGCGAACAAATTTAGACTATGTATATAAAGTGCTTAGCATCATAATACACAGCCATTTCTGTATAAACAGAAAATTTTTAAGGTGGCATCGTTTTAGGTTATATCTCATATTGTGAATACCTTCACAACGAGTTGCCATGATATTGCACTACTTCGAATAAGTAACGCTTCACCTAAGGAGAAGACTAGTGTTACTTATTCTCAGATAGGTACCACCACCCAGACAGCACTGTTTCAGGGCTATTTGGCCCTTCGTCAGTGAGTGGGTAGGTACCCAAGTGATGCAATGATGGCAAAAACAGTTATGAAGTATAACTCCACAATATGAGAGATGCCTGATGGTGTATGATGTATTTAGACTAAGGCGCATTTAGGGCTAGAGCCTCAAGCTGCGAACAAATTTAGACTATGTATATAAAGTGCTTAGCATCATAATACACAGCCATTTCTGTATAAACAGAAAATTTTTAAGGTGGCATCGTTTTAGGTTATATCTCATATTGTGAATACCTTCACAACGAGTTGCCATGATATTGCACTACTTCGAATAAGTAACGCTTCACCTAAGGAGAAGACTAGTGTTACTTATTCTCTGATAGGTACCACCACCCAGACAGCACTGTTTCAGGGCTATTTGGCCCTTCGCCAGTGAGTGGGTAGGTACCCAAGTGATGCAATGATGGCAAAAACAGTTATGAAGTATAACTCCACAATATGAGAGATGCCTGATGGTGTATGATGTATTTAGACTAAGGCGCATTTAGGGCTAGAGCCTCAAGCTGCGAACAAATTTAGACTATGTATATAAAGTGCTTAGCATCATAATCTGAGAATAAGTACCTATCTGAGAATAAGTAACACTAGTCTTCTCCTTAGGTGAAGCGTTACTTATTCGAAGTAGTGCAATATCATGGCAACTCGTTGTGAAGGTATTCACAATATGAGATATAACCTAAAACGATGCCACCTTAAAAATTTTCTGTTTATACAGAAATGGCTGTGTATTATGATGCTAAGCACTTTATATACATAGTCTAAATTTGTTCGCAGCTTGAGGCTCTAGCCCTAAATGCGCCTTAGTCTAAATACATCATACACCATCAGGCATCTCTCATATTGTGGAGTTATACTTCATAACTGTTTTTGCCATCATTGCATCACTTGGGTACCTACCCACTCACTGACGAAGGGCCAAATAGCCCTGAAACAGTGCTGTCTGGGTGGTGGTACCTATCTGAGAATAAGTAACACTAGTCTTCTCCTTAGGTGAAGCGTTACTTATTCGAAGTAGTGCAATATCATGGCAACTCGTTGTGAAGGTATTCACAATATGAGATATAACCTAAAACGATGCCACCTTAAAAATTTTCTGTTTATACAGAAATGGCTGTGTATTATGATGCTAAGCACTTTATATACATAGTCTAAATTTGTTCGCAGCTTGAGGCTCTAGCCCTAAATGCGCCTTAGTCTAAATTCATCATTAATTTATTGCACTATAACGAAAAATCTCTTCAGACTATCTCTTCGAAAAATCAGCAGACTATTAAATTTTATATTTTTCTTTTCATTGATAGGCTACCAATGGTAGCTAGAAAAATGAAAAAAAATTAAAAAAAAAGACGCGAACATAATATAATACATATATTATATTCAATTTTTATTGGAAATAAAACATTAATAGTATATAATATTTTTTTATTTATTTAAAAAAATGGTTAACATGTATTTTTATTTTCCCTGTGTCTCTCTTTTTTTTAAGGGGCCCAATATTTTCTTCTGCGGCCGGGGCCTCAACCGATATATAGTAAAACAGACGTACAACAGCAATAGTTGTACGTCGGTTTTACTTTCTAAAGATGACGATAGTTTTTTTGCGTCTCGTTACTCAACTTCAACACAAAGCCTTGTGTGAGATATATATATATGACCTGTTGTTGTAGAAGCTGCAACTGCCCGTCGATGTTGTCTCCCTCCCCAAGTTTTTTGGGATGGGAGACAACATCATCTAATACCCCTTACATAATGATTCTTACATCCCTTACATAATGAAAGTCCTACTATACACATATGAAGTAACAGTCAATATTACATGAAAAATGAGATAATACAGGCGGCGGCTTTAATAATATAGAACATTGCTCTACAGCGGAGCACTTGGGGAGGAAAGAGAACAGAATAGGAACGTGTATTATAAAACGTGGGTGGGGAAGTAGACATGAAGCAGTGTGATAAGAAGATTGTGGCGATTTAGAGAGCTGTATGTCAAGGAATTGGAAGAAATTTGACACAAGAAATTGATTGTGTAAGATACAAGAAAGATTACAAGTAACGATATATTTCCAAGAATTTTTTTTAAACCTTAGAATTGTTCTAACGTTCTTTCATTCAGCAGAATCAATAATTTGACTCTCTAAAAGTTTACTGAAAATATTCTTGGCATCCCTCCTCTATTTAATTTTCCAACTTCCAACAGTTGGAAGTTGGAAAATTAAAGTTAAATCGTCATCTAATGCTGACGCCTCCACAGGGGCTCAATGCTTCGTCATCTGAGAAGTGACGCCTCCACAGGGGCTCTGTGGAGTAACGACTACATATGGACCCAGTGCCTTGTCATTTAATGCGTGACTGGCACGTCATCTAATAGGTGACGCCTAAAGAGGGAACAAGTACCTTGTCATGTGATACAGGGGCCAAGTGCCTCGTCATCTAATAGGTGATGTCTATGTAGGGGCCAAGTGCCTCGTCATCTAATAGGTGCGCCGAAATGGGGGTCCAGTCCTATTCCTCTGATGAGCGGTAGCGCAGCCGCTATACCGCTCATCAGAGGAATAGGACTATAATAAGACTATAATGAAAATAAGCGAATTATTAAATCTACCCATATTTATTTTGTCTGTAAATTGCGTGTGTTCTGTGGTCGATTTGCCTGTTTTCTGGACGAAAAACATACTATCAGGTTTTACCGCCGCTAATAGGTGACGCCTACATAGGGGCCAAGCATTGTCTGCAGGGCCCATCTTCCCTGTCAGCCCCTTCCTTCTGTTTCCTACCTCCCAGTCTTCTTTTCTCTTACACAACGTTTTTTTTTCTTCATACCCCATGGGTGTAAATCTAAATACATCAAAATTATTGTCCGACCTATTAGGCTAAGAACAAGTTATCAGCGAACAACCTACTCTCTGCTAAAATTACAAAAATTATGATAACACTATGCATACTTGATACAGCAAATAGAATCGCTCCAGATGAAATTTATCCACTATCTTTCCAGACGTAACCCCATGTTTTACCACAGAATCTTCTACCGGAATCTCTGTTCCTACTTCAAGCTTCAATCTCTGGAAACTCGGCGAACTGTTCTTGATTTAAAACTGTTGTACCACATCTTCGCTGGTTCGACCTACCTGCCGGATCTTCTGTGCCATATTGACCTTTACGCTCCAGTTGTGGCTACTAGACAGAAGACTACATTCCACATCGGTAACTCCAGATTAGAGATATCCAAGAACTCCTTCTTCAAAAGAACATTGGCACTCATGATCAAGTTTGACTTGAACAAGAAACAATTTCACAGAACTATTTGGAGTAAGTTGACCGATTGACGGATGAGTTCTGGGATAAAGATGTCCTCATTATTCGTGTCGGTGTGTGAGATGATGTCTCCTGCAGCAAACTGCTTTCTGCGAGTTTACATAGCGCTGGACTTGACGTCATGAATATCATTTTTATTTTTGTGAATTGGACTTTTCCCGTTTGAATTAACTTTCATTGTACAAAGTATATTAGCCTACCATTTATTTTTATGTTTTGTACAACCTTTGCTCTGTTATACACTTTAACTGGGCGAATGCCTGTTGTGTATATTATATGTTAAAAATAAATAAATAAATAAATAAATTATCCCCTGTAAATTAGTACATCTACCCATATTTATTTTGTCTATAAATTGCGTGTGTTCTCTGGTCGATTTGCCTGTTTTCTGGAAGAAAAAACCCCAGGTCTGGGGGAAAAAACCTTGCTATCTATGCCTGAGACCGACTGTTAAAATTACAACCGTTGCTCAAGAAACAGCGATCACTTCATTCTGAAATCTGGTTTTAGGTGGCAGGACCTGCCAGAGTACTCTAGCATCAGTGGTGCACCCAGTCAGCCTCCCCGTGGAATGGTGTGGTTACGTCGGGTCCCACTAGGGTCTTCGCTGCTAATAGACTGGAAGAACAAATGGCACAACACAATATACTGCACATGACCTTCAAATCTCTGACCCGATACAACGCACACCCGCGGAGATGGGAGAAATCCCAGAAGCCGTGAGACACCAACATACCTTACAACCAGAAGCGGATTTAACGGCGGGCGCACCCCCTGGGCCCCGACTTCTGAAGGGCCCCTCAAAACCCCAACTTTACAATTTTTTCTAATGACACCAAGTTTGGTAACTGCCACCATGAAATAAAAATAGTTCAACTGAACGCACAAAGAGCGAGGCTGGTAGCTGACCAACTAAAAGTGAAAATAGAAGAAAACCAAATTGATGTGGCCTTATTACAGGAACCATATGTTCGCTCAGGTGTGGTCACAGGTTACCCTGCATCCTATAAAATGGTCTACTGTAAAACCGAAACCCCATGGGCAGCAATAATCATCAGAAACCCAGAAATCAGCACAACAAAGATTACACCACTCTGCACTGCAAACAGTGCCTGTGCACAAATCATAACTCAGTTAGGGTCTTTGTTCCTGTTAACAATATATACTCACCCTGGTGAAGACATCACCCCAGCGATCTCAACCATTCAGACGGCTCTTGAGACTCTCCCGGGGGGACGACTACTAATAGCCATGGATGCAAACTGCAGATCTCTGCTCTGGCACAGTCGCACCCCTGACAGATCTGCGCAAAGAAATGGTGCAAAACTAGAAGAATTCTTCCTAGCCACAGGCCTCCAAGTAATAAACCGACCAGATCAACTTCCAACTTACAGCGGCCCCCTTTGGGAGAGCACTATAGATGTTACAGCAGCCACCCCAGACATTGCCAACAAACTAGCCAAATGGACTGTACAAGAAGCCTGGACCACGTCGGACCACAGAGCGATATCATTTTCTCTGGTTCGCTCTGTGGAACGGACCCCTCCGATCCCACGAGATGTGATACGGTACAATTCAAAAAAGGCAGACTGGCAACGTTTTCGGACTGAGCTAACAAGAAGACTCCCTGAAGACACTCCACTCCCAGAAGCACTCCCTTCAGACGATTGTGTACAGATTATTACCACTGCCATAAGATCTGCATGTGATCTCTCCATCCCACGCAGAAGGCCCTACCGATATGCAGTTCCCTGGTGGAATCCCCAACTACAGGATCTCAGAAGAAGAGTCCACCATGCAAGAAAAATGTTCCAGCAGGCTCGATCAAGGCTACCTCCCCATGAGGTAGATGCCGCCAGGGAGGCTTATAGCATTGTCAGAAATGAATACACAAAGCTAATTCGTAAAAGTAAAAAGCAAACGTGGCAAACCCTGGTATCCACTTCTGGGAATAAGGACCCCTGGGGCATAGTTTTCAAGATCGTAACAAACAAGCTGCCGCGAGGAGAGGTACTCGATACGATACTAAAGATGGATGGCTCCTCTACTTACACCTGGAAGGATAGCATTAACAATATTCTAGACACCATTTATCCCATTGAAGCTGCAGCTATGACTCAACAACAACAAGAAATAGTAGATGAAAATCACAACTATCATCCTGCCTCTGTGGAATCCCCCTTCACTAACATTGAGATGGACTTGGCAATAAACAAAATGAAAGTAGGAAAAACACCTGGTGCTGATCTGCTGGAAGTAGATGTGGTTAAAAAATTTGCAGAATGCTATCCTGTTACTCTCCTAAGCCTTCTAAATAGGTGCCTGACAGAAGGCACATTTCCAACATCCTGGAAAACGGCAACCTTGAAATTTATATTGAAAAATCCAGACAAGCCACCACAAATTCCAACCTCCTACCGCCCGATTGCCTTGCTCTCTGTAATGGCCAAGCTACAAGAACGCCTGCTCCTATTTCGCTTAACCGCCAGATATGAAGAACAAAAACTTCCAAGTAACAAGCAATTTGGATTCAAAGCAGGTAGCAGCACAGAAGATGCCATTAACAGTTTAATCACTCAAGCAACTCACACAGCCTTTAAGTACTCCCTTGCAATCATGGTAGACTTCGCTGGGGCCTTTGATCGACTATGGTGGCCCAGTGTTCTTCGGAGGCTTCGGCAATCAAATGTTTCCAACAACCTATACAACAGTTTAAGGTCATATTTAACTGGTAGAAAAGTCCAAGTTACAAACAGATTCCAGACAGTGACTAGGTACATCGATCGAGGCTGTCCGCAGGGCTCTGTGCTTGGCCCTTTCCTCTGGTCTATTGTCCTGGATGAGTTCCTGGGCATGGACCTGGGAGGTGTTGAGCCCTTGGCCTTCGCGGATGATCTTGTCCTTTTGGTATGTGCTAACACCAGGACGAACTTAGAGAAAATGGCAAATGGAGCACTGGTAAAACTTCAGAACTGGGCAGCCCTGCACAACCTTACCATTTCAGGAGAGAAAACAAAGTCCATACTCCTTAAAGGCAGACTACAAATCACAAGACCACCTACAATAAAATTAAACTTTATGCCCATACGGCTGCACGCTGAAGTCAAGCTCCTAGGTATCTTCTTAGACTCGGGGCTTACCTTCCACCACCACCTAAAGTATCTAGCCAACAAAATTCAAAGGTACAGTGCTATGATAAGGCGGGTCAGCAGGGCAGACTGGGGGCTGAAGCACAAAGCTCTTACTCTGATATACCAAGCGGCATACGTGCCAATTGTGTGTTATGGTGCCTCCATCTGGTACCGAAAAGCCATCCTAGCAAGAAATAAACGTAAGCTGGATTCAATCCAGAGGTTCATGCTCCTTTCAATTTGCAGGGCATGCCGCACCGTCAGCACCCCTGCTCTGCAGGTATTAACTGGATGTCAGCCACTATACTTAGAAGTGGTTAAAAGAGGGCTTTTTTATCACTTAAGGAAGGGAGTTCCAACCCAACTGCTAAATTTTCAACTTGACACCACAAACGGTACCAGGCAGGAAAGACAACGGATAACCAAACATCTACAAGAGATATGGCAACATGACTGGGACACTACAACAAAAGGGGCCATCACAAAACGATTCCTTCCATCCATAAGTTCAACTCACCCAGAACCTCCACCCTGGTTTTCGCCTGGCCTCCATGTGACCTTTATCATCACCGGCCATGGATCCTTCCAACAAAAACTGACCGCCATGGGAATCGAGAATGATCCACGTTGCCACTGCGGCGAAGAGGAGTCCTGGGGGCACCTCATGTATGAGTGCCCCAGCTACGACAACATTAGGCTTAAATTCCTCACCACAATACAGAGAAACCCTCGCAATCAAGAATTCACTCTGCTACTCGAGGAAGATACCTATAAGGCATTAACCACCTACGCACAAGAAACATTTGCACTTAGGCGAGCTAAGATTGCAGAACTCAGAGCCCAACAACTAAACCGGACCGGCGTGGGATAACTCTCCATTCCCCCGGAAAAACGCAGACATAATTATGCAAACCCTAATAGGGTAGGATCCACTGCAGGCACCATCCAAGGTGGGGATGCTGGCACTCCTCGGAGTGCGGGATTTAAAAGTCATCGCAAACCCGAAATGGGTAGGATATACTGCTGGCACCGATCTAGGTGCGGGATTGCTGGCACTGACCTCAGTGCGGGATCTACAGGCACTATGCCATTGACAATTACACAGGAGCACCTGTCCCCTGTGACTTTTAAACCCACACTCTTTCCTATACTTCGCCTAAATAAATTAGGGTGGATTTATTCTCCCCTGTCAACCCACCCAAATTCATTCTCCCTCAAATCCTCTCTTTTTCTATGCTCCTCTCTCTCTCTTCCCTTTTTTTTTTTTTAAATCTGTTACTTAATTTTACTTAATTTTTTAATTAATTTATTTTTTATTTATTTTTTTTATTTAATTTTTTACTTTATTATTTTTTTATTTCTTTTTATTTATTTATTTATTTATATTACTTTTTATTTTATTTATTTATTTATTTATTTTATTTTTTTTTTAATTTTTTTTATTTTTTATTTATTTATTATTTTTTTTTATTTTATTTTTATTTTTATTTTTTTTTTTTGGCTCCGTCAGGAAGCTCAGGCAACCCTGGCGGAGGCCAGCCAGAGTATAATGGGCAGCCTGGCTCACCTCCCAGTGGTGGTGGCGGGCAACGTGGGGTTCCCTTAGGGGCCTTGCGGCTAAGCAGCCAGAGACAGAACAACAGAACACAGCACAACTCTGTCACAAACCAGACACCACACTTTTTCTGGCTTTTACAGAGATTCTGTAAATTCTTCACAAAGTACCATGGCGCAGATGTGGGAAACCACCGGTGGCGCCTTCCACAAAACACTATGCCACTATGCCACTATGTGCAATTTTAATTACGTACAAGTTTACAATCGGCGGTTTTACCGCCGATTGTAAACTTGTACGTAATTATAATTGGGCAGATAGTATGTTTATATTCGCTTATTTTCATTATTTCATTACTAAGCTGCATACTATACACATACTACGCTGCATAGGCCCCGCGCGGCTGCCCTACTGCTCTTCAGAGGAATAGTTTATCAGTATTTGCTCCTTTGTACTCACAAAGATTCTCCTGCAGTGCAGACTTACGATATACGCAAATACGCATATATCGTATATTGTTGAAATTACATTAAGATAAAATTAATTCCTGTTGTTACGTCAGCGCCTGGATTTTCGTAGTTTATGAATAATTTTTGAATTTTAATTAATCATTAATTTATTGCACTATAACGAAAAATCTCTTCTCTAGTATTCTAATCATTCAGACTATTAAATTTTATATTTTTCTTTTCATTGACAGGCTACCAAATCTCTGACCCGAAATTTCTAGCTACCAAGCTAGAAAAATGAAACGACATCTATCAGGGGCTGAAAAAAGACGCGAATATAATATAATACATATATTTGAATATAATACATATATTATATTCAAATTTTATTGGAAATAAAACATGAATAGTACATAATATTTTTTATTTATTTAAAAAATGGTTAACATGTATTTTTATTTTCCCTATCTCTCTTTTTTTTAAGGGGCCCAATATTTTCTTCTGCGCCCAGGGCCTCAACCGACCTTAATCCGCTTCTGCACACAGTGGTCATAATCGCCGTTATCCCATACCAAATGGAGGAGGCCTGAGGTCGTTACCATCCCATCAATGACTCGAGGAATTTTTATGGGCTCCCCTCACAACGTGGATGAGTTAGTCAGTTTCATGTTGCATGGTCTTTCCTCCCGGAAACTCACGTTTTTCGGAAAGCAAACCGACAGAATTACAAACACAGTTTAGACTAAGATGCATTTAGGGCTAAAGCCTCAAGCTGCAAGCAAATTTAGACTATGTATATATGAAGTGCAATAGCATCATTAATACACAGCCATTTCTGAATAAACAAAATATTTATAACGCGGCATCGTTTTAAGTTATATCTCATATTGTGAATACCTTCACAACGAGTTGCCATGAGATTGCACTACTTCGAATAAGTAACGCTTCACCTAAGGAGAAGACTAATGTTACTTATTCTCAGAATAAGTAACATTAGTTAAACTTAAAACGATGACGCTTTATAAATATTCTGTTTATTCAGAAATGGCTGTGTATAAATTATGCTATTGCACTTAATATATACATAGTCTAAACACAGTTTACTGATGCGTCAGTGCCATAGTTGTTTTGGCACTTAACGCCCACACCTAACCTAAAGCTATCTTGTATTTTCAAATTATTCTATGTAATCGTTTCGGAGTATAAACAGAATCTTTATTTTTATTTAATCACATATGTATTATACTCATATAACGTGGTAAGTAAAAACGGTGGAAATCACTGTGCTAATCGCAGTGATTATCACCTCTATATTACAAGTATACGAGACTTTAACCCGGAACTCTGTATCCCACCGCATATTACCAAAGCTCGTGGTATACGCAGAATTTTATAAAATATACGAGTACATTTATTTTGCACTTCATATAATAATCATATCCGACCATCGGGTTTTCGGTTTGATACAACAGCAATATATTGGACGGATACTGTATCCATTAAGAACACCATTTGCTTGTAAACCTCTTTTCGTACAGTTCCCTTCATCTTTGTTAAATCAATACCATTACTGCAGATCATCCCCTAAATCTACAAAATTAATCCAGATTAAAGAAAACTTTTATTTCTCAGAAAAACACCGAAATTTTGAAACTCCTGAGAAGGCTTACTTCTCACCTACACATTTTCGAACACCACTGTCAAAGAAAAAGAAAACCCAAAACAGTGATTTTGTGCACTGTATTGTATACAGTGCAAAAAAATTTTCTATTTATACTCCGGCACGACAACCAAGTCAGAAGAGTTTACAATAAATCGTCAATACAAATATTTATCGTATTTAGTAAATTTTCTGTTTATACTCCGGCACGACAACCAAGTCAGTAGAGTTTACAATAAATCGTCAATACAAATATTTATCGTATTTAGTAGTCACGGGCTTGAACCCCGGTGCACTCAAGGAACGCGTGCTATGCACTCTCGCTCCTGACCACTGGGCTACGTACTGATGGGGCTTGAACCCCGGGTCCACTCGGCTACGTCAAAAATCACTGCATTGTATACTTTGACCAGAAAAAATTTACACAAAACACAGGAAAATATGCCTAAATAGTTGCTTACTTAATATTACCTAACTTTATCCTGAGTCGAATCGACCAGATTTCTCTATGTTTAGCATACATTATGCGTGCTGTACAATGTTATGTTAATAATGTTATCCCAAGGTCTGAAATGTTGCTTTCTTGTTACAATCTTTAAAACAGGAAATCGTACTAAAGGACAACAAAATTGTACTGTTAAGCCTATTTTTATTATCACGGCTTATTCAAAATAATGGAATTCATACTATTCCACAACTTTACCTTCACCAATGGCTTCGTAACCAATAATAATCGTGGAGTTGTCCTAGGAAAATCTACTAAAATCTATTATCACTGTATTTTTTCCTTGAATGAAACTTTGAAGGATGCACTTCAATATATTCATTAGGATGATGCGGTTGATAAAGATGTTTCTAAAGCTTTTTAATATTATCAATAAAACTAATATGTTATGGTATATTAGGGGACGAACTAAACTGTATTCATGGTCTCGTTTTCAACAGGATGCTCAGAGTGAGACTAGGGTTCCATTTTTTATCCATTCGTTCCACTAAAGGGTATATATACCATAACGTTCAACTTGGGAATTTACTTTTTTGTATCTTTTTTAGGCACGTTCGCAAAACGTAACGCGAATATTGTCTTCAACAAAACAGTATATCAACAAGCATGTAACAGCTAGACTTCAAGTGGACAAATTTTCATATTTTGCATTTGGATCTTTTAGAAGGATTTCTCGAGCTGCCCAAATTTTATTAAAACTGGACCAACAGAAATTTGGCAAATTTTTCCTCTTAAAATCTCTATAGTATCTATTAGTGAATTAATAAGAGGAGTTTACCTCAATATAGTACGTGGAACACTTCCGTATGATACCCTCCAGAAATTAAAACGGAAAAAACGAAAAAATCGACGACTTACCGGTACATTAAAGTAAAATATAAATAATTAAAGTAAAATATAAATAATTAAATAATCAATTTAACACAATTCAAAACAATTAAAAATTCAAATTAACGCAATTAAAAGAATCTAACGAAAATGTTCAAAACGATTTTCCTTCCTGAAGCTGACAATGCTTTTCGACCGACTGTCGTGATCACAGGAATGAAAATTACCGAATCAGGCTAAACCTGCAACTTAAATAGTGATTATATGTCTTCGCGCATGCGCGTAAAGGTCCACGCATCGGAGATCAAATATGGCCGCCGAACATTAACAGAATTCTCGTGTAATTTAATTTCAACGGTTTCTGCAATTAATAGTCGCGAATAATTACGTTGAACGTTAAGTATTTTGGCCTCGTTAAATAAAAAAGTATGTTTTTCGTTAATGGCATGAAAGGCTAATTCTGACGCTGCTGAACGAGAAGCACGAACTGAGGCTTCGTGTTGATTTACACGAATATTAAGAGAAAACCGCGTCGAACCCTGGTAAGACGAGTCGCAATCACCGCAAGAAATGTTGTATACTAGATCATTAATTTGTGTTGCGAACTCGGAAAGAACCGAGCGATTGTTCAGTAACTGAACAAATACTGAACAATCGCTCGGTAAGAACGATTGTTCAGTATTTGTTCTCGGAAAGAACCGAGCGATTGTTCAGTAACTGAACAAATACTGAACAATCGCTCGGTTCTTTCCGAGTTCGCAACACAAATTAATGATCTAGTATACAACATTTCTTGCGGTGATTGCGACTCGTCTTACCAGGGTTCGACGCGGTTTTCTCTTAATATTCGTGTAAATCAACACGAAGCCTCAGTTCGTGCTTCTCGTTCAGCAGCGTCAGAATTAGCCTTTCATGCCATTAACGAAAAACATACTTTTTTATTTAACGAGGCCAAAATACTTAACGTTCAACGTAATTATACGCGACTATTAATTGCAGAAACCGTTGAAATTAAATTACACGAGAATTCTGTTAATGTTCGGCGGCCATATTTGATCTCCGATGCGTGGACCTTTACGCGCATGCGCGAAGACATATAATCACTATTTAAGTTGCAGGTTTAGCCTGATTCGGTAATTTTCATTCCTGTGATCACGACAGTCGGTCGAAAAGCATTGTCAGCTTCAGGAAGGAAAATCGTTTTGAACATTTTCGTTAGATTCTTTTAATTGCGTTAATTTGAATTTTTAATTGTTTTGAATTGTGTTAAATTGATTATTTAATTATTTATATTTTACTTTAATTATTTATATTTTACTTTAATGTACCGGTAAGTTGTCGATTTTTTCGTTTTTTCCGTTTTAATTTCTGGAGGGTATCATACGGAAGTGTTCCACGTACTATATTGAGGTAAACTCCTCTTATTAATTTACTAATATTATTATCAACGTAGAACATATTGAGTATTACAGCTCTGATTTATACTATCTATAGTATCTATATATAAATGGGAATATGTTTCGGATGTTTCAGCATTATTTTATATGGAAAACTCGGATTGACAGCAAATTTTTAGCATACGTGCTGTTAGTCCCTGGGAAAGTTTTCAGAACAAATTCCACAGCCCCCCAGTCCCCCTTTCCCCGCTACGGAACTCTAGTTTGGATTTTCGGGCATTACTCGAGGAGGAGAGGAAAAGTCGGATCAACACCAGATTTTCAGAGTGAGTTTATTTGGTCCGCGGAAGTTTTTTCCATAACCATACAGTAAATATCACAGAAATTTATATATAAATGAAAGCATTTTCCATAAAATGCTTTCATAAGCATTGATGTGAATTTAAACCAGCAGCTCGGTTCTTATAAAAAATTCAGACCTTATTTAGAATATTCTGAGGGGCGTTTGTATCAATTTTCATTAAGATAACCTATTTTTCCTATGCACCATTTCTCCTTCGGAAGTACTACTACACAAATAATACAGTACTAACAACCCATCACGTGAATAACACGTAGTGAAGGTCTGGTATATACTTTTTGAGTAGAGTACAGTATAGCAATATTTGATAATAGAATGCACCAGAAATTATAACGCACTGCTTATGCGTTACCTAACTTACTTAAAGATTCATCTCAAATGGTACTAGAATGAGATACATTTCTACTCACATATGCAGATGGTCTTCAGATTTGCACCCCTCTTGCTACAGGGGGTCTGTCGAAGGGTAAATTTTGGGCTAATATCAGAATGAATCATCATAAACTTCCTTGAAACCCGAAAAATAAAATATTTTCTGTTTCTATTTTTCTTTTTTGATTCACATGAAACAAAAAACCTGAAAACTTTCACTATTCCCTTGACTCCACATTCAACCACTCGTATAAAAGATCGTGGAATTGTTTTCCTTTCCCATGACACACGCAAAATTCCAGATATTGTTGATAAAGTTAGAAAGTGCTTATAACCTAGAAATGAAAAAAGATATTACGAGATTATATTCATGATCATAATCTGTACAACGACCACAATGCTCGCTTCTGTAACAACTTAGCTGGCACAGTATATCGCCATCTTCTACTTGTTTGGAGAGGTCTGGGTTCGATTCCCGTTGACGACCAGAGGAAATTTTGAAGCCTCTTTCAATCGAGGCTGTAGTCAGTTAGTCGAATTCAGGCGGAAGGAGTAGTGCTTCCCTCCGTTGTTATTAGCGGTTTTTTTCAGCACGCACAACAAAAAATCGATTCGCGAACGTGTGTCTTTAGATATAACACACGTAGACCACTGTAGTTGCGCTATGTCGCAGTATCATGGGAGGAATGAATAGGCTCCTAATCCCTATTATTTGAAAAACGATTTTCAAATTTAAGTTTAATTGAAGGAAAATCGTTTTTCAAATTTGTTTAAGTTTAACTTTAATTGATTTTTAATGTTAATTTGTTAATTTTTGAATTGTGTTCAATTGATTTTTTACAGTAATCATTTTGCGTTAATTTTTTATTCGTTTTAATTTCTGGAGAGTATCATACGGAAGTGCTTTACGTATCATATTGAGGAAAATTTCTCTTATCCTTCTACAAATATTGATATCAACGTAGAACGTTACATCAATACGTTATATCTAAACGTATTGAGCACCATAGCTCTGTTATATACTATCAAATTCAATATTTTACAAAACTGAATTCTAATTACACAATGCATGGAAAATAATTCTTATGGACCACTATATTCTTTATGTACAGGGTGATCATAAAAAGTCGGGCTGTCTCGAAGGTCGAGACTTTTTTTTATGCGCCCAGATGAAAACAAGAAAATGCCGCTCACTCCAATACAAAGTTTGTCCAGTAATACTGTATTCATTTCGTCGCTGCCTCATGACATGAAAATATCTCACTGGTATCATTCATTTTAGTTTCCCTGAGATTTGGCGTCAGTTAAGAGCTTCCAGGCTCCCATCTTAACATGGTCCTGCATAAAGTCCCAATCTTTTTCTCTGAAAACGTATTTATTTTAACACAGAAGTACAATATTAATATCATATGTCCAGGAATGAACTTAAACTAATTTAACTTCTTTTTTTTTTGTGGTCCCATAAAGTTCCCCACCTGAAACTGAAAATTGCACTTGTATTTCTGAAAAAAAAAAAAAAAAAAATCACAAGTTTTTCAAACAAATGCACTGGAATTTTATGTCCCGTATACATCTCAGATATCAAATTATACGTCTAGCTCAACTTGGTTATGGAAATTGGTATCTCATGATAACTAAAACTTTGATATATTATATCTTGTTGCCCATTCAATAAATATGTAATTCTGTACGGAAATCGAGACAAATAAATAAATTATGAAATATGAACGCCGAATATAACTATCTATTAGTTGCTATCGACTGCAATCTCAGTCCGAAACTTTAATGTGAAGAAAGACTCTATAAATGTAGGATGCCCAAGAGGAACGTGCAGAACTTCTTCTTGTTCCATAGGAAAAAAAAAAAAATAAAATATATATATATATATTGCCAACTTATCTGGTGGGGCAGTTTAATACTGAAAAGCAATCACCAAGAATTCAGCTCTGTAATCTTGAAGAATATCTACAGCAATGCATATCCTTTTGCGTTCAATGACCTGGGAGGTGGAAAGCAGGGCCAGCTACATTTCCCTTAATAAATTTTTAAAAGAGTCATAGCCACTTGGCTAGCCTATCGCTAGTCACTGCTTCTGTAATTGGGTAGTTGAACGAATTTCACGGCCGCACCAGACAGTTTTCCTTGCCAATAATAACAACGGACCGGCAGACAGACAACCTGGGCTTCCTGTGTCCTGTTGGCATTCTCATATATTTTGGCAATTTGTCGCCACAAAGTAGATAGAAGGAGGACATCACTTCTTTTAACAGTCCAGTGACAAGGAAGCACACGGAATTGCTCAATAATGGCAAGTAGTAAAACTCATGTAGACAGAATAACGATTGGAGGCGAAAATTTTCTTTTCTAAAAAGGCTTTGGGTCAGTGTTTAGTGGAAGTCTGAAACGTTCCTCGGTAGAGTGGTTACTACACCGATTTTCTCTTTATAGGGGTTTTATTGTAAATAGAAATGGTGCCATGCACACACCCGGAGACGTGTAATTACCAGGGCAAGTAAACCATAGTCGAGTCAGATAAGCTCGAAATTAACCTCGATATCAGCCGCTTCCTATCACAATCGTGTGATGGGTTGCGGTCATTTCAGCGACACCTCCATGTGGATGAAACAGACACAAAATGTTTGATAGTGGAGGTCAGTCATTATTTCACTGTCTTCTAATTCCAGTATAAAAGGAACTACAAAAAAGCAAAACAGTAACTGCCCTTTAAAGTTTGCTCCTCTTCTACCTCTTCTGGTGGAAAGAGAATAAATAATATCGTCAACTTTATTTTTGTCTACTCTCTCTCCGAGAGAGAGAGAGAGAGAGAGAGAGAGAGAGAGAGAGAGAGAGAGAGAGAGAGAGAGAGAGAGATGCTTGAATTTCCTGTGATTAATTTAGATAACATACCATCCCGATAAGCTTTCTGCTAGGAAACTTGCAACCTCCACCCTTCTCCAGCGGTAGCTCATTAAGGTAGTTATGGTCTAATACCTTCCACAGGGGAAAGATCGTTTGCAAGGGGAATATATCTGACTGCTTTCATTTATGAAGCTTAGCAACAGGTTCCAGTAATGACGTTCGTAGACGTAACAGAAAACAGTGTTCTCGCTTCACACTCCCGATAAGGCCTCCTCGGGGGAGTTACAATAAATCATTCTAGCTGTAATATAGCATAGGCTCTGATTAAAGTAACAGTTAGTCATCTCTAATTTCGGTGAGTTGCTTCGCATTTAGCACCCCCTCGTTTTCATTTATAATTCAGACGGCAAAATTAATCTGAAAACACACAGACTGTGCGTTGTGAGAGAAAGAGATTGCTGAATCATGCGTATTAGGATTTATTCTTTTTCTTATTCCTTGCACTCTAACAGTATCTCATATTTAATATGGTTTATTTTCCTTTGCGAATATAATAAATTAGCATAACCACTTCATTTTTTAGTATATAACACCAGAGAATATCTTCAGTCATTTTCTACATAAAACTAGTTGTCAATAGTTGATGGCCTTTTTGCAGTGGTACTGTTCTTTACAGAGATATGAGGCGGAGTTGAACTGACTTTCTAGGAGCCGCCCTTCACAAAAACATATGTCCATATATCAATAGTTGAAGTATGTTTATTGTCAAGGATAGTTCTGGACAGTAACTAGGCCATATAAAAAAATGAACAGTTTTTTGTATTTTATTGAGAGATTTTTATTTTTTTATTTGAAACTTTTCTTAGGATCGAATTATTAAAAATATTTTTGCTATAACATTTCAAATATAAGTAATAAATCAACTTTTAAATAAACCTCATTAATATTAAGCAGCTGTTATTACAACTGTAAAATGTAACTTCACAGTAATGCGGTTATATTGCAGTAAAGGAAAGACACTGGTTCATGATTACTTCCATTGTATCAAATGCAACAGCTTTTCCTTAATTTAATTAAGGAAATTATTTTCCTTAATTTTTCCTTAATTGGAAAAGAACTAACCAAGGTACTGTTATTTAGATTGACCTTAAAAAATTCCAAGATCCTTCGCAGCAAGCACACATTTATTTTCCCTGTTTTAAAAGACCACAGATCATGATATATCCACTTTAAAGTCCTTGAAGCAACAATAAGAGCCTTAAACATATCAAGGCAAAACATCTGTCAGCAATGTGGGCGATAAGACAAGAACTTACTGGAGTAAACAACCACAAACTTGCCACTACATGCAAACGTGTCTTGTTCCGATTCCCATGTATGCCTCGACGATCTGGTCCTCTGTTTCCCTCACTAACATAAAAAAATTCATGGGTATCGAGTACCATCACGAGATCAGTCATGTATGTAAACCTTGGTTGCACCCCTTGGAAGCAGTTGCTCATTGCAGGAAATCTGCGCAACCTCCGCAGCAAATCACCGATCGTCTTGGCGCCCCAAATGTTCACAATCTTGTTGCGGGCTCTGGGCTTTCCCGCGTCCTTTGCAATGACGGGTGGATTCCCCTACGAAGCTAATTGCATAATTTAACAATGCTTAGAAGATTTTTTTCCGTCTGACATCCTCAAAACGTACAACACCCTGAAGATTGATCCCCACAAGTTCTGTGATGAGAAAGCGTAAAGATCTCAGAAGATACAGGACATGTACTACCACATACAATTGTAGAAGTTTTCTGATTATCTCGTTCAGGATGGAATCTCCGCTGAATCCTACTTTGCTCCTCTACAAAGAAGAATTAATTTGTTTTAATTTATTATTTGTTTGTATGTATACGTGTTAATTGCATATATTACGATGCGTATGTGTTTATATGCTATCTTCATGATAAGGATAATGTCGGAGAGGGCTATTGAAATGCAAAGAGATCTGTTTACGTGTTTCATTGATCTTACGAAGGCATTCGACAGGGTGAAACATGAAGAACTCTTCAACGCTGTAGATTGTTTAGATATAGACGGGAAAGACATAAGGATACCCAGGAACTTATATTGGGAACAAACAGCCACCCTGAGAATTGGAAAAGACAGGGGTGAGAACATAAGAATTCTGAGGGATGTAAGACAGGGCTGTGTTTGCTCCCCGGACCTATTCAACCTCTACAGCGAGGAAATTATGAGAGGAACACATGCAACTGGAGGATTCGGATTTGGCGGACAGAATGTAAACAACATCAGATATGCAGACGATATCGCTCTCATTGCCGAGACAGAAGAAGAACTACAGGGACTTCTAGACAAAGTAGTGGAACAAGGTAGAAGGAAAGGCTTAACAATAAACATTAAAAAAACAGAGTGCATAGTTTTCAACAAAAAGAAAATTCTACCCAAATGCATACTGAAAATAGGGAACAACGTCATAAGACAAGCAGAGAAATACAATTATCTAGGGAGTTGTGTTACACAAGATGGACGATCAGATAAGGAAATCAAAAGACAGACTGGTATGGCCAAGACCACGTTTAAGAAACTTGGCAACATACTAAAAGATAGGAAATTGTCAATGAAAACGAAAAACTGAATTTTGAAATGTTATGTTATACCTATCCTTACGTACGGTAGTGAATACTAGACAATCTCCCGAGAAATGGCAAAGCGTTTGGAGGCGACAGAAATACGGTTTTATAGACGGATGCGCAGAATATCCTGGACTGAGCATACCACGAATGTAGAGGTACTACAAGGAGCAGGAACGCAAAGATAATTACTGAGGAACATAAGAGAAAAGCAGCTGAAATTTTTTCGCACATCATGAGGCAGGAAGGTTTGGAGGAGATCATCATGACAGGCAAGGTGAATGGAAAGCGAAGCAGAGGAAGACAAAGAATAAACTAAATTAGTAATCTGACCAATTAAATGAATGTACGGAGTCTAGACCTGCTGAGAACAACAAAAGATGTGTGGAAGACCATGATCACCAACGTTTTTTAAGGGACACAGTACAGAGAGAGAGAGAGAGAGAGAGAGAGAGAGAGAGAGAGAGAGAGATGTGTTTATTTGTCTCTACCTTTTGCTTGTGTCACTGTATATATATGTGTATGCGCTTTATTTGCTCGCATTAGATGTTATTTGTTACGGTATAGTTTAGAGCTAAAGCCTCAGGTTACGTAAATAGTTTAACTGATGTACAAGTTAGCGCATTTGCATCATTTCTGTTTCATGATTTCATCATTTCGCCAACTACATAAAAAAAAGGTAAACTGTAGCCATTATCAACCCACTGCAGGACTACACAAGTAGTTATAAATTGGCATCATTAAGTATATCTCATATTGTGAATACCTTCACAACGAGTTGCCATGATATTCCACTACCTCGAATAAGTAACGCTTCACCATAGGAGGAGAAGACTATTGTTACTTATTCTCAGCGGATACCATCACCCATACGGCACCGTTTCGGAGCTTACTGGCTCCTCATCAGTAGGTGGGCAGGTACCCTGGTGTTGCAAAGTATAAATCCACAATATGAGAGATGCCTGACAGTGTGGAGTAATTTATATTCTGTATAGTTTTAACTGACAACCCAGTTATACTTCGCAACTGGATCATCATCATTGCAACACCAGGGTACATCAGTGCCCACTGGTGAGGATCCAATAAGCTCCGAAATGGTGCCGTATGGGTGATGGTATCCGCTGAGAATAAGTAACAACAGTCTTCCCCTATGGAGAAGCGTTACTTATTCGAGGTAGCGCAATATCATGGTAACTCATTGTGAAGGTATTCACAATGAGATATACTTAATGATGCCAGTTTATAAATACTTATGTAGTTGGCTATGTACAGAAATGATGCAAATGCACTAACTTGTACATGTTATTTGTTGTATTATTTTATAGAAACTAATGTTTATGTATGCATAATTTATGTACGACTTCTATGTTTGCTGTCTAAGTTATAATTTACAAATATATATAGGCACCCTCCTAGCTGAAGGCTGTTCAGGGGTGAAGCATATGCAATAATTGAATAATAATAATAATAATAACAATAACAATAATAATAATAAGTGTTGTAGATCTCCAGAAACTGGGCAAACAATACCGACTACAGGGAGAACATAGAAAAGGATTGTACCAAGTTAAAAAACATAATTTTTAAACTTATTAAAGATAAAAGAGAAAACAAAAACAAAAATTCAAATTCATCACTTAAAAATGTATAGTATCTTATGTTGGGCGTCTCCTGAATGCCAGTTCAACTCCGTCAGCTCATTTAAAAATATTTAACTATATAGTATCGGTGTAAATACACCATAGTTAACCCATAAACTTGAGCTACGTATGTAGCGTAGAGGGCATCGTTTTAATTGTATCTCATAATGTGGTTGCCTTCACAACGAGATAGCTACTATTGCATTACTTCAAATAAATAACGCTTCTCTAGTAGAGAAGACTACTGTTATTTATTTTCAGCGGTACCACCGCTGAAAATAAATAACAAATAGGAGGAAAATTATTTTAATGTATAGAAAAATATGTATCATTACAACAAAATGCGCAGAAATGATGAAAAACAGTGATGAGAGTTTATTTCAAGTAGAACTGCATAGAAGATGGATTTGTGATTATAAGGCCCGACGCACCACAATCGTCAAGCTGGGAATGCAGTCACAGGGGTGTCTGAGTGGACCGCGGTTCAAACTTGTATGACTGCTAAATATGATTAACGATTGTATTAACAGCCGAAATGATTTACTGTAAACTCCTCTGACCTGGTGGTAATGTCAGTATAGATACAGAGCTTTTTGTTTTTAATTTAGAAACTACAGTAACTCTTTTTAAGACCTTTAAGCTACTTCAGTTATTAATTTTAACTAAAACGAATTCTGTTGTATGCAAATATTTTATTCAATTTAAAAAAAAAAGTTTATTTATTTTTATGTTACTGAATGAAAGTTTGTTAATACACATGCTGGTTAAAATAAATGCAAATAGATGCAAAAAAAAAAAAAAAAAAGTGACGTACTGCCCAGTTGAGTATAAAGACTGCACAGGCTGTTTGTTCCACTGCAGTAATCTGAAGCCAGAATGGGGGAAACCTGTGATCTACTAGACAATGAAGAAGGTCTTACCGTGGGTGCATGTGTAGCAGGAGCCACGATTCAAGAAACGAAAGACATAACTGGTTTCTCAAAAGCATCCATCCTAAAGGTTTTTAATGACTGGAAAGCAGGTGGTTCTTCCACATCTCAAAGGTGTAAATGTAGAAGAAACACAATCAAGAGCGAGGCCATCGTACTCTAAGGAGAAATGTACAGGAAAATAGGACAATGTGCGGAAAATAACATCTCAATTCAACCAAGTCCATAACTACCCTATTTCAACCCGTACCATGCGCAGGGAATTGAAGAAATTGGGTATTAGCAGTCGTCTGCCTATACGAAAGCCACTTGCGTTAAAGAAAAACAAAAAAATCCGCTTTCAGTGGTGTCAAGGATGTCATTATTGGAAGCAGAACAACAATGGAAGAAAGTCATGTGGCCATAGGCCAGAGGAATCCAGATACCCTTTGTTTTGCGCTGACAGAGAGTGTAAAGAGAACCTCAAGAAGCGATGGACCCTGCTTGCCTTGTTAAGACAACCCAAGCATTACGAGGTGGTATCATGGTATGGGGAATGTTTTGTTGGCACGGACTGGGTCGATGATTCCAGTGGAAGGTCGAATGTCATCCAGCAGGTACCCGAATTTTGTATCAGATCTAATGCACCCTGCAATGTTACACTTATATCATGAAGGTTATGGCCACTTCACGAATAACAATGAACAGCGCATCGCGCAAGAATGGTTTTGGAAAACATGACATGGATTTCCACCATTCTTTCTGGTCCCCATATTCACCTGATCGCAATCCTGTTGAGAATGTGCGGGATATGCTGGAGAGGGCTATTCGGCAGCGAAGTCCTCTTCCTTCAACTTTGACGCAGCTAACCAATATTTTGGTCACAATTGGACAAAAACGCACTGAAACAGCTTACAGAATCCAAGCAGCGCCACATGCTATTATTCGAAACAAAGGCGGTCCGATTCGACACTGAATAAAGGTTCGTATTTTTTTGACCAGTGTGTGTATATGACGACGTATCTGACTGATGAACTGTAAGATTTGTATTACCAAAATTATGATATTTGAAGAGGATTTTTTTTAAAACTCGAATCGCTTCTTATTTTGTACTCTTCAAAATATTAGAATTTTTTAGACGGCTTTAGTACTATTTACACATTTTATCTCTTATTTGCATTTATAATTTTATGTCATTGTTTTTCCCTACAATGTGTCTTTGAAATTATCTATATTTTCTATTTTCGTCTTTGAAGATTATATTTGCTATAAAATTGTAGGAAAGGTAGGTATTCATGCCTTTCTGTGGTCTGTACACTTTCTTCTATTTTTTTATTCATAGATTTTCTCCGCCCCCCCCAAAAAAAACATCATTTTTTTCTCATATTTTTCTTCTTCTATTTCAGTTACTATTACAAGTTGACATATTACTACATATCTGTTTTTCATTTAACTGACATACTGTCAATGCAAATTTTTTGATTATGAATTTTCGCTTATATTAAGATAAATATTGCTTTTAATCCCATAATTCTGTAATTCAGAAACTTGGCGGAAAAAAAAAAAAAAAAAACACCACGCAGCAAGTTAACTAAACTTGGCAGTTAAGATACTTATCGTTTGCTTCTTATTTCAGCCATCATAATTACGGTAGAGAAATGTGGTATATCCCCAGCTTGTTGCCAAAAGCAAAAATTATTTATAGCCTTTCATTTGATCACACAAAGTTCCACAAAACGCAGGGACTTAACGTGATGCTTTCATTACTCCCCCAGTTCAACATGGTCAGTTTTAACTTATCAAAACCGTCATTTGCTGAAGGGTCACGTTTTAGATAGCATGCTCGTTTCTTCCACCCTTATCTGTCTTAATGGCGGCAGATGAAGAAAGTGAGGAACTTCCATCTAGATAGCCTCCCATTAGAACCGTTGTGACAGGTAAGTAGAGAGGCGATGTTTATCATCGCTTCTGCCGACAGTGGCGAGCCAACAGTTTGCTAGACGAAGCGGTACATTCGAGAGATGGCCCCGAATCCCAACGGACAGATAGCTGCGGCAGGGACCGAAGCACGTGTGATTGTTTCGTCCGGGAAACCGACCGTGGCCTCCACCTTTATTTGTGCCTGTCGCGACTATTAAGGTTTCCGCAGGCCCGATAAGGGGTTCGTAACAATAGCTTGCGTCTTGATATGTCTCCATTATCAAGATATAGTAGATGTCTGTTAATGGAAGTTGTCCGTTTTGTTAGAAGAGCAGAGAGGAAGTTGAACGCGTGTTGTTACCATCTGCCAGAAATATGGGCCAAGCGTCCGTGTTTTATTTCCTCACTGAACTGCTGAAAGATGAGGCCTTTGTTTTATCTCAGGAGTCTCATATGTTTACCCCCGGACAAAAAGGATGCACATCACAATAAGACAACATAACAGAGAGATGCGAAAATAACGTAATTTACCTGTTTTTTTTTTTTTTCCGACTAAAAACAGTCATGATATAAATCAAAGAATACGCTAGTGACCAATATTTCTCTAACTGTCCATCAAGATGAAATTGCCAGAACTGCTAATACACAGTATCTATGTTTTGTTATCTTCTTCTTCTTCTTCCTTTTTTTTTTCTCTCTTTCTATCTTTCCGCATTCATTTTTGCCTTTCTCATCTTTATTATGTTTAAGGAACACATTCCGCTATCAATAAGTAGAAGATTAGACAGTGAAATTCGGACGACATTAAGATGTAGTAAATCAAAGATTATAAAGCTCTTGGAATAAAAAAAATATCGGTACAAACCTTGCATATTGAAGCTACAACATCCAACTGCGATTAGCACTAAAAAAAGCCAGACATATTTGAAAAACTGCACGGTATAAAGTTGTTATCAGCGGAACAGATTATTGGAAATAAAGAATTCTTATAATCTGTAAATTAAAAAAAAAAAACCTTTAACTAAATTACCTTTTAAAATAAAGTAAGAGCAGCATAAAGTAAAAAAAAAAAAAAAAAAAAAATACTGAGTCATATAGAGCTAGAAAGTTGAAAACGCTGCTGGGACTTATAGATATATTGTGGTTGAGTGGTTAAGAGTTTAAGTGCACCCATGTTCGAATACTTGTGATATTACAAATTACATTAATATTCTTGTCGTTTGCATTATTTAAACTTCCCTGACCCTAGACGGCCATCCAAAAAAAAATCTAAATATGTTTTTAACTGAATTTGGAAAATAAAAACTCAACCATAACAGATGTTTATTTTATTTATAACCAGAAAACATAGCCTACTATGCGCAGACAGATTTGCTCATATGTAACTTAAGCGTTAACACGGCTCTCTGGCCACTTTGATTCACCAGTCAATTAATAGCTTTGATGACTGATTTTATTTGTTGAAGTTACTCCCAAGACTGCTGGAAAATACCTGGCACATAACTTGTAAATTAATTTGGCAAATGTCCTTATCCTACACTAAAATTGACAAAAACAAATATTTGGAAAGATTCAGAAGATAAAGAGAATATAAAAATAAAAACCACTGTTTCGCTAAAGAATAAAATACATTGAAATAAAGCCCTACTTTTTCATCTCAGCTTGTAGGCTAAACAAACTAAATAATATCTACCCTTACTAGGTCAGATGGGATGGGTTTCATACAGGGTGGTTGCACGGAACAAATGCAGGGGCATATTCTACAGCTAAATATAAATAAATTTGAGACGTATGTATATAAAAAAAGTTCCTATACATACGTCTCAAAAGTCGTTATTTACGAAATATTAAACATTAATCATAAATAAGAAAGCTGCGTGAAACAGCAAATCATTTTTATGTTTATTCTGTCATAAAAGGATGACTGTGTAAAATGAGCTTTAAACAGCATAAAACATATGAACCATCAGCAACACGAATAGTGCTGTTATACTACATAAATCATATTAATTACTCAGTTGGGTAACCAGTGTGGCAGAATACATACTCGCAATGTCAAGGTGTCTATTAATTGAGGTTCGGGTTCCATGACGACTGTCTCGTCAAGTGTCAGTGTATTTGTTAAACTGATATTATGGGAAACACTACAATTTTGTTTCCTTTTGCCTAGCTAAATGATATGATTTTAATGATGTGTTGACGATTCTGTTTTACACTGTGGCGATTTTTATGGAAGTCATCCTTACTCCTTCCAACACGACAAAACGCTGCATGTAACAAAGCAAATGTTGAAAGCGCGATTTGAGAAGAATAACATCGGAAAACTGCAGTGGTTAGCACAGAGTCCGACTTCAGCTATTCAACTCAAATGAACATTTTTGGGATGAGAGGAATCAATATTAGGGCGAGGCTAAGATAGCTCTCTTCGTCAGAGGAGCTACTAATACTTTAAAGAAAGAGAGGAGCACAATGAACCAGCTCGCTACCAGGAATTAGTACAAAGGCGAGCCAAATATATCAATTTCTTTGTAAAAATACACGTTTCGTTCATAAATGCAGATGTCCAATGACTTTTGGCAGGACACTGTATATCACTTTTCACCTGCACATCGTCAGGAATGTTACTGTGGGATGAAGCGTGGCTCCATCACTTTTAGCAAGAATCCAGACATGCATCAATGAAATGGAAGCATTTTGTTTCGTCGTCCCCAAAAAAAAGGAGTTTAAGCTGTGCCATCACCAGAGAAGGTAACAGTTGTTGGTTTTTTTTCTGGAACTGTCATGGCGCTCTTCCTGCGCATTTTCAAAAGCCTGAATCTGCTATGAATACCATCGTATTGCACAACTTAGAATTCATTTTGCAAAAATTGGACTGAGCCACTGGGACGCGGAGTAATACTGTTGCATAACAAGGCAAGGGGCTGCATACAGTGTGTGCAACCCAAGTTACAATCAATAATTTGGAGTGAGAACTTCTTGATCATCATTCCTACAGCTCTTACCTCGCCCGGAACGATAATCATTTGTTTTTGCCGTTGAAATAGCAACTTCGTAGCAAACGTTTTTCTTGCCGATACGAAGTCTGAAAACGATGTCCGTCACTGGGTTTCAAGTATTGCTAAAACGATGGGATAAGTGGATAAACGTTTTTGGTAATTATTGAAAAATAAATACTGTGTTCATGTGAGTTTCCAGATTTTTTTTTTACTTTACATATAGACTTACTTACTCATTCTCCACAATACCTTATATCCAGAATCTCTCATCGAAACTGTAGTAGTAAGGAAATTATGGGCAGATCAGATCCATGCGCGATGGATCTTATAGAAGATGTCAGATTTAGATACGCTACAGCCTTGCACTTTACATAAGCAAAAAATAGAAATCATTTGCGTGGATTCTCGGTTCACTCTAGAGTCTAGACCATGGGTCTAGCAAAGGCGATGACTCTTGCTGTTCTTATGCTGGGTTCGTCGCTGGTATAGTAGGAATTCCTGCCCCTCCCCTTACCTCTGTGCGCCTTCGTAGCCAGGTGGGAAGGCGCAGCAGCAGAGCAACACGCTTCTTGATTAGACCGGGGTTCGAGCCCGTCACCACCAAATACGGAGGATGCGGAAAGGTCAGGGAATGATCACCGCATATTCCCGGAGCAATATGGCCTTAGTTGCTAATGCTCCTAAAAACCAAATAACAAACAAACAAACCTTACCGCTGTGCCATCACTAAGTAAAGAAGCACAACAGCCTCACCCTATTCACGGACAGGTTTCTCCCGTATCTTAAGTGTAGAGTTTGACAGACAACGACTTATGCTGCTGTCACACTGCACACGGTTACTGGCGAATTGCTCATTTCGCAAAGTCTCAAGACGCCGCGCGAATTTGAGGTGGTAGTACTGTAAGTGAGCGACTGCTGTTTTAGTCAAGGCCTTTTTCTCTTTATAGCACAGTTCTATATTAGACCATCCGAATAATTAAATTCATATGCAGTGGTGTGTGTCTTATGTCTGTTAACTGCGCGTGTTCTGTGGTCGATTTGTCTGTTTTTGCTGGATGGAAAAACCCCAGTTTTTGGGGGGGGCGGGGTTAAACCTTGCTATCTACGCCTAAGACGGACTAACTCAGCCATGGAGTGAAAAAACACCCAGTTCCTCGAGTCATCGACGGGATTCGAACCCGGGCCTTTTTCACCAGGTGTGGGGAGGACGGTGACGATACCACTGTGCTACGAGCACAGATAAGACAGGATCAAAGCTATGCGGCATATGCAACAAGTAACGAACGTCCCGATCATTATCTCAACCACCGGTATGGTGCCAAAGACCCTACATAACAGTCTAGCAGCAATAGATCTACCAGAAAACACCTACAAGGAACTCCAGAAAGTCGCAATCCTGAACATCTGTAGGATAGTCAGAGAGTTCCTCGACCAACAGTAACACCAGACATAACAACCAACACTTGGTAGCAATACCTGTCACGGGATGGAACCCCATGACAGAAATAATAATAACAAACGTACAGCTCACCAGCGAGACGCCCTTCCCCGAGATCCAAATCAGCTAATCAACACCAGGAACTATATAGAAAATACACTGCCAAGGATCCCGGAATGACAGACGACACATGTCTACTGCGGAGTCATAATGATCCAGATTAACTTACTTTTGGGAAGAACATATCGGAAGATAGCCATCAACGCAACAGGAAATGACAGGTAGACCCCTTTCTCCTCTAAGTAATGCTGGACGGCTCACTGAGAAGCTTTGTGTATAAACGGGCCTAAATTATTAGGAAGCTAACCTTGAAGAATTGTAAATAATTGCTTATCCGTACAGTTAAGAATACCCATACTTCTGTGCACCCGAACACATTTCTCTCTTATGAAATCTTATTTAAAAAAAAAATAAATAAAATAAAATAAGATCTTCTCCCCATAAGAAGAATCGTGCAATAATCTGAAATGCCATCAAGCCAATTGAACACAAAAAACTCCAATTTCTGCTCTGTGACTGATAATTTATAGCTACACGTATAGAAAAACCTTCTGCAAGAACGCTAGTGTTACTGCGAGTGCTTTAATGCATGCTGGGAACTTCCTCTCCTGCCTAAAGCTCAGGAATACCATGTGAACTTTCTACATGGAAATCGCATCGAGGAACTTCTATCGCCCAATACTCTACAAGCTCAGATTCTACCGGGGAATAAATTAAATGAGACTATATATTTCCTGAACAGTTAGACCACTGGACAGTCTTTACAATTGTACAAAACAGAAATACATGTAACTATTGGTAAGTAACAACTAATGATGCTGTAAAAACGACTGTAAATAATTCTCAAATTCTGTTGCTAGAACTGTCAAACAGAGAGACTGGTAAATCTCACTGTAATGGAAATAGTGATCAATGTTAACAGTTTATTTCCTTGTTAATGCTAAACTTAATAGGATAACTGATATATAATGCTACTGATAACTGCAGGTCTCTTTAAAAATGTTTGTCTTGGCTGTGTGACTTCAATGGGTTTTTGGAGCTCCAGCCTTGTTTTTTTTTTTTTTTTTTCGGGCTCCCAGGCCTGGGCAGCCTGTGAGCGGGATAGCGGGCACCCACTGGTATTGCACTACCTCCAGTGGGTGCGGGATTTCGAGTACTTTGGCATGTAAGAGGGGGAAAAAAACCCAGGCCCGGCTACTCGTGCCTGGGGACAGGCACCAGACAGCAGCTGCACAGGTATTGGCTGCTCCTTTGCAGAGGTCCTACATTCAATACGGATCCACTAGGTGGAGATGGGCTATGCCTAGGGGCCACCCTTGATACCAGGACACACACACACACACACACACACACACACACACACACACACACACACACACACACACACACACACACACACACACACACACACACACACACACACACGTGTTTTGTACTGTGTTTCCTCAACTGTATTGTGAACAATATATATATATATATATGCTAGGGTAATTATATATGAGAATGAAAATGTACATAAAATTGTATATAAATTATTGTATATGTTTCTTGAGATTGTACATAACATTTGAGAGTGTAAATAAATGAAAAAATGAAATGAAAGACGACACATGTCGACGATACCAACTTGCCCCAGCCCATCACCACGGGATGCAGGGTGACCATCCAGACATCCAGATGGAGTATAGTCAGGAGAGAAGACCAGATCGCCAGGATAATACATCAGAAGTTAGCGAAGAAATACCAGTTGATCAAATAAAGTATATCGCATTATAAGTACGTACCTCAGGCTGTACTAGAGACCCCTACCCACAAGCGGTACTGACCGCACCGTAAGAATAGACAAGATGATCCAGCGCAACAAATCAGACATAACCCTCACTGACAGGAAGGAAAAGGCTACCTACCCGATCGACATAGCTGTGCCCAAAAGCTGTGTGAGAAAGCAATAAACTGAATAAATAAATAAATAAATGAAACCAGTAATCACCTACAGGTAAAAGATTAGGAAGTACACAGACTTCATACAGAAAGTCAAAAAGACGTGACATATGGAACGAACATCCATCGACAATGGTACCAAAGAGTCTACATAAGAATCTAGCAGCAATAGGCCTCCCAGTTAATAGGAACTCCAGAAAGTTGCGATCCTGAACACCTGTAGGATAGTCAGAGTTCCTCGACGAATAATAATAGCCGAACATAACAACCACTCTATGCATCTTGTACCGCTGGTAGAACGATGAGAAAAAGAAAAATAATAATTATATAATTATTATTAATAATAGTAGTCTGAATGAAGATAATTAATTAATGTACATTAATACGCTTTTTAAACAAATTCCGTAATGCTTTTCCTTAGTTTTTTATTTGTTTACAAAGAAGCTACCAGAAATGTGTAAAAAATGCCTGAGATTCATTTTCGCAGCCTATTTGTTGTCATACTACAAAACTTACAAATTTTAACACAGAAATAAACCAAGTAAAACCAATTTCGTACATTTCTTGTTTTACTGAGAATGTTCTGTACAAAATAAAACGATAAAGAGAATGCGTCCTAGCGGTCAACTACCATCCTCATTGTACACAAACGATGTCTTGTGCAATGCTGTACCAATAGTTGTGGAAGGTTTTCGGAATCGTACTAGAAAAACTGGTAATCTTTGGTCGCTTAGTTGTATAATAACACAAAGTGCAATACCAATTTTAAGTTTTTGTTACAAAATATAAAAAGAATAAAGTTTTCTGAACTCGGAATTCTTGAAGGAAACATACCTAGCAGCCCCCAACTAAAACCACTCTGAGGAAGACTGTTTCCTGAAATAAGTAGGTTGTTTTCTACAGTTAAGGCATAGCATATAGTATTCAATCAATTAAGCGGTGAGCAATCATTAGCCTCGCGCAGTACAAAAATATTTGTACTTGTAAATTGGTACAAATGCACTCCTTTCTGTGATAAAGCGTCTTCGTGATTCTTCACAGGCGATACCGCTGGTATCATCCTGTTACGAGATGCAAATTGTGCTTTCTGAAGAGGAAAGGTAATTGCATTATTGTTTCGTATATTGCAATCAATTCATTACACATTGAAGCAAAGCGCATGTTTTTAGTCAAATAAGAAATAATGAAATGTTTTCGTGCGCTGACCTTCTTGCAAGAGCAATTCGTTAAGGTTCGTATCCTAGAAAAATAAGAGCACTGTCACGTAGATAATTTCACAAATACTGTTGGTTCTTGTGGCAACCCCGGTTAAAAGAAAGCCAAACGACGCAAAAACGTGCGGCACCCATCATTAGAGATTACTGGGATGTTTCTTTAATCATTTAGTGCTGACAAATTACTTTAGCCATGGCCTAAACTTACTGTTCCTAACTAGCTCGAAACACAATTACAGCTTCCTTCTATTATTGCTATTAATGCTTCAGGGTCCTGAGCTACGTGTTCGGAAAGTTTACGTATACACTAATGGGAAAAAAGCTAATGACTCTGCTATGGCGTGTTTCAGCAGTCTGCTTCGCTTTGTGTTTTCTCTTTAGAATTTTAACACAAAGAAACACTTAACTTTTATTCATTAAGGAAATATCACCATCACCGAGAAATAAAACCTGGCTACGAAGTTTAATTTCAACAGCCACTTACGGGAGCGTGAAATGAGTCTCTTTGAAATCCAGCGATAGACGAAGTTGCTGTCACTGTAAAAGGCTGGATGATGGAATGTTACCGAATTTCATTGTTTTGGAAGAGAAAATATGTCAAAAGCGGATAGCCTTTCAGGATGAATTTTATGTCGCCTTTCAATGCTTTAAATACCTAATGCAACGCTGAGCGAAATGCTTAGTAAAGTGCACCTCTTGAGAGAACCGGATGCATCTATTGAGCTAGGAGACGTTCTCTTCACATTATTAATGAGATCAGAATAATTGTAAGAAATACAGTATTAACCAAAAGTCAGGACCGTTTGGTTCTTGCCTGGTCATCTTGAAGAATATGTATGTATGTATGCAATATGCGTTTATTATTAAAAATTTGTTTCATCCCTACACAGCCATTGGGGTAGAATGATGTAGAGCTAACCTGCATTACGTTTACACATAAGATATATTGTAAAAAGTAACGGGACACCTGCACGTTTCAAAGAATCCTTTCTTGATACAATAATTAATAATGTGTGCCGGCCTTTGGACTGAATTACACACTGCATCCTTGTTGGTTGAGTTCGAACTAATTCTTGATAACAAGATGATATTTTAGTCCGTTGCATAGCGGTCAATTCACTGATGGTGAGTAGGGTGACCATATTAAAAATTTTTATCTCGGGGTACTCATGCTTATGTTTGAGGTATTCATTCCTCGTTTTGGTGTACTCGTATTATATCTTTAAAAAAAAAAGAAAATTTTAATAACAAATATTTTATTTCTATATTTGTTGATTTTTACAAGTTCATGGAATGCTAAATTAGTCAAATTTTAATAAAATTGACCGAATTATAGCCTGTGCTTTAAATTCATTTAATTCGAAAAATTTTAATGCAAAAGTTATAAACACTAAAGGAAACTTTTATAAATATTAATACCAAATGTTTTACATAAATGTTTACAATACATATTAATAAACCAGATTTATTTTATCAAAAAGAAAATAGAAAATATTTACCTAGCATACTTTTCATTTGAGCGAATTTTCTTTAACAGTTTTTCATATTTAGTGCATATGCGTAAAATTCTTTGCATGACATATTGTGATTGGTTTTCACTAACAGTTCTTCTTCTTCTTCAACATTATTTAGGTATAATTTATTTCTAACCTTTTTCCATACGTTAAACATTAAGCTAAATACTCGCTCACTCATTGCATTTGAGTGAGGCAATGCACAAACAAAATTAATAATTTTTTTTATATTACGTACTTCGTATGCATTTAAAATTTTTATCCAAATATTTGTGGTATTTTTGAGGTATTTTGTCTCAATATTTTTATGGAATGATTTCAACAGAACATATTCTTCATAAAGCAAATCGATACTGATACTGTGAATTTTAAATAAATCTATAACTTTCAAGAAAGCATCAAAATTAGCCACTTCATGGAGTCTGAATACATTAAGATACTCATATTTGTTATTTTCAAAACTAAATCTTTTTTCAATATACTAAATTAAAGTTTTTAGAAAATCATCTGCCCTTTTCTTGAACAAATTTATCTCTTTTTTCTTCCTAAATAATCATCTAAACAGGACGTTTTATGATTTCTGCTTTTTTCAAATACATTTCAAAAAATTCAAAAAAGGGGTATCTTGGAAATGTAATTCCAAAAAAGGGGTATTATACCCCGAAATGGGGTACGTCTGGAAATCCTAAATCAGTATCTGAAACAGCTAATAACGCTTTATGCTGAAGGGATCAGTGGAATTTCGTGCATCCACTCGATAGATTGACTACTCATATAGCAGAACACTTAAAAATCTTTCTTATGCAAAAATCTCTTATCTCTCTCCATCTCACCCTATGTTCTCCTCCACCCTTAATCATTTACTTTTCCCTGTGTTTTTCCATTATTATAACCAAAGAAGAGAAGCAAGAGCTCTTTAATTTCCTTTCTACTGTCATTTCTATTTGTAGACATTATTTGTATATTTTCTGACCTTTTTTTAAATTAATTTCTTTTATCCAACGTGAGTTGATATTCTTTATCATCATTTCCATTTCTTCTAATTAGCTCATATTAAATTTATGTCAATTAGTTCATGAAAAAGTTTTTGTGTCCATTATTACTGAAGATGGACTTTATTTAAAGTCTGTTGTTTAAAGTTAATATCTTGTATTTAAGTATGTATTGGGAAACCTCGCACATGGTAAAAGAGTGCTATTTTCAATTAACTGTACTTAAGTTTCAAATTACGTATAGTAACCTCCCTCCCCTATCATAATCTTGCTTCTGCTAAACATTTTTTGTCTCTTACTTCAGAGAAGTGAAAATATATTATAACAACTACATTATTACAAAACTTAATGAAAATAAAATGTGTAATTAATATGGAGACGTAATCTTGTTTCGCATTCTATATTTCGCATTCTATTCAACTTAAGTTGTAAATGCAGAGAGAGAGAGAGGGAGAGAGAGAGAGAGAGTTATCAATATCTGCTTGGTTTAACCGCTTTCTGAAGACGAAGCGCTTTTTTCTTTTCTTGCAAATAAGCTGTTAAAGGATTTTTTATTCATCATATGACAGCCATTAATGGTTATAATGCATAAGAGCTAAACAGTAAGTAGATGCTTAAATGAAAAGCTTTCCAAAAATTGATTCGTGCAACAATTTTAGAAGGTGTATTTAATAACTGTCATTCAGTATTTCTGTACGCCATAAATGACCAGGTGCAATGTCACGAACAAGTTTGCTTTATTTAAAGACCGGTGGTTTTCGCGTGTGATAAATGCATGTGTATTGAGCTGCATGGGCCATTACTGTGGTCATCTGTGTCACTAGTACGAACATTTTTCTTCCTTCAAAGCAAAGTGTCTGATGAAGTCGCTAACGATCTGTTTGACCCGTCACGACTCTAATCCAATGTCCATTAGGAGAGGCGCTTTAACGGTTTATGTGTAGCCACTTGATTCTATAATGTCTGCTAGCTAATTATTTATTTATCTTAACATCACATACGTGACAGGAGAATTCTAATATTAATAGAAACGAAAGTCACTTTATAGGGAAAGTCTTAAAGGACAATTTGTGAAAAACGTACAGACTTTAAAAAGCTACGATTTATGCTTATAACAGTACCAGTATCAGATAATGTACTTTATACTGATCGAAAAAGTAAGATTCTTGTGAAAGTAAAACACTATTATACCACTTAGAAGATATAGTTGCAAGCTGCAACCAGTAATGCTGACGAGATGCAATAAAAAATTTTATCAAAAAAAAATTTTTTAAAATAAATTAGGAAATAAAGCAGGAACTACTCACCCAGGGAAGCACGGCAGCACGATCTCCTGCTTAAAGTATGACGCAATGCAGGAAACAAGCTAGTAAACCCCCAGTTCACTTAATCAATGGGGAGATTCAGACACTCTCTAAAGAAGAAAAACCTGAAAAAAAAAAAATGAAAATTTATGATTTTTATTTTAATATTTCGAAAATAATTTTTATTTTTGAAAAATTTTGAAATTTTTCAAAAATTTTTGAAAAATTATAATTTTGATTTTAATTTTTACTCATATGAAGGGGCGCTGCACATCGTCGGCATTGCAGTTTTCAACTCTTTAACGTAGTATAGTGTTTTAATTTCACGAAAAGCATTGTTTGATCCCACCACGTTTTACTTTCAACGTAAAAAGTAGACATAAGATTTGAGACACAGATCACATACATTAATCTTTCGAAGCTTAACTGTCAACTGTATAAGTAATAGATACAGATAATTTGAAACTATAAAATTGTGGATGGAGAAAACTATATTTCCAGAAATAACTGGATACTACATCTTTAAAAAAATATTTTATTAATAAAAATTTAATCACGTGTCGGTCTGGCCTTTTAATTACGCACTGTATCCTAAATTTGTTCAATAGACTCCGCACAAATTTTTTGATAATAGGAAGGCGATATTTTGTTCCATTCCTCCTTCAACACAGAGTTAATTCGGCTACTGGTTGCGTTGCAACCTAATGAAAGCGCAGGCAGCAGCTGCGCTTTCATTAGGTGGCGTGGCCCGAAGCAGATGTTTCGGCTCATCCCGATGTTCAATTGGGTTAAGATTGGCGCTCTCCCCATACAGTTGTCAAAGTGTAGGATGAGCGGAATTGTCCAGGATATCAACGTGCTGTACGGTAATATTTGTTCCAAAAATGACAGCTGTATTTCTTTGGGCAACCAATGGTTGCCCAAATCAACAGAAATAGTTTCAGACGGCAACAGAACCTCACTAAACCTCACAGTTGGGACTGCGCGCTCTGGAAAATAACGCTCTTTGGTATCGGAGAGTGCCAAAAACGGACATAAGTTCGGGGGAGGGGAGAAACCCATGTACCGTGATTTGTCACTCCATAACACAGCTTTCACACTGCAGAAACCAATTACGATGAACCGTGCAACAGGCAAGTTAACACAGCGCACTGTTTGCCGTGGTGTTTGATTTATTACTGCAGCTCATCCCAAAATCCGATGCTATGTATCTTCAGCTTGCTACGTACCATGCTTGTAGTAATAACACTTCATGTGGCTTCGGAACTCCTGGTTGATAGTTTCGATGAGGATTGACGCCATCGGCGCACCAGTCTGAACATACTCCAGTCTTTTTCGTGAATTACGAAGGTCTACTGAACACTTCCTGTCTCTGTAGCAACATGACATTTCTACTTGGTGATTTGGCCAGCTATCATTAATTTACCTGGCCAGCTATCATTAATTTACCTGGCCAGCTATCATTAATCTAAGGCAGGGGTGGCCAACTTAATTTGTGATGCAATCTACTTTTATTCTTCAAAATGTGCCGCGATCTACCATCTCAAGAATTTCAATGCCATGGTTAAAAACGTTAATCAACACATATTGAAAAATGTTGTTTATAAATTTAAAAAATAAATACAATTCAGAATTCTTATTTTAAATTCATACGTATTTAAATTTTTAATTTATGTGAAGTTTGTGTCTTAATGTCATCTGCCAAGCTTTCAAAATCGGGGATATACTGTGATAAGGCCAACCGTAAAGAATCTTCTGTATGCAAGTCCGTAAGAGAACAGCGATTCTTCGTCTTTGTTTGTTTCAAATACAAAAAGGCCGATTCACATAGATATGTGGAACCAAAACAGGAATTTAAAAGTTCACTGCATTTTTTTTTTTTTTTTTTTACATTTGGGTACTTTTCTCGGCAAACATATTTCCAAAAGTCTTTTTTTGATGACCTAGCTTTTAGAAGATATCGTTTCGCAACGTAATAATTTCATTTTCAAGTAATATTTTCTCGATTTGAAAAATCTCAACGATTTTTCTGCAATTTTTTGTTTCGTATCTAAGTCGACATTAAATGGATAAGAAATATATTGAACAATGTCTTCAATTGTTTCAAAATCACTGAATATGGTTTCAAAATAATCCACAACTTTATCAATTTCAGAAACATATTTCTCACTATTAAATTCAAAAACAGGATATTTTTGCAAATGATCTTGCATATTTGCAAAATTATCGAATTTTTTTTCTTTGAGATCCTTAGCCCTTGCCAAAAACTGATATTTATATGCAGAAATACTACTAATCATATCACCCACATTTTTATTTTTTCCTTGTAAATCCAAATTCGGATCACTTAATTTACTGGTAAAATCTGCCAAAAAAGCCAGATCACACAACCACTCAGTATCTTGTAGCTGTTGATAATCAACAAATTTTTTAATTTCATTCAGCAAATTTCGAAATCTCTGTAGAAACTTACTCCGACTCAGCCACCTCACATCTGTGTGTAACATCAGATCTGGTTCATTTTCATCGAGTTTGCATTTTGAAAAGTCTCCTTTGAAGAGATTGTCCTCTGTTGTTTGTTATTTGGTTTTTAGGAGCATTAGCAACTAAGGCCATATTGCTCCGGGATATGCAGTGGTCACTCCCTGACCTTTCCGCATCCTCCGTATTTGGTGGTGACGGGCTCGAACCCCGGCGATTGTCCTCTGATGGAATTCACGATTTTAAAAGCTTTTGCCACAATGCGATGAATCTGTGAAGATGCCCTGTCATTGCTTTAACTCCATCTGTTGTTATTGATACGAGCTTAAATAGTGGTAATTTAATTTTTTAAATGAAATTTTTGAATGCGTTAAATATATCAAGACCTCTAGTTCTTTCTTTTAAAGAAACCATACCCAGCAGTTCTCTAGTGGCAGAATCATCGAAAACCATACGAATAACAACGAGCAATTGAGCTGTATCACTGACGTCTGTAGATTCATCTAGTTGTAAAGAAAAGGACACACAATTAGCAATATGAGCATGCAATTGTTCGCTCACATTTTTACTCATTTTTTCGATGAGTCGCATCACAGTATTTCGAGATAATTGCAGATCTTGAAGAGCACTTTTAATTTCATTTTTGTTCTTAAAATTTTCGAAAAGAGAATCTGTTATTTCTAAAAATGCGTCTTTGATGAACTGACCATCAGAAAATGGTCTGCATTTTTTTACAACAAGATTGACTTCAACTGGTAAATGATACAGTTACTGCTTTAGATTGCAAATTAGGTATCACGAAAAAAATTGTTGTGCGAATAATCTGGATTTAAATTCTTTTAATTTATTTTTTTTAAGGTTACTTTTAGGCGGAAAATCCGATTGGCATTTACCATGGAGTGCGTTGAAGTGCCTTTCTAAATTTCCTTTTCTGGGTATAGCCACGGAAGCATTGCAAATCAAACAACAACATTTTTCTTTTATCATTACAAAAAAGTATTCTAGTTCCCACTCTTGATGAAAATGATACGTTTACTCTTTTTTGTAGTATTTATTTTAAATCAAAGGGTTTTATTGGCGCATTAGCAACTAAGGCTATAATGGGCCAAAACCAGGTGATATATAAAAATTTAAACTTTCACTGACCTAATTATTTAGGTCAGAATCAAAGGGTATTAAATTAACATATAAGTGCTGTCAGTTATTAATATTAATTAAGGAAGCTAAATAAGAATTCGACACACATTATTCTCTCCATAACGTAACTGCGTGAATTTTCACAAGCCTACCGGCTGCGCAGCAACAAGAATAGTCACGTGGTTCAACGGATTTGTAATACGAGTATGCAGTGGGGCTCATAATAATAATAACATTTAGATTTTGACTAATCTATTTTTTATATATATTTAAAATTCGTCGTGATCGACCGAAATTAATGCCGCGATCGACTTGTTGGCCACCCCTGATCTAAGGCGTTGCAGTTTTGCTGCAATGGAACGAATAGGTTTATTGCTAACATGGCATCGCTGCGAACTAGGGGAAACGCTTACGATGACTGTTCTTCTACAGCAAGGGACGGGGATAGTTCGAATCCGTGAGAATGAAAGGAATCCTCTTTTTTTTTTTTTTTTTTATATGTGTAAACATTTTTGGCGACACCTTCTAAATTTCAGACAATAGTAAAATCAATTTGTCACGATTTTGCGACGCGGAAATGACGCCATTTCACGTAATTTCCGTTTCATAAAGAAAAACTGAGTCGGGAGAGGAGATCACGCAAAGGATCACGGGAAGTGATCTTGGATGAGCTCAGAGCTGGCATAAACCAGCTCTGAGCACATCCAAGATCATTAAATCACACGCGCTTCAATTGGTAAGGCTGAAGCACATGTAATGTAGGCGTTACAATAACCGTCTGTATTACTGATTCGGTCGTATATTTCCATCAAGAGGCGAATCATAAACGTTTTTCAGCAACCAGCTGGGTCGGTCAAGAATACTTGAATCGGTTTGCGATTGGTAGATAACAGACTCCAAATTACATGCATGAGTAGAATCTTTTGCTTGTCATTGGCCATTCTCATTAAGTTGCAGAAGTCCATAATGCGTTTAGGGCTAAAGCCTCAGGTTGCGAGAAAGTCTAGACTATGTATAAGTTAAGTGCAAATGCATCATTAATACACAGCCAATTCTAAATTAACAAAATATTTGCAAAGGCCGCATCGTTTTAAGTTATATCTCATATTGTGAATACCTTCACAACGGGTTGCCATGATATTGCACTACTTCGAATAAGTAACACTTCGCCCAAAGGAGAAGACTAATGGGTGGTGGTATCCACTGAGAATAAGTAACATTAGTCTTCTCCTTTGGGTGAAGTAGTGCAATATCATGGCAACTCGTTGTGAAGGTATTAACTTATAAATAGTTTCAGAAGTCCGCGTTGGTCATCAAATTTTCGCGTTTCTTTGCAATTGCGCTGAGTGGGTTGAGCGTGGCGAGCTTTAGATCCTCATTCATCTCGCTGTTTAGATGATTGTATAAGTTTCGAAAGAGTTCTTCTTTTCGCAGTCGCGTTAAAAAGCCATGTAGGTCATTACCATATGCTTCATCAGGATCACCGTCATTGTTGCCTGCCTGGCAACCCAAAGGTCGCGGGTTCGATTCCCGCCTGGGGCTGGATATCACGATGGTGCCGAACCAACCGGTTGGTTGGATATCCCGGCCACGATACACGAAGGAAGCAAGAAAAAACTGGTTCCTTCGTGTATTGATCACATCATACGAAATAAAATAAACCGTCATCGTTGTCTTGATACGTCGTCTTACATATTTCAATCGTTTTGCGAATGTCCAGGTCCAATTCATACAATTTACGTTCTAGTATGAGCTATTTTGTCGTCGTAGATCTTGATATATTTCATCTCTGACAGTATCTCTGTTTTCTCTTTTTTTTTTTTTTTTTTTTGTAGTTGTTGGCGCATCGGCTTCTGTGGCCATAACGCACCGCCCAAGGTTTTTGCAGTACTTTGATCCAAGCCCGAGGCGGGATTCGAACCCGCGACCTTTGGGTTGCCAGGGAGGCACTTTACCCACCCGGCTAGCCCGGTGGGCGTTTTCTCATTGTGAAATGGAATTTGCAGCATTACCATCTGGCGCTTGTACTCGTTGAGATCCTGAGCCAAGTCATAGTTTCGATAGCGTATTATGCGTGGATACTGTCGTTTCTTGCAGATCTCATTAGCGCTGCATGTGTAATTTGAGACAAAGCATGACAGAATAACATGATTTGTATTGTTGCAATAGTATAATTGCAACAATACAAATACTTGTATTGTTGCAATTATACTATTCAACAAATGGCTACAATCAAATGGGTAATTAGGCTATTGGCCTAACCTCTTCCAAACGTTGATTCGGTAGAGTAAGCAGCCGGGGTGAGCATAAATTACATCGTTCATGGTTTCGGTTCTAGCTGTTCGAAATTTAGTAGGTGTCGTCAAAGATGTTTACAAAAAACATCTTTCGTGCGTACAGGGTATACACACGCGGATTTTTTTTTCTAAATGGCCAATCAGCCAGTCATTAGTGAGGTAGCCAGGATTTTTCATCCGGCAAGAGTTGAAAATCCCTCGAATAGATGAAATTTACATATATATTGTACACTGGTGCATGACAACCTTAGCTGTTCGTCGCTTAATCTAAAACAAACATACAAACTGAAAATTCTGTAATTATAATATGCAGCTAATAATTAATACATTTATCTATAATGATTTTGGAAAAAAAAGTAATGGAACATGCTGCTTAAGAAAACAAAAAGGGAAAACAACACGAACAGAACATAAATCAAATGCGGTCCTGTTGTAACCGAAATCGAAGGCTTTCAATGGCAACTTTCACTTGATATAAGATAAACGTGACATTGCGAAGTGAGCCATGTTAATTAACATCAAAGTAATGAGTTGCTGGGCGATGCAAATATTTCCTGAATTAATTAGAAGATTATTAGCTAATGCTTCTGCGTGACTTAGAAGCGGTTCAGCTATTGTTTTTTTTTTGTTTTGTTTTTTTTTTCTTTTCTTTTTTTTTTTTTTTTTTAACTTTTTCTTAATATAGTTCCAGCAAAATCGTTTTATTGCAGCTGAAATGATGGTTATCTGAGTGCGTATCAACACGTAAAATGACGAAAACGAAAATATCCAATCTTGACTAATTTTATGCCGCTGAACACGAAACACATTATTAAAATTTGTCGATTGGCTCTTGTTTTCGAATTACAGTTGGGTTCTCATATTAGCGAGTTAATCTACATTATCAACTACGGCTCTCGGCATCTATGTACGCGTCACGTATTAGATGACGAGGCACTTGGCCCTCATGTAGACATCACCTATTAGATGACGAGGCACTTGGCCCCTATGTAGGCATCACATATTAGATGACGAGACATTTGGACCCTATGTAGACGTCGCCTATTAGATGACGAGGCACTTTGCCCCTATGTAGGCGTCACCTATTAGATGCCGAGGCACTTCGGCCCTATGTAGGGGTCGCCTATTAGCAGGGCACTGGGTCCATATGTAGGCGTCATATGGACCCAGTGCCTCGTGGAGGCGTCACTTCTCAGATGACGAAGCATTGGCCCCTGTGGAGGCGTCAGCATTAGATGACGATTTAACTTTAATTTTCCAACTTCCAACAGTTGGAAGTTGGAAAATGAAATAGAGGAGGGATGCCAAGAATATTTTCAGTAAACTTTTAGAGAGTCAAATTATTGATTCTGCTGAATGAAAGAACGTTAGAACAATTCTAAGGTTTAAAAAAATTCTTGGAAATATATCGTTACTTGTAATCTTTCTTGTATCTTACACGCATCTTACACAATTTCTTGTGTCAAATTTCTACCAATTCCTTGACATATAGCTCTCTAAATCGCCACAATCTTCTTATCACACTGCTTCATGTCTACTTCCCCACCCACGTTTTATAATACACGTTCCTATTCCGTTTGCTTTCCTCCCCAAGTGTTCCGCTGTAGAGCAATGTTCTATATTATTAAAGCCGCCGCCTGTATTATCTCATTTTTCATGTAATATTGACTGTTACTTCATATGTGTATTGTGTAGTAGGACTTTCATTATGTAAAGGGCTATTAGATGATGTTGTCTCCCATCCCAAAAAACTGGGGAAGGAGACAACATCGACGGGCATTTGCAGCTGCTACAACAACAACAGGGCATATATATATATATATATCTCACACAAGGCTTTGTGTTGAAGTTGAGTAACGAAACGCAAAAAGACTGTATCATCATCTTTAGAAAGGTAAAACAGATATACAAACTATTGCTGTTCACTCAGGAAACAAATTGTAAAAAAAAAAGTTTAAACGTTTGCTTTTAATAAAGAGTTAATTACGCATACTAACAGAAGCGAATTAAGGTTGAGGCCCCGGGCGCAGAAGAAAATATTGGGGCCCTTAAAAAAAGAGAGAGACAGGGAAAATAAAAATACATGTTAACCATTTTTTTAAATAAATAAAAAATATTATATACTATTAATGTTTTATTTCCAATAAAAATTGAATATAATATATGTATTATATTATATTCGCGTCTTTTTTTAATTTGTATTTTTTTTCAGCCTGGGAGATGTCGTTTCATTTTTCTAGCTACTATTGGTAGCCTATCAATGAAAAGAAAAATATAAAATTTAATAGTCTGATGATTTTTCGAAGAGATAGTCTGAAGAGATTTTTCGTTATAGTGCAATAAATTAATGATGAATTAAAATTCAAAAATTATTCATAAACTACGAAAATCCAGGCGTTGATGTAACAACAGGAATTAATTTTATCTTAATATAATTTCAACAATGTACGATATACGCGTATTTGCGTATATCATAAGTCTGCACTGCAGGAGAACCTTTGTAAGTACAAAGGAGCAAATACGATTCTATTCCTCTGATGAGCGGTAGCGCAGCCTATGCAGCATAGTAATGAAATAATGAAAATAAGCGAATATAAACATACTACTATCAGGTTTTACCGCCGATTGTAAACTTGTACGTAATTAAAATTGCACATGAAACCAAACTTGGTGTTATTAGAAAAAAGTGTAAAGTTGGGGTTTTGAGGGGCCCTTCAGAAGTCGGGGCCCAGGGCGCGCGCAGGGTGCGCTCGCCGTTAAATCCGCCTCTGCCGATAAATCGAGGGCTTCTTGCATTTATATGATTATTCGGCATGAGGCATGGAATATTTTAAAGCGTTAATGATTTGTTACATTACAAAGTTCACTTAACTACAGTCAACTTTAATGAAGATGATTTTCACTAAATTAAACAATTCACTTAGCTTGCAGTCAAAAAGCAAAGGAGGATACTTCAGTTTACATGCTCTATTTCTACCTATTGCAAACAACAGCAATCTGAGGATCTTCACAACGTTCTTATCGCTGCTTCATCATCTCTAATAAAGATAAGAGGAAGCAACTGTGTTACGGATAATGAACACAGATCGATGAATTCAATTTTCTGATTGCAGACAGGTTACAGGTTTGAAGAAAACCAGACCGTTATGAAGGAAAGCATAAGTGAGAGGAAGGTGAGGATGTAGTTAAGATAAGTGTTTTAGGTCTCCGATAGCGATGGTATTGAAAAATGTGCAAGATAAATTAGTACAGACACAAGACAGCTTTATACACTCCGTCTATGTCAAGTCGAGAACTGAATGGCTTTTAATCATTTCATTCGGTTATTTGAGTTTACACTAAACAGAAGAGAAAGAGAAGATTTCCCAGAGATGTCCTAACGACGAGGTTATAACCGTGCAGATACACAAAAGCAAGCTATCTTTTCCATTAGGAAATTAAATCAGTTCTCTAAATATAGCACTAATAAAAGGTTTATTAAGAGCTGCCTACTTATAAAGATCTTGTCTTAATCAATTTATGCTCTGCAAACAGTGCATGTCCATTTCGCTGTTACTACACAAATCTTAATCTAATTCCGCAAGATGAATTTACTTGTACTGCGAGATCACTTTCTTTTAGTGCAGGCCTAAGCTGTTGTTGTTGTTGTAGGGTTTTTTGGAGCATTAGCGACTAAGGCCATATAGTTCCGTATATACTGTCTGTAAACTGCGTGTGTTCTGTGCTCGATTTTATGTTTGCTGGAAGAAAAACTATCCTATCCTCCCCCTGAGATCTATTAACTCAGCCACGCTATGAAAAAGGCCCATAAAAATTCCTTACGTCATCGATGGGACTCGAACTCAGGTCTTTTCCACTCGATGTGGGGAGGACGGCGATTCTAGCCACGAGGCGCGAGCCTACGCAGATCTAGGCAAAATCTCCAAAACTTGGACGCAAGGATTAATTATTAAAAATTTAATAAATAAATAAATTTATTTATTAAAATGTTTAACCTTATTTTAATAAATAAATTTCTAAATTCTAGAGAGGGCACGTTTATTTAATTTAGTATAAAATGCCAGGACCTATGAGAAAATTTTGACATACATGAAAAATATCAAACACATTCTGATAGATTAAACCAAGAATATCAAATTGGCGTCCAGCAGTAGCACAACACGTAGTGCGGCCAGATATTAAGTCTAATTTTGCAGAAAAGACTGTTTATGTGATATTGAGTATAATAGGCATGTCATACTGGCAGGCCGCGTTCAGCCCGCAAGCGTTGTCTTCTTTTTATAGGTTAACAGCGTTAAACCAATATGAAAATAATGATAATACTTAATTAAAGTAGATACACTTATATAAAATTTAAACAAAATTCATAAATTATACAAACCCTCATAAATGTTGGTAGCGATGAGCCCGCTGAGTTGAGTTAACGGCATCGTTTTTTTTTTTTTTTTTTTCTCTCTCTCAGAAACAACTCGGATGTTTTTCGTTTTTCAGCAAACCGACCAGAGAATGCACGAAATTTACAGATATTGCTATGGGCGTATTCGGCTACTTGCTCGAGTAACATACAATCTGAAATGTTCATTTGAAATTTAAATATTTCCACTAATTATCTTTTTCAGAAAGAAAAAGAAAGGGCCATAAAGTTTACGATATGAAATTTCACAAAAAAATATCAAGCATGAACGGAAATTCTTTTTGTGAAGTCCGGTTCACGCTTCATAACTTGGAGAATTTCACTACTACGTACGTGAATACAGGCCTTGCTGTATTATCTGTAACTTTCTGCTGATTTTTTTTTTTTTTTTTTTTTTTTTTTTAATATTTCAGATTACACTTACGGTAGAAAACAAACTTATCCACCCATTCTGCTGAAGTTAGTATTAGTAATGGCCGCATGGTGCAAGAAAGCCTATGGCTTATGATGCACCGGCCAAAAAAAAAAAACAAATAAAACAACGATAAAAAAAATAAATAATAATAATTAGTAAAAGAAAAGGAAATTAAACCTATCATCCTATGCGCTTCCCTGGCCCGAAGGTACTATCCAGATGACCTTTGAATTTCCCCAAACCCTCAGCCTCTATCACCCATGTAGGCAACTTATTCCAGTAATTTATAACTCGCTGGCTAAAATAAAACTTCCTGCATTCCAATCTAAACATTTCCCCCCGTAACTTGACTTTATGTCCCCTAGCTCTAGCATAATTTATAACCTTGAAAATTTCGTCCTCATTCATTTTACTGATGCCTCTCAGAACCTTAAACACCTCAATCAAATCTCCTCTAAGGTGTCTAGTTTCCAAACTCTGCAACCCACATATTCGAAGTCTTTCTTCATAAGGACACCCTTTTGCCGATCTCACCAGGCGAGTTACTCGTCTTTGCACCCTTTCAAGAAGCTCGATGTCTTTCTTTAGGTGCGGTCTCCATATTTGAACACAGAAGAAAAGTTACAGTAGAAAAGTGTGTTTTAATGTCTTCATCTGAAACAGAAATTTCTCACTAACTGATAACTGAAATTTGTAAGCTTTCAAAAGTAAATACTTTGGAGAACATACCATAGCTGTTATTTCAGACATATTCAACTCAAGACTGTATCATCTGTACAAGTAAGTTGACATTTGTGGGCTTTGCTGAGTTTTCTTACACATTGGTGTTTGAGTGATCTGACCCTTTCCCTATGCAGATGTGCCTTCGATTTCAAACTGCTTACACCAATGGTAAATTGAGCGACGTTGTGGTGGGTGGTCCTTTTTGTAGTCGCTATGGACCAAATTCATGTTGATGTGTCTTTGAAAACTGGATAACGAAAAACGCACTTTCCTGTGGAGTAGCCATTTAACATGGTCCTCCTGAAGGACGACTTGAAAATTACATTTCTGCCCGGGGGGTTTAAAAAAAAATCAGGATTTATCTATCATTTGGAATTTGAAATAAATTGCGTGTATTATTTGATTGATTTGCCTATTTTATTAATGAAACGTCAGTTTCCAGGAGAGAGTAAAAAAAACAAATTAATTAAAAAGAAATAGGCAACCCTCGTTCGAGACCAACTAATTCGATGAAAAAAGCCGATAAAAGTTCTTTCCGTTGAGTCGGGATTCGAACCCCCCCCCCCTTTTTTTTAACACATCACGGAATGAGAGTGGCTGTACGAGTCGCGAGAAAACGATGTCTGGATAATTTTACTTTATCTTTGTGTGTATCCTTAACCAGCAACAGCAGTCGTGCAAGCAATTCTCAATTAGTTTAATTTTTACCAATTCAGGCCCCAATGAAAAGGTAAGTAGAATCTCTATATTAGTATCCGTACTTCTATTCTGCATCAGCCAAAAAAAAAAAAAAAAAAAAAGAAAGAGAGATCACAATCAATTACAATTTACCCATTCTTAAAAAGTATCTATCCAATTCTGCCTTGTATTTTGTTAGACTACTTCAACTACCTTGATAGGTGGTAACTTATTCTAATGAGAGGTGAACTTCATGAGCTTTAATTTCTTGTTACTTTCCAAAATTTTATATTCGTGTCCCACCTGTTTTAATTTCATCTGCCAGCAAGGATATACTTCCCACTTTCACTGTTTATTCCTCTAAGGACTTTCAACATCTCAGAGAAACTAGTCTCCAGTCCACCTCTTCTAAGATGTTCCTCACAGAACAAGAACAATCCCTAGCACTCTTACGAATCCAGCTGCCCTTCTTTTCACCTTAAGTAAGAAGTTCTGTCTTCTTTTAAGTGAGGCCTTTAGACTTAAACAGAATATTCCAAATCTGGTCTTTCTGTCGTTTTATAAAGAGGAATAATAACATCCTTTTCTTGCTTGCAAAGGTCCTATTGATCAGTGTTTCCCAACCTGTGGTCCTTATAAAAATATTTTCAGTAGAAAATTATTATGTAATAGTTTGTACTTAATGTATGTAGTATATGTTAGGTCGTTATAGGCATACTTGTATCTCCAGTTAACAGAGAGGTATACAGTTGTGAAGCATGAAGATTTAACACCAGTTAAACATTAAAGCAAGGAGTTCCACAATGAAGTTACCTCGTGGGTCACTATTCGCTACAGCTCTTGATCCTTCCTTCTCCTATGGGATTAACTGAAAACATTCTTTCCATCAAATAATAGTTGCTCTACAAGCCACACAGCAGATAAAATGACCTTGCCAACATCCTTAATTTTATTGGTCTTGAATTAAACCCTTTAAAAACAGTCAGATCTTTCTCCAGAAAGCACAAGAAATATAATATCACTGTACTCCTAAATGGCCAGCCCATCCAGAAAGTCAAACAACACAAAGGCTGGGAGTAACCTGAGACGACGACAAGCTGTCCTTTAAGGAGCACTTCACCACCAGTAGTAAGAAAACTTTAGTCGCCATGTGGCGCCTAGACAAGAACTGACGGCAGTACATGATGCTATTGTGAACGAATCTGCTCTTAGGCGTGTTGCCCTGGTCGCCTTATACGCTTCGGTCATTTGGTCATCTCTTTCGGAAATACACTTGGAAATCTTGTTAACATAGAATACTGGTTAATTAAGTGATTAAATAAGTTAGCCCAATCTATGGAGTAGATAACCGTGGAAGTTTATTGTCATGAAGACAAATACACATATCCTGGTCAAGTTACCGGCATCTAGATATGATGTGCCAGTACTTTCCTCCGGAATCAGACACCTGCCAGCGATCTGCAAATAGAATCACCACCCCTCCAATCCAACCTTTCTGAAAAGTCCAAATACAATTGAAATCCTAAACCAATTTCAAATTGACTGCGACAAGTTATGCCCTAATGATGCCTACAGAACTGCTGTCTTTCAAAAAAACAACTCAGTTACAACAATAATAATTCCAATCCACATATATTAGCAGCATCCAATCCATAATAGTGAAAGCACATTGAGTCAACCACAGAAAATAAGATAAGCTTTCCACTTTCTGCAGTAATGACTTACAGTCATCATCCGCTAATGAAATAAATTAACTGTAGTACCTAGAAATACGTTGATTACAACAAACACGCAACATCACGTTCTTGTGAATGCAGTATCATACTGTGATAAAAATTCTGTAAGCGCTTTGTTTTATTTTTTATTATATTATAATTCACCAGTCCCCCTCTAGTATTCCGTGTTGTCAAAGGAGTGAATCTTGTCTTTGTGCTGCAGCTTCACGGGCACATGAAGCTTACAATATTCATATTCAAAAATAAAGATATAGATATAACTGTAAATAAGAAATAGTTATTGATATTTATCTGCATGTATATTTTAATATTTATATATTCCCCACCTTTTTTTTTTTTTTTTTTTTTTTTTTGTCGTTGTCTGTGACCTCTACCTCAAATGTAAAAGAAGCGGTCAGTGTCTGAAAAAAAGATTGGAAATATTGTTAAAGACCACTGATTGTATATCCTAAGTTTTCCTACCCTCCTGCACACTCTACAAGGAAAGTATTGTTCAGTAACGTTATGTAATGATTAACTGATATGTTTCTATTGTTGTGCATAAGCAAACCAAATTAAAAATAAATTTCAACAAGGCTAAACAAAGCGTTCAACAGAGATTCGTGAATTTCTAGAGAAATTTCACAAAAATCAAGTGCACTAGCGAACAGGTTAATGCCATTGCATCGCATCATGTTTGTACGTAGTGAACTACCAAAGTAGTTCAGTACTTTGCTAGTGAACTGCCATCGTTTTAATCATATCTCATATTGTGAAAAACAAACCTTCCCATCACAACGAGTTGCCATGATATTGCACTACCTCGAATAAGTAACGCCTCACCAATGGAGAAGACTAATGTTACTTATTCTCGGTGGATACCACCAACCAGACGGCACCGTTTCAAGTCTCGTTTATATATGTGTGGGATAATAGCTGTATCATCCATTAGCCCCTATTAGACCTAGAAAAGCAAAAAAGTAGAGTAACGTAATAGTAGAAGAAGAAGAAACGGCATCGAATAATGAAAGAGCCAGTAACTCCTCAAACTCACACCACTCATAAACTCCTCGATTAGGCAACGCTTTCCCATTAGGGAAGACTGTTGTTACCTATTCTCGGTAATTCCGGGCAGCATTAAGCTCACCCTAGATGGCCCCGCTTCGGTGGGCGGGTAGGTGCCCTAGTTTTGCAATAGTAACAACCCACTTATGAAATATAACTCCACAATCTCAGAGCTGCCTGATAGTATGCAATATTATAGGCTAAGGCAATTTTTTTGGGCTAAAGTCTCAAACTACGTGGAAGTTTCACTAGCGAACAGGTTAGTGCCATTACATCATGTTTGTACGTAGTGAACTACCAAAGTAGAGAAATTGGCATTGTTTTAATTATATCCCCATACCGTTGACATATGTTGATCGAGGAACTTTCTGACTATCCTACAGGTGTTCAGGATTGCGACTTTATGGAGTTCCTTGCAAATGCTATCTGGAGACCTATTGATTCCAAACTCTTGTGTAGGATCTTTGGCACACTGCTGGTGATTGACACAATGATCGGGATGGTCATTACTTGTTGCTTATGCCACATCTCTTTTATCTCTTGTCTTAGGTCTACGTACTTCCTGATCTTTTCCTCGTTGGTTTTCTGGAAGAAGCCAGTGTTGGGCACCGCTATGGTCGATCAGATAGCCTTTTCCTTCTTGTTGACAAGGGTTATAACGGGTATGTTGTGCAGGATTGTCTTGTCTGTTATTGTGTTTCGGTCCCAGTACAGCTTATGGGTATTTGTCTGTAATACGGCACACATTCTTTGATTAATTGATTGGTATTTCTTCGTTGCCTTCTCATGCATTAACCTGATTACCTGGTTGTGTCTACCAGTGTACTCCATCTGGATGATCACCCTGCATCTTGCGGTGATGTGCTGAATCGTTTCTGAAGCCAGGTGGCATCGTTAACATGTGTCATCTGTCACTCCGGGCTCATTGGCAATACATTTTCTATTTTCTATAGTTCCTGGATGTTCATTCATGCATGCTATCCAAGTATTCATGCATGTTTCGATAGCATGCATGAATTCTTCAGTCTTGGGGAAGAGCGTCCCACTCGTGAGCCACGGACTGGAAGCCATTTTATCTATGTGGCCTTGAGGGAGATAGCTGTAGTGTCTGCCATGGAGTGTCTTCTTTACCCAGTTTTCTAGCTTCGCTTGTTCCGTCTGGGCGGGAGGGGTCTCCTCGTTTAGGTTGAGTGGGGTATGCAGATTGTCTATCTTCCTTATGGCTTGGTAGAGTAGCGCTGTTTTTCTGGAAGTAATCCCTTAGGAAGTAATCCTTCAGGTTCGCTTCTTGATGGTGTATACAGGTTTTTTTCTTCTTTATTTGAAGGTATGTTCATACTACCTGTTGTTGAGCATGGTGGATATCGGGTTGAGTGCTAGAAATAACCACTGTGGGTTCAAGGCATCCGTGAAAGATTCCTTTCCTGATGGGGCTCGGTATGGTTGTGATTGTCGAAATTGATGGCGGTATTCCGTTTCGTCGTGGTTGTTTCTAGGAAGTTTGCTACTGTTGGATTGATAGTTAATTGATAGTGGCATCAATAGTTAATTGCTCCTTGCATCCTTTGCTCATCCGCTTGTCTCCCTTGCTGTTGCACCATAATTTTCTGGCTTTCCCAGTTGTCTGATATCTTCTTTGGTCGTCTTCTTCATTCGCAAAAACATTAAACTGTTTATTATATAGGATACGCATGCACGTTTGTTGTAAGTCGGGTGTTCGTAACTCGCAAAATGAATCAACAATTTAACATCTCTTATACTTTTTCGATTTGTTAATATATTTATTAATTACGGTTAATATATCATATATAATTAATCACGTTAAAATTTTAAAAGCTTTTAATTTTCACAGAGTTTAATTATAAACGGATCATCCAATATCACAACATGAAGTTCACCGATATCGGCTGATTTGGGAAATTGGCGGTATAATGAATTGAACTCTATGATGCTAAATCTAACTAATATACAGTTTGCATTATAGCGATATCAACCTTTTCCCATCTTTAATACTCTGAGGATGGCATGAACTGCTCGAAATATTTGTTTAAAATGATATACCGCTAATGCCTATGACATTTACTCAGCAAGATAAATCTCTATACTTACATTTTTCATGTCACATTGCATTTGGATCAGAATAAATTATTACTCTTATAATGATCTTATCTGATCATTATCAGATTTGATAATTATAGAGACCTGCTAAGTATAAACCAGTTTATGCTCTGAAGTAGTGAACCAAGCTCGATACTGAGCTTGCTACAAATCTTTCCTCAAAATGGCCGCAAATTGTAGATTCAGCTTGATTTTTAGCTTATCACTTTATAGCTATCAATAAATTCTTAGGTGTAAAATGAATGCGTGCTACGATCACGAGAATCTACGATTAGTCAATTATTTAAATCTGTTAAATGACCTATCCTCGTAATTAGAGAAAACATCTCGCGCTCGCACCCATTTTCACACTGAAATAACTTTAAACCATCCAATCTATAAATTAAATTTTATTTTTGCATTGGTCGGCCCAAATTGAGGTAAAAATCAGGGAGAATTTATGCTAGGCGAATCCAAAGGAAACGCATCATCCTGACCAGCTTGTGCCAATTATCAAACGTGGAAGAGGACCAACTTTGTATTCTTTAGGTCCTATTATCTTCCGGAACGGGCAAATTACTGCCACTGATTACCTTGATATTCTGAGTGACCAAATTCATACCATGATGCAAACATTGTTTCCCACAAACGATACCATATTTCAAGAAAATAATGCTCTAATACACACACAGCCACAGCCAGATGTGTCCAATCTTGGTTTGAAGAGCATTAAACTGGGGCTGTGATTCCCGTGGCCTGAACAATCATAAGACTTAAATGTTATTGAGCCACTGTGGGCATATTTGGATAGGACAGTGAGAAGCAGATTTCCTCCACCTTTGTCTCTCAAGGAGCTTGAAATTTCCAATATTCCCCTTAAGACAGTTCAAGATTTATTTGAATCTATTCCACATAGAATACAAGCTGTTTTAAAAGCAAAGGGTGGCCCAACGCCATATTAGTGCATACCTGTAACTCTTATCATAAGTGTTTCCATTATTTTGTCCAACTCCTGTACATACACATAATAAATCGTACAAAATCTAAATGAAATCATTTTATGTTACATTTTTTAAATCTATTTGCGAAAGATACCATTGATCACAATTTCATCGCGAACTTTTTAAGACAAAAACTGTTCTTGCAGATTTCCACAGATAATGAGATAATGGTTATCCCTTCATCCTGACGAGTTTGGTTTCGGAAACGGATGCGGAATTTCGGATAGAGATTAATACAATTTTTGTTTAAATGAAAGTAGAGAAATATTGCAAATGCGTTAAAACTAGACTTTCTATTCCAATAAATTCGAAATATAAAATAAAATGAATCAGCAATAATTATCAGTATTAATGATTGCAGTGAGTGACTAATCTGACTCTTATAAAATGTTTATAAGAAAATTTGATGGTTGGGAAAATATTTCGATGTTTAAACTTTTTTTAAAAGCTAAATTTCGGAATAAAAGTAAGCAGAATTATTTTTTTTATGAGGAAAGGAAAAATATGTATATACACTTTCCTGATTTTGCTTATTTTTTATTCATAGAAAATACTTAGAAAAATGTCTTTTAAATCCTCAGATAAAACTGATATCAATTGCACTGAACGTCCTTCTGGAATAGTTCTGGTGTTTCTGTAAATGTCACTGCTGTGATATTAAAAGTAATAATTGTCATGCTATCATGAAGTCTTTGTTCATGATACCTCAGGGAACCATTCCGCAATGGCTGCACAAAAGGAACGGAGATGGGGAAAGAAATAACCATTGTTGGTGAGTAAATCGAAAAAATATCAGGCTGGATATTTTTTCGATTTACTGAAGCTACGTTTTTATGGTAACAGTAACGAAATATGAAGAACAAATTAAGCTGGTAATACATTCATCGCAGAACATAAAAAAAAAAAAACGCATGATAAATTAGATTACCACACACACCTGGTAACCACAAATGTGAAATACTTGCACGCAATCTTTGTTAGATTCAGATTCTAAACAGTGTGAGTCAGTAAGAAACTTGTTCTATTGTGATGTAGTGTTTGAGAGTGCTGTATTACTAGCTGTTATTGGCAGCTCGTTGACAGTTGATAATTTTGGACAACAACGTTTATGTAACTACAGTGTTTAGATTACCTCAATAACGTGAGTTCATTCTTGCTGTTAAAAATATACAGTAAATTAGACATTTGTTCGAATTAGTCATGGAAAAATGAGGCAAGCTTATATATCATTATCATAAAACAATACACAACCCACATCGTTGCCCATCCCTTCTAATAATTTTTCCAATCTTTCTTTAAATTTATTCAAACTTCCCACTTCCACAGCGGGGTAAAAACTCCAGGTATAAGTTTATTTCTTAATTACTCGAAGGCTGAAAGCAAATTTCCACACATATACTCTGCAACCATCCTTTTCCAATTAAATTTATGTCCTTCCCCCAAATTATGTGTCCCATCATAATAATGTGTGAGGATGCCATTTAGTCTACTTAACCCATTTAAAGCATTCATTTCAATCAAGTCATCTCGCAAATGCTTAGCTTCCAGACGCTGCAATTTATAGAACCGAAGTCTTTCTTGGTAAGAATGCCCTGCTGTACCAGCCGTAATGTTGCTTTTCTCTGTACACGTTCCAAGTCCACATCCTTCCTAAAATGAGGTTTCCAAACACGTATGCAGTACGCAACATGCGGCATAACCATTGCCTTATAGAACCCGATAATCACCTCTTTGTCCTTGCTGCCAAAGTGCCTGTATATCATTGATAGAACTCCATGAGCTCTCCTATTAGCCTGTCCGCGCTGCTCAGCGGCCTTCTGTGAATCAGATATTTTATCCAGTGGCAAAATGATTACACATCGGACTATATAATTACCCCTAGGTCTTCTACTTCGAGTTCGGTACCACCCAAAGGGTATGCTAGTCTAGTATTATTGCAATTCAAATGAAGTACCTTTGGCGGCGCTAATATGTAGCTGTGATGATTGCTTTTATATGTACTCTTGCTAAATAGTTTATAAATATGATTTTAAAGTGTTTATTTTAAATTCTTTCGTGAAACTCAAGTATTGAGTGACAAGGTTCATTAGGTTTGACTATTTATAATCATGGAAAGGTAATATTTACGCTAAATTTACGATAAGTCTGTTTTGGCAGTTAAAGCATTATTTGTTCTAACTATCAATTCCAGCTGCCCATGCTTTAGCATAGCGTTGGTATTCGCAAGTTTGAGGAGAGATACTTTTTAAATTCTACAAGTTATGGAGACTTTAATTAGGTGGAAGGATTTGTCAACATTGATTAGTTGTATCTAATTTTGGGACAGAATATCACCTTATCGAAAAAGATATAGATTTTTAAAGACTTTTAAGTTTTAATTAGTAAAGGCCTATACAGCCATAGAATGGCGCAACCGCTGAAGAAAGACTTGGTGACTTACTGCAGTATTTTTTACCAGAAAACTTTATGAACAAGCTCAAGAATAAATCGATAATGCTAGAAAAGGTCAAGGAGACGAGGTTGTCAAAGAACACGCTGGCTCGACACCATCAAGAGCGACACTGGCATGAGCATAAAGGACTTGGAAGAAGCTGCTGAAGACCGGACAGCATGGAAGCAGCTCGCCCATAAAGTCTCCGAAAGTTGGCTGCGACTGAACAGATGAAAACAATAAACTTTGAATTATGAATGTCAAACTATAACTGACATTTTTCAGCATATCTGCATAATTTATTCAGACCCTGTTGGAGTAGTAGAAAAACCCGTTTATTATCACCGTTTACTATCAGTAACCCGTAGTATCTCGTTTCACCAACTTTTAAATCCTTACTCGATTTAGTGCCGATTCGCGAACTAGATAAATCTCGAGTCTGCGGCTGTTTCGTTTTGCCTACTCATTCTCAGCATACCATCAGACATTTTGTTGGAATATAAAAGATTTGCTGTGTCTATTTCAAAACAAATTTTGACTATAAAAATGATACATCAAAAATGTACATTTGAACATTTCAATAGTGTGCGATCGACTGAACAAGATCCAGATATCACCTATCGTAGTTTCATCCCACCTTCCTTCATACTTCCGCCCCATTGACTGCATGTCCTGTTGAAATTTCTCCCTACGCTCTTCACTAGCTCAGGTTTCGTCTGGAAGAATCCATGTGAGAGTGAAAGTAATGTAGAGACAGAAATCACATTCGGAAAGCCTCTGAATGAAAATCAGAAAAATTGTAAGGAAAACATCCTCGAGATGCAGAAAATGATTAAAAAATTGATGGACACCATTGACACTAACCAAACTAGGACTAGAAACATATTACGTGAAATTAATATCACCACGGAAAACTTAAAGTAAGCTATTAACTCGCTCCCCAGTAAAGCAACGATCGGGCCGGACCAGTTCCCGCTATTCATGATAAAAATATGTAGTGGTTACATAATCGATGCTTCACCACCTCTTCCAACGAATACTAAGTGAGGGGGTTATCCCGAAAACATGGAAGAGATATTATGTAAAATCAGTTCCAAAAATAAACAATCCTAAAACCAGTAAAGATTTGAGGCCAATCGCAATCGGATGCTCTCTGCAAAAAATATTTGAGAAAGCAATCCTGAACACCGTCAATCAGCACTGCTTTGGGGACAGGCCAGAATACTTGCATTCTGTGCTTTCTCGAAGGTCGACTATTACAAACTTAACGGAGACTCTACTACAGATACAGCTAGCATTAAATAATAAACAACAGCTGGACATCGTATTCCTGGATGTAGCAGCAGCCTTCGACAACGTCTCTATCCCAGCTATGACAGTAATCCTCAAGGAATATTTCCTCATTTCAGGAAGCACTTTAAGCGTTCTGACTAAGACCCTTCAAGAAAGACATATTATCGCAATAAACGGGAAACAAACGGAAACTTTCTGTATCTCCAGGGGAGTACCCCAAGGGGGCGTAATGTCCGCCACCATCTTCGCAATAGCACTAGCCCCATTTTTAGCTCAAAACTGAACAATTCATTACATATGCTGACGATTCGAAATTTTTTTGTTACCTCTAAAGAACAAGAAACTGCACTTCGTCTATCCGAGGAAGCAAACAAGACAATCAGGAAGCTAGAAAAATATCTACACTACATTGGCCTGAAACTTAATGAAAGGCAAACTGCCCAAATGACTTTCACCAACAAAAAGAAGAAAAACGAAATTACGATCTTTGTGAACAATACCAGAGTCCAAAAATCCCCCGCACATGTCGACCTTGGCCTTAAGTGGGATGAAGGAAGTGTCACCTGAAGGGTTGAAGACTGTCATTGCTTGTTGGGAGCGTTTAAGAGAAGTTTTAAAAAAACACTCCGACATTGAAAACACTGAACTCATGATGGGCAAAACGGAAGACGAAGTAATTTCTTACTTCAGGAAGCTTCAAAAAAGTTGTCAAAAATAGTCCACTTTGGACAGTTTCTATGCCAGTAGCGACAAAAGACTGAAAAGACACCTGACGCTTGATTGTCCCACCACCACTACGCCACCATTCATTGATTTCATCAGCTCTACACTTCAAGTCTAAGGTAAATGCTAATTTATTGTTTGTTTTTTATTTTAAGATGTTTTATAACTATTTATTAAATAATCTTTATAAAACACTCTTTTTTTAATGTAAAAATGAAGTATAACATATAAGAAATACCTATTTTATGTTTTGTTGGGAAATGAATCAGAGGGGAATCAATGTATTATTGGTTTCAACTTACAATATTTTCAACATACGATAGGTTTTGTGGAACGAATTACCATCGGATGTTGGGGCCCCACTCTATTCTGTTGAGTAACAGCTGCCGGATTGCTTTTCTCTTACATTTAAGGAAGGTTGCCCACTCTTTCTTGTACATCTGATAGTCAGTTTAGTAATGATACTTTTTCCATTTTCTGAAAGTTTTTGTTTCCTCTTGAATGCTTCTCTGACTTCAGCATTGAACCATGCGTTGGATCTATCAGATAATTTTATTTTCTTGGAAGCTCCTTGTGTTGCAATTTCAACTAGCTGGTTAGCAAGGCTAGATATAGCGAAGTCTATTGATTCTTGTTGTAAATCCTTCCAGTTTATTTCTGTGAGACGTGCTAGGATGATCTCTGGGTTTAAGTATTTGATGGAGTATACTGTTTTGGTTCGTACTTATTTCCTGAAAGCTTCGTTAGTAATGTTGAACTCAAACGTGATGGGAGAGTGATCAGAAGGGAAGCTGTAATGTTCAGTGGTCAGATTAAGGTTTGGGAGATTGTGGATAATTGATCCAGCGTCTGGTTCCCCTGGTAAGAGGTGTGGTTTGATGAACTAAGCCAAATGTGCCAACGACTGTTCTGAGATCTTCAGTGGCTTCATCGTGTCTAGGCGTAGGCATATTAAAATCGCCTATATTATTATTATTATTATCTTTATTTTCTCCTAAGAGAAACCCGCTTACAGCTATTAACCAGGGGGTGCACATTCATATATACAAATATAATTTATATACATAATTATCTATTTATAATTTATACAAATCAGTCTTTATAAATTATACAATGTCTAAATTATACATTTTCTAAATCATACATTGTCTGATTAATTATATTATACACATCATTGCCTTATTTTACATGACAGGCAGATAGGAAGAGAGCACAAGCATAATTTACAATTTTACAAGGAATTAGAGAATGTTCACATCTACAGCACTATTTACAGCGAGTTCACAGAAAGACAAGACGTCCAATATAAACATAACAGGAGCAAAAACAGTCCCGACCAGTTCATTTTCTTCATTTCCTGCATTCTCTTTTGTTTCCCTCTGTCGGCATCACTCAACATTTATAGGTGGAGTAATGCCTTTTGAAACACTTCGGTCCTGTATCTCTTCTCTGCGCAAAGCCTTTCTGGGTCTGCTTGAAGATCGTTGAACATTTTAATAGTGTTCAAAGGAAAAAATCGCCGAAGGCTTTCCAGCTATGTGAGCGCGCTACTGATTGGAAGGGATGTTGTTCTATTCGCCCACCTTTGCGTCATGTGGGGCCGAGTCAGCAGGTGGTCAGTTTTCGGCGAGTCGACTCTTCGGGTCAGTAGTTTTGCAAGCGTGAGGATGTTCTTGGTGACAATAATGTGAGACCAAGGCGTGACATCCAAGTTGGCATATAAAATGGTTCTTGAGATTGTAAATGGCTTCGTAGTGATCCTGTTTAACCATCTCAGCATCCAGTACTCTAAACCCAGGAAAGCCTTGATGGTAGCAACTGGGGCAGAAGACCAAATCTGAGATGCGTAGAGAGGGATGGGGATGACGCATCTTAAAATATACTGTTTAACAAGGTCAGGGTTCCTGATACCTACTAGTTCTTGTCTGGAGGTCCATAGCGCTGCGTAAGTTTTCTTCTTTACATGTCTGAAATGGGGTGTGAAGTTTAGGTTTTCGTCCCATTTCAGACCAAGATCAATATGTGTCCTGACTTTTTTGACCACACTGCCATTTACGCGTATTGATATGTGGTTTTTTAATACCTTGTTGGTGAAAACCATTTGGGCTGTCTTGTGTTCATTTAGTCGGAGCCCCATGCAATTAAGGTATTCTTGCAACTCGGCGATTTTGGAGTTTGCTTCGTTGTTGCATTGTAAAGATGTGTTTTGGTCATTCGAGGTGACGAAATATTTCAAGTCGTCTGCATATACGACAAATTGCTTTTGATTTTGGGTCAGGAAGGGATGCAGTGCTGTTGCGAAGAGAGTAGCAGAGAGGACACCACCTTGTGGGACTCCCCTGTTGACTTGGAAGGTCTCTTTGGAAGTTCCATTTATGGCAGTGATGTGTCTCTCCCTCAAAGAACTCGTTATTATAGCTAATACGTGCCCAGTTATATGGAAATATTCCTCCAAGATGATAGTAATAGCCGAGATGGATATTCTGTCGAAAGCGGATGCAACGTCTAAGAAGACAATGTCTAATTGCTGTCTGAAGTTAAGGGCGTGTTGTATTCGAAATAGAGTCTCCATGAGATTGGTGGTAGTAGATCTTTGTGGGATCACTGAATGAAGGTACTCCGGTCTATGCCCGAAGCAGTGATGGTTGATGGTATTTAAAATGGATTTCTCAAATATTTTTTGAAACGAACATCCAATTGCAATAGGCCTGTAGTCTTTGGAGGATTTAGGATTGCTATTTTTGGGAACAGGTTTAACGAAATACGTATTCCATATCTTCGGAAAGTGGTTTTCACTTAAAATTTTGTGGAAAATGTGAAGGAGCAGATCTATGATGTATACACTGCTGATCTTAATCATGAAGAGTGGGAATTTATCAGGCCCAATTGTGGCTTTATTCTTGAGGCTATTCACAGCGGCTTTAATGTCATCTCTAGCGATACTGATTTGAGACAGTTCAGGATAGAACTCTGTCTTCAGTTTGCTAATTGCTTCACGGATTTTCTCTGTCTTGACTTCACTTTCAACTTGATTTTCTGCTAGAGGAATTCCAAAGGTGGCTTGGGTCCATTCTGAGAAGATGTGCTCGGGCATTATATCCTTACGCCTTTTCTTATTATATATCTGCTTCCTTTCTTTAAATGTGATCGCACCATGTCATAGTGAGCTTGACGTTTCAATCGAATGAACCGCGCTCTAGCTTCTTTATATCGAATATAATCAGGTGGGTGTTCAGTTTTTTTCCATTTTCTGAACAGTTTTTGCTTCTTTTTAAAAGCATATTTTACTTGTGGACTAAACCAGGAATTTGCTCGATGGGAAATTTTTATGTGTTTTGATGCGCCCTCAAGAGCAATAAAGTGAAGGGTATCCGAAAATGCTTCTAAGGCATCGTCTACGGGGAGTTGGAAGAGATTTTGCCAGTTGAAATTCGCGAGCCGTTTCAAAATTACGTCTGGTTTTATATACTTGGTTGAGAAGATAACATCAGCGTTGTTTTCCCTCTTCCAGTTCTCTTTTTGTCTACAAGCTTGACTTCTCAGGTTGACTTGGATTGAGAGAGGGATGTGATCCGAAGCGAAGCGAGTCGTACTGTCAGTTAATATGATGTCTAGAGTATTATAGTATACCAGGTCAAGGCGCTGTGTGCCTCTTGTGAGGGGCGTTTCAAGTTGTTTCATCGAGAGGGTTTCCATAGTATCATCCAATTCGCTCTTTGCATCTTTGTACTTAGGAAGAGGCATGTTCAAATCTCCCATCACAATAGATTCTACATTTGGGTTCAAGTTTGCAACGAGCCAAGTAAGGAGTTCATTTCTGGCTTCGCTGTCATGGTTGGGTGGAAGGTATATAATACAAATTTGTACATTCTTTGTACCTTCTCTGAAGGTTGCTGAGACGGCTTCAAAATTTTCCGAGTGTGACTCTTGGTTTTTAGTTACAGAGAAATTATTCTTATAGAGTATCATTACTCCTCCTCCTCTTTTGTTTTCTCTTCCTCTTGTAACGCAATTAAAACCAAAATTGTCAGCCAGAGCATTTAGCTGTCTATTATTATGAAGCCAGGTTTCTGTCAGGCAGATGAATTCATATTCGGAGCTTAATAGAAGGTTCTGCAAAGTGTGAAGTTTATTGGCTATGCTGCGCACATTTTGAAGGTAAAGAGAGACTTGCATATTTTCTTTCGAGTCTGATGAGGAATTCCTTAATTGCTACTGAGCAACCCTGGTTGAGAGCCTCGAAGCACGTTCCCTGAAGCGTTTAACCAGGGTGCCAGTGGGCCAAATGGTTTTGTCTAGTAATCGTGCTTCACAATTAATAGGGCATGAGATAGTGAAGGAGGAATATGCCGGATGTCTTGTTCGTACTTGTCGTACTTCCACGTCAATACCCATCCCCTCTACGCACATTTCTTTAATGACGCTCGGTGTGATACTGGGTTCAATCCGCGAGACAAATAGCTTTCCTCTTGTTTGAACTGAGGTGATGCTGTATCTTTCTGCAAGACAAGGGTGATAATCAGATGGCTGGGATGTTGGAGGATGATCAGTAGGATCGCCATTTGTCCGTATGGCATGTTGTTGCTGATGGGCATTTAGGTGAGGGGGTTCCTTTTTAGTGGAATTTTGAGGGGCCGATTTTGTCGGCAGAGAAACAACCTGAGCAAAAGTAGGTTTCTGGTTCATGTTTGGCTCCGATGGAGGGGTTCATTTCTTTTTATTGCGGTCTTGGTTTGCAGAAGAAGTAGAGCTGGGGATAGCGGTCGCTGGACCGTTTTCCGACCTGTGCATTTCTTTTATTGGAGGATTGGTTTTTTGAATTATCAAAATTTTGAGGAGGTGGCTGCTCTTTGCAGGGATCAGCATCTTGCAACTCTGCCCTAAATTTGAGGGTAGCCGTCCGTTGTGATTTAATGTGCGAGTTCTCCATCGGTTTCCCTCTTGCAACTTTCGAGGTGCCAGCTGGGCAAGCCTGTGGGTTTTCGAGTATCGGGATATTTCGTCCGATTGTTCCGTTAATTGCACGTAGTTGAGTTAGGACTGTGTCTAATTTATCATCAATTAGTTTCTGTTTGGCTATTAAAGTTCTATTCTGTTCATGCAGTTCATGGTTTTCTTCTTTGATTCCTTGCAGAGTTTTGTGGATTGGAAGAAGGAGTTCCTCGAGTAACTCTTTTAGCATTTGAGACTCATGCTTAAAGTAATCCTGACCTGTTTGTCTTTCTTGATCATTCCGAGCCCCACTACAGCCTATTTCTTTAATGTAGTCAAGAGTATCATTTCCATCATCATATGTTTTCTTGTGCGCGCAATCGTCTGGGCATGCGTCACAACCTAAGATATCAATTAATGAGCCACTAAGGTTCCCGTTCAGCTCCGTTACTGCGAGGTTGTCGGAAACCTGTGGGGAAGGTTCCTCAGTTTCTGAGTCATCGTTGTCTATGACGTGAGATTCTGCTGCATTTATTTCTTCCCGTTGTTCTGCGCTATTGTTCTCGTTGTGTGACCTGCATTTTGAGCAAAGGAACTTCTTTCGTCTGCTTTGATTTAAGCGCACGATGTCAACTTGGGAACAGCAGCTCCCAATGACGCTGCCACATCGCAAGCATTTAATGGCGTATTTATTTACAACGTTACAAATGCCGCATACTTGCTCCGTCATATCAGATGGTTTCTTTTCCATATTTGTAATGATTGAGACCGTAGATGCGTTACTTATATGTTTTACTTAAATCTGGAGCGTTGGCCAGATATTTCACTTATTTCTCGATGAAAGGTGCGGTAGTGGGGAGAGCTATACACTTCACACCCAGTTACGGTTTAATTGGAGCCTTTAATGTAAGGAGCGACCTTGAGAGAGGATTAGTGGTGGGGAAAGCTGAGTAGTTGAACTTTCCGCAGACAAGAAAACTTATCTATAGCTGTACCACATATAGCATGCATGAGACCAAAAAACAATAATCATAATTTACCTGACTGTGCATTTCTTCCTTAGTTGGTATATTTAGATAGAGGCACTTCTGAACTTTCGATTAATACTAAATATAGCTAGTACATGACTCATAATTAAACTGAAAATATCAAAAAATACGGAGCACGATAATCACACTGTTGTCATCTCCGCCACCTCTATAACTAGCTTAATGAAGGTCGGGGTATTGGGAACTAGCTTAATAATGAAGGTCGGGGTATTGGGAATTATGTTGGCTGCTGTCCAAGCTAGCAGTTCACTCCGGAAATCTTCTGTATGGTCGAGGGGTAGGTACACCAGACAAATTTCTAGTAGTATGGCATCCTTTCTAAATGTGGCACATAGGGCTCCGAAGTTATCTGATTTGGTCACCTGAAATCCGGATTGCTTAAAACTGGATGAGTACAGCAACGCAACACCTCCGCCGCGTCTGCTATCCCCGGAGTTATGGAGGCTGAGATAATCCAGAGGCTGACCTATTACATCCAGTTGCCTTCCATGAGATAACTAGGTTTCGGTCAAGCAGATGAACTGATATTCAGTTAGTACAAGTAACATGATTGTTTATAGAGGGTGTAGTTTGTTGCTGATACTGCGTACATTTTGGTAGAAGCATTTAAGGGGAAATATTGGGACAAGTTGGCATGAGGCTGACGTTGGTTGTTATTCCTGTGTTGTAGTCGATCTCATGTGGTAGGATAAGGGAGAGGTCCGTTCTTTGTACATTTTTATTAGAGTTTCTGGTGGCCAGGTGTTGGTATCCAGTACTTTTAGTTCATCATGTTTGTCACAAGTAATAGTGAATGAAGCATAGGAAGGATATCTTGTTTTCAAAGGTTTCACAGTCACCGTGATCCCTATTTGCTCCTCAAAGAACTTAGATATATTGGCACCGGTTGTTGAAGGCCCAAGTATCGATTTTAAGGAGGAGCGCTGAAATATAAAACACTTGCGGACAATCTCTTCTAAGTGTCCGTTATGTTAAGATAATGCAGACCATTATACATTTATTTTATTAACTGGTATGGTCAGAATCTGGACTATTCCTGCCTTCTTATTATGGTTGAAATTTCCTTAATGACAGCGATCTCAAAAAAAAAAAAAAAAAAAAAAACACCACCGCAATGCACTCGAAATTATCGCTACATCTAAGTCTCTAATGGGAGACGCTATGCGAAAACCTTCGACTGTGGAGTGATAATATTTAACTGTGGCACTTAGCATGATATTCTCGCTAAACATTATTATTACTCCTTTCATACGTTATCTGATATATAGGTTCTTAGGGCCCGGGAAATTTTTCTGATGCTTCTTCCCCTTCCTCCCTCTTTCTTCTTTTCCCTTCCCCAACGCTATGGTCGTTGTTGCGGTGATAACTGCACAAAATAACCAGACAAGAGTAATTAGGGAATCTGGAAAATCTACTACAGTTATTGTTGAAGAAGTCTTTTACAATACTTTTTCCTCTCCAGTTTATTTTAATTATAAATATTCTTTGTAGAATCCAACTAATTAAGTGCCCATTAAAAGAATATTAAAAAGAAGATTTTCAAATTAGTAAAGCCCGTAAAAAACTGCCTTAATTAAATTTTGCTTGTTTCTTGAACAATTTTTAGCGGCGACATTTGCCTCAATTACAAACCTTTGTTGCATTTTATTAAACGAAGTTGGACAAAAATTTGTTGATATTATTTAATGGATTTAAATCTTAGAGATTTCTATAATAAATATAAACTACAAATCATACTTATACATTCTTCGTGTTGCTCTTCATGCAAACGAAGCTGATTTACCTTCAGCTATTTGTTGTTAATATGTAAAATAGTGAAAAAAATATTCAGTTAGTAATCGTTCAGCCAAGGAATGAAAAAAAAAACAAAACAAAAACATAAAAGATCTTCGCATCACTGACAGGATTCGAAACTGGGCCTTTTTTCATGCAGCGCGGGGAGGACAGTGGTTATAACCACTGTTATAACCACTATATATGTTTCTATTAGACAATCTTTAATATCTGATTACTACTTTTCATATACTGATTTCATTATTATAAACTTTGTTTTCCGCCATTTAAGAAACAAAGCGGTTTAAAACTTCTGAACAGAAAGGTGAAATTAAACAAAATTTAGAGATTCAAATGTCAATCATGTGCGAATTTCCTGCCAAATTTGCGGCCCTTCCATATGACTCCTGTCTGGTTAGACCAGCCAGATCACCACACACTTCTCTCAAATATCCAGAACACTCGTCGTATTATTGATCTACAGGTTCCTGACAGGATTAGACCTCACCAACGAGGTGCAAAAGGGCAAAGGAGATTATTTCTTTGTAAGTAGGGGTATTTTCATCGTGGTTCTTAGCAAAGGCTGCTTCCTACGACTCATCTCCTCCACCTCATTTCTAAATTTAGCTTCAGCGGCGTGAAAAGAAATCGAATCCCCCCACACTACATTCATTCCAAGATCCAAACAGGATAATGGGAATGTGAAGTTGGAGGTTGCAAGTGATGCGTGATAGCTGCCGCTTCGTATTTCACAAGTAAATTCCATCCTTTTTCTTCTTATCCTGTACATTCCTCTCTGTCTTTCGATTTCCGAGCAGAGAACGAAGTTCTATCGATTCTCGTTACACAGAGAAATAACTTGTTAAATGTATATCTTCGAGAAACATCTTAAGGGTAGCAGTCCCCTTTTGCAGCTAAAAGGAACATATATCATTAATAAGATCTGGCAGACTTGGCATAACAAGGGGAGAATAAAAAAAAGAACAGTGGCAATGCTCTAGTTTCATCAGAGAATTGAAAATTGCAAGTGATAACAAACATTTGAAAAAAAAAAACAAAAAACCAGAAAGGAAGATAAAAGGTTTAACGCGCATTTCAAGACAATGTGTTATATCTTAATGATCTTAATGCATGGCTGAAGCATGCTCAAGAAATCAAAGAAATCTTAAATTTCTTTGTGCCATAATAAAATAAATGTAAAATATACCAATAACATTTTATAAAATATGTTATTAGTTACTATTAATAATAAATTAATTAAACTTAATTTAAATTTAAAAATATTTTATAATGAATGATTTATCCATTACTTTAAGGCTAAATTTCATGATATATAAATTCATGACAAAAAATTCAAACAATGGTGATTACCAGAGGCGCAAGTAGAGATGGGTGAAAAGTGCAAATGCCGCCGCGGCTGCAACTTAAAGAGCATGGGAAAAGGAACATACCACAAATATACAAATGTAGGTGTGTTTGTTGCAGTTTAAGCAACGAGCCATGTTTTTTTTTTCTTGGTCTTTGGATTCTGAAGAAAATTTAATAAGTGATTAAACTTTTACTTTTGGTTTCTGGAAAGCATCTTGCTCCGAGAACGGTCTCATATACAGAAGAACGCTGACTACAGAAGAATAAAAGAACACAAAAAAGAAAAAAAAATCTGATAATAAAATAAAATACAATACCATTCCTACATTCTTAAGTTTGTAGTTGAAGCAAATAACTTTTATCAATTCCAGCGAATGTAACTCGAAATAAAGAACCATTTCTTCAGTTACACAGTTTGAAACATCGTGATTGCATCATCTGAACTGACACAGGCAGGGAGCGCACTTTTACAGACTTTCCCCGAGAGCTGTACGCCAGATCTGTTTCTAGATTTCGAGGCAAACCCAAGTATATCGCCGCTCGGGAAAAGTCCCAAGAAATGCAGACCAGACAGTAAAATAAGTGCGGTGAGCGAACGGGACAAAATTCAAAAACTTTTATTTTAACAGCACCAGAACTTGTCGCTCATATATGTATTATATATTTTGTCTGTAGAAGTAGGCCTTCTACAGACAAAGTTTTGTCTGTTCACAGGCCGACTTCCACTTGTACGAGCTGAAGAAGGCGGAAATACCCACGGGGAAAAATTCTACTTCCTCCGCCTGAGACTGACAAAATACATTGGCAGACAAAAAAATTGCATCAACTTAAAAAAAAATGAACTTTTATAGTTAACGTATAAAATATTGTTTGAAACACTCTTTTTTTTTTTTTTTGTCGCAAAGCAAAAGGTATTGCGTCAGATCACGCTTCTTTTGCACCAGACAGTAATTGCAAGGTATTGGAAGGGTATACACGTTAATTAGCATCCTGTTTTGCGGAGGTGTAAGCAAGTTTCCATATGTTCAGTTGACACCAAGGAAAAAAGTGTAGCTGTTGTTCCATCTCAGTTAAGGCTTTCTACACGTGCTATCGCTGAAAAATAGGCTGCCACCAGTCAACAGTATCCCGGGTACTGAAAGAAATTAAAGCGTGAAACCGGTGATGTGAAGAGAAGACCGGTATCAGGCCATAAGAGAGTGATTATGCCTTCCCAAGATCGATATTTGAAACGGCTATGCCTTCGTAATCGCCATGCCAGTGCTCCTGATCTAAAACTGGACTTTGAGATGGCCTCTGGTTTTGAAACAAGTGCATTAACTATCCAAAGTCGACTTTCGGAATGTGGTTTGCATGCCTATCGGCCCAAGAAGAAGAAGAAGAAGCCTTTGTTGACAGGCGCCTCCGTAGCCAGGTGGGCAGGAGCAGCAGTGCGTAGCACACGCTTCTTGATTAGACCGGTGTTCGAGCCCGTGCCCACCAAATACGGAAGATGCGGAAAGGTCAGGGAATGACCACCGCATATCCCCGGAGCAATATGGCCTTAGTTGCTAATGCTCCTAAAAACCAAATAACAAACACACCTTTGTTGACCCAACAAATGAGGAAGAAGCGACTTGCTTGGGCTAATTCGCATGTTTCATGTACAAAATAGCAAAGGGACACCGTCATCTTTTCTGACGAATCGAAATTCAGCCTGCATGGCTCGGATGGGAAGCGATATGTCAGAAGACGAAAATCGGATGCATACCATCCTGATTGCATAATACCAACTGTAAAGTTCCCAGCCGGTCAGATGGTCTGGGGATGCATAAGAAGCAAAGGAGTGGGGCAAATTAAGTTTATTAATGAAACGGTGAACGCCCAGACGTCTGAATCACCACACAGACGTCGAAAACTGCATTTTTCAACAGGACTTAGCACCTTGCCACACAGCAAAATTGGTAAGTTTAACGCTATTTAGATTTAATCTTGAGTTTGTCTTATTGTCTCACAAGGCTAAAAACATACTTACATCAATGTTTTTCCTCGTTTTTCTCCCTTAATGTCCCTTAATGACTGTGCCTTAAGGTACAGTCATACCTCAGAAATTCTGCAATTACAGTATTGGACTAGCTCCCCAGCAACAGTACAGTTTTGAACCCTATTGAAAATTGCTGGTACATAATGTCGTCTAAAATTGCTCAGAAGAAGCCAACAAGTAAGATTCAGCTACAGGAGAGCATTGTTCATCCAGAATCCAGAATCAGCATCCAGAAGTTCATTAACTCTATGCCAGATCGTTGCAAGGCTGTAATTGCAGCTCGAGGAGGAACAACAAAATATTGAGGACTTATTATGATGATTTATAGTACATAATACTATTACGTTAACTTGTCATTTGAGTTTGTACACGTAAATGCAATAAAATGTATGTTTGGTTGTCATGATTTGCATTTGCATGATTTCTCATTTCCATTAATTACGCATTTTACCCTTTGAGAAGATATTTATGACAATTAGGTATATCAGTTGGAGTCTTTTTAAAGGATTTCATTAAATGAGATATATATCCTATGTAACAAATGAATTTCGAACATTTCTGCAACCCATAATGCAGCGCAAAACAAATTATTTGCAAAATTCACAAGTGATGGAGTTTTTTTGTCCGCCACTGTACAACCTCGATTTAAGAGTACTTTGGAAATTCCTCCAATCATCAAACACAAACACCGTGAAACGAGTGGAAAACGGCAATGTATTCTGCCGATCAAACTGCCAAGGAGGACAGACACTACCATTGCTATAGTAACCATCCGCATTCTGTAAGCAGTAGTGCGGATAAGTGCTGTGCACTCTTCCGTTTAGGTGTTACACCAAATATCAATTAGTTAGGTACGCCAATGCTCATGCTTTTCAGTATTTCAACAGTAAACGAAGGAATTAAAAAAATAATAATTTGCTGATTGATAATACTGGTACACATTAAAATTAGTCCTAATAAAATATCTAGAGTGTAGAAGTAATAAAGCTGCATTTGGCTGTGTAAACCTCAGTGCTAATTCAAACATAATTCCATATTAGTTGTGATCTTGCTTTTCTACAGTTCTTTATTACACTTGCTGATTAAGTGTTCTTCTCCACACAACAAACAGAAGCCTCATACGACTGCTTAATGCTGATGTACCAGAGGGTGGAGTTCTGTTGTCTAATGACGCAAGAGTTGCTATGGCCACACTGGAAAGAATTCCATCACGGCCACTTTCACAGCAGTGTGTGTGTGTGTGTGTGTGTGCGCGCACACACGGTTGGTTTTGCATCAGCAATGCCTACCTAAATACCTCAAGGGCCACCTTTTTCACATTTTGATAAAATCGCAGATGTCTTGGCATGGACTCCACAAGGTTTGCAGCGTAGCACTAACACTATCAGTATATTTAGTATTAGCCATATAGTATGTGATACGTCAAAAGAGTAATACGGCAGGAGAATAATAAATATTATACAGTTATAATTAAACTAAATAGCTAAGTTCAGAGAACGTTAACCGATAGTGTTTTATTAGGTGTGTCATAAAGTAATAATCTTAGTAATTAACTGATAAGGAGATAACTATATTTACTTTTCATTTCTATTAATTACAGAAAATGAAAAAAAAAATCGTTTAATTTAAGAAAAAAAAAGTCGAAAGCGTCTGAAATGTATATTAACTAACTTGTTAACGGTTAAATGTACTCATTCTGCAGGTGGTGAGTAGCAAGAACTGCCCGAAAGTGCTGGGAAGAAAAATTTGAAATTGTTCAGATAAACTGCCAACAGGTTTCCGAGAGATAAATGGTGATGAGGTGAATCACGCACATCATAACAAACATGCTATCTTTCCTTCTTTCACCTCTTCAAGCAATGTGATGATGACCGTAAATACGGTGCTGTTTCTTGTATTCTCTATATTGTGAATACAAGACAGAGATAGTCCTCTGACCGTGTGGTCGTCCCGATGTATAAAGAAAATTTATTTTTATAAATATTTTCATTCTTATATTAATAATGCTATTTCTATTTTTAAACACTATAAGATTAGTTAATAAGTATTGGCAACCGGATGTAAGGAAGCAAAGCTTATACAGCACCACAAAAAAAAAAAAAAAAAAAAAAAATCGCCATTTTTACCTTAAATTTATTCGAACTGCCCACAACATTTGGTGGAAGTTTATTCCAAGAATTGAATATTATTTGCATGAAATGCAAATTTCCGCACATCTAAGCTTAATATGAATGAAATTATTACACAAATAATGTATTGAAAATGTGGAGGTCGCCATAGTTTTGTATAAAGCTGATCCCCATGCATGCAGCAACTAGCTGTTGGTTTGATGTTCCGTCACTTATGATTTGAAAGTTCAATCTCATTCGCTTGACATTTTATATATTTATTATGCTTTCTAATACTGAATGCTTGCCAGAGGGTTTTTCTTGCACCCAAATCAAGCAACACGAACATGCCAAAAAAAAAAAAAAAAAGTATGCAATTTCGAGTCAGTTTCTTAGCCTTTCTAACAGAATGAAGGAACGCAGGTCATTATGGGATTTCGGAGAAAGATTGCGGCTACTGCTTTTACATGGATGTATGACCTGCGCGTGCCTGGTGTAATTTAATAATGAGTCTAACGGACCTCCTGCGCACACATATCCTTTACATACGTAGTGAAATCACGTGTAGCTTGAGCCAAGTAGAAGAAGTAGAGGAAGAGTGCGACGGCTGCCGGAGCAGCCTCTTACCGCGAAACATTATCGGATTACGGAAGCATCAGACATCCCTGGAGGCTAGCGGACTTACACGTGACGGATCGATGAAAGTCCCGCTGTGCGGAACAAACCACGCGATCTCTGGGATGTTGCACTTGTTGCTGATACTTCTAGATCCATAGCAGACAGGCTTCCTACAGCTCTTTATCTAACGCCTGTAGCGTTTCTCCCCGAGGATTCCCGGGCGTGGAGGAGCGAGTGGTTCTTGAATGCAGGTCATTACTCTGGTGGCCACCCATGTCATTCAACGCTCACCTCACAGTGAATCACCCACTCTCATTGTATATTGACACACTCCTTGATGAGAGAGGGATTTGAGTCTTGGCCTCGTCTTTTCGACTCTCTCACCTTTGTTACACACTCTCCACGGAAGACAAACAACGTGACGTCACAGCACTCCAAATGGACTTCATTAACGAAGCATTGAGAGGGCGAATTGCTTCTTGTTGGCGTGCTTGTTGAGCGTGATCTGTCACAATAAACGAAGGCAGCACTTTGCGAGCTTTTCACTTCTGACGTGACTTTTCCATGTGAAGGTCCATTTCTCTGGGGAAATAGTACCAAGATTTCTCTGGGGAGAAGAGGAACACAAGCGGTTGGAAACAACTTTGTAGCATAATGATTGGTTTTGGTTGCAGTCAGTTTAATTCTTTGGGAACAATAACTGTGGTTTAAAAGCGATAACTGACTTTTGAAACCTTAATTGAAAATTTATAACAGCCGAGTACGATTATCACTTCAGATCCATCATATTTGGTGAGGGAACAATATAACAATTAGGAATTTTCTATGAATTGTTCAGTCAAAGATTTCTATTAATTATCAGAATAATTCTTACATTAGTTTTACATTCCTCTTACTGACACATTAAAACAAGTGGTATGGTATAAGTACTAGCCTTATAATACTACCAACAAAACTCATCGAATTCAACCAGAGATGTCAAATATTACTTAAACCGAATTTTTATCAGAAGAATAACAAAACCATTGAAATGCAATAAACTTCGAGCCTTCACACACGACAATATCGGCCCGTATTTTCAACTATTTTTATTGTGTTATATGAAAGTTTTAATGTTTTTCGATTTATTTTTATGCATATTTATGAAATACAGCCCAAAATTTACAGACCTGTGTAAATTTGCTGTGAAATAACGGTTCTCAAATTCTTTTTGCGCAATCAACATAAGGCTACTTAAAATCATATCACGATATAATCAAAGTTTTTTGATTTATGCATAATGCACCTAACACTTTTTAGCTCATTACAGACAAAAACGTCTTATTGCTCAATTAAACCTATGAACTGAAGTTGTTTCTATTCAATGAACATTGTGTAATTTTCATTTAAATAAATAATTAAAATAATAATTATATTATTTTAAATTATAATTCCACTAAATAAAGTAATAATCATTTAAGCACTTTAAGTATATCACTAAAAGGCAGCTTATTGAATAAACAAGTTGCATTTACTCGCTGCCTTCAATTCAAGTAACATTCTTTTTAACTATCAATGTTATAATATCCCATGTCATCACCATGTATTAATATTACATTTCACTACTAATTTTACGTCTCAAAGTTACAATTTACTTGTTTTTTCTATTAATTACAAGATATTCTGCGTGTTTTTAACTTATTTGATTAATAAATAAAATCAAGCAACAAAATGTATCATACTATAAGCTTTACACATTAATGAATTATCATGAATTAAAGGAGCGTTCACTTTACTTTTATTTTATAAATTGTGCCAACGATTTTATTAACTGTTCATGCAAATTGCATGGTGGAAGCGTAAGCCCAAGCAAAATAAAGAGTGTACTAACAAGTTGTCAACTTAGTTATTAAAACTCAGAGAATCGTGCATGGTACAATTGCATATGACATTTTATAACAATGCTCATAAAATTACAAGTAATATATTATATAAAAAAAAAATAGTTGAATGTTCAAAAAACTGAAAATTTATCCTAGCATGTATTAAATGCACATCGCACTTTCTCATATCTGTTATTCAGAAAATGTGCAACACCGATGTAAATTGTTGTGAAGATGTAGAATGCACTGCATGAGCGATCTGTGGCATTATAAATAAAAAATGTTTCCCTTTCATTTTGCACTTTATTAATTTGCTACGTTTACTAACATGACCACGCGGTACCATTCTTGATTTCCACACGTAACGTATTTATTTAAATAGACTAAATATAACAAGGCATAATAATTTAAGAGTTTAAGATTCTATAACTATATAATATCGGCGTAGATACACCACAGACAAGAAAAACTACGATCGTAGTGTGAAAGGCACCCACCGATGAAAAGCCAACTAGGTTTGAAAAGGTGCCGTCTGGGTGGCGGTGCCCACCGAGAATAAGTGACAATAGTCTTCTCTATTAGTGAAGCGTTACTTATTAGAGGTAGTGCAATACATGGTAACTCGTTGTGAAGGATGAGCACAATATGAGATACAAATGAAATTATGCCTTTCACACTACGATTGTAGTTTTTCTTTAAGAGTTATCTATGGTGTATCTACACCTATATTATATAGATATAGTAATGTATTTATGTATTCATAGCTGAGGAAGACATACACACAGAATCGAAAGCTTCTGTAAGTATTTTATTTTATTTTATCAAAAGAAGAGAGCGCAGCGAGCAGGGGGCGAAGCTCTCTAGTTATTAATTTGTTTTTAGCTGATACAGAAAAAGATCGCTTCCTTGCGCCTTACTAATACTAATAAATACATATGAGTATATGTTATATTTCTTTTGGAAATAATAATTTAAAGAAAAATGAACTGCGGTAGATAAATTATTAAATTTAACCAGGATTACTTTGATAATTCCCCTGATTTCTAGATAATCCCGTTCGTAGTCACTATCCTTTCTCTGTTGTTCTAATAATAATTTACAATGTAGCAAACCCCGCTGCATCAAAAACGCTGTAGCAAAGCCCTCCTACAATATGCACAGTATATTTACATTTACGTTATCAAAATCAAAGACTGAAACTGTTATTTCAGCTTTAGTTTGTGATTAATAAAAAAAGAAAAAAAAAACGACTGCATAAAATTGTCTGCATGAGTGGCATGAAAACTATAGAAAATGAAGCATCCAAACAGTTAACTAGAACACAACATAACGCGTTACATTTCCATTGTCACTGCGTGTGCTAAAACTTAACTTGAATAATTTGTCTAATTAGCAATTAATTACTGAAAGAATAATAATACAAACAATAGCTCTAATATAAATTAACTCTCATGAATAAATATGCTGCCCAGCCAAAAAAAAGTATGTGAAATTGTTCAGTTTTAGGGGAGCACGTAGTGCTTCTGGATATAAATATATTACGGCGTCATCGCAGAATACGGAAAGATAATCCGTTAACACCATGAGCGGCCATCCGAAGTCCAACTTCCACGAAATTTATTTTTTTATTTATTTAAATCAGATTAAGGTGTACCTTACCCCAGAAACGGCCTGCGTAGCCAGTGGGTTTCTTACTAATACACAAGGAGAGTAACATTTAAGAAATTGTCTCAGTTCAACAGACATAGTAGAGAGCCACGGGTACAACACAAGTTTGGATAAATCTAGATATTAGCTTCTTATTGCCGTAAACAACCAGTTCCTGACGAGCAGACCAAAGGGCTGCATAGAATTTGTTTCTTGATTCATTGAAGTGCTCCAGAAAACACAAATTCGAATCCCAGACCAAACCGAGGTCCCTGTGAGAGTTGACAAACTTGATTTGATGTCCGGTTATAGAGACGTTAATTGGGATTATTCTTTTCCTCTTTGTGAACATCATCCGGGCAGATTTTTCGGCATTTAGCTCGAGTCCAATGTAATGCAGAAAAGTATTTACCTCATTTATTTGCTATATTGCAGTTCTTTGGACTGAGAGCGCTTGTTCTGGCTGACCCGAATGAATGAAGAGCGTCAAATCATCGGCATACGAGATCATATTTTGGAAATTTGCCAGCAGAGGTTCCAAAGCAGCTGCAAACAGTGCTGCTGACAAAACGCCGCCCTGTGGAACCCCTCTGCAGACAGTAAAGGAACGGGAGAGACCATTGCTCTACAAGGAGCAATCTTTCCTGTAAAATTTTATTGAGTACGGTGAGGAGGTTATTGGAGATCCTGAAGTAGTTCTTCAGCATGTTAAGTAAGGATGTGATGGAAATCCTATCTTATGCAGCTTTGACGCCAAGAAAAAATATGTCGAGATGAGCCTCGAGAATTCAAAGCTTCCTGTATGTGAAAGAAAGTTTGAAGAATATTGGTGGTAGTAGATCTCCCAGGGACCACGGTGTGAAGGTGGCGAGATCTGTGGTGGAAACAGTGCTCTATAAGTTGAGTTAGGATTGCCTTTTCAAAAACTTTAAGGAGCGAAGAGCCCATTGAGATCGGACGAAAATCCTTCACAGTTTTTGGCCTCGAATTCTTGGGAATGGGTTTGACGTAGTAGTGTGTCCAAATCTGGGGCACAGTAGAGGTTCGCAAATTTTCATTAAAGATATGCAAAAGAGCATACACAACGAAGATACCGGATATTTTAACGATAAACAAGGGAAATTCGTCAGACCCGTCAGTAGCTTTGTTCGGTAACTCGTTTATTACTTTCATCAGATTCTCCTTCGTGATGTTAAGTGTTGACAGTGGAGTCAAATCACGTAATGGGATGGAGATGGGAGGATTCGATTCTTTCTTTACGTGACTCTCATCAAAAGTATTATCAGTCCACTCAACGAACAGGCTTTCATTCATCTTAATATCTTTGTAATGCTTTGCAAATGGCCGCTTTGAGCATACTAGCCTATTAGCTATGCATCTATTGTTGGCATGTTGCTTTTGCTTCAGGAAAAGTGCACGTTTCTTTTTAAAGGTAATGAAATCACTTGTGGATCCAGTACTCTTCCATTTCCTGTAGGCACGTTGCTTGTCCAGAAAAGCGAGCTTTGGGTCTCTTGAGAACCATGGTTTATTCCATTTAGAGATTCTGAAGAGGTTTTTTTTTTTAGAGGTTTTTGAAGATCCTTGAATTGCCATTGTCTTTAGGAGGGAAGCCAGACCATTAGTGGCTTCTTCGATCGGCAGGGTAGAAAGTGCTGCCAGTTGGTTGAGGTGAGAAAACTCATTATGACATCTTTCCTGATGAAATTAACTGAGAAAATGGTTTTGGTTAGGACTTCGTCATCCCTAGGATGCATCGACAGGAACGTAAAAGCAAACGTGAGTGATTTGTGGTCCGAATTAAAAGTGAAGGTCGGTATATGGGCGTCAAATCTGCAGCACGATGAAATACTAGGTCTAACGCTTGGTCATCCCTTGTAGGCTGTGACTCAAGGAAATCCAACCCTAAATTTTCATTGAAGGTGATGAAGTCTCGTCTAATTTCAGAATGTCTAGGAGTTGGCATATTAAAGTCCCCTATAAGAAAGGTTGGTTTATCAGAGGTGAGAGAGTCGTGAGCCATGACTGAAATTCATCCCTGGAATCTTGTGTAAGATCAGATGGAAGATCAATTAGACATACTTGGATCTGGCGATTTCCACATGTAACATTGGCACACAAAGCTTCAAAGCGTTCTTTACTGCAGGTACTCAGGCAGGAGAGTGAAAAATTACGATGATAAATAATCATAACGCCCCCCCTCTTCTTCCCATACGATCATTAATAGCTACGTGGTAAGATGAGTTTCTGAACAACGTGTCGAGCTGTTTATTGGATGATATCCAGGTCTCCGTAAGGGAAATAATCCTAAATTCCTCACGGAACAAGAGCGATTGTAGGGAGTGGAGCTTATTGCAGACGCTCCTGACGTTTTGAGTTAAAATTGAGCGCAGTCTGTCGGTTCCAATATCCTCTGATTCCTTTAGTTTGCTAGCGACGATTTCTGGGCACAGAGATTCGAGAATTTTCCCGAAATTCCCTGACCCTTCGGCTGAGCGGCCACAAGTAAGAGTTAAAAATACCATCTAAATCACAGGTTGAACAAGCTACATCGAAAGATGCATAAGAAGGGTGCTTTGTACGCATTTTACGGACGCTGGAGTGCACTCCCGTCTTGCTTAAAATCAAATTCTATACGTCTTGTGAGGCTGTATCAGGGTCAAGCCTAGTTACAAAAACATGTGCTAATCAGTTAAAACAAAGAATCCGGAAAATGCACAGCGATTCCAGAGTTTCCATAAAGTTCTCCAATTACCAGATTTCTACTGAGGAAGGAGCCTCACAGAATGAGAACTAGAATAGAGCTGGAGCTGCAAACTATTGATCAGCTGCATCAATGCCAAATGCTGTCTTACTAATGGTTTGTGAGAACTGGATACACTTTTGATTAATGATAGACTTTTGCGTTGTAGAGTGATAACAGTCATGTGAAATGACTGTTATCATACATACGTTTTAAGTTCTGAGAACAACAAACACCTTTCCATCTGAAAAAGACCTGAATCATACGCCTATTATATCATGGAGGATTTTGTTCTTAAGTTTGCACTGACGCAACTGAGACCACGAGGTCTCAGTTGCGTCAGAGGGGTCTCAGAGGGATCTTAAATGCATCAGCCCCGTTATGGCCAAACCAAAATCTGGTCCTTACGGCACGGTGTATATGAAAAGCAGCCATTGCCACTTTTCTAGCCACGAAGGCAGGTTAAAAGTGGGGTTAGTAATGTAATGTATTCTTTATTTAATAACAAATTTAAAAGAAAATTGTTAATTAGGTTTATTTTTAAGGAAAGACGTCATAAAAAACAGAAATAATATCAGCTTCTTCAGTTATGCCTTTCTTACTGTCGTAAGGAAATCAGCACTTTTCTATTCTTATTTCTTTTACAACATTATTTACGTTGGTCTCCCAGAATTTATGGTGACTACTAGTACAACTAGCATCTTGAAGGCTGGATAAGTTGCGCTCAATCTAATTATTGTGAATTTCAAAATGTCAAGGAACCGCTGAACAAGAATTCAATTGAAGGAGAAAGTTTTAAAAAAAATTCTTTTCTTACAAAAACTAATTAATTACAGACTAAATGAGTCAAACCGTAATAGAAAAGAGCAAGCAGGGTTAAAAGTATAGGACGAAAGCAAGAACACAGTAAACGGAGATAAAAGAACGAACGGCAAAAAATATAAAGAAACAGACCTTTTAAGACTTCTGGTGTAATTAGAAACAAGCAATCAAACTCTTGTTAAATTCAATGGGAAGAAACAATCAACGTTAAACACTGCAAAGGGGGAATGCCGTCTGCAATCCTTTTCTTATGCAAATTCTGGAACGAGCAAATGAAGGGAAGAAACAAACATTCCAAGTAAAAAAAAAACAGTTCTTTATTCATCTGGCTGTTCCACTCTCTCTTTTTTGTGCTCAGTTGTCTAATTACATTTTCTGTGAATGAAATAAAATTTAAAATCTATCTTCAGCTAATAGTACTTTGTGACGTAGAAGAATATTTATACAACAATTCTTACTGATTTAGTTTTGAATCTCCAAGCTCAGATAAGTCAAATTTTGCATAAGACATCTACAAAAAAATTCGTATCAGCACTAGTGCATACTAGGTTAATCAGAACAGTGCAAAGGATCCACTCTACGACCACATTCCGGTAAAAATAACTTAAACATCATGTTTACGAGTAAGTGGGAAAAAAAGTAGACAATATTAACAAAGATAAGTTATGCATCTCATTTCTGTTCATTTCTTAATTCATTTTCTTAACCTTAACCAAATTTGAATTAACGATCAAATACTGGAGTAGTCTTTTAGAATACTTTTTTGGAAGAGAATTTCACTTCAAAAGGATTTCATTTAAAAAAAAAATTAACGATTATAAACCTAACACTTACTAAGAATGTTTCCAATGTTTAAAGGCGTGAAGAATTTATGGTTGCCAATTAATTTTTTCCCCGTGATTACAATCAATATTTAAAAATGCTGATGAATTGCTTGGGACAGTTGACGTGACTAAAATATACGAACTCCCTCTGTTTAGCGCTTCCGTCCGGCACTGTTAATGGCTCACAGGTGGCCAAAGTCGAGGGAGATGATGGATGCGTAGGGATTTGCCGAACGGGAGGAGAGTGAAATGTATATTTCCCGCCATGAGAGGAGCGCGAGTTGCCTTCGAGTGTGCATTTCCCGTGCTTTCTACCAAAGATTTCATTAGGTATGGTAACGTAGAAAAATGATTCCCTCCAGTGACAGCTCTGAATCAGTGCTATCATATTCTGCGCATTATAACAGTGAAATAGAGGCAGAGAGAAAGAGGAAGAGGAGAAAATGATTAATGGCTGATGGTAGATGTAGAGAGGCGTGGCTTCTTCTGTCTTCATCTGCTCTAAGTACCATCTCATAGCATCTATACCAATGCCATTTGGATGCGTGCAAACCGTTAAATGAAAAAGGATAGACCCCAGGTTTGGGCGTGCATTAACGAGATTATTTCAGAAATGGCCTACTACAGGTGGCATCAAAAAAGGAAAGATGTAGCCTTTCTTTCAGTTTGGCAGTCTTTGTGTGTTTCTTCAGTCTTTACGTGTTTCCATAAAATTGGAATGCTACCTGCTTAGAAATACTATTTCTAACGCCAGACGTGGCTGGAATCTGATAAAACTATCTGTCTTCCTGATACCTTTAACTGAGAGCGTTCTTTTTCCTAGGCAACGTCAGCCTAGCGACTGGAAACATAATGCACCACCTTCACATTTAAAATTAAAATCAGTTCGGGATATTCACTTAGAAATCGGAAACATTTCTGCAAAGCTTTGATTGATTCATTCATAAAATAACAGCGAGAATCGCTTACGTTTTTTGAAGCTCACGTTACGGTGGTCTCTCAACTTAAATTGGCCTCGTCTAAAGTTTCCGAAAGCAATCCTGACTCGATGGAATAGAGAGTAAGCTGATTTGGATTATATTTAATGTAGCTCGCGACCTTAAATACAATGGCAGCATTAGGCATTCTACTGGAATTGGCGAAGTATCGAGAAAGCGGGTACATTTTTTTAAAAATAATTTATTACTGCTGCAATTTTTTATAAGTAACTTTATACATGCTGTCACATAAGATTCTGGTAACTGGGTGCGATATTTAATAATCAAGATGAAAAATAAATATTCCTGTCATCCAGTTCATTATGTTTCATTATTCTGAAACATAATGAAAAATCAGCAACCGTTAAATACGAGCTCGTACTTTTTGAAGGAATGCACATCGTAAAACAGAAGACTAATGAAGTCCAATTTATTTCTAAATGGCGAGTTACTAGCAATTACTTAAAACAATCAAGCAGTATTTAAATTTTCGACATGAATATAATCGTAATACAACAAAGGGAGTAATTTAGTAGCTTCTTCATTACACCTTCCAAAACTGATTTCCAATGTTTAACAATGCATTCATATTTTTTTCCCCGCCAAAGCAAATCTTTATTGAAGAAAACTAGTTATTTTAACTTATCTTCTTCAATAAAGATAACTTTATTGAATAAAACTTCCACGCTGCAGCATTTTCAAAAGTGTGCCACAACTTTGTTTGTGTTGACATATACACTGAAACGACAGAATTATTGAGATACCTTATTCCTGAGCAACGCGACACTGTCATCCCTCTTGCTAGTGGACAAACACACCGTTAGCAGGTATATACAGTGGCGGACAAAAAAACTGCATCACCTTAAAAAAAGTAACATTTGTAGTGACTATTGTTGTTAGTTAGTTGGTTTTTAGGAGCATTAGCAACTAAGGCCATATTGCTCCGGGATATGCGGTGGTCATTCCCTGATCTTTCCACATCCTCCGTATTTGGTGGTGACGGGCTCGAACTCCGGTCTAATCAAGAAGCCTGTGCTATGCACTGCTGCTCCTTCCCACCTGGCTACGGAGGCGCCTCATTTGTAGTGAAACGTATAAGATATTAGTATTAGTCGCATGGTGCAAGAAACCAACAAGTGTGGGCCAAGCTGATAGAAATTTCCCCCCTAAAGCCTTGCAGAGTCCTTCAGTCTTGAGTTAATCCACAAGGCTTTTAACATATAATCCCTCCTATCGTGTCTGGACAGAATTGCAGACACATAGACATTGTGACCTAGCTCGCGGCATTTCCTCAGCGTGGTCCTGTATTTTTCCAACAAATCGTCAGATCCTGTACGTTTAATGTCATTAGTTCCCACATGAATAATAATATTCTCTTTACCCCCTTAAAATCTGACAATCTGTTGGTGACATCATTAATAGTTGCTCCCGGCAGACATACCCTGGTTCTACTCCACCTATCCTTATTACAAAAAATATTCCCCGTTTCCCTGACAATAGAGTCTCCTAATAAAACAAAGTCCTTTTGAACCAGAGTAGTTTGCTCTTGGTTTTTCTGTTTTGAGGCCCGAATCGGGAGTACATCACTTGGTAGATTACTGGAGTCTTGAGTCCTTGACGAGCTCCCAGATGCATTATTCTAGAAGGCAAGCATCCGTTTTTTTCAGTGACTCAAATTGTTCCACCAGTGCACCAAATTGTAATTGAAGATCGGTGCACCCTTTAAATCGATCACAAAGAAAAGAATCCCCAGGTAGGCTATGATTAGTCACCAGGTCTCGATACCCTGTGACGTGTTTAAGGCAGATCTCGTAATTACCATTATAAAATTAGCTAAATATCAATGAAAATTAACTTTAAAAAATGATATCTATAATATTATAAAAATAAAACTGTTACAGGAAAACCTATAACAAAATAATCCAACAATATACTAAATAAATCAAATATTTAAAAGCAATAATCAATAGTAATCCAATCCATTTAACTGAGGAGCCCTGACGAAGCGTATCCGCTGTTGTTTGATATCAAACAATATTGTTTGATTACAGTCATTTTTTTTTTGCAAAGCAAAGGTATTGCGTCAGATAACGCTTCTATTGCATTCGACAGTAATTGCAAGATACTGCGTCAGATAGCACTTCTATTGCATCAGCCGTATCTATAAATACAGCGTTGCAAGGGTATACACGCTTATTAGTATCCTGTTTTGCGGAGGTGTAAGTATGGCTCCATATGTTCGGTGGACACCAAGAAAAAAAAGTGTAGCTATTGCTCTGTCCCAGGAAGGGCTTTCTACGCGTGCTATCGCTGATTAAATAGGCTGCCTCCAGTCAACAGTATCCCGGTTACTGAAATTAAAGCGTGAAACCGGTGATGTGAAGAGAAGACCTGGATCAGGCCATAAGGGAGTGACTACGCCTTCCCAAGATCGATATCTGAAACGGCTATGCCTTCGTAATCGCCATGCTAGTGCTCCTGATCTAAGACTTTGAGATGGCCTCTGGTATTGAAACAAGTGTACGAACTATTCTGTCCAAAGACGGCTTTCGGAATGTGGTCTGCATGCCTATCGGTCCAAGAAGAAACCTTTGTTGGCCCAACAAATGAGGAAGAAGCGACTTGCTTGGGCTAATACGCATGTTTCATGGACAAAAGACTATTGGGAAACCGTCATCTTTTCTGACGAATCGAAATTCAATTTGCATGGCTCGGATGGGAAGCGATATGTCAGAAGACGAAAATCGGATGCATACCATCCTAACTGCATAACACCGACTGTAAAGTTCGCCTCAGGTCAGATTGTCAGTGGATGCATAACAAGCAAAGGGGTGGGATGAATTAAGTTTATTAATGGAACGGTGAAAGCAGAAATATACACTGCTATCTTGGAGGAGTGCCTGAAACCCGTTATTAGGGATCACCACACAGACATCGAAAACTGCATTTTTCAACAGGACTGAGCACCTTGCCACACAGCAAAATTGGTAAGTTTAACGCTATTTAGATTTAATGATGAGTTTGTCTTCTTGTCTTACAAGACTAAATACACAAATTTTTTCCGTCGTTTTTCTCCCTTAAGGTGCAGTCATACCTCAGAAATGCTGCCATTACAGTGCTGGAATAGCTGGCCCGGCAACAGTATAGATTGAACCCTATAGAAAATTGCTGCTATATAATATCGTCTAAAATTGCTCAGAAGACGCCAACAAGTAAGATTCACCGCAAGAGAGCATTATTCATCCAGAATCAAGAAGTTTATTAACTCTATGCCAGATCGTTGCAAGGCTGTAATTGCAGCTCGAGGAGGAACAACAAAATATTGAGGAGTGATTTTGTTGATTTACAGTAATAATACTATTACGTTAACTTGTCTTTTCAAAGTATTCATAATTAAAGATATTTACTGGATTTACACTTGTCTTATTTCATTCTCATTTCAGTTTATACACGTAAATGCAATAAAATGTACGTTTGGTTGTCGTGATTGCCATTCACATGATTTATTTCCATTAATTACGCATATTTATGGCCAGGTGCATCAGGTGGTGTCTTTTTATTGGATTCATTCACAGAGATATATATCGAATCTAACAAATGCATTTAGAACATTTCTGCAACCCACAATGCAGCGCAAAACACATTATGTCAACATTATTTGTAAAATTCTCAAGTTATGCAGTTTTTTTTTTGTCCGTCACTGTATGTACACGGCATTCACGTAGAGAGTAATTCGATGTCAGTATGGATAAACGTCGTGAGTTAACCGACTTTGGAAGAGGGATGATAGCGGGTGCCCGAAGCATGGGTCACTTTATCGCGGAGGTCGTACAGAAATTGCACTGTTCCCGTTCGACAGTATCAAGAGTGTATCGGGAATACGCCATTTCCGGAATAACATCTCATGGTGAACAGTGCAGTGGGCGGAGAAAGGTGGTGGATAAACGTGGCAGTCGACGTCTGTCTCGCATTGTTTAAGCCAACCGGAGAGAGACAATGGCACAAATCACCCCCGACTTCAACGATGGTGGTGGTGCCAGAAACGTCTCCACCAAGACCATCAGGTGATCATTAGCCGCAGTATGTTAAGGGAGTCGCCGACCCACCAAACAACCACTGCTAACACTACGACACAGGACTCTACGCCTAAACTGGGTGAAAGAACACTGGCACTGGATCTTGGATGATTGGAGACGGGTGTCCTGGTCCGATGAATCCCGTTTCCAGTAATTTCGAGCGGACGGGAGTGTGCCTTTATGGCAGAAACCACACACGAAGCTATGTACCTGTCATGTCAACAAAGAACTGTTCAGGCAGGTGGACGGTCGGTAATGGTCTGGGGCGTGTTCAACTGGCATACGTTGGGACCTCTAGTACGTCTAGACTCATCTCTGAACGGTCCAGGTTACGTGTCCAAGGATGGACACGTAATCTGGATTCAGACCATCTGAATTCCTTCATAGTCATCGTGCGCCCAGTGCAACGGACTCTTCCAGCAGGACAATGAGTCTCCCCACAAAGCCCTGGCGACTAGAACATGGTTCGAAGAGCATTCCGCAGATTTTACCACCATGGAATGGCCTCCCTGTTCACTGGACATGAACCCTGTGAAGCATCTTTGGGATGCTGTGGACTGGTCCGTTCGAACTTTGGATCCTCCACCCAGGAATGCTACGGAATTATGGACAGCGGTGCAGCAAGCAGGGATGGAAATACCTGTGGAACGCTTTCGTGAACTAGTGGGCTCAATGTCTCGCCGTGGGACTGCCCTTATCCGAGCGAAAAGTGGGCCTACCCCTTAACATGTAGGTATCCCACGATTTCTGTCCACTCAGTGTATACTGTGATGCACTTACGGAAGAGTAAGTCCTGTTAGCCTGCTCTCGCCAGTGTATTTCCTATGTAGGTTTTCAGCCTTTGAGAGGAGAAAATATTCTTTCTGGCGTTGCAATATAAACGAGGAGCGTAGCAAGTATGTGGAAGCAGCATTCTGATATTGGGGTAACAGTGCGTTGTGTTTAAAGAATGCATCCAATACATTATAAAAATATAGTGGAAAGTGTAGAAAGAGTCCAGAATATGTTGTATAAATCAATAAACACTTCGAAATCCTTTGCATTTGAATTCACACATCTGTTTAGGATGAGCTCCTGCAAGGTGATTAACGAATTATGCGAAAAAAATCTGTCCCTCCTCTGTCGACTAAAAGCTGGATGAGGATATGGTAAAAGACAGGAAGGAAACGTTCTTCTTGAAATAATCTGGTGCGTCTGATGTTTTTTTCTTTATGTTACTTTATTCACAACCCATGCACTCGCTCGATCCTCTGTAAAACCTGGTTAGGTTTTGCAGAGCATCGAAAGGAAGTCCCCACAGATTGTACAGAGTCTATGCTGTAAAGAATATGCAGACAAGAATCCTTTTGTCTTTCTGAAGTGGTCATTCTACATATATTGTATATGTACCTTAAGACACTGAAGCGCCGCTGATTACACTGGAGAAAAATGGTGCACCTCATAGATTTCGATAAGCTGAATTCAAATTGGAAGTCAGATACTGCAGAGTACCTACAGATTTAGAGAAGAATGCAGGTTGTGCTTATTAAACTTTTAATGAAATTTTAACAAGTATTATGATAAAACGGCGTAAAAAATATAGTAATTTTTTCGCTTTCTTTTCTTTTGTAGTGATGAAGAGCCTCTTCTCAATGTCCAGCTATGGTCTGCCAGCATCCTTCCTTGATAACGTCTCCATGACAGCAATATCTTGATGAAAACGTTCACCATGTTCGGCACAAACGTGTCCAAACTTATTTTAGAAAAAGCCTAAATGGGACTGGAAGAAGTATATTTTTAAAGACATATTGTAACGGACATTTTGTTAGGCTTGTAATAAATCCTCAATCAACGTTTGATAGCAGTCAGCTCTGTTGCCTAAAAATGTCCACAAACTTTTATGAAAGATTTCACTGTTGTGAAATCTTTCATGAAAGTTTGTGGAAAGGTTTTTCATGAAAAGCTATTCTTATAGCTTTATCACAAAGCTATAAGAATAGCATTTTCATAATTTTATAAAAAATATTGACCATACTTACAGCTCTCCCAATGGCAGTGCGGATATTGGGATGCTGTGATTAAAGCTAGTCATTCACGCTCAAGGAATATTGCGAAACTACTCAAGGATAAAGATGCGCAAGCAAACTGTAGAATGTGTGGGCACTCTCGTTAAAAGTTTTCGTGGCATGAGTTGGACTTCAGTGGCTTTCAGCCAAAGCAGAATCTTTACACTTGGGTCAGATTTCACTACTTGTTCTTTTTTCAGTGGGACATCAATAATTACTTTCACTGCCCATGCCTCCACATGGCGGCCTGAAGAGAAACCAACAATCTTACTCTTACAGGAGCCCTACTCTTACAAAGGGGGATTGTCAAGGGGCTGCCATCTATAACCAGAATAATCCAGTCTGAAGTGATTACAAAAGGACAAGGGGGATATGCTATTGCCCGAGTTTGGGCTACAATAGCCATTATTCATATAACTTTACAATGACAGAAATAACTGGCCTATGCGCCACCCATGCGACCTGCGCATGTGTTGAGGGTTCCACATGACAGCTTCATCTAATAAGCCTCCATTCACAATGTAGTCAGGACTTCCAATCTACAGATTCGTATGTCAATTATTTGACTCATGATATTAATAAACTAAGGGACACTGACCTCTCATTGCAGTTGACACGAATACAAACTCCACCATGTGGAACAGTGCACGTATGTGCCCCAAAAGCGATTTGAAGAGGTGACACTGGCACACAATATGCTAAGTCTAAAGAGACTAAGCCATCCACCCACCTGTGTTACACCTATGGTCTACTCCTTCATAGATTTCACCATGGTCACTAGTTCCCTAAGCAGAAAAGTAACAGAATGGAAAAGGAACCTTCCCTCAGACTTGGAAGAAGACATTACTCAAAAAATTGATCAAAAACCATACCAAGCGTGCACTGGATCCAAACTCGTATCGGCCCATTGCCCTGCTGCCAATTTTAGTTTACTAAAGGGCGTTCTGCAGAAGATGCGATGACAGATCTAGTCTCCATAGCGACAAACACCACCAAGAAGTACTTGCCTGCCCTCCTTGTTGATTCCAAGTAGCCCAAAGAACACCCAAATACCACTTCCTTGGCGTATGCAGATGACCTTATCATGCTGGTAGAGGGACACTCCAGAGCCAAAATAGAACAACAGGCCAATGCAATCATGACAGACCGCCAAGACTGGACTAGTCAGCATAAGCTACAGATACCCCCCAAACAAGACAGTACAGATGCTCATCAAGAGGAAATTGCAGCCCGGAAATGCCACCCACTATAGGGTGCAATTAAAAGGGTGGCCAGCAAAAAATATCTTGAAGTAATATTTGATTGCAGACTCTTTCCTCCAACATGTCAAGTATGCCAAAGAAAAAGTCAAGACGTATATTGACATTTATATTACAAGTGTATTGTGTTTCAAATCATAACATACGGAGTAGGGGCATAGGGTGCACAGAGTCAACATATATGCTGTGAGAAATCAACTACTACAGGCCCAAAGGGCTACCCTCCTAGCAATGACCAGGACCTGCAGAACCTCCACCTTTGCACTCCAGGTCCTTACCGGCAAGATTCCCCTTGATATGGAAGTTGCTTATCACCAGATAAAGTTTCTCCGCAAAAGGAACATACAGGACAATGCTCACAACATCCAGATATATCTCAACATACCTGCTAAACAAGACCAGACTAGAGAACAAGATGATGTTAGTCTCCAGATGGCAGGGGAAATGGAACAACACACAGCACGAAGCAATCATCCGTAAATTCTTACCAGTAGTAACTGATAAATGCAAAAACCGCACTAAACGAGAGAGAGAGAGAGAGAGAGAGAGAGAGAAAGAGAGAGAGAGAGAGAGAGAATCTGTATTGCAACCTAAAAAGATGTTACAGAGAACTTGCATGATGTCACGCAGGCCAGAGGTTAACAATGCCAGGAAATATAATGTGAAGTAAAAAAAAAATCAGTCCAATTAATGCCATTGCATGAAAAGCACCTTTCTATATCTTTTATCACATGCGAATTTGTTAAGATCAGCATCAAGATTGTAGACCTGGGAGAGCATCTGAAAAGGGAGGAATGATCTGTCAGGAAAAGTATCTAATTCCGGGTGATCAGTCTAGGGGTTGTCCAGCAGCATGTATCCCATATGGATGGCTCGAAGATAAATCCCGCAACCATTCTGACCGTGACGACCAACCTTCGGAAATCAGTAAGCTCGGAAAGACGGGGAATCCCCATTGCATTTGCTAATGCTATTGTTCTAACTTGTGGCGGCAGATTAGATTTCCAATTAGCCCATTTCAGTAGCCAATATTCAGATGCAATGAGAGGCTGTTTAGTCGTTTGGGTGGCTGAGGCCCAGACTTCCGACGCATACAGTAAAGGTGGGTAGATAATTGTTCTGATGTATTTCTTGATTATTTTGGGATCTTTATTATGCAACAAATTTTGTTTCGTTGTGCAACGAAGACTCGAAGCCCGTGAGGCAAGTTTATCCAGCTGCGTATTAAAATGGAGTTTAGGGTCAAACATCACACCTGTCAGAATGTGAAGTAACAACAGTCTTTCTAACAACAGGGATTTGAGTGTTACCAAAAATGGGAACAATCACAGGATTGGTCTTCAGAGAGAACATCATCATCTTGGTCTTCCCGGAATTGATTATCAGACCAAAGTGCTGTACAAATGATGCTATTTCCAAAAGACTATTATTAATAATTTGGTCAGTGGTCGTGAAGAGGTTGGGACTGGGTCCAATTGAGGTAAGAATCTTAAGGTCAACTGCACAGGAGATGATTTTTTGGTTATTAAGCACAAGTGGGGCAATAATTGCTGTGAACAACAATCCAGAGAGGATATCCTCCTGTGGCACTCCAGCGGTAACAGTCCTCCAATAGCCTCTTCCTCCAGTGTCAAGTCGCAAGAACCTCTTGCTAAGGAGAGCAGATAGAAAGCATAGCATGTCTCCCTTGATGTTATAGTATGATTGTAAATGCCATAAAAGAGAATGGACATTCACAGCATCAAACGCAGCCCCAATATCTATACACGTCAAATTATAGCTGTGAAGGATATCCAGATAAGACATGTGATCTGACATGTCAAGTATTGGGGGCAGCACACTTGACGGTCGAAATCTCATAATGTGGCCCATCCATTGGTCAATATCAACAAGGATTTGGTTGCTAAGGCACCTATGACGATAGGGAATTTTCCCCATATGAAGCTGAGCACTGAAAAAATTAGCAATCGCTGATGATTTTTGTCTGTTGAAATGGACCCGTGCTTTTGCGTACAAAATTCGATCACCAACATCATTTGTCTCCTCCCATATTTTGTGCAGTTGTTTCAGTTGAAGAAATGCATTGAGGTCCTTGTTCCACCACGCCCTTGAGTGGAGGGGGGGAGTGATTTTAACCTTGGAGGCAGAAAAGTTTGCAACAGTATTGTTGCAAGCGTGACCTCACATCCTGCGAGGGCATGCCAAGGAACGAGTGTAGCAGCCATAAGGAATTTTTCAGTATTTAGAAACTTTGCACTGATGATTGTGGACGTTTTACTCCGCTTATAAACAGATTAGTATGACTTATGAACAGTCTCTTTGCATGGAGGCAGTAAAATTTGCGAAACAAGAGGGTCATGATCAGAGTTAAAAGGTGTTTCGGAGAGGGGGGGGAGTCACACAATGTGCATTGTGTGGATGAGAACATAAGGTCGAGCTGGTTAGTTCCTCTAGTGGGCATGTCATTGACAAGGAGAATTTCAGTGGATTTCATATCTTCAATTAGGTCAGCAGGGACTCCATGCCAAACTTTTCGTTTTGGGAATTGAAGAGGACCCTACCTGTGTTTGCGGCGGTCTGGAGAGCTGGCAACATCTAATATATGATTGCCAGCTTTATGACGACCTCCGCAACATCTTAATAACAAAGATCCTATATTGTCGTAGAGAACGGGAACACAACATACTGGATACAAAACAAGAGTACCTGGCTTTCTCCTGCTACGCCCAAGAGCTCTTCGCAAGAAGACTTGTGCTCGCTGAAATGGAGCACAACTGAACCCTATACATGACAACCAGGAATAACAACTGAGCCTACTTTATAAAGGACAAGAACTGACTTGACTAAACTGGACGGGACCTGGTCCCATGAGTGATGTCCCAAATGGGAACACCAATGCCACTGAAGACCAACTGCAGCTTGCTGTTCGCCATCTTGGCTCTCAAACCATGCTCCCTTGCATGGTCCTATCTTTTCTTCTCTCCCACGGCAGGGGAGGGGACGGTATCTTCCGTCCCCTCATCTCCTTGCCACTCCCCTCTTCGCCTGGTGGGGCATGGGCCTGCCCCACTGATTATCTGGGGTCGCCTTCTCTATCGTCCCCATATTTCTGTCTTTTCCCCCCAGCCTTCTGTCTCCCCCAACTCTACCTAATACGCAAGTGTATACACCACATAACTTAAAATTTAATAATGACTAAATTTAACTGCGTTCACACTAAACTCATTTGGCCTTTCTACACAAATTTTCTTAACCCCACTGAGTGAAAATTTTATTTTATTATATATATATATTTATTTATTTATTTTTATTAATTTTTTTTATTGTCCTAGCCACTGAAATCTCAGGAAATTAGGTGGCAGGACCTGCCAGAGTAAATATTTCAATACTAGTGTATCTGGTCTGCCTCCACGAGGCATAGTGTGGACAACGTTGGGCCCCAGCAGGGGTCTAGCGGCTAAATGGCCAGAAGAACAACGATACACAACACTACACTCATACAATATCCATACACTTTTAAATCTCTGGCCTTTACAGTGAACTGTTACACCCACAATGAAAGCAACGCGGAGATGGGGGGGAAACTCTTGGTGCCGTTAGACACGAACACACTATACACTATTCCCTCCCAATCCCTTTCCCCATTTTCTCCCTACTATACTTCCCCAGATCCTCGTCATTATTTGGCTACTGCTGGGGATGCTCAGCAGGAGCCAGATTGTGAATCTGGCGTGCCTCTGCGCAGCTAGAGACGAGAGACATGGGGGGGGGGGACATTCAAACTGGTGTTTGTCTCCTCCTAGCTGCTAAATCGCCAGTTCCGACTCAACACAACAAAACATCGCACCTTCACATATATCAATACTACACACAAATGGTCGGCCATGGCACTTACCTCACCACCAGATGACAAAGCGGCGAATGGGGGGAACCCTAGAACCCGCAGAAAATCCACTAATAATAATAATAACGATCCAACACATCACCCCGGGATGCAAGATGCTCACCCAGACTGAGTACACTCGCAGACACGACCAGGTAGCCAGGATAATACATCAGAAGCTAGCAAGGAAATACCAGTTGATCGAAGTAAGTGTACCGTAATACGAGTACGAATCCCAGGCAGTACTAGAGACCCTAACCCACAAGCTGTACTAGGACAGCGTCATAACAACGGATAAGACAATACCGCACAATAGACCGGACATAACCCTTGTGGATAAGAAGGAAAAGGCTACCTATCTGATTGATATAGCGGTACCCAATCCTGGAAACTTGCAGAAAACCCATGGGAAAAAGTCAGGAAGTACACGAACCAAAGATAGGAGATCAAAGAGATGTGGCATATGCAACAAATAACGACTATCCCGATTATCGCGTCAACCACAGGTATGGTGCCAAATACCTACAAGGAACTCCAGAAAGTCACAATCCTGAACACCTGTAGGATAGCCAGAGAGTTCCTCGACCAACAGTAACACCAGACATAACAACAACCACCCTGTGTGCTTGGCAGCAATACCCGAACGTTAACTCTACATTTGAAAGATAAAATATATGAAATGTGAATTATTTTTGCATGGATAACATTTCCGGGGAAGGGAGCTGCCCGACCTCGAACTCGGCATGCCCATGGCTGTACTTGTATAAATGTCTGTGCAATAATGATGCGTTAATAACGCTTCCATTTGACAGTTGACGATTAAAACAATTAATAGTTCAGCAAACGTAAAAATGGCGCTTAAAGCTATTGAAACTGAGTTTAACTGTACTTTATTATCTTGGTATGGCCAGTGTACATTATTTGATTTGTAAAAGAGTGTGTTAACTTGAGTCACTCAATCTTGCAAAGAACAGTGCAAGTGATGAACTACTATAAATACTTGTGTACATATTGCATATATATTACTACATATGGCGTATTTAAAATAATATTGTATTTAACTCTATACACAAAAAAAAAAAAAAAAACCCTTTCCTTTTGATTTTTTTTGCTCCACTGACAATGCAGTAAAACCACACACAAATTTTTTTCTTTACACACTTCATCCAGAAAGAGAATCTGTAAATGCTACCAAATCTCTATTAGACTTTTTTTAATGTAGGAACGATTGTACGTGGACATAAAGATTACCTAACCTGATCCAGACAGATTATTTTTTCTATACGAGGGCACATGGTGGTTTCCCAAGGAACTACCAAGATTTCACGTGCAAGCGTTACAGGGAAAGGCATACGAGGGAAAGTTTGACGAATCGATATCGGATTTACGATATTACTCAAGGACGTTGTAAAACTAGAACGTGTCGAGAGAGGTCAAAAACTTTACTTTTAACTATTCTGCTTACACTGAGATCAATAAAACTCTATTGCTAGCTATAACAGCTAGATGGCAGCACATGGAACGGCAGTACCCGACAAGTGAATGCACTGATGAGAGCACAAAAATTCCATTTTTGAGTTTTATATTCCGTTTATGAAATATAAAAATTCATTCTAATTCCAGAACTCCCTTTACTGTGCTCACAACGGATCGGGATACTTTAAGAAAAAAAATATAAAAATACCATTCAATCAGTCACATGATTTATACCAGTATTATTCTGACTTGAGTGCTTATTTGACATTGTTGGTCAGTCTGCTATTTTGAGATGATATTTATGGCCATTAATGGCCATTTCTCGATACTTCTCTGAGTTTTACCCATATGTTCTCTTAAAGGCCACTATGACCATTGTCACTTCTAATAAAAGCAATGCATTCCTGGCACGCAAGTAAAGAATCCGTGTCATTAACTGTATTAATATAGCTACAGTTACTGCCGCATTTCCAAACCGCTCTACTTATTTAATCGGGTACCCATAAATCATCTCTTGCTAATTGTCAAAGAAAAGGAACTGTATGAATTAGGTAAACCATTTCCAATATTAATTACAGCAATGACGCAAGTCTACAAGCGCACATTCCGGATACGTAGTTCGTTATTTTCTTAATTTAAGAAATGGAAAAGGTTCACTGTTTAACATAATGAGCAACTTGCTTTTGCGCGCGAAACAGAGATGTTGAGTATATTTCCATACGTTTACTTCATGACAGCTTTAATAGTTGCTGTTTGGATATGTTAGATGTGAAGGCAGGAAATAAAAAAAAATCGCCCCAGAGAGAAAAGGGAAATGAAGGAGAGCGACAAATCAAAAAATATGAAAAAAAAAAGAGAGTAAAATACATGATTAGTAAAGAGAGAGTTAGAAAAAAACAGGAAGAAATGAAGGAGTAAAACGACGAACTGTAAACACAGAGCGAATCGGGATGTGGTGCTCTCTCTTGCCTTCTCTCTTAACAAAAGTGGGGATGGATTAATGGGATATTAGATTACGGAATGCTTTCATTTCACTCTAGAAGCAGCCATAACTAAAAATGATTGATTATTTTAGGTGCTGAATCATTCCAACAGTTTTTGTGGCCAATAAAAAAATGACAATCCTCATTCTACTGCATGAAATCTCTAGTCAGCTATCACAAGGGGTTTTTTTTATTATTATTATTAACACTGACCATTTTATTATTATTCTTATTATTATTATTAACAAATTAAGCTATTGCTTTTTTTTTAATTTATTGTTATTATTATTTTATTATATCCACAGTTAGTTACCAAGGTAAACAGCTCTAATTTTTATCGAAAGAGTGATGATAATCATGAAAGACTACAGTGGGATACATGAGCTATCATACAATAAATAAAGAAAAACATACTGCAATGCTTACATTTTTACAGCTGGTCTTGAAGATAATAAAGCTTGATAAACGAATCGATTTTTTCCGTATGAATTATTCCTATTTTGGATTTGCATCGAAGTAACTAAGGTCACGACGTGTCAGTGTAATCTGTGTAGTTTATGGTCGGTTTCCCTTTTGTGGAACACCGTCAAATTTACGGGGGGGGGGGGGAACAAGCAACCCATGCATTACACTAACTAGACCACGGTGTTAAAAAACCAACAAATATTTCTCCAGCATATACAAAATGGTTATAATTAAAGTACGTCACTTCAATTGGCTGTAGGTGGAAACCATTAATAGCACAAAGATGAAATTTTAAACGGATCTATCCAGTGCAATGATTAATGTTTCAAAAAGTGGTAGCTTGCCGTTGCTTTCACCTTTTTCACTGTGAAATGTATGCTAAGAATAACATGGTAGATGTGTAATAATCCTTTAGGTATGAATACTACAATCCACGAGGGTGGCAGAGCTCTTACGATCGCTGTACTCCGAGGGTGGCTGGGATACGGTAGCATGGTTATTATATTACTTGAGGCTTGCCACAGACATTCTCTCAGGTATGACAAGCTGGAGCTTGCTAACTGGGAGTCTAAAATGCTGATGGAGCCTGATATTCAGGTGACACCTGAGTCAAGTGGACCGAATTTGGGTGAAGTTCAGTCGTTCTGTGACAACTAAATCCTTTGCTTGCACCCACACGACGTTGGGACCATTAGTAACCTTCGGTATACAAGCCGTGTGCAAGTCTTGAAATACTGCACCTAGTATACTGGTGGTGACCATCCACACCACACAGCGAAATGCCGCCCCTATATGTTACCAGGCAATACTAGGCGCTAGTCTCATCAACCAGTGCAATACCACCACTTTTCTTATTGGACGCCTGAAGTGGTGAAACTCATGTTTAGTTTCCAGAGAAAAGCTCCGGCTGATCCCCTATATCTTCCATTATGCAGTATGACTGATTTCCTTTGAGGTTATTACAGGCATCATGACGAAATCCAATCTTCCTTACATTTCGAGGGTACAGCTCTAAAACGGTGTTCGCAGTTCAGCCGCTAGACTATCCATCGGACCGAACCTATTAGTAATTACTCTCTATGAAGCATCCGGATCAGCTAGCGTACAATCTTGCTGCCTTTACTATGCCAGACATATTTTTAAAGTTTTATAACTGATGCCAGTTATTATACATCAATATCAACATTACAGGTAAAACTTCAATGACAATGTGTATGCGCAGTATTACAAGACAAATTAAATAACAGTGCATTTAAAAATGATATACATCTATACACAAGATCATCTATACATAAAAAAAGGTGATTATTTCATCTATACAAGAATAAACATAAATCCAAATTGCTAAGTTGAAGTTTTAAAGTGTGAATGAAATTTAGATGATTTATGAAGGGGTATAGTTGTAAGTTGTTTAGCAAAAGTAAGGCACTGAGTAATGGACTGTTTTTGCCGTAGTCAGTCCTGTAGTTGATTGAAAAGAGAGAATAATACTGAAAAGAAGTGGGAAGAACAGAATAAGTTATATTTTCTAAGCAGCCTGCATCTAATATTTTATGCTAATATTTTAAGGAAAATATTTGGAGGTACATGCTATTTCCTGTGGAAATATTTAGAGCTATCTAATTTTAGAAGTAACCTTATGCATTTTTTTAAAAATATATTTTTCAACTCTTTAGCAAAAGTTTTACTGTTCTGGGCTCATATAGGGATAGTATATTCAAGAATCAGCAAGACAGTAGCGTGAAATAAATGTGTAAATACTGCATTATTGAACGTATAAGTGAACCTCTTAATGAATCCAAGAACCGTATACGACTTCTTTAAAAGTTTCCAAAATATGAGGCACGAAAGAGGCGTTAGAGAGAAACAACACCCCTAAGTCCTTACGATGGAATTTACCTGTGAAGTGATTACTAATTTCATAAGGTTAAAAAAATATTTTTCTTTCTAGGGTCCGCATAAGTTACCACAGTACATTTTGATACGTTTGGGGTCAGGTTAATGTCGCAAGCTCATTGTGAAATTTTATTGAGTGCCTGGTTGGGTAAGGTGCACTGAAGACCGGAGGAAACAGCCAGGTAAAGCTAAATGTCATCTCCGTAAGACAATAATTTAATAGATGTCTCAAAATGAGTGGCTATATCATAAATACATATTAAATAATAATGGGCCCAGGACGGAGCCCTGTGGGACTCCTTTAGTTAAAGAAAAGATATTGGAAACAGCGTCGTTGACAGAAACTTGATACAACCTGTTGTAAATATAGCTCTGAAGCCAGCTAAGCACAGTATAATGTGTATGCCATAGAGATTAACTGCTAAACTTTTATACGAATCAGTGAGCACGGAACCTCCAAGTCGAAAACTGTGCACTGAAGGAGAAAAAAAAGTACTGAAGTAAAAAAAACCAATCTTAACTACCACAGAATCAACGATTTTTGCTATAGAATTATTGCAGAACTATTGGCCTATAATTTTACGGAAGATGTTTCGAGTCACACTTTATGCAGGCGCGTTTGAACCAAGACGGATATTGTACCAGTTTGAAGGGAGAGATTGAAAAGATGAGCTAAATGGGCAGAAAGTTCGTTAATAACCTTTTTCCAGAAATATAATGGAAATATATGCCATCCGGACCGCATCCATGAATCTTTAATACAGGAGGGAGTATGTGATGAAACCCTGGAGAGATTGTGCAAAGCTCATGGGGTAGAATTTTTCTCAGCCTGGTCGGTGCTAGTTAACAGGAGAGATTGCTTCTACAGGGATGTGACACATTTAAATAGGAAGGGCGCAAGAATAATTGCTGATACCATCAAGGAGGGTCGGAAAACTTCTAGCTTGTGGGAGGAATATACAGACTAAAATATTAACAATAGCTGCAGGCAGAGACGAAAGTAATTCTTGCACTGCATATAAATCCACAAGTTCCAGTCATCTTCCAGATGACTAGAACTTGTGGATTTATATGCAGTGCAAGACTAGACTTGTGGATTGGATGACTGTTTTCTACAGAAGCATTTTCGAGAGGCAACCAGAGGGAGTAATACTCTTGATCTGATTATCAGCAGTGATTCTTCATGCATTAAAAACCTTCAGATAAAGGAACCACTAGGTGGCAGTGATCTCAGTATACTGATGTTGGGTTTATTTAAAGAGGTAACTACCATCAGAGGTAAAGGGAAAGTTTTGTTTTAGTAAAGGTGACTACAATGGTCTCATACAGTTTTTAAATTCTGTACAGTGACACCAATTGATGATGTCACCAACAATAAATTGTAGATGGGAAGCATTCAAGGAAGTAATCTTGGAAGCTACTAGGCTTTTCATACCAACTAAGAAATACTATCCAAGGTTTAGGCCTAAATGGATGGCACATGAACTAATGAGACTCGTGGCAGAAAAGAAAAGCGCATGGGATACATAAAATTTATCAGGAGACATCAGAAGACACAGAAGCCTATGGTAGATATAAGGTAGTCTGCAATCAAGTCACAAAGGAAGTAAGGAAAGCGAAGGCAGATTACGAGAAATATTTGGCAAACGATGCAAAGAAAAATAGCAAAGACTTCTTTACTTATGTAAATTCTAGAAGGAAGGGTATGAATCAGATTGGTCCACTTGATATTGATGGTTCGACTGTTGATGATCCTACTTAGATAGCTGACAAAATGAAAGAGTATTTTGCATCTACATTCACACATGGGGAATTCAGTAGGGAACTGGAGGCCAGACAGACGTTTGTCAAACTCTAACAGGGAGCTAAATGATTTTCTAATAACTGAGAGGAAACTGGAGAAGATATTGTTGAAGTTAAACCTAAGAATGGCACCCAGCGTGGATGGGATAGATCCCATCTATCCAGTTATATTAAGGGAGCCAACGAAGGAAGTAAGCAAACCCTTAGCCATAATTATGAGAGCATCCCTGGATTCAGAGGAGATCCCTATGGACTGGAGATGTGCAAATGTATCTGAAATTCACGGAGATGGATCATAGGGTGACATTAGCAATTACAGACCTGTTGATTTAAATTCTGTTCTGGAAAAAATAACGGAGTCTCTTGTTAAAAAAAAAGCAATGCAGGATCTTCTACACAAGACTACAGTTTATAATTTAGACACAGCATGAGTTTCTTAAGGTGAAGTCTTGTCTGACCATTTTAATTGGATACTACGATGTAGTCACAAAGGAACTGGATGCAAAAAATAATTTTGATATCATATACATAGATTTCATAAAAGCTTTTGATATTGTTGCACATAAAAGACTACTGCACAAATTGGAGCAGTATGGTATCAAAGGAAAGTTGCTGCTATGGATAAAAGGATGGTTAAGTGGGAGAAGACAGAGAGTGGTAATCAATTTACACTGAACTTCGTAAATTAACGTAATTAGTGGGAGTCCCCAGGATTCGGTCATGGGCCCATTATTGTTTTCTATATTTATCAATGATATTGATGAAATTATATCAGGCTTAGTGTCCAAGTTTGCAGACGATACAAAGGTTGGAGGGGTTGTTAATGAGAATACGCTGTTGCAACAGGATCTAGAGAAGTTGGACAGATGGGCTGAGAAGTGGCAACCGAATTTTAACATTTACAAATACAAATTACTGCATATTCGTAGCAGTAACCACCAGTGTAACATAACAACTGTGTGGTGTTACACTCAGGGCAGGATGAAAGACCTGGGGGTAATTGTGCAGTCAGATATGAAGTTTTCTGAGCAGTGAAGAAAGACTGCCAGAGCAGGTCATGGGGTCTTGACAATGATATATAGGAATTTTGCTAGAGGGGATAAGGAGGTGATTATCCTCTTTTATAAGGCGATGGTCAAGCCACACCATGAGTACTGCGTACGGGGCTGGAAGCCCATTTTAGGAAGGATGTAGAGTTGCTAGAACGAGTACGGAGAATGGCAACAAGACTGGTGAGGGAAACAAAGGAGTGCTCTTACGAAGAAAGGCTTAAGTTGTGCAAATTGCAGCATCTGGAGACTAGGCACCTGCGAGGTGATCTGACTGAGTTGTATAAGACCTTGAATGGATTGAGCAGGCTCAATGCTGATGGGATTCTTCCTCTTGCTCAGATCATGCACTTGAGGGAAAATACTTTCGAAGTGAGGAAAGACAGTTGCAGAATAGATGTGCGGAAATGTACTTTCAGACAGCGAGCAGTCGATTACTGAAATAAACTTCCATCTGTCGTTGTAGACAATGATAGCTTAAATCAGTGGTTCCTAATATTTTGTCACTCAAGTAACACTAAGTTAAAAGACGGATATTAACGGAACACTGAAATAATGATTGCCATCTCTTGTAGTGAATGGATAGGTGAAATGGTTTTTTTTTTGGCTAATACTATATATGCTTGCTTTCTTCCATCACATGTCACTACTAATACTATCTTGAAACCTTCCATATGATCAATGATCGTCAATATTGATTCCCTCGGTGCCTATCCACTGGTGATATTTACTGGCTTACGTTACCCACCTATGGAAAAATTTAGTGGAAAAGTGTGGTGAAAGTCAAGCAGCTGCTCTTGACATTTGAAAAGCTTTTGATCGTGTTTGGCACAAAGCTCTTCCAAATAAGTTTTTATCTTATGGACTGTCGACTGCTTTCTGTAATTGGGTATCCAGTTTTCTCTCTGACCGCTCACTGCGGGTGATGGTACTTTGTTCTCTGTCTTCTACTTCTCTTATTTTAGGAAGGATGCATTGGTGGACAAGTAGAAGACAGAGCTTCCCAATGTTCGTTTCTCTCTTATCTCTCTCACTTTTCAAAACTCTTGTTAGTCTGCGCGGTAGCACAGTGGTATCGGTACTGTCCTCCCTAGACCGGGTGGAAAAGGCGGGGGATTCGAATCCTGTCGATGACCCGAAGAACTTTTATAGTCTTTTTTCACTCCGTGGCTGAGTTAGTCTGTCTCAAGCGTAGATAGGAAGGTTTTTTTTTTTTTTTTCCCCAGGAAAAACTGGGGGTTTTCGTTCAGCAAGACAGGCAAATCGACCAGAGAACAAACGCAATTCACGAACATATAACACATGGTTATATGAAATAACTTTCTGGGTGACCCTAAATGTAATAGTTTTCCAATTGTAAATTAATGGTCTTCTTCGGTTGAGAAGAAATTCTGTCCACAGTTCTGCTGATGATAGCACATTGCGTCCCACCTTCTAGTTTGAGAAATATTGCCCTGCACAAACAGCTTCAAATTCTCGAATATCCACTACCAATTTCTTAAATGTTGATCTACAGATAAATCTCTAGTGGAGCAAAGATAACTTAGTTAATTTTAATCCTCTTAGAACTCGGTCCTGTCTTATATGCTGTAAAAAGGATTCTTCTGCTCCTACGCTTATCTTCTATGACACTCAGATTTTTAGATATGATCTAGACATATCAGGGATTACCCTGACTTTTAATTTCTCTTGGCGTAAGCAGATTAAAAATATTGCTTTCTCTGTATCTAAAAAATTGAGTTTTCTCTTTTGCTATCGGAAAAGATTATAGCATTACTTTTCTTATAAAAACACCCTATAAAAATCTTAAATCTGCCCTACCATGAAATACTGTTCCCACATCTGGGGGTGGTGCCCCCAAAACCTCTCTTAGGCTTCTAGACTCCATTCAAAACAGGGCAGTTAGGTTAATTAATGACCCATCTCTTACAAAGTCGCCCTCTGTCTTACAGACGTCCTGTTTCTGCTGGATGCCTTTTCTGTAGATACTTCCATGGGCAATGTTCTTCTGAATCGGATTCTGTAATTCCCTTGTCTCTTCCAAAACAGTCTGAACATGTGCCGCAAAAGTCAACATCTATTTACTGTCCGAGTTCGAACTCACAGAACCAACTTTTCTTCTTCCTCATTTATCCTTCAACTCTGTTTTATGGACCAACCTCTCTTCACATCCTAAAAATTACAATATACAGAAATTCAAATCTAATTCATACAAATATTATCTTCCTTCATCTTTTCAGCCTTCAACCCGCAAGGTACTAAGTAGCATAGGTTCGAATATCTTTTGTGTTTGGCGTTTGCTTAAAAAGATATGATAAGGTTGGTAATAGTAGCTTGTTATGTTATGTTATTTGGTTTTTAGGAGCATTAGCAACTAAGGCGATATTGCTGCGGGATATGCGGTGGTCATTCCCTGACCTTTCCGTATCCTCCGTATTTGGTGGTGACGGGCTCGAACCCCGATCTAATCAAGAAGCGTGTACTATGCACTGCTGCTCCTTCCCACGGAGGCGCCTGGTAATAGTAGCATTAACAGGTAATGCCATCACCATACAAGAGACCTGCCTGTTTTATACGTACCTGATTTGTACGTACCGGCAGTAAAGTCAATAGTCATAGCTGAATAGTAATTTTGAAGGCACAAGGCGCTGAATATATATGCCTGTTCGTTCTGTTGTGGGTGTTCCTGAATGGGATTCTACTGTTGCATTTAACAGCCGTTCAGATAGGCACTAAATAGAAAAAGGAAATACAGTAGTGTTAAAATATTCCAAAACCTCATCTGTGTGTATAGTCAGCTCTTGCAGGAGTTTAAAAAACTAGTCACTGTTGGTAAAAGAATGGGAAATGTATCCCATGGATACATTTCCCATTCTTTTACCAACAGTGACTAGTTTGTTTTTTTAATGTGGAATAATGCTATTTTTCTGGGAAAGCTGTATGTGGAAGGTACCCTAGGACGGAAATAATAGAACGGAAAGGATTTTAATCCTGGACAATCGTTAAACTTGGACAAATGAACGCTGATGTCTGCAACTTGTGATGAATCTTCTCTGACCTCTTATCTGTATCCAACGTTCTCCGAACAAGTTTCATTAAGGTCTTTTCCATACCTTGCAATAGCTGTTTTTTTTTCCGACTTTCTTGTAGATGTTCCTGTTGTTCAACCGTGGTCCGACTGTGGACCACAGTTCAGCTGGTTTGTTCAAAATTTGTGAAGAGGCAATTGAGAGGCAATCGTGCACACTAATTCGCTAGTATTCTGGGCTCTTTCTGAGAATGAAACAAGGGAGTTTTAGTTCTCTTTTACTAGAAATTTGATAATAAAGTCTCTTCCATACTCAGAATTATTAGGGTTCGACGCCATCTGTATGCAGATGCTGGTTGGTTGGTTGGTTGTTGTACGGTTTTAGGCGTATCAGCAACTTACGCCATATTGCGCCGAGTATAAAGTTTGCTTGTCGAAAAACCCGAATTTCCGGGGTAAAAAAAAAAAAAAAAAAAAATACAACCTTGGCCTGAGACCGACTAACTTAGCCACGTTGTGAAAATTACCAATAAAAGTTTCTGGCATCATTCATGAGATTCGAAAAACGAATTTAGGTCTTTTAATACATAATAACATGGAAAGTATTGAAAATTGGTGTAGCGATCTTCCGCGAAAGCAGTTTCTCCAAAATGCAGTCGAAGTCTGCATTTTGGAGACTTCGACATTTATTGAATCAGTCTCGTACACATTCAAATGGATATCCGTTTAAAATAATATATAATATTATATATAACTTAATAATAATAATAATAATATATTAATCTATTTATTTTTGAAGAAAACACAACCTGAAGACAAATTGACAACATAATGAATCAACAAAAATTATTTTTTCAATTCCGATGAAACTTCCGATGATTTTAGTACTGTGTTTACTAATTACCGGATGTTTTGTTTATTTATTTAATAAATCAGTTTATTTTCTATAGATCGGAATAACCTCACTGACAGTCAATTATCCAGAAGACTGCATAAGCAAGATGCAAATAAAAAAGGATACTAGAAGAAATTTCATATACAAACTGCAGAAGACGTGGCAAGAGCACTAAGCCGTTACATACTGAAAAATAAAAGAAAGACTTGTTTGGGCAATCAATCAGTCAGCATAACTTGACTGACTGTAAATCGAACGAAAAACTATTTACTATTACGTGGTGTACAGATGCATAAGGTATGAAAACATGGACTAGTTTTTGTACTCTGGTACCGGTTTTAACTGTACCGCTGGTATATCGGCTGCCGTAAACACAGTTACAATGAATTTGTAAACTCTTCGAACCAAAGTTTTTGTACCGAATATAAAAGACAGTTTTATTTACGTATGGCTGCTATGACCTTACCTGCAGTATTAAACAAACATATGGTCGTTCATATCAGGGGTCGCGGAAACAGTTCGAGGGGTCACCAGTTAAGGAACAGTAAAAAAGAAATCAAGCTCAAACATAATACTTTATCTGATAAGATAAAGTATTATGTTTGAGCTTGATTTCTTTACGTTACATTATAGCGACTAAAATGTCACGTGATATGATAAGTGCTATGCACTGTAGAACAATAATTTCACGCTAAATTATAAAAGCATTAAATTTCTTAATTGGCAATTCTCCCTCGCTACCCCATTGTAGTTCCTACAATGCCACGCGCTATGATAAAATATAGTTGAAAAATCGAGATAAGCCTTCTGATCTTATCCTACGCCTATGATGGCTGTCATTATACTTGTTAATCTCTTTCATGGACGTGATATTCATGGTTAAATGCTTGTTATGTTATTGTTTGTTTGTTTTTGGTTTTTAGGAGCATTAGCAACTAAGGCCATATTGTTCAGTAGATATGCGGTGGTCATTCCCTGACCTTTCCGCATCCTCCGTATTTGGTGGTCACAGGCTCGAACCCCGGTCTAATCAAGAAGCGTGTGCTACGACTGCTGCTCCTGCCCACCTGGCTACGGAGGTGCCTTGGTTAAATGCGCCAACAGTGAAGAAGTGTGACAGTGAAGAAGTGTGAGAGATAGAGAGTGTTTCTATTTTTTATTTTTTTGTTTTCCCATTCTTTATACCGTGCCATTTTCATTTGTATAAATACTATTCAAAATTTATAAATGACGTATTTTTCATGTTGTATTCTAGGCAAATAGACGGGGGTCGCGAATAGGAAATGTTGTGCATCCCTATAATAGCTTTGCGTAGTTCATGCCCCCCTTCCAAAAAAAAAAAAAAAAAAAAAAACGGATACGACCAACAGGCTTTTGGTTTATATTGTACATTAGAATGTTAATGGAAAGTTATTTCCATCACAGAAAAAACAATTAAGCTTAGCTGAAGCGAAACATGAATGGGAGATGTGATCTCATTTCAGCCATTTAACTTTAAAAAAAAAAAAAAAAGTCAAGCGCCTGGCGAGAAACGATAATTAACGTTATCCATTTTCTATACAAACCTTCAGGCTTCAGTAACAAATGAAAAATAGCTCACCGAAATTATAAAGAAAATAGTTTTCCAGCAAAATGAACCACCACTTTTTCCTGAATATTACCACTTTTCTTTTCACAGCATAATTGTGTTTGATATCATCTTTATTACACTGACCACGCAACACAGATTGAGCAGCCAAAGGTTAGCTACTGAAAACAATCATCTATTCATAGCCAGCAGCTGGTAATATTCAGGTTGATCCAAGTGTGCGTTAGGCTCTTTTAGGAACATTAGAATGAGGTCTTTTCATAAAGCAACCGTGGAAGCCTTCTTGAACGTTTGCTAGAGATGTTTGTGTGGGCGTATGAGTGTGAACGTCAAAATTCAAGCCGCCAGTAAATTTCATTAGACCTCTTTATGGAGATCCTTTTCATATGATAATAACGAAGTATTTTGTCAGTACACAATCGCTGTGTGCAGCAGGGAAACATGGAGAAGAAAAAGGATGACAGACATGAAAATTATGAATTACAATGCACGTAAGGAAAAGTTTAATAATGGAGGCAGAAGGGATGACCGTGAATGCCTTCTCGCACCTATTCTGATAATAGCTTGGCTCACATCATTTAACTGAAGCTTGCACCTTAATAGACTGTTCATCCCAAGTCTCCACAAAAGGGCATTCATTCGCCTAAGTTCGCTTATTGTGGAAATTTGCAAACATTGACGAAAAGTTTGTTCTTCAACGGCTACTTAAGAAGTTAAAATTGAGATCTGCCTCCTGAAGCGGAAGATGCTGCAGCAGGTGGGTAAACACTTGCATTTAGTGCGCTTCACTAAGTAAACTCTTTAATAATCTCTTACTCAATGTTTACGCCGGAATTTGATGCAGTGAAATATACTTTTTTTTTAGCAAAATGTTTTTTTTTTTTTTTTGTACATTCAGGCATTTAATTTTGTAAATACTTATCTTGCGGAGAAAATGTGTAATAAATAAGAAAATAAAATAACGTTAGGATAAATCAGATTTCGAAGGAGAATGAACCGTGTATTTTCACGTGTCCAATGCAGAATGCACTAAGAAATATATCTTTTATTCGTACAACATTAATGTTTACTAATTATGCAGTTGTAGAATGAAGCGCAAATATATTACCACCCACAAACTGAAGGATTTGGAAAGGCTTAAGTAAATTAAGTGTAGATTCTTTATTCTAATATTTTAGGACGTCTGAAGCTGTATATATTTAGCAATTAAAAAGTACTACTTCACTTGATTTCTACCTTTTGATGAAATAAGGTTGCTCAGTGTGGAACGTACTTAAAATATAACTTCCATATCGATAATTGGTGCACAATTTCAGCAGGGGAATTAAAAGATTACAATACCACTGGCCACCCTATGCACGCATGCCACCAGATGGCAAACAGGTGGTATGATACTTTCTAAATTTTCCATAAAAAAAAAAATATATATATATATATATATATATATTCGAGTAACTCCAGTCTGGTAAAAGTGTTATTTGAAAACAATAAAAGCATTTTGAACAATAAGCTGGATTAGCTTTTTGTGGTAGGGGATATTTAGGTTATCTACATTTCAAAAGATTTTAATCAATTTTGCTATTTCAGTGCGCTAAAGGGGATGGTCCGTAAATATTTTATGTTATATATACTATTTCCAAGTATTCTTTTAAAAGCAAACCGTTGAGGCCAATTCTCAGCTGACATCCGTATCCAAGAGTTTCATCTCTTCTGCTCTGGTGCCATCGGAGGCCATTAGTGTATAGTCTCACTCTGCAATATATTCACATGACTCCCATACATCTTGTAGGCGGAATCCGAGAATTAATTAATTCCTCAGAGATTTCTTCGCAATTTTAAGAAATTCTACAAATAAGCAAGCTCGTTGAAGAAATGGGTGTTGATCATAAGGCTTGGTTTGCACCGAAAATCTTAACAAGCGTGAAAAGCCAGGAGTAATAATATCTCCAAATATAACTTCCGGCTCTAGAGACCTCGTTACCCTTATGTCGGGAGACTTGAAGTTTTCTCTAGAGATTGTACTTCGTAAAGAAATGGAAGCGATAAATTCCTGTCTATCTATATGTTAGAAATAAAGAGGATCAGAAAAATAATACAAGACGATAAAATAATAAGCAGAGAAAAACAATGAGATGCACAAAACAGCGAAAACACACTTGGATAAATTATGTATGTATACGGAATAAGCGTGAATTCTCCCTTGAATTAAATCAACCTGAGTATGGTTAAAACTAAATTTCTAAAGACGATGGGATTTGTGTGGATAAATAATTATATCAATCAGATCAGAATTTACACATTTGTAAATTTCAGCAGAAATTTTAAATTTGATGAATCTGTTAAAATTAGACAACATATTACCATTTCGATTGGATGATTTGTAACTTAATTTTTCCAAATAAATTGCTTTTTTTCTCAATGAGAAGGCTGTTTCTCATCATCGCTTTCTTGCATAATTTGGCCTTATTAATACTAGAAATTTTGGGATATTTGCAACAGCATGCATCTTATTTATAATGATAATAAAAAAAACATTCTACTCATAGGTCGTTCGCGCTTTGAGCTACGTAACAGAATGGTTGCTTTTTTTTTTTTTTTTTTTTGGAAATAAAATGATTTCGTTCACTTTACAACTGCATCTCCGTCTATATCATTAGCATTAACTAATGATGCTAATGAGAAAAGAGCATCTGATTGGGTAAAATTTCAAGTTAGAAACTGTAAAATAGAAAGAATAATATTTAGAAAAATTTTAACATCAAAATCGATTTAACATTCTCTAAACCTAAAGAAAAAAAAAAAACCGAATACTGTACCTATAAATCGTAATATACCGTACCCACAGCAGTATTTAAACATTTGATATTTGCAGATGATTTTGTAGCAATTTCATTATTATCCCTAAAACCGAGAAACTCACACTTAAAAGGCAGAAATTTCCTAGGGGATGCATCTATTTCATTTACAGCATGCTTGAGATCAAACTTCGGATCATTAGTTACCACAGACAGTAATAGTGCTAGCATCGAGTGTTGATGTAGAGTTATTCAGAGAAAGACGGTTACTTGTATCACTCATGTATGTTTGTTAAAGCAACTTTATTTTTCACTTGCGATAGATTGTGTTCTGATTGAAATAAGCCACTGATCCTCCAATTTCATATGATAAATCAGCTAATAAAAATTAAATCTTTGCCTTGCCTGGCTTCAACTAGTCTGCCAGAAGTGATCCCAGAAGATCAGCCAAAACATTATCTAAAATTGGCAAATAGAGCCACCCACATAAATCAATTCATCAAAAAAAAAAAAAAAAAAAAAGCTCCAGCAACAAACAAATTCTGTAATGTTAACGAAAATTTTGACTACATCTGAAAATCATCTATAACAGAACAACTTACAGATGTTTTATAAGTTACACTTTTGTGCCGATTGACATCAACATTTAACCCTATTGATTATTTAGTAGGAAATATATCTGTAGTGCTTTATATACTGATATCATGCTGATTTTTGTCCGGTGGGAGACATTTATCACTAAAGAGAAATGCTTCACGACTGCTTTATATATTGTATCATGCGGAAATTCAGTTTTTGTGTGCAGGGCTACTGATGTCACATCGAGGTAATAAATACCTGTTCTTTCTAATCTATTATCTTGATTACTCATAGCAATTCCTTTTTTTCGCGAAAATGGAAAAAAAAAAAAAACGATTACTGATATGGATTAATACAATAAAGAAAACGTCCGTCAATACGAAATTAGAATTTAATATAACAGCAATCATTAACGTACATGAACTGCCAAAACCCCCGTGAATACACCATCAGCTGGGTGTATTCACGGAGCGAAGGCCAATTTAACCAAGTTTTCTACAAAATACATCAATCGCATATTGTCATTATATACACTGTGCTGCCACTTTATTAGGTACACCTACCAAGTAGCGTGTTGCCTGCTCCTTTAGCCTTCAAAACAGCCTGAATTCGTCTTGGCATCAATTGAACAAGATACTGAAAATGTTGTGCAGGAATGGAGTACCATGCAGACATGAGTGTGTCACGCAGTTCCTTGATATTCGATGGAGGTGTAGGCCTGCAGCGAACAGCCCTTTCCAGCTCATCCCAAAGATGTTCAATAGGATTCAGATCCGTGGACTCAACGGGCCAATGCAGCAAAGAAAAGTCATTCTCATGTTCCCGGAACCATTCCATAGTGATATGGGCTTTGTGCACCTGCGCATTATCCTGCTGGAAGTAACCATCTGACTGAGGATAAACTGTCAACATGAACGGATGCACTTGGTCAGCAACGATGTTTAGGTACGATGTGGCATTCAGACGTGAATCTATGGGTATCAATGGACCCAACGTGTGCCAAGAAAACATTCCCCACACCATAACACTGCCCCCACCACCTTGCACAGTTGTCGTAAGACATGACGGGTCAATGGATTCATGTGGTTTTCGCCAAATTCTAAGCCTTCCATCAACATGATGCACCAGAAACCTCGACTTGTCAGACCAAGCAACTGTTTTCCAATCCTCGATAGTCCAGTGCTGGTGTTACTGTACCCACAGGAGGCGTGCTCTCTTGTTCTTCATTGATAACAAAGGTACGCGATGTGGCCGTCGGCTGTTGTAGCCCATTCGCCACAAAGTGCGACTAGTGGTCCGTTGCGATATTTTGTTTTGCGCACCAAGGTTGTGTTCTGAAGTGATGTGTGACATTGTGGCCCGTCTGTTTGCTTGCATAATTCTAGCCATCCTCCTCTGACCTCTCTCATCAACAAGCGATTTTCTTCCACAGGAGTGCCGTTGAGAGGATGTTTTCTGTTCGTTGCACCATTCTCGATACACCCTTGAAACTTTGGTGCGTGAAAAATTTAGGAGAACTGCCATTTCAGAGATGCTTTGTCCAGTACGTCTTGCACCTACTACCACGCCACGTTCGAAGTCCGTTAGATCACTCCTTTTCCCCATTCTTGCTACGGTTTGTACGCTTAACTGATACTAGAAAGATTGTTCTGCCGCATTTATATCCACAACTGTGGTCATGTAACTTGCAACGTTGTGGGATAAACCATTTATGTGCACAGCAGGGGTGTACCTAATAAACTGGCAGCTTTTTTTTTTTTTTTTTTTTTGATCTTTCCGCATCCTCCATATTTGGTGGTGACGGGCTCGAACCCCGGTCTAATCAAGAGGCGTGTGGTACGCACTGCTGCTCCTTCCCACCTGGCTACGGAAGCGCCCAAACTGGCAGCACTCGTGTGTGTGTGTGTGTGTGTGTTATTATTATTTTATATATATATATAGCGATCCACATCACCAGATTGAAATTTTTATTGATTATAATTTTCAGGAAATACATGCGAAGGAGTTCAAAATAGAAGTAAAAAAAGTGGAAGGATAAATGAGAACAAGGAAAAGTTAGTCCAGCGAGTTTGAAAACAACACTGTGATTGATAGATGTTGACTAGTTCAGTCATGCGTTTGGCCTGGACTGGAAGTCAGGTGGAAATTCAGAAGAATAGTACCCATAGATATGTCAATAAAGCAAGTTACTTAAATATACACATTACATTTCATATGCGCTAGCAAATAGTAATAATTCATGGTTTATAGCAAATCAAAGAACAAAAAACAACTTTTACGACAAACCGAGAACGTTTCATTTCCATACATCCGCCTCATTTCCCATTCACTTCTACAATCAGCCCAGCCGCGCCTCCGTAGCCAGGTGGGAAGGAGCAGTAGTGCGCAGTACATGCTTCTTGATTAGACCGGGGTTCGAGCCCGTCACCACCAAATACGGAGGATGGGGAAAGGTCAGGGAATGACCACCGCATATTCCCAGAGCAATATGGCCTTAGTTGCTAATGCTCCTAAAAACCAAATAACAAACAATCAGCCCAGAAAAAATCATAATATTCACTGCTTCAACTACAATATACAGTATAGCTTATGTGATATGTATGAACAAAAAGAAGTAATAACTGGTGGATTTCTATTAGACAGATTTTAATAAAATTTAGCATAGTCGTCAGACATGACGGGTCCATGGATTCATGTTGTTTTCGCCAAATTCTGAGCGCGGTTCCTGGTGCATCAACATGATGCAGCAGGAACCTCGACTCGTCAGACCAAGCAACTGTTGGTAAGTCTCTAGGAGGCTTCCGAAAATAAAATTTAGCATAGCTAGACAAATCTTGTTAAAAGAGCAAAATACAAAATTTCATGAAAATCCATTCACTGGGATTCGAGTTATTACATGCCGACGAGCAGGTATTGTGAAAACAATAGGCGAATATATTATGCATACTCGTTAACGCGACTAAAAATGTATACAGCATAAACTGAACGTCTGTGAAATAAAGAATAGAACTATTTGAAAATGAGGAGTCATTCATTAATTTGATTGCCCTATTTTAGATAAGCCTAGACGCTTTTACCACTCCAGATATGGAAACAGTATTTCACGGCAGTGCGGATTTGTAATTTGTTCAAAAGTCAGTAGAAGTTTAGAACGCAAGTCACGGAGAGAGAGAGAGAGATATTTCTTATCTACACTGGAGAATTATTTTGACATCAGCAATAAAGAAATTTTGGTAAATATTCGAGGAGTTTCAGATGTTTGTGCATGGCAGGGCTTGTCCCATCGGAAAATGAAGTGTAGCGTTACTATGAACGTTTCTAATCCGTGGAATAGAATATCGAAGGTATACAAGAGCAAATGAATGGTAAAAGAACAGCACCTTAGGAAAATTGAAATATTAATTGAGAAGTTATACGTTACAGAGAGCTATACATTACCACACACAATGTAAGTAGTGGTAAAGCTGTAAGCAGTGTTACTAGGTGATAAATGATTCTGTGCAATACCACCACTTTGCATATTGGAGGCTTGAAGTAGCGGAATCCACTTTTAGTTCCGGAGCAAAGCTTCGGCACCCACCTCCCATATTTTCCATCATGCAGTATGAGTGATGTCTTTTGAAGTTATGATAGATATCACACAACGAGATCCAATCTTCCTTACATTTCGAAGGTACAGCTCTAAAACGCTGTTGCCATGCCATCCACTAGAGCGCCACTGGACCGAACCTATTGGTAAGTCTCTAGGAGGCTTCAGAATCAGCTGGTGTATAATCTCGCTGTCTCTGCTCTGCCAGATAGTGACTGGAGGGAGTTCGAGTAGTGTGTATGCGTGGGGGGAGATTGTCGAGGCCACGTTATGTCAAGGAGCTAGATATATTCTTGCCGTGTGTACACCATATTCAAAATGTTTATTATTTCATACATGTCCTCCCTACCTTTTCACACTAACAGAACAAGCATATCTGCGAAAAGATTCCTTGTTCATTTCACAAATATACATGGTCTCAGTTCCAACCTCAATGATGTCCATTTCCACTTACAGTCTGCAAAACCCCACATACTTTTTCTGACAGAATCCCAATTATCGGTTGATTCAACCACTGCCCATCTCATCTCAGTTGTTCTAATTATTTGCTGTATGATTCCTTTCGCTTCAAAGGTGGTACTTCTACATAGGTTTGCTCCGATATTCCCTGTTAGAGAGTAATTTGGAATCTCCTTTTTTTGATCTTCTCTGGCATAAAATCTCTCTACCCAATTCCATCAAATTCATCTGTTGCTTCTATCATTCTCCCAACTCGACTAATCACTTGGAATTTTTTGACTTCCTTTCTTTGAAACGTGGCTTTCTATAATAGAACTTTTCCAACAGTGAGAAAATTTTCCTTGGTAATTTAATGTTCACAACTCCAGCCAGCTTCCGTTTTCTAGTTACACGGACCCAGCTGTTCGAAATGCTGAGGCTTTTGCAATTACTAATGATCTCGCACATATTGTTCATTTACCTACCAAAAATATTTGTTAACGCTCAACGTTGAGCATATGAAAGTGATCTTTACACATCTATTTGTCATCATCAATGCTTTCCCTCAGAAGAGAACTGACAGTTAAGATAGAGAATACATTTAAAATTATCCTTTATTCTTGTGACTAAAGTTATTCAATCTAAGAACTTTACTGCAAGTTATAAGACAGTATTTTAAGAGGTTATTATTGATTGAAAATTATTTAAAAAAAGTCATCAAACTGTCAAGGAAAATTAAAAATGCTGTTTTGAGAAAAACAGCAACATAAAGAAAGCGCAAAAAAGGAAACACCATAAAGAAAACGCAAACAAAACATACCATTTGTATAAAAATCATTTAGAATTATGTAATTTAGTGACTGCAACGTTATTACTCTAAGTGCTAATATAAAGTTGATTTGACTGCCGATGGATTTACTAGAATCATCCAGAAATTTAAACTGCATAAAAACGTTTTAATTTCACTCGTAAACATCGCTAAAATAGAAAACAACAGACGGAAAAAAACTAACCAGAAAAATAACTGACACGCAAATCCCACTTTCTTTCAAGTTTTCATTATAATTTTACATAATTAGGTTAGCGGGAGTTTGTTTGGAAAAACGGTAAATGCGATGCTACAGCAAATACGCACATCGCGAACTATTTTTCCTCTCGACAGACATGCATGAGTAATGTACTGTCTCCCGAAAGACATGTTTATAATTATGGTAAAGAACTTTAGTCATTTTTAACAGCACCAATTACTTATTGTTGACAGTTTGATTTATGGGTTCATCCTAGAGCTGAGCCTCTAATTTAACAAACATAACCAAAGAAAATGCACCGCAAATATAAACGTTCTTGCTCTTCAGCCCTGAATACCTAAACAGCTTACGTTCCACATTACAGCATTTCAAAGATAAGAATGAAGCTTAGAGGCATTTCCTTTTTTGATCTTTTTGTTTTTCTTTACTGACTTATTTGTATGCAGATCTGCATTTTGATCGAGAATCTCTTCAATGGCTGTTATGATAAGCTGACTACGGTTACTAAAAGTATTTAACGAATAATTTTTTTTTCTGCAGTGTCTTTTCAGCGATACGCATTCTAAAGGGCATTCATATTCACTGTTAAACTATTTTTAATTGTTGAAATTATTTTCTTTAAAGGCTAAAAATTATACTAATTCTTGAACTACAGAGATAAGACAGATAAAAGTAAGTATTAGATAGGTGAAATAAAATAAGATAATCACAATGATTATGTACTAAATAATTTACAACAAAAATGAAATTTAAGTCAAGATGTAGCCAAATGATCAGGTGCGAGAGTGCATGCACCATGGGGATTCAAGACCGCTTCACTGTTAAATATAGTTAATAATTAATTGTCAAACATAATTAATTGTAAACAAATTTAGGCTAGTATCATATCGTATCCAGTATCGAAATACGTGAAATAACACTCGGTATTCTTAACAGAAAATGCCGGCATAACCATACCAACTGAAGTTAAACCAAATAATAATTTAGACTAAGGCGCATTTAGGGCTAGAGCCTCAAGCTGCGAACAAATTTAGACTATGTATATAAAGTGCTTAGCATCATAATACACAGCCATTTCTGAATAAACAAAGTGCTTAGCATCATGTATTATGATGCTAAGCACTTTATATACATAGTCTAAATTTGTTCGCAGCTTGAGGCTCTAGCCCTAAATGCGCCTTAGTCTAAATACATCATACACCATCAGGCATCTCTCATATTGTGGAGTTATACTTCATAACTGTTTTTGCCATCATTGCATCACTTGGGTACCTACCCACTCACTGAAGAAGGGCCAAATAGCCCTGAAACAGTGCTGTCTGGGTGGTGGTACCTATCTGAGAATAAGTAACATTAGTCTTCTCCTTAGGTGAAGCGTTATTTATTCGAAGTAGTGCAATATCATGGCAACTCGTTGTGAAGGTATTCACAATATGAGATATAACCTAAAACGATGCCACCTTAAAAATTTTCTGTTTATTCAGAAATGGCTGTGTATTATGATGCTAAGCACTTTATATACATAGACCAAATAATAATATAATGAAATCAGTCACCAAAAATCTCATCTCTTCAGGAAAGAAGAAGCTCCTAATATCTGATAAAGCATAGTATTATAATTATTATTCAATTTTGCACACATCAAATGCAGAATTGAAAAGCCATGGCTTCTACAAATATATTATTCGAAAAAAAAAAAAAAAAACTACAAATTGCCTACCTGACTATAAGCCCATTACTGTAAAAACACAGAAACGGTAGAAAATATAGACGAAATAAATCCGTTAACAGTCACACCCTATCAGAAAAAAAAACAACTCATGTACGTGTTGGTACGTGGTCATATATAAATACACATGAATGTACATGTACCAAATTTGATACCTTAGATATTATCAGCGTACCCAATTATCAACCACGACAAAATGGACAAAACTCCTCACGTAACTGACTACCAGAAAGTTGGTTTTTTTTTTTTTTTTTTTTTTTTTTGTTAAGCTGCACATCTTACACAATAACTGTGAAATCACAAGATTATCCATAGCTGAAGCATTCAGAATTTGAAAATGGATCATCATCCACTTCCGGACTGAGTAATCGTGGAAAAAAGAAGTATTATAGGAGAGGAACAACAGGGCTTTTTGTTAATGTGTGAATCGTGGAATAAAAGTCGAACCGTCGATCTACACTGGTGTGCAAAACTTAAGGACCAACACTATTTCTAAAGGTTACAACCACAAAATCTTTACTTAAGGTACTCTTTATTGATGAGAGTAGATTCAGTCTCAGCAGCGATTCTGGATGTCAGCTAATCTGGCGAGAGGTTGGCACACGGTATCACCCAGCAAACATCACTGAACGGGATCGATATGGCGGTCGAGGTGTTCTCGTCTGGGGAGGCGTTATCTTGGATGGACGTACACAACTCCAGATACTGGAAGGCGGTACTGTAACCGGTGCACGCTACTGTACTGAGGTAATCCTTCACCATGTGCGTCTGTTCCGAAGTGCCATTGTCCCCGAGTTCGTGTTTATGGATGATAATGCCACACCCCATCGCATTGCAGCTGTTGATATGCTTTTGGAAAGCGAGGACATTGTTCGTATGGATTGGCCTGCTGGTTCTAACGATCTAAATCCCATCAAACACATATGGGGCGCTCTGAGGAGACGCCTAGCGGCACGTCCACACCCACCAGAAAATGTTCACTAGCCGAAGATGGCGCCGACAGAGGAATGGACGATGTTACCGCAAGAACTTATCAACAACGTTGTTCTAAGTATGCACAGGCGGTGCAAAGCTTGCATCGACATTAGAGGTGGCCATATTTCCTACTGGACCACCTCTTTCCTTTGTTCCATCTTTGGCAGTGATCCATCTGTATTATGGCAGCCAGTGCTATGTTGCCATTTTTGAATAAAGCCCCCTCTGTACCGTTTTGTTTCCGTTGTTGTGTCGGTGTTGTTTCCTTCATCATTTCTGTACCTCACGAGGTTCCTTAGGTATGCTTTTCCCATATCCAGGTCACTCCTATGAGAAGCTAATGATGAAAACCTGACTGGTCCTTAAATTTTGCACACCAGTGTAATAACTCACATCTGGTGAGTATGGGCTTGGCACACCCACGGTCCTGAGCTGGATATCATCATTCTTCTCTTTCTTGGTAATTCCCTTCTACTTCTCTCTCTCTCTCTTTCTCTTTTTCTCGGGGTAATTCAGAATTTTTTTTTTTTTTTTTTTAAGCTGGTGCAGCATAAGCCTCAAGCTTCCTTGCACCATATGGTTACTGATGATAATAATAATAATATCGAGAAATTGCATTTTCGATCTGGGCCAGAACGGGCCGGTATCCTCAGGGATCTGTAAAATCTAGGCTTGTACATCTACAAATTAGTCATTTCAGCCAAAATGAAAAAAAAAAAAAAAAAAAAAAAAAGAAAAGAAACAGCTATTCTAAACTGAAAGGACAGAATTTATAGGATACTTGGTTTTTGGGAAAAGCGACGCTGTCACCCCTCTCGCTAGTGGACGAACCCACCGCTTGGCATGTATACAGGGCAAAGGAATCTTCCAGCAGGATAATGCCCATCCCCACAGAGCCAGGGTGACTAGAACATGGTTCGAAGAGCATTCCGTAGATTTTACCATCATGGAATGGCGTCCTCATTCACTGGACATGAACCCTGTGGAGCATCTTTGGAATGCTGAGGAAAGGTCAGTTCAAGCTTTGGATCCTCCACCCAGGAATGCGACGGAATTATGAACAGCGGTGCAGCAAGCATGAATGGAAATACCCGTGGAACGCTTTCATGAACTAGTGGACCCAATGCCTCGCCTTGTGACTGCCCTTATCCGGGCGAAAGGTGGGCCTACCCATTACTAGGTAGGTATCCCATGATTTCTGTTCGCTCAGTGTATAGTGGCCTCATCAATCCTTAATTACATCAATGTTAAGCAGCAGCAGTCGTGGTTCCAATCATTGCTTTGTTGTAATAGGGTTTTATGAGCATCAGCGACTAAGGCCATATTGCTCAGTATATACCATCTGTAAACTGCATGTGTTCTATGGTTGATTTTCTGTTTGATGGACGAAAAATCCGAGGTTCCGGGAGGAAAAACCTCGACCCAGATCGACTAACTCAGCCATACTGAAAAAGGCTCAAAAATTCCTCACCTCATCGACGGGACTCGAACTCAAGTCTTTTCCACCGGAAGGATGGCGATTCTATTAACTATGCTACTCACAAGGGCCTCCAACCAGGTACAGTATACCTTCTACCATGTTAATCGAAGGTGTACATTGTTTTTTTTAAGGCTTGTTGGTGGCAGTTCTTCCAAGAAAATTCATGACGTGCAGTTCTGTACGTGTCATGGAAATATACAGGTTTGTCTTTGGCTGCTCGCCCCTCCACTGAGATCCTCTAGGGTCCAAAGGCGAGAAGAAATAACCCGTTGTCTCAAGGCGGATCAATTCCGATCAGTCAATATTTAAGTTTATCTCGTCGTTCTCAGGTGTGTCATCTCAGAACTTTTGTTTCTTCATCCCCTTGACAACTTACAACTTAGTAATATTTAATTCCTGAGCAATATTATGAGTAGAATGATTGAATTCCTGAGAAATTCAATCATTCTACCTCCTCCCCTTCCCCCCGGGAAACTCTGTTAGCTCTTTTCTCTGCTCTTTGTTCAGCGTACACATATTGAATTAATTCCGGGACAGTGTTGTAATAGGTAAATGCATGTCACGTAAAAGCTTTTGACTTAGTTTTGTTTTTTTTTTTTTTTTGGGGGGGGTAGTTGTTGTCGCATCGGCTTCTTTGGCCATAATGCACCTCCCAAGGTTTTTGCAGTACTTTGATCCAAGCCCGAGGCAGGATTCGAACCCGCGACCTTTGGGTTGCCAGGCAGGCACTTTACCCACCCGGCTAGCCCGGTCGGCTTTGACTTAGTAATAATATATTTATTATACAAGGGCCACCTGGATTTCCCACAACTGGTGAGTAGATTCCAGCATTTTTATTTTTCTTTCTTTGAGTCAGCAGCTGGATCGACAGTTATATTTAAGATGGTATGAGGTATTCCTTTCTCAATATAAAACGTGGAGGTCAGCGGGTAAGTGCCTGCGATAGCTTGTTGGTATTTTACGGTAAGAAGGCGCGCCCTTTGAAACCAAATACAGGAGGCATATGGTAGATCTGGAATAAAGACAGTATGATAGAAACAAGATACAGAGGGTATTATTTTTCAGCCCCATTGCTTTCTAGATATTTTGAAGAGCATAACTGTAAAGTTCTTAATCTTTTTAGAGAGATGCTGTAAGTGTGAAGTGAAGACTAGACATTCACCCAGGAGAACACCTAGGTATTGTATGTAGGCACTAAAGGAAAGGAAGCGATTTTTCTTGATATTTTATCACTGGAGGCCTGACATAACGTAGTCTTCCTTTAAAGATCATCATATTTGTTTTTGTCACTGAAAATGCGAGTTTCTTGAGAGTCCTGATCAGATAGTTCGGAGAGAATTCTCTGTGGCACAGAAACCAAACTTAAAAGTCTGTAATTACTCAACTCACCCTTCGGACTATCCATCTTCATGAATAGAAGAGATATTTACACATTGCAGAAATTTCGGTTTAACCCAAGAATACATGTATTCTGATCATTATACACTATCTTCCAAAAAAAAAAAAAAGTGCAGAGAACGTGGCATCCGACAATTACATCCCTCTTTAAACGATTTCGTTGTTCTCGTCAAGGTTCCATGTACGATGGCGAGAACTTAGGTGGCCCGTATGCCTTCCTTAAATAACGGTCTCAGTTATTTGTTTATCAGGGAAGGTCCAATGGATTATCAAGAAATTCCCAAATGTCTCTTCTATTCACAAAGATGGATGGTTCGAAGGGTGAGCTGAGTAATTACACTCTTGTAAGCTTGGCTTCTATGCCATAGAGAATTCTGCAGCACGTAGTTAAAGAAGTAACGTAAGATGAACTAAATAGGATTAGAGCTATAAGGCGATCACAATATTAAGAGGAGGCTATCACAAAGCAAATGAGTGTGAAAAAAAAAATAAATTTTGACTTAAATTTATTTAGATTTCAATAAAACTTTTGATACATTCCCAAATAAATGATTGCTGCCAAAGTGGAAAATGTAGCATTAAGGGTAAATAAAAAATAATAAATGTCACACTAGGGTCACCCGGAATATTAATTCAACTACCCAAGTGTATTATTATGTTCGTGAATTGCGTGTGTTGTCCGAAAGATTTACCTGTTATGCTGGACGAAAAATCCGAGTTTCCGGGGGGGGGGGGGAGTATAAAGGTAAGTAAAGGACGATTAAGTGAGAGAAGACAAGAGAAAATACGAAACTTTGTATTAAGATAGTCACAGACAGAAGAAATGCAAATGGGCAAATGGATGCAAAAAAAAAGTGACGTGGGAGTGGTCACATATTGCCTTGTTGAATAGAAAGGCTGTTTGACTGCAGTAATCTAAAGCCGGAATGGGGAAAACACATGATCTGTCAGTTGAAAAAAGTCTTATCGGGGGTGCATGTTTAGCAGGAGTAAGGATTCAAGAAACGAAAGACATGATTCGTTTCTTAAAAGCATCCATCTCGGTTTTTAATGACTGGAAAGCCATCGTACTCAGAGGAGGACCGCGTAGAAAGATAGGACCTATAGTGTGCAGCAAATATCTGGAATACTGCGTACATGTTAGTAAACCTCGTTTTAGGCAGGCCGTAAGATCTATGGGAGAAATACAAAAGTTACATTAAATACTGCCAAGAAAGACTTGGTAGATACCCTTTTGTAGTTGAGTGTGTATGTGTATATATATATATATACATATATATATATATATACATACATATATATATATATATATACATATATATATATATACATATATATATACATATATGAATATGAGTTAAGTTAATAGTGGTAAGAGTTTTTAAAGGTAAAATATGATATACTAGCTTATCAGGTAAACCAAAAACCATGGCGGGTATCCAACGTGACCTGGAAAAAATCAATATATGCCATGACATAAGCAATAAATTATAAACATATATAAAAAATACCATTAAAATGTTAATTATGGCAATAAGATACTTTGAAAGGGACTTTTTCGAGGGCTAACCCTTTCAATGTATCAACCATAATTAACGAGCTATCCGTTTCTGTAGTCATCGTCCAGCATAACTATGTCCAAATATATGTAAAATAGTAAGTTAGAGCCAAATGGTAGTGAGATGGCAAGTGAGATGACAAAAGCTGGCGAGATGACTGTTAGCCCGACGGATAGCCAAATATATATATATATATATATACATATATATATATTGTGTGTGTATATATATATATATATATACACACACACACACAAGAGGGGACTAATTATTTCATCAGGGGATTACACCTGATGAAATACCTGACCATGTATCAATATTTGCTTCAGCTGACATCAGATTCTGCACATTTGCCTTACCTGTATTCGACTTTTATCTAAATATGTTTCCCCCCATATTTGATGACAGCTGTACCACTTTTTATTCTTTATTTTATTTTATTTTATTTGCATTTTACTGTATTAATTTTACTTTACAGTTCACCCACCTTCTATTGGCTTTGTAATTCAGCCCATAATTTTCTTAATTCATCATAACCTTTAGGATATTAACATTCTTTTACCTTGCACATATCTACTATACTGCCTTTTCTACTATCCTCACCCTTCTAGATACTGGCACTTTGTGTAATTTTCACATCTTTTGTGCATACTTTATTCAATATATTAATACAAACTTATATATACTTTTGCATCCTTTAATGCTGCTTTGGGCTTTTTAGGTGCATCTGTCATACCTAACATATTAATCTTTCATCAACTGAAATTTTTTCATCAACTAAAAACCCTTTTTCATCCATTGTAACTTTTTTAAATATTACATTTAATATATATATACAGGGCGTCTCAAAAATATTGGTACAAACGTTTAGGGGAGGTAGGTAACATCTAAAGGAATGTGAATCCCATAGGAACACATAACTGGAAACGTCACGGGAAAGTAGTAGCAGAGGCACAAGAAGCAGAAATGACACAAGACAGTAATTAGTGGCAAACATTTATTTGACATAATATTAACAATGGAGTACGAGATGGATGCATTTCATGATGTTACAACAGATGCTCGAAGGTTCCACCGTGAGACGCGATGCATGCGTGACACCGACGCAGCATGGATTGGCGGACACGGTCGAACACACTTGGAGTTTCTTTGACAGTAGCAGCAGCGCAGACAAGTCTCGCCACAAGATCCATTTATGTCTCCACAGGCGATTCATACACGATAGATTTGAGCCCCCCCCCACAGAAAGAAACCAAGGCTCGATAAATCAGGTGAGCGTGGGGACCAGGCAACGGGTCCATCACGGCCAATCCAATGACGCCCAAAACGCCTGTTCAAATGGTCACGAACACACCTTCCATAATGGGCAGGTGCCCCTTCATGTTGAAACCAAATGTTGCGTCTCACATTTGCTGGAACATCGTCAAGTAACCCTGGTAGAACTTGTTCAAGAAAGATCCGATATTTAGCGGAGTTCATGCGGAATGGTAACAGGTATGGGCCGACTAAGCAGTCACCGACCATACCTGCCCACACATTTATTGCGAAGCGATGTTGTGCCGCATGGGAGTGCACACCGTGTGGGTCCTCTGCTAATCCATACACTAGGTGCATGTCTGCCAGCTCACAGTTCGTATATCGATGCATGCTCTTCGTGCGGCAACTACCGCTTGAATGAGTAAACCAGAAATTTTCCCTCTCGCGAACTGATGAACAGCGCCGTGTACCGACTTACGGTGACGTTTCCGGTTATGGGTTCCTATGCGATTCACATCCCTTGAGATGTTACCTATCTCCCCTAAACATTTGTACCAATATTTTTGAGACACCCTGTGTATATATATATATATATATAATATAGAAAATTAATAAATAACTTATGTAAAGTAAACTAAACAAGAACTAATTAATGCCATCTATACATATCTAGATAGAACATTACATCAGTCTTATTATATATTTTTGTATAGTTTAAGTACAATTAGTAAAATAGGTAAAATAGGTACCTATTTTACTAATTGTACTTAAACTATACAAAAATATATATATACAGTATATATATTTATTTTTATTTTATTTTTTTTATTAGTTTTTCACTGATGTTTTATAAGTCTGCTTCCTTGTATCTTGCCAATGGTAATATTAATTTACACAAGACCCAGAAATTATGCCGCAGTTAATAATCGAGAACAAAACAAAACAAATAAGAGTAAAAATTAGACACATTATCACAAAAAGATTCAAACAATAACACAGCAACTCATACTAGGTTGCCAGACACAAGTATACCTGTGCCTCCTAGTCATTTGATTTGATTTGGATTTTATTGGCGCATTAGCAACTAAGGCTATAATGCGCCATCCTAGTCATTATTTAAGTTCACTGTATAGTTCTTCCCCAAATACGTTCAGAGGTAAGATTTTTTTTCTGTTTATCTCTAACATACATCACGATGATGTGAGTTCACTTATCCATTTTTAGGAAGTAAATTCATTGGAATATTATTGATAGACATCTTATTAGTTGTAATGGCCTTTTCTACACAAAAATCTATGGAATGATAATTATGACAAAATGAAGCCAGATACAGCGTAAACACATATCAGGTGGAGTTCAGTATGGGGTTATCTGAACATCATGATGAACCACGTATTTTTATAGGTCCATGCGGTACAGTTATTACCATTGGGCGCATTACAAGGGCGACCAAGAACGTGCCATATACTGTATGGTCTTAGTATTCCCTTCAGCATGTTGCATTGCATAATTTTGTAATCGCTTGTGAACGAATAAACTGTGGTCTAGGTGCCAGATGAATTCAAGGTGTTGCACAACCTACAGTTAGTTATTGGTAATAGCTATTTTTCCATTCTGCCGCCTCCGATTAACCGCCTCCGTGTAACAAATAGTTCGACAACCAACTATTTGTTACACGACAAGGGTCGAAGTTGGCTGTCTTCTTTATACTTACTTCCAAATTAAGGCACATGTAGAGGACTTTTTATCGTATGACTGTTTTGTCGTAGGGATGAAATCCATTACATTACATGGGGGTGCGCTCACATTTTCGACACGACAAAAGTGTTTCAACCAGTCCCAAATTGTCGGCGACTAAAAAAATTTGTACAACAACAGCTAGGTACAACTGTTGTTGTTGTTTTGGTGTTTATTGGCGCATTGACAACGGAGATCATAGTGTACGACTGTCCGCAATACGAGGATCTCAGGTGCATTCTAATCACGACTATAAGATACCTCCCCAGAGGGCAAGAGTTTCACCTACTGGATTCAGAGGAGGAATATAGAGCCCTGACCAACTTCGCTCAAGAATTCTTCTCAAGAAGGAGAACACTATATGCAATGCACCAGGAGTGAAAGACGATCAGCCAGATAACAAATCAAAACATCCTTTAGGACACACCCCGGAATGAAAATTATGTGCAAGCTACTAGCTGTCTACCAAGAAACCCTGCCTATGTACCAACAAATATGAGACCTAAGTGAAACTGACAAATATACTGAATGAAGATAGAGAATCAAAAACAAAGACATTCAACTTGGACGGGACACTATCCCACGAGTGACTCTACTACCGGACTTATGACTACACTACGACTGCTGCAGCCTCACTGCCATGTAGCCAAATGGCGATCTCTACCAGCTCCCTTGCCTGGTACCTTTTTTCCTATCCCTGGCAGGGGGGAGGAGGAGATGGTCTTCCTGTTTCCTCCCTCCCCTACCACCCCATATATTTCGCCTGGTGAGGCATGGGCATGCCTTACTGACCACCTGGGGTTGCCTTCCCTATCGACCCCATACTTCTTTCTTTACCACCCCGTCTTCAGTCTCTTCCCCCTACTCTGACTAATACGCCAGCGTAAACTCCACATAACTAATCAAAATTAACGATTTCTAAACTAAAAACTGAACCATATTAACCTCTCCTGGCTTTTCTAAACTTAAGTGCCCCCGTTTTTTTTATATTTTATTTTATTTTATTTATTATTATATTTTTTAAGGTCCTAGCCACCGAAATCTCAGGAAATTAGGTGGCAGGACCTGCCAGAGTGCATATAAGCTACTGGGTTCCTGGTCTGCCTCCACGGGGCGTAAGTGGGGAAACGTTGGGCCCCAATTGGGGTTTAGCGGCTAAATGACCAGAAGAACAACGGTACATGACACTAAACGATCCAAGACCCACACACTTTTAAATCTCTGGCATTTACAGCGTACTGTAACACACCACAATGTAAACTACGCGGAGATGGGGGAAACCCCTGGTGCCGCTTGACCCTAAACACACTTACACTTACTAGTGCGCCAGTCTAGGTACAACGCTTCTAATGTTGGTGCGCCAACAGACAACAGAACTATCGTTGAATTCAGCCCCCACTCTGCTTTTCTTTCATTCCCTCTCAAATATCCATGAACACAGCTCTCATTCTTCATTCTTTATTCCCTCCAAAATGCTGTGCTATTAAAAATTAAAAAAATAAACTCTCTTCAACGTTTTCAAAGTGTTTAATCTACATGGATAATAAAGAAACTATTGAAAAGTTGATCGATGAAGTGGAGAAGATACCAGCATTATTTTTAAAAGCATTACAAGAATTGTAATAGTTTTTAAAATAATTTCAAGAAAATGGAAAATAGTTTAAGAATATGTAATAATTTTTCAAAACAGGTAACGCTCAATGTGAAGTATGAGAACTTAGTAGTATTAGCAGCAGTGGCATGTGATGCAAGAAAGCAAGTGTATGAGCTTATGCAGCATCGGCATATAAAAAAAAAAAAATTACAAAACAATTCCCTCTAAATGTTTGTCCAGTTCCTCCTTAAATTTATTCAACCTATCAATTTCCACAACGACAGATGGAAGTTTGTTCCAGCAATTAACCACCCGCTTGCTAAAGGAAAAATTTCCGACATCTATTCTACATCTGTCTTTCCTCAATTTGAATTTATGCCCCCTTAGGTTCGTAATCTGAACAAGTGGAAGAATCCCATCAGAATTCAGCGTTCTCAACCCATTCAATGCCTTATACAGCTCAATCAGATCACCTCGCAGGTACCTAGTCTCCAGCCGCTGCAATTTGCAGAACTTAAGCCTCTCTTGGTAAGAGGATCCCTTCATTCTCCTCACCAATCTTGCCCTTCTCTGTACACTAGCGTTTCCCAAAAGGGGTCCACATGAACCCCAAGGGGTTCATAGAAGCTTTGAGGGGGTCCACAAGAAAAAAATTGTACTTCAGGGGTCCATAATATGAGCTAAGGGGTTCATGATAAAATAAAATAATTTGTTAAATAAAAATAAATAAAAAAAATAATAATAAAATAAACTAATGTCATAGAAAAGTCCAGAAATTCACAGTTAGAAGATACTCGTATTTTCTGGAAACTTCTTCAGTTGACGCAAAAAAAAAATTTCTTTCCATAGAAAATTCTCGAAGAAGAAAACATTATTTAAGCACCGACTAATCTAGAAAGAGTCAGTCAGTCAGAGGCAGTCATTTCATTCTATAGTGAGTAATCGGAATCGTCGTGGTGAAATCTATTGTTTGTGTTATTGAACGTTATTGTTCTAGTGAACTATATTTCCATTAGTACCTACAAGCATTTCCAACATTAAATATTTGAGGTTAATAATATTATTATTATTTTCAGATTACCCATGGCTCATGCAAAGAAGAAAACAAGACAGTATTTGACTGAATGTCTGTCATATGGTTTAATTGAATCACCAGAGAATATCACAAAACCAATGTGTCTTATATGCATGACTGTGCTGTCTAATGATAGCATGAAGCCAAGTAAGCTTCGTCACCATTTGGACACAAGGCATAGCGAAAAGAAAAATAAATAAGTGGAGTATTTCCGAAAACTACGAGACAATTTTCAAGGAAGCAACAAACTGGGTCAGATTTTTGTAAACAAGCAAGCAATAAAGATAGAGGTTTATTAGCATCATATGAAATCAGCAAAATAATAGCAAAATCTGGAAAGGCACATAGCATTGGTGAAACTGTCATCTTGCCTTCAATATCAGTTGTAATTTCAACAATGTTAAACAAAAATGCACTTGAAATTACCGATAACCTTTCTTTGAGCAATAACAATATCCAGACGCATTGTGAAGATGTAGAAAATCAACTTATTGCTCAATTACGAGTGAAACAGTTTGCAATGCAACTCGAAGAATCAACTTTGATGGGCAATGGAGCACTTTTATTGGCATATGTAAGATATATAGATGATAATCAACTCAGAGAGGAAATGCTTTTTGCAAGAGTCCCCAAAATAGATACTAAAGGTGAAACAATATTTAAGGAAGTCCAGTCTTATTTTAGAGAAAAAAAATATTCCACTCGAAAATTTAATGGCTTGTGCTACTGATGGCGCTCCCTCCATCGTCGGTAGGTACAGAGGGTTTATCACTCATTTAAAAAATGCATTGCCAAAAGTATTTTGCATACATTGCGTGATTCACCGCCAACATCTGGTGGCGAAGGGATTCAGTGGACGTGTTCATGAAACCTTAACTCTTGTAATAAAAGCTGTCAACCTCATTAAGGCTAATGCTCTTCAAGATCGTCTCCTTCGCAAATTTTGTGATGAAAATGAAGGATTTGACCGTCTTGTACTGCATACAGAGGTGCGATGGTTGTCTAAAGGCAATTGTCTTCGTCGCTTCGTCGTCCGTTGGGACAGTATTGTATCATTTCTAAACGAAAAGGAGATTGGAAAACAGTTGGTTGCCATGAAAACAAACAGACATATTTTACCTCTCAGATGTGTTTGAAAAACTGAATTCTCTTAATAAGCTGAAGCAAGGACATAATTGTGATTTAATATCTAGCAAAGAAGCAATTAATGCATTCCTATGAAAACTTAAATTGTACAGTCTTAAATATCTCACGCCGTGCGTTTGACCAGTTTCCAAACCTTGCTTCAGTTAGCAGTGATTTAAAAGATGATGACTGTGTTGTGTATGTTGATCATTTAAAAAAAATTATGAAGACAATCAAGTTCAGTTCAAGGACCTACTAGAACTGAACATCCCAGACTGGATGCTGATTCCATCTGAGGTAAATGTTCTGATGTTGAAATTGATTTACAAGAGGAACTTGTTGAATTGCGCTCTGATGACAGTCCGAAGTCTATTCAAAAAAGGAAAGCATGATGTATGGAAGAATAGTGACATTGCATGTAAATATTCGCTTTTATGGGAGAGAGCTAAAATGTATGTCATTGTTTTCCCATCATCTTATCTTATGGAATCTGGCTTTAGTCGTGTAACACAGTTGTTAACAAAAAATCGTAATCTCCTTGATATAGTAAAAAGAGGTGATCTTCGTCTGACTCTCACGAAATTGGAGCCAGATATTAAAATTCTAATATCAAAACATCAGCCACAAGGATCTCATTAGTAGAGCCTATTTAATGGGATCCCATTTAATAGCCTTAGAAATAAATTTATATATATTGTTTGAAATAGTATTTTTATTTTTTTATACTAATTCTGTCATTACAAGTAAAAATATGTTTCAGTTTTATCAATTAAAATTTTCAAAATTTGTAATTTAAATTTTTTATATTATATTGGAATTGTTTAATTATTAGATTTTACTAACCTACAAATAAATATTTCATTTAGGAATATTACACCACATTTGTAAAGTTAGGACTCAGTGGGTCCACAAACAAAAAAAAGGTTGGGAACCCTTGCTGTACACGCAAATATACATCCTTCCTAAAATGAGGCCTCCAGACCTGTACGCAGTACTCAAGGCGTGGCCTAACCATTGCCTTATACAGAGGGCAATCACCTCCTTTTTTTCTGCTAGCAAAATTCCTGTATATCATTGACAAAACCCCATGACCTGCCTTGGCACCCTGTCTGCATTGCTCAGAAAACTTCATATCTGACTGCACAATTCCCAGGTCTTTTTCATTTTCTACCACCTAAAGTGTAGTACGTTTCTCTGGGGTTACTTTTACCCATATGCAGTACTTTGCATTTGGCAATGTGAAACTTCAGTTGCCACTTCTCAGTCCATCTGCCCAAATTTTCTAGATCCTGTTGCAGTAGCACACTGCCATTACTGTTATTAACAATCCTGCCAACCTTTGTATCATCTGCAAACTTTGACAGTAATCCTGGTATACCTTCATTAATATTAGCATTAGTAGAGGCATATGATGCAAGAAAGCAAGCTTATGCAGCATCAGCCAAAAAAAAAAAAAAAAAACACTCCCATTTCACCCCACCGTTGGTTCGAAATACCTGACCAGCTGAGCCTTAAATTTATTTAGGCTATCAACTTCCACAACAAGGGATGGAAGTCTATTCCACCAACCAACTACCCGCTGGCTAAAGGCAAATTTCCGCACATCTATCCTACATCTGTCTTTCCTCAATTTGAATTTATGCCTTCTCAGGTGATTATTCTGAACAAGAGGAAGAATCCCATCGGCATTGAGCATACTCAAACCATTCAAGGCTTTATACACCTCTATCAGATCACCTCGCCGGTGCCTAGTCTCCAGACACTGTAATTTGCAAAACTTAAGCCTTTCTTCGTAAGACCAACCCTTTGTTCCATTCACTAATCTTGTTGCCCTTCTCTGTACTCGTTCCAGCAGATCCACGTCCTTCTTGAAATGAGGCCACCAGACCTGTATACAGTACTCAAGGTTGTAGCCTAACAATTTCCTTATACAAGGGAATAATCACTTCCTTATTCCTGCTAGAAAAATTCCTGTATATCATTGACAAGACACCATGAGCTACTCTTGCAGCCCGTCTGCACTGCTCAGAAAACTTCATATCTGCCTGCACAATTACCCCCAGGTCCTTTTCATTCTCTACCACTGTCAGTGTAGAACCACAGAGTTGATATGTTGCTCTGGGGTTACTGTTTCCCATATGTAGTACTTTACATTTATCAATGTTAAACTTCATTTTCCACCTCTCAGCCCATCTGCTCAACCTTTCCAGATCCTGTTGCAGCAGCATAGAGTCAGTAGTGTCCTTAACAACAATGCCAACCTTTGTATCGTTTGCAAACTTGGACATTAAGCTTGATATACCATCATCAATATCATTTATAAATACAGAAAACAACAATGGACCCAACACTGAACCCTGAGGGACTCCACTAATAACATTAGTCCACGGTGAGCAGTGTCCATTGATTACCACTCTCCCTCGTCTCCCCGTCAACCATTCCTTTATCCATAGCAGTAATTCGCCTCCAATGCTACACTGCTCCAGTTTGTGCAACAGTATCAAAAGCCTTTCTAAGATCCAAATATATAATATCAAAGTTATTCCCTGAATCCAGTTCTTTTGTGACTGTATCATAGTATCCAATCAAATTGGTCAGGCAAGACTTTCTGTTAACAAAACCATGCTGTGTCCGAGCTATAACTGAAGTCTTGTCTAGATGATCCTGCAGTGCTTCTTTAACCAGTGCCTCCATTAATTTTCCTGGAACAAATTTGTCACAGGTCTATAATTACTTTTGTCAGCCTTTGATCCTGCTTTGTGAATTTGGGTCACATTTGCATATCTCCAGTCTATTTGTACCTCCCCTGAGTCCAAAGAAACTCTCATAATTATGGCTAAGGGTTTGCTTACTTCCTTTGCTGCCTCCTTTAATATAACTGGATAGATCCCATCCACCTCGGTGCCTTTTTTATGTTTATCCTCAACAATTTCTCCTCCACTTTCCTCTTAGTTATTATAAAATCATCTAGCTCACTGACAGAGTTTACTTCACCTCTGGCATTCCCCTTCCTGAATAACTCCTCATGTGTGAATGTAGATGCAAAATACTCGTTTAGTTTGTTAGCCACCTGAGCAGGATCCTCAACTGTTGAACCATCAATATCCAGTGGACCAATCTGATTCATCCCTTTTCTTCTAGAGTTTACATAGGTAAAGAACTCTTTTCTGTTTTTCTTTGCATCCTTTGCCAAGGATTTCTCATAATCTACCTTTGCCTGCCTAATCTCCTTTGTGACTTGGTTACAGACCAGCTTATATCTATCATAGGCTTCCATGTCACTCATTAATTTATATGTATCCCATGCATTTTTCTTCTCTGCCATATTAGTTCATCTGACATCCATTTAGGCCTAAACCTTGAACAATATTTCTTAGTTAGTATGTAAAGCCTAGTAGCTTCCAAGATAAGTTCTTTGAATGCTTCCCATTTTGAATTTGCTGTTGGTAACATCATCAGTTGGACCCACTGTACGGAATTTAAATACTGTCTCAGACCATCGTAGTCGCCCTTACGAAAGCAAAAACCCTTCCCTTTACCCCTGATAGTAGTTACCTCTTTGAGTAAATCCCACTTCAGCACACTGTGATCACTGCCACCTAGTGGTTCCTTTATCTGCAGATTCTTAATACATGAAGAATCACTACTGATAATCAGATCAATAGTATTACTCCCTCTAGTTGCCTCCCGAACATGCTGATGTAGAAAACAATCGTCCAATAAATCCACAAAAGCCTTGCTAATGTGTGAGTGACCAACCCACAAATTCCAGTCAATATCTGGGAAATTAAAATCCCCCATTATAAGACTCTCTGATTTACTGGCCCACTCTATTTCCCTGTATAGTTTCTTTTTATACTCATCAGAGTCATTAGGTCAATAGCACACTCCTACTCTCAATTTTGATCTCCCAATGCTTATGTCACACCAAACTGACTCGACACTGCACTGTCCAGCGATGTCGACTGGCTTCACTTCCTTGGATTTTATGTGTTTCTTAACTAATACCCTAACCCCTCCTCACTTCCTATCCTGTCTATCCTTTCTGTACACATTGTACTCCCCAAATTCCAGTTCTACATTCCTTATATCTGTGTGACACCACATCTCTGATTTCCCAACAATATCTGCCTTTGATGTTTTGAGCAATACCTCAAATTCATCAAATTTATTTACCAAACTCCTAGCATTGGTGTACATGAAAGTATACATGCACCTGTTCCTATTCTTAGCTACCCTAACACAACCTATGTGTTTACTTGTACCGCAATGACTCCCAGCAGTCTCTGAAATACCCTGCATGCATCTTGTTTTCCAGGCTGCTGCTCATTCCAATAGAAGCAGTGCAAAAATCACTTTCACCTCTGCCAGTGACTACTGTTAATCTGTTAGTCCTTGTATCCCCCCCCCCCAAGCTAGCAGTTTTCCGACCCACTTAACACTGCCTCGATAGCATCAGCAAATATTCTTGCACCCCTTTCTATTAAAGTGTATCCCATCCCTGTAGAAGCAGTCTCTCCTGTTAACAAGTACAGACCAGGCTAAAAAAATTCTACCCTTTGAGCCTTGCACAATCTTTCCAGGGCCGAATTGATCGACAAGGCTCTCATCATATACTCCTTCCTATCGTGTCTGGGCAGAATTGCAGACACTTTCAAATTCAACCCTAATTCACGGCTTTTTTTCAACATGGACCTGTACTTGTTAAGTAATTCCGCCGGTGTCCTACTCTTAATATCATTAGTGCCAACGTGTACAACTATATCACCTTTTGGGTCCTTAAAAGATGATATCCGCTCTACAACATCATCAACCTTTGCCCCTGACAGATATACCCTGGTCCTGTTCCACCTATCCTTTTTACATACCATGTTCCCCGACTTTTTACATACCATATCACTGATAAATATAGAAAACAACAGTGGACCCAACACCGAACCCTGTGGGACTCCACTAATAACATTAGTTCACGAAGAGCAGCATCCATTGATTATCATCCTTTGTCTTCTCCCACTCAACCATCCTTTTATCCATTGTAGCAACTTACTCTTAATACCATTCTGCTCCGATTTGTACAGTAGTCTTCCATGCGCAACAGTGTCAAAAGGTTTCCTGAAATCCAAGTATATGATAATCAAAATTATTTTTCGCATCCAGTTCCTTTGTAACCACATCATAATAACCAATCAAATTTGTCAGACAAGACTTTCCCTTAACAAACCCATGCTGTGTCTGAATTATTGCTGAAGTCTTGTCTAGATGATCCTGCAATGCATCTTTAACCAGTGACTCCATTATTTTACCCGGGAGGATAATCTCTCATCTCATTAAACATTATATTATTTTCTTTTGATGAGCAACTCGCTGTAAAGTGGATGAACCTGTCATTCTCTTTTTCTTCCTCATTCGCATTATTAAAGCGCTAATAATTACAGATTCATCGAAATCAATGTGGAGTCTAGGTAAATGATATAATTTTAGTCGTCGATGTGCGGCAGTACATGTAGACATATATAGGATCCTGTGTAGTGTAGTTCCAGAACTTTAGATCAACTCCTACAGAGTTCTTTATCATCACAGTGGAACACTGTGATGATAAAGAACTCTTTAAACGGCCAATAGGTGAGTAATGTTGTGTTTGTGCAGTGTAAGTTGTTTAGTTGTTTTTGGCCACTTAGTGAGCAGGAAGGCTCACTCACCTGGACTGGATAGCCCTGTCCGTGTTTGTCTACACTGCGGGGAGGTGGACCACAACTTTGTACCATTGCCTATCTGTAGTTGAGATCTCTACATTCTTTTCATGAATAGGTAGGTATGTAGTATTCAGAGGTACAGCAACAAAACTGTTTTGTTGTACTGCAGTCGTTGGCAACCTTAACGAGAAGACAGAAAGTCCTCTATGTGAGGGAAACCCAAAGATGGAAGGAAATAGGTGACTTTTTGGAGTCTGATTTAGCATCATTACAGACGTGTCTATATAAAAATATGCCTTTGGCCTATTAGTTAAATCTGCTGAAAAATTTATCAAGCATTTTTGAAAAACAGGTAATGACAAAATTTCTTGCCATTACCTATCTGGAAACGGAAAGAATTTATAATTACACTGTATATATATATAAATTATAATTAGTTAATTTAATAATTTAATTATATTTAATTTATATTTATACATTTGTACGCCTAGGATGACAAAACTGGAATGTATAATGAAATTAATATTCGAATACACATTAGAATAAAAGTAAAACAGGAAAAACACATTCGAAAATGAAATACAATTAAAAATAAAAATATCACAGGCTACTCATTACTCACGTATTGATTCACTGCAAAAGAGATACAAGCTATTGTGTGGTATACGTGGCGGGGAGAACTACATAACTAGAAGACCCAATGAATAGTTTCACTACTCCAGAATATTGAGTTCTGAATCATCGCATATTGCTGACCATTATGCTCCTCATGTAAAGGGAGCTGAAGTGGCGAGAGTGTCTGATCGGAATTTTAATATTGCAGTGATCGATCACGTCAAGGGAATAGTACGGAGGGGAACGCCACGCAACTGCTCACAATAATTATTGAAGGATTTTATAGAATAAGTCTACTTTATTATTTACTTTATTTTTTATTAGAAAATGTTAGGTAGATGCTTTGTTATGCAAATTTTATAGTTTCCAAGGTAATGTTTCAGTTTGAAAATTTTTATTATTAAAATTGTCAGCAGGAGTGCGCCGCACCGTAAAGCACTGCCGAAATGTACGAACTGTGAAGGGATGGAATCTGTCCAGAATTCGTAAATTCATTAATATCGAACACCACTAGCCGTTATCAGTAGGCTAAGAGGAACAGTTAGGGGCACTTCATCGAAACTAATGTATAAATTAGCATACTAATTTCTACCTCTCCCCAAAAAGAGCTACATGAATACCGGAGTGCGTAAGTAACTGATGCCTGAAGGCGATTGACTTGCAGCAGTTAAATGAATAACGTTGATGTTTCTGCTCTTGCACCACACAGTTGTTCTCAACTTTGTGGCGCAAGAAAGTCCTTTCACTTCGTCTAAATTTCTTTAGTTTGCTATAAAATAGAAATTTGAATATAATTTAAAATGATGTATGATTTAAGTATTTATTTTATGGAACTAGACTTTTTTTTAAAGAATTTTTTTTCCAAAATTCATGTTTTTGATATTCTTCCTAGAACCTACATTATATTCGAGTATATTACTAATAACTGCTTCATTTATAAATCAAATCCTATACTCAAAACAACTGCGGCAGTTATTTTACGTGCGCAGATTCACATTATATTCATTGTCTGAAAAATTCCTAACATTACTCTGCCTACATTTATAGCAAACAATTTGTATGAATTCCAGAGGGTCACCATTCTGTTAAAAACAAATTTTACGGCAAAGGGCAGTCATCGTTCTGTGGACGTCAACATTCGATCAAGCAGTTCAGTTTTATCCCCGGTAGTATGTAAGGTATTTGTCACTAAATAGTGTTCTACTTTCATTAATACTAGAAATATCAAAAACTTACGCGTTCTAACAACTCGTTCTGTAAGACAGCTTAAGAGGAAGAGATTTTCTTTTAGTAGTTATTCTGCGCTTTTCCATTTCAACGTCGCTTGTCTCCTGGTTTGTCGTGATTGTTACATGACAGAGGGAGTAATTAACTGAGAGAGCGAGCTGAACTCTCTAATGAACCCAAATTACACAAACCGTCCCTACTGTATAATTATTAGAGGATGATTATGGACATCTGTGGCAGAGTAGATTCACTTGATGAAGTTTGTTGTTAGTACAGTCGTTTAAGAACTAGTTAATTTACTTCGCCATTTTAATTTCCAGAATGTCAAGCATTAAATACTTAATTACATCCTAACAACTGAAACTTGAACATGCAACATTCAGGCATACACGTACATACTGTACACGTGGCCATAGATTCGAATGCTTTGTGTGGCGTGCTCGCGCGATTCGTGTGAAGCCGTAGAATATTCGAAGTGACGATACTGTGTGAATTACTATAATTACAGTAGCGAAGTTGTATCATACCTGGATAATGCAAAATCCATGGAGGGGTTAGATCCTTAGTAGGTAGGCAACTGTAAACTATTGCGTTATAAATACAGCAAAATTAACAACTATGGTTATAACGTAACAACTTTCAGTGGATAAAGAAAAAACAACTTCTCGTACTTATTGATTTTAAGGAAGGTTCACAAAAAGAATGAGGCAAGTTTTCTGGTATTTACTATGGTAATTCCATTACAAGACTTTCATTGGTTGTCGTTCTTCATAATGTTATTGCATTTCGTTAGCAACGAACGATAATTTAACTTTTCGCAGCACGCAGCAAACAATTCTGAAAACTAATTCAAGTGTTACCAAGGCAGCTGACAGCGATGTTTTAAAGAATTGTAATTACAGAGAAAAGTGACTAAAACTATTTATAACACGAGGACATTTGATCTCCAGCAATTAAAAGTGGATTTAATTAGAATATTGGTGTTTACTTTCTAAGCATTACAGCCACGCTACCATGCGTGAACTCTCATTAAAGCGCAATCAACGAGAGTTGCTACGGAAAGACGGAAAAACAACACCAGATTAGTCATTCTGTCTCTTCACTGTGAGACCCTGATTTTTATGCTGTTAAAATACTTTTCTAAGAAGGAATAAACTTCTTGACGTTTAAAGGAAGATTTATTTGTCGCTCTTGTTTGATTATCTAACGTACAGGATTAGGCATTGCATCCCATCATGCTGTTGCCATGGTACCTGTAATAAGCGAGGCGCCGAGATCATTTCTCTCTAATCCTTGAAACAAACGCCTTCCCAAGGAGTTGACTGTACTGAAATGTCTATTGATAGATAAATGACTGCCTTCGTCCGGAATGTTTTTCACTTACATGAGTTGTTTCCTGTACTCGTTTTCTTTCTCTCTGTCGTCTTCTTTGTAAGGTTGGTAATTAAGTGTTTAATTAACGTATTGTTTCTGCTACTGATAAACAGAAGATTCCCCAATTACATTCGCGATTTTAGCGCGTTCTCACTGCCTCTTGTATAGCGTCGAACGAGACAAAGACAAGTCTAGACGTATGCTGCTAAATTATTTCACAGCACGAACTTCCTTCCGTCTCTAGACAGCTCTGGTAAGGGAGGGGAGTGCAAAGTCTAAGAATCACGGAAATTGCTTGAAAGGTAAAGGATGAATCGTTTCGTCGATCTTCTTTTACTTCTTAAAAGGACGAGCGCAAATTCAACAGATAAAATCCAGCAGCTATTTGTGTACACAAGAAGCTATTGTAGAAGAGAAAGGAAACAGGAAACAGCGGACCTGAGGAGAAATTGAGTTTGTACAGACAGGAAATGGTAATCGTATGTTGTAGCTTAGTCCAATGAAAATAGATTTTACCTTCCTAGCACAACCATCTTCTAAGTATCACGACATACAGCTGGCAACTGTAATACAAGTCCATGGCATGTATCATGACATGATATATCACTGTTCTACGCGTATTATAACAATAGCAGCGGATTTAAAATAAAGTATCTAATCAACCGTGAAAGCATTAAGACCCAAACAGAAAGATGAAAGGAGTTTGTTTCCTACAAATAAAATAATAGCATTTTATTTATTTATAACTTTTATACGCTGCAGTAATTAATATAAAATAAAAACTAAAAATTTAAATAAAAGATAGTACTGTAGTTAGTTAAATTTAGCTACGCTGCAGATTTTCACATCCTACCCTCACTTTTTTTATTTTAAAAAATTCAAAGAGGATAAAAAAAAACTAATTTATTTCTCTCTGTGCTTTCTGTCATCACGCGTAACAATTTTAGGAACAGAAAGCGTAAGTAGAGATATTTCCGGCAAAGTATTTTCTGGTGAGTTAAAAGTTTAGTACTTTAGAACGAATTTAAGGCCTTTCTTATCGTCATATACAAAATATTAATCCTGAAATCTCAATTTCGATTTAAACTGAAGGTTTGCAGAAAATTTTCAGGAAAGTAATTATATTTTATTGTAAGCAAAAAATCCGACTGATTACCGATGTAGCGCCGGGTAAGATGTGAAATACCGCGTTGCATATGGATTTTCTTAAATATACTAAGCTTATAACTACAGTACTAACCCCTAATATTTACCAGCACACATTCTTAAATATTTTTCAATAAAATCAAAATTTTAAGAATATTTTATCGCCAAATTAAAGATACGTGTAATTACTGTTAATCAATAAAAGAAAACAAATAGTAATTTAAAAAATAAAAAGCAATACTTTATGTATAATTCTAATTTTTGTTTATTTTGGTTATTAGCAACTTTTTAGACAAGATAAGAGTTACTTTATAAAACCACTTGACAGACAATATTTTCAGTGCTGACTTTCCTTGATGGAGGTCAACCTGGAAATGTATTCTTTTAAATGAACAGCTAGTAGCTGAAAATAAAGGTAATAAAAGTTCAGATTGGAAATAAAAGTCTGCCCCTGAGGTAAGGATTTGAAACCTTATAGTGAATGATAATTCAACTTGGTAAAAATGCTTTTGAAGGGCCGGTTGTATTCTAAGGTTTTTGAAAATGCGTATTATGTTAAGAGTTGTTGTAGTAAGGTTTTAATGAGCTTCCGCGACTAAGGCCATACTGCTCCGTATACTTTCGGTAAATTGTGTGTTCTGTGGTCGATTTTCTCTTTTCCGGACGAAACATCCGAGTTTCCGGGAGAAAACACCACGCTACCCTCGCTTGAGACCCCCTAACTCAGTCACGTTGTGAAAAAGGCTCATAAAAATTCCTCGCGTCATCGTAGGGACCCGAACTGAGGACTTTTCCACCCGATGTGGGGAGGACGCAATTTTACCACCTGTGCTACCTACGAGGGAAAAGAGTTAGTACTATGATTATACATTTGATATATACTTCTACGGCTCATATGCAAAATAAGTCAGTTTACTTTATACGGAGTATATTGGATTCCGTAATATCGACTTGTCTGTGAGATTTCTGATCCAAGCAGATTGCAGAATGCCGCCGAAGTTCCGTATAAAGGTCAAAAATAAGGTACCAGTTTAACTCTCAGTGGTTAATTTATTAAATATATAAATTTCCTTATTGGTGATATTCGTTTTTTACTTTTATCTCATTTACATCACTTCCTTCAATTTTTCTGTCAAAAGAATCAAGGAATAGTTAGTTAAAAGCAAAACGCCTACGTATATACTTGTCGCGCATACCCGAAGTAATAAAAACACCCATGAAATTCTATATCCAATTAAACTGTTAGCTTGTGCTTATAACATCCTGATTATAATGTCATTTGCGAAATGCATCAATTAATTTCTTATTTAAAAATTAACTCATTAAATTCTGGTTACTATCATAAACTCAATTCCTGTTTAAGACTTTTCGAATGGTTCATGATTTATTCGTGCAGAATGCCAATATTATGAACAAAAGTATATTCAAGAACGGTTTTAATAATGTATAATAGATAGATAGATAAATATGACACCAAGCAGATATTTGTTCAATGGTCATATTCTTTATTTTAATACGCGCTGTGCAACAAATGACGTCATTCGTTTTTAATAATTTAAACTGCTATTTTACTACTTCATCATCGAAGCCTGATTTTTGCAAAACTTATTGGAATATGTAAATTATTATAGCCTGTTTTCTCTATACGCAAAGAAACTCAACATAAGCATTTTAAAGGTTCAAATATAATTTTATTTGATCGAATCACGATTTGATTTAAAAATTTGAATTTGCATATAAATAACAAAGGACTGTATGTAGGTAATATAAGATTGAGCAAGTTTATAAAGAAAATGGGAAAGGATCCGATGAAAAGAAAAATATTAATTCTGAAACCGAATTTTGCCATTAAAATATAATTTTATTTGTTACATATAGGAGGAGGTCGATAGAGAAAAATCAGGTCCAGAAAAGAAAAAATGAATGAAAGAGGAGAAAAGGTGTGGAACTGTTGTAGACAACACAAAACAAAATGGTTGTTGTTGTTGTTGTTGGGTTTTTAGGTGCATCAGCGACTAAGGCCATATTGCTCCGTGCATACTGTCTGTAAAAAAATTGCTTGTGTTCTGTGGTCGATTTTCTGTTTGTTTGACGAAAAACCGACGAGTTTGACGAGTTTCCGGGAGAAAAAAACATGCTATCCTCGCCTGAGATTGACTAACTCAGCCACGTTGTGAAAAATGCCCATAAAAATTCCTTATGTCATCGACGGGACTCGAATTCAAGTCTTTTCCAACCGTGTAGGAAGGACGGCTATTCTACCAACTGTGCTACCTACGAGTGCTCACGAAATGATGACGAGTAACATCTTTTTTGAAACACCACTATGTGTAGAAGTTACTAAGTTAATCTATTTGATAAAGGGCAATATCAAATAGATTAACTAATAATCGACCCAAGATGCAAGGACCAAATTAAATCAGGTCAATGGCTACCCAGGAACAGCCTAAGAAACAATAGGAGTAATAGGAGAATAAAATTGAAGAAAAAAACAATGGTTAAGGTAGGCATACTGAAAGATATAAGTGAAAAATGGAAATAAAGAAATGAGTAACAGATTAATGTAGTGTTTCTACCTCTCCAGGTTTAAGCATGCCATATTTGAACTGAGTGAACTCAGATTTTACTGCAGTTCCTCCAGGTCATAGAGCCTATCGATAGAGGGAAAAATATAAAAATTTAATTCCATTTTGAGGCGAATTAATTAACTAATAATATATAAAAGCAACTGTTTTCATTTCACTACACAACCTCTTCACTGACATTCTCTGACCGCTCGTGCCGGAGTATAAAGAGAACATACCTCCAATGTAATATTCACTCCACATTTTGTAATACTTTATCATTAATTGCACGTGAAATACAACTTGTATTTCAGGCTCTGTGACTTTATAAATTAAACAATCGCAGTACACCGCCAACGCTTTCGTAATGTAATTTATTTATTGCGGCTAATGATCGCCTGATGGTCTTGGTGGAGGCGTTTCTGACACCTCTCTCTCTCTCTCTCTCTCGTTGAAGTCGGCTGTGATTTGTGCTACTGTCTTTCTCCGGTTGGCTGAAACAATGCGAGACAAACGTCGAGGGCCACGTTCATCCACCACCTTTCTCCGCCCACAGAGCTGTCCACGATGAGATGTTATTCCGGAAATGGCATATCCCGATACACTCTTGATACTGTCGAACGGAGATAGTGCAATTTCTGTACCACCTCCAGGATAGAGTAACCCATGCGTCGGGTTACTCTATCCTGGAGGTTACTCTATCATCCATATTTCAAAGTCAGTTAACTCACGACGTTTATCCATACTGACATCGAATTACCGTCTATGTTAACGCGGTGATGCAATGTATCTATATACCTGCCAAGTGGATGATTCGTCCACTAGCGAGGGGGGGGGGGAGGGTGACAGCGTTGCGTTGACCAGGAACCAGGTATCTCATGAATTCTGTCCTTTCAGTGTACTTCTACTGACCATCCTCACCATGTCAAATGGAAAAGGGTTGAGTTCGAATTTCAACATTAACGGGAAGAAATTTTCTGGCTTTTTTCACAACGGTTAGTCAATCATAGCGAAGAGTTGCGTGGTTTCTTTCTCCCGAAACTTGGGTTTTTCATAGAGAAAACCGACTAAATAAAATACACAATTTCAGACTCGATATACTGGCACCTCACACCCTTAGTTTCTTTGGCGCCAGCTCAACTACCTCGCATGTAGTTGAGGCTGACAATTTGAATAAATTCAAAGGTCAACCTGTTTGAGGAGGGAAGCATATAATTTGCGTTTTCTTATCTACTTGATTGTTTTTTTTTTTTTTTTGCCAGTGCAGCAGAAGCCCGTGGTTTCCTTGCACTATACGGCGAATACTATTACTATCCTTTCTATCCAATTATCGTCCCATTGCACTTACCTTTATGGATCGAAATTGACTCCATTCGTGTCGATTCACTGGTGATATCCTGGCTTGTTTGGACAAATTAGAGGGAAAATTTTGTTGAAACTCAGGAAGTTGCTCTTGATATTTATGGGGGTTTTGATTTTGTTTAGCATAAACAAGCTCTCATCGAGTGACGACTGTATTTTTCAATTGGATAGCCAGTTTTCTTTCTAAACACTCACCGCAGGTGTACACAGCTCTCTTAGCTTTTAAATTCTGCACTAATTTTTGTGTTCGCGATGGTTCAGTTCTTTCCAATACTTTTCCTTTTTTGTATATTAATAACCTTCGTCCACTGACGGAAAATCATGTCCACAGGGCTGCTGAAGACAGTACGCGCTATTCCACTTTAAGGTTTGAGAAACAATGCCCTGCACGAACAACTTTCCATGCTGTTTGTGCAGGAGGATCTCGAATATTCATCAGCTCGTATTCTTTAATGCCGATCTCCAGGTAATTCTCCAATGGATCAAAGAAATGTCAGTTTAACTTCAATCTTGCAGAAACTCAGTCGTCTCTTATTTTTTTCACAAAAAACAGGTCTACTGCTGCTATGCCCATGTTTTCGTTTCTTTTTCTCTGCATAATAATTTCGTTTGAAATTTATTATGCGGTGTATATATGTTTATGCTCAAAAGATAACTGAATGATATAATGTAAAATACACGCATATTACGATCGACATAAATTCAAAAAATAATATTTAAAAAAACGAAATGCCTGTTGATTTACAGGGTACTCCTTCCTTCATTTAGTTTATAGGAATAGGTCTCAGCAAAAACACTCATGTGATAATGCAATTATTTATTCGCAATAAATATTACTTTGACCACTGTTTGCATAAATATGCATTTTAAGTATTACGGGTGATTTGGATATCTTTGGTGCATAACATATAGGCCTTAACAGCTTTCCTAGCATTCGCTCAGTATCAGATGCATTTCAGATACTGGTCGAATGCTAGGAAGCTAGGTCGAATTGATTTTATTATACAGTCTTTGAGTTAAGGAAGACCTTAATAATAAATTAAATTAAGCTACGCTATTATGTTGTGTCAGTTAAGGAAGACCTTAACTCAAAGACTGTATAATAAAATCAATTCGACCTAGCTTCCTAGCATTTTATTATGCATTGATTTTATTACGCAATCTTGGAATTAAGGACTTGGAGTTAAGTACTCCTTAACTCAAAAACTGCATAATAAAATCAATAAATTATGTATACGCTAATTATATACTCAAAAGGCCAGTTATTATTGACAGAAGAATGCAATGAATGGTATTGAATGATGATGATGCTGCTAAGAGACAGCATCATTCAATACATTCACACATCAAGGTTCTGACTGTTATCTTCCAGTTATGGCTAGGCTTAGAGATTAGTATTTTACGAGATTACTTCTCTTTGCTCATATAAGACTTATGTGAGAAAAGAGAGAGAGAGAAGTATTATTATATTAGACGTATATTATTATTATATTAAGAATTATATAAAACTCTTAATAAACACTCTTAAAGCGACTTCAGGGCAAATACTTTTGGCTCATTCTGTGATTCCAGTTGTGCACTACTTTTAGTTTAGCTTTAAAAATAATTTTTGATTAATTTCGTTTTCTTCGGAAATACCATTATTTCTTTGTGTCATTCAAGTTCTGTTTTCTTAATTCCTGGGAGTATTCGGTACAAAAGAGACAGGCTAAACTGTCTCTTCAAACAAATCGATTTCTCCCATCAATTTCTATTAGACTTTTGTATGGAGAGTAACAAAAGATACTCATTTCACAATTGGTAGAGAACGTTGACTTAAGAGAATTGCAAAAGTCAATATTTGTCTTATATCAAACACTGATAGAAGTTTGGAGAAGGCGTATGGTATATCAACTTTGCACCTTTTTCTATAGAAATGCTCGCTGTTTATTTGCTTCACCTACCCTAATAGAATTTTGTATTGTCTTTCGTTTAAGCACTTTCCTTTCTAAAAAAATGACGAGTACAGAATAAGTTATAAATAAAGTGGAACGAATTAAATTTATTTTTCCCTCCAGAACTTTATTTTCTTGAAATAAAAAGAAACCTGCCATTTGGATCAGGTGTAGATCAGTCCATGAATAGATATAAGAAATTTTCTTAAAAAAAGTAAAAACTAGGACTGGTTTTATTTCTAACCCACTACAAATCGAAAATATCCAGATTAATGTGAATTAAGTAAACCAAAGAATTAAAATATTCCAAAAATTCTAAAATCAACAATTCGTTGATTTTACAATTTTATGCAGAGACCTTTTATTGCTACATTTTATCTCAATTTTAAGATATCTAGCCAAAATTTATATAATACTTACAGGAACTATTTTACGAATTTTCTAACAATAAAATTTGCTCAATCAGCTGTTTTCTTTTATCATTGAGAAAGTTCTTCCCTGTTACTTGTTTCATAGTAAAAACATCAACAGCTCTGAAACAGAAATGCTTGCGCAAATATAAGTGCTTCCCTCGGCTTAACGTCGAGTGTATACACATAAGAAAAGCTGCTTTCAAATGGTAGTTATCAAAAGCGTCCACTAGAATTTGCTGCCAAGTCTTACAGGAATAAGAAAACCTTGCGCCCAAAAGTCATACTACTGCATTAAAAACCGATGCCTATTAATATAAACGTTCGGTAGTGGATGCTGATCATTCTAATCTTCCTTGAAATCTTCGAATGAACATTTCAATGAATTCTCTAGCCTAAAAGGAACAAACAAAATGTGTTGTAAAGTGCTCTCCCCCACTCCGAAATACACCTCTTCGAAACTAGATTAAATAAGCCTCGTCGGCCATTCAAGTCTTAGGCAGGCTAGTGAAATACTAAATTAAAACTTTTTCTTCTTACTCTTCCTTCACTTCCCATCCCCTTCTTAGTTTTGTCTTAACGATAAAAGAAGCGGATCTGCTATCAGAAGAGTTACGGGGGGGGGACAGGCAACAAAGAGAAATAAATTCTTCACATGTGCAAAATTTGTCCCTCGTGAAGTTCATTCATGTTGTGATATGTTTGTATCCATACCATTTGTAGTGAATGACTCTAACAGGTTATGCTGCCAGAGAACTATTCTGCCACTGGCTGTTGCAAAAGTGCATTGTTAATCTTTTTTTCCTTTATTTTATTCACAGACAAAGCTGGTTTCAGCAAAAGCGGAATTATTATCTTCCACAGCGGGGAGAGGCCAATCTTCATGATACTGTGCAAAGGAGACATTAACACAAATTCACAATCAATTCTTGGCAAGAACAGATGTATCGTCCTGCAATGTGTTAAATGAAATAAACACCCCTTCAATTGCAGCCAATCCTTTTTAGTATCGGAAAGTAGGTTATTTACTCAATCTTCAACCGACTATATCCTTTCAAGATATAGTTGGTTGAAGATTGAGATCTATATCTAGGGAGGACGGGCTACTTTACGATCAATGTGTACTTGAAATGTTTTGTTCCTTTTGCACCAGGAAATTCAACGCTAAGTTTATGGCCACCTTTTTCAGAATCACCTTATATATATTTATATATATTTTTTTAAGATATGAATTAATTTTTTTTTAACTCTGAGACACCAAAATCAGACCAGTGAGATTCTTAATTCGACAGAGATCATGCTAGTGACAAGATGAGCGATAGCTAGCCCAATATCGATATCTGCCTAAATGGTAATCTTTTCAAAAGGTGTATATTTCATTTCATTTCATTACGAATAACAGAAACAATTCTGCTACAGAAACTGGAATAATAAACAGCAAAGTTGTTTAAAATATAATTTCTAAATACTGCTACATTTTTTAAAGGAGAAACTTTGCGGTTGTTGCTTCTCTTTTTCAGTATTAAACAAATTAACAAATAATTTCTGTCAAATTTATTTTAACTACACACAGAGAAGGAAAACTGTTTCATTGTTGATACTTTTATCCTTATCCTATTAATTTTTATCCTAAAAATTACAAGATGTTTCTTATCGAAAGGCTATCAAGTCTTCTATTCACGTAACGTAAAACCCATCCTCAGCTATTCATAATTAAAGAAGTACTACCTAACCTTCTTTCCCTGTTTTGGAAGAAATTTTCTCCGGTAACATCAAAAATTCGATTAACTTTACCTGTCTTGCGATCGTTACTTCTCTCTCTTTCTCTTTGTATCCAATAGACGTATTTATTTAAGAATCCATCACGTTTCTCACACACCTACTTGACTGCTCACCCCTTTTCCCCTATAGAACTAATTGGCCCGTAACTATGACCCTAGCTTTAGGCCTGGGGTCCCAAAGGCTATGTTAAGTGAACTGTAACTAATCCTACACTGCCGCTGTTATTGATTGCTGCCAACTCAGTCCAGGTTCGGAGCATTGATCTGTTGAGCACAAATAAATCATTCCATTAATGACAAAATTCCGAGCTTGCTAGGCCCGTAAAGCGAGCTAACAATCCTTGTCTGCAGTTAATGGCAATTCTCTCCCCACCAAATCCAAAAGGGTCTTACATATACTTGGGTCCTCAAGATGCGGAAGTGAAAGTGACATCACCAGATGACGTACGCTAATATTTACCTTTCACGACATTCGGCCGGCAACTCATGGTACTGTATTCCTCTTCCCGTTTTCATATGGATTCAGAAGCTGAGTAAACAAAGATCTTGTTTGACATAGACTGTTAATAAACACCTAAGTCTGCACGCTGTGCTATGTGACAAGCTGTATCTCCTTACTGGATGCTTATGCAAATTGTTAAATTTTCAGTTTAAATCACTTTCTCCCATCTTCTTACTTGAGCTCTCGTATATTTTTTAAAACAGCAATTAGCTGCTCGGGACAAGCGAGATCATCGATAATTTTATCAAGTAAAAGACCTCTTCTCTCTGACCCGGGTCAGAGAGAGAAGGGGTCGAGGATAACCTACCCCAACTTGTTCCAGCCTAGGGGATGACGTTCTTCGTGGATCTTATTCTGCGATAATTGTTACTTTTCGGACCTGCATCATCTTCGTGTCGAATGTGACTTTTGTTGGCTTTTTATTGCCAATTATACAAGTTTTAATGTATTTTTATTTATCGACTGAATTCCCTTTGAATTTTTATATCGGGTTCTTTGTTTTATGATGCAATAAAAGTAAATTCACACAGACACACAAAATCAGTGATCGTACAAAACTTCTCTCTTCACAATCATATGTTCTGATCCACTAAGGATACCATTCTTATAATGACAGTCCTGTGTCGTGCCCTCAACGACAGATTCAATGATCTTATTCACCACAGAAAAACTCACAGGTCGATAGTTGCAGTTCAACTCTTTCACTTCCCCAATCGAAGGGACCTTTACGAAATATAATAAAGCTCCCATGATACTAAAAACGGTTGCATCAACCATTTGAGTACAAGCTGATGCATCAGTTTTTAGTATAAGCTAATGCAGTAGTTTTCAATATAACAGGATGTATACCGTCAATCCAAGGAGCACTACCTAAAGTTAGCCTCCTTATTTTTAATGACATACTTTTCTTTGAGATCGTTATATCACTTATTTTAGCATTAGCATTAGTAGAGGCATATGATGCCAGAAAGAGCTTATATAGCATCAGCAAAAAAAAAAAAAACCTTCCCGTTGAACCAAAAGTCTTCTAGTTCATCCTTGAATTTATTTAAGCTGTCAACTTCCACAACAACAGGTGGAAGTTTGATCCCGCAATTAAACACCCGCTGACCAAAGGCAAATTTCCGCACATCTATTCTACAACTGTCTTTTCTCAATTTGAATTTATGGCCCCTCAAGTGGGGAGAATCTAAGTAAGACGAAGAGCCCATCAGCATTGAGCTTGTTGAAACCATTCAAGGCCTTATACACCTAAATCATATCACCTCGCAGGTGCCTAAACTCCAGACGCTGGAATTTGAAGAATTTAAGCCTATCTTGGTAATGCTTTGTTTCACTCACCAATCTCGTTGCCCTTCTCTGTACTCGTTCTAGTAGCTCAAGATCTTTCCTAAAATGAAGCTTCCAGACCTGTATGCAGTATTCAAAGTGTGGCCTAACCACTGCCTTACACAAGGGGATAATCACCTCCTTATCCCTGCTAGCAAAATTCCTATATATCAGTGACAAGAGCCCATGAGCTACTCTTGTATCCTGTCTGCACTGCTCAGAAAACTTCATATCTGACTGCACAATTATCCCCAAGTCTTTTTCATTCTCCATTACCCTGAGTGTAGCACCACACAGTTGGTACATTTCTCTTGGTACATTACTGCTACCCATATGCAGTACTTTGCATTTGTCAATGTTAAACTTCAGTTGTCACCTCTCAGCCCATCTGCTCAACTTTTTTAGATCTTGTTGCAGAAGCGTATTGTCATCATCAACCCTACCAACCTTCGTATCGTCTGGAAACTTGGATATTAAGTCTGATATACCTTCATTAATATCACTGATAAATACAGAAAACAACAATGGGCACAACACTGACCCATGGAGAACTCCACTAATAACATTAGTCTGCGAAGAGCAGTATTCACTGATTACCACTCTCCATCTTCTCCCACTCAACCATCATTTTATCCATTGTAGCAATTTGCCCTTAATACCATACTGCTCCAACTTGTACAGTAGTCTTCCTTGTGCAACAGTATCAAAAGTTTTCCTAAAATCCAAGTATATGATATCAAAATTATTTTTTTTGCATCCAATTCCTTTGTGATCACATCATAGTATCCAATCAAATTGGTCAGACAAGATTTCCCTTAACAAACCCATGCTTTGTCCATACTATAACTGCAATCTTGTCTAGATGATCCTGTAGTGCTTCTTTAACCAGTGACTCCATTATTTTTCCCAGAACAGAAGTTAAACTAATAGGTCTATAATTACTTGTGTCATCTTTCGATCCACCTTTATGAATTGGGGATACATTTGCACATCTCCAGTCTGTGAGGACCTCCCCTGAGTCCAAGGATGCCCTCATAATTATGACTAAGGGCCTGTCTACTTCCTCTGCTGCGCCCATTAATATAACTGGATAGATCTCATCTGCCCCAGCTGCCTTTCTTATATTTATCTTTAGCAATTCTCTTCCACTTTTCTCTCAGTTATTACAAAATCATTTAACTCCCTGTTATAGTGTGACAATCGTCTGTCCTCCACTTCCCTACAGAATTCGTCACGTGTGAATGTAGATGCAAAATACTCATTCAGTTTGTCAGCTACCTGAGCAGAATCCTCAACAATCGAACTATCCATATCAAGTGGACCAATCTGATTCTTACATAAGTAAAGGAATCTTTACTGTTTTTCTTTGCATCCTTTGCCAACGAGTTCTCGTAATCCGCCTTTGCTTGCCTAACGTCCTTTGTGACTTGATTATAGACTATCTTATAACTACCATAGGCACCTTTGTCTTCTGATAATTTATATGCATCCCATGCATTTTTCTTCTCTGCCACGACTGTCATTAGTTCATCTGACATCCATTTAGGCCTAAAAATTAGGCCATTTAGACCTTGAAAGTATTTCTTAGTTGGTACGAAAATCCTAGTAGCTTTCAAAATTAATTCCTTGAATGTTTCCCATCTAGAATTTGCTGTTGGTAACATCATCAGTTGGTCCCACGTTTAAATCTATGAATTTTAAAAACCTCTTTGACCACTTTGACACTCTGACTGCAGTCGCCTTTACGAAAGCAAAAACAATTTCCTTTAACCCTGATGGTAGTTACATCTGTTAGTAAATTCCACATCAGTACACTATCATTGCCACCTAGTGGTTCCTTTATCTGCAGATTGTTACTCGTAATGCAAGAATAATCACTTCTGATAATCAGATCAAGAGTACTACTCCCTCTGGTTTCCTCTAGAACATCCTGCTGTAGAAAACAATTATCCAATAAATCCACAAAAGTCTTGCTAGTGCCACAAGTTGGAGTCTATATCTGGAAAGTTAAAATCCCCTGTTATAAGACAATCGGAATTACTGGCCCACTCTATTTCTCTGTACAGTTGTTCGTTGTATTCATCAGAGTCATTAGGCTTATAACACACTCCTACTCTCAACTTGGTTTTCCCAGTGCTTATGTCACACCAAACTAACACAACACTGCACTGTTTCACAGCAATATAACTGCTTATCACTGGTACTCCGTAGTTTTCGAACGGTTTCAACTGTTAATATGCACGTATCTATTGAACTGATCTGCCACTTTTGCTGAGCTTTCTATGAATCTTCAACTTCAATCTGTGTGCTGTTCTGTTCTTTTTTGTATATTCCTGTATGAGTAAAGCCTCTCGGGTCCATATCCTGCTTTCCGATTCTCAGCTCTTGTTAGTGATTTTTCACACTAAGCTTTCGCCCGTCTTAACCCCATCAGTGGTTTCGTTACATATATATGAATATCAATAAAGGTCCAATTATTTCAGTGCCAGATTATCAAGAAGAATGTTTAAGATGAAAATGGACAAGAAGCGCCCGAGAGGAAGACCCAGGAATAGATGGAGAGATCAGATTAGAAAAGATATGGAAACAAAGGGAATTGAGTGGGAGAGAATGATAAGAGACAAGATCTGAGAAGACAAAAAAAGATGGAAGGCTTTGACTCACCTGACTTTACGTTGGAATAGGGATGAAGATGAATGAATATTTCAGCGCATCACGCTGTGCAGTTGGTACCTCTGCGAATTGTTTGCAAGAATAGGAACTTGGCTAACGTTCTGACATTGGCCTGTCAAAGTGAAAACGTGAAGTTACTCTGTGATGTCCAGTTATGCGGCGTTAAAATAGTTCCTCTCAGTACGTGAAGCACTTGCTTATGTCGTGCGAACTTACAACTGTTCCAACATAGATTAAAGTGCTTTTATTGAGATTATAATGCACATGTTAATCATCTATAATTATTTAAAGGCATTAGTGACTACATACATTAGCATTTCACTGTTCATATTCAAGTATTCTTCAGTATATTTCTATTCCAACATGCCAGAGAGGGTAATTTTTAAACTGCTGTTGTTTTTCCTTTTCGATACAATTTCATATTATACTAATGTAGACATGTGTTGTGTCTTACGCAAGGCGACCCCTAAACGTTAGTTTATCTCCGCCATGGTTCTCTGTGATGATGTACAAGACTATATAATAGCCAGAAATGAGTGTAGTGTTATGTTTACGTAGCGTGTGTGTGTGTGTGTGTGTGTCTTGTTGTGTTGTTTAGCTGTTTCTGGCCGCTTTTCTACCAGGAAGCAGCGATCACCAGGAAGGCTACTTCCCAGTACCCGTCCAAGCCACGAAGAGGCCGGCCCAACTATACACGTACTACCTAAATGTAATATTTCAAGCACCCATAGGAATAAGCGCAAGTCTTATGGGCGCAGCAGTCTCCTTTAATCACGTACGGTGGTGAATACCACAAAGAATCCCGCATCCACTGCAGAAAGGTAATAGCAATGGTTGCCAGCAGTTCCCGTACCCAGGAAGCCCAAAAATGGGTACAAGCAGTTTAAAATCCTGTCTCCAATAAACTGGAGACCAGCGAATCCTGACCCCTAAGGAGCTAGCAAAAAAAAAAAAAAAAAAAATTATGGACAAAATTTTATTACGCTACTAAAAATAAAAATAAATAAATAAAATAAAGAAAAAAATAAAGGAAAAAAATAAATAAAATAAAGAAAAAAATAAAGGAAAAAAATAAATAAAATAAAGAAAAAAAAAAAAATAAAATGAAGAAAAAAAATAAATAAAATGAAGAAAAAAAAATAAAGGGAAAAAAAATAAAATAACGAAAAAAATAGTAAATAAATAAACTGTTGTAAATAAAAAATAATAAATTAATTAGATAAAATGTTAAAATAATTATTATTAAAAAAAAGTAGCTTTGTTGAGTATAGAAGTGAGCTCGGCAATCCACGTCGTCTATTGAAAACCTGTGTGGCAAATTCCTGTAGAGCTGAGAATGCATTTTGATTTTCAATAACAATTAAAGATTAATTTCCAGGCGAGAAATTATGCACTGTACTAGATAATGTTTGTCTTAAATCTTGGTAACCTGGGCAGAAGAATAAGACATGACTCCAGTCTTCAGAGGCACCGCAGAAACAGGTATCTGTCGTAGATAAATTGAATTGAAGAAGACGAGCTTCAAAGAACCGTGACCAGTTAGAATATATGATGTAACAAGGCTTGGGTAGAACCACAACTGATTACTTTTTGAGGTAGTGAATTTAAAATCAGGTATAAAACATCTGGTCACTGCTCCTTTGGTCGAAGAATTCCATCTCACTTGCCATATTTTATGAAGCTCAGTCGAACATTGCGCTTTTTCATTCTTTGGATCGGCAGTGGGATCATAGGTCAATTCGGAAAAAGTTAAGAGGATATGCTTTACGAATATAGTAAACAAAGCCTTTGTACGTAAGATCCAGATCCAGAGGTAACAAGCCTGAATATTATACTAATACGATTTACATGCATAAGTAGAAGAAAATTATGGCCATCCCACTAGGAGGAAAGGAAAAAGCGACTACCCAAACAACGAAAACGCGCCGGTTGTACAAGTAGCGTCAAAGTCCAAGAAGTTGACAATATCTAGACAATACCAAAACGTAGAAATCTCAGAGAAAGCATTAGAAATTACAATAGCATTTGTTCTACACAGGGCGGCAATTGGAAAACGAGACTGATGTTAGAAAAAAATAACGATCACATGTATGAGTAAATTAACCTTGTTTTGTTCAAAGTAACTTCCTCCCGCATTCACACACTGCATGCAACGATTGCAAAACGACTGGAACGATGGTGGAAGGCCGTGACTGGTTCAATGTTCTTGTCACAACACTTTGAATTATGTCGATGTTATCAAAATAACAACCTTTCAATGGTGTGTATTAGCAGATATGAGGGACATATGATGAAGGGCATCCATAGGGAAATAGGGATAATAACGCTTCCCACCACCAAAAAACTTACAAAAAATAAAGTTTGTTTACACTCCAGAACAGCAACATAAGGCCAGAGGAGTACACATAAAGAAAAGCTAATGAAAAATTCCGCCGTAGAGTTAATTTACACAGTAATTTTTCCTGTCATTATAACGAGTTATACACTAGTATGCTTATAAACATACAAACTGACGTCTAGCGATAATTATTGTCTAGTAACCTCTCTCTCTCTCTCTCTCTCTCATCTTCCATTTCGTCATTATTCATTCGCTGAGAAATTTGTGGCTTCCAGAATAAATTTAATGGCATATACAACCCAAGACAGCCACCCTCACTCTTGAAATTGAAGTCCCTTTTATGATATTGTTCACTCGCGTCATATTCTTCATACTACTTAGATCTCTGGTGAAAGATCTAAGCAGTATCGATTTAGCCTATTGTAAGTTCGCCAACATGCGGAATAAATAACAACCATCCAAATGGTTTCATTCTCAAATGAAAATTAGGCATTAGCATATTTTTATTTGAAAATTCGGGTGTTAGGAAAGTCCTACGGCTTTCCTAACACCCGAATTAGCGGTCACCATACCATTACAATGATTTCGGAACTGACTGACCCTGGCTAGATTTGTGAATTCAAGATATAAAGATGCTGAGAACGGTTTCAAATTGTAATGGAGTCACTATCATACTTAAAAATGATGACATGGATATGTTATGTTTTTATGTAGTACGTATATCATAAAATTATAATCATAATTAAAATTCATAAATTGCACAATTAATATATAATTTATAACCGCAGAAATTATAATATTTAATTTATTAAAATAACCTTTATTAAATAACCTATTAACGCTTTATTAAAATAACCCCATAGTGCTAAAATAAATTGAAAAGAAAGATGAAGGGAAAACGTCAATGACGATTCTCGAGCCGTATAATCTGTAAGTTTATGTACTCTCAGCCTAATCTATTCTCCATTCGTCTTATATTATCATTCTAAAAATAAGGACTATCAGAATAACGGAAGAACAATTGGGGACGGATAAAGAGTCTTTCTCAAATTTTGACCATCAATCTTGAAATGAAAAGATCGGTAGGGAGATGGTACCAGAAACGGAAACGGATTCTTCAGATAGAACATCCTCTCTACTCTCCGTCTGATTTTAATGTCCGATCGAGGACAGGACATTAAAAGCAATATAAGTAAACGAGCTCCAGAAATGCTTCCAATTGTCACAGAAGAGAACAGCTTCATGTAGAATTGCTGAATCACATAAAAATTTTCACGAATAAAATTATTTATGAAACTTTTTATTAAACATCTCATATTCAACATTTGCTTATGTTTTCAAAGATAATTATGGAAAAAAAATTGATGTATCACTGAAAAGTAATTCACTAAATTCTGAAAATTTTATATCCAACCATTGTCCTTAGAATACATTCTAATTCATAAATAGAATATGTTATTTTTATTCGCTATTTATTCCGAATATGGAACGACTTTTATAGATTGAGAATATTCCTTTAGGGGAAAAAAAAGATAATCCTTGTGAGAGACCAAAAAAAATCAGTTAATGAATAAAGGAAAAACACTTAAAAGGGAATAATGTCTGCACAAAGGCCCTCCCCAGCTTATTACAGTTAAATTGTAAACTGAAAGTTTACTTATAAATTGCTACGGAAAAAAACGTTCTTTGCTGTATAATTTAACTAACACTAACTCACTAAAATATTATGAGAGAGAGAGAGAGAGAGAGAGAGAGAGAGAGAGAGAGAGAGAGAGAGAGAGATTTCCTATATGCCATAAGTAAAAAACTGTTCTTAATCTGCATGTCCGTCTTTCTAAGAACAGATTGTTGATGGAATTCTGGTGCTGGGAGGTGTTCCTATTATCCTCTCTCTCTCTCTCTATTAACCCTTCCCAATAGCTAATGAGTGTTTAACGGCATTAATTACGGCCATGTCGAAAACCCCACTCTTCAACTGTCACACACACGTGCCTATTTAGGCCGACGTTAACGACATAATCCTCCCTTTCCAACAGTCCTTAATGGATGTAATGGATATTAAAGAGTTTTTTTACCATCCGGTTAATTTACGGTTAATGAAGATTAATAGAGAACATTATAAAATAATACTAGTATGTAAGGAATTTTGCACGTCTCTTTTGATTTCCTACATTATCTTAAGAGATCTAATGTGCATACCCTAGTAAACTACAAGGGATAACAAAGGAAAGCGAGCTCTTCATCTTACGAACAAGCATAATAAGATTACAGTGTCTCGTGACGGCTTAGTGAACTTGTAGGAAGGGAGAAGATTTAAATGAATGAGCCACGGAAGTAGTTGCATCGAAGTTATGAAATACGAATAAATAGCACACTGTTGACTTGCGGTGGATTAAACAAGTCTTTTGTTTTCTAAGACAAAAGGGGTCGTGTGTCTTTTTCAAGATACAGATCTATATCCACTTTCAAACACCAGCATAACTTACATCATTCACGCTGCTACATGAATATTTATAGATATAAAATTATTTAGGCAATTAAATAAAATGCTAATTACTATAATTAATTGGAATAACTGATGAGGTTAAAGACAGAGAATAAAAGCTTTATGTCAAGCTTTTGAATTACTGAATATCGCGAACCGAAGTCATCGTATTTTTCTCCTGAAAGAATGACATGCCAAGTTTAAAACATCGTTAAGTCAATCTAGAAAAAACCTGACCAACCAGTGTAGCATGGGGGCAATGTTGCCAGCCTTGTACGTCGACTTTCCAGAAGCAGACAAACATAAAATATTGACATTGTATATATAATATATACATAAAACAAAAACAAAAATAAAGAGAAACGGAAAAACAAAAAAACACTGATTGATTTGTAACCATCCGTCTACTGAAATGCCGTACAATGCCAATCTGGTAACACGCTGTGCCAGTACTTCTGAGCTCTCCTACTGCTATTCAGTGCTTCTCTGAATTAATAAATTTGATGTTACTCTGAAGCTTAAACTGTATGGAAGCTGTATATATCATTAAAGGTTACAGTATTAAAGCTTTTTTAGATATTTCAGCAGTTTTAAGGATTATGGACATAATGAGATCCTGTTTGAAGATATGAAACTAGTGTGTGATTTTTGGAAGCAGATATTCAATGTGCTGATGACAGATGAACATGTTTTTCGAGTCGTTGATAATAACTAGATCCTTAAGACAAAACACATTTGGAATTAAGAGAGTTTATTAGCGCAGTGATGAGACTATTTTCGGCAGATAATGGGATATGTGATAATTTAGTGCGATTGATATGAGGAAGTTATGAAGTTATCAAGATGTTAAAAGTTATGCGGTTACAAGCACAGTTATAAAATTCAGTGCACAAAATTCATTCAATACGCATAATCATTTAATACACATAAGGAATTAGAAAATGCGAATTGGAATATCATCGATTTGGCTGAAACAAGAAGAAGAAATGAATCACTTATAAGTTTATCAAGTGGAAATCTGCTGTACACTAATGGAAACAGTGAAAGGAGCGAAGGTGGGGTTGGCTTTCTGGTCCGTAAAGATAAAAAAAAAACAACATTTTGGAATTCAAAAGTACATCACCAAGAGTGTCAAGACTACTGCTGAGGATTTCTAAGAGGTACAAGCTAAAGGTTATGATGATTTATGCACCAACATCAAGCCATAACGATGAAGAAATGTACACCGAAATTGAGTCTTCTAGATGAGCAGAAAACCCACTACACTATCATTATGGGGGGAATTCAATGCTAAGGTTGGAAGAAACAAAACAGTGCAGAAAGGGGAACTATAGGAAATATTGGAATTGGTGAAAGAAATGAAAGAGGTGAAAGACTTATGGAATCTGCAGAATCTCGAGGATTGTCAGTAATGAACACTTTTTTTCAAGAAAACGATGAACGGAAAGTGGACATGGAAGAGCCCAAATGGATTAACAACTAATGACATTGACTTCATTCTCACTAACAGAAGATATATCGTGAATGATTTTACTCCCCTGAACTAGGTAAATGTTGGAAGTGATCACAGATGGTAAGATGCACACTTGATATAGATGTAAGAAAAGAAAGGAAAAAACTGACTCGAGTAAATAATACGAAGATCTTTGAGATAACAGAAGAAGAGAAAAAGCAGTATGCCCTGAAACTTAAGAACAGGTTTGAGCTTCTGCAAACTGTTCAGGACCAAGATATCGACGAGGAATATTACAGCTTTCTGAAAGCAATAAAGCCCAAGAAACCTGTAGTTAAAAAGAAATCCAAAGAAGAAAAAATTAGTCAAGAAACACTTGTCATGATGAACCGAAGACGACAATTGAAGAGCAAGGTAAACACTGACAAGGATAAAATTGAGTATACTGAGTTATGCAAAGCCATTAGAAAGAGACTCAGAGAGGACATAACAAGGTTTAACACAAGAAAAGTAGAACAAGCGTTAAGGGAAAACAAAGTATTTAAATCAGCAGCCATGAGCAGTAATACAGAAAGACAAATGAAACTGAAAAATAGCGATGGTATACTTATAAATAGCAGAGAAGGCATAATTCAAATAGCAGAAGACTACTATAGAGAATTATACAAGGAGCGAGGGAATGATGCCAGCAGTGGGGAAGATGGATTGCAAAGTAGCAACACATACGACATACCCGATATCCTTCCTGATGAGGTAGAACCTGCGTTGAAGAAAATGAAGAATCACAAAGCCCCAGGGGAAGATGAAATTACTGTAGAGTTGTTAAAATTGGGAGGAAGAGACATGGCACAAAAACTGGCAAGACGCTTCACAAAATGCATTAGAAAAGGTGTGACGCCTAAAGAGTGGAATAATGCAATCATAGTTTAACACAAGAAAAGTAGAACAAGCGTTAAGAAAGGAGATAAATCAGAAGAAAGGAGATAAAAAAAGAAAGGAGATAAATCAGAAATTGGAAATTATAGACCAATTAGCTTGTTATCCTACATCAACAAGTTGTTCACAAGGGTCATTACTAACAGATTAGAAAGAATACTTGATATGAATCAACCAAAAGAGCAAACTGGCTTTAGGATAGGATTCTCAACTATGGATCACCTTCACGTAATATCACAGCTAATGGAAAAAGCAAATGAATATAAAACACTATTATGCCTGGCATTTGTGGATTATGAAAAGGCATTTGACTCCATACAGCATAAGGCAATGTTTTGGGCACTGGAAAGACAAGGCATATATACACCATATATTATGATTTTGAGGAAAATATATGAGAATACTACCTCCTTTATTAGACTAGACAAAGAGAGTAGCAAATTTAAAATTGAGAAAGGAGTTCGACAAGGAGACACAATATCTCCGAAGTTGTTTACTGCTGCCCTTGAAGAAGCTTTCAGAAGATTAGACTGGTCGCAGAAAGGAATCAATGTGAATGGAGAGTAGCTAAACCATTCACGATTTGCAGATGACATTGTGGTCATAAGCCACGATCCCAAAGAATTAGAGGAAAATCTTAATCCGTTATGCACAGTTAGTAAGGATTTTGGACTAAAGATGAATATGTCTAAAACAAAAGTAATGATGAACAAGTATGCCACAGAAAGGGATATAATTATTGAAGGAGCAGTAACTGAAAAGGTGGAGTCATACTTATCTGGGACAAGTCATTAGCTGTAATAATGATAAATGGCTGGAAGTCAAGAGAAGAATACATTTTGGATGGATAGCATTCAGGAAATATAGTCACATACTGAAGAGCAATATCCCAGTTTGTCTGAAACGTAAAATAATGAATCAATGTATACTCCCCACCATGACTTATGGAAGTGAAACTTGGGCACTCACACCAAAAGAATGGAAGAGAAGCTAAGAACTACACAGCGAAGAATGGAACGAATTATATTGGGAATCAGACTGTTAGATAAGAAGAGAAACACATGGATTAGGCAGCAAACTCAATTAAAGGACATTCTTATCAAAACTAAAGAACTAAAATGGTCCTGGGCAGGACACAAAGCTCGAAGACATGATGACAGATGGACTAAGAAAATAACAGAATGGTACCCAAGAGGAGCTAGAAGAAAACCTGGAAGACAACGACGGAGATGGACAGATGAAATTCATGAGTTTGTGGGTAGTAAATGGATGGCCATTGCACAAAACAGAAGGAACTGGAAAGTTGCTGGAGAGCTCTCCATCCTGCAGTTAATTGGAAATGGCTGATGATGATGATGAGGGTTCTTTAAAATAACAGCATGTTTAAATATAAGTGGTACAGTTGCTATTTCCTTTTATAGTGGTTGGAGTATAACTTATGAACAGTAATTTGTCCACATATTTCCTAATGGGCAGTGTTTTAACGAAGTGAGTTATTTTAATACAGAAGCGAGAGTTATGAGGCAGGTTTATTTTTAAAGCCCGTAAGTTCAATATTTGAATATTGTAATTATGTGCTATTTGATGGATGGTTGAGGCTGACAGCTTGGGGAAATGGAAAGGTCAGCTGGATAAGTGCCTACGTGAGCAGGAGTCACATAGATAGTTTATTTTATTATTTATTTATTTATTTATTTATTAGTATTAGCCATATAGTGCAAGCCTAGACCTTTGCTGCTGGTGTAACAAAGGTCTGGGCTTGCACTAATATTAATAATATGGCAAACACTAATACAAATATAAGTATAACACCATTAGAGTAAATCTTGTTTAATGAATACTGTTTGTAGCGAAAATTTAACTATATTGAAAATATTTCCAGATCCGGGCCGACCTCATTTATCAGTAATGCCTTTTAAATCTCGTTTGAACGAAATAGTTCTAACGAAAAATTCAATACAAGATTATATGGATCCTGATATTTGTAAACATAGTTATTGGATGATTCGATTGAAGAAAAACAAATGAGAGTTAAACGATGCGCAAAAGAATTTAGTTCAACACCCTCAGGTTTTTCACGTTTTTGAATGATTATGTTCAATTTGTGTAATGGCGAGCTGGCATTCTTCCAGCATCCTCCTTCAAAAAATTAAAAAAATGAATGATATGAAATGATGGTTTGTGAGGTGTAACGAATTCGCGTATCTTCTTACTAATTATTTATTTTTGAAGGGAGAAGGAAAATTAGATATTTATATAAAATAAAGCGGAGCTTGCTACTTCTGTACATTTGCAAAGTGAAGCAGAATTTATTCGAACAAATAATGAAATAATTTTGAAATAAAAATAATGAAATAAATAATTTTCAGTGATATTCATTATAACGAAATTCGTTATAATGAAAGTTCGTTATAACAGGAATATAATGTGTGATGCTATTGTAAGATGTCGATCTTACAAATAAAATTTAAATATTTGTTTTGCTAAAATAAATCCAGCAAGGGCAATAGAAAACGAGTATTAAGTTAAAGATAGTAAATATCAAGATTGGATATTCAGTTTTAATGTAAATAAGGTTCAAGTTTGAAGAAACACTAGATTTGGGAATGGGAAAGTTATAGATGAATATGTTAAATAGCGGCTAAATGCAAACAAGTAATTTCGAGTAATATAGAGAGCAAACAGGGACAGCACTAGAGAAGGGGATGCCATTTGAGAACAGGCGTGAAAGGGTTGTGAGGGCAAATACAATAGGACCGTGAAACGGGATTACGAAGCGTCTCTTTTCATCTAAGCCACCGTTAGAAACTAAACAAGAAATTAGTGGACGTCCAGTGTTTGCGTCAAAAAAAAACGGCGCCAGGGTGACTGAATTTTGTATAAGTTGGCCATATATAGCAGAGAAAGTGTGAACACGAAAATGAGTGTTTTGGAGATTACTGGCAAACATGAAAGGGCCATACTGCTGTGGGAAAAAATAAGAAATTTCTAGAGAAGGGATGGTTTGTGCATTAGGGAGACAGCTGGGGTGAGTTGTTTTAGCAAATAGGAAGGAATGCAAAAAATAAACAGTATGGGGATTGGTTGGAGTCCTTGGGGGAGGTGTTCCAAACTTGACAGAAAAAGTAAAGTTCGGGGGGAGTAATTTGAGAAAGTGTCGATTCTGTATCTGACTTCTCTGTGGTCTAAAGAAAATGTCGTGAGTTGCGGGTGAAAATAGAAGTAAATTTTTTTGGTGGTCGGAGTTCACATCTTATGGTAGCAAGACGAAGAAGGAAGAGAGAAAAAAAAACGTGAGTGAAAGAAATCCTGGTCCAGCATCGGAGGGCAATGCTAGGAAGTAGAATGGTTAAGTTTAAGGTTAAGATAAACGTGCAAGGAAGAAAGTCTGGTCCGGCATCGGAAGGCAGTGATAATGGCCAGTTGTGCAGATAAGTGAGCCAAGAAGAGAAAGAAAGTCTGGACCAGAAGCCAGTGTGCCCAAGAAATGGAAGAAAGCCTGGTCCGGCAACAGAAGGTAGAGTGCCCAAGAAATGGAAGAAAGCCTGTCTGCCACGAAGGAAGCCTGAAGGCAAGGAAATTGGAAGTAGCAGCCATTCCGGAACGTAAGTATGTTCCTGTTTTTTTCTCGAATCCTGAATGAGAGTCTTGTCGATCAATTCGGCCCTGGAAAGACTGTACAAGGCTCAAGGGATGGAATTTTTTTCAGCCTGGTCTGTACTTGTTAACAGGAGAGACTGCTTCTACAGGGATGGGATACACTTAAATAGAAAGGGTGCAAGAATATTTGCTGATGCTATCGAGGCAGTGTTAGGTGGGTCGGAAAACTGCTAGCTTGGGGGGATACAAGGACTAATAGTTTAACAGTAACCGTAGGCAGAGGAGAAGGTGATTCTTGCACAACTTCTATTAGAATAAGTAGCGACTGGAGCGAGGGGTGTTGGGGGTTTCAGGGACAGATGGCAGTCATCCTGAAATAGGTGGATATATGGGATGTGTTAGGGTAACTAGGAATAGGAGCATGTATACTTGCATGTATACCAATGCTAGAAGTATAGTAAATAAATTTGATGAATTTGAAGTGTTGGTCAAGACATAAAAGGCGGATATTGTTGGGATAGCAGAGACGTGGTGTCACACAGATATAAGGAAGGCAGAACTGGAATTTGGGGAGTACAATGTGTACAGAAAGGATAGAAAGGATAGAAAGGGAGGAGGTGTTATGCTGTTAATTAAGAAAAACATAAAATCAAAAGAAGTGCACCCAGTTGATATAGATGAACAGTGCACTGTTGAGTCAGTGCACAATTATATAGAGAAATAGAGTGGGCCAGTAAATCAGAATGTCTTATAATGGGGGATTTTAACTTCCCAGATATTGACTGGAACTTGTGGGTTGGTCACTCACACACTAGTCAGACTTTTGTGGATTTATTGGATGATTGTTTTCTGCAGCAGCATGTTCGAGAGGCACCAGAGAGAGTAATACTCTTGATCTGGTTATCAGCAGTGATCATTCGTGTATTAAGAATTTGCATATAAAGGAACCACTAGGTGGCAGTGATCACAGTGTACTGATGTGGGATTTACTTAAAGATATAATTACCATCAGGGGTAAAGGAAAGGGTTTTTGCTTCCGTAAAGGTGAGTACAGTGGTCTCAGAAAGTTTTTAAATTCTGTGCAGTGGGATCAACTGATGATGTTACCAACAGTAAATTCTAAGTGGGAAGCATTCAAGGAATTAATCGTGGATGCTACTAAAAGTTTCATACCTATTAAGAAATAATGTTCAAGGTTTAGGCCTAAATGGTTATCAAATGAACTAATGAGACTCGTAACAGGGAAGAAAAATGCATGGGATGCATATAAATTATCAAGCGACTCAGAAGCCTATGGCAGATATAAGCTAGTCTGTAATCAGGTCACAAAGGAGGTTCGGCAGGCGAAGGCAGATTACGAGAAATCCTTGGCAAAAGATGCTAAGAAAAACAGCAAGGATTTCTTTACTTATATAAACTCTAAAAGGAAGGGGATGAATCTGATTAGTCCACTTGACATCGATGGTTCGACTGTTTATGACCTTGCTCAGACAGCAAACAAACTGAATGAGTATTTTGCATCTACATTCACATATGAGGAATTATTAAGGTTTGAAAATGGCAGAAGGTTGTCAAATTGTAGCAGGATACTTAATGATTTTGTAATAACTAAAAGCAAAGTGGAGGAGAAATTGTTGAATTTAAACATAAGAAAAGCACCTGGGGTGGATGGGATCTATCCAGTTATATTAAAAGAGGCGGCAAAGCAACTAAGCAAACCCTTAGCCATAATTATGAGAGCATCCTTGGACTCAGGGGAGGTTCCCACGGACTGGAGATGTGCAAATTTATCCCCAATTCACAAAGGGGGATCGAAGGGTGACACGAGTAATTACAGACCAGTTAGTTTAACTTCTGTTCCGGGTAAAATAATGGAGTCACTGGTTAAAGGTGCATTGCAGGATCATCTAGACAAGACTGCAGCAATAATTCAGACAAAGCATGGGTTTGTTAAGGGAAAGTCTTGTCTGAAAAATTTGATAGGATATTATGATGTGGTTACAAAGGAACTGGATGCAAAAAATAATTTTGATATCATATATTTGGATTTCAGGAAAGCTTTTGACACTGTTGCGCATCAAAGACTATTGTACAAATTGGAGCAGAATGGTATTAAGGGTAAGTTGCTAAAATGGATAATAGGATGGTTAAGTGGGTGGTAATCAATAGGTGCTGCTCTTTGTGGACTAATGTTATTAGTGGAGTCCCACAGGGTTCGGTGTTGGATCCACTGTTGTTTTGTATACTTATCAATGATATTGATGAAGGTATATCAGGCTTAATGTCGAAGTTTGCAGATGATACAAAGGTTGGCACGGTTGTTAATGACAGTAATGGCAGTGTGCTACTGCAACAGGATCCAGATAATTTGGGCAGATGGGCTAAGAAGTGGCAACTGAAGTCTAACCTTGACAAATGCAAAGTACTGCATATGGGTAGAAGGAACCCCAGAGAAATGTACCAACTGTGTGGTACTACACTTAAGGTGGTAGAAAATGAAAAAGACCTGGAAGTAATTGTGCAGGCAGATATGAAGTTTTCTGAGCAATGCAGATAGGCTACCAGGGCAGGTCATGGGGTTTTGTCAATGGTATATAGGAATTTTGCTAGCAGGGAAAAGGAGATGATTATCCCTCTGTATAAGGCAATGGTCAGGCCATGCCTTGAGTACTGCGTACTGGTCTGGAGGCCTCATTTTAGGAAGGATGTAGATTTCCTTGAGTGTGTGCAGAGAAGGGCAACAAGAGTGGTGAGGGGAATGAAGGGATTCTCTTACCAAGAGAGGCTTAAGTGCTGCAAATTGCAGTGGCTGGAGACTAGGCACCTGCGTGGTGATCTGATTGAGGTGTATAAGGCCTTGAATGGGTTGAGCACGCTGATTTCTGATGGGATCCTTCCACTTGTTCAGATTATGAACCTAAGGGGACATAAATTGAAATTAAGAAAAGACAGATGTAGATTAGATGTGCGGAAATTTGCCTTTAGCCAGCGGGTGGGTAATTGCTGGAACAAACTTCCATCTGTCGTTGTGGAAGTTGATAGATTGAATAAATTTAAGGAGGAACTGGACAGGCATTTGGAGGGAATGGTGTGATTTTTTTTTTTTTAGGCTTATGCTGCATAAGCTCATACACATGCTTTCTTGCATCACATGCCACTACTACTACTACTACTATTACAAGGACTAATAACCTAGCTCTGTAAGGAATTGAGTGGTAGTCCTTTTAAAAAAAGAACATTCCTGTTGTATTAGGCAAATTAGTTACTAAGGTTGAGATAATTTGTTATGAATGTAAATGATTATGAAATAATGTAAGGGTGGTACAGGAGTAATAAAAAGAAAGTGATAGCATAAAGGAATTAGTAAATAAATTATATTTATTGGGGTAGTACTGTAAGGTTATATTAACCTATATCATTAAATTAGGCCAGGTGCCAACACAAGATAACATACCAGATGAGGTGTAAAAAGAAAGACATTTTATTAATAGAGAAACCTCATGAGAAAAGAGGGATGACTAAGATGTTAATTAGAGAGTAACTAAGGTAGAATGAGTGATTTGTAGTGAATATCATTGAGGTAAGCGGATACCAATTGTAATATACTTCATGTGTTAAAGGCCAGAAACAAATATACAAAAAGAGTAATAAGAGCTGAAACGAGTTTACTGATGTAAGTGATAAAAATTGGTAATGTAAGATAATGATTGAGTAATCATCGAGAATTCATATTTAGTAATATACAACTGATACAAACTGATGTTAATAATTTGTAAATTGAAATGGTTGATAAGAGAGAGAGAGAGATAGTGTAGTGTACTGTAGTATGGTTCAAATATATGGAAATTGGTATGGTTGTATGTAATTATTTGTTTCTTTTATGTAAATGCTGTATATAATATTCATTAAAGGTTGTAATTTTTTTTCTAAATAAATGTGTGTCTTTAATGTTCTTTAACATCCGCTTTACACACCCTAGAATCTAGAATTTTCTGTGAATTGCAGTCTGATTTGCGTAATGTGGGGCTGTTTGAGACCTCAGTAGGAATTAAATCAAAATTAAATCAAACAAATCAGAACCCCCAACACTATGCAATATAAAATATAGATATCGCATCTTGCTTGGGTACACACAGAGGCCACATATTATTAATTTTAGGGCGAAGAAGGCGATATAATGACACCTATTTGATGAAAGCAGTTGACACCTTTTGGCCAATCAAATTCACTTTGTTCAAAAATAAACAATTAGGAAAGTTAGTAAGATTCACTTAATCAAAGAGAGAGAGAGAGAGAGAGAATTGAGTTAAATGTGGGACATTAAGTAAAGAAACCTTTATCAATGAGAATATTCAAATTTGCCACGTCAGTGCTTTGTGTCACGCTCCGTATACTCCCAAAGGATTATTCTTCTTCTGAATATTCCCTTTCATGTCAAGATGTGCACGACTAATGTGTGCTGTTAGCATAGCCGTGGAGAGGTTCTACTAATCGATACAGTACAGCCTGTTGCTTCACTGCTTGGCGGATAGCAGAACGTGGTGTCTGAGCCGACTGATGCATTATTGGTCCACCTGCCTACACGTGCTTTGGAATACCTATGCGCTGCCTTCTAATTTTCTTCTTTTCCCGGAGACAGCAGCTGTAGCACCGGAAGAGAATAGAAGTCAGTATTGATTAAGTCCAGGAGAGAACTTTCGTCGCACACAGCTGGTTCGCTACCACGTGTTCATTTCCATAATTTTGCAGGTCTGTACTGAGCACTTTCCAAGTGAAATTCAAACAGTGTACAACTAAGGTACAGTAAAAATGAAGGATGCCAACTTTAATAACTGGTTATTTTCAGCAAACTTTACCCAAGTAATCTGAGCGAGTTGATGAAAAGGACGTCATATTCGTGCACGCTGTCCTAAACTTTATTAATTTCATCCGTAGACAGGCTAGCTCTCTCTCATGCTTGAATGTTCCTGCACATGTTAGTTTCTTTGAAAGACAGATATACACTGCACTGAAAACATGTACGATTTCTCTCACGTCACTCTAATATTATCCAGGTAAGGGCTCGAAAAAACGAACAGGATAGGAAATAGGTTGAAATAAATGAGGATAGCAGATGAGAGCAGAAATGAAAAAAAGAAAAAGCTATTAAACTTGAAAAATGTTCCTGAAATAGAAAAGGTTTTAAAAAGAGATTTAAAATATGATTAAAGATTAAGAGAGAAAAAAATGAGAAAGAAACAGCTCCTGTTACAGCAACGTCATTATTAAGTTGCAATAGGTTTACCTTCAAATTACTTCTGAAACTACACAGATAATGCTAGATTCTTTGTGACTTCAATCGGATCACATGCCTGAAAAAAAATGCCTACATTGTAATAGTTTGGAGCTGAACTATATAAAAATCGCTCAGGTAACTATCACAAAAGAGAAGAGCAGAGCATAAATATTGTTGAATACATGTGAGAGGATCCAAAGAAAGAAAGGACGGGGGGGGGGGGAGACTGACTCTTCGTCATCATTTGAAATACATCAAGAAATATTGGAAATTTTGTGTTCTACAAAGCAGAAATTGGTAGGAAATCATACCTTTAATGCCACTATCTAGAGTCTAGACTCTAGTACGTTCAAATGCGCCTTATATCCATTTCATTTTACATCTCATTGCGCCTAACCCAAGTCCCAAGGTGAGATTCTACATGCATGGAATCTCACCTTGGGACTGAATGCAAGAAGAACAGAGTTGAGAAAGAACCCTTTACTATTTCACGTCACCTTTACCGCGAAAGGATCTGCTGCAGCTCTAGTTCTTCCATTTCAACCAGAACCAGAGTGCCTCTTTGAGTAACTCTCGGAAATAAATTAGTAATAATTGTATTACAATAATATATTACAATTAATAATTGTAATAATAATAATAACAATAATATATTACAATTAATAATTGTAATAATAATAACAACAACAACAACAGATCCTTCCCCCGAATCCGGCCGTTTAGAATTTGGCTGCAGTATAAATCCTAGTATGTCCAATGGATACTCCCATACCTTTCACCAATCACAAGATCGCTGGCATTCCACAACCGTGTGGAAAAGGCCTGATTCGATACTTTTCAAGATGGGAGGAATTTTTTATAAGCTTTTTTCACACCATGACTGAGTAATTGAGTCTGGGGAGTGAGTCCAACTCCCTCCTTTTTCGGAAATTCAGGTTTTTCATCCAGAAAAACGACTAAAGAATACACGCAAATTATAGATATAATAGAGTGACGAGTGATGATTTATTACTTGCTTTGGGGGAGGGAGAAAATAGTACTACTCTGCCTGGTAACCTCGACACTTTACAACCTGTTTAAAGAATTGATAAAACTATGATGCTTAATTTCTGAATTAGCTCTTTTCACAAAGGTTGTGGAGTTCTACGAAAAATACCGTGCATTTGGAATTATATTATAAATAATAACTTTTGTCTAAGGCGGCAGAATTGTTTTTGGGGAATTTTTAGGCGCGCTTTCAAATTTTTGTCGTAGTGCATAAGTTCAAATGGTACGCCAATTTACAGGATTTACTACTACGCACAAAAGAGTATTCACGGCCAATCTGAATGTTGCGAGCGGATTAAAACTCAATAATCACGGAAGTACCCTACTCCTTCCACATGAGATCTGCTACTACAGCACCACTGCAAGAATTCTTTGTCTGATGAAATTTTAACCTCTACCTCTCCATAACAAGTAAAAAAAAAATGGTGAACCCACTATCTGACACCGAGCACATTGTACAATTGCTAATGAAGATAAATCTGAAATCGTACCTTAAAGAACAGCTATCCAATCGTTCTTTAAAAATCTTTGTTTATCATTCCTCATACACTGCATGTGCAAAAAATTGTAAAGCTGGTAATCATAATTTCAGATAATTCAGCTGTTGAGAAAATCGGATCGTTACTGCAGTTGAAAACTGACGTAGCGTGATTCCGTGTGGAGGTTTATTTTTTTTTTTTTGGGGGGGGGGGGAATTAATTTCTGTGCTTTCAACCATTATCAAAAATCATCAAAAAGTACAAGGGTTTAGATGGAAACAGAGGAAACATCTCCACCCCAAATAAAAAATATTTTCTGCACACCAACCGAAGAAATATATCGTAGCACGAATTTAAGGAGTGTTTTTAAGTGAGTTTTGTTTACGTGAAAAGACACTCCGAAAACATTTTACAACTAATTAATTATCTTCTAACGAATTCCTAATTAATAGCAGCAACTAATTACACCAGCTTAACTACAATGAAGAGAAAGGGACTGGTTGTAGTAGTTGTCATGGTGATACTGTTTAGCAGGAAATCTACTGCTGCTGCTGGAGCGTTCAGTAAACACACCACTGAAATATAATCTACTTATTCACAACGCAAAGGATGATGGGTATATATTCTCCACAACAGTGAACTTCTCCCCTTTCAATGCTTATCCTGTACCTCCTAACATACTTTTAATGATTTCAATATAACCTTTCATTACTTTTCGAGATATTTTTCTTTACATTTAATGATACTGATACCATTTACCCTCCGAAAGGGTAAATGGCAAATATCATTTTTCTTTATGAACATTTTTCTTTTTTGTCCAAAAAGCATCATTATACCATATTATATTTCATTAAGTACATTTCATATTGCTATGTACTTAAATAACTACACTATCAGTACGCCTTCGTGGGTAGCAGAGTTGGTAGAATCGCCGTTCTCCCGTCGATGACGGGAGGAATTTTTATGGGCCTTTTTCACAGCGTCGCTGAGTTAGTCGGTCTCAGGCGAGGATTAATGTTTTTTTTTTTTCTCCCGGAAACTGGTTTTTCGTTCAGCAAAACAAAAAATTGACCATAGAACACACAATTTACAGACAATATACACGGAGCAATATGGCCTTAGTTGCCGATGATCCTAAAACCCTGTTACAACAACATCAATACGTTAGCTATCGTAGTGATTACTGATATAACTCACTTTGATGAAATCAGTACGCTAGGGGGCTGAAAGTTAAGTAACAGACAGAAAAACGTCAATATCTCTAAAACCTTCATTATATTTAGGACAAAACGTTAGTAAAACATACGCTTTAACATGTAAAAAAAAGCAAAGTGGGGGGGAGACAAAATTTTGACAGAAATCGCAGAGTTTACCATATGAGTTCCTGAGCAACCAAAAGCTGCGAGTCAATAATACATGGAAACACCCTGATAAAGCAAGTAATCTCTGTGGTTAGCAATATAGGCATAACATCGGCTCTTCGTGTTGAGAACAAATTATTAATTAGTGCAGGAGTAATGAATTCTCACTAACGCAAGCTCTGGGACGTTTCTGGAAGGAGGGATATCTAACTAGCAATCCACCTACTTAGAGCAGCCCAGGTATACTCTATTAAGGTGAATAGAATCTGGCTGGCCATTCCATACGGGTTATACTCTCCCTCGAAGGTATTAGTTCACAGGAGAACTCTGTTAGGACATTCGTATATTCAAATTATTATTTTATCCGACTGGAACTTTTCGTCCATATCCGGATAATACATTTGTCTAGAGAAGTATATGTTTAGGAACCAACTTGCATTTTGTGTACACTGAAAAACCGGAAATAACTCACGAAGAAAACCTTACTCCCTCCACCTGAGATCGGCTAACCACAGCCACAATTCAAAAGAACCAGAGAAATTCCTCAAGTCATCCGCAGCAATTGAACCCAGATCCCTTCAAATGAGGCAGGGCGTATAGTGCCAATTAAACTGACACACTGGACAGTGAGTATACACATCATCGCCCATTAAAAGGAAATCCTTCAAACGGGGCCGAACACAAGGATAAAATATCTCAAGTCAACACCAAACATCAACATATCTCAAGCCAGTACCTCACAATAGTTATACAGATCTCTGTGTAACCATTGTGAGGTACTGACTTGAGATATGTTGCTGTTTGGTGTTGAAGAGTGCCATGGCCCACTGCTGCAGTGTTCTGTCGGCACAAATTCAACCAGGCTCTTTTGTATATAGGGATAAAAGGATCCCTATCTTTCTATAGGTATTCCCACATAAAAGTACTCTTGCAGATCTATCAAACTCGGAAGTTACCGTGCTGTAAAGTCTATGTTGCTTCATTAGAGCCATATAAGGACGTCATCTTGTGTGGATATGATATGAGGAAAGCCTCATAGCATCTCCATTTCAGGATAGGTCTGAAAGGGAAATAGAGAGAGAGATTGTCCGATTTGGAACTTGTTGCAAATTATCCCAAAAATTATAATGATCACATTTAGTCACTGACCATTTCAATTTGACTATCTTCCCTCTTGTTCTCCACTCAAAGAATTATCCAAACAGTCTATTATATTTTCATAATGATGGCTGTCGTGTGGTTTTAGTTGCACTGCGCCTTAGGTCATTTATAATCCTCAGATTGACTAACTCCGGATGAAGATACCCTTTTTAAGAATTGCTCTAGTCTGAGCGATTTGCATGTTTAGTTGTTGTTATTATTTGGTTTTATGAGCATTAGCAACTAAGGCCACATCGCTCCGGGGACATGCGGTGGTCATTCCCTGACCGTGCCGCATCCTCTGTATTTGGTGGTCACGGCCTCGAACCCCGGTCTAATCAAGAAGCGTGTGCTACGCACTGCTGCTCCTACCCACCTGGCTACGGAGGCGCCAGCATGTTTAGTATACGAGCACTTGCATAATCACTGAGAGAGAGAGAGAGAGAGAGAGAGAGAGAGAGAGAGAGAGAGAGAGAGAGAGAGAGCAACCTTTTTTATTTCATTTTCAGATAGTCAAGCTATCTTATCTTTCCTCCAAGTCTCATGACGTCCGCTGATACCTTACTTCCGGAATTAGCAGGAAATGTTCTGACTCCCATAGACAGTGTCATGTTCCTAGGGGTAATCCTGGACGCGAATCTCACTTTTAAACAACAAATCCAAGCCCAGCATTCCAAAGCCTTGCGAGTCTTCTGGGGAATGAAAATAGATTTATCCAGAACTCACAATAAACAAATAATCAGGAAATACCTCGAAACATACTTCGGTAGCGTGATCTCCTATGCCATGGAAGTTTGGTCGGCCGCATCTCCCACCAGCCTCAAGAACTATGGGGCCTAGAATTCTGCGTGCTGAAGTGGGCTAACGGGTGGTCTCACCAGATCAACACGACATCCAAATCTGTACTATGCTCCAACCTGCAATACACGCCCGCAATCCACAGAGCACATGTGCTGAAAATAAAGACGTTCCTTCATCTGTATTCATCTAAGCATGATCATATGAACATCTGGAATATGGTTGGTTGGCGTTTGCCAGGAATACACCACCGCACTACCCCTCTTTGTGCTCAAGGCTACAGAGTTTCAATATACACATCCTAAACGTGACTTTGGACACTCTCAACTCGGTGAACATCGACTTGGACCTACGGTCGATTGACAAGCCATATCGAGATGACATCTTGGGCTATCTTACTATATGTAAAGGACAGGTGTGCAAGTGCCGGTCCTAGTATGCTGAGGTCATTTTATATTATGCTTAATTTGTAGTCTTGTTTTTTATTAAGATTAATTCCCTGTTCTGATATTTTGTCTTTAATGGTTACTTTGTAACTGAACTTTGTATTTTTGTGATTGGGCACTTGTATAGTGAATGTTTTGTAAGATTCCTCTGGTTATCTGTGCAGGGAATCAAAAATGTATACCAGTTAATTTATTGAAGAATTTTATTATTTTATTTTTTTCTGAAACCCACTGATTTTTAACATACACTACCCTGAGCGAGCTCATCCGCTCCTATATCATTTTAAAAATATAAGAACTTTGATAAGAAAATAAAAAAAAAATCAAGCCCACTTAGCTCCAGGCATCGTTTATATTAATATTTAAACAATGTGTTCGGTTCCCGTCCCTGCCGTCGAGAAGGAGGGTCACTAACTATCTGTCCCAAAATTCTTATATCTTGGTAAAGTGAGTCCTGCTGAAAAGCATCAAGTACAAATCTCTATTTGTAACTATTCAGAAATAAATTCAAATAACTTAAAAATATACGAATAAAAGTACCTGGTGGTTATAAAATAAGTTTCCCTATTCAGGAGACCCCAGTGTCAAAACGGTGTGAAAATCGGTGGGTATGGCATTTAGAGTATGGGGAAGCGATTTGTAGAAGGCAAAAAATATTTCAAATTTCCGCCACCAGGGGAGAAATTGGCACTGTAAACATGAAATGGAATACTTAACTTAAGATTAGATTTTAATATCAGAACTTAGAAATCTACAAATATTGTTCTATGTGCTTTCCTTCACTTGGGATGACATTCTGAAAACGGAGAACTGCGTGCGACACAGTTTCGCGTAGTATCTCATTGGAGATGTTGGCTACATGCTGTTTAATGCTTGCTTCCAGATCGACAAGTGTCTGTATGCCGCTACGGTAAACTCTGTCTTTCAGGTATCCCCATAGCCAGAAATCACAGGGATTGAGCTCTGATGATCGGGTTAGCCAGAATTGCGGAAAGGCTCTAGAAATGATGCGATCATTTGCGAATATTGAGCGGGGCAGTTCCTTGACACACACCTCTGGCACTACACTGCTAGTGTTTCACATTGTGACCATTGCAACCGCCACTTCATCCATTACCTCTGTTCCAATACGTGGTCGTGTCCTACCTGGACTTACACCTAACTCCCCAGTCGGTCGCTTCAATTTTCTTTATTAGTTTTCGAAGCCCCACTGACGTCAAATGTCCTTTGCGCAAACCTTTTAAGTTTCCGATATTCACGTAGTGCTGCATTAGAGTTACTATTATTCTGGTAGAAGAGTTTTACTTAAAGAGCACGTTCCTTTTTTGTAAGAACCATAATGGTTATTGACGGTGGCCTTGGCCTTTCTGCTTTTATCTAACAAGGTGTCATTTGCGTAAGCAGCGTAATAAATGACAACTTTTACATGTGTGCAGCGCCGTTTCCCCTGTGGCAAAAATTTGAACTAATTTTTTTTCTTCTACAAATCGCTTCCCCATACCCTAAATGACATACCCACCGATTTTCACAGCGCTAACTCTAACCATTTTGTCTATTCAGGAGACCCTAGGAAACTTATTTTTTAACCACCGGTACATTCTATATACATATTTACACAATCAAGAAATAAACTCCGTATAAACAAAATACTTATACACTATATACTGTATATTTATTTATTTACAACACTTATTTACACTAAACAGTCTCCTTTTCAATACTACGTTCACATGTTTCATAAAATTCTTAAAAATAAACTCTCTGCTTAAAAATCCATTTTTAAGAATAATTACTACATTCAACGACAATATGCTCTATGCTCAGCTTTCTCCTCAACACAAGTATAATTAGAATTCATTTCTATATCTAAATAAGCCAATTTTTTTCCGCGTCCTCCTTCAAAAATCATTGCGCCATATAATTCAAAGTCCATCCAATGTTTAGGCTAATCATCATTATATCAGTTATAAATTTATAGATGACTCTCCCCTTACAGAACCGTCCTAACGGCTCTGACAGATTTTCTGTATTTCTCCACTAAACCTTTTACGCTCCTCTTTTATATCAGTTCTATCACACTGAATATCAAGTCTTGGAAGTGCTTTCAGCCCATAATTTCAATAGAATTATTTTGTTTCGTTGCATGTTACAGTTGCAAATTAAGTCCAAATCAACCGAAATCCTTCCAGCTACTACCTGTAGAGCATCGTTAGAGATGGTTCTGCGGGCTCGAGTCATCCCTAAAAGGTCAAATATCCGAGACGAGATGAGGTATCTACATATTATAACATTTTTAACCTAAATACCAAACATCACAGGCGTAGGTCACTACGGGAATAAACAAAGCCTTATTTAAAATGTATAGCGCCTTTCCTTTAATACCGCAATGCAATAATTTCTAATCATTCTTGTAACTTGGAAAATAAAATATTTTATTTGGTTTTAGCATTTTTCGCATGAGGCAAATAGGTCCATTTGTCATAAAGGTATACTCCTAGGTAATTTACAATTGGAGCATAAGAAATAGCTTGGGACATGCTGTTCCTCTTTGATCATTCATCACTTCGAACTGTGGTTACCTATTCGCATTAACACTTCCTTTGAAAAGCATAGCCTTAAACTGTCAGCAGAAATAACGCTAAGCCCTTTCCTTTAATTATTACTTGTGTTGAAAGATCAAGTACAATAAATATTTTTAATCCAATGTACTTTATCTTTCGCCAACCGGGCTAGCCGGGTGGGTAAAGTGCCTGCCTGGCAACCCAAAGGTCGCGGGTTCGAATCCCGCCTCGGGCTTGGATCAAAGTACTGCAAAAACCTTGGGAGGTGCATTATGGCCACAGAAGCCGATGCGCCAACAACTACCAAAAAAAAAAAAAAAACTTTATCTTTCAACGTAGGTATTGGTGGATATAAAAATAAAAATGCATTATTCGCCTCCTGATGCCTCACGGAACCTCAAAGTTGAGATATTGTTATTCTGCTGATCTCCTGCAATTCCGGTGTGGCAGGTGGGAATTTTGAGCTTTAGCAAAAACCAAATTTTCTCAAGTGCACAGGTGGCAGACAGGCAAAAAAGTTGTTGTGCCAAAAATAAAAAGATATAGAATTTTTCAGGGAGAAGCGTGAAATCTGACCTATTATTCATAACAAGGCATGTGAGCGGTAATGACAGCTAAAATACCCGTGGTTGTTTCATAGATAGAATGTAGAATATGCTTAGGTCAGTTGAGCAGAGATGGGACATGCTGTTCCTCTTTGATCATTCATCAAACTGCCTGAGGAATCGACTTCAAAAGACAAAGGGAAACAAAACTAACCGTTTGATATCTCGAAAATGGTTGAGACAAAGAAATGTTTCAATAAATATTTGAATAACTAGTGTCAATTGCATTCGCCATGTCCGTTCATATGTAACAACTCGAATCTCGGTGGATGAATATTCACGAAATTTTATATTTGGATCTTTACCAAGATCACTTGAGCCATCCAAAATTCGATAAAATCGGATAATATTACACATCTGTATAAGTTTTTTTTTTGTTGTTTGGTTTTTTAGGAGCATTAGCAACTAAGGCCATATTGCTCAGGGAATATGCGGTGGTCATTCCCTGACCTTTCCACATCCTCCGCATTTCGTGGTCACGGGCTCGAACCACGGTCTAATCAAGAAGCGGGTGCTACACACTGCTGCTCCTGCCCACCTGGGTATGGAGGCGCCATCTATATAAGTGAATACCTGTCAGATGTTCAAGCATTAGTCGACCAATAATGTCTGCAGTTCCTACCTGCAGAAATAATTTTATTGCGTCAAATGTGCAGTCACAGTCCTGAAGGGTAGGGACAACGTTATCTATACGTTTTTTTCACAGATGACATGGCTCTGAAAGCTTGGGAATCTGACTGGTGGTTTGGATTGGATTATCTATTGTAATTGGTTGCTCATTTTTTTCTGCTGCTGCTGTTGTACGTTACCTCTCATGGCACAAATTGTTTATAAATAGATAAAGAAACAATGAGGCCAGTAAATTCCAGAGTGATTTATGAGTTAAGTGCTGAACACAAAATTTTCAACGATGTTGGAAAGGTTCCTTCGGAAAGTTTTTAGGTTAAATTTCGAATTCAAACCCCTAATTCCTCTTTTTCCTCCCATAGAACCTTTGCCATAAATTTGTAGCAACAATTCCGATTCTTTTGAAAATTTTACAACTTTTGTAAAACATTCTTATGAACCTATTTACCAAATTTTATAACAGCAGGAAAGGAATTTGCTGTTTATATTCCAGGACGGCTACATAGGGTCAGAAGAATTTACAATACAGAGAAAACAAGAACACCGGCGGTCACGTGGGCTCAATATTGTACTCAATAAGTGTTTACTGATGCTTCACCACGCGATGGGTAGCCATCATTTGGGATTTGTTTCCAATGTTTCTTAAGGAAAGAAACTAAAAAAATACCAGGTTTTTTTGGTTTTTTTTTTCAAATTTTATTATAAATTGGGATAGCTCACAAATCTTTCTAAAAGAGCCAAACCTACAATTTCATGAAATTCGTTTACTGGAGTTGAGCTGCTACATGTGGGTAGATGGAACTGCGAAGACAACTGATGTTTCTGGCATTTGAGAAAGCGACTAAAATGAGCAAAATATTTTTTATTTAATTTTACATTATTACTCCATAATAAAATTTCATTCACATATAAATCTTTCATTTCATTTTCCTTGAAAATAGTCAATTACACAAAATTTTCAAGCTCACATTTAAATTCGACGCATTGAAATTTACTAGATCACCTATTTCTTTTTAAAGGAGATTTTTTTTAATTTTCGTGTCATTCACTGCGATTGGCGTGCATCCCTACCCTGGACTTCATTATGGTCTTAAGAAGTCAAGATTTATTCTAAACTTCGGTAGATAACAAATAAAATTTATTCTACACTTTAAAACAAAATAGTGGTTCTAACATCCCTCAAGGGGGAAATCAGCGAGGTATTTCAATATCTGTTACAGAATGCCTACTTTATAACAACATACTCCTGATCAATACCCTTATACACATTCAATTATCTGTGCTGAATGAAATGGACAGTTCCATTTCTTTCAGAACAATGGAGTGTATTTCAATCCTGTTTTACCGATAAATTAATCGATCATGGATCAGCCTTCGTGGAAAGCTGCAATATAAACTAGAAGTTGGAGTTACTGGTAAGATCCTACTGGATTGTAAACTAGCTAAAAGATAAGACAGAGGGTTGCCATTAAATGGTCAGTCTTTAGAATGGACGAGAGTAATAAATGAGGTCATTTTGTGTTTCTGGCAATTTTTTGGTATTTTCTTAAGGCAAGACACAGTTAACAGAAAGTACGCGAAATTATTGAATCATCTAACTAGTATTAAAATTTTTATATTGTGAGATTTTACTGTTTTTGCTTCATTTCCCTTTAACGAAAGTATCATTTCCAGGCATGAAATTTTTCAAACCATATTTCTTGAAAACTGCAGTCCAAGTGTCAACATCATGCGGCTCTGGGCTCGCAGTTAGGTCACGTCTGAAATATATTCTCAACAAGATATCCTAGGATCTTTCATCGTGTGTAGCATAAATTTCGAATGAATGGAAATGCACATAGAAAAATTATTAGAAAGAACAGACTCGCAGATATGAAGATCACATATATGGAAGCGCGCTTTTGCATTTTTGGAATGGCTAAAAACTAATGCATTTTGTCACATTTTCAGGGGTACATAGTTCGAAAACATTATGGTTCGTGGTTTTAAAAGGTTTGGGCAACACTGATATTGGAACAGCTGAAAACCATTGGTTAATTTGTTACCATACTCTCCAAAGTGTGCGGAAAAACCATAAATTAGATTTGATCAGAGTCGTCGGCATTGATACAAGATCTCTCTCGTATTCTCTGGTATCTGGAATGAGGGTAATGTAGTGAGTTCATCGATGATTTGGGGGGGGGGGTTCAAAGCAGTTCCTAACATATGAATCATCAAGCTATGCTCCAACATGGCATCACATTTGGAAGTAAATGTCAGCAAGCATAAGCAATTAACTCAAGGTCACCTAAGGAATATCATATTGGTTTAAGAATAGTGTTTAAGCAATGCTTATAAAAAGTCAACAGATACTATATCAAAACGTTTGTTACCACCCAAAAGGAATTCTAAAATAATGGCATAACAAAACCATTTTGCACACAGCAGATCTTTTCAGTAGGAAAGTAAATCGGTCGCAGGCTTTGAATTATCATTTTTACTGTTTCAATCGGGAATATGTAAGAAAGTTTAACGAGGGATCAACCAGATGTGTGTGATAACATCCTCATCGTGTGTAAAACCATGACTTTAACTCCCCTTGCCACAACCTGCTAAAATATTGACCACTTTTGAATAGCACTATTGGAAGTGAATTTGCTGCCCTGGTAATACGTCTTTAAAGTCTTGTATGACATTTATACTAATGGGAGTGTATTTATGGTATTTGAAAATGTACTGAGTAAGCGGGAAACAACTGGTGGGGGGGATGTATAGCAGAATATTTTATGAAAGAATAAAGAAGGACGCGGTCATGTCACGAGAAGTAGAAATCAGCAAACAGCACTCATCTCCAAACTATCGATTTCCTATACGGGTGCATCAAGTCTAAGGGGAGACCGTTAATTACCCCAAGGAGCGCCCGCCTTATCACCGAATAGGGAGGAAATACCGGGGGACGATGATGGAGTAAGTTCCATCCCTTCATGTTTCCGGAATGGTACTGCGTTTAACTCATTTTGAAAAGGATCGCCCATCGTCTCTACTCTTAAACTGCATTTGCAGAGAGAGAGAGAGAGAGAGAGAGCAAAGAGAACGTCCTTCCCGCTTGGTTTGACCATGAGGGTTTCTTGTTCACCTTCCATCAACGACAGTAAGTGGGGTTTCGTGAGAGATATGCATTAACAATCTATCTATCTATCTATCTCTCTCTCTCTCTCTCTCTCTCTCTCTCTCTCTCTCTGCTACAACCAAACTAAATACGATTCCATCGGTTTCTAATAAATCTCATTGCCTAATGCTATTGGCAAAGCAGAAAGGGAGGGAAAAGAAGAAACACATAGTGATTGATATTCGTTTCTAAGAGAACCTTTTTCCCATTTAAATTCTCTCTCTCTCTCTCTTTCTTTCTTCACCACCTAACAAAAGTCATAGGACACCCTCCCTCTGATTGCGTGTGTGTGTGTGTGTGTGTGTGTGTGTGTGTGTGTGTGTGTGTGTGTGTGTGTGTGCGCGCGCGTTCCGCCAAAAGAAGACCACAAGAGACGAGGAAAGAGCTTCAGATGGGAATAACAGTTAGATATCAATGGGGAAAATGTCTGTGCGTCCCCCTGCTAGGGAATTTAACATCCCTAAGTCGATAACTAGCCAAATACCGAAAAGGCAAAAGTTCAGGAAGTGACATGATCCCTAGAAACAAATCGGTGGAGTCAAATACTGATTGAGCCCACTGGTTATTTCATCTTGCCCTGAAATCCTAGAGGTGTAAAGGGTAAAGTTTGTTTAGTGTCAAGCGGCACCAGGAGTTTTCCCACCTCCGCATAGCTTACAGTGTGGGTGTACCTAACAGTTCTCTGGGAATGCCAGCGATTTAAAAGTGTATATATATATTGTACATGTGTGGTGTCGTGTACCGTTGTTCATCTGGTCGTTTAGCCGCTGGACCGCTGCTGAAGCTCAACGTTGCCCCACTTACGCCCCGTGGAGGCAGACCAGGTACCCAGTAGTCTAAAGTTCACTCTGGCAGATCCTGCCACCTAATTTCCTGAGATTTCAGTGGCTAGGATCTTAAAAAAATAAAAAAATATTTTAGTTTAGTTCGCATGGTGAAAGTTGCTGGGAAGAGAGGCCGAGAGTTTTGAGCGAAATTAATTTAAATTCTTAAATTTGGATTGGGTGGGACTTTTGCTTGCGTATAGTTAGAGTGGGAGGAGCCTGAAGACTGGGGGGAAATAGTGAGAGCTAGGAGCCGATAGGGAAGATGGTTTCAGTTTTCAGTAGGGCATGTCCATGCCCCACCAGAAGGGAGAGAGAAGTGGCGGGCGGCGAAGAGACAGCAAAGCCGTCTTCCCCCCAGACGGGGAAGAGGAAGAATAGTGGGCCAGGCAAGGGAGCTGGCCCAGAACGCCAATAGGGCGTGGAAGCGAGTGGATGCAGACTGGTCGATGGAGCGGCATACCATCCAGGACTGAAAGAGGTTATTCAAGCTATCCAGTCCAGGTCCATACGACGACTGTGCAGGCTAAGCTTCAGCATTTGTCGGGAGTCGCTCATAGGACTGAGTCTCGTCCGCGTGCCACTATTTGGGAAGGAATTTTCATCTGCGTTGAAGGTCCATGTCAGATCCATTGGACGTCTGTGCAGCATGACTGCTGTTTGGTCGTTGGTCTTCACAGACTGGGCGATGCCCCAGTTGTGAGTTCAGGATGTCAAGTCCTTATTCATACTGTTCATGGGAGTGTTCCCGTCGTGGCGGTAGTCTTTACATATTCATTTCTGGGCTGTGATCTCATCCTGGGTTGTGAGAGTCCATTTGCGTGCTACAGGTTGGGCTAGTTTTGGCTCGTCATAGTTTCTTCGTGGGCATTGTGGTCCGTCTGAGTATTAAAGTCAAGATATTTGAATTCAGTCACGGTGAGAGAAGGGGTCGAACTCCTGTCTTTGTTGTGCTGGTTCCTATGGGATGTATTCCCGTCCAGGGGATTGTCTTTCCAGTGTTCATTCCGGGTTGTGATCCCATTCTGGGTTTCGTAGTCAGTCTGTACCCATTACAAGATGGCGAAGGTCTTTGGTCATTATGGGATGTCCTTCATGGGCCCTGGGGTCCGTCCGGGAGTGTCTCTTCAGGGCAGTGGATTTCTGAAAATCCACTCCTAAATGCCAGGTACTTATTGTGCGGCTGGTTTCAGGTTAGTCAGCAGGTCCGTGCGGCTTGGTGCGCTCGTGGAGGCGGTAAGCTATCTTAGTTCTAGTTGCCCAGGGTTTGCCGGTGGCGGGAGGGTTTGCAATCTGGTGTAGAGTTGTAAGCGTTTTCACAATCCTTAGAGAATTGCATACCATGACTTTTAACGGACCACGACGATTGGCATAGAGGCATTTGGGGAGGGAGTGACATAAAGGACCGAACATTGGTATGGTTACACCGAACATGGTCTGGGGATCCATGGAAATCGGTCCTATGGGCGAACGTGTCATACTAAATACTCTTCTAGTGTTTGATGGACATGTTTGGGTATGGAGGATGTGTGAAGAATGCTTACTTGGGTGCATTGTTCCAGCTGTAATTTTAGGAAGATGTGGAAGCGTTATGGTACAGGAGTATTTCTCTTGGCGGTGGTTAGGCCCACTAGCAGCAGTGTATGTAACTATGGAAAGTGTATCCTACATTGATATTCTGGACAATTTTGTGTACCTTACAAAGGAAGTAATGTGAGCGCATTTTTCAAGAGAATAACATTGAAAAATTGCGGTGTCCAGCATAAAACTCTGACCTCAATCCAACTGAACATGTTTGGAATACAGAATTAAGGTAAGGCCAAGACAGCTCTCTTCGTTAGTAGAGCTCACGAATGCTTTAAAGAATAAATGGAGAAAAATGACACCAGCTTCCTCCCACGTCAGGAAATACTAGTAGTTTTTAAAAAGCATGCATTCAGTCAAAGAGCTAATGCATGTTTTTTTTAAAACTACTAGTCTTACCTAACGGTCTCTCTCTATGTATATATATGTGTTGGATACTTCCAAATGCAAGAAATGAAAAAAAAAAGAGCATGATTGGACTGTTTAGAATGGACTCAGGGATAGATAAAGTCTACAGACATCAACACACTATATTTGTAGAATTACGTACACGAGATGATTCATTTCCCCTTTCGAGGGACCAAAAACTCATAATTCCGGAACAGAAGAACTCATTCCTTCGCCAGGGATCTATTAATTCGGTTTGGACGAGAACTGAACCTACTGAGGCTTTTTCCAGGAAAAGTAGCCACTGAGTCACAACAGCTTTAGGGACATAAACATCTTGAAAGGCATTGTTCATTTATTCAATTAAAAATGTATTCTTAATTGAATAAATCTTTCGATAATGAAAATATTTTAAAAAGGTACAATATAAGATTAGTTTTGTTGTAATTTTTTTTTATCGTTCCCACTTTGGTATCATGGGCTGAATTTTTTCTGAGAGAAAAGGAATCTATCTCACTCCTCGAGTTTAATCTCGCAATATTTGTACCAATGGTCACACAACTCACAACTACGCATGTTGTGAGTGAATCCGCACGCGCTACAAAATAAAATGGTCGGCCGACTGTTAACTGTTGTGCTGATACAGAAGCTCCCTTAAAACTGTTGTGCTTCCTAATAAAATTATTAGGAAATTTAATTTTGCTGAAAATATCTCTGCATTTACTTTTTAAATATCAAAACATTCATTTACGTATATGTACCAAACTCTTCACCAAACAATATTGTCTTGAACGACTCGTCAACATTACCAAAAGTTTGTACCTGCAGTATCATACTATCGCCCCCATACTCGCATTCAAATATAACGAAAAAGAACAAATTACGAAAAAAAAAAAAATGAACTTTAGAGTTAATAATTACAACAGTTTTTTCCCCTTCTTTTTTTAGATTCCTTTCACCCTAAACGTCATACGAGCTACAAAAAACACCACCCAATATAATTCTCTCTGGTAAACTGGATACTTTATGTCACAAAATACAGTATGTATTATTTCAGGCGAACTCGGTAAAATACTCGGAGAAGTCGTACATCAAGGGATATTCTTAGCTACCCTTAATAAGACTCCCGCATATACAGTCAAAATTACGCCACCATAAAGCTAGCCTGTGCTCGGTGCTTTTAGTTACGCTATTATTTCTCACAGTGCCCGTGGTCCTCCGCTTTATTGGTACCTGAGTTTGCCGACAATTTCCTTCTTGAGAGCTTCTACGCGACGGGTTATGGCAATGCCGTGATTAACTTATGGCCTCCGCATTTGCAACATCCGCTCCTACCGTTCGCTTTTGCACTGAAAAGCTTTACACGTGTTATAAGATGATCTGTGGGAAGTGCCGCATGTCTCAAGGGTTTAGGCAGCGCTGTCAACGGCGCTTCTCATCCGCCTGTTCCTAATTCCTCTGACACTGTAAAAGATGAAGGAAAACGAGCGTCAGAGCACTAAAGACGACTTCTGCAATATGGATTTCAATTACGTCGACCATCAGTTGCGCCGGATAACTTTAGAAGTATCTTTAATAACGCGAGCAGAAGTGGGCCACATGAATGTGGATTTATTGCGACAACACACTCATTCAGCATTCTTTCTGTTTCATATGTGCATCCCCTCAACCAACCCCCTTCCACTCCCATCATCTCCATAAGCAAAAAAAAAAAAAAAAAAAATTAAAATTGCCTTCTTTGGAAATAGTTTCACTAAGGGCAAGAGACTTGATGACTAGTTCTCTTCTGTTGCAAAGATGTAATCTCTGGCAGTTACACCTCACAGAGCCAATTCAAAATAATCGTTATTTCTCATTGGATTGCAAAAACATACTTTTTTTTGGTGAAACTTATTTATCTATCTGTAGAGTGCTGGTCTATACTCTGCGAGAAAATGCGCAAATATGTTTTTTTTTTTTTTTGCGTATCAACTACTTAGTGTACAGAAATGTGTATTAATCAACACAGTAAAATCCGATGCAATTATAACGAACACGAAAATATTTCATAGATATTCGAGCTAAAATAATAATAATAATACTTATTGATGAATTTTTTCTTCGCGAGGCTGGATGAAAAGCACCTCTCGCACCCGCTTAAAACTATAGCTTCTGCATCTGAAAATATTAATATTTTTATCTATATTTATATATATATTCTACTTACCTGTTAATACAGGAAAATAGTGAATAAAATTCCAACGGCCGACATATTAAACTGGAAAAAATGAACTGATCTTACAAATGGAATATCAAAGCGGAAAGTTAGTAATAAAACTGCATTCTCAATGAAATCAAATAAATTTGGGAAGCCATTTATTTATACAGTTCAAACAATCAAGTTTACTAATATAGGTGATGATAAGATGCTTATTGACAATCTCATCATTGCTGGCTAATGTCAGTAAGCTTCAAAACAGCTTTCCTGGCGGTGTCTCCGAATTTTAAATACATAGTGGATTCGCCTGGTCTGGTGATGCCATGCAGTTAAAAAGATATAAACAACTCAGTCAGAACCATCGATAATGGTATTTGTTTCTAAGTTGGATATAGAACTTAGCGTCATAAAGTTTGACAATGAACTATACAAATTTGTATAAAGCTACTGTTAGACAGGGTAGCTTTAGGTTATGGGACGAACTGGACAGGTATTTCAACACTAAGCGAGTTATGGTAAACAGGGCTTGCAGCAAACGACTGTTAAACTTTGCATAGAGACCAGTGGTAACAAAAACTTAGATAATATATGAAATCAAGAATAAAAATCATGAAACAATCAAATCACGAATATGAATAAAAACGATTTCTTCCACATAAGTACCTCATTACATATTTGTAATCACTGAATAAATTTTAAATGTATTTGAGTTTCTTCACCAGGTGGAGAAATTTAAAAATAAATTGCATGAAAGGTGGAAAGTACGGAAAACATTATTTTGGCTAAATTATTTCAAAATTCAAAAAAAAAAAAAAAAAAAAAGTCGTATTTAAAAAATGAAAAATAAAAACAAAAAAATGGCAACTTCTGCACAGAAAAATAGTTGGATCTCTCGTTCCTAAAAGCGTTCCATTTAAATGGCGACTTGATCTTTTGCTCTAGTTTGTATATCATGTTTCATCTGTTTCTGCCATCTGTTATAATTCTTCATTTCTACTTTTCGAACTAATCTCAAGAATCCTAGTAAGAACCTTCTGAATTTCATTTTCCTTCCAAAATGTATTTTTATAGCGTCATAAATTTTGTTGTAAGCGCAGATTTTACCTCGGGATGACACTGTAAACATAATGGACTTGTAAACCTCTCCCATAATTTCACTATTAATTTCGATGTTAGCTTTCATCATTTCTTTCCCCTCAGTTCTCGTATGGCAAACAGTTTGGATTTATTAATTGAAATTTTCATTTCAATGACTTCAGAAATTTCATTCAAATGATTTGATTTTTGTAATTCGTTTTCAGAATTTGCAAAAATAACTATATTAACAGAAGTTGCATTTATTCTGCAGATATATTGATTCCACTATTACAGGTCTCCTACCAGGATATCAATGTAGTTAGAGTATTAAAAAGGAAGAGTGGGAGAACGTATTTTTACGCTACCTTTTGTAGTAAGGTAAGGTGAGGTGTAAGGTGTATTTAGTGTCAGACGGCACCAGGGGTTTCCCCCATCTCCACGTAGTTTTCATTGTGGGTGTACCAGTTCACTGGAAATGCCAGAGATTTAAAAATGTATGGATATTGTATATGTGTAATGCCGTGTACCGTTGTTCATCTGGTCGTTTAGCCGCTGGACCCCTGCTGAGGCCCAACGTTGCCCCACCTTTGCCCCGTGGAGGCATACCAGGAACCCAGTAGGCTTAAGTTACTCTGGCAGGTCCTGCCACCTAATTTCCTGAGATTTCAGTGTCTAGGACCTAAAAAAAAAAATTATTGTATTTATATTGCATGCATATATGCGTGCATACAAGCAGATATATACACACATGCACATATGTACAGCATACATGTGCCAACGTCAATCGTGGGGTTGACGTCACTTGAGTTGGGTGCATATATGCGTGCATACAAGTACATACATACACACATGCACATATGTACACACAACGTGCATACACATACCAACGTCAATCGTGGGGTTGACGTCGCTTGAGTTGGGCCCGAACGTGGGTGAAGATATTTTGGATGTATTTAAATTTAGGTGTGTGGGGCTTCGCTAGCGTGAATATAGAGAGGGGGAGGCTGAAGACTGGGGGGAGAAAGACAGAAGTATGGAGCCAATAAGTTATTTTTAAAGTTTTAATAAATTAAATTAAGCTACGCTATTATATTGTGTCAGTTATTTTTAAAAGTTAATAACAGTCCAGAGTTGACTTCTGTCACCGTTATTTTCAAAGTTAATATCGCTTCCACACAATTTCCTCGCCTGAAAACACTGTTCCTCTCAAAGGTTCCTCAAAATTGCATAATTTATTTTTGGCAACAGACAGTAAGATTATTTCTATAGAATATTATAGAATATTTTTGACTTTTTATGTAGGCCAGTATTAATGACAGTACTCGCCTGCCATTCTGTAGGTATTTTGTGTGGTCTTATTATGGAAAGTTTCATTACATTTTCTTTTGGGATGGGGGAATCCTACATTTTATCACTTCCATATCAACATTATCAATTCTGAACTTTTGTTTTTTTTCCCCTTTAGAACTAAATCCAATTTTTACATTCATTCGTGAAGGGGCGTCGAGAGCTAGCACAGACTCGGATGACAAGCCCTCTTGTGTGTGTGTGTGTGTGTGTGTGTGTGTGTGTGTGTGTGTGTGTGTGTGTGTGTGTGTGTGCGTGCGTGCGTGCGTGCGTGTGCGGGCGCGCGCGCGCATATAGATATGAAGGTTAAAAAGAAAAAAGTCAACTTTAGCATACAGTAAATCCATTAAGATAAAAAATATATTTCTATTATTTACGTAATTTTTTTCGCATTATTAAAAAATAAATTTAATCACTCAATATACTACTAAGTTTCCGGCTGGGAACCACCAATAACTGCGAGCGCAGGTACTTTCCCCTCTCGTAGGGTCTGTATTTATATGTTTAAAATGATTACGTATTTCTGATTTTTAGCATTCTTAAATTTTTTAAGCACAGTTCCTACTCTTCGAGTGAATTCTTTCCGACTTAATTATTTCAACATTATAACAAAGGGATTTATTAAAAAAAAAAAACCCAGTAAAATCAAACTTTTTTTTTAAACTGAAAAGGGCACATATATAGTGATAACACATATAACTCTACATACCCATTATATGCAACTTTTTAAAAAAATGTAAAACCGAAAAAACTTAAGTGGACACTTTCATAGCACAAAAAGTCTAAGCACAGAAACTACAGATAGGACTACAGAAACTTCATAACTTTGTTTAGGCTGATGTGAACAAAAATAAGGAAAACGGAATATTCTGAAATGAAAGTTGATATACACGGATCTACACTTTCTGTACTTTCACACTCGGTGTGAAAGTACAGAAAGAAACAGTATTTGTATATAACTCATTGATTTTAACGGAGATAGCAGTGCAATTACAAATTTTATTTCAGAAATAGGCTACAAAACAAAAAGAGAATATCTTACCTGGAACAAACATGAAAGAAAGAAAAACGTAGAACGGTTTAGTAACCTGGAAAAAAATGCAATTGAAAAATGGTGATCTTGATGGCATATAAATGAGAGGGGGAAAAGATGAAACCGATTAAATGAGAGAGAGAGAAGCAACGATATATTGTAATGACAATAAACAAAATCCAAAATATACAAGTCAAAATATTTAATCAAACCTTCAAACTACATAGAAAATGGAAAAATGGAAGAAGACTGAAAAATATCAAGAACGGCGCATTTTTCGCAGCATAAATTAGAACATAAAAAGTAGAAATGAGAAATGTAAAAATTCAGCAAAAAGTTGATGAAGACGAGTAGAACAGGTCTTGCGCCGCGAGAAGATACACGAAAAGAAAGGACTGAAAGGAAAAACTAAAATTTGTGCAAATGATTGAAACAAACAAAAAAATAAATAAATAAACTAAGAAAAAAGTCTCCCTAGGCAATGGTGGAAAGAAGCTGGAAGATATATGAAAGAATGTGAAGAGGGAAAACACACAAGACAGAAAACCCTTGATTTTTAAATGGCAAAAAGGTATCTAACACGGCAATTGCATAATAAACTGTCAGATGCATTGTCGGAAAGGAGAAAACGAAATGTATTATCCCACATTACAATAACTAGAAAAATGATTAATAAAACCGTAATTCCTAAGAAAATGCAAATATTACATCTACATAGCTCGATAAACATGCAATCTTTAAAGGAAATTTCAAAACTGATGTGTAATTTTTGCATCAAAGAGATGGAAAAAATTGAAAGAATTTGGGTTTTAAGATAAAATTTGTGCAATCTTTTGTTACTCGCTGAAGAATTTATGGATAGTACTAATTCAACCAATTCGTCTGCGCCCCGTCTTAACTCTTTTTTTGTTAAACATGAGATTCCATTTTCTTCTGCTCACAACTGCATTTTGCATGTCTATTGTTTTCTCACTTCCATCCAGGAAAGGGAACAATTCAGTGTTCGATTGAGAGACCTTCGTAAATGCAACACTGATAAATTTGGTCTGATTTTTTTTTTTTTTTTTTTTTTTCAATAAGCCATCTGCCTGTTCGTTTCATTCTAGCGGTTTTCTGTCAGCACAATTTCGATATGAGACCATGTATAGTTTCGAGTGAAGATTTATTGGACTGCTATTGTCTCCACTCATGACTCCTGCTGGCTCTCTATCCAGCTTACTGTGTAACTTGTACTACCAACTTCTCTCTTCATCTTCTTGTGAGTTCTTTCGCCTTCTTAACGCCTCGCTATCGATTCTTAATATCACCCATAGATTTCTCATTACCATTTACAAACGGGTTGGATTTTTTTGTTGTTGTCTCATTTCCCTTCTCGCTTTCTTCCCTTAATCTGATTATTGAGTTCCGTTACTTTTCACATGTACACAGAGCTTTAAACACACGACGACAGATGTAGCAGTATATATAAAGGAATGAGATGGACTAAAATAAAGAGGTCATAGAGAGTTTTAGATGACATATTCCGAGGAAATTTAGCTGAAATCTATATGCCAATAATAGTAGGGAATCTAACAATAAGTTGTTAGCGTCTGGAACCATAATAACACTTCCGTTGATTGATCGAAGCATGGTGGAAACAAAATTGAATTCAGATTTATTTTCATCTGAAAGAGTACACACGTACTCGAGAAGATATTTACTCATACATGTACTGCAGGGGACAGAATAATACATTTCGTCCAGGTAACTGGTAAAAGAAATTTCTTTACCGACGAATCCCTTCGATGAAAAGCAACCGATCGTAGCTATTTCATAACTATTTAATCGCTTCTTTTTTTTCCCTTTATTTTAAAAGAAAAAAATATTTAAAAAATGATTGAAGGCCAAACTGTGACTTGGACTTCTTGTTTATTTAACTGCAAGGAATCCAACGTCACAATGGCATTCTTCCTATTACTGAGGAAGAGCCAAATATTGAAACGATTAAATTTTTCCGAATCATTTGTTAAATGTCGCATGAATCAGACTTTTATGACTAATTTTTTTTTTTTTTTCCTGTTTACAGGAAGGCAGTTTGAAAAGTAACGAATGTTTGGGGGAGGGGAAACCGTGCTTTCCCAATATCGAAACTTCGACTGAATAAATCAAGTATGTAATGTTTCTTTTCTTCTTGTTACGGGCGTTACACACCTTTCTCATATTCCTCCCTTCTTGACTCTAAACCCCACACTCTAATTCTACTTTTTTTACTTTGTCTCCGTTCAAAAACTCAGACGACCCTGGCAGAGACCAGCCAGAGTATGATGGGCAGCCTGGCTCATCTCTCAGTGGTGGTAGCGGGCAACGTAGAGTTACACTATGGGCCCTGCGCCCAAGCAGCCAGAGACACATAACAGAACAAAACACAATACTACATACACCTAATACGGCACTTTATCCTGGCTTTTGCAGTTGTTCTTCATTACATCACAGTGTACATACGGCGCAGATGTGGGAAACAACCGGTGGCGCCCGACCCTAAATACTATGCCACTATATACGCCTTTCTTGACAATTAAGCAACTACACCAAAATTTAGTGATGCCTTACTTGATATTTGGAAAAATAAAGTAGTGAGTGAACTGCTGATGTTTCAACAGCTATATCAAAGAAGTCTGTTTTTAAGTGCAATTAGTTCAAACAAAGCCGAATAAGAACCAAAGAGAGCTGTCCTCCTCAACACAAGCACCACAACGTCCATCAAATGCATTGACCAGATTGTCCTTAGGGACAGCCTAGTAAAGATCAGATCCGCCTAAGGGATCTTTTAGACGAGCGTGTTTCCCGCGGAGGATCTTCCGCTGCGTTTTATCCGGTAGCACGGATCCTCTGTGTTAACAAAGTAGTCGAATTAAGGTAAACTAAACGACGTGTTTCACGCCGCGGGCTGTCGAGCTGCCTGGGAAGTCCGCGGATACAACTCAACTGGGCGCGTTAGACCCGCGCACGCGCCTATTTGTTTACAAGATACACGAGGCGGACTACACGCAAGCGGTTGACTCACTTCAGTTTTCCTCCAGTATTCGTTTGAGTTATGTCTCTTTATTTGTATTTTTTTTAATTGACTAATATGTTCGATATTGAAAAATTTATTAGTGAAGTTGAAAAATGACCAGTTCTACGATACGAGATCGAAGGATATATTAATAGGGATGTGAAGGCAGATTTGGGGAGAGAAATTTCCCAAGCCATGTATGAAAACTGGGATGATCTATCCGCAAAAGAAAGAAAAACACTTGTCACCCTAGTCGAAAAGATAGCATGAACCCACCAACGGCGGTATTTTTTTGATTTATTAATTAAATAAATGCAAAGTGTAGATTGTGTCCATTTCTGATGTTCACAGATCAGAAAGACACCTGGAGCCGCTCCTGTGGAATATTGCCTTGGATGAGTTCCTGGCCATGGACCTTGGTTCCAAACCCAAGCTTTTGTCGACGACTTGATCTTGAAAATTGCTGCCGACAGTAGAGCACAGTTGGAGGTAAAAGCAAACCATGCCATCAAGATACTACAGGACTGGCCATCTTACACTGCCTAAAAATCGCACCGACTAAGGCATCTTCAATCTTACTGAAAGGCTCCCTTGACCTGCGCAGGCCGCCTCAAATAAAGGTGAACAACACCACAATTAAACTCCAAAGCCAGCTTAAGTACCTGGGGGTGTTTTAGATTGTAATCTTTCCTTCAAGCAGCATCTCACACATCTAAGGACAAAAATAAGGAAGTATTCTGCACTGTTTGCCCGTGTGGTCCGTCGTGACTGGGGACTTAAACGTCGCATACTCTCCTTATATTATAAAACGACATTCCTACCAGCTATAACATACGCTTCTGCGGTTTGGTATCACAAGGCATCACCCGCCGTAAATAGACGCATAATCGACTCAATCCATAGACCTATCCTGTTAACCATTACCAGAGCCAGCAGCACCACTAGCACTGTTGCACTACAGGCCTTGGCCGGAGCCCTTCCCCTTTACCTGGACATCATACGCACTGGAATAGCCTATTATATAACCAAAGGAATACCTTGCACCCACCTAGACTACACAGTGGATAACAGCGCAACCCACAAGGCTGAAAAGAACAGGCTGCAGAAATACCTAAAACATCGACTCCCACATCTTTGTGCGTTTTGAACACTTGGAACTGAGGAGCCATTCAGTTCAGGCTCCAGCATTGTTGGAAAATGATTTATGCCGATTTCATATGATTGATTTGGAGGTTGAATGCGTTGAGGTAGTCAGCTATGTCCTGTAGTTTCCTGCTGATTTTCTGAGTGGTTTTGGCTGCCGAGTCGGATAGCGATATTCTAGTAAGGACTTGACATCGTCAGCATATGTGAACCAATTGCATTTGTTGGCCACAAAGGGCATTATGATTGCCATAAAGAGAATGCCGGACAGATCCCGCCTTGAGGCACACCAGCAGTTATATGACGCATGAAAGTCTTCGTTTCGATCTTTAGCATAAAGGTCCTTTTGGATTCAAGACCAAAGTATCAAGGTGTATTTGATTAATTGCGGTCTCCAGGGTTTCTCCTATACACCGATGAGCCAAAACATTATGACCACCTACCTAATATGATGTTAGTCCTCCACGTGCAGCCAAAACAGCTCGTAGCCGGCGAAGCATGGACGCTACAAGATTTCTAAATGTGTCTTGTGGTATCTGGTACCAACACGTAACCAGCGGATCCTTTAACTGCTGTAAGGTCCGCGATTGAGAAGCCGCAGATCAGAGTTGCTGTTCCAACACAAACCACAGATGCTCGATGGGATTGATGTCTGTAGAATTTGGAGGCCAGGGCAATACCTGGAAGTTTTCCTCATATTCCGCGCACCAGTCTCGAACAATCCGGGCGGTACGGCATGGCGCATTATCCTGCTGAAAGACGGCACTGCCAGAGGGGGAGCCCATTGCCATGAAAGGGTGTACCCAGTCAGAAATGATGTTTAGGTAGGCGGTAAACGTCAGAGTGCCCAGCACATGGATGACTGGACCCAAGGTACCCCAGCAGAACATCGCCCAAAGCATCACATCGCCACCACCGGCTTGTATTCGTCCCACGGTGCATACAGGCGCCATCACTTCCCCAGGTAAACGACGCACACGTACCCGGTCGTCCACATAGTGCAACAGGAAACGTGATTCATCGGACTAGACAAATTTCTTCCAATCACTCAAGGTCCAGTTTCGATGCTCGCGTGCCCATTGTAGGCGGTGTCGCCGGTGAACCGTGGTTAACATGGGCACGGAGCGGCCTGCGACTATGCAGCCCCATTTTCAGCAAGTTTCGATGTACTGCGTGTTGTGACACCTTACTCCCGTCACCAGCATTCCAATTACCGGCGAGTTGCGCCACTGTCGCCTTTCTGTTGCCACGTACCATCCGGCAGAGCCTTCGCTCACCTCAAGTATCGATGAGCTGTGGTCATCCAACACCTCGCCACGGTTCGTGGGTTCCCCTCTTCGGACCACTTTCGGTAGGTAATAACCACGGCTGACCATCCTACCAGCCGTGCCGTTTCGGATATGCTCTGACCCAGTCGTCTGGTCATTACAATTTGGCCTTTGTCAAACTCGCTTAATTCCGCTGCCTTTCCCATCTGAAGAACAAGAGTAACACTGATTAACGGAGCTCAGTATCAGTGTTTCTTATACCGTGTCCCGACCAGCGTACGCGCCTAGTTCACCTGCAGTTGCTTCTATTTGCATTATGACTCGCTGGTCATAATGTTTTGGCTCATCGGTGTATACCGCTGTAGCTATTAGCAGCTCAGGATGAAACATGAATAACAGTTTGTCTCTAAGTGGACATAAGACGATTAACACATCGTCTTATGTCCACTTAGAGACAAAAACCATTAGTAAATTGAACGGAGATGGTAGATATGGAGAGAGCAAGAGGAGGGCTGAGGACAGGAATACAGTATATGGATAATGAGTTAAACTGTTATAAGCTGTGAGATTCGTACAATTTTCTATTAATACTATTTCTATCACTATTCGTAAAGGGGTACATCTAGCATATAGGGTACCTCAGATACAGAAGCCGAGACACAGGCCTACAAACTGTCTGTATTAAATGACATCCATTTCCTTCCTGTATCATGGTAAATTATCAATCGAAGCTGATTTAGAAAAAACAAGTTTTGTGATTTCTTGCTGCGAGTAGGTGATTCTAATGATAAATAAGTGAAAACAATGTTATTACTGTCAATATGGTGACAGTATGGTGACAGTAACAGGTATGGTGAAATCTATTTCTTTAACTTCCTTATTTCAATAATGATATTTTAACTCCTATTTTCAATGCATTGATGAAATTTGTGATTAATAAAAGAACATTACTCGTGTGTGAGAGGAGGAAGATATATATACGCAAAGATCATTATGCCCTGAAGAGGAGGAGAAGACCTGGCTATACCACAACAATATGGGGTCTTCTTTCTTTTCTTCTCAGATGTTCCTGAACGCAAAAGGAAAAGCGAGCAAGTTCGAACTGTTGTTCCAAGATAAAGTAGCTTACAATCAAATTGTGCAAAGGCCTTCCAAGTGCATAATAACAAATACTTTTTTCTCCAGTTTAATTGAAGTTATGATATTTTCATCCTGCATGTCAGTCTCTCATCGGTTTATTATTAGTACTATATTCAAAACTAGAGAATTCGTGTATGTTTATGACTATAAATTATAAAAATTTCAGTCTGCGAAAGATGTTTATGCATATTGGTTACATTATCATATAGGTATTGCAATATGGCAAATTTCATAAATGCACTGAAATTAAACAATTATTGTTCTTGAAAAACGGTTTTACTGTAATCAGTTATCGTATACTGTATAGTGGACAGCACGAATGAGGCCAGCCATGTGTAGACGAAGTTAACGGTGACAGTGTTTAAAATAACTGAAAGTTTGCAAGCTATTATACATGACAAAACTGTATTGATTTTTGCAAATGTGATACATCGACTATTTGAAGACATAAGTCGGTAATCTGATATAGGTTTTCATCATTAAAACTACTGGCACTGCTACAAGACACACAAAAATATACGCTGGTGACGTACTTTCAACTTATCTTAACCACCTCCTGATGACAGCCATAATTCCAACACTGTCGTTCGACCATCGGTTTTAACTTCAAAGATATAACGTGGCCTGCATTGAAAGCACGAACAGTCGTGACTCAGTTGCATTAAGAGTTTATAAAATATTAGTGTGAGCTTTGGTGAATGGTCTCTGTATTGATTATCAATAGGTATATCAATAACGGATATCGAACGGCTACAGCTGTAGAATATGCTGGCCAACGATAGAGTAGAGGCAAAAGAGAAACGACGAGAACCGGCCCTTTATTGCTTACTGTGTGGTCATTAGACAGTTTTCTGTTGTGTGCAGAGGCGGATGAATCCGATATTTTTCTGACGGCGAGAACATTAAATCTAACTGCAGAACCGTGGAGAGAAAGGACAGAGGAAGGGGTGGAGCGTGAAAATGGCAAGTGAAAAGTTATTTTGTATTCCACAACATTTATGGTACTGCTTCGTAAAATACTCTACTCAAAGTAAACGCAAATAAAAAGAGATCAACATTTTTAGAATATTATCATTACATTCGTGAAAAAATTCCATTTTATTGAGAAAGAATTACTAGGGATGCAAACTATAAATTGAATGGGTTACTTTATGTACACCTTACGAATTAGTCAAGATGGGAGGAATTTTTATGGGCTCTTTTTCACGTGCACGAGTTATCAGAATTGGGTGAGATTTGCATATTATATCCTCACCTCCTAGAAACTCGGGTTTCCTAGGAGGTGAGGATATAATATGCGAATCTCGCCCAAACTGACCTTCCTTTCAATACACGCAATTTACAGACACAACAGATAACTGATTAATTAATATAATATTGATAACTAATTGAAAACAGATACTTGATTTATTTTAATTAAAAGCTTGCGGAATGCAAGCTTTTCATTAAATATCGAATTAATACCATTCGCGACAGTTATTCCCTAATAATTTCAGTTCCGTCTGAGTTTCCGTTTACACCTGACTTTTTTCCCTCATTTTACCTTCTATATCAAAAAAGAAACAGAGCTTTTAAGGTGCAACTGATACTCTGAAAAGCATGTATTCTAGGTGGGTTGGATATGTGAGAAGAAAAAACCGAGTTTTTTACATCTATCCCTTACGCTTCAGCCTGGAATTTGCTAGCTACAGCTCTAAATGAAGAAAACCTTTATAGAGATTTCTTACGGTCTGCGATGAAATTGAACTTAGATGTTTTTCTCCTACTGGCGGCAAGGTCGGTGTCTCGCATTCAGTAGGTTGCCGTGGAAGCCAAGGTGAATTTTTAAGAACTTCGTTATAACTAAATGGAAAAACTACTTAAAGGTACTAGCTCCAGCAGTTGAATGGTTATATTTCTTATCTTTCTGAGAAATGTTATACTGCTTTAATGTTCTGTGAACATATCTGTATTGAAAAGAAAGTGATGCACAACGCTGCACATAAAACTGCTTCAGCTTGGCTTCTTTTCAGTATAAAATGAGGTAAACACTAAGTAGATTCTGTGGAAAGATTCACTGTTGTTGAGAGCGTCAGAAGGACCGCCAGGTGGCCGGTAGTACAAGTTGATGGTAAATTGTGCTCTCTAAAGTAACTTAAATTTAGTAAAAAATCTAGGTTATTACCCAATATGATAGTTATCATTTTATAGTGAACGCCAAATGCTTTCCAATCATACGGGTCATGGAGGCACTGGACTTACAGCAGATAAGTAACTTTTAATTTTAATTTGTGTTTGAACAATTTTGTTAAAGCTGAAGCAAACTACTGCCATTGTCTGACCGGCTGAAGGTCATTGCTGTGAAGATAGCTTTTTGATCGCTATATTGCCTTCGGCAGTAGTTAACTGCCGAAGGCAATAGTTAACTACTAATAGTTAACTATTAGTGGCAATAGTTAAATTGGCAGTAGTTAACTGCCAATAGACTTAAACGCTATTGTTCTTCCTCCAACTCTACTGCAGAATAGTAAACTGGCAACCCTTCCCCAATTAATGCTTGATTTGGCATCTGCTGCTTATAGCTCTGCATGATGGCTGGAAAAGGAAATGCACAGCGTAGAGCTTCACTGCGCTCCTGCAGACAACCGCACAAGTCCTCGGGGGAAGAAAACTCGGAGGGGTTCCCTCCTCGATCGCGATGACTAGAAACAAAATTCGGACCACGAAACAACAGGCTTCCGCGGCAAATGAACACGGCATACCTGCCGCGAACAACTCTCCCGGCGGCGACGATGCCGATCGCCGATGCCGACGATGCGAACAACTCTCCCGGCAGCGATTGTGCTCCCGCAGCATCCACAAAGAGACTTCCTCCCCTCAAGAAAAAGGTTCTCAAAAGACCCGAAGCATCTGGTTTACTTCCCCCCCCCCCTAAACAATGGGAGGATGAAGAGGAATTGGATGAAATGCCGAATTTATTCAGCAAAGATTTTCCCAACCTGAAAATTATACACAAACTGAGGCGCAAAATGGAATGCTGCCTCCGTAGCAAAAACAGCAACGTCACCAGGGCCGTATCATTACAAATTTCGCGCTGCTGGGGCTCTTTAGCGAAGTTATATGAGGTCATTATAGAAAATGAACAGCTGAAGGCCACCAATGCCCAACTCCAACAAACTAATAAAACCCTATCTAAAGTAACCAAAAATCCAACTATAGCAGCTCTGAATACCGGGATACCCTCCAATCAAGCTTTTGATGAAGATACTCGGCACCAGTTGTCTTATGCTGCCACGCTCAAACGACCTCAGATCCCCCACCACAGAGAACAAGCATATGCTGATTATAAAAGCTAGAGAAGGGTGCGACATCCCAGATAGCGATGGAGTGAAGGACACCGTCCTAAAGAAGATAAAACCAAAATTAGACAATCTCCAAAGCATTCGCAAAATTCGCGACAAAGGGATAATATTGGAAGCAGCCACTAAGTCAGATCTAGAACAGATCAAGTCTTGCGGCACAGCTGAAGATCTAACTCTTACCTTTGAAACCCCTAAACTCAGGGGGCCAAGTTTAATTGTGTTTGATGTAGATGGCTCAATCCAAAAAGATGGCCTACTGGAGGAAGTGTATAACAGAAATCTCTTTGAATCCATGAGCAAAAAAGAAGGCATTAAGGAGATGAAAATTCTATTTTCCACCCAGTACAAGAAACTTCTAATCATGAAATTGAAAATTGAGGCCAGCCCTGCCGACGCCGCTCCGTGATTCTCCATTGTGACGATCCTGGACTCTTTGATTTGAACTTTACCTGTTCTCTTCTTCCTACCCACAGTCCTTCTCCAGGACTTCCACAACTGCACCTAGCACTCTTCCTGCTCCTTTTCGCCTGGAAGGATACCTACACTCTGTCATCCCCCGCTATCTTGCCTGTCTTCCACTTTCCAGTCTTTTCTCTGCTCTTTCCTTGGCCCTCCCCACTCTCGCTCCTGCAAGAGTGTGTACGACCCGCCAGATGTCTTTTACTCCCTGGTCCGGCTCCTCGTGCCAGTGGACGGATGCTGGGATCGCGCCTCCCAGTAACGAATGAGGCCAGTCAAACAACACCAACAACACCACTACTCACACATAACCCACATTGACTCGCTGTGTGTTAACAGAGTACTTAACGCGGATTTGTGGGAAACCACAGGAATCGCATAACAATAACACTATGTCCACTATGTTGTTGAGAGCCTCACAAGGATGAATCATCCGAAAAATCTAACCTTCAAATTTAAAAGTTAAATTCACTCTGCCCATAGGTGAATTTAACGAGATCCTAAGAGATTCTAACCGTCTTCCGTAGCCGAGTGTTCAGGAGCCGGAGTGCAGCAGCACACGCTCTTTGAGTAGACAGAGATTCAAGCCCCTGACTGCTAAATACGGTCGATCTGCCAACCCGCACTGGACCAGCGTGGCAGATTATGGTTCATTTCCCTCAGCATGAATTGTTGAGGAGGCTTCCATCCTGCAGTGGGTTGATAATGGCTGCATTTACCTTTTTAACAGAAGACTGGATCTCATGAAGTTCACCTGTGAATAGTGGGTTGTCGAACATTGGAATAAGTTGCCCCTCCCAAAAACAGCGAGTCTAACCAAATTTAAAGAAGTGGATGATTACCTTGTGACAAAGGTAATACTATGAATATTCTGTTTTATCTGAATTTTTTATTTTATTATTAATTTATCCATCTATTTTTGGCTGATGCAGAAAAGTTCGCTCCCTTGCATCACTGCTTTGGCTTTACTAACACTAAATCTAATCTTCACATAATGGACTAAATAAGGAAATAAGATGTACCTATCATGGTTGTACAGCCTGATCAAAATTTGAATTTCGAGCTATGGTAATCAAATAGTGATTTATATTCGTAATTTGATTATAATTTTCTCCCAAACGATCAAATCCTATTTCGCAACAGACGCTATTAAATTAATATAATGTTCATTTGTTAAAAGTTGCTTACACATGCGTTCTCAAACTTTTTTATAATGCGATCGACCTAAAAATCTTTTTAAATAATTTTAGAAGTTATATTCAGACATAGAAATCACTGCTTTGGTTTCAATCAGTTTTTCATATTCCAAAGTATAAATATAATTAACACAAAAGCATTTTATCCATTAACAGACTTTATATTTTATTTATTCATTCAATTTCCCGTATACAATTATAAATTATAAATATAATTACTTAATTATAAAATATAAATATAATTACAAAATTTACAATATTATAAATATAATTTACAAAAAAGTATTGCCATTATTACATATTTTATTTGTATTTTATCTTATTTTTAATATGATTCTCAAGCTTTTTCAAAAATTTCACACGGCCTAGTTTTCTGCAGCCAATAGGTCGGTTGCAGTCCACAAACGGAGAAAAACTGACTTACACAACTTGGCATCTCTTTTCTTCCAATTTCAATGTCGATGGTGTCAAAAACGTTGAAGAAACTGGAACTTAAAGGAAATTAGCAAATGTCGTCTTACCACCAGCGAAAATCAACTGAATCTCTGTAAATATTTTCCAACAGTAGAAATTACCCTCTTTGATGCATATTTTTAAATGCCCTTACACCAACCGTATTCAGCAATAACAGAAGCTGCTCCAAGTATACACGGATACACAATTTACAATGACGGTCACACAAGTTCAAGAATACCCAACGTGTTCCAAATCGAATTACAATCTTCTTGAATGCAGAAATACACGAGTTTTGTACAGCGGGATCTTCAGGTGTATCTAAAAAAAGCAATTCAATGGTTTTAGGTCAGTGGTCGACACGTGCCATAGCATTATACCGCTATTCGAATGTAATTATCCTGATATCGTAGTGAGATAGACGTACCACCAGGTTTTAATGGTTCCAGTGAATAATTGGAGAAATATAGTTCAATACTTCAGACAGGGTTCGATTTAAAAAATTGCGATACACACATCTCCTATCACAACACAACCGGGAAAGAAGTTTGAACATGGTCAATGATAGCATCGACCAAGTTCAAACTGTCTTTCTACAAAATCGAATATCCCCTTCGTCTGTTTTGAACGATGCATATTTACCTCCAAAGGGCTGGAAACACCTGTTACTTGCAAAATCAGAATGATGCGGCTGTTGTCGCTTTGGGAACTGTTCTTGGTGCAATTTTGGCTGCTTACCCGCTACCTCGTGCAGAACGATACACGAGATACATATTACTCAACTCAGCAATGGGTATTGGTTCAGCAAACACTGACTAGAGTTGGCCTGGTACTTAAAGAAACTAGCACTGGAAGTGTTCACTGAAGAACACTTGTCGAAGGACTAAAGGAGATACGATGCAGACTAGTACGAATGACATACTGCTCTTGCTGCTGTTTTCATATAAAGAGTGTTCTGACACGCGTTTCATAATCTACGCATAACTCCCTACTATCCTTTTAGGTTTGTCAGTTAGAATTTATCATCAATTTGAGGATGTTTTCGCCGATCATTTAAAACTAAAAAAAAGACGCTATAACTTGAAAAGGAAGTTTTTCTGAATATATCTTTATATAAACTCTTTTTTGCTTATATTGGTATGCGTACAGCTATTCCTAAAATTTTGTCGGTAAAATGCTTCACTACATCAAGAGCAAAAAGTTGTTAAACTACTTCTATGATACTTTGGTATCTACTGTCACGACGTAGCAGTGAGCATCTGAATTGCACAACTTTCAAGCCGAGTGATTATTCAATTACATAATTTCGTAATGTCTAACAGATTCAAAACGCTTGGATTACTTGATAATGGGCGCACAGGTAACCTATCAACGGTTGAAGATAACCCCTGGCTTGTAGCCATGAAGAGTGTTCTATACGCCATGTGCTTTTGTATACAATAAAGAGTTCTTCTACAATAGGCGCGTACCCACTTCCAACCTGCCTATAAGCAGGATCGGTTGAATACTTTTAATATAAATTGATAAAAATATTCTTTGCTTTTTATATTATTTTCTAAATTTCTGCATTCATCTTTTCTAAGTAGGCAAAATTTCTTTTAGTTTCTCAGGCCTTTTACTTTACTTTCTTAATTTCTGGTCTTTATGTGATACACCAAATTGTTCTCGTATACCGAACTGTCGCATGCACCAAATTGTCATGTTACCGAACTGTGTTACACCCAATCGATATGATCCCCTGTTTACTGTCCGAACTATTGTCAGGAACCTGGTCCCTTGTGCAACGCAATTTATTTATTTTCATGGAATTTTCTGTTTTTTCTTTTGGTTTCCTTCCCCCTGAGTTTAGGCACCTGGTGCACTGCATCCCATGCACCACTGGATGATACGCCACTGATCAGAATAGCATGACCACTGGCTTAAAAGCAGGGGCTGAGTTTTAATAACATTATGCAAGACGAATACAACTCAGACAACTAGGATAAAGTCTTCAGACTAGCTTAAAGAGGTGTCATGGATTCCTGAACTGCCTATTTATCATGATGAGTGAGTTAAAATTACACAAAATAATGTGTTTTTATAAATATTATACAGAATTAAGTTTCGCAAAATTAATACCATTAAATACTTTACTTACACTTAAGGAGGCAGGTATTTTATAGAATTTCATAGAAAGAAGGGTGATGAATAAATATCAAATATTCTATAAATATTCTTTCTTTCTTGGAATGATCACCTTAATGACCCATTAATTTAAATTAATTAACTATTAATTAATTTTTCTAATTAAAAAGTTAAACGAAAAGATATATCCCTAGGATGAATAAATAGTATAAGAGGTCCGTTCGTTTAGACAACATTTAGATTTCAGAAAAGTAATCCTCCGCTAACATTAATTACTGCTCAGTCAACAAACTAATGGAAAGCCAATAACTCGATTAAACTTCGAAGAAAACTTTCTAGCATCCAGGCTTTTGTTTTCTTACCTGAGAAGGAGCTAACAGTTCGGATGAACTATCTTTTTTATCACTAAATGTCTGGATGCCTGTGTTTAATTTTAATTAAATTTGTCAGGATACCGAAGAGTGTCCCACAACTAAGACATATAGACAATTATTGTTAGGAATTCGAGGGTAAAGGTCTGTCGAGTGATGCTTGGAAACAAAAATTCTTGTGTACACTGAGTATTGATCCAGAGAAATGTGAAATGATCATGTTCTTAAACAACACGGCTGAAGGGTGCTGTATTTTTTGGCTGAATTCACTATTCATTCTTTCCATGTTACATCTCTCAGAAAATTAAAAATATACACCTTTCTCTGCCACAACTGTCAACACAATGATATGAACGAATTGAAATATGGATTTATAAATAAACAGTAAAAGAGAATTAATATCTTATTAAATTCGCAGTTCTATTTTGGACGTTTCGCCACTTGTGGCTCGTTTGGAGAAGTATGGGTTCGATTCCAGTCTATGATTAGAAGAATTCCTAAGGTCCTCTTTAATCGAGACTGTAGTCAGCCAATCTCAGGGGTAGGGAGTAATGTTCTCTAGTGAGTTATTCCAGGTTTTTCAGTCTGCACAGTGTGCAAATCGGTCCGTCAACACTTCTAGAGCGTTATTATACACAGTGACACAAATCTGCCCAAATCGCTGATGAACCTAAAATCCTACAACAAGAAGGTTCAGATTAATGGTCAGTGGTTAGCGTTTTTAATTTTTTTTATTTATACAGTCTTATTTATATCACTTCGTTTAATTTTCCTGGCAAAGCAATCAACTGAGGGAGGGGGGAACGAGAGAGAGAGAGAGAGAGAGAGAGAGAGAGAGAGAGAGAGACACATCTAAATTTGAATAATAAGCATGAAACTGTCTCATCCATTATACTACTACTATGTCAACTGATGCACTGTTATCGTGGTACTTATAATATCTTGATTTATAATGTTATTTAGTCATTTGCGCAAAGGTATTAATTATTTAATTTCCTATTTAAACATTGTCATTAAATTCAGGTTAATATCATAAACTCGATTCCTTGTTGGGAATTTTCGAATGATATATGAAATAAAGGTTTTGATAATGTATAACATAACATTAGACTACTGCACTAATATATTTTACTTTCGATGGTTTTATAGACAGACGAGTATTTTCTCTCTCTCCCTGCTTTTATCAGTTTTGTTAGCAAAGAATGAGGATGACCATCATTAACTGTTCTTTGAAGGGCTGTTGATAAGGGAAAGACGAAGAGTGTTAAATACGTCAAGACTACCTAGTGTTAATTAGTTAACATGCAACTTGTTAACTAATATATAAGTTAACAAGTTGTATGTAATAACAAAAGCCACAGCATCTCTACCAGCTAGGTCTATAAAACTGAGGATAAATTGAGTTCCGAACAATAAAATCACTAATAAAAGATATGTAATTGTTGAAAAAGTCCAGTTTCAAAGAAAGAAAGAAAATGAAAAAAAAAATTGATCCAAAGAAGGCCAAAACGGAGAGATTCTAGCGTAACAATCTTTGATAAGGAATATTAGAGCAAACATGCACAAGTACAGTACTTGTGCATGTGTCTGCTCTAAGGTGGGGATGTACCACCTTGAAGAGGGAAGAGTCATGGAGCAAACGAATTATTAAGATAAATGACTAGTGTGGTCGACGAAACCGATTAATGGGATTTTTTCAAAAAAGTAAATGGGGGTGGACAGATTGGAGACAGATATGGACATCACTCAGATTGCACCTGATACAACGTGTATTTGTGAAATGAATTAGGAAGGTTAGCAAAATTTCTTTGTTACATTGATCATTCTTGTTTTGATATAGAGTAAAACTTGGAGAGAAACATGTTGTGGACACTGTGTTTCTTAGGCGGTTCCTGTGGTACCCACAAATCCGCTTTAAGTACTCTGTGATGCTGCACAACTTTGCAAAACCAGTTAGTGTTGGTAATGTAAGTAGTGTGTTGTTTGACTGGTCACTTAGTTACTGGGGGGCACGATCACTAGGAAGGGACCTCCCAGCATCCGTCCACGGTACGGGAAGCCGGGCCACGGACAGTAGAAAACGCCTGTCGGGCTACCTGCACTCTTGCAATAGCGAGAGTGAAGGGAGCCAGATGAAAGAAGCATTTTAGAGAAAAGATGAAGCCAAGGAGGGCATAGGGAAGCAGCAGAGTGGAAGGCGACCCCAGAGCGAAAACAGAGTCAAAGAAAATGCTTAGTGCAAGATGGGGATGCCCCTAGAGAAGGGCGTGGGGTGGGAAGGAAAGAGCAAAAGCATGAGTAAAAGTTCTGCCTGCTGCGAGGAGTCATCTGGAAGATTGAAGTATCGGTTGAAATTGACTATATAAGAGTTGATTCACTGGTGCTGGAGACTTATCTGATGGAATAATCGGGATTGTGCAGCAGAGCACACAGAGGTAGACTGTCAGAAGGGCCGTTAACGTCATACTCACTTCCACCTGGAAGTGAGTATGACGGCGCTTTCAGATCAGTGCCGTCATTCCCACGAGGAGGATGTCCAATTGGGTGTTTATTCAGTGCTGGTTGTGTCTGGTAATGAGGGAAGAGTAGGTGGAGGAGAAGCATGTTGTCATTTTGTCATTTGAGTGAGCTTCCATCCTAAGTCGCCACCTGGGTTCTCACCGATATGCAACTTAGTTCTCATACGTATTTCTTCAACTACCAGTCTGGTAAGTTATGTGAACCACAAAGACCAACTGGTCAACTTTTTTTTTTTTTTTTTTTTTTTTTTGATTTGGTAGTTGTTGGCGTATCGGCTTCTGTGGCCATATTGCACCTCCCAAGGTTTTTGCAGTACTTTGATCCAAGCCCGAGGCGGGAATCGAACCCGCGACCTTTGGGTTGCCGGGCAGGTACTTTACCCACTCGGCTAGCCCGGTCGGCAACTGGTCAACTCAAAAATAAAAAAAAAAAACAAGTTAATTTATCGACCATTTGGCCTCGCAGCGGGAACGGGCCAATCACGCCCCCACCACAAGTTACCGTCTCCACTGCGAGGAGGTAGGTCTCTACTTCTAACTAGGCATCGCCTTACTTCTAAAATATGCAACTTTAACAAATTGCAAAAAGTACCCAAAACTATTTCTATCATTAAACAATTCCTTTAAATTATGTTCAGTATGTCCAATTGGTTGTTCATTCAGTGCTGGTTGTGGTTGGTAATGAGGAAAGAGTAAGTGCGAGGAGAAGCATGTTGTGTAAGTAAGTGTAAGTGTGTGTTGTTGTCTTACGGCACCAGGGGTTTCCCCCATCTCCGCGTTGCTTTCATTGTGGTGAACCAGTTCACTGGGAAATGCCAGAGATTTAAAAGTGTGTGGGAATTGTTCATGTGTTGTGTTCTGTACCGTTGTTCATCTGGTCATTTAGCCGTTGGACCCCTATTGAGGCCCAACGTTGTCCCACTTACGCCCCGTGGAGGCAGACCAGGAACCCAGTAGCTGTAGATTCACTCTGGCAGGTCCTGCCGCTTAATTTCCTGGGATTTCGGCGGCTAGGACCTTAAAAAAAAAAATAAATAAATAAAAAATTAAAAAAAATAATAATAAAAAAATAAATAAATAAAAGAAAAGAAAAAAAAAGAGAAAAAAAAATAATAAAATAAAATAAAATAAATAAATAAATAAAAAAATAATAATAATAAAAAATAATGTTGTATGAATTTATGAAATTTGTAGATATTTCGTAACTCAAACAGCCCGGCCACTTTATTAGGGCCATGGACTAATAATGTGTCGGACCGCCAAATCACTATACCGAAAAGACGCCCATGCGGATTCACAATGGCTATAATCAACGTCTCCCATGAAGATGAAGACATTGAAAAGTCTTGAGTTTTAATCCTGTCAATGAAGCAAGGAACTTTTATGGACTTTTTTCATACTGTGGCCAAGTCTCGGGCAGCATAGTTTTTTGTTTCCTCCCGGAAACTCGAGTTTTCCGTCCAGAAAAATTATAACTCGAACAAAAAGGACATGAAATTTAAAGACAAAAATATACAAGATTGTATGATTACAGCTGAGGAAATTCGTAAGTTGAAAATATTTCCATAAAACGTGGCATGGAGTCAACAGCGTTGCAAAGTGAAATGAGGAACAGTGGACCATTCATGAAACAAAATATGTCTTCAGCACCCCTTTCCAATTCATTCCACAGATGCTCAATTAGATTAGGATCCCAAGATTCTGATGGCCATAGCAGACGTTTGAAGTGTTTCTCAAACCACTCTGGTGCGTGGATAGCTGCATTGTCATCTAGAAAGTACCTGTTTCTATGCAGTAAACATACAAAATTACCGAGTATACTTGATTCGCAACGATTTTCAGAGAGGTACTGAATTCGGAGATTAAGGACATGGACATCCGTTTACTGTCGGCACGGAACAGGATCGTTCCAGTGTGTGTTTTCCTCCAGAAGTGAGCACTTCCATCGGTATTGAAAAGCACAAATCAGTACGGATCGGATCAAATGGTTTACTGCTAGTATTCCCAAGTCCATCCTTTGTGTAACTGTGTTTTCCAATAGATGTCCTGGATATGTGACTTCCGTGAAGGAGTCTTGCAGCTGAAGAACTCTACATCCTATGTAGAGTTCTTCACATGGTGCGAGTAATAACGCCTTGTGATGTTTTTCTCATTAAATGCATAGGTTCATTGCCCATCGTTTGGCGAGAGTCACACTTCATAATTCGCTCCATATTACACTTGATAATCGATCGAGCACTTCGTTCCCCGTCACCTTACATTTTCGGCCGTAGTTAAGTCTAGCATATGTTCACGGATGTTTTTTCGGACTTTTTTTTCCGTTACAGACTCGCGTGACACTAGCCTTTCAACTGAAGTGCATGTCTTCTCTTATATAATGTCTGCTAAACGCACACCAACAACCATATTTCTCTGCAAATTCGTGAGATATTTTCTGTTTCCCATTTCTGGGAACAGATTTGGACGCTAGTCGAGTCACGCGGGAGGCAGCAGAGTGGAAGGTACCATCAAAGCGAAAACAGAGTCGGAGAAAATGCTTAGTGAAAGATGGGGATGTCCCTAGAGAAGGGCGTGGGGAATGTGACGCACTATGTGATCTCTCCTTCATCTTTAATACCCCTATCCCCGGCGGGGGGGGAGTAAACGGTCTTAGTGTCTTCTCCCCTCCTCGCCGCTCCCACTTTCCCTTCTGGTGGGGCATGGACATGCCCCACTGTGACTTGGGGTCGCCTCCTCTCTCGACTCCATACATCTGTCTTTTTCTCCCCAGACTTCAGTCTCCCACCCACTCTACCTGCACTATACGCAAGCGAATGCCCTACACATCGGAATTGATTTAATCATCTCCAAATTAAGTTTTTCACCCATACACTCAGAAATTTAGCGTTATCCTCATCGAATTACCAAAAAAAAAATATATATATATATATTTTTTTCTTTCTCTCCTATTTTTTTTTTTTTTTTAGGTCCTAACCGCCGAAATCCCAGGAAATTAAGCGGCAGGACCTGCCAGAGTAAATATTAGTCTACTGGTGTTTCCTGATCTGCCTCTACGGGGCGAAAATGGGGCAACGTTGGGCCTCAGCAGCGTCCAGCGGCTAAACGACCAGATGAACAACGGTACAAGACATCACACAAATACAATATCCATATACTGTACTTTTAAATCTCTGGCATTTCCCAGCGAACTAGTTCACCAACAATGAAAACAACGCTGAGATGGGGGAAACCCCTGGTGCCGTTTTACCTTAAACGCACTTTACGATATGTGATCTCTACATATTTTTGCATATAGCCCAATCCTCCGTGGTCCTATTAAAGTGGCCCGGCAATGTATAAACAGCTCATAATGTAAGGTGGTCACTGTGCCTCACGCATGCCGTCGGATTTCATCCAGTCACAACTGGTAGAGGCATGCCATTGTTGATCGAATGCAAGCTATAAGTATTATCAGTTGGTTTGATACGGTGAACAATCCAGCGGACGGAAAAACTGCCTCATAGCTGTATCATCGAAATGTAAGTAATATTAGATGTTGCCGTGGAGTCTGTCATAACCTCGAAAGACAGAACTCATGTTGCATGATAGAACAGATGGAGAGATGCCAGAGCTTTGTTTTTCAACTTTGAAAAACATGGTTTTTCAACTTCAAGCCTTCATTAAGCAAAGTCGTGTATTGAAACTCGTGATGAGAGTCATCTATCACCTAGCAATGCCTAGTGTTACAGGGGGTTGGCCATTCCTCTGTGTGCTGCGCAAGGTACGCCTCGCCATCCGCTTATGTTGCTTCACTCCTCGGTGGTAAACATTCATATTTTAAGATCTTGCTGAGAGTTACTAAAGTGTCACTAGCATAAAGGGCAAGCAGATAACTTGGATGTTGCAAAACAGCCGAACCGAAATTTGACGCAAATGACTTACAAATGGGATCTCAATATCCAAAGGTGCTTTAGATACCACAGGATTTCCCTTAACTAGAGTTACTGGAAAAATGTTCACGACAAACAGTAAGGACCAATAAATATGCCTTCGTGGGTAGCACAGTTGGTAGAAACGCCGTCCTCCCCCACACCGGGTGGAAAAGACCTTAGTCTGAATCCCGTCGATGACGTGAGAAATGTTTATGGGCCTTTATCACAACATGGCTGAGTTAGTCAGTCTCAGGCGAGGACAGCATGGTTTTTCTCACGGAAACTGATGTTTTTCATCAGATAAAAGAACTAATCGACCACAGAACACACGCAATTTACAGACAATATATAAGGGGTAATATGGACTAAGTGGCTGATGCGCCTAAACCCTACGGCAGCAACCAGTAACTTTCTTAAAAACTTTTAAATTATGAAAATAAAAAAAGCAAAATACTGAAATGCTAAATCTAACGAAATAAATATATTAATGATAATTAGAAAAGCCGTTAGGATTTTCAAAGTTGCAGCATACCTTCAGGTTCTTACCTGAATTAGTCTACTGATTGTGTTCTGGATGTGGTCATACATCGGTATGCATATTGCGAAACAGTAGGCTATAGAGCAGTGCAGATAATGTAGATTCTATTTAAAATGACCAAAATACGCGATGAAAAAATTCTCCATCCGATAAGAAGTACAAGATGTGGTCTGACCATTGCCTTATACAATGGGATAATCGCAACCTTATCCCTACTAATAAAATTCCTCTATATTATATACAAAACGCCATGACCTGACAGCCTGTCTCCACTGCTCAGAAAACTTCATCATATCTGACTGCACAATTACCCCACCAAGGCCTTTTTCATTTTTCACTACCCTAAGTATAGTATAACAACAGTTGGTACGTTCATCTGGGGTTACTACTACCCATCCGCAGTACTTTGCATTTCTCAATATTACACTTTAACTGCTATTTCTCAGCTCATCTGCCTAACTTTCTAGATCTTGCTCAGTAGATGCCGTCATTAACCACCCTGACAACCTTTGTATCATCTGTAAACTTGGACATTAAGCCTGATATGACTTCACCAATATCACTGACAAATATTATCAATGATATAGCTGATATAAAGAAAAAAATATTTATATCAATGATATAAATAATATTGATTTTTGTTTTATTAATCCTTAATATTTTCATTTGTTATTTCTTGATTAAATCTATCTGGAACTTAAAAATTAAGAATAAATCTATCTGAAGTTGAAAATTGAATAAAATATTCTAAAATAATTTATGCAAGCAATGACTTTATTATCTCTTTTTTTTTGTATTTATATTATTTCGAACTTTTTAATCAGATAAGGTGAGATTTTATAGTTAGAGTAGACCGAATTTATATTGGCTTTTAATGTTTTAGAAAATGAAATTGTAACTGATTTTAGTCGTTTTATTAACTATTATTAAAAAGTACATCTTGTCACAGTACAACTTGTCATTCAGCTTTCTGTAATGGCTATGACAGAATGCACCGAAATTAATTTATTATTTATTTAATCAGGTAAAGAAAAGTTACAACCACCCCTTGACAGCAATCAAATGCTAATTATAAAAATGAATACAATATCAATATTGGGTAAAATAAAATATACAGAGATCAACTCAATAATTAATTACAGAACTTAAGACAGATTAGGTTCGACATAATACTTTAAATACATTCAGCGTCTGTCCAGAAGAGTGCGGGGATGCCAGGAAGATGCTGCAAACTGTCAGGAACAGGAGAAGGAGTGCATATCATCCTCCAACACAGTAGCCATGTAAAGCGATGGCGACATAAAAGATCTAAAATTGCAGGTCTCTGTAGGTATCAGCTAAAACTTTTGATCTGTAGGCTTTTTCGACGCAAATCATCTCTGGGTTGATATTCAGGTCGTTGAGGAGTCCAATCGTGTTTGCTGGGAACATATGGCTGAGCCAGCTGATTTGGTTGAGGGCAGGTCTGATCAAAGATGTTTGCCGGTTAGTTATTCTGGTGTTCTTCGTGGGCAGGATGATAAGGCTATCGATGTTGGGAGCATCCAATCTACCCGAAATGAGTTGAGAGGGTAATTATGTTGCGAGTGGTGATTATTTGTTTCCATGCAGCGAATGTAGTATACTCCTAGAGATAGTAAGGGGATGTCCGGAAGTCCTACTGAGGGATCGCAGAAGCCAATACTCAATCCCCAAGAACTGTCGCAGGTAGGTTGGAGGGTCAGAGGACCAGATTTCGGATGTGTAGAGTGCCACTGGTACCACACAAGTTCGGACAAACCTAGTCATTAGTTTCTTATTGCCGTAACCAACCAGTTCCTGTCGAGCAGACCAAAGGGCTGCGAAGAATTTGTTTCTTGCTTCCTTGAAATGCTCTAGAAAAGACAGGTTCGAATCCCAGACCAAACCTAGGTTCTTGTGAGAATTGACAAGTTTAATTTGTTGTCCATTTATAGAGATATGAATTGCATTTATTCTTCTCCTCTTTGTAAACGTCAACTGGGCAGAATTTTCGGCATTTAGCCCAAGACCAATGTATTGAAGAAATGTGCTTATCTGAGAGATTTGTTTTGTTGAAGCTCTTTGGACAGCGAGCGCTTGCTCCGGCTGATCTGAATGAATGAAGAGCTTCAGATCGTCAGCGTACGATATTATGTTTTGGAAATTTGCTAAGAGAGGTTCCAAAGCCGCTGCGAACAGCGCTGCTGACAAAACGCCACGCTGTGGAACCCCTCTGAAGACAGTAAAGGATCGTGAGAGACCATTGTGCTCAACAAGGAACCGTCTTTCCTGCAAAATTTTTTTTGAGTACAGTGAGGAGGTTATCGGAGATCCTGAAGTAGTTCTTCAAGATGTTAAGCAAAGATGTAATGGAAATCCTATCATATGCAGATTTAACGTCAAGAAAAATTATGTCGAGAATTCAAAGCTTCCTGTATGCGAAACAGCGTTTGAAGGAGATTGGTGGTATTAGATCTCCCATGGACAACGTTGTGAAGGTGACATGGTTTGTGCTGAAAACAGTGCTCAATAAGTTGCGCTATGATTGTCTTTTCAAAAACTTTTACTTGTATGTATATATAGAAAAAAAAATTGTTCCTACCTGGCAATAACAGAAAAAAGAGATAACAACACGCGGGTAGTTTTATCAAAGTAAACAGAAATTTGATACATTTCTACTGTTATTACAATAAAGACGTGCCAGATAGAGAGTGTAAAATGTAGTGTTTTCGGGTCAACGGCACCAGGGGGTTCCCCCATCTCCGCGTAGTATGCATTGTCATGTGTTACAGTACACTGTAAAGGCCAGAGATTTAAAAGTGTAAGGATATTGTGATGGATAATGTTTTGTACCGTTGTTCATCTGGCATTTTAGCCGTTGCACCCCTAATGGGACCCGCCGTTGCCCACACTTGGCCCCGTGGAAGCAAACCCAGTATAGTTATATTTACTCTGGCAGGTCCTGCAACCTAATTTCTGAGACTTCAGTGGCTAGGACTTAAAAAATTACTACAATTTACGCTGAAATGGGGTAGGCCGAATGGTAATAGGGTTGTTGCATGGTTGACTTAAGTTTTTGAGTGTGTGTTTGGAATAATTTTGGTTTCATTAGACGAGGTCGCAAAGTTAGAGAGAGGGTGGGGAGACTGAAGACAGAGGTGGGGTAAGACAGAGGTGGTGTCAATAGAGAAGGCGACCCGAGATGGTCAGTGAGGCATGCCCTACCAGAGGGGAAAAATGGGGTTGCGAGGAGACAATAGACTTCTCCTCCCCCACCCAGAAAGTAAGAAAAAAGTACCGTGCAAGAGTACACTGGTATGGGTAAGCCATGGCCTTGGCAGCAAGCTGCAGCAATAGTCATGTCCATTGAGTTTGTCTCAGAGGTCACAGCCGCTGGTGTCAGGTTCAGGATATGTGTAGAGCCAAGTCTGACCTGATTTGGTGATCACTGGTGTCTTCCGCCGCAGAGGTATCTTCAGACAGGTGAGCTTCTGCATCCATTCCGTGTCCGGTCCTGTTGCAGAAGGTGCTTAGTGTGGTTAGCTGAATATTTCCGTTTGAATGCTTCTGCTCAATTAGGTTGAGTTGTTTCATTCATTTACTGGCTGTAGTTGTGATGAATAGCAATAAGTGTTCTCCGCCTAGAAAACACCTCTTGCGCAAACTTCGTGAAGGCCAGGAACTCCTCCCTCGAGTCTAGAAGGTGATGCTCCCGTCCTGCTGGTAGACATGTCAGTTCCGTCATAAGTCGACAGCGGAGATCCTCATAATGGTCGCGGCTGTACATAATGTGAGACCATGTTTCTGTCTCTCCACATGCGCAGAGGGGGGTCTTCCGTTATTCGAAAATAGGATAACGTGGCGTTGAAGACACCATGGCCCGTCAGGAGAAACGTTTAAATAGACCTGGGTGGAACCAGGAGGGGGGGGGGGCTCTAGGATACATGCATTCAACTGTAGGCAGGAAATTCCTGGTAATTTCCCCTTTTGTTGAAGCAGACCACCTTTCCTGCCATGCCTGCTGCACATGATTCTCAAGTCTGGTTCTTTCATCTCTTCTATTCCCTGCTAGGTTGATGGTGCATTCCCCCAGAGCGTAGGGTAATCCTTTGGTCAGGTGGTACGTCTTTCCACAGCGTATAACTTCTAGGTCGAGGGGCAGAACCTCCGCCAGGACTTAGAGGGCATGCGTACTAACAGTACGGCAGGTACGGGTGATGACCAGAAGAATTGAGCGTTGTATGGTGTCCAAGATCTTTTTGTTAACCACCGTTGTGGCTCTATGGAACCACGAGGGTAGAAGCGAACGTAATCGTCGAGGTGAAGAAGGCTTTATAGTACAGTGTTAGCGTGCGTTTTTTGAGCCCCCAGTCCTTTCTTGTTATTCTGGCTATTAATACATATCTTCTTATTTTTTCTCTCAAGTATTTGAGATGAGGGTGGAAGGACAGGGTGGTGTCTAGAATGATAACCAGATGCTTCAGTTCGGCGGCTAGTTTGATTGTCTGCAATGGATTTTAATTTGTGCGTGTCTTCTTAAAGTTTAGGCTGCCTTTCAACAGTACAGATTTACTTTTTGTAGTTGATATTTTTAAGAAATTATTTTTAAGAAATGGACAGTGGATAGTAGAGAGAGAGAGAGAGAGAGAGAGAGAGAGAGATAAAAATCTATATTTCCCTAATCACATGAAGATTTATTGTGTATGAACACTGTAAAGCAGCGGCTCCCAAACTGTGCGCCGCGGCGCCCTAGCACACCGCAGAGAACTCACAGAGGAGCTGCGGGATATTTTATATTTTCGAGGGAAAACACAGTGATACTCGACATCTGTCGGACCGCGCGCGAACTACTAGCTCTAGGTAGTTCACAGTTTCAACATTACTTATTAAGTTGTTTGGACCTGACTACTTAATAAACGGAATTGTTAGGTATTTATTTTGGACTAGGGGCGCCGTGAAAAAAATTATTGAGACACTAAGGGAACCGTGAACCGAGAAAGTTTGGGAACCTCTACTGTAAAGTATTTCATGAAAAAAAGAATTTTTATTAAAAATAGGGGATTGTATGCGAGGAATAATTTTTAATACTGATGTCTGTTGATTATTTGAACTTGAACTAAAAAGTGAGTGGTTTATTTTAATAAAATGTACATTTTTAAGAAGTGGAGATTTTTTTCGGAGAGGTGATTTTTTCAAAATTCGTGTTTTTAATTATTTCAGCCAACATCTACATTGTCTACACTGCTCCGCAGGTTGTGAAAAAATGCACGGTACATTTTTAACTACTGTGCCAGTATACATGCTGCAATAAAGCAATTACTATGAAGATGTAAACTCTCCCTGGCCATTTAAAACATAAACGGAAATGTATTTTATTTATTTAGAATTTAACTATTGTGATGTATTATAATTTCTCATAATAAACATTACGCCAGTTTATTCATACAAAAAAGGCTATTATTGTTATAATCAAAACAGCCTTAACAAAATCCACAAAAGAACAAATCAAACAGTTATTAAAGACAACAACAAAAGTTTAATGAACAGAGAATTGCCATAAACCTGTCGTGCCTGTGCTATTACACCTCCCCCCCCTCTCCCCTCCTTTTGCTGATGATGCTTAGCAATATAGATTTTAACGAGAAAGGAGATCCACTGTTGCATCGAAAAAAAAAAAAAAAAATCAGCAGACTGATCTGCCACGCGGTCCATACGTTATTCAATCAATACAATTGCAGAGGTAGAATATAAAGTGGAAATTGCATATTTATGAGGTCACATTAGTTGCGGCAAGTCTGACCACTTTATCTTAATGGACTTAAGAACATGATCTTGCATCGCGAGATAGGCGCCCGCGCGAGCAAATTACCTGCAATATTACACATTATCACGGCGGTTCTCTATCAGGAATCTCCTTATCAATTCTTATGCCGTTGAGAAACGGATTACTCCGCATCCTCTTTCTCCCTGTAGGATAATAAAAAAGGTAAATCACGCGTTTAAAATGGTCGTCAAATACTATCCGATTCCGATGAGAAATCTGAATTTGCACGCAACGAAGTGAGTTTCAGTCTCCGGGGTACTGGGTCTACTATTCCCGATAAAGTAGAAAATGAGATATAAAACAGAAACCACGTCTCATTTCACTTGCTACTTAGAAGCTTTAAAGGAGGTTCTTATATGCAAGATGGCGAGGAGACTTCATTCCCAAGCTAGTCATGACATTGCTATAAAAACTGGACTGCATGGATACTAAGCGTGTGTATATATATATATATATATATATATTATTTTTTTTTTCTGCGATGGTAGTGGTCAGCATGCGAAACCAAAGAAATTAAAGTCATATTAGGTTCACATTTTTCCTTCACATTATCAAAAAAATGCGTGAACATAATAACTTGATAAAAAAAAACGTAATAACTTTGCAAAACTCTCCAACGCTCTTTATAGGAAGGAAAAAAGATCCAGACAATAAATGAGCTTCTGACAACGTACAGCAAAGATGTGGATAGAACTTCCTTACTCCACAAGTCAACACTCCAGGATCCGAAAATCTCGATCACTGGATTGTGATGATTGATTGTGCATCGTGAGCCAAGAAACAGAAACCTACAGGAAGTGGCAACAGGTGTATCAACTTGTGGGGGGTTGGAAATCAGACCGTTTCAGTGCTTCTTAAAGGTAAGGTAAGGTAAGCAGCAGGCCAATGTCAATCCACTGCAGGATGGAAGCCTCCTTAAACAATTCATGTTGAGGGAAATAAACCATAATCTACCACGCTGGTCCAGTGCGGGTTGGCAGATTGACCGTATTTAGCAATCATGGGCTTGAACCCGGTCTACTCAAAGAGCGTGTACTACTGCACTCCCGCTCCTTCTTAACTGATCATTAATCGAAACCAATCCCTAATAAATGCCTGATGGTAAACCCTCCCTACCCCTTACCCCTTTTATTTTTAACAAGCAGGCGTCCTCTCCCTCACTTTCTGAAAATGGGAAGATAACATCAACTAGTGAAATGAAGAGCAGATAATTTACTCAAGAGAAGGAAGGAAATTGAAGAGTGGAAGAAAATAATATACTCAAAATAGGTCCGAAGAATCCCTTGTACCTTCAAATAATCAACCGTTCCGAATAACAGTTTAAGGGATAAAATTACAAAAATAATAGAACAGAAAAAAAACGTTATGCGCAAGAGACACAAAATACATTTAGGACCGGATAGAAATTGAGAAAGGGGAAGAATAGGGCAAAACAGTTCGCTAAAAATAGACCCTCGATGGTTTGTTATTGCTGTTTTTTTTTCCCGCAATTACATCCTAAAATCTAATAATATACAATAAATATGTGATTTGATTGCAACTATAAAAAGTAAGAAGAGAGATTGTTCTGTTTTATAGAGAATCTCAAAGAATTTCTCAGCTTTTAATTTGCTTGAGAAATGAAGTTACAAAGAAAAAAAAAAACATTCAAAGTTGCAATTAAATGTCCAGTGGTTAATGTATTTAATCCGTAAACTATATTCATCATGATATCTAATAAGCTTTCATTTATGTCCATGCATTTATTTCACAAATCGCTTAATTATTTCCAAAAATAATTTTAAAAAATCGTCAACATTCACAACGAGATTTAGTGCTGTTTATCAATAACTAAATACATTCAACCATATAGTGCTTTTTTTTTTTGGTAATTGTTGGCGCATCGGCTTCTGTGGCCATAATGCACCTCCCAAGGTTTTTCAGTACTTTGATCCAAGCCCGAGTTCGGGATTCGAACTCGTGACCTTTGGGTTGCCAGGCAGGCACTTTAACCCACCCGGCTAGCCCGGTCGGCAACCATATAGTGCATTACATACCATAAACTGGTTAAAATACTCGTCTCCTCTAGTTAAAGTTGGCAGAAGCAATCATACGTTTATTCAATTACGTAAATTTTAATTAAAATTTAATTCTGGTTAATATTATAAACTCGATTCGTTATAGAGTTTATAATATTAACCATGCATCGAATTATGCATGATTTATCTTTTGTGCATGCAAAACTCGGGAGTAACATCGTAGGGTCTTGAGGTAATGTGAGAAAACACTGTTGCACATATTACGAGATTCAGCATATACACTGCCACAAAAAAAAAAATGCACGGATTACTGGTAGTTGCTATGCGTAAATCAACTTCAATGAGGATAAAACTCGTCTGACCGTACAAAGTATAAACGGAAAATTATTACAGAAAAATTTAATAACGTATAACACATTATCTCTCTATACAATAAAAAGTTTTCCTCCTAGCGATATTTATTCGAGCCAATGGAAGAAAAGGGCGGGGCAATTACGTCACTTATTCGAGCCATAACTGACTCCATAACGTTTACCAACTTCGTGCACGTGCTTCACTGTCTAATAAATGACCACACTCGGAATCATTTAATGTTCCATTGTAATGTTAGCTAATGAAGGGGACCCGATATAGTTTGTATATTCGTAAATAGTTTAGTATCTTTTTAAATATTTGTATAATTTGTAAATATTTTATTTAAATATTTTAGTCTTGCTCTTTCGGATGCAACAATATTCCTCATGCATTATGGAACCCGAAGAAAAAGGCCTTTTCCTATGTGAACTACGTAAAAGCAGGTAAAT